>NC_090445.1:1313733525-1315122691 GCF_031143425.1 Pleurodeles waltl | reverse complement strand
CCCTAATAACTCCTTATACATTACCTACCTCTGAAACCAAAGACTCTTTACTACCCCTAAACCCCACCCAAGTTTAATTTAATATCCCCATCAGACCCAGCACTCATATGGGTTCCATATCATAATGAAAGATTCAACAAAGTCTATTTCCAAAGTTATGGATGGCACAGATTCTCAAATCTTTTTTCTCTGTAGAACAAATTCTTTATTCATAAATGTTCATAAAAAACATCTTCTTCTATAATCCATAATAGCCATAATAGCTGGCATTCGTAGTCACCACAGTAGCCAACGCGTTTCAGCCATACAAACTTCTTCAGGGCTAGCTACTGGCTCAGCTAGTGAAACACACAATTAACTCGTATAATCACTCTGTCATAGTGGACATTTGGCACACAGATAACAAGAATAGTCACTGTAAGCTCATTTTTCCAGTCCTGAGCTTTTGTTAACTACCTGGTGCATCATGGAAGTTATATTCTTGGTTAATTTGAACTGAAACTGTTGGACTAACAAAGTTGAAAGCCTAGGACAGTATATAGTGTCATTGGTGACATGGAGTTGTCCGGTAACCTCATCAATAAAGCTCTCTCATATCTCTACTAAATTCAAAGTTGCTTTTATTTTTTCTTATGTTTCAAGCACAACAACTGTAGGGTGAATTTAGCTTGTTAAATCAGAGAGTGTGACTGTCCACTACATTCACCACGCTTCATGCACTCTAGAGTAGGCATTTCATTCTTTGGACGCTGTTGGACTTTTGCTTATGCAGGGTCATCCCCAGTCTTTTTGCCTCCTGCCTCCTATTTTTATCTGACCTGTTGCTGTAGGCTTTTCAACTCTGAGCACTTTACCACTGCTAACCCGTGCTAAAGTGCATATGCTCTCCGTGTAAATTGTATGTAATTGGTTTATCCATGATTGGCATATTTGTTTTACTGTTAAGTCCCTAGTAAAGTGCACTAGAGGTGCCCAGGGCCTGTAAATCAAATGTTACTAGTGGGCCTGCAGCACTGGTTGTGCCACCCACACAAGTAACCCTGTAATCATGTCTCACACCTGCCAAGGCAGTGTCTGTGTGTGTATTTTTACTCTGTAAATTCGACTTGGCAAGTGTACCCACTTGCCAGGCCTAAACCTTCCCTTTTCTTACATGTAAGGCACCCCTAAGGTAGGCCCTAGGTAGCCCCAAGGGCAGGGTGCAGTGTATGGATAAGGTAGGACATATAGTAATGTGGTTTATATGTCCTGACAGTGAAATACTGCCAACTTCGTTTTTCACTGTTGCAAGGCCTGTCTCTCTCATAGGATAACATGGGGGCTACCTTTAAATATGATTAAAGTGTAGATTCCCCTAGAGAATAGATGGACATGTGGAGTTTGGGGTCCCTGAACTCACAATTTAAAAATACATCTTTTAGTAAAGTTGATTTTAAGATTGTGCGTTTGAAAATGCCACTTTTAGAAAGTGAGCATTTTCTTGCTTAAACCATTCTGTGACTCTGCCGTGTTTGTGGATTCCCTGTCTGGGTCAGTTTGACAGTTGGTTGTTTTTCACCTCACACCAGACAGTGACACAAAGGAAGCTGGGGTGTAACCTGCATTTCCTGATTAGCCATCTCTGCTAGGAGGGAGGGGTGGAGTGGTCACTCTCATCTGAAAGGACTGTGCCTGCCTCTGACAATGCCGGCTCCAACCCCCTGCTGTGTGTCTGATGACTTGCCTGGGCAAGGCAGGATTTCACAAGTAGGTGTGAGTCCCCTTTGAAGAAAGGAGACTTCAAAGACTAAAATGGGTATAAGAAGGGCACCCAAATCTACAGACTTTAGAAACACTTCTGGAACCAAGAGGAACCTCTGCCTGGAGAAGAGCTGATAGCTGAGGAAGACGTGCTGCCCTGCTTGTGACTGTGCTTTGTGGAGCTTTCCTGCAGTGCTGCTTCTGCCAGAGTAAGAGGGCAAAGACTGGACTTTGTGTGCCTTCCATCTTGTGAAGAAATCTCCAAGGGCTTGATTTAGAGCTTGCCTCCTGTTGTTTGAAGTCTCAGGGACAGCAAAGACTTCTCTCTACCAGCACCTGGAGTCTCTGGAGAGACTCCTGCTCTGACAAGTGGTGCCCTACCCAGTCCCTGGGCCCTTGAAAGGAAAGCTGGTGTAAATCCAAGGAAATCGACTTCGGACCGATGCCGCT
This sequence comes from Pleurodeles waltl, assembly GCF_031143425.1. NCBI lineage: Eukaryota > Metazoa > Chordata > Amphibia > Caudata > Salamandridae > Pleurodeles > Pleurodeles waltl. Next base: position 1,315,120,501 of record NC_090445.1, on the reverse strand, counting down.
GCTGAATCCGGTAACGCCGCCTGCACCCGACGCCGTGACCTTCGCTCGAACGCGACACTCTTCGCAGGCCCGTCACTGCAGCAGCCCCGCTGAAGTCCGCGACTCCGTGGAAGTCGCCGCACCACGTCGTGACTGACGCCGCTTGAAGTGCACGGATTCAACATTTTGCACAGATGCCGCGATTCCTGACTTCGCGCCTCGGCTTGTTTTCACTCTACACCAAAGGTACTGTACTTGGGGGTCTACACGACTCCGTGTCCGGCGCCGCTGGTGTCGGCTTGTTGGGAACGACTCTGTCACGACGCCGTGTTAACATCTCATTGAAGCATTTTTGTTTCTAAGCGCTATTTTTGAGTTTAATCTTTAAAAATTCATAACTTGACTTGTGTATGTCGGATTTTTGTAGTTTTGGTCTTGTTTTGTTTAGATAAATATTTCCTATTTTTCTAAACCGGTGTTGTGTCATTTTGTAGTGTTTTCATTAAGTTGCTGTGTGTGTTGGTACAAATACTTTACACCTAGCACTCTGAGGTTAAGCCTACTGCTCTGCCAAGCTACCAAGGGGGTAAGCAGGTGTTAGCTGAGGGTGATTCTCTTTTACCCTGACTAGAGTGAGGGTCCTTGCTTGAACAGGGGGTAACCTGACTGTCAACCAAAGACCCCATTTCTAACAGACGCATAGCCACTGATTCAAGAAAAGTGCGTGGCATGCTTATTATGCCACACCCATTGTAAGGAATCCCCAAGGTGCCTCCTGCGTTATCTGTAAGCATCCCAAGGGATTAGGGTTAAACCATATCTCTGTTCTTAGTTAAACCTTCATGTTTCTAAGTAAACATAATGTGCTGTGTTACACAATTGGTTTTATCAATGCTTGTTTTTACCAATGCTTGTTTGCTAATGTGAGCAGGTATAGACATGGGCTTCTAGTTGGGTGTGGTGTAGACATGTGCTTCCAATTGGATGTGGTGGCTCATCCACATGTGGAACTCAACTGCTTTCCTGAGCATGCCTCCCTGCTTGGCTTTGTTTTGCTTCCTGATCTCAGCATCTGATATGGCAGTCCGTCCCTGCTGTCATCCTCGTATTCAGGACTTTTCTTTTTTGCTGTACCAGCTGACACCAGCCATTCCTCCAGCACTCTGGAAAAGACTGCAGCTAAGTGACTAGTATTCTCTGGGGAGTTTGTTCTTTGAGCGCCGCGCTTTCCTAGAACAGCTGGTGTATTTCAGACCTCGTATTTTGGCAGAGTGCTTATCTTTAAGAGACAAATGCATTTCTGAACATTCTACATTATTATTGTAATTACATGCCTAAATGTGCTTCAGGAAATCTGCTTGAGTTCAAGTACTACAAAAAGTGACAGTGCAATTTTCAAAGAGAATTTATGTGACTTTTCTTTCTCTAATAGCATAACTCTTGTATTGAAATTGTGTCATTCATGCCTGTGTTTCAGGTTTGAGGAATTTGCTTTTGAAAGGTTTTTCACACACACACAGTGAAATCAAACCAAACTGTGCCACCCTAACTGTTTAAAACCAGAGTGGACATTTGTGTTTCTTGGATTGTTTTTGTTCCTTTTAGTTTAACCCTATGCATGCAGGAAAGTTATAAGTGATATAGTTAATGCCCTTATTTGTCTTTCTTGTACATGATAAGTGCAACCGCAGTTCTAATTGTAGTGAATCTCTATGAAACCAGACCTAGTGTCGCCGTGCTTATTGTTATGGTACTCTGTTTGAGTTTTTGATAATGCAGTGTTAGTAATTTTGCCAACAGTTATTATTATCCAAGAAAAGTGCTGGAGCATCCCAGTGTTCTTCTACCGCTCCCATGCCCATATCAGAAACAGAGATTCAGTTTCAAGGAAGTTGAGTGCACTAACTCCTCTATCACTCTGTCAACAACGACCTGCCCCCCGCCCCAAAGATGCAGGGTGCTTGGCTGGAGTGGCAAGACGTGGCAGTGTTTTGTCTCTTTCTCTTCCACTCCCCATTTCCTTTTGGGACACCTGCCGGGGTTTCTGTGTCCACCAGGAAGTGCCAAGAGGTGTTTCAGGAAGTCGGGGGCATACCATTGCCCCTGCAGACATCCTGCTTTTCAGGTGAGTGGCCCCGTCTCGACTCCCATCAGCTGTTGCTGAGTTATTATTTACAGGCCGTAAATATATGCATGGATTGTACTTCTTAGGTTAAGAACTGTGATGCTACCACTGTTTTACATCAGACATGTAGGTTTGTGTGATATTTATGTTCTCTGCCTAGGTTTATGAAGTCTGGGTTTTCTTACTAATGATTGCGTTTTTATTTCATGATTGGATTTGGCTACCACAAAGCTCAGTAAAAGTATAGTTTTGGGCAACTGTTAATTTCCCAGGTATTTCAGAAATGGGGAATACCCTGTGATAGACCTGACAGCCTTAGGGTGGTCATTCCCCAACTTTTTGCCTGCCTCCCTCCATTGTTCTGACAATTTTTTTTTGCTGCTTTTAGGACTCTGCACACTTTACTACTTCTGTCCAGTGCTAAAGTGCATATGCTCTCTCCCCTAAACATGGTAACATTGGTTCTTACCCAATTGGCATATTTAATTTACCTGTAAGTCCCTAGTAAAGTGCAATACAAGTCCCCAGGGCCTGTAAATTAAATGCTACTAGGGGGCCTGCAGCATTGATTGTGCCACCCTCATAAGTAGCTCCTTAACCATGTCTCAGGCCTGCCATTGCAAAACCTGTGTGTGAAGTTTCACTGCCACATTGACTTGGCATTTAAAACTACTTGCCAAGCCTTAAATTCCCATTTGTCTACATATAAGTCACCCCTAATGTAGGCCATAGGTAACCCATAGGGCAGGGTGCTATGTAAGTAAAAGGCAGGACATGTCCTGGTAGTGAAACACTCATAAATTATTTTTTCACTGCTGTGAGGCCTTCTCCTCTCGGAGTCTAATCTTAGAAGTGCGTTATGTACTCTTATGTGGCAGATTCTGATCTGGAAGGAGTACCCATGTTTGGTTGGTATTGCCAGAATGGTAATAGAAAATCTTGTTTACTGGTTAAGTTGGATTTAATATTACTATTTTAGAAATGCCACTTTTAGAAAGTGGGCATATCTCTGCACTTACTATCATCCGTCCCGTACAGCATTTCTCCTATCCACGTCTGGTCTGTGCTGGTTGACAGCTTCCCTTCTGCATTCCGCCCAGACAACGAGAATCACTGCACACTCCGTCACATCTGCATTCATCTGCATACTGAATGGGTCTTCCTGGGAAGGAAGGGTGGAGGGGCTCACACTTACATTTCAAAGGCCAATGGCCTGTCCTCACACATACGACTGATAACCCCTCACAGGGATCCTGGCAGACAGGACTGAACTAAAAGGGGAACTTGTGCACTTCAAAACCACTCTTTGAAGTTTCCCATAATTCAAAGGCATTTTTGGGTATATAAGCTGGGTCTCTGACCCCACCAAATCAGACACTTCTGGACCTACACCTGCAGTCTGCCAGAAGAACTGCCTGGCTGCACTATGGACTTTGCTGAGAAGTACTGCTGCCCTGCTTGTACCCCTGCTGGCCTTTGTCTCTGCTGGAAGGACTCTTTCTTCTTCCTGAAGTGCTCTCCAAGGGCTTGGATTGAGCTTGCCTCCTGTTTCTGAAGTCTTAGGGCCAGCAAAGACTACACCTCTTCAAGGAAATCCTTGTACGTCGAAAATCAATGCTACACCTGTCGAAATCGCCAAACAGCCTGGATCGTGGCTGGAAAATCTCTGCACCGCCAACCAGAACGATGCAGCACCGACTTCCTGATGGAAAATTCAAAGTAGCACCTGCCTTGCGATGGAAAATTCGATGCAGTGCCTGCTCCTTCTAACAGCACATCAAGGATTTTCAACGCATCATTCCTGGGTGTTAGAAATGGGGTCTTTGGTTGACAGTCAGGTTACCCTACTGTTCAAGTGAGGACCCTCACTCTAGTCAGGGTAAAATATAATCACACCCTCAACTAACCCCTGCTTACCCCCTTGGTAGCTTGGCAGAGCAGTAGGCTTAACTTCAGAGTGCTAGGTGTAAAGTATTTGTATCAACACACACAGTAACTTAATGAAAACACTACAAAATGACACAACACCAGTTTAGAAAAATAGGAAATATTTATCTAAACAAAACAAGACCAAAACGACAGACGGCATTGTGACGGAGTTGTTCCCAACCAGCCGGCACCAGCGGCACCGGACACAGAGTCGCGTAGACACCCAAGTACAGTACATTTGGTGAAGAGTGAAAACAAGTCGATGCGTGAAGTCGGGGATCGTGGCGTCTGTGCGAAATGTTGAATCAGCGCACTTCAAGCGGCATCGGTCACAGCGTTGTTGGGGCAACTTCCACGGAGTCGCAGACTTCAGCGGGGCTGCAGTGGCGACGGGCCTGCGAAGGTCGGCGCGTTCCAGCAAAGCTCACGGAGTCGGTCGTAGGCGTCACCGGATTAAGCAGCCACGTCGGTCCGAAGTCATCCGAAGTTGATTTCCTTGGATTTCCACCAGCTTTCCTTTCAAGGGCCCAGGGACTGGATAGGGCACCACTTGTCAGAGCAGGAGTCTCTCCAGAGACTCCAGGTGCTGGCAGAGAGAAGTCTTTGCTGTCCCTGGGACTTAAACAACAGGAGGCAAGCTCTAAATCAAGCCCTTGGAGATTTCTTCACAAGATGGAAGGCACACAAAGTCCAGTCTTTGCCCTCTTACTCTGGCAGAAGCAGCAACTGCAGGATAGCTCCACAAAGCACAGGCAGGGCTGCACTTCTCCTCAGCTTGTAAGCTCTTCCCCAGGCAGAGGCTCCTCTTGTTTCCAGAAGTGTTCTAAAGTCTGTGGTTTTGGGTGCCCTTCTTATACCCAATTTCTCCTTTGAAGTAGGCCTACTTCAAAGTAAAGTCTCTTTTGAATGTGAAATCCTGCCTTGCCCAGGCCAGGCCCCAGACACTCACCAGGGGGTCGGAGACTGCATTGTGTGAGGACAGGCACAGCCCTTTCAGGTGTAAGTGACCACTCCTCCCCCCCCTCCTAGCACAGATGGCTCATCAGGAAATGCAGATTACACCCCAGCTCCCTTTGTGTCACTGTCTAGTTTGAGGTGCATCCAGCCCAACTGTCAAACTGACCCAGACAGGGAATCCACAAACAGGCAGAGTCACAGAAACGGTATAAGCAAGAAAATGCTCACTTTCTAAAAGTGGCATTTTCAAACGCACAATCTCAAAATCAACTTTACTAAAAGATGTATTTTTAAATTGTGAGTTCAGAGACCCCAAACTCCACATGTCCATCCTCTCCCAAAGGGAATCTATGCTTTAATCAGATTTAAAGGTAGCCCCCATGTTAACCCATGAGAGTGACAGGCCTTGCAACAGTGAAAAACGAATTTAGCAATATTTCACTGTCAGGACATATAAAACACATCACTATATATCCTACCTTAGCCATACACTGCACCCTGCCCTTGGGGCTACCTAGGGCCTACTTCAGGGGTGCCTTACATGTAAGAAACTGGAAGGTTTAGGCCTGGCAAGTGGGTACACTTGCCAAGACGAATTTACAGTTAAAACTGCACACACAGACTCTGCAGTGGCAGGTCTGAGACATGATTACAGAGCTACTTATGTGGGTGGCACAACCAGTGCTGTAGGCCCACTAGTAGCATTTGATTTACAGGCCTGGCACCTCTAGTGCACCTTACTATGGACTTACTAGTAAATCAAATATGCCAATCATGAATAAACCAATCAACATTACAATTTACACAGAGAGCATATGCACTTAAGCACTGGTTAGCAGTGGTAAAGTGCTCAGAGTTCAAAAGCCAACAGCAACAGGTTAGAAAAAGTAGGAGGCAGGAGGCAAAAAGATTGGGGATGACCTTGCATAAGCAAAAAAGTCCAACACTGGCCATCAAACTTTTCCTGCATTGCAGTGAGGAACCAAGGCTGCGCACCTGAAAAATGACACAACCCCTTGCAGCGTGGAAAGAAACAACGCCTTGTCTGTGCTGTGCCGGAAACTCCGACTAAACACCTTATTTTTCCACGCATCTCCTACTATGTGGTCTCCGTGCGTCATTAATTTTTACGCATCCCAGGTACTGTGTGTTACAAAGAAATAACTATTGATTTCTAAGGATTGAGACTTTTTAAAATCTTTTAAAAGTGATATTTCAAATAGTGCTTATTGCATCTTTGTCGTTTTTACCTTAATTTATTCAGATACATATTATCTATTTTTTAAAACCTGTGTGGTGTACTTTTGCGGTGTTTTTACTGCGTTACTGTATGATTTATTGCACAAATACTTTACACATTGCCTTCTAAGTTCAGCCTGACTGCTCAGTACCAAGCTACCAGAGGGTGGGCACAGGATATTTTGGATTGTGTTGTGACTTACCCTGACTAGGATTGTGGTGGTTACCTGTACCAACCAGAGGCCCTATTTCTAATACCCTGTCTGGCAATAGTTGTTATCCTTCTTGTTGTTTGATACCTTTCTATGGTAGGGGTGCACACTTTGCAAAGTACAGAGGCATTTTAGCAGTTTGTCTTTTTTCGAAGCCCCTTGCCTCTAGTGAGTCAAAGCAGGATGAAGCTATCCCATTTGCAAGAACCAGTTTCAAATGCTTGGTGTTAAAATTTACAATAGCTTGATTGACAGGACTTGTCTCTCGATAGGAATCAGGGTGTCTCTCTCGATAAAGTCTAGATAGTTTCAAAGCACTGCCCATGGGCCTCTTTATGAGTCCAATGGTGTTGGAAATGAGGTCTTTGGTTGGCAGTCAGGTTGCCTCCTGTCCAAGCAAGGACACTCACTCTAGTCAGTGTAAAGGAGAATCACACTCAGTTAATCCCCGCTCACCTCCTTGGTAGCTTGGCATGAGCAGGCAAGCTTAACTCAGAGACATTGTGTTAAGTATCTGTACCAACACACACAGTAATACAATGAACCAACATATGTTTAGAAAAATAGTACATATTTTATTTAAATAAACAAGACCAAATATGATAAAAATCCACAATACCCCATTAAAAATATGATTTTAGCACTTAAAAACATAAAAATAGGGTCTAGAAGCACAAATGCTGCAACTTGATATTAAGAGGCTTCGTGATGGAGTTGTTTCCTACAATGTGATGCCGCTGCTGCCATTTACGGAGTCGTACAACCCCCAAGTACAGTACCTTTGTAAACAAGTAGAAAACAGACCGGTGCATGGAGTCGGGGAGTGAGATATTGATGGATCCAATGCAGAGTCAGGTCTGGTGCTACGGGACAGAGCAGCAGAAGTGTCGCGCAGCAGTGTTGGGTCCTTACTGCAGAGTGGTGGAGGTGAGGCGGCGTCGGTTGCGAGGTGTCGGTTCAGTGGTTCCTGCAGATGCAAAGTCCGGCGAAGTCGCAATGCTGTGGGGTGACCTCACGGGGTCTTGATGACATCACAGGGCCGCAGGCGCTGCAATGGCGTTGGGTGTCCCTGACGTCAGACTTATGACACTGTGATCTCTGTGGACTCGTGCGGGGTCAGCAGCTGCGGTGATGCGAATCCTGCAGAGTCGATGGGGTCATCGCACTTTTGCGAGGTCCACAGCTTCGGGGCAGGCGGCGTTGCCGTTTCCGTGCAGCAGTGTCCTTAACGGAGTCACACGGCATCGTCTGGCATCTCCACATAAGGTTTCTCCAGAAGTTCACTTCCAGGGGCCCAGGAATGCATAACAAAGTCCAGTCATTGTCCACTTGCACAGGGAGAAGCAGCAACTGCAGAATAGCCCAACAAAGCACAGTCACAGGCCAGGGCAGCATTTCTCCTCAGCTCTTAAGTTCTTCTCCAGGCAGACGTTCTTCTTGAATTCTTGAAGCAATCTCAAGTCTGGGGTTTTGGGTCTAATACTTATACCCCTTTATGCCTTTGAAGTTGACCAATTTCAAAGAAAAGTCTCTGTTCTTCACAAGATACTGCCTTGCCCAGGCCAGGCCCCAGACACACACCGGGAGGTTGGGGACTACATTGTGTGAGGGCAGGCACAGCCCTTTCAGGTGTGAATGACCACTCCTCACTCCACTCTAGCACAGATGGCTCATCAAGATATGCAGGCTACACCGCAGCGCCTTTTGTGTCACCATCTAGAGGAGATGCACAAACAGCCCAACTGTCAAACTGACACAGACAGGTTTAAGCAAGAAAATGCCTACTTTCTAGAAGTGGCATTTTCAAACTAACAATCTAAAAACCAACTTTACTAAAATAAGTATTTTTAAATTGTGAATTCAGAAACCACAAATGCCATATTTCCATCTCCTCTCAAAGGGAATCTGCACTTTAACAATATTTAAATGCAGCCCCCATTTTAACCAATGGGAGAGATAGGTCTTGCACAGTGAAAAACAAATTTGGCAGTATTTCACTGTTAGGACATGCAAAACACATCAGTACATGTCCCACCTTTAACATACACTGCATCCTCCCCATGGGGTTACCAAGAGCCTACCTTAGGGGTGCCTTACATCTATAAAAAGGGAAGGGGCTGGCAAGTGGGTACACTTGCCAAGTCGAACTAGCATCTTAAAACTGCACACACAGACACTGCAGTGGCAGGTCTGAGCCATGTTTAAGAGGCTACTCATGTGGGTGGCACAACAAGTGCTGCAGGCCCACTAGTAGCATTTGATTTACAGGTCCTGGGCACCTCTAGTGCACTTTACTAGGCACTTATTAGTAAATCAAATATGCCAATTATGGAAAAGCACATTACACATATAGTTTCACATTGGGAGCACTTGCACTTCAACACTGGTCAGAAGTGGTAAAGTGCACAAAGTAAAAAAACATCAAAAACAGAATCCAGCACACAGAAGCAACCTGGGAAGTAGAGGCAAAAGGTTAGGGGAGACCACGCCAATGGTACAAGTCTAACACATGGTAATCCTGATTTGGCTGATACCATGAGTTACTGGCCTAGTCAGGATTACAAGATTTGATTTAATTCCGTGGATCAGGAGCATTTCACCTGGACACTTTACCTGCTGAAAAATGTTAAAGGGCCTGGGTGAAAGACCAGTAAAAATATGAGGGGGGTCAGTTAAGAAACACTGACTACCGCATATTATTACAAAGATGCCCCTTCTCCACAAAATTACAGATGCCAACAGAATTGGTAACTGGTAATTCTAGGTTTGGGAAGTAGGAGAGTGAGGAACACTGGGCACAAAACGGTCTAACATTTTTATTGAGTTCAGTGATGCCGTAGGAGTCAGGAGAAGAGGGAACCTTTCTATAAAGACTGTACATTTATTTGACCCTGAAACAAAGAATGCTCTTTGTATCTATTATACACCTTTAGTCCCATGGCTTCTGCAGCGCCGAGAATAGAGGTGGAAGAATTATGATATTTTCTTTGTAGGCTGATCATCTGTCGAGGCATCAAAAAGCCTCCTTGTTTGTTACAAATGGATAAGCAAACCTACATTGATAATTACTTTCCAGAGCCAAAGGTGTTTTGTACTGGAAAGATGCCGTTTTCAGAGATCAAAAACCACTTTGTATTGCTTTGCACTGCTTTGCATGAAAGGGAAAATAATTAGGAAAATCGGCTTCAATACCCGTAGATTGTATTGCAACACCCTACGTACAAAGATAGCAAGACTGAGCTTTTGTCAAAAAATGAAACCTTCTTTAATCAGGCATTAACACGGGGAAAACATATGCACACATTGTATTGTGCTGACTAGCACAGCACATGCAAAACAGGGGATCCTACTGTTTGTCTAGACATAAGACTATGCACTGGTAGGGTGTGCTTTTAAAGCAAATTCTATGCTAGACAGCTTACATTCATCTCTGCAACATGCAAGACTGTGCATCGTACAAAGCAGCCTTGTTAGAGTATCACCGCAAGGAATGATCACATCAACAGGACACTTAGCAGGTATGCTCGTTCCTACTTTCCTCCTTTGCGCAAAGCGGCACAGCACAGTGCAGAACATTTCTTGCTGCACTCCATTGCTTGAAAGATTAGTAAATCTGGCTCTAGGTTTGATCTCCTCAGCAGTATTTCAGCAGCTTGGGGTGGGGGTGCAGATCAGTTCCTACAGATCCTGTGGCGGAAATTAAGGGAGTGAAGCCTCCATTGTGAACTGTTTGTAATTTCCTGGTATTACTGAAATTGTGTTTCTGATTGGGTCTGTGAGAGGTTAGTCTGAAGCAGGTTGGCCTTCTGGCCTTTCTCTTTATGCTCCTCTATTATTTGCTAACTGGACATGTTGGTTTGGAGATTAGTACAGACTGAGGTTTATCTCTGCTGTCTGCTCTTTATTGTTACCATGTTTCTCATGCCCACTGGCTACATGATTATATTTTTTCTAGGGTTGTATGTCACTATGAAGAGGTTAATATTGACTGACAAAAATATTTTATGCATGGCTTTGACTACCAATATAGTGTCAAAATACATATAGAGAAATGTGGACTACTTATTCTCAAACGTCAATATATATAGGCAAGTGAGATTTAGGGTCTGATTATGATCTATTTATCGCACCTGATAAACATCAATGCCACGCAGTGCATTAACGACTTAATGCTTGGAAGCTATGGTTGGTGAACAAATATTTCCGCAGCTTTACACACACCTATTGTGTCCTCACTGAAGACCTCTATGGTCAATTCTCTTAGCTATTAGTATCTAACAATTGTAATGAAAGCAGCATATCTCACTGCCTCGGCTATGCTCTTTGTTAAAATTGCATAATTTCCAGGAAAGATAAATACATTCTGAACATTAGAATAAGAATTAAAGCCCGCTGGTATATACTCATTGCAGAGCTGGCTTTGAAATCCATCACTTTTACAAACATAAATGCTTCTTATGATATTCAATAATGTTTTCACAAAACTGCTCCCTGAACAATCTAAATCATGTTTCTTAATTTCTACTCTAGGCAGCTAAATAAGAAAGTCCTATCTTTAACTTACTCTTTACAATAAGCATTTTCTCTTTGCAAAACACATCCTTTGCATGCAGTTTAAAAAGGTATCCTGTGTGCTGTCCTTCAGCACTACAATCTTGGAGTTCTCTTGACAGTTACGAACCAAATGACCCGCTACATACTAAGCAAGCAGGAGGTGCTTAAGGAAACAAAACATTGGATCTTAATAATATATTCCACATATTTAAGATGTTATAGAGAATCGATGACCCGTTCAAATAATTGCAGCTTTGCAAACAGTTTGTCCTGTAAAAATAAACATGCGTTACAAGTGAAATAAAATGTACTGCAAAGAACTATTCTTTCCGTCTAGTTCGAATTACATTTAAATTTCCTTATGCAGAGAAAGGACTTTCCCTAATCCGCCAAAGGGGCACGTTTACACTATCTAGGCACCTTTAAAAGATCTTAAAGTGGCTAATTGCAACAATCAACAACCTAATTGAACCGTAAACATTCATAGTGTGAGTGGTGTGCATTGAATTCCGCGTGCAGCAATTTCAATAACGTTTAGTCCGGTTTAAATTAAAACATTTTTGTTCAATTCTGCAAATTATGCATCTGACGATGGATTATGTGGTGAGTGTGGCAAAATCACGGTTGTAGGGAAAAGCCACAGCTGCACAATACAATTTCTTCCAATAAGGCATAAATAATAACAAGGAAATGTCTTCAATTATCCAAGTCAACTAGCAATTCAGTTTGGGCAATAGCTCGACGAATAGGTATTATTGCAATTGCGTAGCGATTGCTGACGCTGTCTGCCTAAACTGTTTATAGCTAAAAATAAAAGCGTGCTTCTTTCGCAGGACTACCATGACTCGCGGAGTCGTAGTAAGCAGTCCTGCACTGTTCCTTGCAAAGACCTTCACCTCACAAAGAGAATGCTAGGCCTTTGATGTAATAGAAAACTGTGCAAACATAAGGTGAGGGACACTCTTAAGAAAGGACTAGAACAATATCTGAAAGTGTTAAATACATTTATTGATGATGTTTTCTTAAAATGTACAGGAACATCGAGGAGATGGCTTAACATAATAAATGACTCAAATGAAGCACTTGGCAGGGTTACATTTATAAGTGAAATGCCTTACGTGGAAATATATTTTTTGGACAAACGCTTAAAATATTTGAATAAAGAATGGGTTATGGATTACTTTACAAAACCAACTGATAGGAACATGTTATTTCATAGCTCAAATTTTTATACATATCTTTTACGACTTAAGAAACACATTTCATATGCAGATAAACAGGCAATAAAAAGATCTTAAGAAGTAAATTCTTGGTTTGTGAGAATACAAAAAGAGTACCTGAACACACTCTTAAAAATGGAAGACCATGACTAGAGGAAAAAATGTTGGTAGTAAAAGCACGGAAAAAAGAAGGCATGGCAGTTTTTGTTTAAATCTGTCCCTAACTGAGTCAGTAAACAAGAAAAACATATTGCCTCACGACAGAAATAGATAGTGATTTACAAGAAATGTTCAAGGGAAACCATTATTTGCTTTTAAATAGAGCAGAGTTCAAAGTGATGTTAGCGTCAGCTGAATGTGGAGAAACATCAGGGAAACACAGGATTCTAGCTGCTAGCATTGAAGGTACATACTATTGCTTGAATCAGCTTCATTGCAGTAATGCAATGAAAGTGAATTGTGTTTATCGTTCATCTGATGGTAAGAATGCAACTTTTGAGGCTGATTACAAGTTGCACGGTAAAAATCCACGCCATTTTTCCGTTCCTGTGTAGTAAAATCTGCCAAGTACCGTAAATTACAAGTTAAAATCCCTCAAATGGGGAATTACCGCGTGGGACCGAGTTTTTTTCTGTTCTAAAACTACACATAATTGCCTATTCAATGTGGTTTAAAACAGGTGATAAATGTAATCAGGGGCCTCTGGGTGGGTAGGAGGTGAGGTAGAGGGGCGAGGGACTGAGAGATGAATGAATTAAGTGTTTTCTAGCAAAGGGGGGCATTGTATGCTCTTCAAAATCTTAAAAGGGACTGAGGCATGGCTTGTTCTAATTAAATATCCATGCCAGTTATGTGATATCACTAACGCCATTCAGAAATAAAAATTACATTAGTTGTTACACAAAAGTAATATCCCAATGAGAAATCACAAATCTCTGATTGCAAAGAAACATAAACTTACTTAACTAATAAGTGTTTGAAGCTGTACCAAAGTTAGGCAGAAGAGGGAGAAAATTATTATTTCACGTGGAAGCATGGTGGATCAATGGTAAGCAATTGCTGCTAAACTTACTGTAAGCTAATAGTATTTTCGCCAACAGACAGTTGCACTGTCTGGTAGTCAATACATAGAAAAGCAAATGCACGGTTCTTAAATCGATGGTTTAGAAACAGTAGCCCAATCAAAATTGTTGCAACTGGCAATGTGGGATTTTAATGTAGCTAATCTTGGATTAATCCAGTGCACAAATACCCACTCAAGGAATTGACTTTCAACACAGCTTTTACTATTAGCCAACCTGCAATTCACTTAAAGTAGTCTATGAATAAAAGATTATCACAATAAAAGCTGCAACAAATATACATTTACAAAAACAGTTGTCCCATGAAAACTTTCAAAAGTCTAGCAAAATTAATTTATTTTTTGTGTCAGTCAAGCAACATTTAAAAAGCTCATCCTGGAGGTCAATGGAGCTATATGTAGGGCCTATGGATGCTATTTAGGGATTGCAGGTGGTAGCATCTGTAATTTATGTTGTTAACCCTTGTGTTGGCAATTACCATCTTTTGCATGGCATTCCACCAGATGTTTGTCCATTTTTACTAAACATTTTTTTATTGCCTATAGGACTCTGTGCACTTTACTCCTTCTATCTCATATAAAAGTGATTGCACTCTCTCTTTTAACTTGGCAAGATTTACATATTCCTAGTTAGCTCATTTAATGTACTTGTATATCCTTAGTATATGGTGTCACATGTACCCAGGGCCAGTAAATTAAATGCTACTGGTGGACTACTGCTCTCCATGTGCCACCAACAACAGTAGCACTGTAAAGTATGTCTCCAGGCTTGCCCCCCCCCCCCAGCCAGGGTATGCAGTTTTAAACTGGCCTGACCGTGCCTGACTAATCTGGCAAAACAAATGTTTTGCCAGGCCTAAACATTCCTTTCTAATAATTATAAGTCACACCTAAGATAAGCCATAAATGTCCATAAGGTACTATTCATGGTATTTTTAAATTAGGGCATGTATATTTAATGTTGTATGCGTCCTGGCAGCGAAAAAAACCTAAAGTCATTTTACACTGTAGTAAGGCTGGCACAGGGAAACACTGGGTTACACTACAACAACTTGGCATTCTTAAATTCAGTTTGGGAGCAGCTAGAAAAACTATTCCAGGACTCGTTTTAATAATAATAGATTTGATATTACTGTTGTAGTAATTACGTTTTTGGAAAGTTGCCATTTTCCTGCATAGGCCAAAATGGCCTTTCTGCCAGTGTCCATTGTTATCCGACTTGAATGGTTTCTCATTGGTAAGATGTGAATTTCTTCCAGACAGTGGACATAAGCTTTGGATGTGGAGAGGTGTTTTTTACTCCTTGAGCAGGATGGGATGGGGGCTGAGCCCCTTCCTGAACTTTATGGGAGGTCTATCCTGTCACTGTCAGACGCAAGTTGCACATAGGCCTGCCTCCCTTTGTCTTCCTAGTCAGCTTGGCTCCATTCCAGGTGGGAGGGGGGAATTGTCCCAGAATTGGTTTGAAGGGATCACCAGGGATGGTTTACCCATTACCATAACCAAACTTCTGGGTAGGCATAGAGAGCTCTTAACAGGAGAAGAAGGAGTCTGTTATGTTGGATTTAAATAAAGAGGGGTATTGTGGGTAGATTAGAATATAACACATGGGAACTCCTGCAAAGGTGGGTGGGCTCACCTGGGTAACTGTTACCCCATTGGTTAGGGAGGGCCAGGAGACCCCCTCATCCACAGGCTAGGACTGGGTATAAATATGGCAAACCCAGTACTCTCTTCAGATCACTTCTTGACCTGTGGAGGAACCGAAGAGGACTGGAACTGCTGTATGTGACTTGAGAAGTGCCTTGGAGACTATTCCAAAGATTATGGTTGCCCCTACAATGTTATTCTCCACAGCAGCAAATCCGATCCAGCAGCACTTTGCAAAGAAGGTGTCCAACCTTGTGGAGCCCTCTTCAGCTACTGCCTGCAGCCTTGCTGCACTGCAAAAATCCAAGCTCCAAAAAAATAACTAAGCTGGAAGGTAGACATCTTCACCCAAAAAGTATCTGGCCAACAAGGAACCTTCACTGGCACAAAATTCAAATTTCTCCCAATTGGAGCTTTCCTGCCAAAAGTCATCAGTTTCACTAAGATCTCATCCAGCATCTATCCAATAACGTGGAGCACTCTTCAGCCAAAGCCTGTTGCCTTGCCCCACTGAGGATTTTGACTTTTATTCCAGACACTAAGTGCAAAGGGAGATCTTTTCATCCAGATGAACTTAGTCCCTGTATTTGACCTGCGCTCTATCGCGGTTGGCCTTAAACCTAACAGTTGTCCTGGTCTAGTGCAACCAGATGACCGCAGTTGTCGCCTAATGCTTTTTGGCTATATTCTGAACCTTAAAATTAAAAAATTCATAACTCTTGCTATACTTATCAGATTTTTGTTGTTGAGGTGTCATTTTATTATTTTAAATTGACTCTGTCAAAATTTGTTTGGGGGTTTTCTTTTATGGTGTTTTCACTTTACTACTGTTTGAGTAGTGCATAAATACTTTACACATTGCCTCTATGTTAAGCCTGACTGCTTTGTACCAAGACAATAGGGGGCTACACACAGGTGTATTTGGTGACTATTGTGATTCACGCTGACAAGGATTGTGGTTATCATTTGAGGTGAGGTGGGCTCTCAGCCCCCTCAACCAGTACCCCAATTTCATACATCTTGATAATCCCGAACAGTTCATGATCGTCTCAAAATCTGTGGTTGAGTGCTTTGAAAAGAAAGTAAATATGTGTTGCAGAGCTATTGTTACCCTATGTAGTTCCCAATCCTACTCCTTAGTAGGAGTATGAGGGTGTTGCTCTCCTCTGTGCCTTTAAACTAATCCTCTCCATTTTGATATTTCCCCAGTCCTCTTCTCATCTTGAAATTCACCCTGTCTCTAGGCAGTCACTATTCTCATCTTATTTGATGGATCACGGATCATGATACAGATATAGTGGGGTGAGGATTTTGAGGAATATTAACCACTGGTGAAAAGTCTGAACTTTGGATAAGCTATGTGTGCATGTTTGCTAGCACTGGTTTGGACAAGGCAGAATGCTATGGCCTATGCCTCCTATAGCATGCCTGTCAAATTCCACTGCACATCCATGGACGATCATAGCCCTGGCCGGGGCTAGACAAATGCCTTCTCATTGGAACAGCCCCAAAGCAAACTATGGTTACTACATGGGCTCTAGACACTAGGCCCTGCTGACCTAGAATCAGAGAGAGCCAGTCTCTTACCAACCCAAGGGTGGCTAGGTCTAGATTGCTGGTGTCCTTTCCCCCTACAAGACTAAGGCCCTCATTACAACATTGGCGGTATAAGGCGCTTACCGCCGTGCAGAAGACCGCCAATACACCGCCGCGGTAGACCGCCACAGCTATTATGACACACATCACGGAATCCGCCGAAATTCAGACACCCACACAAGTCCGCCACACCAAAGGTCAGCGATAAACTGTCAGAAACACATCCTCCACCTCCACGCCAACAGAAACACGCCCATGCTATTACGACACACGAATCCACGCAGCGGTCTTTCAACCGCGGTATTCCATTGGCGGTACACACCGCCGCGCTCAAAATACACACACATATACAAAACACCGCCACATTGGACATTTTGAATTACACACACCTGATACACATACAAGCAACACTCCCACACACCCAACACAATATAAAACACACACCCACATCACCCACAAACCCCTACAACCAGAATTTCTGAGAGAAGGCCAGAGAGACAGCACAGCTATTGACAACCCCATCACACAGAGGCACACAACACCATCACCCACACTACATCCACGCACAAAACACCACATACCACTACACTCACCACACTCATCAACACATACACCATGCCACACATCACACACACCACCCCATGGCACGCCAAAGACACCCCCGCTTCTCTGAGGAGGAGCTTAGGGTCATGGTGGAGGAAATAGTACGGGTAGAGCCACAGCTATTTGGCTCACAGGTACAGCACACATCAATAGCCAGGAAGATGGAGCTATGGCGCAGAATAGTCGACAGGGTCAATGCCGTGGGACAGCACCCAAGAAATAGGGAGGACATCATGGAAGAGGTGGAACGACCGACGGGGGAAGGTGCGTTCCACGGTCTCCAGGCACAACATCGCAGTGCAGCGGACTGGCGGCGGACCCCCACAACTAACAACATGGGAGGAGCAAGTCCTGACCATCTTGCATCCTGAGGGCCTCGGAGGAGTCGGTGGAGGATGGGACACTGGTAAGTCAAATCTTAACTATCATATCCCCCACCCTACCTGCATGCTATCACACACCCCCACCCTCACACCCTCCCCTATCACCCCAAATCCTCACTAATCTACCCATAACACCAACCACCCATCCCAACAACAAGCCCTGCATGACAAAACTAAGCATGGGCACCCCTGACTAAAGCATGCCCACTGCACATACCCAGAACACCCCCCCAACCATCACCACACAAGCCCCCACACTGGAATGCCTGCACTGGGGTACACAAACACCCTCCCATTGCACACCATTACACACACACATGCAATAATCATGTTCTTATACCCCTGCAGGAACCCGAAGGAACGTCACCACACCAGAGGGTCCAGACAACACCACACCACCCCCAGAAGAGGCCCACAGTGACGACAGCAGCTCTGCCCTACTGGATCCTGATGACCAGCCCGGACCATCGTGGGCCTCAGGACAGTCGGTTCCCCTTGCCCAGCCACAGCCCAACAACGAGCTGTCACCCTCTGGTAACACCAGCACAGCACCCACCCAGCGGGCCCAAACCTCCCTACCCAGGACAGGTCAATCAGCGGTGTGTCCACCACTACAGGGCGCCCAGGCTAACCCACCACCCCAACAACAACAGGGACCTGGTGGCAGTGGTAGTGGGCACACGGTCCAGTGGATAGAGGCACAGGAACATAGAGGAACTGGGAGGGCTGCTGTGCGACAGAGGGAGGACACGCAAAGGGAACCAACTCTCCACGAGGCCCTCTCCTCCATCATGGGAGCATACCACCACTCCCAGGAGACGATGGCGACAGTCCTGGACAAGTTGCAGGATGAACTGTATTTGGGGTTCAGGGAGGAGCTCAGGACCATCAGCTCCGCCCTGGGCACCATCGTAGGGGTGCTGACGGACATTCAAAAGACCTTGAGGGACACCGTGGCACTCCAAGAGGCCCCTGACACTAGCCAGGACGTCGACCTGCCCACCACCTCCGCCGGCGCTAGTGGACAGGACGCCCCGCCACAGGACCAACACACCAGCACCCCATTCCCTGCAGACGGACAACCACCACGCAAGCGGGCCCTGAGATCCAGGAACAGGACAGAGCAAGAGGGCAAGACCACCGCCAGGAAATAAGACCACCCTGATTGTCCCCCCACTGTGCTACTTTGTCACCCTGTCCAGATTGGAACTGCCCCAGCTCCACGTCCTATGCCCATATGGGCAGTGCACCTGTGAGACTAATAGACTGGACTCTGCCATGGACATTCCTCCACCATCACCCATCCCCATTTTACAACCTTCCTTGATTTTTTTACCACTTAAATAAACACCCTTGAAAGCCAAAAAAATCTGGAGTCAGTCTATGATTTGGAACTTTGTATTATCAATTACAGTGTCATAATGGGTTACCCATTGTAAGGCTAACATACCACTGTCACACATCACAGGCCCTTCAAGGATGCAAGCAGTTGACACGTAGGTAACCACACCTGTGAAACTGAAATGGAAGGGTACAATTCAATTAACAAATAGTGAGTGAAATGGAGGTACATGATAGAGGTAGACGTGTGAAAGTTAATGTAATGTTAAACCAGAAAATGTTCTCACTTGTGTGTCACTGGAAATATTGCTGTATGACTGACTCCCTGTTGTCGTTTTCTTCATCCTCAGCTTCATCCTCATCACTGTCCGCTCGCTTCCCAGGTTCCACAGCTGCCATACCACCGTCATCTGGATCATCCTCCTTCAGAAAAGGCACCTGGCGCCGCAATGCTAAATTATGGAGCATTAAGCAGGCGATGATGATGTTGCACACCTTCTTCGGTGAGTAGAATAGGGATCCACCTGTCATATGGAGGCACCTGAACCTGGCCTTAAGTAGGCCGAAGGTGCATTCAATAACCCTCCTAGTCCGCCCATGGGCATCATTGTACCGTTCCTCTGCCTCTGCCCTGGTCCTGGGATTCCTAACTGGGGTCAATAGCCAGGACAGGTAGGGGTAACCAGAGTCCCCCAATAGCCATACACAGTGCCTCTGGAGTTGACCCATCATATCAGGGATGCTTCTATTCCGCAGGATGTAGGCATCATGCACAGAGCCAGGGAACATTGCATTTACCTGCGAGATGTACTGGTCTGCCAAACAGGCCATCTGGACATTCATCGAATGATAATTCTTCCTGTTCCTGTACACCTGTTCACTCCTGCGGGGGGCCAGAGCTACATGGGTCCCATCAATAGCACCTATGACGTTCGGGATATGTCCAAGGGCATAGAAGTCACCTTTCACTGTAGGGAAATCCTCCACCTCAGGGAAAATAATGTAACTCCTTACGTGTTTCAGCAGGGCAGACAACACTCTGGACAACACGTTGGAAAACATAGGCTGGGACATCCCTGATGCCATGGACACAGTTGTCTGAAAAGACCCACTTGCAAGGAAATGGAGCACTGCCAGCACCTGCACGTCAGGGGGGATTCCAGTCGGATGGCGGATCGGTGACATCAGGTCTGGCTCCAACTGGGTACATAGTTCCTGGATTGTGGCACGGTCAAATCGGTAGGTGACGATGATATGTCTTTCTTCCATTGTCAACAGGTCCACCAGCGGTCGGTACACCGGAGGATTCCGCCCTCTTCTCATATGTCCCAGCTGACGGTGCCTAAGAAGGACAACAGCGAAGAACCAGTCACTATTCCTCCAGGTATGTACCCACAGTTACACACAAGACTACACCAGACAAAAGCCCTTCCTGTATGTGTGTTGAGTATAGGCCTAGCTATGCGTGACGCAGTAGTAAATTAAGCCATGTGGGCCCCTGAAATGGCGGCTGCCTGACCTCTAAACTGGGACAATGGGATTGTGGGGTAACTGCGCTGGCATTGCACACCATCGCGGTAGGCGGTCGTAGACTGCGGCGCAATGCTGCATTGGTTAACATTGGACCCTATGGGTCCCAGGAGCCAATGAACAGGTGCGCAAGCGGTTATGATGCGCACCGCCGCGGACGTCACCGCCATTTTCTATCTGTTCAATCACTAGATACCTGACCTTCAACAGGAGAGGACCTACACTGCTAGTGCTGCTGTGACCTGGGTCTGGAAGCGACGATGGCTGCTGCGTCTGGGGAAAGGGCCCCTTCCTTCACTGCACAGGAGTTGGAGAAACTTGTGGATGGGGTCCTCCCCCAGTACACGCTACTCTACAGTCCTCCAGACCAACAGGTTAGCACACAGGGAGCACGTTGTATGGGCTAGGCCTGGGTGAAGAGGGCTGGTTGGAAGAGGGAAGGGGGCAGAGTACATAGATCAGTTTTGCATGGGAATGAATGGGCCACATGGGCAGAGTAGGGAGGGGGCCACTCACATTGACGGTGCAGTTGGTAATGACTGTTCCTCTTTCCTTGTGCATGTCATGTAGGTCAGCGCCCACCAGAAGAGGGACATTTGGCGTGCCATCGCCAAGGAGGTCCGGACCCTGGGGGCCCACCAGAGACGGGGCACCCACTGCCATAAGAGTTGGGAGGACATTTGCTGCTGCAGCAAGAAGACGGCGGAGGCTCAGCTGGGGATGGCCTCCCAACGTGGGAGGGGTGCCCGTCGCATCATGACCCCCCCTGATGTTCCGGATCCTGGGGGTGGCCTACCCAGAGTTGGATGGGCGCTTGAGGACATCACAGCAGACACAAGGGGGTGAGTACAACCTCATTCTGCGGACTTTGCGTGCAGTCGAGGGGTCTGGGTGGGGGAGGTGGACTGTGGGTGTCCCTAGGCCAAGGCGAGTTAGGTAGGCAAGGCCCCTCCGTAATGTAGGCCATGTGGCACTCAACCCCACCTCAGCAGAGTGGCAAGTTGAGGTATAGTTGCCCCTGTGGCATCCATGTGCACAGATTTCCACCATTGCCATGTAGGCCATGTCCCAGAAATTGCAAGTGCAGAGGTCAGGAGCACGGCGTAATGCAGGGGGCTGTTGCGTCTGTCTTGTCCGCCAACGGTAGCGGCATGCCATGCACTAAAACTCTCTTTCTTCTGTCTCCCCCCCTTTTCCTGCTCTCCCTGTCCTTTTGTACATCAGCATCATCAGGCGGAGGTACAGTGGCACCGGAGCACGAGGGAGCTGCAACCCACATGGCCATGGAGGGCCACACCACAGACTCTGAATGCACCAGTGGGACTGAGGTCGAGGGGAGCTTCACGTCGGCCACCGGATCACCAAGCAGCGACACGGACTCGTCCGCCGATGGGAGCTCCCCTGTGGTGGCGGCACCACCTGTGCGCCCCACTTCTACAGGTACAGCCGCCACCCCCCCCTACCAGCACCGCCCTACCAGCAGCCCCTCAGCGTTTGTGCCGTGCCCGCTCACCCAGGAGGGTGGGCATCACCTTCGCCCCAGGCACCTCAGGCCCTGCCCCAGTCACCCCTGCTGCCCTCAGTGAGGAGGCCATTGACCTCCTCAGGTCACTCAGTGTTGGGCAGTCTACCATTGTGAATGCCATCCAGGGTGTAGAACTAGAGTTGCAACACGGTAATGCATTCCTGGAGGGCATTCATTCTGGTCAGGCTTTCCTTCCGCGAACCCTGCAATCTCTGGCCTCAGCACTGATGGCAGCCATTGTCCCTGTGTCTAGCCTCCCCCTCCACCCAGACCCAATCCCCTGTACCCCAGCCCTTCCCAAGCACACCTACAGACCAGCATGCACACAAGTCAACACACACAAGTAGCTTAAGCAAACATGAGCACCACACACACCACAGGCACTCACGCAAGCCTCACCCACATACAGACGCAGCAACATCCACTGTTTCCACTGTGTCCCCCTCCTCCTCTTCTCCCTCCTCCCTCCCAGCCTCGTGTACACACACACCTGCATGCACCACATCTACAGGCACCAGGACTCGCACCAGGACACCCATCACCACAAGCCGCTCACCTGCACTCACCACCTCCACTCCCATTTACACGTCCCCTGTGTCCTCTCCCAGTGTGTCTGTGACGCCCCCTCCCAAAGTACACAAACGCCGGCAATCACTCACCCAACATCCATCCACCTCACAACAGCCTCCAGTACCTGCAACCACCTCCTCTTCCTCCACTCCCAGACCCCCTCTAGCTACCCATCCCAGTGTTCATCAGAAACTGTCCCTCTGTCAAATTGAACTTTTTCCCCAACCCCCCCCCTCCAATTCATCAGTCCTGTCATAGCGCCTCAGCCAAAAAGCCTCCAGTATCAGTGGTGCGTGTTCCAGGTTTTTGGAGTGCACCGTCCACCAGGGCAGGCAGTAGGACCGGGAGCCAAGGCACTGGCAGCCCACCCCCTGTAAAGGCTCTGAAAATGGAGAGTGGACGACGGGACCGTCTCAAGACCCCTGGTGGGACAACAAGTGACATGGGATCAAAGGGGATTGGTGAGTCAGCTGTAACTCCAACAAAGGTGGGGAAGGTCCAGAGGAAGTCTGCCCAGCCTGTTGTGAGTGTCACGGCAGAGTAGTGTGCCATCATTTCCGGCGGTCCAGACACAACCGCCAGCACCGTTGTCACTGGTCAGGAGACCACCGCCGGAGTCACAGCCCAGGAGGGCACAAGTATCGTTACTGGTCCAGAAACCACCGCCGGAGTAACAGCCCAGGAGGGCCCAAGTATCATCACTGGTCCAGAAACCACCGCCGGAGTCACAGCCCAGGAGGGCACAAGTATCGTTACTGGTCCAGAAATCACTGCCGGAGTCACAGCCCAGGAGGGGCCAGGATGCCACAGCCCCGCTGGGCAATGATGGAACGTCATGCCACACACCAATGTCCAGTGTGGAGATCGTCATGCCACACACCAATGTCCAGTGTAGAGATCGTCATGCCACACACCAATGTCCAGTGTGGAGATCGTCATACCACACACCAATGTCCAGTGTAGAGATCGTCATGCCACACACCAATGTCCGTATCAGAACCGCCATGGCAAAGCACCGCTGAACAGTCCTGAACCTCAATGTCAAAGCACCGCTGAACAGTCCAGAACCGCCATGGCAAAGCACCGCTGAACAGTCCTGAACCTCAATGTCAAAGCACCGCTGAACAGTCCAGAACCGCCATGGCAAAGCACCGCTGAACAGTCCTCAACCTCAATGTCAAAGCACCGCTGAACAGTCCAGAACTGCCATGGCAAAGCACAGCTGAACAGGGAAAAGACCGCCATGGCAAAGCACCGCTGAACAGTCCTGAACCTCAATGTCAAAGCACAGCTGAACAGTCCTGAACCGCCATGGCAAAGCACCGCTGAACTGTCCTGAACCGCCATGTCAAAGCACCGCTGAACAGTCCAGAACCGCCATGGCAAAGCACCGCTGAACAGTCCTGAACCGCCATGGCAAAGCACTGCTGAACAGTCCTGAACCGCCATGGCAAAGCACCGCTGAACAGGGCAAAGACCGCCATGGCAAAGCACCGCTGAACAGGGCAAAGACCGCCATGTCAAAGCACCGCTGAACAGTAATGAACCGCCATTGGCAAAGCACCGCTGAACAGGGCAAAGACCGCCATGGCAAAGCACCGCTGAACAGTCCTGAACCGCCATGGCAAAGCACCGCTGAACAGGGCAAAGACCGCCATGGCAAAGCACCGCTGAACTGTCCTGAACCACCATGTCAAAGCACCGCTGAACAGTCCAGAACCGCCATGGCAAAGCACCGCTGAACAGTCCTGAACCGCCATGGCAAAGCACCGCTGAACAGTCCTGAACCGCCATGGCAAAGCACCGCTGAACAGGGCAAAGACCGCCATGGCAAAGCACCGCTGAACAGGGCAAAGACCGCCATGTCAAGGCACCGCTGAACAGTCCTGAACCGCTATGGCAAAGCACCGCTGAACAGGGCAAAGACCGCCATGGCAAAGCACCGCTGAACAGGGCATGCACCGTGTACGAATGAATGGACCGCCACATCAGGCATCCTTATCCCATGTGCAGCTGGGACAGTGACAGGACAGGTACTTTCACGTGGAGACTCATCCAGTCTGGGCACCAGTTCCCCTCCAGAACCAGTTGAGACCTGCATCTACTTGAGAGACTGTGGCTTTGCACTCCCCAGGATGGTCCAGTGGGCAAGCCACCCACTGTAGAGACTTGAGAGACTGTGGCTTTGCACTCCCCAGGATGGTCCAGTGGGCAAGCCACCCACTGTAGAGACTTGAGAGACTGTGGCTTTGCACTCCCCAGGATACTTCAATGGGCATGGAGCCCCGTCGTGGATCTGGCTTCGCATTCATCTGGCTGAGGTGCCCCCCCTTCCCCATGAGGTGCCTTTTTTATTTCTATCTGATGCCCCGGCAGTGTTCTCTCCGATTTTGGTCAGGTATCTATTGTGGGCCTCGCCCATGCATTTTTGGGCTGTTGGTGCACGGACATTGTTATGTACATATCTGCACTACTTCTCGGATTGTATGTGTAAATAAGAGTGATTTAGAAATTTATATATCTGTATCTTTTTTTATGACATGTATATTGGCACATTACAATGTTTGCCCGATTTTGGCTTTGTGTTTTCATTCTTCCGGGGGGATTGTGGGTTGTTACTGTTATTTTTGTGACTGCATTGGTGTGTATGTTGTGATATGCGAGGGTGGGGGTGGGGGTGTTTGGTGGGTGCCCCCCTAACTTTTGCCTCCCCCTCCCCTGTGTCGTAGGTGCTGTACTCACCCGTATCTTCTGCGCCTACGTAGCTGTTGGTCGTAAAGGAGCAGAAAAACAAGCGCAGGGAGTATTTGGAGTTCGGGGTCCATGGAGTCCTCGTTCCTCATGGGATGTGTTGAGGTGAGCGTTTTCCCATAGCAAAAGCTGTTTCCGCCGTGTTTTTATCCACAGTGAATCCGCCCCGGAAAAGGTAGCGGATTGGCGGGTTGTAATAATGTGGGCGGTACATTGTCTTCCGCCTATCTGTTGGCGGTAACCGCTGCGCTGCTTGTCTGTACCGCCGTGGTGGGCAGTGTGTTAAAGTGGCTGTCTTTGTTGGCGGTTTCCGCCAGGGTCATAATTCCCTTTTTTTGTCCGCCGGCCTGTTTGCGGTATTACCGCACCTTTAACACCGCCTGCCAGGGTTGTAATGACCCCCTAAATATCTTATGGAAATGAGCAGTTGCTACTTTTCTGATGCTGCTTTTTACAACCCTCTCAATATCTCTGAGATCTACAGATACATTTATCTGTATGTGAGAGAAGCAACAAAGCATACCTCTGCCTTCATTTAAAAGCAATACTTAGCAAAAGGGAGCCATACAACCATCTATCCATGCACTTCTTCTAAGAAGTTGTTGTGAGATCATAGTACTAAGTATAGTGTTCTGGGACAGGTTCAAGAAGCAGCACATAATCATTTGCCACTAACAACAGAGTCAGGCCTTGCCTAAATTACTTATTTCACCCTCATTGCAGTCCTTCACTTGTCACAGAAAACAGAAATACTCCTATCTTGACACAGCCAGCAGAGAAGTTCCACTCTTGCTGCAAACAGCAGGGCTGTCTATTGTGTTGTCTTTGATATCACGTGCGTTAGGACCCACGCGATCCTGGGTGGACTCTAGATAGGAATTCCGTAATCAGATTGGAGGTGTTATGGTGTGGTTATAACATTTTGGATGCAGTGCGTGAGGAGAGTGTGATAGTATGTTGAAGAATAAAAACATCTGTTACAGAGCTCTGTGTGTGGTAGATTAATTTACATGCTGGGTAGGACGCTACAACTGGTGACGAGTATAGAATACATGCCTAGAAGAAATGACTTTGGTCTCCCTGAGAGCTTGCAAAGTGCAGCAAACTGCTTGTGTGCACGATGTGCGCTGCCCCAAATTAGTGCAAGCTGTCTTCAATTGTCATATGTGGAGTCAAAGCCCAACTCCAGCCCATAAACAGCCATTGAAGAAGTTGAAGGCTCTGCATGGGATTACATTAAAAAAGCCCACCAAAACCCATTGGTAAGGCTGAGAAAATAAATACTGCACGGCGCTATAACATACAGCTATTATCAATATGGCTAAAGGCAGTGACAACCAGGTACAAAAACAAAAACATACTTACCTGCACACGCGAGTAAGTATGCAATACGACCACAAAAATTGGGCATTGCGACCAGGCCCAAGGAACGGGGTGTTATGTGGAGAAGTTGCCTGTCCTGCTTTACAAGACGAACCTGCCTGAACAGCATGTTGCTCTCAATGCTGACAGAAGGAAGCACAAAGTATGGCGCCGCTACATTCCTGAAGCCACCATCTTTGTATGAGACCCCGAAGAAACGTAACATTGTTCTCAGGTGAACTGCATGGATCGAAACGTTTGATGACTTCATAGATGTGCTAGGAGAAGACGATGATAAGAAAATCATTAGCTATTTGAAAAACCTTTCCAGTGATGAAGTGCTAAAGAAAGTCTCACAAGCTGATGTAACATCACACCAAAAGATAAAAGAGGCTTTGGATACCAAGTTCAATCCGATGCTGAATGTCAACTATAAAAAGTACCTCTTCACTCAAGCACGACAACAAGCTGGTAAAACTATGGATGAATTTGATGAGAGACTTGATGCACTTCTCAAACACTGTAAGTTCTGTGACTTTAATGATGAAGTAACCATGCACCTCTGAGTCAGTGATTGCTGCCTTTCAGATTACTTCAAGAAAAAGCACAAAACAGATGCACACAAGCCGTAATCTCTGAAGAAGAAAAGGATATGCTTCCAATGTGATGTGGGTTTTTATTTCCCATAAAGGTAAATGTCCAGCTATAGGACAGGCATGCAAAGGCTACAGGAAAGAAAACCACTTCATAATGGTCTGCAAAGCAAAAGAGAAGTCAAATCCATCACAGCGAGAAGAGAAAATTACCACCAGAAGGTTCCAGAACCATTCTCGCCACACCTACAAGGCAAAAAGGCAACATAAGTTACGACAAGTAGAACCCAAGCAAAGTTTATCATCTTAAAGTTCATTATATTAAGTCTCTTCAATGTCATTATCAAGCACTAGGGAAGAAGACGGATGTGTGTTGATGATATTGGCTAAGGAACAACATGCAGTTAGCTGCTTGCAAGGAAGATCAAAAGTCAAAAGGGAATTACAAAATGAAGCAACACATTTAATTTGGACATTGTCCTAAAATCACTTTAAAAGTGAATAGTTGCCAAATAACCTTCATTATAGATAGGGGTGCATCAATTCACATCATGCCAGGAGAAACTTTCAACAGCCTGTCTCCTGTGCCACGCCTTACGCCGTCAAACATGAAGGCATAAACGCGGGCTGATTCTCAAACATTACAGAGTCAAGAGTCACATACAGCAACTTTGCGACACAAAACAACATCAGTGCAAGTGCCAATTCATGCCCTTCAAGGAAGGTCATCTTATGCTGCTGACATGGGACTAATATTTCTCAACTACAACAACCATGATGAGGCTGATATTGTGAGTCAGTTCCCGTCATTGTTTCATGGCCTAGGAAGACTCAAAAAATGAAAGTGCAACTTCATGTCACTGAGGACATTCACCTTGTTGCCCAACTGCACCGCAGAGTAGTTTTCACTTACAAGCAACCGCTGAGAAATAACTAGAAACAGTGTTGAAACATGACATTATTGCACACTCACCTGATCATACACCGTGGGTTTCGCCTATAGTTGTGGTGCCAAAGAAGGGCAGTTGAGGTGTGGTGCACATTTGTGTTGATATGCACCAGGCCATTAAAGGAATCAAGAGATAAAGACATCCTGGTCCCCAGATAGTGGACATGATCATGAAGCTGAACAGAGCTAAAATCTTCTCCCGTCTTGACCTGAGCAAAGGACATCATCCACTCGAGCTGGGCAATATCTGTAGGTAGTTACTACTTTTTGGATTATGTTGGTTTGTTCAGATACAAAAGACTGAGTTTTGCAGAATCTTCGGCTGTGGAGATATTTCAGGATATTATTCACTGATTTATTCAACCTGTTATAAATGCTTTCGACCACAGTGATGACATACTGGTATTTAGGGCAACACAAAAGGAGCATGACAAGAATCTTGCACAAGTGTGTCAATTACTTGATGTTGCAGGTCTCACTCTGAATGCAGCAAAGTGTGAGTTTCACAAAACCAAATGTAAATTCTTTGTGCACATATTCTCTGATGGAAGATTGACTCCTGGCCTGGATAAGCCACAAGCATTGACATCTATCTGCCCCCACAAGACATAGCCATGCTATGATCTTTCTTAGGCATGGCCAGTTATTGCTTAAGGTACATTTGTTACTTTGCTAGAGTGAGTGCCCCATTGAGGGACTTAACAAACAGAATGCCCCATTTCAGTGGTCTCATGAAATGGATCACAGCTTCAAAGAAATAAAACATGTTATTAAGAATGCAACTGAAATGGACAATTTTGACCCTAAATTACATACTGAGATCTCAGTAGATGCGAGCCTGGTGGGGCTTGGGGCAATCCTTGGTCAACACAATGGCCTTCCAAATGCCCAGAGACACATTGGGGCCTGTCCCAGTAGAAGCCTGTCTGAAACAAAACGTGCATACTCTCAGCTGGTAAAGGAGAGTCTGGCTGTGGGGTGGGCCTGCAAATATTTTCATGTGTCTCTATATGGGAAATGTTTCACTATCATCACTGACCACCAGTGGTTACTCACTATCTTTTGAAACCCAAAAGCTATGATGCACCCTCACATCGAGAGGTGGGGGTTGCAACTGCATGAGTATGACTACGTGACTTTAGACAACCTTGTGAAAGACAAAAACCCAGCAGATTACTTTTCACGAGTGCCACTACATCACCATCATTTGACATCCAAAGTAGCTGAAGAATAATTCAATTTCATTGTGAGGTCCAACAAACCAGAAGCTCTATCCATTGAACAGAGTATTGTTACTACCAAAGCAGATAAAGACATGTTCATCCTCAAAGACCTCATTACAATGCAATCTTGGAAGACACGTGTTCAGTTTGTTCGGTGGTGGTATTGAATTCCCAAACTTCAAAAATCTATAGGATAAACTATCCATCACTCAAAAGTATATCGTATTGAGACGCTTGAGAATTGCCATACCTGAGAGCCTGAGACAGCAAGTCATCGAGCAAGCCCCTGAAAGACATTGTTGTATTGTAGCCACTAAAAGAGCTCTAAGAGACCAAGGGGGTTATTCTAATTTTGGAGGAGGTGTTAATCCGTCCCAAAAGTGACGGAAAAGTGACGGATTTACCACCAGCCGTATTACGAGTCCATTATATCCTATGGAACTCGTAATACGGCTGGTGGTATATCTGTCACTTTACCGTCACTTTTGGGACGGATTAACACTCCTCCAAAGTTAGAATAACCCCCCAAGTGTGGTTCCCTCGCCTAGACGAGCAAGTAGAGAGAGAGCTGAAAACATGCCATCTTTGTAACTGTTTAGCCCCCAGTGACAATGTCTGACCTTCCTGCGCATCCCTGGGAGAGAGTTGCAGTTGATTTATTTGAGACTCTAGAAAATGGACATCACTTCATGGTAGTCATTGATGAAAACACATGTTTTCCTTTGATGGAAGTCTTATCATCAACAACCGAGCATAAAATCATCGAGTGACTTGATGACATCTTTGCAGCATTGGGCATCCCCTCTATTCTTAAATCTGGCAATGGCCCACCTTTCAATAGCAAACAATTCAAGTTGCTTCTTGATCGACTCAATGTTAAACACCAAAAGAGTACACCTATCTTGCCCAAAGCAAATGGTGTTTTTGAACAAATTATGGACACCCTCAGGTGAATAATTTAATGAGCGTCCATAGAGTGAATCAATCTAAATCAAGCCCTGTGCCCAGCACTGCATGCTTATCGATCAACTGCTTATTCCGCAACTGGTGAGAACACTGCCAACCAATGATTTGGGAGAGCCATTGGAACCAAACTACCACAAGGGACAATGATCTGATTGATGAATGCCAATAGGGTTTGTGCCATGGACACTTCATAAAAGTGCAAATTGAAAACATATGCAGATCAGCGCTGATGTGCCCAGGAAACAGTCTTGGAGAAAGGGGACTTGGTACTGGTCAAACTGAAACAGAAGCATAAAACAGCCATTTGCTGTTGACCATTTGAGGGTTGTGACATGCAAAGGACATAAGGTGACATGCATATAGTTCCAGAATATCCATCACACTGGATTCGTCACACTTTAAACACCTACCTCAATGTTAGTAGGCTTCTGAAATCGCAAGTGAGGTGACCCCCACCTGAATGTCCAGATCACACACCTGAATCTATGCCATCAATGTATGATGACAGTACATCTCACCTACCTCATACTACCCGATCTAGCAAATCAGTGCGAGCGGCTCAGCGGCTCATTGAGGAAATATGAAGCTAATGTTGTTTGTGCTTTTTATTTTACAAAGGCGGAGATTTAGTGCCTTTGATATCATGCATGCTAGGGCTCTCGCGGTCCTGGATGGACTCTAGACAGGAATTATATATTCAGATTTGGGGTGTTTAGGTGTGGTTATAAAAGGACGCAATGCCTGAGGAGAGCGCAATAGTAAGTTGAAGAATAAAAACGTCTGTTACAGAGCTCCGTGTGTGGTGTATTCATGTAAATGCTCCTGGGATGGGGAGGCTGCTACACCTATCATCTTTGACAGATTAATCCCTTGCTCACTTGACTGATACCTCAGCCACTGAAGTGAGGAGGCATACCCCTCACCAGTCTCAAATAGCAGAGTTTCCTTTCACCTTTTGCAGCTACTAGAGCTATCTATCCCTTACTGAGCTGACTTATTATACAGATTGCAAAGCCACCCCTTACTGAGCTGACTTATTCCTCGCTTCTGAGGATAGAAGATTTGCTCTCATCTCTTACAGCCTGCAGAACTTCCACTCATTTGATATAGTCAGCAGAGGTATCTGTCACTTGTCTCAGACAGCTGGGCTATCCCTCATGTTTGAAAGATCACTCCAATGTTCTTATGATGGAAAATGTAGGTCAATGCAGACAGTATAGATATGACTAATCTATCTCAGGCAACAGTGCTACACCTGTCACAGACAGCAGCAGTACCAATCACTAGTTACAGACAGAAGACCTATGCCTTGCTTCTCTGATCTATTCATAGATACGTGTATGCCTGTTTGTCTGATTATCCCTGTCTGTGGGACTATTCTCACTAGCCTTAAAAAAATAATTCTGGTTCTTTTTTTAGAGTATACATTCTGAATTTTTATCAAAGTCTGATTTTGATGTGAGTATCTCTACTAAATCAAATGTACGACTTGTGGTGACATCTGTAACTCCATCCTTTCTAAGTCAATAATAGTACTTTGTTGTGAAAACGTGAGACTAATGCATCTCCAAGAGAGTTTATAATGTTGCATGTGTCTCAGAGGTTTACTACCACTTCCCACTGCACCATAGTCTGAATACATTGCTCACACTGCTCATTTTACAGAATATATTTTGACAGACAGTTACTTAATATAGACACATTTTCAGAATAAGGATCCTGGTAATGACTTGCATCCTTAAAATCTTAATGTATGTATTTATTACAATAGTAATGATAATGTTTTTTGTAGCAAAACAAGTGGAGTTAGTCATGAGTTGCACTAGTCTCTCCCTGAAATGTTGGAGGCCTGAACTTAATTCATGATAATGATGCTTACAATTGAACCAGGGGGTAGTCCATGCATGATGGAGCTTGGGAAGGAGATTCTGGGGCACTTTTAATTCCTTGTTAGTCCTTAATTTCATTTGTATCTCAGACCTATATATTAGGAGTATCTGTCAAAGTACAGTCTAGATTAGTAGAAACATTCCCGTTCAAGGAGTTGAAGTTTAGCATGAGTTAATCTCATCAATTACATACTTTTTCAAAGCTATACTGGATGGAATCCAATTGTCCTCCTAAAGAATTTGCGCTATTTTGATAATATTGGTATTAAGCCCCAAAACTGCTGTAGGAGCTCAATCTTTCAAAATAGATCCTATCATATCGTCTGATAGGGATTGGTCTGTGGCAGTAATCTGGGCACAGAAAAGACATCTTAGTGAAAAAAATTAAACTACAGTCTCTGCAGACATTTAAAGTGTTACATTGACAGCCATGTATGAAAAAATCAAAAACACTACAGTTAACTTTTCCTTTGCTAGTCAGACAGTCAGTGGTTTTCTTCCCGGAGTGGCATGTCGATTGACATGGCACACTATATTTTAGCACTATGGAATATAAAGAGTAGGTTAGAAACATCATTCACTGTGCCAGAGCCTCTGGTGCTTCGAGACAAGATCACATACCTATTAAAACTATAAAGTTGGGCAAGGATCTGTGGCCAAACTACCTTGTGCCTTTATTTAAATATTGCTTTATGAACAGAGCAGTTCCTACTTCAGGGAGGAGAAGTATCACTCTCCCACTACATAAGAAAGGCCCCATTGGTGAACCTAGTAATTACAGGCAAATGTCATCGCTTTATCGGCTAAAAATTTGCTATGAGTTTCCTAAATCATCTACAAAGCTGGGTGGATGATAATAACATCATCCTGCAGGAGCAAGTTGGTTTGAAACTTTATAGCTCTACCCTTGATAACATCACAGCCTTGCAGGTGATTCTAAAGAAATATGTTTCATCACCGCTTATGCCTGTCCACACAAATATTGATTTTTCAACTGCATTTGACCGTGTGGACAGACCCACCCGGTGGAGAAAGCTTCAAGATCTAAACATGCCAAAGTCCTTACTTAAAATTATTATAGTGCTTTATTCTATCACATGGTGTCCTATTTTGCTTACTGACAATTGCTGGTGATCCCCAAAAACTATAAGGGAAAATGGCTTGTTGTTTGTTCACCCTTTTAATATTTTCACTTTATATTCACGATCTGGACACTACATTGAATGACGTGGAAGCAGATGCCCCGAAGTTAGGCCACCGCAACATAGATTTACTTTTTTATACTGACAATACTGTGATCCTGGACCTCAATCCTAAAGGTCTGCAAAAGCGAATGGATGGCTTTTAAAAATATGCCAATAGTCATTATTTGAAAATGAATATAAAAAAGTAATGTAATGACTTTTTAAGATAAGAAATGTAGTAGGAAATGGCTTTTAGGGCACGGGGAGATGGATGTTGTCAATAAATATTCCTACCTAGGGAAGATCTCTGCTAATTTACTAGATAAAAAAACATATTTTACATTTTTCAAGCAAGACGCTGGCCCAAATGAATGCACTTTTGTCACTTCGTAGGGCAACAGGTCATAGACATTTTATTCATCCCCTCATGTTATATCATGCAAACGTCTTGCTGACACTGCTATACAACATTGAAGTCATATATATACAGCACTGAAATTTAATGGATACGATGGAGGGCAAAATATTTAGGAAAATTAGCAATTTAAATTCCTTGGCTCCGATTGAAATAATACATCTTGAAATAGGCCCATCAAGCACTTACATATTGGGATTGGCCACAAACCCTCTGCTGGGGATTCCGGCTTCTGCCTACTAATGAGAACAACTTAAGAGGCCTCTGACATGGACAAGTTTTTGAACAGAACAAGAAAGTCAACACTCTTATTAAAAATATTAATCAAGCACTTTCACACTTTAATTTGAGTAAGGCTGTTTTAAAGGAGATGTCTCACCTCGAACTCAAAGAATTTCTGAAATATGGCGCTAGGAGTAGTTCTATGAATTCTGACATGCTGATTTGTAAGGGAAAAAAGAAGGTGAAGATGGGGGTTATAGTTGTCTCATGTATTGAAGCACAGCCACAAACCTATTTGCAGTAGTCTGTGTTGAATAAATTTGAATAAACGTTGATCTTCTTACAATGGTAGTAGTAGAATAGAATATATATATATATATATATATATATATATATATGTCATGTGTGCTATTTCAATTCACTCTTGTTTTTAACCTCACAACAGTGTGCATGCTGGAACTTGTTGGCCCAAATCTATAGCAGAGAGTAATTATATATAAATTTCAGAATGTGAGCCTAAAATCAAGAGTTTGGATGGTTATGTGTTGCGTAACATGTTAGCGAAGGGGAACCTGGGGTATTACCAAGTGACAGAGTTACAGAAGAAGACAATGGAGAAGTGGGGGATTGATATGGTGGCAGAGAAGTGGAAAATGGGAAGAGATGGAGAAAAGGAATGCAGAACTAGAACTAGCACATAAAAATTAGAGATCATGGCTTGGGGGTCAAGATTGAGAAGGAGATCTGGGTGACAAAGTGCTGTCTTTAGCACACTGTGGTGCACCAATAACATTATCAGAGATGAGGAAAAATACGCAGATCAAGGAAGTCAACTAATGGAGTCCCTCCTGGAGTCAAGACTTCTCCATAGTGTTCTAGACAACACTTCTGTCTTTTGTGACAGAGGGCTTGTTACATTTCAAGGCAATAACACATAATGTGACCTTTCATCCCCTCTCTCTCTCTCTCTATCCTATTTCCTAGTGTTCTTAAATTTAAGGTAAGACAGAGAAAAACATTCTTATGGGATTGCTCAATGTGGGAAAATTAGGACTCTGAGATTAGTATTCATGTCTAACAGTTCAAAAAAGCCAACAGATCACTGCTGCTCCTCTTCTTTCCAAGTGTTACTTTAATTCAGTGGCCTATAGCTGTTTTTTAGGACTAACCTAGAGATATCTTTAGCTACTTTGCTGCATTCATGTAATAAAAATCTATAAATAAACAAAATATACATATGTGTATTTCACAGTTACATTCACCACTGTGTAGTTATAGTTAGATCAAAATTCCATTGAAAAAGGCATTTTGCTTTGCTAATTACTTTGGGTCCGTTTAATGAATCTGCATGAAACTAAACTTTCCCAAAAATTAACCCACTTGAGCTCTTTTATGGAAAGTTTTGCATCAAACTGTCATGCGAGTGCCAAGAAAAGAGGGGTTTCTCCACAAATGCATTTCCCCATGCTAATTCCTTAGAAAATATTGCTCACCGATGCATAAGAAAACAACGAAATTTCGCCAAATGTGTGAAAACAGTTAAAACTTTACTCAGAAACTATGCTTTTTGTGATTTGATGCAAATCTGTT
Source organism: Pleurodeles waltl (assembly GCF_031143425.1). Classification (NCBI taxonomy): domain Eukaryota; kingdom Metazoa; phylum Chordata; class Amphibia; order Caudata; family Salamandridae; genus Pleurodeles; species Pleurodeles waltl. The sequence goes on along the minus strand of NC_090445.1, from coordinate 1,315,084,863 downwards.
TATCCATTTTCAGGAAATTAGGGTTTAAAGAGGGACCTGGGTTAGGCAGAAGGTGTCAACCATAAAAAAAAGTTAGGTATATTTAGACAGTTGATTCTGCAGAAGTCCTATGGAACTCCCACAGTCCATTAAAATTAAGGAAATAGGCTCTTCTGATTTGCCAGGGGAGCTTTTCCTCTCTTACCTCGTTTTGGTACCATGATACTGGGCTGGTACACTGAAGGAAATGTTGCGGCTACCGAGACTCTTGCACTCTGAATGTTGATATTTGCCTAATCATATGTGTACATCCACATAATAGATGTTCTTTTTAACAGGCATTCTTATCCCTTTTTATTTTTAGCATCCTTGTGCATTAAAAGTGTGCTTTTGTGGTACAATAATTCAAAGCCAATGGTGCATTTTGTTTGTTCCAAAAATAATCATATTTTCCTCTTGTGTGCATCCAAATTTAAATTTACTTCTAAAAACACCTGCCTGCAAGGAAGCAACACTGCAAACCTACTAAAATGAAATGTGATGGTAATTTGTTTCATTCTTTTTTTTAATTGTGAGCATATGGCTGCAATGCTTAGGCACTAGCATGATTTCTCTATTGCATTTCTTTTTTTTTACATACGCTTCCAATAAAAAAAGTACAAATATAGGTTACCAAGCATTAGCTTGCCAGGCCAGACCTATTGGATCTGCCAATGCTTATTTTCCAATTCTATCGCACCATCTTCCTCGATGTGCTTTTTACTCCTGTTACTGGCTTCCACCCCGCCTCCGATATTTCGGGGTGCCCCCTCTTACTATTTATCCAAAGGGTTTTCATATTTTTTTCTTGTTTCATTCCAGGGCATCTTTTTAATTTGCTCCTGGACACCAGCTGTGTGAAACGGTAAGGGAAGTACTTTGCAATTTCTTGGTTTTGCACATATCCAAATACACTTTTGCACAACTTGGCATTCTGACGTTTGCCTTATACACGTGTGTTTTTGGCACAGCACTGTGCACATTTCTTGCATGTGTCATTTTTGAATGATGCACGTATTTATATTTGTGCGTAACCATTTTTTTCACCAAATGCCCTTTTCATGAAGTGACCATTATGTCCCTAACACCAAATGTTCCCTGGCGTAAGCTACATGTTATAAATAAGCGGACTTATCCTTTGAATACACGAAAAGCCATTAACTAGATGCCTTTTCTTTAAAGCTCACGTCTGTGTCTGTCACCAGTGGAGATGAAGCGAGTTGGAAACGGAGTTATTATTCACAGACATCCAGGCCAGAGAGGTCATTATGCTATTGTGGCTTTTGTTGACTTGAACTGTATAGAAGAACATGGCCCTTTACAAAGAATGGGCAGCGTAAATGGGTATTGATTTAGGTTTCTGGTAAACACTTTCGTCATTTCTTTTTTGCGAGGGGCGATTGCTCGAGTGGGCTTTGTCTGTATTTTTCTCCCTGGTACCGAAAGATCCGTTATTATGACCTTAGTACAATTAAGGTTCCTATTAATTTTTCTCTACACAGAAGTAATTTGCTGAATAACAGAGTGTTTCCAGCAGTTAAATAAAGGATCCATTGCTCAATTCAGTACACACCTGGAGGGACGTATTTCCTTCCATTTCAATTTATTATCACTATTTTACACCGAGGTCAACATTTCTATATTCATTTTAGTTAATGCACCTACAGTATTAGCAGCCAATCCATCCACTAAAGTAGACAAGTTTCTAATCTTCACATCATTCAAAGTCACCCCAAGAGGCAGATTCAGCATGCCAAATATATGTATTAACACTTGACCAAATCCAGTGGTATTCTCTCAATTCATTTAATTCATTTCAATCATATCATCAATTTCCTTCCCTCACATGATACTCTTTTGGAATAGCTAAAGCTAACTAAAATAGGCTGTTTTGCCACATACATTATAAACTCCTCTAAATATGGCATCATGACCCCACATGTATTGTCTGTTAACTATATATTTATAATGCATTCACTCATTCTAGTCATCTCTGAAGCTTCCCAGTCATCATGCTTCTCACGCATCATACAAATCACTTCTTCCTTCTCTTGATTAATTATAGATCTAGGATGTATCTTTAAAGCTCTTACCAGCTTCTTCTTGCAACTGACCTGTTCTTGCTTTTTCAGCATTTCTACTAATAATCAGTCTCCTGTCATTAAATTATCCATTAAAGTTACATTTCATAACACTAAACTTACATACATTCTTTTAATTAGTATTGTTAGGTTTTTATATATTACATAATGTGTCTATAGTTGATTTTACTAGATATAGCTCGATTTATAATGCCAGGTAATTCTTCAAACTGTAGAAGGAGTTGACCTGTAAATATAGAATAGTAAATACTGCAGGAAAAAGGATATGTTAGAGGAAGTTGAGAATATGTGACACATTCTGTGACAGAAGTGGTTGTATGACAGAACCAGACATGCCTTAACAACTCATGCCTTTACAATGAAGCCAGAAAAACGGATGCATCTTTCCAACAAAAGATTTTACTACAACCTTTTTTTTACCTTGACTATGCCGTTACTACGCATGCCTTAACACAAAAATGTATGCATTTTTCAGGTACGTATAAACCCCTTTTTAACATATACATAGATGTAAAATGGTTTTATCATTATCTGTAAAATACAAAACCCATACCGACCCTAAACTCTAAAAATACTGTTGCTACCCAGAAACCTATATCCACCCTAAACCCCTAAAAATACCCTTGTTACCCAAAGACCCAAACCCACCTTAAACCCTAAAAATACCCTTGCCACCTAAAAATGTATACTCACCCTAAACCCCCAAAATACCCTTGCTACCCAGAAACCCATACCCACCCTAAACCCTAAAAATACCCTTGTCAACCAAAAACACATACCAACTCTAAACCCTAAAAATACCTGTGCCACCCAAAAAAGCATGCCCACTCTAAACCCTAAAAATGCCCTTGTCATCAAAAGCCCCATATCTACTCTAAATCCTAAAACTACCAATGCCGCACAGAAAACCCCAGTGGCCTCCCAGCACTGCTTTTCCGCAAGCCTTTTCATGGCGTTGACCAAGCCATGAAATGACTGGTGGAAAGCAAAGTTGTAATCAGCATGGCGGTGCCAAACTCGGCACTGCTGTGGTGACCACGACTTTGACTGCTTCCAACTCGTCGGGATGCCTGATCCTGGTGGAGGCAGTGGTTTCCTGGCAATTGGACCACCAGGATCGCAATCTGGCAGTTGGACTGACATGATTGCGGAGGTACGACAACCACCACGAGTTTGGTAGTCTCAGGACCGCCAAACTTGTAATTAGGTCCTTAGTCAGATATACTCTTTCAGTAACAGTGTACTTCTTGTTTGGGAATCCTGCTATTGTTCATCTTCTGATTTCTGTTGTTTAAGAATCTTGATCATTCAGATCTGTTACTGTCTGCAACAATCTTCTTCCTTCTTTCACATCTTCAGGTCAATCAGCTTGAATTAGGAGTTCTTATTCAGACAGATTTTTCCCATTTTCATTTTTGGCTGTCTCATGATTTATAACATATTCATCAAAAACACCTTGTACTGTTGAGGTTTTCAGAGTTCAAATTTTTAAGGCTTGATTTTATTGTTCTTTTTGTTGTTGCTCTTCTTCCTTCTGCATTCTTTGTTCTCCCTACCTTTTCCCCCTCCTCAACCACACAGTTAGTCCACATAGATTGACTTGGTTAATTAGTGGATTGTATCCCATCTTTTTTATCTGCATTCTTCATTCTCTACATGTGAGATGCATGGATAAACTGTGGCTCCACATCTAACAGCAGTGTTCTTAACAAGTATTACCCAGTAGGACCCCTTCGATCTGGGCCCCCGGGAAGGATTTCCTCACATGTTTCTTCACCACAAACCAGTCTACAGGCTCTAGGTCATGGAAGGGTTCTTAAGTCGCTGAAGGTTTAGGCCAAATTCACCCTTGTGAGACAGAGCACGCCAGATCATCTAAATCTCTGCAATAATCCAAAGCTAGATCATCATTTATGTTCACATGTGAGGCTGAAGGAATACCCGTAGCTCACGTAGCTCCGCCCATGAGAACTTAATGTGGATCAGGTGCGGCCCGACTTTAGGGCGGAGGGGCCATGCCCCCCACCTTTTGCCCCTCATGAGGCGTGTCTGTCAGGCTGAACGAAGGTCTGCCTGACAGACACTCTTCATGTTCAGGTGAGGCAGCCAGGAGCAGACATGCACGATTTGCGCAGACTCCTGCCTGCCTGAGCTGAGCTTTGCTGGGCTGAGGAGGTCACAGCTCCTATGGGTGTGACCTCCTCGGCTCAGCAAAGGTGCCTCGACGAGGAAAGCGTCACCCATTGACTTCCACCTGGGCACTTCAGGTTTCAGCCCTGAAGCGCCCAGGGCGAGTGTTTATCAGTGACACTTCGTCACAGAGAGGGGTGGGATCAGCAGTCTCACTAATCCCATCCCACTCTGTGACGAGGCTGGGACTGCTGCCTTCCCTCATTGGCTGACCTAAGGTAGGCAGCAGTCCCAACCCTCCTGGGACCTCCGAGGCTGAAGGTAAGTGTGTGTGTGATCTTTTAAAATTAATGTTTGGTGCATGCGTGCATGTTTGAATGTTATGAGTGTTGTTAATGGATGTGCGTGCATGTGTGTGTGTGAAAGAATGAGTGTGTGTGTGTGTGTGTGTGATCTTTTAAAATGAATGTTTGGTGCATGCGTGCATGTTTGACTGTTATGAGTGTTGTTAATGGATGTGCGTGTGTGTGTGAAAGAATGAGTGTGTGTGTGCTTCCCACCCACCCCCTCCCTCCTAAAGCTGCCGGTGGCCACTGATGTGGATACTAAATAATACTTTTGTTGGTTGTGCTTTGCATGTTTAATACCACCAAAGAGAAGAGCATCTGATCATTTCAATGATGTGGCCATGTACGATGTGGCCTTTGCTAGCTTTGCCTTCAGAGTACCATTTGTCCTCTCCACATTTCCTGATGCTTCTGGGTGACAGCTACAATGAAATCATTACTTATCCTTTAGTGCCATGCACAAAATCCTTAAAACCTCTTCTTAAAGCAGGTACCCTTATCTGACACTAAAGAGGACAGCAAATCGAATCTAGAGGTCAGCTCCTTCAATAACATTTTTTCTGCATTGAAGGCTTAGAACCTCCTGATTGGGTAAGCTTCTGCCCACCTGCCTGTCGGCAGACCGCCACACTTCATTTGCTTCTTTTGAACAACCTGCCTTCTCCAACTTATCTTTTCATTTTCTCGTACCTCGTTCTGCAGGGTTCATCAGTTCTTCAAGTAACTGAATTGATATTGACAAGAAACACTGACATTTTCACTTTCATACTCTAAATTTCAGTTTGCTCCCCATGTACCAGATACAAGGCACAGTATTTTGCAACTTTGCCTGCAACATTTACCTGCTGAAACCATGTCATCTCCACTTTTGCCTGCAGTACATTTTACAACTGCAACTTCCATTTGGGAAGAAAAGGGTTTGTAGCTAATTAAGGATTTGTGCGGCATTTCTTATAGGGGTACAAGAGGATGTCAACAAACCCCTATGTGACCACAACTGACTAAAGTCATGGACCAGTTCAAAACCATACTGGCTATTGGTATCAATTATTACACTCAGTTCATTAACTGTGCAATATGCTTTTGTAATTGCAATTACTTCTTTCACTTGGGCAGAAGTTTCATCACACATGTATGATGCTTCTACAGTATATACTATTTTGCAGACTGCATATGCTGTCCCCCAAACAGGAATCATCAACAAATAAAATACAAGTCAATTCAAGTGGTGCACCAGGGTCTTGGTTTGGTGTGTAACTTGGTCACATCAATCCAGTTGTGGTCAATTTCAACTGTTTCATCACTAGCTTCTTTTCTAGACAGCGGCATAAGCATTGCAGGATTCTAAGTTTTGCAGTATTTGATGAAAACATTTTCAGGTGCAAGTAAAATGTGCTCATATTTGGTTAATCAAGATGCTGAGTTTAAGCAGGAGTCAGCAATGTCTTAGCTGAGTGACGATCCAGCACAATTCATGTGTGTCCCATCACAATCACCCCACTCTGGAAAATCACAAGAGATATAGCATCAATGTTTCTGATGCATCCCGAAAGTGTGGTGACCACTGTATCTAATGAGGCAGAGAAGTAAGCTACTGCTCACTTTGACCACCCTCTACGGTTCTGAATAAGGAGTGAAAATGTACACCCTTCTATTTCATGTCAGAATAAATCGAATTCTTTCTAGTAGTTTAATTTGGCAATCTTGAAGTGGGGGCCTTACACAAACTGTGGTTGAGTTCCATGAATGCGTGCAAACATTCACTGTCCAGTGGCACCAGATCTCTCACCTCACTGTGAGTCTGCATCTGCAAAGGCATTTCAATCCAGGGAACGTTTGGAATCAAACTGAACTGACGATTGTAACCAGCCATCCCGAGAACTATTTTCACTTCTCTTGGTGGGTACATCTTCAGAACCACAGAAATATGTTCTTTGGACACCTTCCTTAGTTCTTTCTCAATTTTGTGTCCTAAATAAGTCAGTTCTTTGTTACAGTGCTGCAATTTAGCAGTGAATATGTTTTGCTCTTTTTCAACTAAGCAGGTTAAATGCAATTGTCTCTCGTTTTAGCTGTGACCAACAGATTTTTAATGTACTGCACTTGTACTGTGTTGCAGAGAAGTTTTAGGTTTCCCAGAAATGTTTTCAGGTTGTGAGAGAAGACTGAAGGACTTTCTGAATATCCCAGTGGGATCCTACACCAAACCAGAACCTTATGGCAGAATCTGAACGCAAAATGACATTGACTACCCTCATGAAGACAACTTGAGAATAACGCTTAACATAAATCAATAAGAGTGAACCACTGGGCATCTGAGGGGATTTGGAAAATATATGAGCCAAATTCTGTACCAAAAGAAAACAGGAAATCAATATGTTATTAATTTTTAGCAGGTCCTGTACTATCCTCCATATTCTGCTAGGCTTTTTGTAATCTTATGATTGGAGAGTTAGTTACATGGGCTCTCTAAAACTTATATTAGAATGTCATGCTCAATCATTTATCAATAAAAGGTGCAACCCCTTTTTCTGCTTCACAAGTAGGTTTGTACTCAGGCGTTAGCAGGACCTACTTCATTCAGGTTCACCATGATTTGCTCTAGCCCTTCACTTTTGATCAATCCAATTTCCTTTACTGAGAAATCCCAAACTTCCTTATTTACAATATGTTTCAAATCTGGAGGTACGCCTTCCTCTGTAGAAACTGGTGATAGAATAGAATAAACTTTATTTGACTTTTCAGCAAGTCATAAAAGCAACACATAAAACAAATCTTGCATTATAAAAAATGTAATTAAGACATAGCAATAAATACGAGAGATTAAAATGCAATAACATATTAATTAATCAATCATGAGTATTTAAATGGCCAGATTATCTTGTTACCAATCCGCCCAGAGTCTTTCTTACAGTTATTATAGAACATAAAAAGTTTGCTAAAGTTCCACATATTTCAATAGAAGATAACATCTGTAAATTAAGATACGCAATGCTACACTACATGGATAGATCTTAAAAAAGGCATTAAAAGGCACTTTCTCTGTTTTCCAAAAATTTACAAAAAAGAGCCACATGTATCGTACTTTGTGTTGACTTTGTATCACAAGGAAAGGCCCCTAATATTGTACTACAATCATTCATAGTCGGAAAGGTTACCAAATGGTGGAACGTATCTAGCCTTAACCTAGTAAGAACAAAATTATGTCCAGTTTTTACTACATTTACCAGGTAGGGCTGCATGCCCTTCGTAGACAGAATCAATTGGTTAGACAGGACACTATGGGGGTCATTCTAACTTTGGCGGGCGGCAGAGGCCGCCCGCCAAAGTAACCCCGTCGAAAGACCGCACCGCGGTCAAAAGACCGCTGGGTCATTTCGACTTTCCCGCTGGGCCAGTGGCCGACCGCCAAAAGGGCGCCCGCTGGCCCAGCGGGAAAGACCCTGCAGCAATGAAGCCGGCTCCGAATGGAGCCGGCGGAGTTGCAGGGGTGCGACGGGTGCAGTAGCACCCGTCGCGATTTTCACTGTCTGCAAAGCAGACAGTGAAAATCTTAATGGGGCCCTGTTAGGGGGCCCCTGCACTGCCCATGCCAGTGGCATGGGCAGTGCAGAGGCCCCCAGGGGCCCCACGACACCCGTTCCCGCCATCCTGGTTCTGGCAGTATAAATCTGGCGGGAAACCGCCGGATCCCCTTTTCTGACCGCGGCTTTACCGCTGCGGTCAGAATGGCCCTGGAAGCACCGCCAGCCTGTTGGCGGTGCTTCCGTTGCCCTCCAACCTGGCGGTCATAGACCGCCAGGGTTGGAATGAGGGCCTGTGTTTTTTTGCCTCTACTATCCACCTCTGATCTTCTAGATACTTCAAAGACAGGGACCTCAGTTCTTTCCTGGTCAATCCCTCCAATAATTCTGGGTTTGCGTAATATTCTTTATGGCCCATGTTTTCGAAAAAGGTCATTATATACCTCAACCATGGGACTCTTAAAAACTATGCTGATGCCGTGCAATCCTGTAAAACTGCCCTATTTTGGCTGGTATATTCTGAAGCCCAGATTTTCTGCCATAATAATATTGGCTGTTTCTTTATTAGGTCAACCAGGAATGGGGCTCCTGATTCGCCGTGACCAATAAATGATGAGCTGCCGTTTGGTACCTTTAACAAATGTCTCAAAAAGTCATTTTCCACCAGTTGGATCAAGTTACAGTTGGTATACCCCCAGGCGCCCGCTCCGTACATGGCGGATGGGATACATTTGGCTCTATAGACCTTTAGCATGTTCTGTGGGGTGATCACCCCTAACCCTTTTGAAAGAATCTTCAGGGCCGTTGTTGTCTTCGTGATCTGCAATTTCTTGGTTTTTACACACTGTGCCCAGGAACCTTGTTTATCAAGCATTATGCCCAAATGAGAAAATGTTGAAGTTGAATCAATCTTTCCGCCTTGCGTGGTAATGTCGAGGTTCTTATTTAAATTTCCTACCACAATTCATTATAAAGGTTTTCAAGCGGTTGACAGTGAGGCCCAAATCTGTCATGTATGTTATACAGGTAGTTTAAAGTTTTTGAAGGGCTAGTGGAGTCCAGGCCATGAGTACAGCGTTGTCTGCATAGAGTAACGCCAGAATCGGGCGATGGCCTATTTGAGGGAGATCTTTACATTTACTTGTTAATTGTCGTTCCAACTTGTTTATATATATTGAGAACAAGAATGGAGCTAATACACAGCCTTGACGTACTCCTCTGTATTTACCAAAAGGCCTAGTACATTCCACTCTTATCCCATATCTCACCCTCGCTCTGCTCCCTGAATACAGTTCCTGTATAAACTGTATTATTGACAATTCTACCCCTATGCTGCTCAGAGTTTCCCATAATTTCTCATGGACTACGCAGTCAAATGCTGAGGATAGATCTATAAAGGCCAAATACAGATTGCCCTCCTTGATCTTTGTATATTTCCCAATTATGATACTTAAATTCAGTCTTTGTTCCACCGTACCTATTCCAGTATAGAAGCCATACTGTAGTTCAGTTAAGATATTATTTTCCTCAGCCCAGGACTGTAATCTGTTCAAAATGACTCTCCCAGCTATTTTAGCTGATGTATCAAGTAAGGAGATAGGTCTGTCACAGGTTGGGTTGAGACGGTCACCTTTTTTGTATATGGGAACAATGATGGAATCTAGCCAAGATGGTGGTGGTCCTTGCATACAGCAATCCCTCAGTACCTGCGTCAGTAAAGGGCCCCATACTTGTATATTTGCCTTATATAAAGCTACCGGAATGCCGTCAGGGCCCGGTGCTTTCCACGCTTTACTTGAATTTATGTCTTCTACTACTTCCTCCAAGCTAAACTGTGGTGTTATAATCATTCATGGATTTTTTCTGAATGGCATGACTCATTGGGGAATTTAGTAGCTGTATATCAGAAGCCGAGCTGTGTATCTTGGAGAAGTAACCAATCCATTCCTCTTCTGTTATTGCAATTTCCATTCTGTGATCATGTCTAGCCCCTGGTGTAGGAGTATTTATTATTTTCCAAAAGAGAGTTTAATCTTTTGTAAGACTAGCTTTATGTAAAGTGTCCCAGGTATTTTCTTTCAGGGTGTTTTTCCTTTTTTTAATGGCCACCTTATATTCCTGCCTCCGTATGCGTATCTCAGTCATGCATCTTGTTGGGGCACTTAGGGCCTATTTTAATCTCTTATGTGCTTTTTTGCAGTCACGGTCAAACCAGTCCGTTTTTCTTCTCTGTCCCATCTTTCTCATTTTATTTGTAAGAGCTTCTTTCACACTCTGGCCTTGCACCGCCTGGTAAATCCCATTGAGGTTTTGCTTTACCCTTGTGTCCCATTGCATGTTGCAAAGGTAACGCAAAACCTTGATAAATATGGGCCACAGTGTTATGGATACAGATCTGGACTAATCCTGATCAGACTGTTTTGAGAGACCTTCTTTACAGGAAGGGAAGCTAATGGCTTTAAATGGTGGTTTAAATACATAAATTAGTTGTGTCATAATTTAGACAATCTTAATATTTCATTTGCTCCTGACAGATGACAGGCAAGGGATGGACTTATAGTTAGGGGTTTGCAGGCGGATCTGCTCCGCTGGTGGAGCTAATGGAGTTTTTGGAACTCGATGCTCTGCTTGGAGCATGGAGCTAATCTAAAACTCCGCTGGCCCTGCCAGCAGAGCTGAGCTCACCGGCTGTGCGCTGCAACCCAGTTATGGGCTGCACAGCACAAGCACAGACAGTCTGCTCTTGCGCTCTGCTGCCTATAACTGGGCTGTAGCGCTCACTGAAGCCCGGGAGCAGAGGCCAGAGGGAGGTGACATGATGGCAAGGAGAGAAGGACCCCCTGGAAGACCCATGTAAGTCCTCATCTCTTTCTTTCTTTTATCGTTATTTGTGCACACTGGTGCACTGAATTCAGGTCAGGGCCGAAGACAGTGAAAGCTGCCATTTGAGGCCTCTTGTGCACCGGCACAAGGGGCAGGCCAGTGCACAACAGACCTGGACAGCTTTCGGTGCCTACGCCCCTTCCCTGAATTCAGGTCAGGGCCGTAGGCAACAAAAGAAAGCTGTCGTTTCAGACACACATGTACACACAGGACATGCACATGTATAAGAGTCCTGAAATGGCAGCTTTCATTGCCTACGGCCCTCCTGAATGCACCTGATCTTGGAAGTGCTAAGCAGGGTGGGGCCTGGTTAGCGCTTGCGAGATTGGGTGCATTTGCGACTCAGCGGGTCACAGAACTCCACGGAGATTTTTTACAACTCCGTGGGATTTTGCGGAGTCGGAGTCCGTGAACTCCAGCCAGGCCTACTTACAGTCAACTTTTATGAAAACTTAGCCTTGGAACTCCCATTTTTGGCACTTTCAGGCAATACCTACCTTGACAACTAACAATGTGACAAGAAAATGGAGTAATGCTATATCCCATTCAGGAGTTTGAATAAGTAGGGGTGATGTGATTGAAACAAGTACACACCTATTATTTTGTCCTGCATACGTATAGAAATATGCAAAAAAAAGGGGGGGACATGTTCCTATGTAAAAAGATGCAGATGTCACGTAGAACCCAGAGGGAAAGGGGGATCTTAATGATGAGAAGTACCCCTTAAACAGTTTTATTTAACTTACACTCAACCTAGCACTCCACCCTAAACTCACCATTACCTTAGACAAACTCATCATTGTGGCGAATCAAAAGATCTCCAATAAAGAGTCCCCCGAGGGGCCAATTGGGCACTGCAGCACCAGCTCAATGAGGAGCTATCCGATGATAAAGCATGACACCCATTTGGGCTTGTGAGGGCTCTAGCTTCTGACCATTAGGATCTCCCTCTTCCTGTATGGTTCTAACTGACATCTGCATCTTTTTCTATAGGAACAGCTTCCTTCCCTTTTAGCTTCTTCTAATGAGATTGAAACTTGGGGTCTGGACCTATATCAGCTTCTACTCCGTCCTTTTTTGCTTAATGATTTACATATATAAATATGCCAAAAAATAATACTTTTAACGTTAAGCTTTTTAGTATACATCTACAATGGAGGTATAAGCACTGTGCTATTCAACTGTTAGTATTTATTTCACTCTTGAAGCTGAGTTTATAAATTCAGCTTGGCAGACACAATTGCAGTTCCAAAAGCTGTAAAGATGTTGAGGTTACAAATTAGGAATTTGATATGCTGCACTAGATATTTCCATTTGTACTGTTTTTAAATGAGTCTTTATTTTTTATCAATGATTTTGGATGGTGACTGATTTTTTGGATTTAAAATCTGATTACAGCAAATAATATGATAAAAGCCTAATGCCAAGATGCATTTACTTTGACAGGACCATAGAGTCTCATATTTACTCTCTTCCTTGTTTTTCTCTCACTCCGCTCTCTCTCTCTCTCTTTCCCTTTCCTCATCTCTCTCTCCCCCGCCGCTGCTGCCCCAGCGGCCAACCCCTTTTGCGGCCCAGCCCCCTTTTTGTAGCCTGCCCCCTTTTTGCACAATTTTAGGCCCCCACCCCTGCCTCCCAGCTGTCCTCTCCTCCCCCCCCACCTCCCTACTTAATGGCGGCCGCTGCATGGTAGGCTGAGCAATACCACTGACCTGGTCAGTGCACTGCTCTGCCCCCCTTGTCTCCTCCTTGCAAGAAGAGCCCTTTGCTTGGCTCCTCTGAACTCTTGACCCTTGCCAGGAGTTCGAGGCCCTCCACCACCTGCAGGCTTCTGCCTGCGCCTCATCCCTGGTGTCTAGTGGGAGAGCTCTGCTTTCCTGCTACCTTCTGCCTCTCTCCTCCTTTTCCTCTCCTTTCTCTGCTTTTCTCTCTGCTCTGTTTCACTTCTGTCCCTTTGTGCTCCTTTTGCTTTGTGCTACTCTCTTCCTCGTTTTCTCTCACTCCACTCTCTCACTTTCGCTCTCCCCTCTCTCTCTCTCTCCCACCACTGCTGCCCTCGCTGCCCACCCCCTTTTTGGACCTGCCCCCTTTTTTGCGCCAATATGGCCCCTGCTCCCACCTCCCAGCTGTCCTCTCCTCCCCCCCACTTCCCTACTTAATGGCAGCCGCTGTGTGGCGAGGCGCACCAAAGGCAAGCCCGTCTTTGCCTAGACCTTGCCCATCGCCAGAACCTCTGGCTCCCATCCCCCCACCGCCGCCACGCATGTCTTTACTAAGAAGCAGCCACCCTCCGTGCCCTCAACACCGTCTGCTCTCCCCCCTGCCTTTACACCTCCGGGTAGACTACCCTCAGACCCTTCTACTGCCGGAACTGCACTTTCACCAGCCTCCACCCCAACGACTCACCCACCAAGGCAGGACGCAACCATCCTCCTCAAAACCCGCTCCGTCCACAAGCACTCAGTAGCGCTATGGAATCTACTCGACTTAGCCTCCCCAGACATCACCTTCCTGACCGAGACCTGGATGAACCCCTCCTCAGCGCCTGACATCGCCATAGCCGTCCCGGATGGCTACAAGATCTCCTGCAGGGACCGCTCCAACAATCGAGGAGGAGGCATTGCCATCATCCACAAGAACTCCCTCAATATCACAACCACCACCGAAGATACCCTCAGCGCCGCCGAACACCTGCACTTCTAGATCCACACTAATCCAAACACCACCCTAATAGGGACCCTCATCTGCAGGCCCCCCGGCCCCCAACAGCAGTTCAGCGACTCCATCACCGACATCATCATCCTGCACGCTCTCACATCCACTGACTAAAGCTCCTCTGGGACTTAAACTTCCACCTCGAGAGCACCAACGACAACAACACTGCCACCCTGCTCAACAACCTCTCCAACCTCGGCCTCAAACAGCTTGTCACAACACCGACCCACTCTGCAGCACACACACTCGACCCTATTTTCTCTGCCAGCAATCACGCCTCCTTCAGCCACATCACCAAATTCCACTGGACAAACCACCGCTGCATCCACTTCTCCTTCAAGAAACCCACAATACACCACAACAGATCCCCCACCGCAGTTGGAACAAGGTCACCGGAGACCAACTTATCGCGACCCTCTCCTGGAACCCACCCATCGACACCACCGACACTGATGCAGCTGCCCGCAACTTCAGGCAATGGGTCGACACCTGTGCCAATACTCTTGCCCCAATCAAGTATCCCTCCAACAAACGCACCACAGAAAGGTCTTCTGGTTTACCGCCGACCTGCGTGAATCTAAGCAAACCTGCAGAAAACTCATACGACAGTGGCGCTAAGATCAGACTCTGTACAACCACACAGCCTTCAAAAATGCCATCCACAGACACCACCAACTCATCCGAACCACCAAGAGAACTGCCTTTAAAGACAGAATCAACAACAACGCACACAGCCACAAGGAGCTCTTCAATGTCGTGAAAGAACTCTCCAACTCCAGCTCCAATGCCAATGACATCCCAACATCCCAAAATCTCTGCAACTCCCTAGCCTCCTACTTCCACCTCAAGATTGCAGACATCCATGACAACTTCAGCACCCAGACCCCCCCCGGGAACCACCAACACCACAGATTCACCTCCGGCCAACCTCCTGCTCTCCTGGACCCCCGTCAACAACACCATCATATCATGAACACAATCCATCTGACCCTTCCCTCATCACATCCTCAACAAAGCAAGCTCCGTCATTGCACCCCAACTACGGACGATCATCAACAGCTCCTTCAAGTCCGCCACCTTCCCGGAGAGCTAGAAACACACCAAGATCAACGCCCTCCTCAAAAAACCCAGGGTGGACCCAAAGGACCTCAGGAACTTCCGGCCTTTCTCCTTGCTCCCCTTCCTGGCAAAAGTCATCGAGAAGGCTGTCAATAGACAACTAACCCGCTTGCTCGAGGAGAACTGCACCCTGGACTCTTCCCAATCCAGATTCCGCAGCAACCACAGTACCGAAACCGCCCTCATTCCCGCCACCGACAACATCAGAACCATACTGGACAGGAACAAAACCATGACCCTCATCCTCCTGAAACTCTCGGGCGCTTTTGACACATTCTGCCCCCACACCCTATGCTCACGCCTCAGAAATTCAGGAATCCGCAACAAAGCCCTGGACTGGGTCACCTCCTATATCACCGGCGGAACCCAGAGAGTACGCCTCCCCCATTCCACTCGGAGGCCACTGAAATCATCTGCAGCGTACCCCAGGGTTCAACCCACAGCCCGACCCTCTTCAACGTCTACATGGTCCCGTTTGATAATATTGCCCGATCTCTCAACCTCAACATCATCTCATACGCCGACGACACCCAGCTTATCCTCTCCCTCACCAAGGACTCCGCCAAGACCAACCTCCACGAAGGAATGAAGGCCATCGCCGAAAGAATGAAGAGCAACTGCCTCAAACTCAATTCCGACAAGATGAAAAGTCCTCATCTTTGGCTCCACTCCCTCCACATGGGATGACTCCAGGTGGCCTGCCACTCTTGGAGCCGCTCCCACTCCCACTGACCACGCACGCAACCTAGGATGCATCTTGCACTCCTCATTATCCATGACCTAGCAAGTCATCACCATCTCCTCCTCCTGCTTCAACACCCTTCGCATTCTCCAAAAGATCTACAAATGGATACCAACTGAAACCAGAAGAACAGTCACCCAAGCCCTCGTAAGCAGCATACTGGACTACGCCAATGCCCTCTACACAGGAACCACCGCCAAACTCCAGAAGAGGCTACAACGCATCCAGAACACCTCTGCACGCCTCATCCTGGAAATCCCCTGCAACTGCCACATCACAGACCATCTTAGAAACCTGCACTGGCTCCCAGTCAACAAGAGAATCACCTTCAAACTCCTCACCCACGCTCACAAAGCACTGCATAACACCAGACCAGAATACCTCAACAGATGGCTCTCCTTCTACACCCGACCCGGCAAATTCTGCTCCGCCGACCTCGCCCCCGCAACCGTCCCACGCATCCACAGATCTACAACCGGCAGTAGATCATTCTCGTACCTCGCCACCAAAACGTGGAACACTCTTCCCACCCACCTGCGCCAGACCAAAGACCTCCTTGCATGCAGGAAACTTCTCAAGACCTGGCTGTTCGAGTAGTAGCAGCACCTCCCCTCCCCCATCCCCTCCCTCAGCGTCTTGAGACCCTCAAGGGGAAGTAGTGCTCTTTACAAATTCATGATTGATTGATTATATTTAAGCCAGAAATAACATGATAATACTTGGGTCCTAAGACCTGTAGTAATAATTACACACTAACAAAGTGAAGCTACACTCTAAATGATCTGAAACTGGCGGAAACATCACTTTTCAATATCTATGTTGCTGATCTTTTCTCCCCAAAAGAATCAATAAGCTGCCTACCCCCTCAGATTAGGAGGAGCTAGCACCTCACTGCTTTACTGTTGTGACAACTCAATCTTGTTGGATAAAATTCCAATTGGCCACAAAAGATGCATTAACTTTTAGTGAAGATAACCTTAGAAAAGTAAATGTACAGTTTTTTAGCAAATTGTCAGGACTTCTAAAACAGAAAAAAAAGTACCACTCTGTACAACATTGCCAGCCAAGTTAGCCTGGTCCCCTAATTAGCTGGCTCTAGCTCTGTCTCTGAAATGCTTCAGAGCAATTGAGACAATTGTACATGAGATATGGAGCTCTCTTGTATGTTCCGGTCCTTAAACATTTTTTAACAGGACAATTTTCAGCTTTTACATTCTTTAGTTTACAGTTGTGAAAACAATTCGGACTTAGATAAAGTCCACTCTAATGAATTGATATCAGCATTTACACTAAGACAAGACACAGAAATGTTAGTATGGTGTGGTACCTAAATATTAAGTTGGATATATTGTTGACCCAAATATTATGAGAAAAATATGGTGACTGCAAAAATATCATGAGACAATATATTAAAGGTAAGACCTTATTACATCAACAATATACGCTGACTTCAACCTAAATGGTGATGTTATTTGTGATGACCCAAGTGATGTCATCAGTGATGTCATTTAGCATGCCAGGAGTGATGTACTATGTGATGTTGTGAGAAAGTAGCCTCTTTCTAGCCTTGTTACCCCCACATTTGGCCTGTTTGTGAGTGTATGTCAGGGTGTTTTCACTGTCTCACTGGGATTCTGCTAGCCAGGGCCCAGTGCTCATAGTGAAAACCCTATGTTTTCAGTATGTTTGTTATGTGTCACTGGGACCCTGCTAGTCAGGACCCCAGTGCTCATAAGTTTGTGGCCTAGATGTATGTGTTCCCTGTGTAGTGTCTAACTGTCTCACTGAGGCTCTGCTAACCAGAACCTCAGTGGTTATGCTCTCTCATTTCTTCCAAATTGTCACTAACAGTCTAGTGACCAATTTTACCAATTTACATTGGCTTACTGGAACACCCTTATAATTCCCTAGTATATGGTACTAAGGTACCCAGGGTATTGGGGTTCCAGGAGATCCCTATGGGCTGCAGCATTTCTTTTGCCACCCATAGGGAGCTCTGACAATTCTTACACAGGCCTGCCACTGCAGCCTGAGTGAAATAACGTCCACGTTATTTCACAGCCATTTTACACTGCACTTAAGTAACTTATAAGTCACCTATATGTCTAACCTTTACCTGGTAAAGGTTAGGTGCAAAGTTACTTAGTGTGAGGGCACCCTGGCACTAGCCAAGGTGCCCCCACATTGTTCAGAGCCAATTCCCTGAACTTTGTGAGTGCGGGGACACCATTACACGCGTGCACTACATATAGGTCACTACCTATATGTAGCTTCACAATGGAAACTCCGAATATGGCCATGTAACATGTCTAAGATCATGCAATTGCCCCCTCTATGCCATCCTGGCATTGTTGGCACAATTCGATGATCCCAGTGGTCTGCAGCACAGACCCTGGTACTGCCAAACTGCCTTTCCTGGGGTTTCACTGCAGCTGCTGCTGCTGCCAACCCCTCAGACAGGTTTCTGCCCCCCTGGGGTCAAGCCAGGCTTGTCCCAGGATGGCAGAACAAAGGACTTCCTCTGAGAGAGGGTGTTACACCCTCTCCCTTTGGAAAATGGTGTGAAGGCAGGGGAGGAGTAGCCTCCCCCAGCCTCTGGAAATGCTTTCTTGGGCACAGATGTGCCCAATTCTGCATAAGCCAGTCTACACATGTTCAGGGGACCCCTTAGCCCTGCTCTGGCGCGAAACTGGACAAAGGAAAGGGGAGTGACCACTCCCCTGACCTGCACCTCCCCTGGGAGGTGTCCAGAGCTCCTCCAGTGTGCTCCAGACCTCTGCCATCTTGGAAACAGAGGTGCTGCTGGCACACTGGACTGCTCTGAGTGGCCAGTGCCACCAGGTGACGTCAGAGACTCCTTCTGATAGGCTCCTTCAGGTGTTGCTAGCCTATCCTCTCTCCTAGGTAGCCAAACCCTCTTTTCTGGCTATTTAGGGTCTCTGTCTCTGGGGAAACTTTAGATAACGAATGCAAGAGCTCATCCGAGTTCCTCTGCATCTCTCTCTTCACCTTCTGCCAAGGAATCGACTGCTGACCGCGCTGGAAGCCTGCAAACCTGCAACATAGTAGCAAAGACGACTACTGCAACTCTGTAACGCTGATCCTGCCGCCTTCTCGACTGTTTTCCTGCTTGTGCATGCTGTGGGGGTAGTCTGCCTCCTCTCTGCACCAGAAGCTTCGAAGAAATCTCCCGTGGGTCGACGGAATCTTCCCCCTGCAACCGCAGGCACCAAAAAGCTGCATTACCGGTCCCTTGGGTCTCCTCTCAGCACGACGAGCGAGGTCCCTCGAATCCAGCGACTCTGTCCAAGTGACCCCCACAGTCCAGTGACTCTTCAGTCCAAGTTTGGTGGAGGTAAGTCCTTGCCTCGCCTCGCTGGGCTGCATTGCTGGGAACTGCGACTTTTGCAGCTACTCCGGCCCCTGTGCACTTCCGGTGGAAATCCTTTGTGCACAGCCAAGCCTGGGTCTACGGCACTCTAACCTGCATTGCACGACTTTCTAAGTTGGTCTCCGGCGACGTGGGACTCCTTTGTGCGACTTCGGGTGAGCACCATTTCACGCATCCTCGTAGTGCCTGTTTCTGGCACTTTTCCGGGTGCTACCTGCTGCTGAGAGGGCTCCTTGTCTTGCTCGACGTCCCCACTCTCTCCTGGTCCAATTTGCGACCTCCTGGTTCCTCCAGGGCCACAGCAGCGTCCAAAAACGCTAACCGCACGATTTGCAGCTAGCAAGGCTTGTTGGCGTTCTTTCGGCGGGAAAACACTTCTGGACAACTCTCCACGGCGGGCGGGATCCGTCTACCAAAGGGGAAGTCTCTAGCCCTTTTCGTTCTTGCACAAACCTCAGCTTCTTCTGTCCAGTAGAAGCTTCTTTGCACCCGCAGCTGGCATTTCCTGGGCATTTGCCCATCTCCGACTTGCTTGTGACTTTTGGACTTGGTCCCCTTGTTCCACAGGTACCCTAGATTGGAAATCCACAGTTGTTGCATTGTTGGTTTGTGTCTTTCCTGCATTATTCCTCTAACACGACTTCTTTGTCCTTAGGGGAACTTTAGTGCACTTTGCACTCACTTTTCAGGGTCTTGGGGAGGGTTATTTTTCTAACTCTCACTATTTTCTACAAGGTCACATAGGTTTGGGGTCCATTCGTGGTTCGCATTCCACTTTTGGAGTATATGGTTTGTGTTGCCCCTATCCCTATGTTTCCCCATTGCATCCTATTGTAACTATACATTGTTTGCACTGTTTTCTAAGACTACACTGCATATTTTTGCTATTGTGTATATATATCTTGTGTATATTTCCTATCCTCTCACTGAGGGTACACTCTAAGATACTTTGGCATATTGTCATAAAAATAAAGTACCTTTATTTTTAGTATAACTGTGTATTGTGTTTTCTTATGATATTGTGCATATGACACTAGGTGGTACTGTAGTAGCTTCACACGTCTCCTAGTTCAGCCTAAGCTGCTCTGCTAAGCTACCATTATCTATCAGCCTAAGCTGCTAGACACCCCATACACTAATAAGGGATAACTGGGCCTGGTGCAAGGTGCAAGTACCCCTTGGTACTCACTACAAGCCAGTCCAGCCTCCTACATTGGTTGTGCAGCGGTGGGATAAGTGCTTTGAGACTACTTACCACTCTTGTCATTGTACTTTTCATAAGAGAAAAATATACAAAACAAGGTCAGTGTATATACACATAGCCAAAAAGTTTTGCATTTCCTCTTTTCACTCTTTTCTAAGTGCTGAAAAGTACTTCTAAACTTTCAAAAAGTTCTTAAAAGTTTAAAAAGTTTTTTTCTGTCTTTCTAAAAAGTTCTGAAAACTTTTTTCTCTTTTTCTATCACTTTTAACTCTCTCTAAAAATGTCTGGCACAGGCCAAAATGTTGATCTGTCCAAACTTGCATATGATCACCTTAGCTGGAAAGGAGCGAGGAGTCTCTGCATAAAGAGAGGTTTGAGTGTAGGGAAGAATCCTTCCTTAGAACTGTTAATTAACATGCTTAGAGAACAGGATAAGGCTAAAAGTGCCCCATCTGTTGAAAAAGTAGCTAATGGTTCTCAATTTGATCCAGGGACTCCCCCAGGAAAAGATTCTGGAAAGAAACTTCCTAGCCTGCCCATTACTAGACAGTCTAGCATAGTTGGTAATGATGATGAGCCACACCATACAAATAGTGTTGTCTCACATCATAGCAAAAGCATTTATTCTCACCATACTGGTAGTGATGTTTCTGTTAGCCAAGCTGTTAGGGTGGCTTCTGTAAGGGACAGGTCTCCTTCTGTTCAATCCCATCATACCTCTGTATCTAGGAATGTCCCTCCCACCAACCCTGATGACAGAATGTTAGAGAGGGAACTCAATAAGTTGAGGGTGGAACAAACCAGACTGAAGCTTAAAAAGCAACAGCTGGATTTGGATAGACAGTCTTTTGAACTAGAGAAGGAAAGACAGAAGTTGGGTTTAGAAACCCATGGTGGCAGCAGCAGTATTCCCCATAGTCATCCTGCAAAAGAGCATGATTCCAGGAATCTGCACAAGATAGTTCCCCCTTATAAGGAGGGGGATGACATTAACAAGTGGTTTGCTGCACTTGAGAGGGCCTGTGTTGTACAGGATGTCCCTCAAAGGCAGTGGGCTGCTATCCTATGGCTATCATTTAGTGGAAAAGGTAGGGATAGGCTCCTTACTGTGAAAGAAAATGATGCTAATAATTTCCAAGTTCTTAAGAATGCACTCCTGGATGGTTATGGCTTAACCACTGAACAATACAGGATAAAGTTCAGAGAGACCAAAAAGGAGTCTTCACAAGACTGGGTTGATTTCATTGACCATTCAGTGAAGGCCTTGGAGGGGTGGTTACATGGCAGTAAAGTTACTGATTATGACAGCCTGTATAACTTGATCCTGAGAGAGCATATTCTTAATAATTGTGTGTCTGATTTGTTGCACCAGTACTTGGTGGACTCTGATCTGACCTCTCCCCAAGAATTGGGAAAGAAGGCAGACAATGGGTCAGAACAAAGGTGAACAGAAAAGTTCATACAGGGGGTGACAAAGAGAACACTAAGAAGAAAGATGGTGAAAAATCTCAAGATAAGCATGGGGATAAGGGGTAAAACCAAAGATCCCACTTCAAATCTTAAACACTCTTCAGGGGGTGGGGATAAAACAAATTCTTCCTCTTCTTCTCAACCTACACAATTTAAAAAGCCTTGGTGCTTTGTGTGTAAAAACAGAGGCCATAGGCCAGGGGATACGTCCTGTCCAGGTAAACCTCCTGAGCCTACCACCACTAATACAGCAAGCTCTAGTGCCCCTAGCAGTAGTGGTACTAGTGGTGGGACTTCTGGCAACAGTCAAGTTAAAGGTGTAGTTGGGTTCACTTATGGGTCCATAGTAGAAACTGGGGTAGTCAGTCCCAAGACAGTTTCTGTCACACCTAGTGGCATTGGCCTTGCCACACTGGCTGCTTGTCCCCTTACAATGGGTAAGTACAGGCAGACAGTTTCAATAAATGGTGTTGAGGCCTTGGCCTACAGGGACACAGGTGCCAGTATCACTTTGGTGACTGAAAACCTAGTGCACCCTGATCAACACATCATTGGACAACAGTATAAGATTATTGATGTCCATAACTCCACTAAGTTTCTTCCCTTAGCTATAATTCAGTTTAGTTGGGGTGGAGTTACTGGCCCTAAGCAGGTGGTGGTATCACCTAGCTTACCTGTAGACTGTCTCTTAGGTAATGACCTAGAGGCCTCAGGTTGGGCTGATGTAGAGTTTTATGCCCATGCAGCCATGCTGGGCATCCCAGAGGAATTGTTCCCTCTCATTTCTACTGAAATGAAAAAGCAAAGGAGAGAAGACCTGAAAACTCAGGATCCCTCTCCACCAACAGGTAAAAAGGGTACACAGTATCCCCTAACCACCCTACCATTCAGGATACCATTCCTGTGGTGGGAGAAACCTCTCCTGGGGTGGCACCTGTTCCAAGGGAATCATCAGCTGGCAAAGCTGGACTCCCTGAGGTAGAAGTACCTCTCTGTGGGATAACTAACATTGGTGACAAAAAGATCACCATTTTAGTTAACATGGAGCATCCCTCCAACCCTCCCAGAGAAAGTTTAGTGCAGAAACCCTGCACTGCCTCACAACACTTAGGACAGCATCCCTGCCCTAGTGTGGAGCTCATAAGACAGCATCCCTGCCCTGCTCCAAATCAAGAGAAACAGCATCCCTGTTCTCTCTTCCAGCCATATGGACAAAGTTTTTGCCCAGCTATGGCTTTTCTGAGACAGCATCCCTGTCTGGCATTTCCATCACTACAAATAGGTTCAGTGGACAATTCCCACTGCTCTAAACTAAAACTTACTGATAGAAACTCTGAAAATACATCTTCACATTGTTGCTTAGCTAAAAAACTTCAAACAGGGTGGTTTACATCCCCACAGGGAAGTAACCATATAGTGGATGATAAAGGGAGTAACCAGTCTATTGCAGAGCTACTCTCTACTTATCACCACTTAGACAATAAAGTCTCAACTGGCCAAGGTTAGCCTTATTGTCCTTCGTTTGGGGGGGGTTGTATGAGAAAGTAGCCTCTTTCTAGCCTCTAGCCTGGTGTAGGAGTATTTATTATTTTCCAAAAGAGAGTTTTATCTTTTGTAAGACTAGCTTTATGTAAAGTGTCCCAGGTATTTTCTTTCAGGGTGTTTTTCCTTTTTTTAATGGCCACCTTATATTCCTGCCTCCGTATGCGTATCTCTAAGCTAATGGCTTTAAATGGTGGTTTAAATACATAAGTTAGTTGTGTCATAATTTAGACAATCTTAATATTTCATTTGCTCCTGACAGATGACAGGCAAGGGATGGACTT
This sequence comes from Pleurodeles waltl, assembly GCF_031143425.1. NCBI lineage: Eukaryota > Metazoa > Chordata > Amphibia > Caudata > Salamandridae > Pleurodeles > Pleurodeles waltl. The sequence continues at coordinate 1,315,061,392 of NC_090445.1, read as the reverse complement.
ATAGTTAGGGGTTTGCAGGCGGATCTGCTCCGCTGGTAGAGCTAATGGAGTTTTTGGAACTCGATGCTCTGCTTGGAGCATGAAGTTAATCTGAAACTCCGCTGGCCCTGCCAGCAGAGCTGAGCTCACCGGCTGTGCGCTGCAACCCAGTTATGGGCTGCACAGCACAAGCACAGACAGTCTGCTCTTGCGCTCTGCTGCCTATAACTGGGCTGTAGCGCTCACTGAAGCCCGGGAGCAGAGGCCAGAGGGAGGTGACATGATGGCAAGGAGGGAAGGACCCCCTGGAAGACCCATGTAAGTCCTCATCTCTTTCTTTCTTTTATCGTTATTTGTGCACACTGGTGCACTGAATTTAGGTCAGGGCCGAAGACAGTGAAAGCTGCCATTTCAGGCCTCTTGTGCACCGGCACAAGGGGCAGGCCAGTGCACAACAGACCTGGACAGCTTTCGGTGCCTACGCCCCTTCCCTGAATTCAGGTCAGGGCCGTAGGCAACAAAAGAAAGCTGCTGTTTCAGACACACATGTACACACAGGACATGCACATGTATAATAGTCCTGAAATGGCAGCTTTCATTGCCTACGGCCCTCCTGAATGCACCTGATCTTGGAAGTGCTAAGCAGGGTGGGGCCTGGTTAGCGCTTGTGAGATCGGGTGCATTTGCGACTCAGCGGGTCACAGAACTCCACGGAGATTTTTTACAACTCCGTGGGATTTTGCGGAGTCGGAGTCCGTGAACTCCAGCCAGGCCTACTTACAGTCAACTTTTATGAAAACTTAGCCTTGGAACTCCCATTTTTGGCACTTTCAGGCAATACCTACCTTGACAACTAACAATGTGACAAGAAAATGGAGTAATGCTATATCCCATTCAGGAGTTTGAATAAGTAGGGGTGATGTGATTGAAACAAGTACACACCTATTATTTTGTCCTGCATACGTATAGAAATATGCAAAAAAAAGGGGGGGGACATGTTCCTATGTAAAAAGATGCAGATGTCACGTAGAACCCAGAGGGAAAGGGGGATCTTAATGATGAGAAGTACCCCTTAAACTGTTTTATTTAACTTACACTCAACCTAGCACTCCACCCTAAACTCACCATTACCTTAGACAAACTCATCATTGTGGCGAATCAGAAGATCTCCAATAAAGAGTCCCCCGAGGGGCCAATTGGGCACTGCAGCACCAGCTCAATGAGGAGCTATCCGATGATAAAGCATGACACCCATTTGGGCTTGTGAGGGCTCTAGCTTCTGACCATTAGGATCTCCCTCTTCCTGTATGGTTCTAACTGACATCTGCATCTTTTTCTATAGGAACAGCTTCCTTCCCTTTTAGCTTCTTCTAATGAGATTGAAACTTGGGGTCTGGACCTATATCAGCTTCTACTCCGTCCTTTTTTGCTTAATGATTTACATATATAAATATGCCAAAAAATAATACTTTTAACGTTAAGCTTTTTAGTATACATCTACAATGGAGGTATAAGCACTGTGCTATTCAACTGTTAGTATTTATTTCACTCTTGAAGCTGAGTTTATAAATTCAGCTTGGCAGACACAATTGCAGTTCCAAAAGCTGTAAAGATGTTGAGGTTACAAATTAGGAATTTGATATGCTGCACTAGATATTTCCATTTGTACTGTTTTTAAATGAGTCTTTATTTTTTATCAATGATTTTGGATGGTGACTGATTTTTTGGATTTAAAATCTGATTACAGCAAATAATATGATAAAAGCCTAATGCCAAGATGCATTTACTTTGACAGGACCATAGAGTCTCATATTTACTCTCTTCCTTGTTTTTCTCTCACTCCGCTCTCTCTCTCTCTCTTTCCCTTTCCTCATCTCTCTCTCCCCCGCCGCTGCTACCCCAGCGGCCAACCCCTTTTGCGGCCCAGCCCCCTTTTTGTAGCCTGCCCCCTTTTTGCACAATTTTAGGCCCCCGCCCCTGCCTCCCAGCTGTCCTCTCCTCCCCCCCACCTCCCTACTTAATGGCGGCCGCTGCTTGGTAGGCTGAGCAATACCACTGACCTGGTCAGTGCACTGCTCTGCCCCCTTGTCACCTCCTTGCAAGAAGAGCCCTTTGCTTGGCTTCTCTGAACTCTTGACCCTTGCCAGGAGTTCGAGGCCCTCCACCACCTGCAGGCTTCTGCCTGCGCCTCATCCCTGGTGTCTAGTGGGAGAGCTCTGCTTTCCTGCTACCTTCTGTCTCTCTCCTCCTTTTCGTCTCCTTTCTCTGCTTTTCTCTCTGCTCTGTTTCACTTCTGTCCCTTTGTGCTCCTTTTGCTTTGTGCTACTCTCTTCCTCGTTTTCTCTCACTCCACTCTCTCACTTTCGCTCTCCCCTCTCTCTCTCTCTCCCACCACTGCTGCCCTCGCTGCCCACCCCCTTTTTGGACCTGCCCCCTTTTTTGCGCCAATATGGCCCCTGCTCCCACCTCCCAGCTGTCCTCTCCTCCCCCCCACTTCCCTACTTAATGGCAGCCGCTGTGTGGCGAGGGGCACCAAAGGCAAGCCCGTCTTTGCCTAGACCTTGCCCATCGCCAGAACCTCTGGCTCCCATCCCCCCACCGCCGCCACGCATGTCTTTACTAAGAAGCAGCCACCCTCCGTGCCCTCAACACCGTCTGCTCTCCCCCCTGCCTTTACACCTCCGGGTAGACTACCCTCAGACCCTTCTACTGCCGGAACTGCACTTTCACCAGCCTCCACCCCAACGACTCACCCACCAAGGCAGGACGCAACCATCCTCCTCAAAACCCGCTCCGTCCACAAGCACTCAGTAGCGCTATGGAATCTACTCGACTTAGCCTCCCCAGACATCACCTTCCTGACCGAGACCTGGATGAACCCCTCCTCAGCGCCTGACATCGCCATAGCCGTCCCGGACGGCTACAAGATCTCCTGCAGGGACCGCTCCAACAATCGAGGAGGAGGCATTGCCATCATCCACAAGAACACCCTCAATATCACAACCACCACCGAAGATACCCTCAGCGCCGCCGAACACCTGCACTTCTAGATCCACACTAATCCAAACACCACCCTAATAGGGACCCTCATCTACAGGCCCCCCGGCCCCCAACAGCAGTTCAGCGACTCCATCACCGACATCATCATCCTGCACGCTCTCACATCCACTGACTAAAGCTCCTCTGGGACTTAAACTTCCACCTCGAGAGCACCAACGACAACAACAATGCCACCCTGCTCAACAACCTCTCCAACCTCGGCCTCAAACAGCTTGTCACGACACCGACCCACTCTGCAGCACCCACACTCGACCCTATTTTCTCTGCCAGCAATCACGCCTCCTTCAGCCACATCACCAAATTCCACTGGACAAACCACCGCTGCATCCACTTCTCCTTCAAGAAACCCACAATACACCACAACAGATCCCCCACCGCAGTTGGAACAAGGTCACCGGAGACCAACTTATCGCGACCCTCTCCTGGAACCCACCCATCGACACCACCGACACTGATGCAGCTGCCCGCAACTTCAGGCAATGGGTCGACACCTGTGCCAATACTCTTGCTCCAATCAAGTATCCCTCCAACAAACGCACCACAGAAAGGTCTTCTGGTTTACCGCCGACCTGCGTGAATCTAAGCAAACCTGCAGAAAACTCATACGACAGTGGCGCTAAGATCAGACTCTGTACAACCACACAGACTTCAAAAATGCCATCCACAGACACCACCAACTCATCCGAACCACCAAGAGAACTGCCTTTAAAGACAGAATCAACAACAACGCACACAGCCACAAGGAGCTCTTCAATGTCGTGAAAGAACTCTCCAACTCCAGCTCCAATGCCAATGACATCCCAACATCCCAAAATCTCTGCAACTCCCTAGCCTCCTACTTCCACCTCAAGATTGCAGACATCCATGACAACTTCAGCACCCAGACCCCCCCGGGAACCACCAACACCACAGATTCACCTGCTGCCAACCTCCTGCTCTCCTGGACCCCCGTCAACAACACCATCGAAATCATGAACACAATCCATCTGACCCTTCCCTCATCACATCCTCAACAAAGCAAGCTCCGTCATTGCACCCCAACTACGGACGATCATCAACAGCTCCTTCAAGTCCGCCACCTTCCCGGAGAGCTAGAAACACACCAAGATCAACGCCCTCCTCAAAAAACCCAGGGTGGACCCAAAGGACCTCAGGAACTTCCGGCCTTTCTCCTTGCTCCCCTTCCTGGCAAAAGTCATCGAGAAGGCTGTCAATAGACAACTAACCCGCTTGCTCGAGGAGAACTGCACCCTGGACTCTTCCCTATCCAGATTCCGCAGCAACCACAGTACCGAAACCGCCCTCATTCCCGCCACCGACAACATCAGAACCATACTGGACAGCAACAAAACCATGACCCTCATCCTCCTGAAACTCTCGGGCGCTTTTGACACCGTCTGCCCCCACACCCTATGCTCACGCCTCAGAAATTCAGGAATCCGCAACAAAGCCCTGGACTGGGTCACCTCCTATATCACCGGCGGAACCCAGAGAGTACGCCTCCCCCATTCCACTCGGAGGCCACTGAAATCATCTGCAGCGTACCCCAGGGTTCAACCCACAGCCCGACCCTCTTCAACGTCTACATGGTCCCGCTTGATAATATTGCCCGATCCCTCAACCTCAACATCATCTCATACGCCGACGACACCCAGCTTATCCTCTCCCTCACCAAGGACTCCGCCAAGACCAACCTCCACGAAGGAATGAAGGCCATCGCCGAAAGAATGAAGAGCAGCTGCCTCAAACTCAATTCTGACAAGACGAAAAGTCCTCATCTTTGGCTCCACTCCCTCCACATGGGATGACTCCAGGTGGCCTGCCACTCTTGGAGCCGCTCCCACTCCCACTGACCACGCACGCAACCTAGGATGCATCTTGCACTCCTCATTATCCATGACCTAGCAAGTCATCACCATCTCCTCCTCCTGCTTCAACACCCTTCGCATTCTCCAAAAGATCTACAAATGGATACCAACTGAAACCAGAAGAACAGTCACCCAAGCCCTTGTAAGCAGCATACTGGACTACGCCAATGCCCTCTACACAGGAACCACAGCCAAACTCCAGAAGAGACTACAACGCACCCAGAACACCTCTGCACGCCTCATCCTGGAAATCCCCTGCAACTGCCACATCACAGACCATCTTAGAAACCTGCACTGGCTCCCAGTCAACAAGAGAATCACCTTCAAACTCCTCACCCACGCTCACAAAGCACTGCATAACACCGGACCAGAATACCTCAACAGATGGCTCTCCTTCTACACCCGACCCGGCAAATTCTGCTCCGCCGACCTCGCCCCCGCAACCGTCCCACGCATCCGCAGATCTACAACCAGCAGTAGATCATTCTCGTACCTCGCCACCAAAACGTGGAACACTCTTCCCACCCACCTGCGCCAGACCAAAGACCTCCTTGCATGCAGGAAACTTCTCAAGACCTGGCTGTTCGAGTAGTAGCAGCACCTCCCCTCCCCCATCCCCTCCCTCAGCGTCTTGAGACCCTCAAGGGGAAGTAGTGCACTTTACAAATTCATGATTGATTGATTATATTTAAGCCAGAAATAACATGATAATACTTGGGTCCTAAGTCCTGTAGTAATAATTACACACTAACAAAGTGAAGCTACACTCTAAATGATCTGAAACTGGCTGAAACATCACTGTTCAATATCTATGTTGCTGATCTTTTCTCCCCAAAAGAATCAATAAGCTGCCTACCCCCTCAGATTAGGAGGAGCTAGCACCTCACTGCTTTACTGTTGTGACAACTCAATCTTGTTGGATAAAATTCCAATTGGCCACAAAAGATGCATTAACTTTTAGTGAAGATAACCTTAGAAAAGTAAATGTACAGTTTTTTAGCAAATTGTCAGGACTTCTAAAACAGAAAAAAAAGTACCACTCTGTACAACATTGCCAGCCAAGTTAGCCTGGTCCCCTTGTTAGCTGGCTCTAGCTCTGTCTCTGAAATGCTTCAGAGCAATTGAGACAATTGTACATGAGATATGGAGCTCTCTTGTATGTTCCGGTCCTTAAACATTTTTTAACAGGACAATTTTCAGCTTTTACATTCTTTAGTTTACAGTTGTGAAAACAATTCGGACTTAGATAAAGTCCACTCTAATGAATTGATATCAGCATTTACACTAAGACAAGACACAGAAATGTTAGTATGGTGTGGTACCTAAATATTAAGTTGGATATATTGTTGACCCAAATATTATGAGAAAAATATGGTGACTGCAAAAATATCATGAGACAATATACTAAAGGTAAGACCTTATTACATCAACAATATACGCTGACTTCAACCTAAATGGTGATGTTATTTGTGATGACCCAAGTGATGTCATCAGTGATGTCATTTAGCATGCCAGGAGTGATGTACTATGTGATGTTGTGAGAAAGTAGCCTCTTTCTAGCCTTGTTACCCCCACATTTGGCCTGTTTGTGAGTGTATGTCAGGGTGTTTTCACTGTCTCACTGGGATCCTGCTAGCCAGGGCCCAGTGCTCATAGTGAAAACCCTATGTTTTCAGTATGTTTGTTATGTGTCACTGGGACCCTGCTAGTCAGGACCCCAGTGCTCATAAGTTTGTGGCCTAGATGTATGTGTTCCCTGTGTAGTGCCTAACTGTCTCACTGAGGCTCTGCTAACCAGAACCTCAGTGGTTATGCTCTCTCATTTCTTCCAAATTGTCACTAACAGGCTAGTGACCAATTTTACCAATTTACATTGGCTTACTGGAACACCCTTATAATTCCCTAGTATATGGTACTAAGGTACCCAGGGTATTGGGGTTCCAGGAGATCCCTATGGGCTGCAGCATTTCTTTTGCCACCCATAGGGAGCTCTGACAATTCTTACACAGGCCTGCCACTGCAGCCTGAGTGAAATAACGTCCACGTTATTTCACAGCCATTTTACACTGCACTTAAGTAACTTATAAGTCACCTATATGTCTAACCTTTACCTGGTAAAGGTTAGGTGCAAAGTTACTTAGTGTGAGGGCACCCTGGCACTAGCCAAGGTGCCCCCACATTGTTCAGAGCCAATTCCCTGAACTTTGTGAGTGCGGGGACACCATTACACGCGTGCACTACATATAGGTCACTACCTATATGTAGCTTCACAATGGTAACTCCGAATATGGCCATGTAACATGTCTAAGATCATGGAATTGCCCCCTCTATGCCATCCTGGCATTGTTGGCACAATTCGATGATCCCAGTGGTCTGTAGCACAGACCCTGGTACTGCCAAACTGCCTTTCCTGGGGTTTCACTGCAGCTGCTGCTGCTGCCAACCCCTCAGACAGGTTTCTGCCCCCCTGGGGTCAAGCCAGGCTTGTCCCAGGATGGCAGAACAAAGGACTTCCTCTGAGAGAGGGTGTTACACCCTCTCCCTTTGGAAAACGGTCTGAAGGCAGGGGAGGAGTAGCCTCCCCCAGCCTCTGGAAATGCTTTCTTGGGCACAGATGTGCCCAATTCTGCATAAGCCAGTCTACACCGGTTCAGGGGACCCCTTAGCCCTGCTCTGGCGCGAAACTGGACAAAGGAAAGGGGAGTGACCACTCCCCTGACCTGCACCTCACCTGGGAGGTGTCCAGAGCTCCTCCAGTGTGCTCCAGACCTCTGCCATCTTGGAAACAGAGGTGCTGCTGGCACACTGGACTGCTCTGAGTGGCCAGTGCCACTAGGTGACGTCAGAGACTCCTTCTGATAGGCTCCTTCAGGTGTTGCTAGCCTATCCTCTCTCCTAGGTAGCCAAACCCTCTTTTCTGGCTATTTAGGGTCTCTGTCTCTGGGGAAACTTTAGATAACGAATGCAAGAGCTCATCCGAGTTCCTCTGCATCTCTCTCTTCACCTTCTGCCAAGGAATTGACTGCTGACCGCGCTGGAATCCTGCAAACCTGCAACATAGTAGCAAAGACGACTACTGCAACTCTGTAACGCTGATCCTGCCGCCTTCTCGACTGTTTTCCTGCTTGTGCATGCTGTGGGGGTAGTCTGCCTCCTCTCTGCACCAGAAGCTCCGAAGAAATCTCCCGTGGGTCGACGGAATCTTCCCCCTGCAACCGCAGGCACCAAAAAGCTGCATTACCGGTCCCTTGGGTCTCCTCTCAGCACGACGAGCGAGGTCCCTCGAATCCAGCGACTCTGTCCAAGTGACCCCCACAGTCCAGTGACTCTTCAGTCCAAGTTTGGTGGAGGTAAGTCCTTGCCTCACCTCGCAGGGCTGCATTGCTGGGAACCGTGACTTTTGCAGCTACTCCGGCCCCTGTGCACTTCCGGTGGAAATCCTTTGTGCACAGCCAAGCCTGGGTCCACGGCACTCTAACCTGCATTGCACGACTTTCTAAGTTGGTCTCCGGCGACGTGGGACTCCTTTGTGCGACTTCGGGTGAGCACCGTTTCACGCATCCTTGTAGTGCCTGTTTCTGGCACTTCTCCGGGTTCTACCTGCTGCTGAGAGGGTTCCTTGTCTTGCTCGATGTCTCCTCTCTCTCCTGGTCCAATTTGCGACCTCCTGGTCCCTCCAGAGCCACAGCAGCGTCCAAAAACGCTAACCGCACAATTTGCAGCTAGTAAGGCTTGTTGGCAATCTTTCGGCGGGAAAATACTTCTGCACGACTCTCCACGGCGAGAGGGATCCGTCCACCAAAGGGGAAGTCTCTAGCCCTTTTCGTTCCTGCAGAAACCTCAGCTTCTTCTGTCCAGTAGAAGCTTCTTTGCACCCACAGCTGGCATTTCCTGGGCATTTGCCCATCTCCGACTTGCTTGTGACTTTTGGACTTGGTCCCCTTGTTCCACAGGTACCCTAGATTGGAAATCCACAGTTGTTGCATTGTTGGTTTGTGTCTTTCCTGCATTATTCCTCTAACACGACTTCTTTGTCCTTAGGGGAACTTTAGTGCACTTTGCACTCACTTTTCAGGGTCTTGGGGAGGGTTATTTTTCTAACTCTCACTATTTTCTAATAGTCCCAGCGACCCTCTACAAGGTCACATAGGTTTGGGGTCCATTCGTGGTTCGCATTCCACTTTTGGAGTATATGGTTTGTGTTGCCCCTATCCCTATGTTTCCCCATTGCATCCTATTGTAACTATACATTGTTTGCACTGTTTTCTAAGACTATACTGCATATTTTTGCTATTGTGTATATATATCTTGTGTATGTTTCCTATCCTCTCACTGAGGGTACACTCTAAGATACTTTGGCATATTGTCATAAAAATAAAGTACCTTTATTTTTAGTATAACTGTGTATTGTGTTTTCTTATGATATTGTGCATATGACACTAGGTGGTACTGTAGTAGCTTCACACGTCTCCTAGTTCAGCCTAAGCTGCTCTGCTAAGCTACCATTATCTATCAGCCTAAGCTGCTAGACACCCTATACACTAATAAGGGATAACTGGGCCTGGTGCAAGGTGCAAGTACCCCTTGGTACTCACTACAAGCCAGTCCAGCCTCCTACATTGGATGTGCAGCGGTGGGATAAGTGCTTTGAGACTACTTACCACTCTTGTCATTGTACTTTTCATAAGAGAAAAATATACAAAACAAGGTCAGTGTATATACACATAGCCAAAAAGTTTTGCATTTCCTCTTTTCACTCTTTTCTAAGTGCTGAAAAGTACTTCTAAACTTTCAAAAAGTTCTTAAAAGTTTAAAAAGTTTTTTTCTGTCTTTCTAAAAAGTTCTGAAAACTTTTTTCTCTTTTTCTATCACTTTTAACTCTCTCTAAAAATGTCTGGCACAGGCCAACATGTTGATCTGTCCAAACTTGCATATGATCACCTTAGCTGGAAAGGAGCAAGGAGTCTCTGCATAAAGAGAGGTTTGAGTGTAGGGAAGAATCCTTCCTTAGAACTGTTAATTAACATGCTTAGAGAACAGGATAAGGCTAAAAGTGCCCCATCTGTTGAAAAAGTAGCTAATGGTTCTCAATTTGATCCAGGGACTCCCCCAGGAAAAGATTCTGGAAAGAAACTTCCTAGCCTGCCCATTACTAGACAGTCTAGCATAGTTGGTAATGATGATGAGCCACACCATACAAATAGTGTTGTCTCACATCATAGCAAAAGCATTTATTCTCACCATACTGGTAGTGATGTTTCTGTTAGCCAAGCTGTTAGGGTGGCTTCTGTAAGGGACAGGTCTCCTTCTGTTCAATCCCATCATACCTCTGTATCTAGGAATGTCCCTCCCACCAACCCTGATGACAGAATGTTAGAGAGGGAACTCAATAAGTTGAGGGTGGAACAAACCAGACTGAAGCTTAAAAAGCAACAGCTGGATTTGGATAGACAGTCTTTTGAACTAGAGAAGGAAAGACAGAAGTTGGGTTTAGAAACCCTTGGTGGCAGCAGCAGTATTTCCCATAGTCATCCTGCAAAAGAGCATGATTCCAGGAATCTGCACAAGATAGTTCCCCCTTATAAGGAGGGGGATGACATTAACAAGTGGTTTGCTGCACTTGAGAGGGCCTGTGTTGTATAGGATGTCCCTCAAAGGCAGTGGGCTGCTATCCTATGGCTATCATTTAGTGGAAAAGGTAGGGATAGGCTCCTTACTGTGAAAGAAAATGATGCTAATAATTTCCAAGTTCTTAAGAATGCACTCCTGGATGGTTATGGCTTAACCACTGAACAATACAGGATAAAGTTCAGAGAGACCAAAAAGGAGTCTTCAGAAGACTGGGTTGATTTCATTGACCATTCAGTGAAGGCCTTGGAGGGGTGGTTACATGGCAGTAAAGTTACTGATTATGACAGCCTGTATAACTTGATCCTGAGAGAGCATATTCTTAATAATTGTGTGTCTGATTTGTTGCACCAGTACTTGGTGGACTCTGATCTGACCTCTCCCCAAGAATTGGGAAAGAAGGCAGACAAATGGGTCAGAACAAGGGTGAACAGAAAAGTTCATACAGGGGGTGACAAAGAGAACACTAAGAAGAAAGATGGTGAAAAATCTCAAGATAAGCATGGGGATAAGGGTAAAACCAAAGATCCCACTTCAAATCTTAAACACTCTTCAGGGGGTGGGGATAAAACAAATTCTTCCTCTTCTTCTCAACCTACACAATTTAAAAAGCCTTGGTGCTTTGTGTGTAAAAACAGAGGCCATAGGCCAGGGGATAAGTCCTGTCCAGGTAAACCCCCTGAGCCTACCACCACTAATACATCAAGCTCTAGTGCCCCTAGCAGTAGTGGTACTAGTGGTGGGACTGCTGGCAACAGTCAAGTTAAAGGTGTAGTTGGGTTCACTTATGGGTCCATAGTAGAAACTGGGGTAGTCAGTCCCAAGACAGTTTCTGTCACACCTAGTGGCATTGGCCTTGCCACACTGGCTGCTTGTCCCCTTACAATGGGTAAGTACAGGCAGACAGTTTCAATAAATGGTGTTGAGGCCTTGGCCTACAGGGACACAGGTGCCAGTATCACTTTGGTGACTGAAAACCTAGTGCACCCTGATCAACACATCATTGGACAACAGTATAAGATTATTGATGTCCATAACTCCACTAAGTTTCTTCCCTTAGCTATAATTCAGTTTAGTTGGGGTGGAGTTACTGGCCCTAAGCAAGTGGTGGTATCACCTAGCTTACCTGTAGACTGTCTCTTAGGTAATGACCTAGAGGCCTCAGGTTGGGCTGATGTAGAGTTTTATGCCCATGCAGCCATGCTGGGCATCCCAGAGGAATTGTTCCCTCTCATTTCTACTGAAATGAAAAAGCAAAGGAGAGAAGGCCTGAAAACTCAGGATCCCTCTCCACCAACAGGTAAAAAGGGTATCACAGTATCCCCTAACCACCCTACCATTCAGGATACCATTCCTGTGGTGGGAGAAACCTCTCCTGGGGTGGCACCTGTTCCAAGGGAATCATCAGCTGGCAAAGCTGGACTCCCTGAGGTAGAAGTACCTCTCTGTGGGATAACTAACATTGGTGACAAAAAGAGCACCATTTTAGTTAACATGGAGCATCCCTCCAACCCTCCCAGAGAAACTTTAGTGCAGAAACCCTGCACTGCCTCACAACACTTAGGACAGCATCCCTGCCCTAGTGTGGAGCTCATAGGACAGCATCCCTGCCCTGCTCCAAATCAAGAGAAACAGCATCCCTGTTCTCTCTTCCAGCCATATGGACAAAGTTTTTGCCCAGCTATGGCTTTTCTGAGACAGCATCCCTGTCTGGCATTTCCATCACTACAAATAGGTTCAGTGGACAATTCCCACTGCTCTAAACTAGAACATACTGATAGAAACTCTGAAAATACATCTTCACATTGTTGCTTCGCTAAAAAACTTCAAACAGGGTGGTTTACATCCCCACAGAGAAGTAACCATATAGTGGATGATAAAGGGAGTAACCAGTCTATTGCAGAGCTACTCTCTACTTATCACCACTTAGACAATAAAGTCTCAACTGGCCAAGGTTAGCCTTATTGTCCTTCGTTTGGAGGGGGGTTGTGTGAGAAAGTAGCCTCTTTCTAACCTTGTTACCCCCACATTTGGCCTGTTTGTGAGTGTATGTCAGGGTGTTTTCACTGTCTCACTGGGATCCTGCTAGCCAGGGCCCAGTGCTCATAGTGAAAACCCTATGTTTTCAGTATGTTTGTTATGTGTCACTGGGACCCTGCTAGTCAGGACCCCAGTGCTCATAAGTTTGTGGCCTAGATGTATGTGTTCCCTGTGTAGTGCCTAACTGTCTCACTGAGGCTCTGCTAACCAGAACCTCAGTGGTTATGCTCTCTCATTTCTTCCAAATTGTCACTAACAGGCTAGTGACCAGTTTTACCAATTTACATTGGCTTACTGGAACACCCTTATAATTCCCTAGTATATGGTACTAAGGTACCCAGGGTATTGGGGTTCCAGGAGATCCCTATGGGCTGCAGCATTTCTTTTGCCACCCATAGGGAGCTCTGACAATTCTTACACAGGCCTGCCACTGCAGCCTGAGTGAAATAACGTCCACGTTATTTCACAGCCATTTTACACTGCACTTAAGTAACTTATAAGTCACCTATATGTCTAACCTTTACCTGGTAAAGGTTAGGTGCAAAGTTACTTAGTGTGAGGGCACCCTGGCACTAGCCAAGGTGCCCCCACATTGTTCAGAGCCAATTCCCTGAACTTTGTGAATGCGGGGACACCATTACACGCGTGCACTACATATAGGTCACTACCTATATGTAGCTTCACAATGGTAACTCCGAATATGGCCATGTAACATGTCTAAGATCATGGAATTGCCCCCTCTATGCCATCCTGGCATTGTTGGCACAATTCGATGATCCCAGTGGTCTGTAGCACAGACCCTGGTACTGCCAAACTGCCTTTCCTGGGGTTTCACTGCAGCTGCTGCTGCTGCCAACCCCTCAGACAGGTTTCTGCCCCCCTGGGGTCAAGCCAGGCTTGTCCCAGGATGGCAGAACAAAGGACTTCCTCTGAGAGAGGGTGTTACACCCTCTCCCTTTGGAAAATGGTGTGAAGGCAGGGGAGGATGAGCCTCCCCCAGCCTCTGGAAATGCTTTCTTGGGCACAGATGTGCCCAATTCTGCATAAGCCAGTCTACACCGGTTCAGGGGACCCCTTAGCCCTGCTCTGGCGCGAAACTGGACAAAGGAAAGGGGAGTGACCACTCCCCTGACCTGCACCTCCCCTGGGAGGTGTCCAGAGCTCCTCCAGTGTGCTCCAGACCTCTGCCATCTTGGAAACAGAGGTGCTGCTGGCACACTGGACTGCTCTGAGTGGCCAGTGCCACCAGGTGACGTCAGAGACTCCTTCTGATAGGCTCCTTCAGGTGTTGCTAGCCTATCCTCTCTCCTAGGTAGCCAAACCCTCTTTTCTGGCTATTTAGGGTCTCTGTCTCTGGGGAAACTTTAGATAACGAATGCAAGAGCTCATCCGAGTTCCTCTGCATCTCTCTCTTCACCTTCTGCCAAGGAATCGACTGTTGACCGCGCTGGAAGCCTGCAAACCTGCAACATAGTAGCAAAGACGACTACTGCAACTCTGTAACGCTGATCCTGCCGCCTTCTCGACTGTTTTCCTGCTTGTGCATGCTGTGGGGGTAGTCTGCCTCCTCTCTGCACCAGAAGCTCCGAAGAAATCTCCCGTGGGTCGACGGAATCTTCCCCCTGCAACCGCAGGCACCAAAAAGCTGCATTACCGGTCCCTTGGGTCTCCTCTCAGCACGACGAGCGAGGTCCCTCGAATCCAGCGACTCTGTCCAAGTGACCCCCACAGTCCAGTGACTCTTCAGTCCAAGTTTGGTGGAGGTAAGTCCTTGCCTCACCTCGCTGGGCTGCATTGCTGGGAACCGCGACTTTTGCAGCTACTCCGGCCCCTGTGCACTTCCGGCGGAAATCCTTTGTGCACAGCCAAGCCTGGGTCCACGGCACTCTAACCTGCATTGCACGACTTTCTAAGTTGGTCTCCGGCGACGTGGGACTCCTTTGTGCGACTTCGGGTGAGCACCGTTTCACGCATCCTTGTAGTGCCTGTTTCTGGCACTTCTCCGGGTTCTACCTGCTGCTGAGAGGGTTCCTTGTCTTGCTCGATGTCTCCTCTCTCTCCTGGTCCAATTTGCGACCTCCTGGTCCCTCCAGAGCCACAGCAGCGTCCAAAAACGCTAACCGCACAATTTGCAGCTAGTAAGGCTTGTTGGCAATCTTTCGGCGGGAAAATACTTCTGCATGACTCTCCACGGCGAGAGGGATCCGTCCACCAAAGGGGAAGTCTCTAGCCCTTTTCGTTCCTGCAGAAACCTCAGCTTCTTCTGTCCAGTAGAAGCTTCTTTGCACCCACAGCTGGCATTTCCTGGGCATTTGCCCATCTCCGACTTGCTTGTGACTTTTGGACTTGGTCCCCTTGTTCCACAGGTACCCTAGATTGGAAATCCACAGTTGTTGCATTGTTGGTTTGTGTGTTTCCTGCATTATTCCTCTAACACGACTTCTTTGTCCTTAGGGGAACTTTAGTGCACTTTGCACTCACTTTTCAGGGTCTTGGGGAGGGTTATTTTTCTAACTCTCACTATTTTCTAATAGTCCCAGCGACCCTCTACAAGGTCACATAGGTTTGGGGTCCATTCGTGGTTCGCATTCCACTTTTGGAGTATATGGTTTGTGTTGCCCCTATCCCTATGTTTCCCCATTGCATCCTATTGTAACTATACATTGTTTGCACTGTTTTCTAAGACTATACTGCATATTTTTGCTATTGTGTATATATATCTTGTGTATGTTTCCTATCCTCTCACTGAGGGTACACTCTAAGATACTTTGGCATATTGTCATAAAAATAAAGTACCTTTATTTTTAGTATAACTGTGTATTGTGTTTTCTTATGATATTGTGCATATGACACTAGGTGGTACTGTAGTAGCTTCACACGTCTCCTAGTTCAGCCTAAGCTGCTCTGCTAAGCTACCATTATCTATCAGCCTAAGCTGCTAGACACCCTATACACTAATAAGGGATAACTGGGCCTGGTGCAAGGTGCAAGTACCCCTTGGTACTCACTACAAGCCAGTCCAGCCTCCTACATTGGATGTGCAGCGGTGGGATAAGTGCTTTGAGACTACTTACCACTCTTGTCATTGTACTTTTCATAAGAGAAAAATATACAAAACAAGGTCAGTGTATATACACATAGCCAAAAAGTTTTGCATTTCCTCTTTTCACTCTTTTCTAAGTGCTGAAAAGTACTTCTAAACTTTCAAAAAGTTCTTAAAAGTTTAAAAAGTTTTTTTCTGTCTTTCTAAAAAGTTCTGAAAACTTTTTTCTCTTTTTCTATCACTTTTAACTCTCTCTAAAAATGTCTGGCACAGGCCAACATGTTGATCTGTCCAAACTTGCATATGATCACCTTAGCTGGAAAGGAGCAAGGAGTCTCGCATAAAGAGAGGTTTGAGTGTAGGGAAGAATCCTTCCTTAGAACTGTTAATTAACATGCTTAGAGAACAGGATAAGGCTAAAAGTGCCCCATCTGTTGAAAAAGTAGCTAATGGTTCTCAATTTGATCCAGGGACTCCCCCAGGAAAAGATTCTGGAAAGAAACTTCCTAGCCTGCCCATTACTAGACAGTCTAGCATAGTTGGTAATGATGATGAGCCACACCATACAAATAGTGTTGTCTCACATCATAGCAAAAGCATTTATTCTCACCATACTGGTAGTGATGTTTCTGTTAGCCAAGCTGTTAGGGTGGCTTCTGTAAGGGACAGGTCTCCTTCTGTTCAATCCCATCATACCTCTGTATCTAGGAATGTCCCTCCCACCAACCCTGATGACAGAATGTTAGAGAGGGAACTCAATAAGTTGAGGGTGGAACAAACCAGACTGAAGCTTAAAAAGCAACAGCTGGATTTGGATAGACAGTCTTTTGAACTAGAGAAGGAAAGACAGAAGTTGGGTTTAGAAACCCTTGGTGGCAGCAGCAGTATTTCCCATAGTCATCCTGCAAAAGAGCATGATTCCAGGAATCTGCACAAGATAGTTCCCCCTTATAAGGAGGGGGATGACATTAACAAGTGGTTTGCTGCACTTGAGAGGGCCTGTGTTGTATAGGATGTCCCTCAAAGGCAGTGGGCTGCTATCCTATGGCTATCATTTAGTGGAAAAGGTAGGGATAGGCTCCTTACTGTGAAAGAAAATGATGCTAATAATTTCCAAGTTCTTAAGAATGCACTCCTGGATGGTTATGGCTTAACCACTGAACAATACAGGATAAAGATCAGAGAGACCAAAAAGGAGTCTTCACAAGACTGGGTTGATTTCATTGACCATTCAGTGAAGGCCTTGGAGGGGTGGTTACATGGCAGTAAAGTTACTGATTATGACAGCCTGTATAACTTGATCCTGAGAGAGCATATTCTTAATAATTGTGTGTCTGATTTGTTGCACCAGTACTTGGTGGACTCTGATCTGACCTCTCCCCAAGAATTGGGAAAGAAGGCAGACAAATGGGTCAGAACAAGGGTGAACAGAAAAGTTCATACAGGGGGTGACAAAGAGAACACTAAGAAGAAAGATGGTGAAAAATCTCAAGATAAGCATGGGGATAAGGGTAAAACCAAAGATCCCACTTCAAATCTTAAACACTCTTCAGGGGGTGGGGATAAAACAAATTCTTCCTCTTCTTCTCAACCTACACAATTTAAAAAGCCTTGGTGCTTTGTGTGTAAAAACAGAGGCCATAGGCCAGGGGATAAGTCCTGTCCAGGTAAACCCCCTGAGCCTACCACCACTAATACATCAAGCTCTAGTGCCCCTAGCAGTAGTGGTACTAGTGGTGGGACTGCTGGCAACAGTCAAGTTAAAGGTGTAGTTGGGTTCACTTATGGGTCCATAGTAGAAACTGGGGTAGTCAGTCCCAAGACAGTTTCTGTCACACCTAGTGGCATTGGCCTTGCCACACTGGCTGCTTGTCCCCTTACAATGGGTAAGTACAGGCAGACAGTTTCAATAAATGGTGTTGAGGCCTTGGCCTACAGGGACACAGGTGCCAGTATCACTTTGGTGACTGAAAACCTAGTGCACCCTGATCAACACATCATTGGACAACAGTATAAGATTATTGATGTCCATAACTCCACTAAGTTTCTTCCCTTAGCTATAATTCAGTTTAGTTGGGGTGGAGTTACTGGCCCTAAGCAAGTGGTGGTATCACCTAGCTTACCTGTAGACTGTCTCTTAGGTAATGACCTAGAGGCCTCAGGTTGGGCTGATGTAGAGTGTTATGCCCATGCAGCCATGCTGGGCATCCCAGAGGAATTGTTCCCTCTCATTTCTACTGAAATGAAAAAGCAAAGGAGAGAAGGCCTGAAAACTCAGGATCCCTCTCCACCAACAGGTAAAAAGGGTATCACAGTATCCCCTAACCACCCTACCATTCAGGATACCATTCCTGTGGTGGGAGAAACCTCTCCTGGGGTGGCACCTGTTCCAAGGGAATCATCAGCTGGCAAAGCTGGACTCCCTGAGGTAGAAGTACCTCTCTGTGGGATAACTAACATTGGTGACAAAAAGAGCACCATTTTAGTTAACATGGAGCATCCCTCCAACCCTCCCAGAGAAACTTTAGTGCAGAAACCCTGCACTGCCTCACAACACTTAGGACAGCATCCCTGCCCTAGTGTGGAGCTCATAGGACAGCATCCCTGCCCTGCTCCAAATCAAGAGAAACAGCATCCCTGTTCTCTCTTCCAGCCATATGGACAAAGTTTTTGCCCAGCTATGGCTTTTCTGAGACAGCATCCCTGTCTGGCATTTCCATCACTACAAATAGGTTCAGTGGACAATTCCCACTGCTCTAAACTAAAACTTACTGATAGAAACTCTGAAAATACATCTTCACATTGTTGCTTCGCTAAAAAACTTCAAACAGGGTGGTTTACATCCCCACAGAGAAGTAACCATATAGTGGATGATAAAGGGAGTAACCAGTCTATTGCAGAGCTACTCTCTACTTATCACCACTTAGACAATAAAGTCTCAACTGGCCAAGGTTAGCCTTATTGTCCTTCGTTTGGAGGGGGGTTGTGTGAGAAAGTAGCCTCTTTCTAACCTTGTTACCCCCACATTTGGCCTGTTTGTGAGTGTATGTCAGGGTGTTTTTCACTGTCTCACTGGGATCCTGCTAGCCAGGGCCCAGTGCTCATAGTGAAAACCCTATGTTTTCAGTATGTTTGTTATGTGTCACTGGGACCCTGCTAGTCAGGACCCCAGTGCTCATAAGTTTGTGGCCTAGATGTATGTGTTCCCTGTGTAGTGCCTAACTGTCTCACTGAGGCTCTGCTAACCAGAACCTCAGTGGTTATGCTCTCTCATTTCTTCCAAATTGTCACTAACAGGCTAGTGACCAGTTTTACCAATTTACATTGGCTTACTGGAACACCCTTATAATTCCCTAGTATATGGTACTAAGGTACCCAGGGTATTGGGGTTCCAGGAGATCCCTATGGGCTGCAGCATTTCTTTTGCCACCCATAGGGAGCTCTGACAATTCTTACACAGGCCTGCCACTGCAGCCTGAGTGAAATAACGTCCACGTTATTTCACAGCCATTTTACACTGCACTTAAGTAACTTATAAGTCACCTATATGTCTAACCTTTACCTAGTAAAGGTTAGGTGCAAAGTTACTTAGTGTGAGGGCACCCTGGCACTAGCCAAGGTGCCCCCACATTGTTCAGAGCCAATTCCCTGAACTTTGTGAATGCGGGGACACCATTACACGCGTGCACTACATATAGGTCACTACCTATATGTAGCTTCACAATGGTAACTCCGAATATGGCCATGTAACATGTCTAAGATCATGGAATTGCCCCCTCTATGCCATCCTGGCATTGTTGGCACAATTCGATGATCCCAGTGGTCTGTAGCACAGACCCTGGTACTGCCAAACTGCCTTTCCTGGGGTTTCACTGCAGCTGCTGCTGCTGCCAACCCCTCAGACAGGTTTCTGCCCCCCTGGGGTCAAGCCAGGCTTGTCCCAGGATGGCAGAACAAAGGACTTCCTCTGAGAGAGGGTGTTACACCCTCTCCCTTTGGAAAATGGTGTGAAGGCAGGGGAGGATGAGCCTCCCCCAGCCTCTGGAAATGCTTTCTTGGGCACAGATGTGCCCAATTCTGCATAAGCCAGTCTACACCGGTTCAGGGGACCCCTTAGCCCTGCTCTGGCGCGAAACTGGACAAAGGAAAGGGGAGTGACCACTCCCCTGACCTGCACCTCCCCTGGGAGGTGTCCAGAGCTCCTCCAGTGTGCTCCAGACCTCTGCCATCTTGGAAACAGAGGTGCTGCTGGCACACTGGACTGCTCTGAGTGGCCAGTGCCACCAGGTGACGTCAGAGACTCCTTCTGATAGGCTCCTTCAGGTGTTGCTAGCCTATCCTCTCTCCTAGGTAGCCAAACCCTCTTTTCTGGCTATTTAGGGTCTCTGTCTCTGGGGAAACTTTAGATAACGAATGCAAGAGCTCATCCAAGTTCCTCTGCATCTCTCTCTTCACCTTCTGCCAAGGAATCGACTGTTGACCGCGCTGGAAGCCTGCAAACCTGCAACATAGTAGCAAAGACGACTACTGCAACTCTGTAACGCTGATCCTGCCGCCTTCTCGACTGTTTTCCTGCTTGTGCATGCTGTGGGGGTAGTCTGCCTCCTCTCTGCACCAGAAGCTCCGAAGAAATCTCCCGTGGGTCGACGGAATCTTCCCCCTGCAACCGCAGGCACCAAAAAGCTGCATTACCGGTCCCTTGGGTCTCCTCTCAGCACGACGAGCGAGGTCCCTCGAATCCAGCGACTCTGTCCAAGTGACCCCCACAGTCCAGTGACTCTTCAGTCCAAGTTTGGTGGAGGTAAGTCCTTGCCTCACTTCGCTGGGCTGCATTGCTGGGAACCGCGACTTTTGCAGCTACTCCGGCCCCTGTGCACTTCCGGCGGAAATCCTTTGTGCACAGCCAAGCCTGGGTCCACGGCACTCTAACCTGCATTGCACGACTTTCTAAGTTGGTCTCCGGCGACGTGGGACTCCTTTGTCCGACTTCGGGTGAGCACTGTTTCACACATCCTCGTAGTGCCTGTTTCTGGCACTTCTCCGGGTGCTACCTGCTGCTGAGAGGGCTTCTTGTCTTGCTCGACGTCCCCTCTCTCCTGGTCCAATTTGCGACCTCCTGGTCCCTCCAGGGCCACAGCAGCGTCCAAAAACGCTAACTGCACGATTTGCAGCTAGCAAGGCTTGTTGGCGTTCTTTTGGCGGGAAAATACTTCTGCACGACTCTCCACGTCGAGAGGGATCCGTCCACTAAAGGGGAAGTCTCTAGCCCTTTTCGTTCCTGCAGAAACCTCAGCTTCTTCTGTCCAGTAGAAGCTTCTTTGCACCCGCAGCTGGCATTTCCTGGGCATTTGCCCATCTCCGATTTGCTTGTGACTTTTGGACTTGGTCCCCTTGTTCCACAGGTACCCTAGATTGGAAATCCACAGTTGTTGCATTGTTGGTTTGTGTCTTTCCTGCATTATTCCTCTAACACGACTTCTTTGTCCTTAGGGGAACTTCAGTGCACTTTGCACTCACTTTTCAGGGTCTTGGGGAGGGTTATTTTTCTAACTCTCACTATTTTCTAATAGTCCCAGCGACCCTCTACAAGGTCACATAGGTTTGGGGTCCATTCGTGGTTCGCATTCCACTTTTGGAGTATATGGTTTGTGTTGCCCCTATCCCTATGTTTCCCCATTGCATCCTATTGTAACTATACATTGTTTGCACTGTTTTCTAAGACTATACTGCATATTTTTGCTATTGTGTATATATATCTTGTGTATATTTCCTATCCTCTCACTGAGGGTACACTCTAAGATACTTTGGCATATTGTCATAAAAATAAAGTACCTTTATTTTTAGTATAACTGTGTATTGTGTTTTCTTATGATATTGTGCATATGACACTAGGTGGTAGTGTAGTAGCTTCACACGTCTCCTAGTTCAGCCTAAGCTGCTCTGCTAAGCTACCATTATCTATCAGCCTAAGCTGCTAGACACCCTATACACTAATAAGGGATAACTGGGCCTGGTGCAAGGTGCAAGTACCCCTTGGTACTCACTATAAGCCAGTCCAGCCTCCTACAGATGTCATAAGCTGTGTATTTGCAGGAGGGCAGATTATAGCTGGTTCAGTGAACTATAACTGCTGAAATTCCATCTTTAATTTAATTTAATCTAAAATCTTAGTACCTTACTTAACACTTTAACCTTTGGTTTTTCAGAGATTTTCTGAGGTTATTTAAATGCAAAGTAAAATATTATTACCAGAATTGGCTATAACATTGCTATCAGCTCTAAACAATTTTCAGCATTTTTTTTTCTGTCATGTTCATCCAACTCCCTCGCTCAACATAGCTTTTAACCAAGTAGAGGGTTGGATACAGGGCCTGGTCTCTGGTCAGGGCCTTCATCCTGCCCCACACAGGTGACCCCCCCACACATACCCAACCCAGCAGGACAGCAGAGCAGCGCGTCTGCAGAGTAGTAGTCTTTCTTGCAGAGCAACACAATATCCCTTCTGAGCCTTCAGCAGGTCCCTATAGATTCTTTGATACACTTCCTAAAGTAACTACTGGCAAGTGTATCGAGGAAGCTATGGGAATGTGGATGCATAGAAATGAATGTGTTCATTGAAATATTGGAATGATGCCTGGAAATAACTAGTGTTGTGTATACTGAAACATTTCTACACATTTTCCCCTGATGAAGTCCCATGTTAGGGGTAAAACACGTTGGCCGGGCTAACATCTCTTGTGATTACACTTAAAGAGAAGATGCAAGAATAAAGGATTGGAAAATACATCTGTATTTTATGGCCTTTTTAAAGTGATAGATGGAAAGAATGTGGACATTTGTATGACCATTACGTTGAGCATATAATAATGTATAGGACTTACAGAATATAGGATACAATATTACTGACTAACAGATTGTGCTCTCCACTATTTGTTTAAATTAACATTGAAAAAAAGTTTTATATTGCCAGGTCGAAATGGCAGTGTAAAACTGCACATAGGCTTCAGAGGCAGGCCTGGGACATGTTTAAAAGGCTACTTAAGTTAGCAACACAACTAGTAGTATTAAATTTACAGGCCCTGGTTACATGTAGTACCACTTTACTTGGGAATTACAAATAAAATAAGGCCCATATTTATACTTTTTGACGCAAAACTGCGCCAATGCAGTTTTGCGTCAAAAATATTACTGTCAGCTAACGCCATTTCTTTGCACTGTGCGGGGGTCAAATTTATAATTTGACGCACGGCGGCGCAAACCACAGGTGTAAGTCATTTGTTTTTATGCACACCGCAGCGTCACGTCTTAAAGGAAAACAACGTTAATGCAGCGAAAATGACTGTGGGATGATTTACGACACCGCAAACCGGATATGCAGCGTTTTTTGACGCAATAGCGTCAAAATTCCCCGCAAACACAGGCATTTCAGCAGAAGAGAGCAAAATGGATTCCAGATGCCTGTACAGATCCCAGGAAGATGACAACAGACCAAGAACCAGCCAGGAGGACCCACAGAAGAACCAGGACAGGGAGAAGAAGAAAAGAAAGTGTCGCTTCAGTGCAGAGGAACAGGAAATCGTGGTAAAAGAGGTGACGGAACACCAGCACCAACTGTTTGTCACCTCAAAGTTGCCAATCAGTAGGAGAGAGGATATATGGCAACAAATTGTTGACAAGATTAACAGTGTGTCAGAAGTACACAGAACAGTCATCGAGTGCAAGAAACACTGGCATGACTGCAAGCGCAGGACCAAGGAAAAGATGGCCAGGAACAGGAATGCAGCACTGCAGACTGGAGGTGGGGGTCCAGCACACCAGGAGGCTCTGGACCACATGGAGGAGATGGTGGCAGCCATCATCCCTTAGGAGATCGTCACAGGGATTCAAGGACAGGACAGTGCAGACTACCAGGAGACAACACACATGCAGGGTAAGTCGCATGGGGAATTAAAAAGCTCTATTGTTATGTCAGAGTGGGGAATACCGACAACAAAATGCATAGAAATCATCATATACATGGAGTGGCATGGGTGAAGGCGTACGCCACGGGGGCATGGCCTGTACAGAGAAAAGCTGGGGCACACCATAACACAACACCAACAACAGTTCCATGGGGGTATGCTGCCATGCCAACGATGTAGGAAAGGTAAAGCCACGCCAGGAGGGAAGAGCACAACGTCAAACTGACATCCTGTCACACGTCAGCCACTATACCCCCTACATTTGCTAGGGCCAAATTAACAACCTCTAGCCATACCAACAACTGGAATGTAACATTGACAACAGTTGCCACTACCACCTCCACTGTGTGTGCTGGTCAAGTAGCCAATGGCAGTAACGTCCCCATGGATCATACACACCTAAATTAGAGGGGTGAGGATGACAACGTTAACAATCCCCTGAAACAAGACAAATGTTCCTGTCCTGTCAAATGTGAATGCCCATAGTTGCCACAAACATCAGCCAATGTCATCAACATTAGGAGCTACACAGCACTAAGCTCACACCCATGCTGCATATGTCGGGGTCCATCCTGTGCCTGGGTCACAATGCAACATCCCAAATGTTATACTGCTCAGACAACAGCATTGAGGGGGAGGACAAATGTAATTGGTCACTGAAATATACCTACACAGTCAGAGGAGGAAATAGGACACTGCTACGGCTATCAGGGCAATCTAATGTACCACACATTCCCCTACATCAGCTGTACATATTACCAATGCTGACATCCATATTGTGCCATAACAATGCTATGCATAGTATACGCCACATTTCAACTACATATAAGTGGATGTGAAAGATCAGAGACTGGGGCAGGTCCAGATTGTAAGTGTGCTGCTAGTGCCATCAGAGCACCCACAGCCAGTAAAAGGTCTCACCATGAGAATGGATGTAGACGGAGGGTTGAGTAGGACAAGAAGGTGACAATTCACTATTTGGCCAAAACCAACACCTAGAGGAGATGATGCCGACAAGTCTAATAACTTACCACAATACATGTGACATGCAGGTGGTGCATAGGCCTGGGAGAATGCCCATCTGAAAGACTGGCTCAATGAACAGGAACCAAGATCTTAATGTGAAATCATCAGAAGGCAGGCATGTCACATCACTAATACCACACCACAGACACACTAATTGTACCCTATTTCATTGCAGAGGATGATGGATCTCCGGCGGATATGCCTGTCCAGGACTACCCTGATGACATGGATGACAAGCTGACAAACATTAGCCACCAGACCCTCCAAGATGTCCTTGGAACCCTCCAGACCCCACCTTCAGTCACAAAGAGGAGCACAGAACAAGCAGCCATCACAGAGGACCCACCCACCACCCCAATTGTAAGACCTGCCAGCACCAATACAGCTGAGGACTCAGACGACACAGGCACCAGCTTTGAGAGAACTGTAGTCAGAGTACAGCGGGAGCTGGCCAAGGAGGTGCGGGTGGGGATGCAAAATATGGCAGCCAGCCTTGAGGGGATGCGTTCGTGCATGATGTCATCTGCAGATCAGGGAGTAGCCATGCAAGCTCTAACATCCATCCTGCAAGGACTACAACAAACTGTAAAGGAATTCACCACTGCAATAAGGGAGTTGCCACAACACCTCGCACCCCAAACCTTTCACTGCATGCACAAATGCAATCATGACCCCCTCAGGGCTGACCTGGCTGCCTACCATCGTGATGTGGCTGCTATTCTTAAGAACCAGCAGATCCTCCTTGCAGCAGTACTGCCCTTAAGACCCCCACAGGTAGCAGCTACCGGGATGTCTGACTCCACGTCTTCAAACAGTGAGGTGTGTGTTGCCCCTTCACAACCACCACCACCAAGGATAGAGGATGCAACACACACATCAGAAGATGAGGACATGGGACAGATCACCTTCACATATAAAAGTACCCGGAAGCACTAGTCCCAGCCACATGGCCACCTATGACCAAGGTCCTGTGCTACGTAACATGCCAGTCTTGCAACAACTGTACTCAAGCACTGTTCTGCAAACCACTGTATAGCTTGTCAGCCTGCCTTGTGATAGTCTCTCACTAACTAATTGACAAATCCTATCTCTCTGCACTGTCTGACACATCACCCCAGCATGTCCAATGAATTGTCCTTTGGCACTTGTGTAGGATCACAATGGAAGATGTCACTATAATGGACTCACAATCATGGACAATGTACATATAGCACTCCGGCACTTTTCAATAAATAGCACTTACACAACCACTTTGACTCTGTGTAATGTGACACATCAACCGTGCAGTAGACCACTGAATTTTGCCTCCTGTCAAATTACATAGCTTGTCAATACAACTGTCCTGAAATAATGTAGTCTCATAACTATGCACAGTGGCCTGGATGCTACCATACTCTGCCCTTCCTGAGGGTAATTCTGTTGAATCTAGAAACTATACACCATAATGCTGTGTTGGACAGAATAATGCTTTCTCAAGGGATATCTAAGCCATAAAATAGTGCCTTCAAAATGTTGTCTGCATGCAAAACTAACACATATAACATTACCCACAAATCTAAGCGAACAGTCACCAAACTGCATGAATGGAGGTGTCTGAGTTTACATCCAAAAAAGTAATCATGCTGAACAGTGTAACAAATGATCTATGTGAGTCATGAACACTATACTACAAGAGTGCTTACTACCACTCACCTTATAAGGGTTTCCTTGAACATCAGACTGCAGTCAGACATAACACAGTATCCCCAATACTAAATCTGGAAGCACTGTATGTGACATTGAAAACATACTTAGTGAAAAAAAACACGTTGGGATCCATAGTAACTGTGATTGGTGATTGGTGGTTGCAATGAATGGTCTAATCTTTGCAAGGTAGCTTTGGGGTAGCTGCCAATGTTACAGCTTATTTGGGATTTGTTTGTAGGATAGGACACAAATTGTAATACAAAAGAAATCATGTACACTCATGCCAAGGCCCTGATCTACAAGCATGTAACACATACTGTAAAGGGCTTTCTACATATTTATTAAACTGTAAAAACAGAAGAGAAAACTCGGGGAAAAGCCTTACCTACCCTAATCTACCCTAACTACTCATTACCCACAACTTTCCCTAAGCTAAATGTACTTATCACATTTAACAAAACGTTCTAAACATCAACCCCCCCAGCCCCCTTATGAGACGGGACACATGGAGGACAACAGATACTAACCTAAACACAAACTATTTTTTGTAATGTTTAAATTGTTAAATTTATTTGGGTTTTTATTTTTATTTTTATAAACACACAAGAACCCCAACATTGCCCCCCCACCAACCCACCCACACACTCAAAAAGAAACAGTAGAAATAATCAGGACCCCTCACCCACTAACACTAACTAAACTAACAGCATATACTAACCTAACACTAAGCCCCCTAAACCCACAAAGTATAAGAATAAGGAAAGAGGAGAGAGGGGAGGGAATCATGTCCGTCAACATGTCTATAGATTGGCCCTCCGGAGGGTCAGCTTGATTGACCGTACCCACTGTTTTACATGTCATACCTCCTGCCGTAGGCGACTCATTTTTCGCAGGACACAGTCCAATTTACGCTGCATCTCAACAAAAGCATCAGGGTCAATAGCTGAGGCTGGGGTGGTCTGGGTGCCAGCTGAGGAAGTGTGGGGCCGTGTAGTGTCCATGGCTGTGGCCTGCCCTGCAGGTGGTACTGTGCTAGGGCCTGGACCACTAGCTGAGGTGGTTGCAGCAACGGTGCCAGCTGTTGGTGGTGCCACCTGGGTGGTAGTGGTGGTGGTGCTGGTGGTGGCTGTGGTGAGCAAAGAAGGGCCGCCCTGTGGGAATGCCCTCCAGGCTCCGGAGGCCCGTTCGTGCCGGTATCTGCGGGCCATTCTTCGGTACCCAGACTCTACCTGAAGTACGTGCTGATACCTCATAGCCCGCCTTTGAAATTCCCGCACCTGGATGGGTGTCATATTTGCAGCTGTGAAGACAAATCGAAAAACTAACATTAGGAACTGCATTGTGTGAAATGGCACAAGAAGTAAATCAGACAATACATCTACTGTACTTGTAACAGCTCATATCATCATATAGATCATTGATTGTCCGTGAGGAAGTACATGGCGAGCCAGCCTACAAAGGTTCGATCACACATAGCACATCCAAACCCTACAAGATGAGTAACAACTGGCATGTTTTGGCATCAGAGTTCAGCCAGTCGTCAGCTAACAATCATGCAGCACATCCTCCGCCAATGCCAGGGTTATAAATGTCATTGTACGGGATGGAAATCTAGCGCCACATGAACTGGAAGTTTTAAATGGACTTGCTAGTATAGTACTCATGTGGGAATAATGAGCGCGTATACTAGGTTCAGACAAAAGATCCACTGATTTTCCTGTCTGTGTACCAAACTTGTATCATCAGTCCTAGGTACACTATTCACAAACCCATGCCTGTGTTTGAGGGTGGGGAAGTGGACTAACAACTAACAATTGCATACAACATGGACACCCAGGAAGCTATAGAAAGCTGGACATGTGTTTGGCACTACACACACACCACAGGTAAGATCTGTCAACAAATAGGAGACAGCAAACCCTTGACCAATCCCAGCGCCACACATGCCTGGAAATGCAGACCTTTGTCCACATCATATACTTCCAGTAAGCCATGCCTTACAACAAACACAGACATGCAAGAACACCCCTGGCCATGAGTTGCATGCACACCTAGGCCATTGCACTCAAGTGCCACATACTCGTAGCACTACATGTGGAGCTACATGCTGCTAGGAAGTTCAACCTACAGTTTAATAAGTACATTAGTGAATTGGGAAGCAGAAGTCTGTGGGTAAGCATTTAGAAGCCACATTCTGGAAGAATGTGGGTCTGATAGGCTGACTAAATCACAGATTAGGTCTAGTGCAACTCTTGCTGATACAAGTGTTCTCCACATGACTCATCCACATTCACATTGCAGGGCCTAAAGGCTGACCTAGAATCTCTAAATAAGACAATAGGATAAGGATTAGCCAACTCAAAGATGGTGATAAAATGAAAACCCACTCATGGAACAAAAGAAATGATTGGGCAGCGCATCACACCTTGCTATGTGTTAAACACACAGGAGGCCATCACCCATCACCAGCAAACACAACATATAACAGACATATCAACACTTACTGGAGTTGCCTGGGTCCTCGAATGTAGCCACCTCGCCAGCAGTGTAGGGTAGGGGTCCACCTGTAAGGCATGGAAGGGAGAAATGTGCTCAAATTCTGTGCACTGTCCAACAATTCCAAAGACAAATACAATGTGTAAGATTACTTAAGTAAGTAAAGCCACTCAGACGTGATGATACTGCATCCGATATAGCACGGCTAACATGTACATACCATGGGACTCATGTGAGTTTTACACACATATCTGCACACATGCAGTGGACCTAACTATCATGTGGTGGCAAACATGCTCCTTCATTAGTGAGCAGACATAATAATGGAGTGTATTCGTCTCATCATGTGTATCCAAGGGAGACATCCAAAGCCACATTCCTTGAGGAGTGCATTACCAGTCAACCAGCCATTTACAAATTCATGACACACAGGTACAATGTACAGATGGGCAGGGACAATTGTAAGCCCTCATGTTGTTACAGTTTCTTCATTTGATGTTGTCCAGCTATGATGAGTTGCACCAACCATAGAGAAATGAACCCACATGCATACCTTTGCCCAGCCACTCGTAAATGAAAGGTGGAACAAGAAACACCAAATACCAGTCTAAGATGTTAGCTGAGGGTCGCTTGAACTTGTCCCCTATGTCTCCAAATCCAGATCTGACATGTATCTGAAATGACAAAGGGCCACAATAATCCCTAAGATTTAGAGAATTTCCGTGATCGCTTTCCTTACACACTCACCAGACACACATGAGACATATGTTTGGCCCACATTGCTATCATCAATTGACGTGAAGCCTGCACTCATTTTCAGCCTCATGTAGTGTTTCAAAAGTCAATCTAGCTGTTGCGTCAACAAATGGTGGTAATGATTTGGAAAATCTATACCTCACAGGCAAATGTGACCTATATCTATACATAATTGGCTCCTGATTTGTGTTGCTGTTTGACACAAAGGTGGCACCAACTTACATTAAGCAAAAGTATTCAGTAGGTTTGCAGAGCACTTGCATCCTAACAGCTAGCAAATGTGGTCCTTAATATAGTACACAAATGACCCTGTATGTTCCAAAGCATTCCACACACTCAACAACATTGCCTGCAGATATTGTACAAATCAACTGGTGTCACTACAGAGCATTTAATCGTGCACATGTACATGATTTGTACTCACCAACAGGGCCACCAATCACAATGCCCAGGTGGTCCAGCAGATCTTGCTCCCTGGAGATGAGGTCAGCCCAGCGGTGCTTTAGCTGGTGGTCATTCCTTGGTGTCCGATAGATGCGTTGCAGGTGATGCAATACCTTTCCCCACCGGAGCCGCCGTGCCTCAGTGTGATACCCCTGTATCACCCGCTCACCTGCCTCAATCATAAGGGGGAGGAAATGGCACACCAGCCATATGAAACCCCCAAGCTCCTCCTCACCCATCTTATCAAGACAAGGCCTACCCAACATCTTAGGAGAAAAAAGGGAAATAGGGGATAAAGGGGAACAAATGAGAATAGGGGTAAAGTAGAATATGAAAAACTTAAACTAAACAACTAAAACAGCCCATCTATACCCAAACTATCACTACCCACAACAGACTCCCCAAAACAACAAAGACAACACAATACAAGACAATTGTACACAATAAACACTCAGACAGGATACAACAACAATATTTTATTCACAAAATTACAAGTAATGGACCACACAGGAGACAAAAGCACAATTTAACCAGACAAAACTCTCAACACAGCCACACAGTCTAGAAGAATCACAGACTGCAAAGTGAAAGTGAAATTCATCCCACTGTACATTATCTGTAAACAGGATATCCCATTACATCACTACCTGCCTAAAATGGCGGCCTTTTTTATCGTTATGCGTAAAAGAAAATTGGCGCATACAGTGTGGGCGTCATTTTGTTAAACGCACAGGAGTAGAATTGAGCCTGCATCCACATATCTGGAAATGATCTAACACTTAACCAACTTTCTGAGGTACAGTGTGGAAGAGTCAATGGTGTTTCCAGGGCATTATGCGTCGTTGTTCGGGCATATGCGTCATTTTGTGACGCGTATGCGTCAACATTTCAGGGCATTAACTGGGTTTGGATCATTTTACAATTTTTATGTTATGTAACATTTGTGACACAACTGAGATAGTCTGATTGCACCCACTTTGGTCTTGACGGTGTATGGGCACATGTGAAACATCATAGTGCTGCGGACCATGATCCACTACTTCATTAACAAGATTTTCACTCTTTGCTGACGCACTAGATGGCCATATGTGTGGCCTACATATATGTATTGCACAAATTGGGCATGTTTGGCATCAGGAGAGGATAGCAATGTGACACACATAAGTACAATACCTCAATGCCTATGGCTCAATGTGTGTGCATTGGCTACTAATGTAGTTGTTGACCCAGTGTGTGTGCATCACAAGATGCATTATTGCAAATATGCTTGTATGAATGTGAAGTCAATGTGTCCAAACCTTAGATGCAAGTCAGTGTGGAAAGGAGAGATGACATGTGTTAGTCATACATGTAGCAACATCTGTTGTGTGCACTTCCAAGATTTTGGGTAACGTAGACACCACAAATGACAAAGCATGCACCGGATAGATGGCACACGCTTGTTCATGTCAATGGTCCAAAAGTTGCCCATCACATGTCCTGGAAATGTGGATACTGCTTCCTAGGCACTTGTTGGTGAACCCACCGTGAGTCAGGCACATGTACAGACTAAGTGGGTACCATGTTATTGACACAGAAAGCCAAAGTTGACCCACAACTGTATGACTGAGCCACAACTCTCCTGTGGCAGTGGTGGACCAGCAGACGAGGCAGCAAGTGGCCACATATTTCCAGTGATCAATTGCACAGAGGTGTCTGGTTCATGTGTGTGGTCCAATGTTGATCCTGTATATTTTTAGGGGTCTATGTTTTCACAGTTACGTCCAGGTCTCATTGTGAGTCAGTGGCGGCTATTCCTGTATCTACTGAGTATCCTTCGGAGATCAATGAAAGTAAAGTTGATGAGGACATGAGAACCTACATGGGAATGGTCCCACCCTGTCACTGCAGACGTTTTATGAGACTGTCAACAGGGCAACCTTGGTGTGCTGAGTGAGATCATATCTCAGGAGTCATGTACCAGCAGGTGTCATTACAGCATTTGTACACAGGTTGGCCTGTAAAGTTCCCACTGCATCTGGGAACATCATTGCCTCTGTGTTGATTAATCTTGCAGCTGTTCAGCATGCACAGGCCATCAATATGTTGTGAGCAATCTGATTCAGCGTGTGAACTGTCAGGGTCCTAACATGTGTGGAATTTTCATGCACATTATCAGAAGTTGCAGGTTCTGCTGGAGGCACCATACCCAATCCCTGCATACGGCCCTTGTACACTGTCACACTTTGTCGCTCATGCATACATGAGACCCAGACAAGGGATAGGCCATGATCTGGGTTTTTGGAGACAAGTTACCAATTATGGTACAATAAAAGAGCAGATTATGCTATACAATGTATTTGAGTATGCATTGAGGAAGCACCTGACAAAATACCCCCGGAGGAATGTGAAGGTTGGGAAAGCAAGTGTGGTACATCTCTAGACACAAGGAACCTTTAGGGTAACGCACAGACAGGTGCCAGTCAGGCTGACAGGATGCAGGGTCAATCAGGATCCAGCAATTTCACAAGGTACATACTCAGTGGTCTGACTTACACTGGTCGGAGGAAGAACAAGACAGTTGACATGGAAGACTCTGTTTGTCCTGTGTTTTGGAAGGTGACACATAAACCAAAGGGCTGTGTTACATGGCTTATTTCTCTAGCAATGCATAACAGTGTAATCGACAAAATGGCAGCTTCTATGCTGTTCCAAGCATCTGCAAGGGCAGTGCATGTTCACATGGGTGGTCTGCATGGAGGTGCTCACAGGTGTGTGCTGCATTTGTTTCTCACAAGTCCTGTAGGTAAGATTCGAGTTCAAATGGCCAACAGTACCTTTCACATGGAAAGCAATCTACAGGTGATAACAGGGCTTAGAAGATACAAGCCAGTATATTAATTGACCTGACATCCATGCAGTCAGATGTACTATGACAATGGCATACCATACGAAAGGGTGAAGCACACTGGATTACTATTGTTAGTCTGTGTGTGTGTAGAGGAGGGAATATCTGGGTGCACATATTACCATTCCAGGGACCTCTTCAGACAGGTGGGGTGAGACCAGGAGCATGGGTGTGTCAAGAGTTAGGACATGGGCTGACATGTACATGGAATGTCATGTGCGCAATGCTTGTCATAGGTGTGGCACTTGTGCTGTCTATGTTCTGCTTATATGGAACTCTAGTCACAGATAGTCCTTGCAAAGATAGGTGCTGTATGACTTACTGCTGTCAAGGGTCTGGTCATACATTCCTGTTACGAATGGAATAGCACATCCACTACCTCATGTACGAGGCATTTTTTTCCCTTATAGACTGATGGAGTCTTACCTGTGTGCCATATACTGCAATGCACCATGTTGCCAACATGTATATGTGTGAAATAGGTGTGGTCCTCTGCTATTGCCCTTCAACAGTGAAATGTACAGGATATATGTCATTTACAGTGTGTGTGTATGTGTCAGTTGTATAATATGCATCACAATTGCTTTGGAAATTTCTGTGTCCTGATCGGTATATCAGCAATGCTCCATGAGGCTACACTCTTATTCTGATAGTTAGAGATAAAGGTGAGCAAAAATGATTAGCCAGACCATGATATGGTGATTATTATCGGTGTTTATTTACATATGTTGCTACAGTGGTGATGGTGAGTAGTTTTAAAAGAAATTGTTCACAATATGTTGGCACCTACGCAATCCAGCAGCTGTGTTTTGTTGTTCCTTCTCATGTTGCAGGCCAGCGTCCTCCTTTTCCTCCTCTTCAGGCATTTGTGGCTCTGGTTCTAATAGGGGAATGTTCCTTTGCATACACATGTTGTGCAGGATGGCACATGTTAAAATGATCTTACAGACCATTTCTGGTAAATATAGGAGGCTGCCACCAGTGATGTTGAGGCACCTGAATCTCGACTTGAGGATGCCAAAGGTCCTCTCGACTATGGTGCGTGTCCTCCTATGTGCCTCATTGTAGGCACACTCTGCTGCAGTGCTTGGGTTGCCAAATGGTGTCATAATCCACGGCTGGATCCCATACCCCTGATCAGCTGAAAGAGAAAATGATTGGGATCATGTTGACGTATCTTGCCCCATTCATATTACCTTGCATGGCAGTAGTTGTCTTGTGTTGTCTGTGGCTCTTTTGTGTTATTGTGTTGATTCCTAGGCCTCTAGGATTCACCATCTGCATTGGGTTGTTTCCTTGGCTGAACGAGTGTTTGCCTGCTGACCAGTTGTCAGCAATATGTTTTGGGATTTGCAGTACAGTGTGCACAAGCATTGTGACTTGTGATACAGGTGTCCCTGTGTCTTCACTGGGGGTTAGATGATAGTTTCATACACAGATTCAAATTGACAGTGGTGGTAACACGTTAGCATATACGTACCCTGGACATCCCATACCTTTAGACATATGCAATGGATTAACATTTGCGAGGTGACAATTAGCCAAACCTCTCCATACGTTGTGATCATTGACGTATTGACATTAAACTGTACACTAATTTCAGATGTGTGACACGTTCACTGCATATCTATCAAACATGGCTAGCGGTGTCACAACCTCAGTGTGTTCCTGTCCACATGTTGCTGTCATGGTGTATGTGTTGTGTGTCCTAGAGGGTTGCTGTGCAGTGTGTATATAATTAGGTTTCTGTACTTACCAACAAGTAGTCCATTTCCATATCGTCCATCTTAGAAGTGTTGATTGATGATAGAGTGACGGAAGATAAATGAGTCATGGACACTCCCAGGATACTTTGCCACAATATTAGTGATCAATCCTTAGTGATGCACAATGGCCTGCACATTGATGGAGTGTGTGTGCTTCCTGTTGCGGTATAGGTGTTCAGTTGCAGCAGGTGGCACAAGGCGTACATGTATCCAGTCAATGGCACCAAGGACGTGTGGGAATCCATCAATGAGGTAAAACCCCTGTTTTGTCTCCTGCTACTTCTGCTGTGTTTGGGAAGCAGATGTGGCGGGGTGTGAGTCCAATAATGGCATCCAGTACTTTGGGGAAGAAGGCAGAGAATGATGGCTGTGATATCCCAGCAACCAGGGTGCCAGTGGTTTGAAAGGAGCCACTTGCCAACATGTGAAGTACAGCTAGCAGCTTGGTTTCTGTTGGGATTGTGGGGGTGTCAGCAAGCTGGGTGTCAACTGTGGCTCAATGTTGCGCAGCAGCTGCTGTAGGCTTGCCAGTTCAACCTGTACTTCTGGGTGATGTCATGTTCCCTGAGGCCATGAAGGGTTGTCCTGGTGCGGAATATCCTCTCCTGCCTTCTGCGTTGCCTTTGGGGTCCCTGCTGGTGTTGTGGTAGCTGCTGTTGTTGTTGCTGTGCTCTGCGTGCACGCTGGATGAGAAGCACCTCCATGTCTCTCTTTTGCTGCTCTGCTGTTGCTTCTGTGTGTTCTGATTAAATACAGGTATGTTTGCCCCATTTTAACGCCTGCCCTGACCCAGGCGTTAATTTTTGATGCAAATCGGGCTGTGCGTCATTTTCTGACTCCACCTCCCGGCCGTGCGTGATTTTTGCCCGGAAGCATAAATAGAACGCACGGGTGTTTAAGTCATTTTTTGGACCGGAATGCCTACCTTGCATATGATTAACGCAAGGCGGTTTCCCACATCCAGAAAATGTCGCACGCGACGGGAATTTGACGTCCGCGGGCTTGGGCGTCAAAGGTTAAATATGGGGCAAGGTTTGCGCCGAATGTGCGTCAAAACTTTTGTAAGCCTACTTCACCATGTTTGAAGAAGAGAGCACACACACGTTAGCACTGGTTATCAGTGGTAAAGTGCACAGAGTCCTAAGGCCAACAAAAACAAGATCAGCAAAAATGGAGGAGTTATGCAAAAAGTTTGTGATAACACACCCCTAAGGCTGACAGGTCTAACATTCGGCATGTAGTACATAACTTTACATGTTCTAATAGTAAAAACTCCTCATTCTCATTTTTACTCTGGAAAAGTTGTTGCCTCATTAACGAATACAGGGTTGCACTCTGACAACTCAGCAATGCCAACTTCTGGATAGAACAAATACAAATTATACTTCAAGGTATCAAAAGAATTGTTGCAATGAACTTGACTTGATGCCCAAGTCAAATTTAATGTAACTTTTGCACAAGTGGCAACTTAGTAAGTAACCACTTTGTTGCCTAACGTTTTCCAGTGACTGTTTATGATTACTGCCCATGTTTCATCCTTCTGCCCTCCTGGGGGTGGGGGAGGTGTGAATGACTCTCAGATAGGAATGCAAATGGCCTGCCTTTTGGGGAAGTATGATTTCTCCCTTTCATGAAGGCCATCCAGGGTGTAAGTTCAAAAGGCGAGCTTTGAAGGTCAAGCCACCTTTAAAGGTCAAATCATGGACTCACATGAGAGGGAGAGTCTGTGCTTTTGTTCTTGCAGACAGATTGGCATCAAGGACAAAGAGGGGGAAGAGGTTGTCAAACCTGTTTTTTCATGGGTGTGTAGCCCCCTGGTAACCACACCTCTGAGGGGGGGGGGCTAGAGAGCTTCAAACACTAGGAGAACAGTACTGCCAACTTGGAAATGTGCATAATAGTGCATTCTGGGGTACGTAGATGCCACACTCACAGGAAGTTTAAACTAGGTGCGAGGGGATCTAGTAGTCTATTGGTTAGCAGTTGCCACATACCCTGAGAGCATTGAGCATAAAATTGTGCCCAGACCTCAGGTCATACCTGCACTGAAGGACTGTTCACTGGACCCAGAAGAAAAAAAAGGCTGCACCAAAACTAGACTGCACCTGCTGCTCCTTGGGCTAGCAAAGAGAGGATTGTGCCTTGCTCAAGGAAGTTGTCCCCAAGCCTCAGACAGAAGAGGTGACTCCAAGAGTCAGTTGTCTGAAATCCTGTTACAGCTACGGGGCCACAAAAGCTGAAGAAGCATGCCTTGGAGAGTTGGTAGTCAAGAAGGCCGGACTGCCCTAACCACCTACCTACAGCCTGAGAGACTGCGACCCAACCCTCAAAAGTTGCACCCAAGTATGCTGGCCCGCAAAAGTAGTTGGTGTGCAGTTTTTTTTTCCCTAACACGGAAAATATCACCAGTTAAAGAGCACCACTGGTTTTGTTGTAACTGGAGACCATTAAACCAGTGACAACTGGGTTTTGGCTGAACTTCAACCAGACTTCGAAGCGAAAGTCACTGTACTATTACCAGGGACCAAGGAGTAGACCAAGAAGACCCCATCACAGGGTCAGCACCTACAGCATCCCTCAGCTGCCTCAGCAACCTGGGCCTCTTGCATCAGGACCATTCTTTTATAACCAATAGCAGTGGTTCCCAACCTGTGGTCCGCGGACCCCCGGGGGACCATGGCACATTACTAGGGGGTCCGCAGGCCTGGGCTAGGAGGGAGGCACTTCTTCAGCTGGGGCCTTCGACAAACACATGTGTTCTTGTATATTTATTGCTTCCTTTATGCAGCAATTTTGAAATCACTGCAAACTTCCTTGTAAATCCAACAGCTTTTGGGCAAAATTACGTACCTGCTGGAGAGAGATGGGAGTTTTGTCTAGTGGCAGTTTGGACTCAAAGGTTGCGCAGATGGTTAATGTGCCTACTGCAAAGAACAGTATTTTATGTGCATAGCAAAGTGGGTTACTACTTTTGTCACAGAGATTATTTTGTTACTGTGCAGTTCATAAATTACAATCCTAATCTAGCACAGTGAGCTATGGACTGACTTTAAGGAGTTGCATGCAAACTGCATGGCACAAATTAGAAAGTTGTTTTTTCCCATAGCCTTTCATTTTCCTTATGCTGCTAAGAAAGGTTTGCTTGCATAGAAATACATTCTTATTATTAACGTCAATGTTAACCACTGTGTTGTGTTCTGAATCCTGAGTTTGTGCTTCTCCGTACCAAGCACTCTTACAAAATGCCCAACATTGTGGATGACATGTGAATCCTACACCTTATAGTCCCCTGTAAAGTCCTCTGACACCCTACAGTATGAGAGGTGCTACAAAACAAATGAATTACATGTGATAGAGAGGCTATGGAGAGATGAGAGGCCCTTATGGTTTTACTTCCCTTCCCCACCATATATTTATGTGAAAAAGCTTTTTCAGATCTTATGTACTTAAAAAATAAAAACAGTAATCACTTGGAAAATGTTGAATCTGACCTGAGGATTCAGCTTTCCTAAATAAAACGAAACTCTGAAAAGTTAGTCGCTGAGATGCAATGCCAACTTTCCCATTAAAATGTTTTGATTTTTGCATACTTTCTCAATATAAAATAATCATATCTTTAGAAATCACACAAATACCTTGGGGGTCCCCGGCTTCCACTAATGATTCGTTGGGGGTCCTCAGGAGTCTGGTCCCCCACAGTGGGCCAGAGTAGTAGTTTACAACTCTAAAATGTTTTCAGTTTCCAAAGTGAAGCTTAAACCACAACAGTTGCCAGTGCTTGTTTGTGTTTTGACCAAAACGTTTGATTCATTACTTGGTTACTAAATTTCATCACCAGAACACTCCTGTGGATTTTTATTGTGTGTCATTTGAAAAATAAAAACAACAAACTATTTTTTATACATTGTTGTCTGATTTTAATTGAATGCAGTTTATTTCTTATTCTGCTGCTTTGGTACTTCTTAATGCTTTACACGTCTTCCTTTGATAAAGCCTGACTGCTCAAATCCACAGCTACCCAGAGTTGAGCTAAGGTTTTACAAACAAATCTGACTGGACCTGGTACAGATAGCGACACCGTGAGGTCTCACAACCACACCATATAGTAAACTGCTATCCTCACAGGGGTACAGTCTTTCTTGGAGCTAAAAACCTTTGACTGGACCACAGCGAATGAACGGACCTCTACTAATAAAAAATACTGACCACTCTTTTAAAAGTATTGTGAAAGTCACTTCACTATTAAACAAGCAGGAATATCTACTATCCAAAGATACAATTGGAACCATGAGGACAGACCAAAACGGCTTACCTACAATCAATGTGAGACCAACCATGAAGCTATTTTTGACTTACTATCCAGCTTAGCCTTGCAAAAGTCCCAGGCCTGCGCCGTGTTTGATGGCCTAACCTCTCTGCTGCCTTGCAATTTAATAAAGGCCTTCATTTGTTTGTGATGCAAAAAAAATGTATAGGACTATTGATACATAATCTCTGACCACTATTTTACTCAAGGAATATCGAACTATGTGTTTATTATTACTATTGAGAATTGCTAACTCTACCTTACTTACATATATTTCACAGTTTTGAGCACAAGGGTTTTGCCCTCATAGGGTGAGCAATCAATACTGTCAACAATCCAACACTAGGCAGCGTAACTCCAGAACTATTACGGCCTTTCCTTGATAGCCATAGCTGCAACTGGACCTGCCTGAGCCCTGCTGGCCTCTGCTAGAAGGAGTTCCTGACCCCTAAGTGGTGCCTCTTTGGTCCCTGGACTATTGGTGTGGCATCAGTTGAACTTCTTCCTTAAGGAAATAGGTCCATTTACGGCGAGATCATGCTGGCCATGCAAACCACCACAACAAAGTTCCGGTGAAGTTGACACTTAGCGCTATAGCGACCGCCAGTGACGACTGGCAACACGTGATCTGCATTTCGTACTGGAGAATCAGCAGCCCACAGTGACTGCCAATGCAAAGCTTCAGCCACAACTGTCTGTGACAACTGACATGCTACAGTACCGACCATCCGCAATGCTCTCCCTGCTCCTCGCGGCATTCTACACTGCAAACAGAAACTTTGCACTGGACTTTAGAAGATAACTTTTCCAGTGGAACTAATCTTGATCCTCTATTAAGCCCAATCTCTCGCAGTTGGTCTGAACTTGTGACTTTCTCCCAGTTTTGCACGGCTAAATAACCGTGTGTGGCACTTTGAGCTCTTAGGCGCTATACTTACATTAAATCTTTAAAATTGTTTATCTGACATTCTACTAATTGGATATTTGTCATTTTGGTGTAAAATAAGCTATTAAAATGTGTATATATTTTTCTAAATTGAAGTGGGATTTTTCTTGTGTTTTCAGTTTATTGCTGTTTGTGTGCTGAATACATAATTTACACATTGCCTCTAAGTGAAGCCTGACTGCTTTTGTGCCAAGCTACCAGCGGGTTACGCACAGGGTCACGCACAGATTAAATTTGTAACTTTTGGTGAATCACCCTGACAAGGATTGTGGCTGGTTCTTGAGAAGGACTCATACCCCCCTCAACCAACTATCCGATTTCTCACAGCAGTACATTCCCATTATTACCCCCCTCCCACACCACCCTCTTTGTATCCCACCTGGAATAATACTCCACCAAGGCCAAACACCTCTTTACCCTTTACACTTCCAGCAATCTCTGGTACATGGTTTAAAGGCAATAGTGTTCCCAAGCAATAATCTTTAGCTGGTATATTGTTCCTGGATTGTGTTATAGTATTGTGAGAAAGTAGCCTCTTTCTAGCATGATTTCCACATTATTGGCCTGTTTGTCAGTGTATATTTACAGTCTCACTGGGATGCTGCTAGCCAGGACCCCAGTGCTCATAGTTTGTGGCCTACTTGTCAGTATGTTTTACTGTTTTGTCCTGATGCTTGACTGTGTCACTGGAGTTCTGCTAACCAGAACCCCAGTGCTTATGCTTTCTCTGATTCCAAATGTGTACTTACATACTGGTAACCCAGTATTTCACTCCAAATTGGCATACTGAACCCCCTTATAAGCCCATAGTATATGGTACCTAGGTACCCAGGGCATTGGGGTTCTAGGAGATTCTTATGGGCTGCAGCATTTCTTTTGCCACCCATAAGGAGCTCATACAAAAACTTATTCAGGACTGCCATTGCAGCCTGAGAGAAATAGTGCAAGCATTATAGTTACTACTGTATACATTGTGTATAATTCTTACCTGCAGAGGGAGTTTAGCTTCTGAGATTTTTTTTGGCCTCGTGTCTATAAAATAAAGTACCTTTTTTTGGTAAGACTGAGTATTGTCTTTCTTGTGTATAAGTGCTTTGGTTTTGGAAGAGCTTTGCATGCCTCCTAGTTCATCCTTGGCTGCCTAAGCTGCTAGACACTGCCTACATTTCACTAAGGTGGATCACTGGACCTGGTATAAGGTGTAAGTACCTCTGGTACCCACGAGAAACCAGGCCAGCTTCTTACAAGTATAGCTCAGTTACTTATCCTCCAAAATATGTGTTTTGAGTCTCCTGGGACAGGTGAGTTCTTTTAGGTCTTTACCAAAATAGTGTAATCTGGAAACCCACTGTTTCTAAAATTCTTTCTCTTTGCCTTCAGCAAACTTTAATTTATCAAGCCATTACCTTTTTTTTGGTCGGCGCTATGGGCTGGGCTCAGTGGGTCAGAATTATTTGCTGCACTGCTAATAATAGGCATGGGAAAAATTTATTTTTCACTCCTGCAGCTGACATACCCGGTATAACTACCTCTGGGCATTCCGCTAACTCAGAATAAATGATTAAGTGAACCACTTGGAACACCTTTTCCCAGAATGGTTGTAACTGGAGGCATCATCAGATCATGTGTGTGAGGATTTCTCTTGCAACACAGCATACTTCTTCCCTCAGATATCCCATAAATGATAGTCTTGCGGGTGTGTCGTACCACCTATAAAGCAGTTTCAACAAGGTCTCTCTGCCACCCACATGGGTAGCAAAATTGGTTTGTTCAAGTCAGGATATCCTTCCACTGCTTTCCATCAAGAAATATCTCTAGCTTTTCCCCACATTTTTCAAAAAGGTGAATTGGTCTACTATCTCAGTAAGATTGAGTATTTTGTATATGTGCGCTGTTGCATGTCCCTCATCATTGCATGCCAGAATGCATTTTTAAAGGCTGTGAGAGTCCTGGACGCCCCCTTGAGGGTTTTGGGATTCAAAAGCCAGTGTCTCAGTCCCATATTGATACTATGTTTGAGCCAGATATGCGCCATTTTTTTTTCACGCAATTCCAGCGCAAACTTAACTCCATATTTTTATTTTGACGCTAGGCCCGTCTAGCGTCAAAAATATGGAGTTGACGTCATTTTAAGGATGCGTGAAACAGCCTTGCATCAATGAGATACAAGGTAGGCGTTCCTGTCCAAACAATGACTCAAACACATTAGCACCATATATATCCAACAGGGCAAAAATGAGGCACAGGTGGGAGGGGGACCCAAAAAATGACCCTAAACTCGAATTGCGTCAAAATTTAATGCCTGGGTCGGGGCAGGCATAAAAATGAGGCAAACACACCACTATTTAAGGAAAACACACACAAGCAACATCACAGACCAACAGGACAAAATGGAGGTGCTACTGATGCAGCTTGCAAGACGACGCCGAGCAACAGCAGCAGCCACCACCACCCCAATGCGGCCCATAAAGGCAATGCAGAAGGCAGGAGAGGGTCTTCGGGACAACCCTCCATGGCTTCAGGAAACAGGACATCATCCGGAGGTATCGATTGAACTGGGAAGCCATACAGCAGCTGCTGTGCCAATTTGAGCCACAACAAACAGCTAACCTGCAGACACCACACAACATACTACAGGTGACCAAGCTGCTAGCTGTCCTGCATATGTTGGCAAGTGGCTATTTCCAGACAATGGGTGCCCTGGTCGCTGGGGTATAAGCCCTCATTCTCGGCCTCCCTGCCCAAGGTGTTAGATGCCATAATTTCCCTCACACCCCACCACATCACCTTCCCCAACACCCAGCAGAAGCAGCAGGAGATAAAACAGGGCTTCTACCAAATCCAAGGCTTTCCGCATGTGCTCGGTGCAATTGACTGAACCCATGTCCGGATTGTACCACCTACAGCAACAGAACACCTATTCAGGAAAAGAAAGCACACGCATTCCATCAATGTGCAGGCCATAGTTGACCACCAGGGATTGTTCACTAACATCTTGGCCAAGTATCCTGGGAGTGTCCATGATTCATTCATATTCCGCCACAGCACAATCAATCAGTACCTCCACGACGGACAATATGGCAATGGGCTTCTTGTCGGTAAATCCATAAACCTAGCAATATACACACAGCACAACAACCCTGTAGAACACACAAAACATACACCACTACATGGACTCGTGGGCAGGATGACACAGAGGTGTGACACTGGTAGTTATGTTGTACACCCTGACACAATGGGATACACACCTCTGGACAAATGACGGCTGCCACAAACATTAGCTGCCACTCTAGAGCAACAAGGGACCAATGTCAAAGCCCACAGTGAAAAATGGCATGGCCTGCACTGGAAGTACAACTTTGAAGATTAACTATTTACAATTACAAAAGGCCACATGGTCAATACGACACCCACCCAAGCAGTATGTAGCATGGAAGGGGTGTGCAATGTGTGCAATGTGTGTTGCAGCAGGGCGAACACCATGGAACACATAGCATGATGATGCTGACTCACATGTAGGTGACACGGAAATACTTAGGCAGTCCCAACATCATACATCACTCCTGGGGTGCCGTTGCCAGGTAGCAATCAGGCAGTGGACTGTGCTATGAACACGTATTGATGTGGCACTATTGCAAACTGCACACTGCTGCACACACTGAAAGAGCCAATTGTCCATCAAAATAGCATATCTACAGGAAGATGGCCCTTCCTGCACAGATACATCCACCTCCACAAGGCAGTTAGCCAGGTTGCCTAGCGTAAGTTCGGTAGTGTAGGTGCACGGTTGCACATGAGCTACTGGCAGAGGGAACAACAAAGGTTTGCCTAGAAACAAGTCACAAGTGGGACAATTGTGCATTGTCAATAGTGAACACCTCAGTGCTGCAGGCTCATGAAGATGTGTTGTGTATTGTCACCTAGCCAAATCAAAGGGCCTCACTGTTGCATTTCATCTGCAATGACCTATGTCTAAATGGATGGGATGTCCAGGCCATGTAGTCCAACCATGTTATCACCACATCGGAATCTATTGTGTGGGTGGAAGTATCATTTTCCCTCCAGTGAAAGTACACTAAAACATGTTGGACACTGCACAACGCATGGTACATACATACTGAGCAATAGTTTGGAAACAAAATCATAGATCCCAGGTCAATGAGCCAAACACAAGTTGTCAAGTCAAACAACCCACCACAGAAAAAAACATCACAGAACCCCAGGATCTCACACAATACCACAAACACATATGAGTCACAGACGACACAAGATATCAGCTGCCATGCTGCATGACATTCCTGTTGAAAGCACTAACTATGTACTCACTCCTATTATCTTTTTCAGTGGATAAGGGTTACGGGATCCAGCCATGGATCATGACCCCATTCCTCAACCCAAGAACAGCAGTAGAGCGTGCCTATAA
The DNA here is from genome assembly GCF_031143425.1 of Pleurodeles waltl. Taxonomy (NCBI): domain Eukaryota; kingdom Metazoa; phylum Chordata; class Amphibia; order Caudata; family Salamandridae; genus Pleurodeles; species Pleurodeles waltl. Next base: position 1,315,017,077 of record NC_090445.1, on the reverse strand, counting down.
TGAGAATATCGGAGGATACGCACTGTTGTGGAAAGGACCTTTGGCATCCTGAAGTCCAGATTCAGGTGCCTGGACATCACAGGAGGCAGCCTCCTATATGCCCCACACATTGTGTGCAAAATTACACTTACCTGTGCTATCCTGCACAACATTTGTGTGAGGAGGAACATCTCTCTATATAAGCCAGAGCAAGAACTGCCTGAGGCAGAGGTGGATGAGGAGGATGATGCCAGGGAAAATGAGGGGGAACAGCAAAACACAGCAGCAAGAATGCGCCACAGACAGCTAATTGTACAAAACATTTTGACCCAATAGTCCTCTACACACCTTGTTAAGATATGTAAATAAAAACCTTACTTGATCACACAATCCTGCTCTGGTTTCTTCTTTTTCCATCACATGTTCCTTAGGAATGTGAGTATTACCTCAGGGAGCATGTTACAAAGACAAATCTGAATACTTCTGATGCAACATCACAGGTGATGCGTATGATCGTACAGCAAACATCACACACATATGAAAAATATGCATCTTTTGAATTTCTCATTAGAAGGACAAAATCAATGGACCACAGCATATGACTCACATCCATGTTGCCAGCATGGTCTACTGTAGCACATGACACACACCTATGACATGTCCAATCATAAGGTAAATAAGCACCCATACATGAGGCAGTGGATGTGAAATATCAGTGGAAACAGGAATGTATGCACAGACCCGTGACATTAGTATGTGTGACATTTGCAATGTCTGCAAGGAGCTTGTGTGACAAGGGGGCATCATTTGTGAAAATGGATAGCATGAGTTTCCGAGGTATGACAAGCAATGTTCACAACACATGCCCTGTGCAGTCCATCCCTGGAAATAAGTCCTGCCATGTGTTATGTCTCTGCCCTCCCATCTCTAGGGGGCTCTGTAAACAGACTATCGGTACCCTGGGAATCATCATTAACACTCACCCAGAGTCCCTTTCTGACTCCTGGTTGCTTCCCTTTTTCATATGGCATGCTATGAAAGAAGTACATTAGCTTGCATGGACTTCAGGCTCCATAATGCACTGCCTGGTAGTCGGTAAGACCCGTAATCTTCTGTCCATTACTTCCTATGGGAAAAGTCGGGTTGTCCTTTTATACTGGATTCTCTCCTCCAGGACTTGTGGGAGACTGAAGCTGCACACACCTGTGACCTCTCTTGTGCAGCCCAGCCATGTGACTCTGCCCTGGCCTTGCTGCTGCCTGGAACTGCTTATAAGATGCCATTTCCTGAAGCTCCTCGACGTGCACTGGAGTATGATTCCTTTGTGGTCCAGACCCTTTATTGGATTGTGTTACAGTCCTGATACAGCCTGAACCTGCTCTCTGTTTACCCAGTCCTGTACCTACTTGTTCCAGTCGGAGTCTGCTCCCTGTTTCTCAGCTTTGTTCATGTTTGTTTCTGCCAGAGCCTGCTTTCTGTTTCCCAGGCCTGCCATCAGTTGTAGATATCTATTTGGAACACATTCACAAATTAGCATTACATCCAATGTATTGCATGCCGTTCCTTCAGAAACATACATATTGTTGTTACACATCATTCACACCCAAAACACACAGCTGCATGCTCTACCACATGTGGCCAACCACTATACCACACACTGCAGGCCATACGATCCTATCTTCATGTTGATACAGGGTGCATGCATGTTAAATATTTGAAAATCACGCAATCACCGATTGAGTCCAAAATTTGGACGCAAATGCGTTGAAAAATCATGCAAACGCTAACTAACCATACATGGGCCTTTAGCGTGAACTCCACCTGCGCACAACACGCATGCGGATATTCATTGAAATTGAAGTCTACAGGTAATGCGTGGTATTTTGTCGCACATGTAGGTTATGCGTTGAAAATATTCACAAAAACATCGTATGTGGCAAAAAAAATATACGCATTATGGAAAACGGGCTGCAAAAGGGACAGGAAGTGATGCAATAGGAAATCCTGTTGACATGTATGGTACATTGGGTGTACTTTCACTTTCACTTTGCAGTCTGTGCTTTTTCTTGACTGTGTGGCTGTGTCTCAGTGTTGCTGGTGTCTCAATTGTGTTTCTTGCAACTTGTGGTGTCTCTCTTGTGTTTTTTGTGAATTCTGTTTGTTTATTGTACCTGTGTACGTGCTTTTGTGTAGTTTAGTGTCTTTCAGATTGTATTTGTACTGTTGGGTGTCTGTCTGGGGGTTAGATTAGTTGGGGTTCTTACGTTTGGGCTGTAAGGTTCCATTTTGTTACATTTATTTTCCTTACTTTTTAAAACTTTTTCAGTTTTGATTTGTTGTACAAGGACATGTCAGAAAGGGCGAGGCTGACCCGCATGGGGGAGGAGGAATTTGGGGGCTTTGTGTACCTGGTGTGCCACTTCCTTCCCTTGATGCAGCAGAAGATGGGTGGGCATGTGATACAGGCGTATCACACAGAAGGAAGGCAGTTGCAGTGGGGCAAGGTGCTCTATCACCTCAAAAGAGTCTACCATACGAGAAGGAATGAGCACCAGCTAAAGCATCGCTGGGCTGACCTGGTGGCCAGAGAACAGGATCTGCTGGACCACCTGGGTGTGGTGATCGGTGGCCCAGTTGGTGAGTATCACATTGACAAATGTGTACAGTAACATGCTCTTGAGTGACAGTAGCAGATGTCTTGATGTGCTGCATGCTATGTGTGTGGCCATGTTGAATGCAAGAAGAACAAAGTGTTTTTGTCCCAGTACTGAGATGGAGTCCACATGTCTGTACATGTTAACAATGCAGTCCTGAGGTTTGTTGAGTCATGTATGACTATCACTTAGTCCCACATGTACCAATCTATTTTTAAGTGTCACAAATGGTCTAGTTTTCAGAATGTGTGTGTTTACGTCAAGAAAAAATGTTTTTTCCAATGCACATACCTAAATCACAAAACAGGGTTTGCTATTGGCATTTAGGAAGGGGCGTTCCATTCCGATTTGTGAGTCGCAGTCCGCTGATTGATTTTTTGGTGACTGCGAATGCCGTCACAAAACAATTGCAGTTACCACCAGTTTCAAGTTGGTACTAACCCATTCACAAAAGGGAAGGGGCCCCCATGGGATCTCTTCCCCTTTGTGAATGCATGCCAAAAAATTGTTTCAGAGCTGGCAGTAGTCCCACGGACCACTGTCTGCTTAAAAAAAATATTAAAGTTATAATATTTGTTTTTGACATGCTTTCTGTTTATCCTTAATGAAATAAGGCTGCATTTAAAAAAATAAAATACATCTTTATTTGAAAGCAGTCACAGACATGGTGGTCTACTGAGCCCAGCAGGCCAGCATCCCTGTGAGTGCAGCCATTCCCAAGGGGTTTGTAAAATGAAACCTACAGCATTCAAATTCATGAGGTAGGTCATTTGCTACCCCAATTGTGATTTGCAAACAGTGTTATTGACAGTGTTGTACATCAGATTATCCTACTCGCAAATTGCGAGTTGCTAAGTCTCGCAATGTATGACTCACAAAACCTGATCTTCGTACATGTGGCCCTTAGTCACACATTTCAGGGGCAATGGCAACACCTGTGTCCATGCATTTTGTCAATGATGATCAGGTAAGACAGCAAAGTGGCCAATCCATGTTTAACGCTACATTGTCATCATTACACACATGATCCCTGCCAGTATGTTGGCAAAGGGGGCATACACGGCTTAGGGAACACTGCCAATAGGGAATTTGTTACGCACATACAAATGTGCCACATCTGTCATGGACCATTGAATGCAGGATAATTGCAGACTGAAAATTGAGCCACATGTCCATCACTGTTACTCAATGTCCCTTGATGCACAAGCCACAATAACAGTCACTTGTATTGCAGTGCATCAAGGAATTGCCATAAAAATTGTCACCAAAACACAAATCATGACATGGAGAACCATCTGAAATTGATTAGCCACAAATGGTTGTAGTCGGGTTTAGCACCTCATGTTTGTTAGGCCCAGTGCATGTGTCCAGATGTGTGGCTATCACTGACTTGAGTGTCAGTGTCAATGTGAGTCTGCAGTGGTATGTCTGTTGGACAAAAATGTTAAACACTGTGATTTGTTGTCCACACATTTGAACAGTGATCTGACATTGAGCATATATTTCCTTTCCATGTCTTACAGGTGGAGCTGCCCCCTATACCATTGGGGAAGTGGCTCGATTTCAGGACCCAGACGTATCAAGTAAGTGTGATAATGTCTGTCCTGTGTAGTGATTGCGGTTGTTGTGTGAGTGACTCTTGTGTGTTGCACTCACTGCCATATATGATGAGTTAGCACGTGATCTGATATATTACTTGACTGGATGTTGACATAGTGTTCCGTGCAAGGGTTAGACATTCACATACCTTGGGAGTCTTGTGCTGCGCAATAGGCAGCACCGTGTGAACAAGGTGATTACTAGCCACATGTAGGCCCACATGTGGCTTGGAAGTGCTCCAGTGTCAGTATATTGACACTGAGTCATACTCTCATTCTCACAACACAGTGATGCATCAGTTTCCCACACACAATTGTGCATCCCTGTATTGTAATATACATGTAGGACCGTATGGGTAGCTACATCCAGCATCTAGCCCTATAAGTTGTACTCCATTTACGAGACTCTTATGTGATATGCAATAGGCGTGCATGCAGGTCACGGCTAGACGTGTGCTGGCATCAATGTAGGTGTTTTGTGAATTGTGTTGGCAGATCAGGTGTTGATGGTTATCCACAACCGGACACATGAATGTAGATGTGAATGACCTATGGATACCTTATTCCTAGGTGGCAGCCGCCTCACATGTGTTCCACTCAATAAATCCATGTACAAGTGGACATGCCTTCATGGTTGCCCTCGACAGTTGTGACGATGTATTGCATACCCATCCCCCCTGAGGCACAGGGTAGGGGAACAACATATATGTAGGTAGATGTGATGGTCACAGTGTAGATGACAGTCATCTCATTCAAGCATGCATGTGTCCCAAACAACACTGACCCCTTATGATTAGCAACTGCATACCATCCTGACAATTACATCTACAAGTCACTGGTCTTGTGTTCTTTGAAGTTGCCTCATATGATAAAGGTTAGTCGGCCTGGCCCATGTGAAGTAGTTGCTGCCTTTGCATTGCGACACATTGCACTACATCAATGCCCAGATCACTTTATTTGGTCCAGCTCTTGTTGTGCTTTGCTGTGGTGTAAAAAACATGATGGGTAGGCAGCATTGCCATTACATTCATCAGGGACATTTTGTTATTTGGGCTGTGATTCGGACTGCATGTGCATATAGAGGCAGAGTGTTAGATTGTCATCTGTACATACATCAAACAATGATGACACTGATGGTTGCCTGTCTCATTTTTACAGCTGCCAACATGGATGTAGCGGAAATCAGGGCTTTCCAGAAGCGGGCAGTGAGATACCGACACATCTTGGATGTGGAGTCTGGGTAACGAAAGACGGCATGACGCTATCAAAGAGATCGAGCCACAGGGGAATGACGGGCTTTCAGCCCAGGGGGACTGGCATTGGCCGCAGAGGTTGTAGCCACCACCACAACTACAAGACACTGAGGAGGGCCAACTTGTGAACTCTTGCCTCCCCTCACCCCTAATTCAGTCCCCTCTCTCCTCATTCCTCATCCTGTTTTGTAGTGGGTTTAAGGGGTTTAGTGATAGGTTAGAGTAGAGTAGTTGTTTAGATAGGATAAGTAGGTTTGGGGGGTGGTTTTTATATTATTACATGTTAGTTTGTTGGTGGGTGGGGGTTAATGTTGGGGCTTTTGTGTTTTAAAAAAATAATAAAAAAACAAATATATATATATATGTTTGTTTAGTATTAGGTAGTATATGTTTAGGTTAGTATATGTTGTCCTGCATGTGTCTCGTCATATAAGGGGGGTGGGGGGGCAAATGTTTAGAGTGTGTTCTTAAATGTGGTGAGTAAGCTTCGCATAGGGTAGTTAGGGCCAGTTGTGGGTAATGTATAGTTAGGATAGATTAGGTTAGTATAGTTGTTACAGATTTTTAAGTTCTGTTCCGTACATAGTTATTAAAAATGTAGGTACTCCCTCACTGCATATGTCATATGCTTGGGGCTCAGGGTCTTTGCATGAGTGTACAGTGCCAATTGTCTGTTGTCCTGTGAATTTCGTCCTGCATCCACAACCCTCTCTTGACATGTTAATTCCCACTTTCAACTGAGCTGTCACATTGGCAGCTACAACAAATCTAAATCTCAATTCATCTGCCATCCATTGTACCCACCATTCAACATGACTATGGTTCCCATGTATTGGACAGGTAGGTGTGTTTTTTAAGCTGTAATTGTTTTGATCCTGTGTCATGATGTTGGGCACTGTGGGACATCTGCCTACAGCCTGAAGTTCATGTGAACACTGCTAAACTGAGCAGTGCCAATTTCAGATGAGATCAGGTATACAAATTCCACACCAATGTGTTTTACCTGTACTCCCAGCTGACGTTATTGGCTGAGCACTCTTACACAGCCATTCTTGCTGTATGTTGTGGGTGAGGCATGTATGTTTTAATGCAAATGTCATATACACAGTGACTTGCTTGCAGGGGAAGGGCCAGCATTGATGTTCATCTTGTAGATAACTTGTGCGTAGATATCTGCCTCCATTATTTCTGCCCTCTGGTATTGACACTCTTTGACCATAGACATGTTACACGCATCACAAATCTCTAGCAAAGTATATGTGTCACATTACACAGAGGCAAAGTGGGTGTGTGGGTGCTGTTTATTTTAGAGGGCTGTAGTGCAATATTTGCATAGTCCAGGTCTGTGACCCCATTAGTGTAAAGCATTCTATTGTGACGCAACACAAGTGCAAAGGTTGAGGGACATGTCATTGGACATGCTGAGGTAAAGTGTTGTTCAGTGCAGAGGAACATGAATTGGCAATTGAGTAGTGAGAGACAATTGCAGTCCATAGTGGAAAGGTTAACAGTGTGTCGGCGAAGAGTGCATGTTACCAACTGTAGCAACACTGGCATGTTGTCAAGCACAAGACAAAGGAAAATCAGTGCCCAAGTGACATGGGCTGGTGCTACCGGGTACTCCTACAGGTGAAGATGATCTGTTCCACATCTTCATACTCTGATGTGTGTGTCGTCTCCTCTGCCATTGATGGTGGTGCTGGCAGGTTTGAGGGGGCCTCGCACACTTCAGTGGTTGGAGAAGTGGACACCAAATTCCCGGCAGCTGCCATCTGTGGAACTACATATGGCATCATTGCAGCAAGGAGGAGCTGCTGAATATTGAGTATGTCAGCAACATCCCTGTGGTAGGCAGCCATGTCTGCCCCGAGGGAGGCCAATTCCAAGGCATGGAGTCCAGCTTGTCATGCATGCAGCAGCAAGATTGAGAGGGCAGGTGTTGTGGCAACTCCCTCACAGCAGTGGTTAGGTCCCTCACACACTGTTGGACTCCATGCAGTAGGGATTGTGTGACTTGTTTGGCTGCTGTCTGTTCTGCGGACGTCATAATGCACACGCGCATCCCCTCAAGGCTGGCCGCCATAGTTTGCATCCCCACCCGCTCCTCCTTTGCCACATCCCGCTGTACTCCCAATACTGTCCTCTCAAAGGTGGTCCCTGTGTCATCAGTGTCCTCAGCTGTGTTTGAGCTAGCAGGTCGTACTATTGGGGTGGTGGGTCGGTCCTCTGGGATAGCTGCTACATGAATGGTCCTCCTTGCAACTGGAGCTGTTGTCTGGAGGGTACCCAGGACATAGTGGAGGGTTTCCTGGCTGATGGTTGTCAGCTGGTCATCCAGGTCATCAGGATAGTCCAGGACAGGCAGATCCACAGGAGAGCCATCGTCCTCCGCAGTGAGATATTGTACAGTTAGTGTGACGGTGTTGTGCCAGTTTGTCAACATCAGGGCAGTGCACACTCTACGGGCGACTAGAATGCAAAAACCTAACAATTTCAAGCTAACATAATTTATGCATTGTGCTGATAAGATGTTGTTTAACCTTTTGCATTGCAGAGTTTAATCCTGAAGACTTATGTTCAGCATGCATTTAAATACTGTTCACATGTAATGTACTGCTGCAGGCTTTCAGACCGTGTCAGGGTGTGGTCCCCTTCCAGGGCTTTCTAGAATCTTTCCCTGCAGCATGGCTGGGTGTGGTTGGTGGGCTGGGCTAAGACTCTGTAAAAGGGAGCCAGCCCAGCTCCACGTGCTCACTATTCAGAGGTCCCGGTGCAGAGCAGCAGCAACTTCCTGAGCTCCTGTTCCGGTGACCTACTTTGATCTTCCAGGCCTTTGCCCTTCATTTACATTGGTGATCCTTGATCAGGGCGGTAAGACGGAGGTCGGGCTGGGCCCCCGATCCTGTTTTCGGAGACATCCGAGTACTTGGGCCTAATTTCCATGTTGAGAGATTTTACCTTACGTGTGTGAATGTGCTCAGTTTTTTTCTGGCATTTACATGTTAACATTCAAATCGGCAAGACGCGCAATTCGTTCCTCGCGCTTTAACCCTTGATATTCATTGTGCCCTACCATTTCTTGGCATTTTCATGGTGGCATTCGAATCAGCAAGACGTGCGATTTGTTTCTCGTGTTTTAACCCTTGATATTTATTGTGCGCTACCGTTTCTTGGCAGTTTCATGGTGGACTCGAATCGGCAAGACGCGCGATTCGTTCCTCGTGCTTTAACCCTTGATATTCATTGTGCGCTACCATTTCTTGGCAGTTATATGATGGCATTCGAATCTACAAGATGCACGATTCGTTTCTCGTGCTTTAATCCTTAATATTCATTGTATGCTACCATTTCTTGGCAGTTACATGGTGGCATTGGAATCGGCAAGACACGCGATTCATTTCTCGTGTGCAATTCATGTTATTCATTGTACATTACCATTTCCTGACATTCTTATGGTGACATTTGAATCGGCAAAGTCGCGCCATTCCTTTTCTTGTGTCTAAATCATGATATTCATTGTGTGTTGCCATTTCATTACATTTATTGGCTGACATTCGAATCGGCAGTATGCGCGATTCCTTTTCTGTGTTTAAAATCCCGGTGTTCATTATGCGCTACTATTTTAAGGCATTTACTTGGTGGCTTTCGAGTTGGCAAGACGCGTGATTTATTTCTCTAGCCTAATTCATGTTATTCATGGTGCACAATCATTCTATGGTATTTACAACCTTTGTACAAATCTGCAATGTGTGCAATTTATGTTCTAGATGTAATGTTGTGTGCACATAATAAATTTCTCGAACACGATTGATATTATGGTTTAGAAATCATTCAGATTATTTCCTGATCCTCATGCAAAAGATAATACTTGAATTTGAAAGTTGCATTTAACTTTTCTTGATTCCCTCATAGGTATTCCAGTCATCTTCAAATCTAGTCATTTTAAGTCTATGCTTAGGTTGTCCGTGCTTTTTCAGAATGACAATGCTTAAAGTCATAGCTTAGTATTGATTAATATGATATAATCTTGATATTGTGTGTTTTAACCTTTTTGCTTCCTACAGGTCTCCTTCCCAGCTGTTCCCTTCCTAATCCCCTTTTCCCCACCTGGACTTTCTTAGCCTCTGTGACAATTCTAATCAGAGTATTGGAGCTGTCTTGTGGTGGATGTGTTGGGAACGTGCACAGACCCCGAGGATCTGGTGACTCTGACACAGTTGTAATGTGACGTCACTGACTTTCTATTGGTGGAACATTATCATCTTGGTTCCCATGCATTGTTCATGTCAATAATATTTGGAGTCTCTCAGCCCTATGCCCCACCTGCATGTCACATGTAGTGTAGGCAGTTGGGCAATTGTCTGCGTCACATCTTCTAGGTGTGGGTTCTTCCCAAATTGTGGCTTGCCACCTTCTTGTCCTCCTTCTTGTCCTCATCAACCCTCCCTCTGTTCCATTTGCATGGTGAGGCCTTGCAATGAATGTTCGTGTGCTGATGCCACAGCACCACATATAACAATATGGCCCAGTCCCAGTCTATCATTTTTCACATACACCTATGCGGTGCTGAGACCTAGCACCACACCATGCATGACCTTTCCATGAGACAATACAGGTGTTACCATTGGTAGTTTCCTATGTTGAGCTTTGCGTATGTGTGCTACATTGCATTGCACTGATGGAACTGGCAGAGTTCCATTTCCTCTTGTGACTGTGCGGGTGTGTTTGCCTTCCTGCACACATATGTCCTCCCCCCTCAATACAGTTATCTTAGCACTATGATACCTGAGATGTTGCATGGTGGCATTACAGCTATTGTGACACAGGCACAGGTGTAAACCCAGGATGGGCAGCATGGGTATGAGATTACTGCTGTGTAAATCATTATGTATTTGACAGTGCCTGATGGTTGTTGAGTCTATGGACATAACCAGTTAACAGGAGTTGCACTTGGATAGCGATTGAGGGGGATTGAGCACGTAGTCATACTGACCCCTCATTTTGTGTGTGTTTGTTCCATGGGCACCTAACTGGCATTTCCTTATTGACCAGCGCACACAGCACAGGTAGTTGTCCTGTTCCTTGCAATTTTTTCCTTTGTCCTCCGTTTGAGGTCATGACAGAGTTTCTTGCGCTCAGTGACAGTTCTCCTGACCTCTGCCACACTGTTAATCTTGTCCACAATCTGTTGCCAAATTGCCTCTCTCCTCCCAATTGGCAATTTAGAAGTGATGAAGAGTTGTTGTTGGTGCTCCATCACCTCTCTCACCAGTATTTCATGCTCCTCTGCGCTGAAGCAACACTTCCTCTTCTTATTGTGTCTCCCCTTGGACTTGTCTGTGTCCTCCCGGCTGGTTCCTGGTTGTCTGGTGTCTCCCTGGGTTCTCTCCTGGCTTCTGGGATCCATTTTGGGGTTCCTTAGCACTGTTTGCTCTGTTGCATCACTTTTTTACGCTATTGTGGTGAAAAATGGTGCATATCCGTTTTGTGACGTGGTTCCATGTCGTAAACCAGATTAGAGTCATTTTTCCTGCATTAACATCATTTTGCCTTACGACAAGACGCAATTGTTAGCATCAGGAAAAATCGCTGTAACCGATTCTTAGCGCCACCCAGCATCAAAGTATAAATATGACGTTCAGTTGGCGTTAAGAAATGGTGCTAGCCAGCACTAAACTTTTTGATGCAAAAATGTATTAGCGCAGTTTTGCTTCAAAAAGTATAAATCTGGCCCTTAGTTTGTTATTAAAATCTCTCAGATTTCCTGAGTCCAGATTCTGTTTTTAGTTTGAATCTTTTCACCTCACCTTGTTCCAACGTGTCTCTTATTGTCTTACACCCTCCTTCTTGCCACTGGAGAAAGGTCGATCTACCTAGGCATGGTTTGACAGCTTTGCTGCCCCACATGGGGGTGAAACGCAATGGGAAAGATCAGAGTGCCTTTTTACCTTTTACAACCAGACAGTCCCATATTTGTAATACAGCCTTCATCACAGATGACGTATAAACCTGGGGTCTCACTGGGCCTCAGGTTTTTATAGAACTTCCAAAAGTGGTCCTCTGTTCAAGGTGTCGTCCATCATACACTATCCATTCTGGTACAATGTACTAAGAAACTTAAGTGGGCTTTGTATAGTAATTGAGAAGATTAGGAACACCCAACCCTCCCTTCCCTGAGAAGATTTTAGTGTTGTTTGGTGAGTGATATATGAATATATATAAATATAGATATGTATATATATATATATTTATATATATATATATATATATATATATATATATATATATATATATATATATATATATATATAATTTAGAAATAGTGACATTTTAGTAGCTGCTATCCTACCAAAAGGTACAATGCCTTATGGCCTTCCATTTGTACTGCTTTTTTAAAGTTTTGGAGTTGGCAATTCTTGTTTTTGCCAAGGTGCCAGCCAAATCTATACCCAAGTAACAGTTTTTGGTGTCTGTTAGTGGGATCAGTTCTTTTTAGTCCTTGGGTGTCAAGATAGGTAAAATCTCTTGCTTAAATTTATTTTAAGAACTGAAATCCTCCGGTAGGCTCTGTCATTACGTGTGGCAATGAGGCGATGGTGTTTGTAACTAAGAGCAGGATGTCGTCTAAGAACATCATGAGTTTGGATCTCTTTGTATTTTGCTTTATCCCATGTGTGTTACTGCTGTGCCTAATTGACTGGACCTGTAGCTCTAGGGTGAGAGATCATCAGAGGCGACAGGGACACCCTGCCTAGTATCCTTAGCAGTCGCCACCCGTCCTGACAGAAAGCCACTGAATCTCATTTTTGCCCTTGGGTTTAGGTACCCTCCTAGGATCAGCCTCTTAAACTCTAGCCAAACCGGTCTCACATAATGTGTCTTAAAATCCCAATCTACTCTACCATGCCTAGAGATATCAAGAGTGCTTTCTAATGTGCTCTGCTTTCGATGACTAGCAAGTGCACAGCTTGTTTTGTTATGTCACTTGCCTCCCTCTCTAAAATAGAACCTCTTATCCTTGTACATTATTTCATGTATTACCATTTAGTGGATTTGCGCTGCTATTTTAACAAAAAAGTTAACTTTCAAAATGAGTGAGATCAGTCTATAGGAGGCCCAATCATCTTGGATTTTGCCTCATTTTAGGAACGAGAAAACTGTATATTCCATCACTGTGGGCCCCCTTTTTCTTTCTTCGATAATTTCTTGGAAGACCTTAAATAGAGTGGTGCCAAAGGCTTTATGAAAAGCAGCCTTAAGCTCATTGGGGCCTGGCACTTTGTTCAGGCATAGTTTTTAAATGGCCTGGAGTATTGTTCCTTTTTATTAGCTCTCCTAACTTTCTTTTGTTTTTAATGGATATCTTAGGTAGATACTCTTCTGTTAGGTGTTATGCACCCACCTCCAGGGAACACTATTTCATAAGTGTATAGTTGTTTATAGTATTTCTTGAAAAATTTGGCTTTGGTGTCTTCATCTCTTATCAACAAACCAAATGGATCTCATAGTTCAACAATGTGTCTTTGTGCTAGATGGTCACTGAGGAGGTTGGCCATCAGTTTGCACGATTACTCACCTAGTAGATTTTGCTGTCTGTGGTGGCTTAGTGGTAGACCACTTTATTGTGTTCTAATGTCCTAACCTGACCTTTCTTTATCAAGAATCCCCTATATACTTTCTGTGATTCTGTATGTTAATGTTGTGATTCTAACTCTCCTAACTCTTCCCGTAGTCTTGAGAGTAGAGCTGTTAGCATTCTGTAACCTTGTTGCTTTTGTTTTAAAGCTTTCATGTATTACTGCTTTCAGTGCCTCCTACACATCACTGTTCCAATGTCCCCTGTGGCAATTTGTTTAATGTATTCCACTATGCTGTTTTTAACATTGTTCACTGCCTTTGGGTCATTTAAAAGTGCCTTCTGCAGATGCCCTTTTAACCCTTTATTTGGTAGGGGATGTGAGGGATGGCACACCACATGAAGCTTCTTGAAACTCCAGCAGTAGCCTTTGATCAAAGAGTACATACATCTGTTTTTGCACTGCTGATTAGTGTGAATAGTCTATGCCTAGTGGTTGTCTAGCTGAAAGAAATTGGGTTGCTGGTTGAGGGTGGGTGAAACCCTTCTCAAGCAGAAACCACACTCCTTGTCAGGACAAAGCCACACGCAAACCCCAAATTAACCTGTGCTTAATTCTCTCATGGCTTCGCACAGTCGGGCTTAATTTCTAACGTGAAAACACAACACATGAAAATTACCACACCACATTAGATGAATAGAGTGAACTCTTAGGAATAAAATAAGCCCAAAACAACAGAAATCCAATTAGTAGAACCAGAGATATGCAATTTCAAAGATTTTAGTGAATAATCTGCCAAAAGCATAATGCGCAAACTGTAGTCATCTGGTTATACCAGACCCGGAAATAGTCACAAGGTCCTAGTCAGAGGTCACTCAGTGCTGGTTCTGAGGAACTGTAAGGCTGCAAGTCAAGATCCTAAGCCCTCGGTGAGGAGACTGGCTATTAATGGGCTTGTCATATGAGGACCTGCATCAAGGATGCACCGTGCACTAGCTGGTTACTACGAAGTTGCAGGGCTTGAGATGCAGAGTCCTGTGTGGTAGTCCAGGTTGAGAAGCTTGCAATGCGAGGGCCCGCGTTGGGGATGTGTTGTGAAGTGGTGGTTTTGGTGAGGCTGCGGACTGTGAGGGCAGGGAGAAGTCCTTGCACCCGGAGAGTCCATGCAGCAGAGGCAATGCATTTGTTCTGCTTAGGGCTGACCCTCACAGCAGAGAAAATGTATCAGTCCTACTAGATCCACAAATGGGCAGGCAGAACAACTTTAGGCCCACTTCCAAGGTCCCAAGACTGGGGTGGCACCACTTGGCAGGGAACGACTCACATTGCAGAGTTCAGGTGCTTGTTAGAAGAGTCTAGGTGTTAGACTTGGCATCTTTGGTGTGGTCTCCCCTAACATTTTGCCTCTGCTTCTCAGGTTGTTGATGTGTGCTAGACTTTGTTTTTGCTGGTTTTTAATACTCTGGGTACTTTACCACTGCTAACCAGTGCTAAAGTGCAAGTGCGCCTATGTAAAATGTATGTGTAATTGGCTTATGCATGACTGGCATATTTGATGTACTAGTGAGAGAGTGTAGCTTATATAATCCATATTAACATAAAATGTTTATGAATTAATGTGTGATACTGCCGCATAAAACTGTATTAGTAACTTTGCTTAAACATGTACCTGAAATGTGACCACGGGGAGTGGCCGCCAATGTATACGTAGACTAATAATGATGACTAAAATGTTTATATTATGTTTAAATAAGTTTGTACTAATGATTGCGTTATTGAATCTGTGCTAAAATCCTTATAGGCCTTAAGTTAGCATGAGCCGGAGTTTAGCTGCTTGGCTCTCGTATTAAATGCATTGTTCTATCTTGCAGTGTGCTGACTCACAAAAGGACATGACCCGTATGTTTATTTTCTCCAAACTAGAAGACAAATGTAACCATGTTAGACCCGTTCCCATAGCTTTTCCTTGCTTACAGAATAAATGTTAAAAACAAAAATGAAACAGTGTAGATTAACGTAATGTACAAGGTCATTCAAACCGGTGAAGACAATGAAGTTACTGACCAAAAGATGTGCAAAGAATTACAGAAAGATTAAATCATACCGGACGTGCCACCTCTGAAGACGTCAATTATGGAGACCAATCAAAGACTTGTAAAATAATATGGGGTGAAGAGTTAGGTGATCTAAGGTGTTTTCTGATAGGTTTAAGATAGTGGGGTAAAACAAATGTCCAATAAAACTTTGGGGGAATGTACAACGAAAAAGGGATAAAAACCCATGTCACAGGGAGTCATTTGGAATTAGGTAGGGAATGCTATTGATTTTATCCAGAAACTTTGTCACTCTGCTTGGTGACTTATTGCTTTACTTAAAACCATCCTCGCCCTTAGATTTGTCCATATACACTTTACCTCCTTATGAGGGAAGTGCCCTTTGCCCCAGAGCTGAGTTCTGACTGATGACGAATTGACTGATGTCCTGAAGACAAAGACTGAACCTGTGCGCTGACCTAAACTTTGGAGGTTAATTATGACAATGCAATTGTGATTTGTCTGTTTGCTTTTCCTTTCTGGGTACCAACTGCTTACTTTTGACAGAGACCTTAGTTAGATGTTTTCCAAATTAGCGTTCTAAATTGTTTTTGCATGAAGCCCAACATGCAAATGCTAATCAGTGGTTAGGACAGGTTTTCACCAAAACTGACGCAAATAGACAAACGACCAAGACTATGCTTTGTTGAACTGACGCGTTATTGACACGCTGCTAAATTTGATCTATGTTAACACTTGTTATGTTCTGTTGTTTGTGATTCTCGCTTTAATGAAATCTTACCAAAGTTGCCATATCGTGACTATGCTATTGTGTTTCTTGGTGTTGAGATTAACGCATCTGCTTTTAGATTGTAATTAATAGGGAATAAAACGTATAAAATTCTACTAAACTGGTGTGGTTATTCATGGCTGCAAGGTCATGGTAGAGTCTTGAATTGATTAATGAGTTTGACTAAAGTGAAGTGTATTGTCGTGATAAATATCGATGACATTATTGACATATTGATTGACATATTGATTAGCTATCTCGTCCTAAGGTGTTTCTCAACTGGGTCAAAAGATTCATTGGCCTAAAACGAGTCTGGATGTGTAATAAATTACCACAATGGGACGCGTTATCAGTTCTGGTAGTAGAGGATGGTTTGGCCCTTTGGGGCCCTAGGACGGAGAATTATTGTCTAGACTGTTTTTCTGAGATAATGCAAATTGGAGGTATGATGTGTTTCTAAATTCACCATGAATTTCCCGGGATCTTGTAGCCTGCCTAAGTGAGTTGGGAATGTTCTCGGCGCATTAGCATGCGTGGTGTAGAATTTGCGCTTGCTCAGCTTATGCATCTTGCAGGTGATTTGTGAGGTGTGTGTGTATTTAGGCCGGGTAATGTTGTTTTAGAAGGAGTCGGCGTACTCCGCAGTATGAGAGTAGGAAAGTCGGCGTACTTCATATGAGTGTGGCGATTTGTGCTCAAAATTATCCACATGGTTGGTTGTTCATGTACGGACCCGTCATGGTCTAAGACTCCGGAGTATATTGACAAGTGTAGGAGACACTTGGGTTTATGTTGTAATTTGTGCGGTTTAATTAGGTCAATCGGGCGTGGTTGAGAAGTCGAGTTTGAGTCAAATTGTAAGTGTGAAACCTTCGATGGAGATTTGGCAAGTTCTAAAGTGCACTAGAGCAAACCATTGACAAGTCGAGAGTTGGATTTGCAGGTCGAATTCTGCTTGCGCATGCGGGAACTGAGAAGGAGAAAGTAGCGGCTGAGGCTTCAAGTGAAATCTCTGTAAAGTTCTGAAGCGAATGTGTACCCTTCCTGTAGTAAACCAGCAAATTTGTGTTGTTGTTGTTGTTAAGGTGCTCGCAGTAATTTTTGCATTAGTTTGGTGTGCCAGAACACGGCTTGTTCAATACGAGAGTCCTAGAGAATTTAAGGTGGATGCTAAGTGTACAATAACCACCTCCTAGGCCAGCTCAGTAGGAGGCTTTCGCAATTTGGGATTTAATGGCTCTTAAAGAGAGACAAGAAAAGTTCCAAAGAAGACTGAAAAGGGAAGAAAAGACTTTAGCGTAAGCTAGGTGGGATAATGAGAGCAAAATGTGTAGACGGGGAATAGTTGACGGATTAAAATTGTTCCCAGCAATAACACAGGGAGATGAGACACAGGGAAAGAAAGCCACAGGTAAAACAGACAAAGACTCTAGTAAGCCTAAAGAAACTAAGAGATCTTGGGAAGAAGAAGATGATTCAGATAACGAAGAATTTTTAAATCAGCTATTGCATGATCGCCCGCCACTTTATGCGGTAAGCGACAATGTCCCGAGCACTAGTGCAGATCCTGGGAATCAGATGCAGGAAAAGTGAGTTACTGATACAGTACAGACTAGTTATATCGTTTCGACACAAAGTGGTGTCAGTGTACCCACTGCTCCAGACATGCAGATACAGTTGCAACCTCCACCGCAGATACAGAGAATTTATCCAGACGTCCCAGTACTAGAGACTACTACAAATCTGATAGTATCGCCAGACCCGATATATACAAAATCGAGGTTAGTGCAGATTGAGCCAACTCCACAATTGCTGCCCCAGCCGCAGCCACAACTAATACCAGGGTATAATCCAGCAGCAGGACCTCCATTAATACCTGCCCCGGCTTCAGAGAATCAGACCTTTGGAGTCGCTGCTCCACGGAGTTTTGGACCAGGTCAGACACCTGCAGCCATATCATTACCAATTACTGTTGGCCCACCGGTGCCATTGTATGCACAAGGTAAGCCTGGTATATGTGATCAGGGAGTAATGACCCAAGATGCAGTAAGAGGAGGGTCCATAGGAACTCCCCAGTTAATGGCCCCAGGAGAGCAAGCGGTCGAAAGACCAAGGTCTTTGCTAGACCTTAGCCCAGTTGAAGCACCGTTGGAGGCAATGAGACAGGCATGGCTGGGAGTACTAACCCCACAGACAATAAGTACAAATGCTTCACAGTCGCCAATGACGCAAGCAGGGAACATTTCATTGCAAGGTTTTACGGTACAACAGTTGAACGAGTGGTTAGAGAAGACCTATGCTTCACAAAAGACTACAGTAACTGCAGTGGAACAGGAAAGGATAGGGAGAGATGAGTACCTGAACTTTGTGAGACTGGGTGTGGAAGCTGCTGAATTAGTGGAAGCAACGATGGGGGTAAACCGATTAGAGTCATACACAGAAGCAGAATTGAGATATCTGTGCCCTAAAATCACTAAAGAAGTAGGTAAAGTACATCAGAAATTAGCGAACCTGGCAGACAAATACAAAATTGATATTGAGAATACTAAACATTTAAAAAGAAGCTACAGGTCAGACTTTGACTCAAAGGACTTCGAGCATATGAGGTCTGCCGGAATGAAAGCGCATTTAAAAGAGATATTGCAAAGTGCACAAATCTGGGGAGCCTTAGAAAAGTGGGAAGGCAGATGGGCACAGAAAAGAGATAAAGAGAAAGGTGACAGTCCGGGATCGAGTAAAGCTAAAACTTCACCAGATACGGAATCAGTAAAGATGTTACCCATGAGAGAAACAGCTGGTGGGGTTCTAATTCATGTACCGTGGTCTAGGGGAGACATCCTATCACAAACGATTATCCCAGGTTGAGGGAGAAACCGATCGAGTGGTACCAACAAACAGATAGGTTTGTGAAGCTTGCGAAGTGTCTCTGGGAAGATCTGAATACCTTGTTTGAGATCATTGTTCCGCCCGACTTATGGCTTGAATGCAAGAGAGGAGTAGACTGGCCGACGCAGGAGCCGGCAAGGGATAAGGTGACCGGAGCACACTCTGAGGAGGTGATGAAGTACTATCATAAAGTGATTGAGTTTTTGAAGCAGAAAGTGTCGCCGAAAGTGACTGATTGGCAGAAAATCGACTGGACTTCACAGGAGGTGAAGGAATCAATACATGCTTACTATGAGAGGTTGTTGAAGGCATTCAAACATTACAGTGGTACTGAGACCATTGAGCCGAAAGACATAACCATCTGGTGTTCAGATTTGTTGAAGGGCTGAGACCGGAGGTTAGCCAGATGATTAAGAATCATTTGATCTGTTGGCAAGCTAAACCGATTGATGAGGTGTTGCAGTACGCAAAGTACTGCAGTGATGAGATTGAGTTAAAGCAGAGAAAACTGAAGGAAAACGTGATGGTGATGCAGATAAGGGCTGTGCAGGCAGGAATGCAGGGAATTCAGCAGATGATACAGCAGCAATCGCAAGGGAATGGTGTGTTTCAGGCACAAACTAGAGGTCGAGGTTTAGTAAATCGCAGTCCAGACTTGAATACTGTGGTGGTTCAAAATGATGCGCAAGGGATGAAAAAGATGTCTCCACGTCACATGTGCGGGGGCGAGGGGCATTGGAAGCAGGAATGCCCAAATGTGGTGCAGGATGGTGTCGTTCAACAAAGCACTAATGTCGGTACTTTGCAAAATATGAGAGGTCCAAAATTGAGAAATCAAAACCCGAACTTTCAAAATAACATGGTTCAGACGCAAGGGTTACAGCCCATGCAGCAAATGCAAATGCCACGTGTTCAACCAGCGCAAATGCAGCAAGTCCAACAGCAGGTTCCCATGGTACCTAGACAGCAAATGCAACTACCAATGGCTCCAATGGGACAGCAGCAGGTGATGCTTCCTCAGCAGGTCACAGGTGAAGTAATGAGCCAAAATAATACAGTACAGCAATTCCCATTGCATGGTGAAGATGGAATGAATGAGGAATAGTCAGATGACAGTTCAGACAGTGAAGAGTGCAGGCTTGCAGCGTCCCTAGAAGTAGATCAGAGGGGACCCTATGTAGAGGAAAAGGTAATGGGTCACAAGGTTTCATTCTTGGTTGATACTGGAGCTACAAGCTCTACAGTCAGGAGTGCGGAGGTTCCGAAATTGCCACATTCGGGTGTACCATAAGAGTGGTCGGAGTAGCAAACCAGTACTTGACAAATCCAATTACAGATCCGGTGCAAGTTGTGATTGGCAACTTCCAGGGACTACATAAGTTTGTGGTTTGCGATTCAAGTCCTGTGTCCCTACTGGGAAGAGACTTAGGTCCATATGTACGAATTTCCGATATTGCGACTCGGAAATTGCGAGTCGGTGCGACTCGCAATTTCCGAGTCGCAATATCGGATGCAGAACGGTGTCTCAGACACGGGGTCGCAAAGACCCACCTCATAAATATTAATGAGGTGGGTCGCATTTTGCGACCCCATAGCGAGTCCCTGCACTCACAGGGATGGTGGCCTGCTGAAGTCAGCAGAGCTCCATGTCTGTGACTGCTTTTTAAATAAAGCAGTTTTTTAATTTTTTTATTTTGCAGCCCGTTTTCCTTAAAGGAAAACGAGTTGCAAAATAAAAAAAGTAACAAAACCATTGGACCGCTGCCTGCTCTGAAAAAACCTTTTGGGCAACTTTCTCAAAGGGGTTCCATGGGGACCCCGTCCCTTTTGCGAATGAGTTACCACCAGTGTGACACTGGTGGTAACTGCAAATTGCTTTGCGACCGCATTCGTGGTCACAAAGCAATTCTGCAATGCGATGCGAGTCACAAATAGGAAGGGAAGACCCCTTCCTATTTGCGAGTCGCATTCACAATTTGCGAGTCGGTACCGACTCGCAAATTGTGAATGAGCATCGCATAAGGCTGTTTGCATGGCGCAAACTGCGATTTTCGCAGTTCGCACCATGCAAACGGCTTCCTACATCTGGCCCTTTCTGTGTACGACGAAATGCTCGATTACATGTTCCAATGATGGAATTGAGGTGCAGACAAACAGCGATGATGAAGGGGATGATGGTCAGTTCTCAGAGTTAGAAGCAGAAACTGCAAATGAAGATTACCCTTTGATAACTTTATTCTCGATGCTTACAGTGACTGACTTACCAGCTGAGTTACAGGGAACGGTGACAGAGAAAGTGTGGGATTTGACAGGAAAGGAAGTGGGACTGATAAAAGGAGTGGAACCAGTTAAAGTACAAGTAAAGCCAAATGCAGTGTTTCCCCAGGTGCCACAATATCACATGGCACAAGATGTTCTTATCCAGGTGTCACAAATAATTGCAGACTTTGTAAAACAAGGAGTCCTGAAAGAAGTATTGAGCAGCCCATGTAATTCAGTGATAATGGGTCTGAAAAAGCCTTGTGGGAAGGTTCAAATTTTTCAGGACTTGAGAAAAATAAACGAGATTGTGGTGAAGTGTTGCCCATTGTGCCAAATCCAGCAGTAATCACGTTTCAGGTTCCGTGCGATGCTGAATGGTTCACCATTGTAGATTTGTCACAAGCTTTCTTTTCGGTGCATCTTCATGAGGACAGCCAGTTTTTATTCAGTTTCAAATTCCTGGACAAGGTGTACAGTTGGTGCAGAATTCCTCAAGGGTTTTCTGAGTCACCATCCATCTTCAATCAGATATTGAAAAAGGACTTAGAATCCTTAGTACTGCCTTTTAATTTGACACTAGTACAGTACATTGCGTCCAGGACAAAAGATGACTGTAGGTATGATACAATTGCCTTACTGAATCATTTGGGAAAGAATGGACATAAAGTGTCGCCAAAGAAGCTGCAGTACTGTCAGAAAGAGGTGAAGTACTTAGGACATTTGATTGAGAGAGGGTCCAGGAGAATATCAAAGGAAAGGGTAACTGCTATTTTGCAAATGAACGCCCCAACAACAAAGAGAGATGTCAGGATGTTTTTGGGAATGGTGGGTTACTGTCGCCAGTGGATACCCAACTTTTCAATTATCTCAAAACCATTAATAAAGCTGACAGGTAAAGAGATTAAGGATGAGCCGTATACCATAGCCTTATCCAAAGAAGAGCTTGAGTAATTCATGGAATTGAGAGAGTCCATGTGCAGGGCGCCAGCTTTGGGTATGCCTGATTACACAAAACCTTTTCTACTGTTTTGTCATGAACGTGATGCTTGTTTTTTTCTGTCTTAACACAGGTCCATGGAGGTGCAAATCGCCCTGTAGCATATTTTTCAGCTACCTTGGACCCCATTGCAGCAGACTTACCAGGTTGTTTGCGCACAGTTGCAGCAGTTGGTCAAAGCCTCACGCAGTGTGAAGGCATAGTGATGGGACATCCCTTCACAGTAATGGTTCCACATTCAGTTTAAATTTTGTTGACTCGAACCAAAACTCAGCACATGACAAATGCCCGACTTACCAGATATGAGAATTATTTTGGGGTCACCTAATGTTTCACTGAAGCGATGTACTGTATTAAACCTGGCAACTCTACTTCCTGTTGAGAGTACCAAGATTAATAATGAAGAGGAAGTGGAGTATGACTGTCTTGAGGTAACAGAACTATGTACCAAGCCTCGATCTGATATTCAAGATACGCAGTTAAAGGAAAATGACTGCATTATGTTTGTTGACGGATCCTGTTTGAGAGACTCAGTTGGAATGCTGAGAGCTGGTTATGCTGTGTGTACCATAGCTGGTATCATTGAAGCTTCCTGGCTCGAGAGAGTGTATTCCGCACAAGTGGCAGAACTAATTGCCCTTACTAAGGCATGCCACGCAGCCGAAAATATGAGAGTCACTGTCTATACTGACAGCAGATACGGATTTGGAATTGTACCAGATTTTGGCCAATTGTGGTCACAGAGAGGTTTCATGACCTCTTCTGGTTCTCCTGTGACAAATGGTGATCAAATTAAGGATTTGTTACATGCGATTCAGTTACCTCTTGAAATTGCCGTGGTGAAATGCAATGCTCATGTTAAGTCACAAGACTTTGGGGGTCATTCCGAGGGCCGCGAATGACGGAAGCACCGCCAACAGGCTGGCGGTGCTTCCCTGCCCATTCTGACCGCGGCGGTAAAGCCGCGGTCAGAAAACCGGGTCCGGCGGTTTCCCGCCGGATTTCCCCCGGCTGGGCGAATCCGCCATGGCGGCGCTGCAAGCAGCGCCGTCATGGGGATTCTGACCCCCTTACCGCCAGCCTGAAGAGGCTGGCGGTAACGGGTGTCTAGGGGCCCCTGCACTGCCCATGCCACTGGCATGGGCAGTGCAGGGGCCCCCTAACAGGGGCCCAGCAGGCTTTTCACTGTCTGCCTAGCAGACAGTGAAAAGCGCAATGGGTGCAACTGCACCCGTCGCACACCTGCAACACCGCCGGCTCCATTCGGAGCCGGCTTCAGTGTTGCAGGCCTCTTTCCCGCCGGGCCAGCGGGAAAGTCGGAATGGCACCAGCGGTCTTTTGACCGCGGTGCGGCCAAATGGCGGTTCCCGCCAGGCAGGCGGTGACCGCCGCCCGCCGGGGTCAGAATGACCCCCTTTGTGTCCATGGGAAACAGCTATGCAGATCAAGTCGCAAGATTTTGCAAATTGAACTGTATATCGTTCAAGGATCAGTGGGAATTGATACCGCAAACCGAAAATGATACATGTTTGAACCTTGCATTAAGGGTGGTTGATACACTAGATGAGCTAAAAACACTACAGGGTCATGCTAGCAAAGAGGAAAAACGCTCCTGGCAGAGAATGCAATGCGTACAAAGAGCTGATGATTTGTGGGTCTCAGAGGAAGGAAAACTGGTTTTGCCAAACAGTCTTCTGTCACAATTTGCAAGGCTTTACCATGGACAGGCACATCTTGGGAGAGATGCAATGATCAGGTCATTCAAGATTGGTTTAACCCAAATTTCAGACATGCCGCAGAGGGTACTTGTCACAGGTGCATCATCTGTCAACAGATGAATGCCGGAAAAGGGACTGTGGTAACTCTGAGCCACATAGGGAGAGCTGGCGGTACATTTAGCAAGATGCAAATGGATTTAATTGAAATGCCTGTTTGTGGAGGATTGAAGTACGTGTTGGTGATTGTGTGTGTTTTCAGCCATTGGATTGAAGCTTACCCCACACGTAGAAACGACAGTTTCAAAGTTGCAAAGCTGCTGCTTAGGGAACTAATACCCAGGTTCGGGTTTCCGGTCTCTATAGAATCAGATAGGGGCAGACACTTCGACAATGAGGTGATTAAGATCTTGTGTGCCGCATTAGATATTCAACAGAAACTGCATTGTAGCTACCGCCCTGAAGCATCAGGATTAGTGGAACAGATGAATGATACCTTGAAGTCGAGAATGGCAAAAATGTGCACAGCTACCAATATGAAATGGCCAGATGCATTGCCCTTAGTGCTGATGTCGATGAGGAACACCCCTAATAAGAAGACAGGACTATCACCCCACGAAATCCTTTTGGGTAGAGCTATGAGGCTACCTGCAGTGCCTGCAAATGCTCTTGTGAATATCACGGATGATATGGTGTTGGACTACTGCAAAGGTTTGGCTGATGTGGTTTGCTCTTTTTCTCACCAGGTGGAAGCTAACACATTGCTACCGATCAGTGATCCAGGTCACACCCTGCAAGCCGGTGACTGGGTGGTTGTCAAGAAGCACGTGAGAAAATTGTGTTTGGAGCCATGCTGGAAGGGGCCATATCAAGTAATATTGACAACAACCACTGCTGTGAAATGTGCAGGCGTTCCAAACTGCATACATGCCAGTCACACAAAGAAGGTAGCGTGTCCAACTGATGAGGAACTTAAAGTTTCCAACTCAACAGTTCCAGAGAGGGAAGTCTCAGGGCCTGGAAATAGCCAAGAGGGAACTGAGACTGCAGCGGAGCCCACTGAGAACAGCCCAGTCCCTCAAACAGTAAACAAGTTAGAGAGAGGTGACAATGTGCCTATCTCAGTAGTGGCAGCAGGAGAACTAAATCAAGGAGAGGTTCTCCCAGAAGCAGACGGATACGGGTTAGAGCTTGAACCCGTTACAGATCCAGAAGAAGAAGAAGGGGAAATAGTAGAGAGAGATCAAAGTGCACCGGCATCCCCTGAGCCAGTAGCAGGTCCGTCAAGGGAAAACACCATAGCACAAGAGGAGGGTGTTGTTCAGCATCCTGAAAGGACAAGCAGGAAAAAGACGCATAAGGGAGATAACTAGCCAGAGAAGCAAGCTGCGAAAGAAAAAGTCGTAGCAGGTAAAACAATAACAGAAGAAACCGATACCACAAGAACAGAAGATCTGAGTGAAGGAGAACTACAAAGTGAACGCAGGTTGAAAAGAAAGAGAACCGCAAATTGAAGGTACGCAGGTCCTAAGTGGGCATATGCAACAACATCTGAATGGCAACAAGAATTCTTAGCATTCTGTTTTGATCGAGAAGTACCAGGCCAATACTACGGTACCCGAAAATAAATTTAAAAAAAGAGACTGTTAAAACTGAAATTTGGAAAAGAAAATAGAAAGCTGAAAAACTGAGAAAGAGACTTATACATTACCTGATGTGACACTGATACCCTGAATTGACTTTGAAAAACCGATTATGACAAGCTGTTAACCTGATTTGACAAAAGGGTCCTGGAGTGAGTGAAACGCTGTAAATATACGCAGAGAGAAAGAGACTTTTGCATCAAGAAAAAAAAAAAAAGAGAGTTTTTATATCGTCCACAAGTTGATTATTGTTCTGCTATCTGATTCTTTACAGACATGGCTTATAATAAAGGTAGTAACAAAAGGGGTAAGGTGTGTGGTTGGTTACGTCTTATATTAGGCATTGTGTGTGCAATAATAATTGTAGGAGTGATTGTGGGAATGCGTGGATGGATAAGAAAGCGACTAACAATGCTTCAAAACCTGAGACTACAACACTAACACCGTGGGAAAAGTTTGAGCAGGATGCAAGACACTTGCATGAGGAAACTAACTCAAAAGGGGAACTTTCCACTAATGTCTTCTATCGCTTGCTGAATGAGTATGTTGAAACAATGGATGCGAAAAATTGTTATGTGTGCACAAAGATTCCTTCATCAGTACAAGAGGGGGTCACCTATCATAGCTTGCCACTAACTTACGGGATAAGTTGTAGTTTGCTACTAACAAGATTCTATAATCAAGAGCATGTGCAATACTTCTATTCAAATTTGGATGTGGTGTTTTCTTTTTGTGCCCGTGATTGAGTTTCTGAACAAGTTAGCTAAGAAGCATAGTATAAAATTAGTTAGAGGTTTCTTTGCACCAACACTTACATTTGGGACAGCTTATGCACACCGCAACAATCTGACTTGCTTATTGACACCTGTAGAGAAGAGCTTCTTAGATCACACTGATGATAGGCGCAAAGCATTGAAGGAAAGATTAGAAAAGGGGCTAGAGAAACGCACATATGCAAATGATTATGCTTACACTGCAATAAAGAAGCAAGGCAAACTAGCTATAGATGCATTACATGTAGGAAGGCTTTGTATGTATAGGCCGAAATCTGAACATGACACTTTATTTGTGGGAACGAGTGAATGCAGGCATGTGTTTTGTTTCAGAGTAAATGGACATTCATGTTAAATGGACAGGACCCAGCGATCCCTGGGATCTATTATATCTGTGGACTTAATGCTTATTACCGTCTCTCTAAGGGATGGTATGGAACATGTTGATTTGGGAATAGTTTTCCCAAAGGTTTAC
This sequence comes from Pleurodeles waltl, assembly GCF_031143425.1. Classification (NCBI taxonomy): domain Eukaryota; kingdom Metazoa; phylum Chordata; class Amphibia; order Caudata; family Salamandridae; genus Pleurodeles; species Pleurodeles waltl. Next base: position 1,314,990,442 of record NC_090445.1, on the reverse strand, counting down.
CAGATTGATGACTTAAAGCAAATATCTAAAACGTCTGAATTATAACATGCTAGACAAAAACGAGAGACAGCGGCTGCTGTCGTTGGTGACATATTTGGAGCCATAATTCTTTCAGTAGGGGTTATTTTAAACTCCATAAAGATTCAAAAGTTGTCTACTGTTGTGGATAACATGCTGACAAATTTTACAGGGGCTATACTCCTGATGGATACTGAACTTGCTGCAGAAAGAGCTATGGCTCTTCAAAATCGGCTTGCTTTAGACATTCTTTTAGCAAAAAGCGGCGGAGTCTGCAAGATGCTCAACGAGCGACATTGTTGCTCAAATATACCTGATAATAGTAAAAAGATTAGAGGTATGCTTACTAACCTAACTAAAGATAGTGCAGATTTGAAGGATTTGAAGGAACCTGGAGTGTGGGAGAAATTAGGAAAAGGAATTGCCAGAGTAGGAAGCTGGTTTAGCAATTAGGTTTATGAGGAGCATGTAAAATTAATGATAAAATAAAAAGAAATTGGACAAAGAGGAATAAAAGGAACGAAGAAAATGAAAGGGAGAAAATGTTTAATGAAATTTGGGAAAGTTCACACAAGGGACAAGGGGCCAGATGTAGGAAACAAAAATTTAGCGACTCGCAATTTGCGAGTAGGTGTGACTCGCAAATTGCGAGTCGCTAATGGAAATGCAGGTACAATGTCAGTGTTCAAATAGCGACTCGCACCCGGAGTCGCAACGCAGAGAGCGAGTCCGCTGTTTGCGAGGTCGCTTTTTGCGACCGTGCAAAAAACGAACTCGCAATTTGCGAGTGGGTGTCGCAAATTGCGAGTTGCCTGTAAATTGCTTACAGGTGCTGCAGAACACTCCAGAAACCACTCCAGAACACTCTGGAAACACTTCCTGGCACATGATGATGACATCGCAGCCAGGAAGTTTACAAATACACCTGGGAGGAGGGAAGACCACACCCTTTTTAACTGCTGAACTGCACACAGGAGAAACAGCAGCTACAATGGAAGGAACTCCTAGGAAAAGAAAACTTAAATTCTCAGAGAAGGAGCTGGAGGTGCTGACAGATGAATGCTGTCAGCACTATGATGAATTATTTGGAAAGGCAGCCCTCAATGTGCCAGAAGCCACCAAAAGACAACTGTGGCAGGAGATCCAGGAAAAAATCAACTCCCTGGGGGTGAGCCACAGGAGTGTTGAAGAAATAAAAAAAGGTGGTATGACCTCCGCTCCCGGACCAAGGAGAGGGTGGCTGAAAGGCTCCAGGAGATGAGAGGCACAGGAGGCGGACCATCTTCAGTACCACCACCCACACCCCTGGAAGAAAGGGTGGAGGAGACCCTGGAGCAGGAGGCAGTGTCAGGATTTGGAGACCTGGACACCTCAGGGCCCACCACATCAACCGGTGAGTACTATGTGACATGCCTGTACCCCTATCAATGCCATACGCCCACCCACATGTACACAGGGGCATGCTCAACCAAGATAGCTCCATTTCAGGGTAGCAAACACCAGAATGATGCATTATGGGAAATGTAGTCAAGTAGGCAGTTCATAGGCAATTGTTTATTAGGAAGTGTGCAACAGATAGTAGACACTGACAGTCTGTTCCCCGTGTCCCACAGGTCTCCCGCAAGACACCACCACAACCCACAGCAGCCAGCCCCATGAGGACAGCGCAGGAGCCGCCAGCACTCCCACCTGCACGGCCAACACCATCCCTGTTATGTCCACACCTGCTGCAACTGTGTTCCAGGAGGCTGCGCCAGCAATAGGCAGAAGTGATACAGTTGAGCACACAGGGCAGCCACCGCTGCGCAGGCGACGCAGGTACAGGAGATCAGGGCTGCAGGCTGCGTCCGGCCGTCAACCTACCAGCAACAGTGAGGCACAGCTGCTGCGTGGTCAGCGCCTGCAAAATAACATATTAGGGCGGATTAGTGGTGTGCTGCACCGCTTTGTCAGACATAACGAGGCCAGCATGCAGCATCTGAATTCCAGAATTGACATTATTGCCACAAACACTGGGGACCTAGCCCTGTCCATGAGGGATCTGGCGGCAGGACTACTGGCACAGGCCGAGGGTGGGCGGCGCAGGGACCGTCAGCTCCGACTAAGACTAGATAGGATGGCCACATCAATCGGCAGACTGGCTGTGAACACCACTGGCCTGTTGAGGAGGACAGTTGGCCTCCAGGTCGAAATGGGCCATTTTGCTGGAGATGTGGCTAGGGGCCTGGGCCGTATCACACACGTGATAGACTTAATGGAGGCACGGCATCAGTCCAGGGGCACAGGGGAAACACCCCAGGACAGCGAGGAGGGCTCTACAGTGAGAAGTGTCTCTGCCACTGACACTAGGGTGCTCCGGAGTACCAGTACCAGGCAGAGCACTGCAGAAGCACCAGGGACCAGCCAGGCTGGCAGTGGCCGCCGAAGGACATAGACATTACCCTGTCCCTGTTGATGTGGCACATGACATCAATGTGCCCCATGCATGGTTTGCATTTAGATGACCATGAACAGTTATTATTTGTAAATAGTTGTATTTCACAAATTAAATAGTTTTTTGGTTCCACTTAACAAATGGAGTTTTTGGTCAATAGGTGAGTATGGATGGAGTTGACACGTACCTTCCAAAGTATTGGCTTGCGATGTGTTCCCGTCTCAGTCTACCTTGATTAGCTATACTCCGATCCCCATGATGGCGATGTGGTTGCTCTTGCTCTTCATCCTCAGGATCTGGGTCTGCAGGGGTGAGAGGTAGCCCACGTCGGGTGGCTATATTGTGAAGGATGGCGCATGCGACCACAATTTTGAATGCAGTAATGGGGGTATACTGGAGGGCACCTCCACTGCGGTGGAGGCATCTGAATCTTGCTTTCAGTAATCCAAAAGTGCGTTCGATAAGGTTCCTGGTCCTCTTATGTGCATTGTTGTATCGCCTCTCACATTCATTGATGGGTGTTAAAAACTGAGTCATAATCTATGGCCGTAGAGCATATGCACTGTCACCTGTTGGGCACAAACATTACACTGTTAGAAAGTCCTGGTTGGTGTGCACAGTGACCTGTCTGTATGTCTGCAAGGTGTATGCAGCTCTACCTAGGAGGTATCCGTTTCCAAACTCCTCACGTTCCAGGCATTGGTGTATCCCACTGTGCCTAAAAATGTAGGAGTCATGGGTACTGCCTGGAAACTTAGCTACAATGTCAGCGATGACATAATGGGCGTCACAAACAACCTGTATATTCAGTGAGTGGGTACACTTTCTGTTGCGGAAAAGATGTTCCAGGTTTGCAGGGGGGCATATTTGAATATGTGTCCCATCTACACATCCTATGACATAGGGAAAGTTGGCAATCCGGTAAAAGTCCAGCTTGGTGCTGTTTATTTCTGCCTCATTCCTTGGTAGGTATATGAAGTGAGACAAGTGTGTGAGTAAGGCATCTAGGAAGGCCCTGAGGAACCTTGACACTGCACTTTGAGATACCCCACCTGCCACAGCAATGACCCCCTGATAGCTCCCTGAGGCCAAGAGGTGCAGTGAGCATAGCACTTGCACATGCGTAGGGATGGCGCAGCCACGCAGAGTCTGGTGTTCTAGCTGTGGTTTTAGTAAATCAATTAATTCTAGTATGGCTGCACTGCTAAGGCGGTATTTGTCATAGATCTCTTCCTCAGTTTGCTGAAAAAGAGTCTGCCTTGTTCTATATATCTTCTCCTGTCTGTGGCCCCTCCTCCTCCTCTGCTGGGCGGCGTGGACTCTCCTCCTCACTGCTATCAGGTATATCTCCGCCATTTTGAGTAACCCAGATGCCTTCTGGGTCTCCTTTTATACTTTGGTTATGGTTACCACCTGCTCTGAGTTAGTGGTAAATTGCAAGTGCAAACTGGGCTTTTTGCGACTAGTCGCAATTTGCGAGTTGCAATTGCATAAGGATTGCGACTCGCAAATAGCGACTTGCTATTTGCGGGTCGCAAAATGGGGTCGCATATTTTGCGAGTCGCTAACGGCTCGCATCGCTTTTTGCAAGTCGGAAATGGGGTTTTTGCATCCCATTTCCGATTTTGCACAGTCGCAAATAGCTATTCGGGCCATTTGCGACTCGCAAAACTTTGCTACATTTGGCCCAAGATGTTGAAATGTGCATTATGTGCAAGGTGAAAAATTAAGTGAAAGGTCAAAAGAGAAAGGTTTGTGTGATGACGAACATCATCAGAGGAGGGACTGAGAGAGCGTACCTTATATAATCCATATTAACATAGAATGTTTATGAATTAATGTGTGATACTGCAGCATAAAACTGTATTAGTAACTTTGCTTAAACATGTACCTGAAATGTGACCACGGGGAGTGGCCGCCAATGTATACGTAGACTAATAATGATGACTAAAATGTTTATATTATGTTCAAAAAAGTTTGTACTAATGATTGTGTTATTGAATCTGTGCTAAAATCCTTATAGGCCTCAAGTTAGCATGAGCCGGAGTTTAGCTGCCTGGCTCTCATATTAAATGTTTTTTTCTATCTTGCAGTGTGCTGACTCACAAAAGGACATGACCCCGTAAGTTTTTTTTCTCTAAACTAGAAGACGAATGTAACCATGTTAGATCCGTTCCCATAGCTTTTCCTTGCTTGCAGAATAAATGTTAAAAACAAAAATGAAACAGTGTGGATTAATGTAATGTACAAGGTCATTCAAACCGGTGAAGACAATGAAGTTACTGACCAAAAGATGTGCAAAGAATTACAGAAAGATGTAATCATACCGGACGTGCCACCTCTGAAGACGTCAATTATGGAGACCAATCAAAGACTTGTAAAATAATATGTGATGAAGAGCTAGGTGATCGGATGTGTTTTCTGATAGGTTAAAGATAGTGGGGTATAACAAATGTCCAATAAAATATTGGGGGAATGTACAACGAAAAAGGGATAAAAACCCATGTCACGGGGAGTCATTTGGAATTAGGCAGGGAATGCTATTGATTTTATCCAGAAACGTTGTCACTCTGCTTGGTGACTTATTGCTTTACTTAAAACCATCCTCACCCTTAGATTTGTCCATGTTACACTTTACCTCCTTATGAGGGAAGTGCCCTTTGCCCCGGAGCTGAGTTCTGACTGATGGTGAATTGACTGATGTCCTGAAGACGAAGACTGAACCTGTGTGCTGACCTAAACTTTGGAGGGTAATTATGACAATGCAATTGTGATCTGTCTGTTTGCTTTTCCTTTCTAGGTACCAACTGCTTACTTTTGACAGAGACCTTAGTTAGATGATTTCCAAATTAGTGTTCTAAATTGTTTTTGCATGAAGCCCAACATGCGAATGCTAATCAGTGGTTAGGACAGGTGTTCACCAAAACTGGCGCAAATAGACAAACGACAGAGACTATGCTTTGTTGAACTGACGCGTTATTGACACTGTGCTAAATTTGATATATGTTCACGCCGTGTTATGTTCTGATGTTTGTGATTCTCGCTTTAATGAAATCTTACCAAAGTTGCCATATCGTGACTATGCTATTATGTTTCTTGGTGTGGAGATTAACGCATCTGCTTTTAAATTGTAATTAATAGGGAATAAAACTTATAAAATTCTACTAAACTGGTGTGGTTATTCATGGCTGCAAGGTCATGGTAGAGTCTTGAATTGATTAATGAGTTTGACTAAAGTGAAGTGTATTGTCGTGATAAATATTGATTACATTATTGACGTATTGATTGACATATTGATTAGCTATCTCGTCCTAAGGTGTTTCTCAACTGGGTCAAAAGATTCATTGGCCTAAAACGAGTCCTGATGTGTAATAAATTATCATAAAGGAACGCGTTATTAGTAGTAAATCCTAGTAAAGTGCACTAGGGGAGCCCAGGGCCTGTAAATCAAATGCCAGTAGTGGACCTGCAGCACTGATTTTGCCACCCACATTAGTAGCCCTGTAAATATTTCTCAGACCTGCCACTGCAGTGTCTGTGTGTGCAGCTTAAAACTGCCAATTCGATTTGGCAAGTGTACCCACTTGTCAGGCCTAAACCTTCCCTTTCCATACATACGAGGCACTCCTAATGTAGGCCCTAGCTAGCCCCATGGGCAGGGTGCAGTGTATCTTAAAGGTGGGACATGTATTGGTGTGTGTTACATGTCCTAACAGTGAAATACTAATAAATTCAGTCTTCACTGTTGCAAGGCCTTTCTCTCTCATAGGTTAAAATAAATTGTAAGTACAGAATCCCTTTGAGAGCAGATGGAAATGTGGAGTTTGGGGTCTCTGAACTCACAATTTAAAAATACATCTTTTAGTGAAGTTGGTTTTTAGATTGTTAGTTTGAAAATACCACTTTCAGAAAGTAGGCATTTTCTTGCTTAAACCATTTCGTGACTCTGCTTGTTTGTGGATTGCCTGTCTTGGTCAGTTTGACAGTTGGGCTCTTTGTAAATCCCCTCTAAACAGTGAGACAAAGGGATGTAGCCTGCATGTCCTGATGAGTCATCCGTGCTAGAGTGGAGGGAGGAGTCGTCACTTACACCTGAATGGGCTGTGCCTGCCCTCTCACAATGCAGTCTCCAATCCATTGGTGTGTGTCTGGGGCCTGGCCTCTGCAAGACAGAAGCTTGTGAACAACTGTGTCTTTCCTTTGAAGTAGGCCTATTTCAAATGCAGAAAGGGGTATAAGTATTGTACCCCAAACAACTGAAAATTAGATCACTTCTGGGTTCAAGAGGAACCTCTGCCAAGTAGAAGAGCTGAGGATCTGAGGAGAAGGGCTGCCCCTGCCTGTGACTGTGCTTGTTGGGATATCCTGCAGTTTCTGCTTCTGCCTGTGAAAGGGGACAAAGACTGTACTTTGTCGCATACTCCTGCTTGAGAAGAATCTCCAAGGGCTTGGACTGAGTTTGCTCCCTGTTCTGAAGCCTCATGGCCATCAAAGACTTCCTCTGCCAGCACCTGGCCTCTGCTGAGACACCTGCCCTGCCAAGTGGTGCCTAATCCAAACCCCGGGCCCTTAAAAGGAGAAGCTGGTGGAAAACCAAGAAAATCCAAGAAAACTGACTTCGGACGACTCCGGACCGACACCACTGCTGAATCCTGTGGCACCACCTGCAACCGAAGCCGCCGTCCTTCCTGAAGTGCGACAACCTCGCAGGCCCACTGAAGTCCACGACTACGTGGAAGTCACCGCACCATGTCGTGACCGCCGGACATCACTCCGCCAGAAGTGCGTGGATCCAACATTTTGCACCGCCGCTGCCTCACCTCCACTGCGCCGCAGCAAGAACACAATGCCTCTTCGTAACACCTCTGCTCCTTTGCTTTGCAGCACCGGAACCAACGTCACGATCCCAACTCTGTGCACTGGCCTGTTTCCTCATTTTCACAAGGTACTCTACCTGTGTGACTCCGTGACCGGCACCATTGGCATCGAATTGTTGGGAAAGACTCCGTCACAACACCTTGATATCACCTAATCAAAGCATTTGTGTTTCTAAGTGCTATTTTTTGTGTTTAATCTTTCAAAATTCATAACCTGACTTGTGCATGTTAGATTTTTGTTGTTTTGGTCTTGTTTTGTTCAGATAAAATTGGCTAGTTTTCCAACCTGGTGTTCAGTCATTTTGTATTGTTTTTACTGTATTACTGTGTGTGTTGGTACAAATAATTTACACATTGCTTCTGATTTAAGCCTTCCTGCTCTTGACAAGCTACCAAAGGGGTGAGTGGAGGTTAACTGAGTGTGATTCTCCTTTACCCCGACTAGAGTAAGGGTCCTTGCTTGGACAGGGGGTAACCTGACTGCCAACCAAAGACCCCATTTATAACACTAGTCCTTGGAGTCACTGTGGTGGTCCTCGGTACCCAGGCAAGAGGGCAGCAGTTCAGCAGGGCAGCAGGTCAGCAGACTGGTGCTTAAATGCCTAGGCAAGAAAATGCCAACTTTCTAAAATTGACATTTTTTAAAATTGTTATTCAAATTCAAGTTTACCTCAAAGAGGATTTTTCATTACAATTCCAAAGAGACCAAACATGAACTGTTCACCTGTTCCCATTTGGAAGTTATTCTTCTCAAATGTAATATGGCAACCCCAATGTTATTCTCCTTATTTTCACTATCAGGACATGTAAAAACCCCGTATTAGATGGGCCGTACTCACTCTCCCATACGAGGCCAGGGGTGCTGGGGTCCCTGACCTTTACTTTAACTATCTGCTCGCTCGAGCACATTTCACCTATTATTGGTACAATCCAGAAGCAAGGATTCCTTATTTAAGACCAGAGAGGGCACAGGCCCCGCACATTCCACTCTCTGCTCTTCTACTGGCTGGGCTCCCCGGAAGACTGACCGAAATACACACTCCTGACTACCTGCTGGGCCTGTTCCAAATTACATGGGCACTCACACTATGATACCCTCAACTCCTCGCATATACCCCTACAGAACAATCCCTGGATACCACCCACTGGGGAGAGACTGACAAAGCGCACCCTTGAAACCCTTCTTCTTGGCACTCTGGGCAATGGCAAACTGCAGCGGCCCCTGGATATGGCACTTGGGCCCTCTGTTACACGTATGGACAGGTTCAAACTTCACCGCTTGCTTAGTATTCTGCGGCAGATACTGCCTTCTTATCCGGAGGAACCCAGGGAATTCTGACCCCTTGCCTTGGTCATCAGTTCTCCCAATAGTGTACATCTTACCTTGCGCATGTATCATGCCTCGTTGCAGCTGATGCCTATAGGAGAGGTCCAGGGTAGCTTGGGTGAGAGATGTGGGACGCCCCATCACAGATAAAGTCTGATACTAGTGCTGCTCACAGACCAAACTGATTTCCAATAATCATTGGCATAAAGTACTGCAATATAAATATGTGAACCGGGCCTACACCACACCACAAACCTTAGCAAAAATCAATCCAACTCAGTCAGACCATTGCCCGAAATGCTCTGCGGCTCAGGCTGACTTTGCTCATTTGACATGGACCTGTGTGCCAATCCAGACTTATTGGGGGGGAGTTTCACACTCTCCTCTCCCGTATGACATTACGCTCTCACTGCAGATCCACTCAGGACCCTACTGGGCTATGTCCAGCCTCTCCCCCTGAGCATTAGATGCTTTACTGCACTGGCGCTATTATTGGCAAAGCAACAAATTGCATTGCACTTGGGAAGCAAAATGCGTCCCACGGTATCAGCATGGCTTTGCGACATGTCCAATTATGACGATACTAGCTCAGATTGTGCATTACTGCAACCTTAGGGGGCACGACCGATGGACATTTGACGGCCTCTTCAGGATTTTTTGCTGACACAGATGCCTTGGACGGATGAGGAAGAGATGGATAACACTTGATCCTTGTCACATACACTCTCTCCCTGTTTCCCTATGATGGCCCAAATGGTTTGTCACAGCCTGGTCTGCCATTGCCCTTTCTTTGTGGTTCACATCCATGTGTGCCTTACTACTTTGACTCACATCCTTAGGTCTCATCTACTTTATTATTTACTGTATGCACAGCCTTTCATCATTGTATCCTTTATTGCCTTTTTTGGTCAATTGATGCTTTGTTGACCTTTTCTTCCCCCACCTTCAGGATTTCTATTACTGGACTGCGCTATGTTATAGTATATGATGGCTTGCTTTGTGTTTTTTCTTTGTTTCGTTGTTGCTTGTTTTTACTTTATGAAAAATCTTAAATAAAGTTAAAAAACACAGGCAATTCTCATTAGGTGTAGTGGGAATGGTTGAGGCCTTTTGATCTGGTGTGCAGAAGCTGGTAATTGCCCAAAACCTCAACCTCTGTGGAGCCAGAAAGTGTGGCTTTGTCATCAGCCCCCTCTAAAAAAAAAAAAAAAGTAGTGTTAGCAGCGGGTTTTCTCTCCATCCATCAGGCACACAGCTTTGGCTTCTACCTTGGTTGGGCCTCGACTTGACTAACTGTTCACAAGCCTCTGTTTTGTTCGGCGGTCTTATTGTGATTGAGTATCTTTGTTTCCTAAGAGTAAACTTAACTTCCACCCTACAATGCTTGGCACTCCCATCAGGCACATGCCTAGGCTCTTTTAACAATTCCCCAGTTTCACAGACGTAGAATGGGCTAGCTGTCATTTTTTGTTGAGTCCCCCTTTTTGTGTGGATTAAGTTTACACTCAGCTTCCTTACAGTTGCCTACTCATGAAGAAACTAAAGATGTGGCTGTTCTTATTTATAATAACCTGCTCACAGGAAACCATTGTAGTTTACAAATGCTCTATAAAAGGAACGTATTCTGCCATACATGAAATAGAACAAACAGAATAATGTATTGATTTGGAGCATGACTCAGGTTCATCAGAACAGCTCTTGGTCCATGCGGTAAAGTCAGTTGTCAGGGCAAATACCTTTAGGGAAAAGTTCTGGGCCATTGGCACTGGTCTGCAAACATACCAAAGGTCCAGGGGATGGGATAAAGATTGTGAGGCACACATCTCAGGCTACTCGCACACATCTACAAACAAAGGTGTTATGAGACTGGCCTAGGGCCATGTGTCCTGGAAATCTTAGAGGAAATTAAGATCACACATCTTGGGCACAGGTCTTCAGGCTAATATTTGTTTCTCAGATCTTTGACCATACAGGCAAATTGTGAAACATAAATAGATAGCAGGCCAGATTCTGGTCCTATAGACACAGGCTGTACAGTGCAAGTATTTAGCTATGGACATAGTTCTTGTGACGCACACCCTGACCCAAGAGGCAAAGTTTTAGAGTACATGTCTTAAGCCATGGGGTTTAGATCATGGGGAACGGGTACTGTGGAACAGTTTTTGCTGTGTGTAACAGATTTCTTGAGACACATCTATGTTTGCCAGAATGCAAACAATTTTAGGGTAGTATCATCCTTGCCTATTGTCAGAAATTGTTAAACTTTGTATTCTCTCTTCAGTTGGTCAAATTATCTCTTTCATCTGGCCATAACAGTACTACCTACCTAGGTAGCCAGCAACAGACCTCCCTGATTACATTCATGATTGTTTTAAATGTAGACTAAATCAAGTAAACTTATTCTACCACGGTGATCCAGCATGTTCATGAACAATGTTATCAAAATTATTAGCTTACCCGGCCAGGGAATCACACCTCACCTTCTGCCAATGGAAAAAAGCAGTTCAATTAAAAATCTTTATATTTGATTATAATGTGTTGAGCTGATTCGTAAGTTATGACTTTGGTGTAACTCTATAAGGTAAGGTGCGTTTTCCCACCTACAGGTGACAAGGGTGAACTTGGTTCTATGCACCAGCAATAAATGTGAAAGACCGGTTATTATAGCCCCGCAAGATGGTATTCAATGTATGATTGACATGGAAGTATTGCTTTGGGGTTACTGACACTCCCATAAAGGGATTAGGGGCACTGTGGTAACAGTTACAAACCTTGTTTGATTATTCACAGTATCACACACATTGTACCAAGAAGAAGAATCTATTTTTCAGTATGTCTAGAACAACTACACAGAGAATTATAAAAACAGCAAGAAGGCACATTATAAATAATGAGAATAAAATGAACATTTCTAGCACTCTAACATCTACTTCTATGTTTAATACTAAGAGAGGATGCAAGGCAGAGTAACTTGCAGTCTAGAGTTTCTTACGGAGAAGAGATGCACTGCATTCCTTGCTGACAGGAAAGGCTGTCTTAATCAGCATAGGCATGAAGACTGGGTTCCCTGTGAAGGGAACACACATGCTGTGGTCGCAGTCGGTTGGTCTTCCTCCAGGACTCAGCTTTATCAGCTTCGAGCGTTTAGTGAAATTTAGAAATTGCAAAGTGCAAAGTGTGCTGGCATTAGGTGAGACTGCCTTCTGCAGAAACTCAAGTGATAATCTAATCTGGATGAAGGACCTCTCCTGATAGGTGGTCAAGTGGCAGTCCTTATATACTAAATTGGAATTTATAACATACATTTATGGGTGTCTGACATAGATTATGTGTGTTAAGGAGTGCCCCCAAATATTTCCTTATGAGCATATAAATTAAAAAGACGTAAATTCAGACTACATTATTTTGGTGTTATATCTATATGTGTTCTTATTTAACCTGTGCAAGGTGATGAGTAGACATTTGACCTAGACGAATGCGAATGTTGTGTTATGTGTGGTGTCTATGTCATCAATCTAATGACTTGACGCTTTTACAATTCTTAGAAAGATAAGGTTAGATGACATTGGGGTCTAATGGCAGACATGACAATGATACTGCATAAATGGGAACTTCAATTATTTGAGAGTGGGAAAATGGTGACCTCTAATAGCCATGGTGGAGTCAAGGTCTAAATACCATGGATTCAGACCGTAGGGACGTTACGTTTATCTTTAAAAGGGCCTCCTTAAGACACTTCCAAGCTCTTCTGCACACCTTGTAATCTGAGCTCCTGAATTTTGCTTTGCATCTATTTGAGGGGTTGATTTGGTTTTCTACAAAAACTGTCAATTCATAATAGTGAAAACAAGGATATCGATAAATATATGTAATGCCTGTAAAACGTTCATATAAATTAGCACTAACCCCTATTTTTTCTCAGTTATGTAGCAAATTCATTTTTTTATAGTATATCTTTTCGATCAAACCTATCTTTCTTATTTTATGAAGTCAGGAACAGGAACGTATATTTTGCTTTGCATAATCATGCAATCAAAGACAGTGTGCAAGCATTCCAATAAAGCACCATCTACATCTAGCTTTGGGAATTGAGCTTCCTAATAAAACTAAAACTGTATCTGTGGGATCATAGTTTCCCCACCAATTTACTTACAAAAATGCAGTATATCATTCTCATATGTTTGTATTCTTTGACATGTCATTATCATGTGACTCCACGTTCCTTGTCCTGAGTATCTTGAATATTGGTAAGCGAAATTCAGGTTTTGTTGATGTAAAAATATTGGGGGGATAATTTCTCTTGATTTTACACAGCCGAAAGCAGCAAGCCATCTAGCTGCGCTGCGCTGCGTTACGTAAGAGGGCAGGAATGCAGTGTGTTAAACATCACATAGTGCATTCCTGTCATTTGCTTGTGCTGGTGCACTTTTGGGTGCCTAACGCCAGCACAGGCACCCTTGCACCATGGTGCAACGGTGCCTGCCTTACTAAACAGGATTTCTTTTGTGCAGAATGCTGCACTCATAGAAAAAGGAAGAAACAAGGAGAAATAAAGATATTTCCCGTCATTACACCTCCCCTGGTGAGGTGTAGCATACTGACGCATTCCCACGTCTACCAGTATTGGAAAAACTGGGAATGAGTCGAAATCCATGGGTGGATGTGTCGAAACACCCTTACTTCATCCAAGGAACGCCTCCCTCGGGCAGAGTAATGCAAGGCAGAGATTTTCACTCCTTGCATTACTCTATATTTATCAAGCCTTGCATGGCCACGCAAGGTGGCCTTGCATGGCTTGATAAATCTGACTTTAGTGTGGTGTCGCCCTTGCACAGAACAAGGGCGATGCAACACTATCATAAATATGTGCCTAGATGTGTAATACATAAGCCATTGTGCAAATAATTACATTATTTTAAAATGTGTGCCCCGGAGTGCTTTATTGCAGTGATCTGAACCTTCTTTCCAGATATCCTTATTCATCCAAGAATCTATCTGACATATCCCGTTCTTCTTAATATTCATTCTTGTTAGTTGTTGGCACTGCAAATATATCTAACCCACTGACCAATGCCCGATATCTAAGTTTCTTTGTGAATAGTATTTCGGTTATAGAACTTGAGCTTTAAATTTCATCAATGGGTAAATTATGTATTTTACCTGAGATTTCCATTTTTTTAAGGCCCATTCCACCCACGTGAGTTTTAATTTTACCACATACTTGCACCCTTGCAATAAGATTCCGATTTTTGATCCAGCTACAAATTTTACCCATCCATTGTTTTACCCAGCAGTGTATTTCTGTAGGATTTAATTTGTCTTACACCACTCCTACCGGAATCTCTACATGAAAATAGGAAATGTGAAATCTTCTTATCAATTGTGTATAGCCTGTGATCAAAACCTGTAATGAGTGATATGTGTTTTCTGGAAAACCAAGCGAGTATTTTTTTCTGCTTGCATCTGATTGATGACATACGTATTGTGAAAATGAATGTTTTAACCTTGCCAGATTAATTACATTTGATGCATATAGTAATTTCTAAAATCTTGAAGCCGCAAACTTCACATTTCTGGTGGAAGGTTTAATCTTTTTACACCAATCCTAGGTCTTTTAAATTTAAATTCCCACAGGAAGTAACTGATTAGTGTCTCCAGTCCTTAAAATAATTTTTTGTATAAAAGACATGATAGATTCCCAAATAGAACAACATAGGGGCATATTTGCATGCCCCTAGCACCACCAGAGCGTCACTTTTAGCGTGGCTCCATTGGTGCTGTGCACTGCACCATATTTACAAGGAGGCGCAAAGCCACTTTTTGTGGCTTATCACCGCTTTGTAAATATGGTCCCTTCTGACCCAGTTTTCTGCGCAGATGGGTGTCCAGTGGGTGTTGCTGTCGGCATTCCACTGCAACATCAATTGCTTTTGACGCTGCCCCAGATTTACAAGGAATCATAAATCTGAGGCAGCGCCAAAAACTAATGCCACCTGAGGGGTGCCGTTAGCATGGGGCAACGAAGAGAAACACATTTATATCTCCTAGTTTTTGCTTTTTCACACATAGAAAGAGCAAAGGCCATTAATGATTGTTTACATGCAGGAAGGTGCCCCTTACTGCACATAAACAATCATTCAATAATAACGATTTGCCTCTTCTATATGTGCTGCATTCTGCAGCACACATAGAAGTAACAAAGCACCATTGTAGATTATGTGCAGGAAGGTACCCCTTCCTACACATAGACAACCATTCCCTTCAGCACAGACACCCTTGCACTATGGTGCAAGGATGCCTGTGTTAATGCTAGCAGCTAAATTTAGCACCAGCGCAAGGGGATATGATTGAATAACTCAGTAAACAGATGTTCTATTCATGTACAAATACTCTGTAGACCTTGAATGAGAAGCCATCCTCTTCAGCTGCCTTGCAATTGGACAGAATTTTTATTGCAATCACTATTTTTTCCATATTAAATTGAGATACCAAACTGTGTCCATATCCTCTGGTATTGTAGGAATATTAAGTTGGGCTAAATAATGTTTATATTTTCTTATGTGAAAGACCTTTGAGTGTGGCATATATTTTCGCAGTGTCTAGACAAAATTGTCCCCAATCTCCCTAGTTTCTGAGGTAATTTCTCTCTTCTTTGAGTTGATTATGGCATGAATAATGTTTCTGAAATTAGATATGGCTCTGCAGTGTGATCCACCTGCCGTTTATTTAGAGTGTCATTCCTACACCACTCAGGGACTTGGAAATAGGCCACATATTATGTATCAGGAATGTTCAGATATACTTTGGTTAGGATGCCATGAGATGCTGTATGACTGATGACTAAAACTAACATGCCACAGGGGTCTGTTCACAGCGGCATTACATTTGCAAGAACACGCCATGCTGTGAGGGCTAGACCCGTAGGTGCTGTGTGAGACATTGGGCACTGTTTAGGGAGTATTGTCATCTAGTCTCCTGCACCTTGTATGTGAGGTGTCAGGTGCTGTCTAAGTATTCTGCAACATAGAAAACATACATCCATTATCTTGACCTTCAAACTTAGCCCTATGCTAAATGTCCAATGTACTGGCAGTACCAGGCATTAGTGACATCAATGTATTGTGCTACATATGTACATGGTGTAGGTGTTCAGCATTCACAAAGCATTCTACCTTTTCTTGTCTTTCAGGCCGAACTGAAAACTACACCTTTGGTGAGGTGGCCATCTTCCAGGGTCCTAAGGCTACCAGTGAGTGTCTCCTGACTGTTTATGTACACTGTTAAGAATGTCTGAGTTCACGCAGGTTGTTTTGCATGTGCTGGGTAAGGTGTATCATAAGTCAGCTGAAACAAGCCTTTACTGACATGTTGATACACAACAGTAGTCCACACATGACGATGCAGTTAAATGCCTAACTCAAGCCCACATATACACAATGCCCTATAACCGACATGTGTTAATACCTTTGTTGTATTTTGAGAGGTATAATGCTAATGTGTTCATTCTCTCAGACGTGTATGCACAGTGTTGTCTGCATGCAGGGCATTTCACATTCCATCTACTGCTGTTGTTAGACATACTAGGCCGGATTAGGAACTTTGCAGAGGCAAAGTTGATGGCAACAGGGACTACTTCATCTTGGTCTGATACATCTGTCCTTCCTCTCCAACTGAAAACATGAACCCAGAGCAGAAAAGAGCTTTTCTAATCCCTTTGGAAAGATACCCATATACATATGACATGTCAGCAAGGCATTCTGTCAAAGTAGCCCGGCATTTGAGGAGAACGAGGAAGCAAGATTGTAGATGTCACCACCACAGGAACAAAAACAGGGAGAGAGGGCAATCCCAAGTGCTGAGGGTAATGGAATACTTTCTGCAGATATTGAAGCTGTCCCTCAACTGCCCCACCACCCTTGCCACCACTGGGAGTACACGCTACACCCAGGCCTGGCTCCAGTGTGTACCAGCAGGCCACTAATGACATTAAGCGAGGCTGGCAGGCCCCAACTACAGGTTGCCACTATTTTGATGACGATGGACAAACTCCAAAAATCTGTTGACACTATTTTGCCTAACTTTGGGGGACTTCGATCTGTTGCCCCTTCCCTGTTTAAAAAAAATATATATATATCTGATGTTTGCATAGTATAGTATAGGGATTAGATCAGTGTTAGGTGAGTAGCTTTTAAGGTTAGAATGGGCATAGTTAGTTTAGGTAGCTTATTTCTGTTTTATAAATTCTTATGCCAGTACTGTGGATAATAAATGTTTGTTGTTGACTTACAATACTGCTGCCTTACTCATAATGTGGCAGTTGACATATATGGCTTTGATGGATTAGTTCCATGATGTTTGCTTCCATGACATTACTTGTAAACATGGTTGATTGAGTAAAGGAGCAAAGAAGAAGAGACCGGTAAGTTTAACCTGGAATGACTAAATGGATTGTCAACTTGGTTGTGCAGCAAAATTGGCATTATTGCTGAGGATGGACAACAGGCCAAATACAGGTTTGCATCCAAATGTTGTACTGGGTTACGTACACAAAGCTACATGTAATGTAACTGCAAATATGTGATGCAATTCTGACCTATCAGGTATGTGTTGGCTCACTTACTGTTCCCATAAACTTTCTCAATCACCCTTGCAAAAATGTATTGCCCCATCATGGTCGATTGTTGGCTAGCATCCATTCATTCATCTGCCACCTGGACAGTCACATATTTTTGCGTGACCAGTGACAGATTTTTATATGAAGAACTTCATATATGTGAGCCTGGGTAACTACTTGCTAGTTCAAATGCATGTATGATTCACATACACTTTTGGCTTTTCCCTAGGCTAACTTTTTATTTTGTCTATTGCATGCAATTTCATTTTGTGAATCTGTAGAGTAGTATGGCCCAGCACAAATAACATGGGGTATTTCACCTTATAATTACCAGACATACAACAGGCTGTATGGGGAAAGTGATTTTATTTGCAAGTGGACATAGGAGCAAGTCCCAAGTGGCAGTCCTTGGTTCAACAACCCCAACATTTCATCAGAGAATGTCCATGTAGAGTCAAATGGGGGATCCATTGCATTGTACATATGTGGAATAGGAGTGTTTCAGTGAGGAAGAGAATGATCAAAATGCCAACAGGGAGTAAAGCCACACTGGCCATCCTAAATTGGTTGAGGTCAACGGGTGGAACAGCAAAATGAGGACGGTAGCAGTTATCACATACACTGGAATGGACAAACACCAGGGAAAGATGAAACAAACAATTTGGCACAGAGAGATGCTACTGGGCAGCTTTACATTTGTGGAAGGTTAAGTCCACATGTTCCCCCTCTGATGTGTGTACTGCTTCCTGTGAGGAGGGTGTTGTAGATGCCTGGGACAAAAGAAGCACACACATCTCTGGCTGAAGGTGTGGATCTTCTGTCTGCAGCAGCAGTTCTCTGTGTCAAAAAGTGTGGCAGCACTGCACTGAGAAGGGCCTGCTGGTTTGCCAGCACAGCACCTATGTCGCAATGGTAGGCACCCATTGTGGCAATATATGTGTCCTACTTCCGCTCCATGGACTCCAGGATGTTGCGTTTTTCCCCCAGCCATTTGCAACCTCAGTGGTGCCACTTCGGCAGGGCAGTTGTCCATGCCTCTGACTCATGACATCAGCGATATCAGACAGGGACTTTTGTAGTCCACCGAGTGGAGTGGAGTTGCCTCGTATAGCAGATGAGGTGTTCTTATTTGGACCAGGGCACCTATGGAGTGCCTCTAGGGAGCCCTGCATGGTCTTCATTCCCACCGCACCACAACTAGCATCTCTCACTGGACTCCTATCGCACAATGCTGAAATTCTATTTGGGGGTCCTCAGAGTCCAGGGCTCGAATGGGTGTAGCAGGTGGTGTTTGTTGTTTGCTAGGTGGATCCTCTGGAGGCCCCACTATGCTGTTGGCCCTTCTTGCAGCTGGAGATGGTATGTTGAAGGAACCTAGGATTTCCTGGAGGGTGTCTTGATCTAGGGTTAGCAGGCTGTCATCCTCATCCAGAACATCATCCCAGACATGCATCTGTCCAGGAGTTGTAGGTACATCCTCTGCAATGTGAGAGAACAATGTTAATGGTGTCTTAGGTTAGATGTTGACATCAGTAATATGTATGTCATCCAGACTTGCTAAAGGTTCTAATTGGATACAAAATTGAGGCATCAGATGTATGTTATTCAGAGGTATGGAGTTAAATTTGCACTTAAGTTGCCTTTCAGGAGGCAGTATCTCTACAATCCTTATACAACAAATGTGTGACTAACAAGGCAGAGTTTTTTATCATGACACATATTGCAATACAGTTACACAAGTCACTTGGCCCACCATTCATTCAGGTATGAGACGAGATCATGTCCACATTTGCCAAGGTGATTTGCATTCTTGCTTGTGAAATCTATGGTGATTGCGTCTTAACGTGGACACTACTACTGTTCAGAAAGCAACTAATATCCATTGTGTCTGCATTCCCTATGTCTATCCTCCTACCCATGGCTCCTGTGCAGGTGATGTGGCTTATATCCAAAATGTGTTAAGAGTCTTCCATCAGGGTTTCCCACTGTACACTATGGCACTGTGCCTTGTTGTACTGCCTTGCATGCACATTGTGTATTCTTGTGGGCAAGGGTTGAATTGGTTACACTAATTCAGCCCAAATCTACACACCAAATAAACCTTAAAAGACTGCAGGAATGTGTGAGGCCATGTACTTCCAATGTATTTCCTATATCTGTGTCCTCAAATTGAATGACTGCATTCCATTTTGGCAAAATCAATGAGGACAGTGGGCACTGTGTTTCAGACGCAAGGATATGGTCAATGTCACATGAGGTAAGTTGCTGGCATAGACACTCACCCAAGTTGATGTTTACAAAATGTGGGTGCGCGCATAGTATGACACATCCTTTGGCAAAGGGCAACTTACTTGTACTTGTACATGCCTCCTTTGTGACTCTTCATTTAGGTCCAGAGACCCAACTTACTTCCTTACAGGGATGTAACCAATATCATACATGGACTAGCAAGAGGAAAATGCCTCCTGTGATTGTTTTTGTGCAGGAAGGTGACCCTTTCTGCACAAAAGCAATCATCCCTGCAACTCAAACACCCTTGAACCAAGGTGCAAGGGTGCCTCCATTGGTGCATGGCAGCCCATTGTGCACCAGCGCAGGAGAAAGTACAAGAATGCACCGTATCTTATAGATATGCTGCATTCCTGCCCTTTTCTTTTGTTACAGGGCAGCGCAGCAAGAAGGTTGGCAGTGCTTCCTTGTGCCAAAAAGTAGTAACTGAGACCCATGGTTCTGGTGACACATGTCGTGTATTACACTACACATACCATTATGCAGTGGTTGACATGGACTGGTGATGCACTTCAAACATGTAAATGTTAAAGTGTCAGAGATTGACTGAGCTGTGTGACATATTACTGGGAATTGAGAGTGCCATTTCAGTGCAAATTAAAGGGACATGGTCCAGATTCTGGCTCATTGCCCTGCAAACGGAGCAGTGGAGCCCTGGGACATAACTAGCTGCACTGGACAACACAACTTTGTTGCCTCCATTGCCGCTTAATAATATTTACCCTTAGTCTGTGGTTGTCGCTCGTGTGCTGCACTGTTGTGTCCCGGCACTCCAGCCAGCAACTCATCTTGAATGACACCTGCCAACAGCTCCTCCTAGGCGCCCAGCTCCTCCTGCGGTGCAGGGCTCCCTCCTCCAGTACGCAGTGCTGCCTTCAGGTTTTTTGCCAGTTTCTCCTTTGTCCAGCACTTATAATCATGCCCCTGCTCCTTGCAGTCAGTGAGAGTCCTTTTTGCTTGTCCCAAGCTGTTGACCTTCTCCACGATGGCCTGCCAAATGGCCTCTTTCCTCCGTAGTGCCAATTTATAGGTAATGAACAGCGGATGTTGGTGCTCCATCACCTCATATATCAAGATCTCACTCTTCCCCTCACAGAAGTTGCACTTCCTCTTCCCCTGTAAGTCTGCCTGGACATCCTGGCTGGTGCTCCTGTTGTTATCCTAGATGCTGCTGCTTGCTGCATGCTCTATGTGTGTCATTGTTTTCCCAGTGATGTATATATAATTTTGTTTAGTTTTTTTACACATTCCATACACAAAGGCATTGCAGGTCTGATTTGTGTCACAAGTCAGCCCTGCGTCACTTTTACAGCAGTAGCATCAGATTTACCTGCAACAAGATGAACAAGGATACATTTTTTCTGCTGTAGCCAGGTTCATTGATCCTATAGTGCGTTATATTGTAAATATTGTGCTTCCATGGCATAAGACTGTAGCGTACCGTAGCACAGGTATTTATAAAAGCATTGTTGCCACAGTGCAATGATGTGTCTTTTCTTGTAAATGAGGCCCTAAGTTCTTAGGATTCTTTCAATCAGCTTTGTAGTTGATGCCTTGTTCTCCTTAAGTTCTGGGATCCCCGAAAATCTCTGATTTTTTCTCACCATATGATTTTCATAGTGTTCTTGCTTTGCTTTAAGCTTAACGAGTTCTTTTGTTTCTAGGGATAGATCACATTATACTATGGCTTCCACATCTGCTATCTGCTGTTCTAACTCTCATATTTGTTCATCAAAATGGTACATTATTGCATCTAAAACTTTTATCTGTTGTTGTCAATTATTAGCAATATTGTGTTGGTTACTTTTTATTGGCTTTATCTCTGTTAGGATTTTTTTAAAGAAAAACCTAGACAGCATCTGAAGCATCCGAAACAGGGCATATATAATTAAGTTGGGGTGGAGTTGAAGGGCATATAAGAGGGCATTTAGGAATGCTGAGTTCCATTAATCATAAACAACCCATCCTAAATTGGAGGAAGTAAAGTCTAATTCCTCTTCTGAAGTTGCTAAATCCATAGAAGCAAGAAATGTTATGATTATCACCTAAAGGAATATGTCACCACTGTGAGAAAGCAGAACACATTTCACCCTGTGGATCAGAGCTTTTTACCTCCCGCTGCCTTGATTGCAAGTTTACACATTTATGTTGCTGCTCAAATTGATTTATGTTATCTTTCTTATTACCTGTGTGTAACGTGGGTTGGTGACCAAAGTACTCAGGGACTCAGGTAAGTGACAAAAAGCGTTTATTTAAAGAATAGTTTTGTCTTTAGTTATTGTGTTGTTAAGTTATTCTGGTGCTGTCTCAGGTCAGTTTGTCTCTTTGTCCCTTTTCAGCTTCTTGCTTCGCTGGCGAAGATACTTAGGCATCTCTCCCGGTATACCGAAAAAGAAAAGGGAAAAGGAAGGTAAGTCGGGGTAATCTCCTCTTCAGGATTTTAATAGAAATTTGGGGACAAGGAGAGAGAGGGAAAGAGAAAAGAGAGGGGAAAGTGAGAAAAGAGAAAGAGAGAGATCCCGGGTGTAAATATGGGAAGTAATGAGTGGTAGGGTGTGGGGGTTCCACTTTTGTGAAGGGACCGAAATTATTTAGTGCTCGTGTTGGTTGCACACCCACTGTGCTGTTCCCCAATTTAACTATTGTCTTAAAATTAGTCTTCCCTGCCCGTTCCACTCCTCCCTCTCCTTAATTCCCCTCCCTCTCCCTCTGGCCTCCCCTCCTCTCGTCCCTCCCCAGGTGAAATAGCTGTTTGTCCCTCAGAAGGGACTGTACCTTTGAGAGCCACGTCCCTCCTGGGACGTGGCTGGACTTTGTTGCTTCGTACGTCGCTTCCTGGGTTCCCCAGTTTCCCGGGTCTCTGCCGCGGTCAATCTCCTCTGCGTCCGCCTCAGGTAATTTCTTTGATTCCTCCTCAATCTTTTCCGTCGTCTCCGCGTCTCCTCCGTCGTCGGTCTTCTACTCCCCCTCTCTCCTCCCGTCGTCGCTTTTTTCTCCCTTCCAAGCCCGGAAGTCCAGGTTTGCATCTCCAACGCCGGCCCTCCGGTCATCAGGACAACCAGAGACGCTGTTCGCGCGGCTGCGCGAGTAGCGTTTTCCTTGCATGGAGTCCGCACAGCCGGATAGCCGGCTACACTGTGCTTGGTAAAATCAGGCTGAAGCTCCTTGCTTTGAGAAGGTTGTCATTTCTTTTGCTACTGTCTCTGATTCAGCGTTGCTGCAGCTAGGTTTGGACAAGATTGTGCATTGGTTTATGGTTGAGTGCTCCCTCTTCTCCGAAAGCACCATCATCTTCTTTCCCCTCAAGTACTTGTGTCTCCTCTTCTCTGTATTTAATGAGTGGGTCATACATTTATCAGGTGGGCTCTTGTCCTTGAGCTGCATGACATCCATAGTTTCCTCAGCTATAGCCAACTCTATATCAGCAATCTCGGCTTTTGCCCCCTCTGCGGTCTATTTAAATGCATTAGCGAAAACCACTCCTAAGCACAGCCGTCTGTGTCATATTTTTCCTCATTGAGGATTATACAGTTGTTTTTATTGATATTGTCATTAAAGTAATGTTTCATTTCTGTTGAATACTCCATTACCACCGAAGCCCACCCCTCAGGTACGATTAATTTATTTGCACACTCTCACAGCCACATCCTTGTCAGCCTTGAAACCCCTAGTGCTTGTCAAACCCACCTACTCTACCCGTGGAGCCACCTTACCTCAAACCATCTGAAGCACTCATGTGGCTCCCCATAAAGGCTGAACTAAGAGAGGAGGTCGCTGGGTTTCTGAAGGTGAAGTCAGGGCTGATTTCATCATGAGCAACACTAGTTTGGGTTTCTCTGCCTCTGGTACAAGAACACTGTGTAGTTGACAAGTTGCCAAGCAGTTGTTGGATATAAAGTTGCTACAATGTTATGCTTGATTAATTTCCCAGAAAACAAGAAAATCTTGACTACCCAAATGTTTTTTTTTTTTAAACATCTCAAAAAGACTTTCAGTAACATTATCTGATGTATTAATTCTGTCTCCTCTTTCATGACTTTTTGTAACTATTAAAGAAAGTAAGTAGAAGGTATTCTAATATTAATCTCAGGCTCTGGAAAATACTAATTCTGCATCCCAGCCCATCAATTTTTTGCCCACCATTCCACTTCAGATTAGACCCAGCCTGTGCAGATCAGCCTTGATCCTGCTCCAATAGGAACATTCTAGGCTGAACTTCCAGGCCAGGCCTTCTCCAAACCAGAATACAAGCAACCTAAGACTGGTTTCACTCTAATTGGAGCAATTCAGTCAGGCGCAGCTTGGTTCCAGTCACATAGTGAGCATGGGACCGTAAACTAAAAAGTGATGGGTTAGATTCTTGAAATAAACTTGGCCACTGGTAATTACTAGAGCTGCATTCCAGGCCATCACTGTGCCACTGAAACAAACCTATGTCTAGCTGATGAGGCTTAATGAGGGTGAAACCGTTCCTGGGTTGCTTGTCTTCCCACTAAGTTAGGACATGGCCCGACACCTTCAGCTGCACTCTTCCTATTGGAGCAGGGTCAAGAATGATTTTCATACAGATGGGTCCAAACTGAGGTGCATGGTGTGTGAAAAATTGAGATGCAGCCTGAGCGATTGCCAGTGACTGAAATTAAATCAAGCATTCCATCCATCACCTTGTTTTTGATGCCCTAAGTGTGACAGGTATGCCCAGAGATGGACCCATCACACTTCGAATGTAACTAAGCTACAGCTGACTGATGAGTCCTAATACAAGTGAAACCAGTTCTGGGTTGTTTGTGCTCCGGTTCAGGGAGGACCAGTCCTGGCAGTTTGAGTTGGACTTTTCCCATTGGAGCATAGTCAAGACTAATTTTCATATGGCTAGGTACACATTGAGGTGGCATGGGGGTTGAAAAACGATGGATTGGGATGTGGCCTTAAGAAGTTGCCAGTCATTCAGATCAAAGCATTCCATCAATGATTTTGTTTTTGATGCCATTAATTTAATGAAGCAGCATGTGAAATTTAGAGAAAAGCTTAGAGGTATGTAAAGAATACCTGCAGACTTAACAATATAAATCAGTTCACAAGCCATTGGGCATTTGCACAAGTCTTGTGGCACCACTATTGGGCTTTGGGGGGTAGGTCCTTGGAAATGCACATATGAGTTGGAAAGGGTCTTCTAGCAAAGGCCTTAGAACATTGGTTTAATGCAATCTATGACAAGTAGTCAATGTCTGTCTTGAGGCTCATTTTTGGAAAGCAATCCTTGGGCTGTTAAGGTTTTGTAATACAGGGAAAGAGCTTAAAGCCACAGATAATTACCATGGGGTGCACAGTTTAAGACTAAGCTATGAGACAAAAGGTTTTCAACTGAAGGGCCGAGAATTTGGGGAAAGGTCTTAGCTCATCAGCTACAGGAATGTGGTAAAATTATTATGCATAACATTGGTCATATTGTATCAATCTTAGGGCTTAAGCCTGGGCAATAGATTATGTGTAAAATAATATGAATGGAGCCACAGGCATTGACTATGGATTAGAGACAGGTCTCAGATAAGCACTTTGGCTCAAACCTGTAAGGTAGTAGGGCACAGGCATTAGTACACAAGAACAAGCCATGTTGCACAACAGGATACAATGAGGCATTATGCCTTGAGTTCAACACTTGAGATGTAGATTATTTAGAGCAGGTCTTAAGGGACATGCATCTACAGAACGTTCAAACTGCATCCTGGGTTGCTAGGGTGGTAATATATAGCAATCTAGGTGTAGATACCCTAAAAATAATAGGCTTATCTTTGGCACCTTTATTCCTCCGTTTTGCAGAATGTGGAAGCAAAATTCTGCTTTGAACCACAGCTGTTTTATATTCCACTTAACAGTACAAAAAGATCATTTTATATAATCATCTGCTCACCAATATTGCTAACACGTTTATTTTACCTAGGAGGTTCATTAAATGTGTTCTGTATCCTACATAAACCACAGAGTTTAGTGAGATGTTATTTCTTCTTCCAAAATATACCCTAGCAAATATGTGTTTCATAAACTAGTCATTAACAAGATGATCCCCACTCCTTTCCAGGGCTATCTGAAATACTTAAACATTACAATCTACAAATACATGAAAATAATTAGTATACATACACCACTTGTTTTGAAATAGTGCTCAATATCAATATTCTAAAATCATTCAATATAATTCATTAGTAACTGATGGTTAGAAAAGACAAGAGGGTCACTGTGAGCAAATCATGAGTTAGAGATCTCAGCATTATTTAAGGTGGCCTATGCAATGCACACATGCACATGCAATATTATCAAATGAAGGAAATCCCAAACAATAATCCTCAATTATAGCTAACATATGATATTATCACAATTTACCTCAACCATTAGTCTCACAGTCTCCTCGCATTGTCAACTAATCGCATTAACTAGATCTACAATGTTAAAAATAATTATGATAAGAGAGATTCATATATGGGTTATTCCTAAATTATTATTATTATTACAATATTAAAATCCCAGCTCAACAGCTACTTGTACTTACTGAAAGAGCACTACCATCACTCTTGTAATGTTACCTCCTCTTTTTAGAAACAAGGACTTCTTTTGGACATAGTGGTTCCTGTTTCGTATTAGCCTTTAGCAATAAACTTTCTACAAAGGGTACACAAATGCAATCGGTGCAGTTAGAGACAACTGAAACTGGCATGGACTGCAAAAAAAGAGTTTACCTCATAAAATAATTAACCTCATAATAGAAATTGTAGCGTAATCGGCCGGCAGGAGTTTCTCCTTTCCCGAACAATATGGCATCAGTTCCCGTGAACTGAGTGTACAGTTTATACTTTACAAAGTGGTTAGAAAAAACGTCCAGGAAGGTATGCAAAGTATTATCCATAAGCAACAATACACCACGATAGTAGTTCCATATGGTAGTATGTTTTTTTGATCAACGATATAACCTAAAGAAAATGGTCTGGATGATATTTTTTGATGAACCTTTAATGTCAATTGTATTTATTAAGAATTGTTTTCAACTGGTTCAGAAAGATCAAGATGGTGAAACCCATTCTTTAAAAAACATTTGTTTCTTCAGGTTGGGTTTATTTTTTACGCTGAAATTCAGATTCAGTGAAAGTTGTATTCTATTATTAGGTCATAATTATAATTGTACATCAAAAGTCATGGTCTTATAAATAAATGTCAGAGAGTAAGCTTACAATAACTATTACAAATGCATAACAATGTAAAAAAAGATTAAATCACTCAGATGAGAACAACTAATAATCACCTACAGATTAAAATATGAAGAACAAGAAAGCTTTTGGATAAAGATCGTGAATGATGTATATCTTTTAAAACCCCTTCCCTTTACATTTGGGAATAAATACTTTTTTTGAATAAGAACAATAGAATTTACAAAAAAAGGTAAAATGAAGTAAACCTAGCGACAAACTGTCCTCACAGGGGCACATAGAGATGGCCACTGGATCAAACTAATTTAGCGGGAAGCTTAAATGCCATCTAATAGCACCAAGTCGAATCCTAGGGAGAAGAGATCGTTCCCAGGGATTAGTGACTATTCCTACTATTACAAGAGTGGGAACAACAACTGATTAGTTCATCTTTTGGTATCATGGACATACTTATTAGGGATGCCAAAGAAAAGAGGGACCATTTACTTGCTGATATTGAGACACTAGAGAAAGAAATCCGGGACACGAACCTTAAAGAAGGCATAAATAAGAATTATGACATCTTAAATAATGTTCTCCAACAACATCAGAACTACATAAAGGACAAGAAAATGCGCAAGCTTAGACGTGATGCCAATGACTATGCAACAGGCAGGGTTTTTACCTTTGCCCACAAATTTGATAACTTCATTAATGACAATCGGCCCAATAGAACGCCACTACCACCAGCACAAGCCATTTCTAGCATCACATCTAGTGACACTGAACTATCTTGCTGTTCTAGCATTACAAGTGATGAAACGAACAGCTACAGACAGGAACAGAACACCCTCTCTTACAACAAATCTACTTTTTTATTAGAGATGGAAAGGTTCCGCAGAGGACAGAGGCACAACAGAAACACACAGGCCACGCACACAAGAGAACCAGAAGGGGTAAGAGAAACAAGGGCGGTCCCAACAAACAACAAGACCGGGGTTACCACAAGATCGACAACACGCAACATGAAGAACTAGATGTTTGTATCACTCACAATGATGACCTATGTGTCATCAATCTATCAAATATGACCCTAGACCAACAACAACTGAGTGTGCTTAAGAAAGGTCTGGGTTTCGTTCCAATGGCCTTTCTGGATTTTACGGAGATGCATATTGATCTCTTTAAATTCACACGGAAATGCAAACTAATGAAATACTTCGATCACAAATTCACAACAAACGATAGGCAATTTGACAATATTACTACCTGCGACTTCTCCATAGGAGACATTAGGGACATAGAGACCCTACTTTCTTTAGAAGACGATGACAGTAGCAGCAATACACCTACTTGTGATGACATTTTAAGAGACCTTGGTCTCAGTAGTACAACTACCTGTGCCAGTGGCCTCAGACCACGATCCAAATTTACACCTATCTTCTCATCAGACAATGCAATAGACGTGTTCCACAACTTAGTCACAAATGATCTTTACAAATTGGAGAATCAATACACACTTGGCCCTAAATCTCGGCCAAATAATCTAAGTTCACAAGAGTCCAGGGCCCTACAATCTCTGGGTGATATGAAAGATGTAGTCATCAAGGAGGCTGACAAAGGTGGCAATATTGTCATCATGAATCGAAATGATTACGTTGGAGAAATAGACAGACAACTCCGAGACCAAATAGCCTATTGTAAACTTCTTACCAACCCCATTGGCAATATCACCAGAGAGATAGAGCACACACTTAATTTTTGGATGAACAGAGGACTCCTCACTAATTCTGAACTCAAGTATCTTTTCAACCCTACACCTGTGTCTCCATGCATCTACATCCTTCCCAAGGTTCATAAACCAGCACCCTTCCCACCGGGCAGACCCATCATATCCGGCATTAACTCACCCACCGAAAAACTATCAGAATACATTGATTTCTTCCTACAACCGTTTGTAAGTAATCTACCGTCATTCATTAAAGACACGACACACCTTCTCAGTCTCATTGCAGACTATGAATGGACAGATGGCCATCTCTTGGCCACACTAGATGTGACTTCTCTGTACACATGCATACCTAAAAAGGAAGGTTTGGCTGCCATTCGTTTTTTTCTAGATAAAAGGGAAGCCATTTTTTTGGAACATTCTACTATGCTGATGGATCTTATCAATCTAGTCATGGACAATAACATTTTCTTACATGAGGGATCCTGGTATAGACAACAGCAAGGGGTGGTAATGGGGGCCAAATTTTCACCCTCTTTTGCCAATCTCTACATGGGCCACTTTGAACATCATCATCTGTGGTCAAACGGTCCACCAGAACTTACGCAGCACATCCTCTATTGGGGACGATATATCGATGATATCCTCCTTTTCTGGTCAGGTGACAGCCTATCTCTAGATAGGTTTATTCAACATCTTAATGTCAACTCATACAATCTGTACTTTACTTCAAACATTAGCTCTGTGAGTGTTGATTTTTTGGATGTGACATTATATACTGTTGACAACCACATCCGCTCTAAGCTATTCAGGAAGGCCACAGCATCAAACTCTATTCTACACGCAAAGAGTGCCCATCCGCATTCCCAAATCAAAGCCATCCCATATGGGGAAGCGGTAAGGGTGAGACGCAATTGCCAGGAAGATCTGGAATTTGCTAAACAGTTAGATCTACTGGAACATCGCTTTCTGAACAGAGGTTATCCAAAGAGACTAATTAGCAATACGCGGGAGAGAATCATGAAGATTAACAGGACTTCCTTATTTCAGAAGAAAAAGAATAAAACCCAGTTACAGACAAACCAGAAAAAAGCACCAGCATTTATAACCACATACACTTGTGCTAGCTCAGAAGTCTACAAGATTCTTAAGAAAAACTGGCACATACTAATGTCTGATGAGAGCCTCAGGAAAGGTTTAAAGAGCAGCCCAGATATGATCCACCGTAGAGGCCGCACCCTGAGGGATTGTTGGAAAATGGGTTATTGGTAGGGCAGGTAGGTACCTACACCTAGCAACAAGCCACAAACCTCCACAAAAGTACAGTTAGGTCTCAGTAAATTAATCCCAGCTCTACCCTTGGTAGCTTGGCATCGAGTGTCAAGGCTTAACTTAGGAGACAAAGTGTAAAGCATTCAAATATCACAAAACAGTAATTAAATAAAACACAGGAAACAGTTTAAAAATCCAAAACCAATTTATAAAAATAGCTTATATTTTTATCTTTAAAATGACACAAAAACGATTAAAATCGGTTCAGGGGAACCGGAGATATGAATTTTTAAAGTATTATTATTTTCTAGCGCTTAGAAACAAAAAGCGCCAATCGGGTCATCTGGTTGCACCAGGACCGGGGCAAAGTCAAACTTTCAGGCCGACCGCGATGGAGCCCTGCTCGGCTACAAGTCGCGGGAGGCCTCGGTTAAAAAGTTACCTTCTGACTTAGTCTCTTTTTTGATGTTTTTCTTCCCCGGGACGAACCTGCCAGTTGGATCCGACCTCCTGGAGCCCTTGTCCGGATACGCGAAGTCGGTTTCCTCGGTGGTGATTTTTACCTTCGGACTTAGTCGTTTTTTCGAGATGAAAATCCTTCGACCGGGGTAAACCTGGATCTTGATCCGACGTCCGTGGAGCCCTTCTCGGATACGATGGCTGGAAGGTCCCGGTCAACTTTTTACGTTCGGACTTAGTCTCTTTTTTTGGATGTTTTTCTTTACCGGGACGAACCACGAAGTCAGGCCGGGTCGCGGTTGAGGCAAGCCGGCTAGAATTTCCGCGTCGGGTCGGTCACTTTATGGAGCTTTTTTTCAAAAATTCTCCAATCTTTTCCAAACTTCTGGGGCTTCACCCAGATGTTCTTTTAAGGTTCTTTTGGGGTCCACAGCTCACCCCAAGGGTCCAGAAGTTCTGTGATGGTCCTTGGGAAGTGCGGACTTCAACTCCCAGAATGCACCTGGCGCAAACTCCTTTTTGGCCACTGGACAGTGGTCAGCTGGTCACTTTTTCAGGAGTTGGTGCAGGGGACTCTGGTTAGCAATTTTTCACCTGTAGCAAACAGGGAGTCCCTCCTTGAACCAGTGGAAGCCAGGCAAAGTCCTTCTTGTGGTGAAGCCCAAGTGTGCAGCTGGTGCAGTCTTTCTGAGTGCAGGGTCCAGGTGCAGGCCAGGGGTCCAGCAGGGCAGTCCTTCTTCTCCTTGTAGTTCTTTCTTCTTGAAATTTGGTGGGGATCTGAGGCGTGGGTGCAGGTCTGCCAGTTTTATCCTTGCTCCTGGGTGAAAAGCAGGGGGGCCCTGGTCCTCCAATCAGGGACAGGGTCGTCCCCCTGTGATGACCACTTCCTGGGAAGTGTGGCAAAAATCCATCCCAGAAGGCAACAGTCTCTAAAAATCCAAAATGGATTAATCTGATTTTTGGAGGAGAGATCTGGCTGAGCCCACCCACTGGTGTGGCTAAAAATCATAAACACACCCCTCTCCTGCCCTCTCCTAATCTAATCAAGGGGGCACCTAGCTGTCTGGGGTTGCAGGATGTGGGGGTGTTGCTGGGTGCTCCAGATGTCCTTCTCTGCCTTTGAAGACCAGTTTGGCAGCCCTCCCCCTTCCTGCCTCACCATCTGCTGAGGGGAGATTCTCTCCCCCAAGCACATTCCTTTGTGTGAAGCCAGGCCACTTCACACCTCATTAAAGTGGCCTGGCAGAAGCTGCTGCAGGCTGGCCAATCAGAGCACAGCAGCAAAAACAATGCAGAGCTGAAATTGGCAACTTTTTAGGTAAAGTCTAAACTTTTTACCTGCACTAGTTATATTAAATCCAACAACTGGAAGTTGTGGGATTTATTATAACAATCAATTTGATACCAAATTCTTGGTATGTAACATTTAAGGAGACTTTAAAATTTAAAATAAAGTCTGCCCATTCTAGCCTATGAAGGCCATTTACTTCAATGAGGGAAAAACGAATTTGGCTGTTTTTACCTCACCAGGGCTTATAAATCTATTTTTATAAAGTCCCTGCTTATAGTTACATGGCACCCAGCCCTAGGGGCACATAGGGCACACCTTAGGGGTGACTTATATGTAAAAATAAGGTAGTTTAAAACTTTGGAAGTACCTTTAATTCCAAAGTCGAATTTGCATATAACTTTAATTTAAAAGCAGCCAGCAAGGCAGGCTTGCTTTTAAAATGACACTGGGCACCTCAGCAATGCACCTAGGTGTGCACCACCTATGCTGTGGTCCCTAAACCTACATGCCCTACCATATACTAGGGACTTATAGGTAGGTTAACTTAGCCAATTATAATTAGCCTAATTTGCATATCCATTTTACACAGAGCACAGGCCCTGGGACTGGTTAGCAGTACCCAGGGCACCATCAGAGTCAGGAAAACACCAGCATAAAGTGGAAAATGGGGGCAAAAAGTTATGGGGCCTCTGCAATCAGCCCCAGTTTCTCACACAACCCCCCCCCAGCCCACACGCCCAGGAGACTCAGCCCAACCCTGGGAGAGTCTTCCTGGCTTGTTAGGCGAGGAAGACAGTGAAGAAAACTGGCTGTCCCTTTGCAGGGCCTACTCTGCCTTATATCCTCCTGTCAGGGTCACTCCCTCTGGGTAGTGAAGCCATCCCAACAGTAAAAGGACCCAACTCAAACTGAAACTTCCCTCTAGGGGGGTCTTCCTCCTCTCTCTCTGCCAACTTGGGTAGTGAGGTGCCCACCTCCCCTACTCCTAACTTTGCTAGGGCAACACCTAGCTTACCCAAAGAAGTCACCCAACACTTGAGCAACCCCACCATGACCAATAGGGTCAGGGGGCCTACTTTGCTATTGGCCCTGGGGTCTGCCTCCCAGGCCAAGTACAGTGCTGCCAGGAAGGCTAGCACCCAGCAGAGGCTACTGACAGCTGTCAGTACCCAGAACCACACCCTAAGCTCTCCACTGACAGGTGGCTGAGCTGCTTTAGGGGCAACTTTGGGGTCCTGGCACCCCTCTTGCTGTCTAGAGTGGGGGCCTACCACCTCCTGTGGCAGACACCCTCCTTCCACTCT
Organism: Pleurodeles waltl; assembly: GCF_031143425.1. NCBI lineage: Eukaryota > Metazoa > Chordata > Amphibia > Caudata > Salamandridae > Pleurodeles > Pleurodeles waltl. Next base: position 1,314,957,650 of record NC_090445.1, on the reverse strand, counting down.
CCCTTCTGTCAGTGCAGGGGCAACACCTTGCATCTGGACAGCTGCCTGACTACTCAGGACTTCCTTGGGGTCAGGTGAGGCCTCACCAGTGCCAACTCTGGGCTCCCCCCTTACTGGGGCAGAAGGCCTTTGGCTCCCTGGAACTCTCTTTAAGAGTGGCCTACCCTTCCTTTTCTTCTTTCCTTTTCTTGGGGACCCCTGTCTCCTAACTGTAGGGACTGACTCCCCAGGACTTTGGGTTGGGGGGGCGCCCTGGGCGACCACCCCATCTGTGACCAGACTCTCCTCTGGGAGGTCATTGCCCAGGATACAATCTAGGGGGAGGTCAGCACTGACTACCACCCTAATCCAGTCAAGGATACCCTCCCTCTCTAGGGGCACTATGGCTACAGGTTTGGAGGTGACCTCCCCTGTGGCTATCCTGACTTTCTTTGTCTTTCCTGGGACATACATGTCTGGGGTCACTAACCGGTCACTCACTATAGTGTGACTGGCACCGGTGTCTCTCAGGCCAGTGGTAGGGATCCCATTCACTTGAATGTGGTGGAAGTGCCTACTCCCACCCTCAGGGATCACCAGCTTACCATCTGGTCCTGTCTCCCAGCACAATGCTAGGAGGACTTCATCATCTGAGGAATCCTCCTCTATGGCTACACTGGACAGCCCAGTGCTAACCACCTTCTTTGGACAGGCTGCATCTCCTCTGAAGTGACCTGTCTGCTGACAGTCAAAGCAAGCCCTACTGTCCAAGAGCTTTTTTAACCCTGGGTCTCCCTGTCTCTGCATGTCAGAGTGGGAGTGGGATTTACTCTCCTCCTTCTTAGGGTTCTGGGGTACAGAGGGAGTCTCTGTGGTGGGCTTACCACCTCCCTCCTTAGGTTTTTGGAGACCTGTCCCCCCCCTTCTTGGAGTCTCCCCCCTGGGACTTGACAACCACCCTGGTTCTCAACCACTCATCAGCTGCCTCCCCTAGCTCTCTAGGGTTGGTCTGCTTAGAGTCCACTAGATGCTGGCGGAGCCTCTCTTGGACACAATTAGTTAGAAGGTGCTCCCTCATAATCAAATTGTACAGCCCCTCAAAGGTACTTACCCTGTTGCCCTGTATCCAGCCCTCCAGTGCTTTTACTGAAATGTCCACAAAGTCCACCCAGGACTGGGTGCTTGTCTTTTGGGTGTCCCTAAACTTAAGCCTATACTGCTCTGGGGTTAGACCAAACTTTTTAGTCAAGCAACTCTTCATACTGGGGTATGAGTCTGCATCCTCCCCACTCATGGTTAGGAGCCTATCCCTCCCAGAGTTGGGAACTAACTCCCAAAGGAGTGAACCCCAGTACTGAGGCTTGACTTTCCTCATCTGGAGGGCCCTCTCAAAGGCCCCCAGCCACTTATCTATGTCATCCCCCTCTACATAGGCAGGAACCACCCCTTTGGGTAATCTGGGGGCAAAACCCCCACCCAGGGACACCTCAGTTTCTTTCTCGCTGCCTCCATCTTTTTTTTCTTTGCTTGCCCACTTTTTCTTTTCTAGGGCAAGCTTATCTGCTTCCAAAGCTATGTGGGCTAGCTGGGCTTCCAGCTCTCTTTCCCTGATGGATGGGTTCTCTCCTCCTGAAAGGACCCTCTTCCTACCACTAGCTTTGGGTCTGCCCCTAGTGACTGTATCCAGTGAGGACCGTTCCTCCTCTTCCTCACTTGGGGTCTGATGCCTTCCCTCCCCTGAGTGGTTAGAGTTAGCATCTTCCTCTTTTGGTTCCTCCTCTGGAGCTTCCTCTGTCTCTACCTCTTGGGCCTCAGCCCATGCTGTCAGGGATTTAATCAGGATTTGCTTCCTGAGATCAGGGGTTGCAGGCAACCCCCTCTCAATACACAACCCCCTAAGCTGGACTACTGTCAGTGTGGGTAGGCTAGCCAGATCAAGCTCCATGGTTCCCTAGTTTTGTGTCAACAAAAACTTTTTGCAAAAATTGGAAACAAGAATTTAGAAAAAATTACAAAAATTCAATAATTGAAATTAATCCAAATTAGTTTAAAAAAAAAAAAATTAAAATTAAAAATTAAAAACAATTTTTGCACTAGGACAATTTAAAGGATTTTTAATTTGTTTTATCTAAAACTGTAACGTGATATTGAACACAAGTACAGGATCCCGTCGCTGCTTCCAATTATGTTGGAAAATGGGTTATTGGTAGGGCAGGTAGGTACCTACACCTAGCAACAAGCCACAAACCTCCACAAAAGTACAGTTAGGTCTCAGTAAATTAATCCCAGCTCTACCCTTGGTAGCTTGGCATCGAGCGTCAAGGCTTAACTTAGGAGACAAAGTGTAAAGCATTCAAATATCACAAAACAGTAATTAAATAAAACACAGGAAACAGTTTAAAAATCCAAAACCAATTTATAAAAATAGCTTATATTTTTATCTTTAAAATGACACAAAAACGATTAAAATCGGTTCAGGGGAACCGGAGATATGAATTTTTAAATTATTATTATTTTCTAGCGCTTAGAAACAAAAAGCGCCAATCGGGTCATCTGGTTGCACCAGGACCCGGGGCAAAGTCAAACTTTCAGGCCGACCGCGATGGAGCCCTGCTCGGCTACAAGTCGCGGGAGGCCTCGGTTAAAAAGTTACCTTCTGACTTAGTCTCTTTTTTGATGTTTTTCTTCCCCGGGACGAACCTGCCAGTTGGATCCGACCTCCTGGAGCCCTTGTCCGGATACGCGAAGTCGGTTTCCTCGGTGGTGATTTTTACCTTCGGACTTAGTCGTTTTTTCGAGATGAAAATCCTTCGACCGGGGTAAACCTGGATCTTGATCCGACGTCCGTGGAGCCCTTCTCGGATACGATGGCTGGAAGGTCCCGGTCAACTTTTTACGTTCGGACTTAGTCTTTTTTTTGGATGTTTTTCTTTACCGGGACGAACCACGAAGTCAGGCCGGGTCGCGGTTGAGGCAAGCCGGCTAGAATTTCCGCGTCGGGTCGGTCACTTTATGGAGCTTTTTTTCAAAAATTCTCCAATCTTTTCCAAACTTCTGGGGCTTCACCCAGATGTTCTTTTAAGGTTCTTTTGGGGTCCACAGCTCACCCCAAGGGTCCAGAAGTTCTGTGATGGTCCTTGGGAAGTGCGGACTTCAACTCCCAGAATGCACCTGGCGCAAACTTCTTTTTGGCCACTGGACAGTGGTCAGCTGGTCACTTTTTCAGGAGTTGGTGCAGGGGACTCTGGTTAGTAATTTTTCACCTGTAGCAAACAGGGAGTCCCTCCTTGAACCAGTGGAAGCCAGGCAAAGTCCTTCTTGTGGTGAAGCCCAAGTGTGCAGCTGGTGCAGTCTTTCTGAGTGCAGGGTCCAGGTGCAGGCCAGGGGTCCAGCAGGGCAGTCCTTCTTCTCCTTGTAGTTCTTTCTTCTTGAAATTTGGTGGGGATCTGAGGCGTGGGTGCAGGTCTGCCAGTTTTATCCTTGCTCCTGGGTGAAAAGCAGGGGGGCCCTGGTCCTCCAATCAGGGACAGGGTCGTCCCCCTGTGATGACCACTTCCTGGGAAGTGTGGCAAAAATCCATCCCAGAAGGCAACAGTCTCTAAAAATCCAAAATGGATGAATCTGATTTTTGGAGGAGAGATCTGGCTGAGCCCACCCACTGGTGTGGCTAAAAATCATAAACACACCCCTCTCCTGCCCTCTCCTAATCTAATCAAGGGGGCACCTAGCTGTCTGGGGTTGCAGGATGTGGGGGTGTTGCTGGGTGCTCCAGATGTCCTTCTCTGCCTTTGAAGACCAGTTTGGCAGCCCTCCCCCTTCCTGCCTCACCATCTGCTGAGGGGAGATTCTCTCCCCCAAGCACATTCCTTTGTGTGAAGCCAGGCCACTTCACACCTCATTAAAGTGGCCTGGCAGAAGCTGCTGCAGGCTGGCCAATCAGAGCACAGAAGCAAAAACAATGCAGAGCTGAAATTGGCAACTTTTTAGGTAAAGTCTAAACTTTTTACCTGCACTAGTTATATTAAATCCAACAACTGGAAGTTGTGGGATTTATTATAACAATCAATTTGATACCAAATTCTTGGTATGTAACATTTAAGGAGACTTTAAAATTTAAAATAAAGTCTGCCCATTCTAGCCTATGAAGGCCATTTACTTCAATGAGGGAAAAACGAATTTGGCTGTTTTTACCTCACCAGGGCTTATAAATCTATTTTTATAAAGTCCCTGCTTATAGTTACATGGCACCCAGCCCTAGGGGCACATAGGGCACACCTTAGGGGTGACTTATATGTAAAAATAAGGTAGTTTAAAACTTTGGAAGTACCTTTAATTCCAAAGTCGAATTTGCATATAACTTTAATTTAAAAGCAGCCAGCAAGGCAGGCTTGCTTTTAAAATGACACTGGGCACCTCAGCAATGCACCTAGGTGTGCACCACCTATGCTGTGGTCCCTAAACCTACATGCCCTACCATATACTAGGGACTTATAGGTAGGTTAACTTAGCCAATTATAATTAGCCTAATTTGCATATCCATTTTACACAGAGCACAGGCCCTGGGACTGGTTAGCAGTACCCAGGGCACCATCAGAGTCAGGAAAACACCAGCATAAAGTGGAAAATGGGGGCAAAAAGTTATGGGGCCTCTGCAATCAGCCCCAGTTTCTCACAGGGATAAACTGTGCCACAGCTATTTACCAATTGTTACCAATACTAGCTGGCTACCCTCACCACCATCTGGGTTCTATAAGTGCGGTCATTGTAATGTCTGTGAATATGCCCTGGATAAAACAAAAAATTTCTGCCACAATACAAAAATAGTACATAAAATTAAACATTTTATGAACTGCAATACCAAATACATCGTATATTGTATTATCTGTCTGTGCAAAAAAATCTACATTGGCAGCACAATCAGACCCTTCAAAGAAAGGCTACAAGAACACATCCGGGCAATTAAAAACAATAACAAGGAGTACCCTTTTGCTTCACACTACAACTCAGCACACCCTCTCCATGAGAAACTAGATATACACACACATGGCATTGCCACTTTAGGCAACTGTCCAAGGGGGGGTAACAAAACTCTCCTCCTCAGGCAACTGGAGAGCAGATGGATAGTCAAACTGCGGTGTGTGGAAGAGGGACTCAACTCTGACAAAGATCTCCATGTGTTTCTGTAAAACTTCATCTATACATATGAGAGACTTAATCCTAGACTTTTTATGTTACAGTGCTACAACCATGTCTCAGATATGATCTGTGATTGTATTACATAATGTACATGAATTATAAGCTTTCATCAACTTTGTTTAGTACCATATGTTTGCATATTTGCCATTTTTTCTCAGGCATATTCTTATGTATTTGTTTCTGGATTACCGTTCTCACTCATGTATATTCTCTGATACTGGTTATGCGATATTTCTCTCTACAACTTTATGTCTTCTATAGTCCATTTTACTGTTTAATAATCATTATACTATGTATCTTTCATATCCAAAAACATACCTCCGCCCTATTTGTAAAAATGCATTGTCAAGAGATTCTTATTATAATTTGTTTCGTATATTAGGCGCCCATATTTCTGCCTCTAGCATGATACTCTTTGTCTACCATCTAACACATCTAAATATATTACTGCCCTTGACGCATGCTCACACATGGTGTGGAGAATCTACTATGTTTCCATCTCACTTACTGATCACCGTTAAAACCATCAAATATTCTCCGCGTTTTTTAGGTGAACACTTTTTGTTATTCTATTTTCTACTTTTTATCTATATTACTTTTTTTCCTCTCCCCTTTTTCTATTCTAACATGGCGCCCATTTTTCGGCCCATCCAGTCCCTTTTCTATTACAATGCCCAGTCTCTGTTTCCATTATAAACTTCCGGCTTCGTCTCTGGCGAACGTCTCCGTGACGACGCCATTCACATACTGGCTCCAACGCAACATGGACAGCCTGAAGGTAAGAGGCGTTTGCCCAGCCGTTCTTTCCCTTTTTTTTGCCCAATTTACTAACGGGCACAACCTGCCATTACTTTTTTTTTTTTTTTTTTTTTTCTTCGCCTTGGGACTCACGTCCCAGACTCGCGAAGTGAGCTTTTCTCCAACTTCTTTTTATAACTTCCCGTCTCCACTGCCTAGGACGGTCGGACACTGGGGAAACCCACTATCCGATCACGCCATGATTATCCTCATTTGAGCGCTTTTTAGGACAATCCGCTAGTACTGTTCTTGTCCCTAACGATATACAGGTTTTAATCAATTAAATCTTTGGGGTAACTACTTACCATTGTTTTTCTACAACCCGCTTGACACCTTTCGTAGATATTTTTGTCCTTATATATACATAAAATAATTTTTCCTAACATTCAGTCCATCGCGATAGTAACTTTTGTCAGATCATAATTTTTTCTGCAAACCAACGGACAGAGCTAGAGGCTCTTGTATTTTGGTAATCTTATAGTCCTCAGTTCACTTGTCCACAACAATTATCTTAACTAACTTACGCTCTTTTTGCGCCTAATGAGCAGTGGGACGCCAGTAGTTTCCACCGCCCGATTACACTTTTTGTCCCCGGTTTATATTTTATATTTGATACAATGTCTCAATATTAGACCTCTTTTAGGTCTTTTTTTGCCCCCACGATATGTGAACAACTCAATCCTTTTGCCATATTATTATATACAACTTCGGACACTACTCTCTTGCTTATTACATTTATATTTTATTTTTCTTCTAGACTTACCATGGTCTCAGGCAGTAAACTCTACACATACTATAACTTATACACCCTGCTGTACGGTTCAGTTTTTCTTGGAAATTTATCAAGAGCAACCTCTTAATTCGTATACTACAAGGTATGCTACTATTGTCTCTTACCGCCAATTACATCACTTTCAGTTGTATCTTTCTTTGTTTTACATGTTGCTTACTGCATGTATATCATCCCATTTTTAGACTTACTGAGGTCGCAGTCTTTGAACTCTACCCATATTACCACCTGTACACCATACTGTACGTCTCAGTTTTTTCTTGGATTCTATCAGGATTAAACATCTAGTCCATACACTGCAAGGTATGCAACCATTACTTTCCCGCTGAAACATACCATTTCCAGTTACACCTTCCTCCGCTTCCACTCTCAACTATTTACAGTATCGTGCTGGTGAAGACCACTAATCATCTGGTACACCATACATAATATTATTCTTCGTAGTCACAAAATTGGCTTTTTGCATGGTCTTGCCGTGTCCTGTCACTCTTCTCTTTTATGCACCAAAACACTAATATGCTCGTTTTTGTCCTGCCACCTACTATCTTATTATCAACCGCTCAACACATTGGTTGATGCTGGCATCGTTCTCACCTGTACTCTCAACCTTTTTGCACACACCATCCTAGGTGTTTGGGTTTCTCGTTCCTTTTCACTATTCCAAATGTTGTTTTTTCACATTTCCTAATGCAAAAATCTACTCTGATTTCAATGCATTTTTAAGCTCTGTTACTGATACATCCTATTCATGTATTCTTACAGCCTTGAAAAAGTCAAGGATGACGAAACACGTATCGGCTGTTTTTACAAAAATGTGAAAAATGTACAGTGCTTCCATACTACATATCCAGTGCATTTCATGATATCAGAGGATTTTTACCCTGATCTGATACAAAGGAATAAAAAAGTCTTTTCCACCTTGATCCTGGGATGTGCCGTGGTTTTCCTTCTAATAATTATAATTGTACATCAAAAGTCATGGTCTTATAAATAAATGTCAGAGAGTAAGCTTACAATAACTATTACAAATGCATAACAATGTAAAAAAAGATTAAATCACTCAGATGAGAACAACTAATAATCACCTACAGATTAAAATATGAAGAACAAGAAAGCTTTTGGATAAAGATTGTGAATGATGTATATCTTTTAAAACCCCTTCCCTTTACATTTGGGAATAAATACTTTTTTTGAATAAGAACAATAGAATTTACAAAAAAAGGTAAAATGAAGTAAACCTAGCGACAAACTGTCCTCACAGGGGCACATAGAGATGGCCACTGGATCAAACTAATTTAGCGGGAAGCTTAAATGCCATCTAATAGCACCAAGTCGAATCCTAGGGAGAAGAGATCGTTCCCAAGGATTAGTGACTATTCCTAGGTGTGATTCAATGCCAGGTGTTGTTTGAATCATTACATAATCGTGGTTAAATGACTTTTTGAAAGTCATCACACTTCTCTCCCTTGATTGCAATTCCATAAAGGCCCGGTTAGCCAAGGTTTGGTCAAGAATGTTATATTCTGAGGATTAGTAAACAGAGACTTTACCCAGTCGGTCAATACCAGAACTCACATATGATAGGAACAGGGTTATCAAGCCCTGATCTCAAGAAATACAGTCCTGAATTATATTCAGAAAAATGTGCTCGGTATAGCAGATGGACCACCACAGGGAGTCAACCCAATCTGGTCCATAATATATCCCACACCTAACTCTTTGTGAATGGCATAGTTATATCAATAGTCAGAGAAAAATATAGTTTTCCTTCATCTGAAGGCTGCTCACATCCTAGTAACCCCAGACACTAGAGCAATAGCTCAGTACAGGGACGCACTTATGATTGTAAATTTCCATTAGCGGGGCAAAAGATTTATTATGAATGCTTTCAGCTAGGTGTGATGCCGCAGGAACCCGCGGCATCCCCCTCGCGGTCCGTTGTCAGATAGGCAGTCCGCGTTTCAGGCGGCCGGTCCAGCCGCAGGCTGCTTTTTGGGCTACCACCTGTTTTCTCGACCGTGGCATGGCTCAGAAGTCCTCTCTTGGGCTCTGGGTCACGCTGCGTTCGCTTGCGACCCACGTAATTTTTCTTACCTGCTTGCTGGACTTCTTTTTCCTTTTCCTTTTTCTTTTTTCTTCTTGTGGCCATATTTTCTTCTTCCAGGTGTCTGTGTTTCCTTGAATGCATGCATTTCTTACTACCTTTCTACAATGACAATTTTTCCATTCACTTGTGTGTGGCTTTCCCAATCCGAGATGGTATCTTTAGTTCTTCCTGCATGCCACTTCCTGTTTTTCAGTATAAAAGCCACCCGCAATGGCGCACAACGTAAGCAGGATTACCTCATTTCCACATGTCCATCCACACAGGACAGGCAGACGCCATTTTAGGAGGGGGCAGGCCATGGCACCTAACTGTATCACAGCACACATAGGCACCATTTGGGCATATATAACAACATACTGTTTCTGTCCCAACATGCAATGCACTGTACATTTTGGAAATGTTGAATACTGACCAGATTCTCATTGATTTGCCCCCTAGATTACAACTGCTGAGGATAAATAGGAGATGGAGACATCCCCCTGTGTATAGACCCCTGGTGGACTTGGCAACAATGGAGGACAGGCACATTATCCTCACCCACAGACTTGACAGGGCCACAATCCAAGAACTGTGTGCCCAATTGCAGCCAGACCGGATCTCTGCTATCTGTCTGGTGATGTGTTGAGGTATGTGCTGTGAGGTGCGTGGATGGTGTATGGGTGATGGTGTTCTGTGGCTCTGATTGTCATAAATGGTTGTGGGTAATGTGTGTGTGTGTTTTACAGTGGTGTGGGTGTGGTGTGTGTATGAGTGTCAGGTGTGTTTTATTCAAATTGTCCAATGTGGTGTTCTTTTGTATGTGAGTGTGTATTTTGAGGTCGGGGGTATGTACCGCCAATGGTTTACCGCGGTTGAATGCGCGCTGCGGTGATTCATGGGTCATAATGTGATGGACATAGTTCTGTTGGTGTAATGGTGTGGGTTTTTCTACCGATATTTTATCACTGACCTTTGGGCTGGCGGACTTGTGTGTGTGGCTGTATAGTGACGGATTGCTATGTGTGTGTCATAATATGGGTAGCGGTAAACCGGCGCAGCGGCGGTATGTTGGAGGCAGTCAGCATGGCGGTAAGTCCCATGTCATAATAAGAGCCACAATCTCAAAACCAACTTTACAAAAAGATGCATTTTTCAATTGTGAATTCAGAGACCCCAAACTCCACATGTCCATCTGCTCCCAAAGGGAATCTACACTTTCATCATATTTAAAGGTAGCCCCCATGTTAACCTATGAGAGAGATAGGCCTTGCAAAAGTGAAAAACGATTTTGGCAGTATTTCACTTTTAAGACATATAAAACACATTAGTATATGTCCTTCCTTATACATGCACTGCACCTTGCCCATGGGGCTACCTAGGGCCTACCTTAGGGGGGTCTTACGTGTAAAAAAAAGGGAACGTTTAGGCCTGGCAAGTGGGTACACTTGCCTAGTCGAATATGCATTTTAAAGCTGCACACATAGACACTGTAGTGGCAGGTCTGAGCCATGTTTACAGGGCTACTAATGTGGGTGGCACAACCAGTGCTGCAGGCCCACTAGTAGCATTTGATATACAGGCCCTGGGCACCTCTAGTGCACTGTACTAGGGCCTTACCAGTAAATCAAATATGCCAATCATGGAAATCCCATTACACATACAGGTTACATAGGAGCACTTGCACTTTAGCACTGGTTAGCAGTGGTAAAGTGCCAGAGTAACAAAAGCCGAGTCCAGCACACATCAACAACCTTGGAAATAGAGCCAAACATTTTGGGGAGACCATGCCAAGTATGCCAAGTCTAACACAAACCATGACAGACTGCAAGGGCAAAAGATTCAGCGTTGCTCTAGAACCATGGAAGAAGCTCCCGAAAACATTGTGGAAACTGCACAATCCATGCTTCATACCGTACAACAAGCCCAAGAGTTACAACAACTACATGCCAAGACAAGCCTTGGTTTCTCGATCCCTCAAAATACCTACTGTATCCGCCTCAACAACACGTTATTCTGGAGATCCGAACAAATTAAAGGAGTTCCTAGATTCCCTAACAGTATATTTTGCATTTCGACCGTTTACATAGGAGAAGACCAAAGTGGGGTATCTGATCAGCGCACTGTCTGGCCCAACCCTAGCTTGGGCAACCCCCTTGGTAACCACTGATGACTCTTTATTGTCAAACTATTCAGCCTTTATTAAGGCCTTTAAACAGATGTTTGAACGACCTGGACTGGAGGCCGTTGCTGAAGAAGCTTTACGCGATATACAGCAAGGCAATCAGCTGTCCTGAATTACATAACCCGTTTCAGACAGCTAGTGGCAGAAACCACTTGAGAAGAACACACTTTTGTAACTCTCTCCCTTCGAGGACTAAGAGACAAAATAAAGAATGAATTGGTACATTCCACTCAGGTAGAATCTTTGAAAGAACTGATGGATCTGGCACTAAACATAGAGTACTGTTTATGAGAACGTAAGTTGGAGAAACGAAAGACCAGGGTGCAGCCCCAGTCAGGAGCATTTCGCACCCCAGTACGTCATCCTGATGAAAATCGATCAGAGAACCCAGTTTCTACAGAAGAAGAACTCATGCAAATAGATATTGTTCGTGGACCTTTCTCTGAATCAGAGTGAGAAAACAGACAACGTAAGGGCCTTTGTCTTTATTGTGGCAATGCGGGTCATTTGATTTGAATGCGTCCTATTCGTCCTTCCAGATCTTTGGGAAATGCCAACTCCCGCCCCTGTGAGAAGGAAGGGGATGGGAGGTGTTCAAATACCATCTATTCGCTCCTCAAAAGAAAATACCACAGCTCTCTTTGTATTGTACATAATCCTACAGCGCCCGAATAATCAAGAAGAGTAAGTATTTGCATTACTGGATTGTGGAGCAAGTGGGATTTTTTTTTTAGATGAGAAGTGGGATAAAGAAAAAGAAATACCTTGTGTCCCTAAAGAGATACCAGAACATGTCCAAACAGTGGATCGGTCTCCTCTAACCTCTGGCCCAGTGGTCGATACCACTCCTACCCTTTGCTTGCAATTCGGAAGACATCAGGAATATCTTACTTTTGACTTGATATCTTCCCCAAATCATACTATGATTTTGGGCATTCCTTGGCTAACACTGCACAATCCATATATTAATTGGGAGACAAGGACTATATCATTTTCATCTCAATTTTGTCAACTACATTGCTGTTCGACAGACTCTTATTGGTCCCTTAAGGGTCCCATCATAACCCCCAAAGAAGGAGGTTGTACCATCAACATGATCCAAGGAGTGCCCAGCTGCTATCAAGAACACTCTAATGTGGTCCAGAAACCAATAAAGCCCATTTTGTCTCCTCATCGGGAACATGACTGTACCATTCCCTTGATACCTGGGGAAGTGGTTCCATTAGGAAGAATGTATTCCTTGTCTGAACAAGAAAAGAAGGTGCTAAAGGAAAACATAAACGAAAACATACAGAGTGGATTGAGAGCTCCCTCCTCGTCACCTGCTGGTGCTCCTCTTTTCTTTGTATCAAAGAATACTAAGGATCTACTCCCCTGTATTGACTTTTGATAGTTGAATAAGCTCCCCATCAGGGATAGGTTTATTAAGGATAGGCTAATTAAGAATGTCTTAGAAGCAATCCAAGGAGCCAAGATATTCAATAAATTGGATCTGCGGGGTTCCTATAATCTTTTATGGATTAAGGAAGGTGACAAATGGAAAACTGCCTTCTGTACTCCTTCGGGCCATTTTGAATACCGCGTTATGCCTTTTGGCCTGATCAACGCACCTTCCATATTCCAAAGATTTATAGACTTGGTGTTCTCTGATCTCTTGAACCAAAGTGTCATAATATATCTAGACGACATTCTGGTATATTCTCGTTACCCTGAACAACATACTAAGCATGTTCTTCAGGTTTTAGAAGGACTTTGACAAATCAATCTGTACTACAAACCTGAACAATGTGAGTTCAACAAAACTGAGGTACAATATCTTGGTTTTCGTATCAATCAAGTCGACATTGTCATGGACCCAGAAAAGATACAAGCCATTCTTGACTGGCTCTCTCCTACTTCTATTAAGGAGACTCAGGGGGTCATTACAACATTGGCAGTAAAAGCCGCTTACCGCCTTGCAGAAGACCGCCAATACACCGCCGCCGCCGCGGGAGACCGCCACAGCTATTATGACACACATCACGGATTCCGCCAAAATTCAGACACCCACACAAGTCCGCCACACCAAAGGTCAGCGATAAACTGGCGGAAACACATCCTCCACCTCCACGCCAACAGAAACACACCCATGCTATTACGACCCACGAATTCAACCGCGGTATTCCATTGGTGGTACACACCGCTGCGCTCAAAATACACACACAGCTCCAAAACACCGCCACATTGGACAATTACAAATACACACACCTGATACACACTCCCACACACCCAACACAATATAAAACACACACCCACATCACCCACAAACCCCTACGACCACAATTTAGAGACGAAGGCCAGAGAGACAGCAAAGCAAAGACAACACCAGCACACAGAGGCACACAACACCATCACCCACACAACATCCACGCACAAAACACCACATACCACTACACTCACCACACTCATCAACACATACACCACCCCACACATCACGCACACCACCCCATGTCACGCCAAAGACACCCCCGCTTCTCCGAGGAGGAGGTCAGGGTCATGGTCGAGGAAATCATCAGGGTAGGGCCACAGCTATTTGGCTCACAGGTACAGTACACATCCATAGCCAGGAAGATGGAGCTATGGCAAAGAATAGTCGACAGGGTCAACGCTGTGGGACAGCACCCAAGAAATAGGGAGGACATCAGGAAGAGGTGGTACGACCTACGGGGGAAGGTGCGTTCAACGGTCTCCAGGCACAACATCGCGTACAGCGGACTGGCGGCGGACCCCCACCTCCTCCCCCACAACTAACAACATGGGAGGAGCAAGTCTTGTCCATCTTGCAACCTGAGGGCCTCGCAGGAGTCGTTGGAGGAACGGACACTGGTAAGTCTAATCTTAACTATCATATCCCCCACCCTACCTGCATGCTATCACACACCCCCACCCTCACACCCTCCCCTATCACCCTAACTCCTCACTAATCTACCCATAACACCAACCACCCATCCCAACCCCAAGACCTGCATGACACAACTAAGCATGGACACCCATCACTAAAGCATGCCCACTGCACATACCCACAACACACCCCAACCATCACCACACAAGCCCCCACACAGGAATGCCTGCACTGAGGTTCACTCACACCCAACCATTGCACACCATGAAGCAATAATCATGTACTTATACCCCCGCAGGAACCCGAAGGAACGTCACCACACCAGAGGGAACAGACAACACCACTCCACCCCCAGAAGAGGCCCACAGTGACGACAGGAGCTCTGCCCTACTGGATCTTGATGACCAGGCCGGACCATCGTGGGTCTCAGGACAGTCGGTTCCCCTTGCCCAGCCACAGCCCAACACCGAGCTTACACCCTCTGGTAACCCAGCACAGCACCCACCCAGCGGGCCCATACCTCCCTACCCAGGACAGGTCAATCAGCGGTGTGTCCACCACTACAGGGCACCCAGGCTAACCCACCACCCCAACAACAGGGACCTGGGGGCAGTGGTAGTGGGCACACGGTCCAGGGGACAGAGGCACAGGAACACAGGGGAACTGGGAGGGCTGCTGTGCGACAGAGGGAGGACAGGCCAAGGGAACCTACTCTCAACGAGACCCTATCCTCCATCACGATGGCAACGGTCCTGGACAAGTTGCAGGAGACCCTGCGTCTGCAGGAGGAGCAGTATTTGGGGTTCAGGGAGGAGCTCAGGACCATTGGCTCTGCCCTGGCCACCATCGTAGGGTTGTTGACGGACATTCAAAAGACTTTGAGGGACACCGTGGCACTCCAAGGGGCCCCTGACACTAGCCAGGACGAGGAAATGTCCACCACCTCTGCCGGCGCTAGTGGACAGGACGCCCCGCCACAGGTCCAACACAGCAGCACCCCACCCCCTGCAGACGGACAACCACCACGAAAGCGGGCCCTGAGATCCAGGAACAGGACAGAGCAAGATGGCAAGACCGCCGCCAGGAAATAAGACCACCCTGACTGTCCCCCCACTGTCCCACTTTGTTACCCTGTCCAGCTTGGAACTGCCCCAGCTCCACTTCCAATGGCCAGATGTGCAATGTACCTGTGAGACTAATAGACTGGACTCTGCCATGGACATTCTTCCACCATGACCTCTCCCCATTTCACAACCCCCCTACATTTTTATGCACTTCAATAAACACCCTTGAAACCTCAATAATATTGGAGTCAGTCAATGATTGTGAACTTTGTATTGTCAATTACAGTGTTAAAAAAGGTTACCCATTGGAAGTTCAATATACCAATGTCACACATCACAAGCCTTTCAAGGGTGCAAGCTGTTGATACGTAGGTTACCACATTACTGAAACTGAAATGGAAGGGGACAACTCAGTTACCAAATAGGGAGTGAAATGTAGGTACAGGATAGAGGTAGACGTGTGAAATGTAATATAATGTGAAACATGAAATTGTACTCACCTGTGTCTCATTGAAAATATTGCTGTATGACTGATTCCCTGTTGTCGTTTTCATCTTCATCAGCTTCATCCTCATCACTGTCCACAGGCTCAACCGCTGCAACAACACCGTCATCTGGATCATCCTCCTGCAGAAAAGGCACCTGGCGTCGCAATGCCAAGTTATGGAGCATGGAGCAGGCGAGGATGATGTCGCACACCTTCTTCGGTGAGTAGAATAGGGACCCACCAGTCATATGGAGGCACCTGAACCTGGCCTTCAGGAGGCCGAAGGTCCGCTCGATCACCCTCCTAGTCCGCCCATGGGCCTCATTGTACCGTTCCTCTGCCCTGGTCCTGGGATTCCTCACTGGGGTCAGTAGCCAGGACAGGTTGGGGTAACCAGAGTCCCCCAATAGCCATACACGGTGCCTCTGGAGTTCACCCATCATATCAGGGATGCTGCTATTCCGCAGGATGTAGGCGTCATGCGCAGAGCCAGGGAACATTGCATTTACCTGCAAGATGTACTGGTCTGCCAAACAGACCATCTGGACATTCATGGAATGATAACTCTTCCTGTTCCTGTACACCTGTTCATTCCTGCGGGGGGACCAGAGCTACATGGGTCCCATCAATAGCACTTATGACGTTGGGGATATGTCCGAGGGCATAGAAGTCACCTTTCACTGTAGGCAAATCCGCCACCTCAGGGAAAATGATGTATCTACTTACGTGTTTCAGCAGGGCAGACAACACTCTGGACAACACGTTGGAAAACATAGGCTGGGACATCCCTGATGCCATGGCCACTGTTGTCTGAAAAGAGCCACTTGCAAGGAAATGGAGCACTGACAGCACCTGCACGTCAACGGGGATTCCAGTGGGATGGCGGATTGGTGACATCAGGTCTGGCTCCAACTGGGTACACAGTTCCTGGATAGTGGCACGGTCAAACCGGTAGGTCAAGATGACATGTCGCTCTTCCATTGTCAACAGGTCCACCAGCGGTCGGTACACCGGCGGATTCCGCCATCTTCCAATATGTCCCAACTGACGGTGCCTAAGAAGGACAACAGCGAAGAAACTGTCAGCATTCCTCCAGGTATGTACCCACAGTCACACACAAGACTACACCAGAAAATTAACCCATCCGGAAAAGGTTTTGAGTATAGGCCTCGGTATGTGTGACGCAGTAGTAATTGAAGCCATGTGTGCCCCTGAAATGGCGGCTGTCTGACCTCTAAACTGGGACAATGGAATTGTGGGGTAACTGCGTTGGCGTTGGACACCGTCGCGGTAGGCAGTACTAGAGCGCGGCGCAATGCTGCATTGGTTAACATTGGACCCTATGGGTCCCAGGAGCCAATGAACAGGTGCGCTGGCGGTGATGATGCGCACCGCCTCGGACGTCACCGCCGCGGACGTCACCACCATTTTCTATCTGTTCAATCACTAGATACCTGACCTTCGACCGGAGATGACCTACAATGCTAATGCTGCTGTGACCTCGGTCTGGAAGCGACGATGGCTGCTGCGTCTGGGGATAGGGCCCCTGCCTTCACTGCACAGGAGTTGGAGAAACTTGTGGATGGGGTCCTCCCCCAGTACACGCTACTCTACGGTCCTCCAGACCAACAGATTAGTACACAGGGAGCACGTTGTATGGGCTAGGCCTGGGTGGAGAGGGCTGGGTTGATGACGGAAGGGGGCAGAGTACATAGAACAGTCATGCATGGGGATGAATGGGCCACATGGCTAGAGTTGGGAGGGGGCCAATTACAACGACGGTGCTGTAGGTAATGACTGTTCCTCTTTCCTTGTGCATGTCATGTAGGTCAGCGCCCACCAGAAGAGGGACATTTGGCGTGCCATCGCCAAGGAAGTCGGGACCCTGGGGGCCCACCAGAGACGGGGCACCCACTGCTGGAAGAGATGGGAGGACATTCGCCACTGCAGCAAGAAGACGGCAGAGGCTCAGCTGGGGATGGCCTCCCAACGTGGGAGGGGTGCCCGTCGCACCATGACCCCCCTGATGTTCCGGATCCTGGCGGTGGCCTACCCGGAGTTGGATGGGCGGTTAAGGACATCACAGCAGATACAAGGGGGTGAGTACAACCTCATCCTATGGACTTTGCGTGCAGTGGAGCTGTCTGGGTGGAGGTGGTGGGCTGTGGGTGTCCCTAGGCCAGAGAGAGTTAGGTAGGCAAGGCCCCTCCGTTATGTAGGCCATGTGACACTCTACCCCAACTCAAAATAAAGGCAAATTGATGTATAGTTGCCCCTTTGCCATCCATGTGGGCAGATTTCTACCATTGCCATGTAGGCCATATCCCAAAAATTGCATGTGTAGAGGGCAGGAGCACGGCGTAATGCAAGGGGCTGCTGAGTTTGTCTTGTCCGCCAACGGTAGCGGTATGCCATGCACTAAAACTCTCTTTCTTCTGTCTCCACCCTTTTTCTGCTCTCCCTGTCCTTCTGTACATCAGCATCAACAGGCGGAGGTACAGTGGCACCGGAGCACGAGGGAGCTGCATCCCACATGGCCATGGAGGGCCACACCACAGACTCTGAATTCACCAGTGGGACGGAGGGCGAGGGGAGCTTCACGTCGGCCACAGGATCACCAAACAGCGACACGGACTAGTCCGCCGATGGGAGCTCCCCTGT
The DNA here is from genome assembly GCF_031143425.1 of Pleurodeles waltl. Lineage (NCBI taxonomy): Eukaryota > Metazoa > Chordata > Amphibia > Caudata > Salamandridae > Pleurodeles > Pleurodeles waltl. The sequence goes on along the minus strand of NC_090445.1, from coordinate 1,314,939,526 downwards.
GGTGGCGGCACCATCTGTGCGCCCCACTTCTACAGGTACAGCCGCCACCTCCCCTTCCAGCACCACCCTCCCAGCAGCCCCTCAGCGTTCGCCCCGTGCCCGCTCACCCAGGAGGGTGGGCATCACCTTCGCCCCAGGCACCTCAGGCCCTGCCCCAGTCACCCCTGCTGCCTTCAGTGAGGAGGCCATTGACCTCCTCAGGTCACTCACTGTTGGGCAGTCTACCATTGTGAATGCCATCCAGGGTGTAGAACGAGAGTTGAAACACGGTAATGCTTTCCTAGAAGGCATTCATTCTGGTCAGGCTGTCCTTCAGCGAACCCTGCAATCTCTGGCCTCAGCACTGATGGCAGCCATTGTCCCTGTGTCCAGCCTCCAACTTCCTCCACCCAGACCCAATCCCCTCTACCCCAGCCCATCCCAAGCACACCTATAGACCAGCATGCACACAAGTCAACACACACAAGTAGCTCAAGCAAACATAGGCACCACACACACCACAGACACTCACACAAGCCTCAGACCCATACAGACACAGCAACATCCACTGTCTCCACTGTGTCCCCCTCCTCCTCTTCTCCCTCCTCCCTCCCAGTGTCGTCTACACACACACCTGCATGCACCACATCTACAGGCACTAGGACTCGCACCAGGACACCCAGCACCACAAGCCGCTCACCTGCACTCACCACCTCCACTGCCATTTACACGTCCCCTGTGTCCTCTCCCAGTGTGTCTGTGACGCCCCCTCCCAAAGTACACAAAAGCCGGCAATCACTCACACAACATCCATCCACCTCACGACAGCCTCCAGTACCTGCACCTGCACCCAAAACACCTAAAGTGACACCTCCTACAACCACCTCCTATTCCTCCACTCCCAGACTCCCTCCAACTACCCATCTCAGTGTACGTCAGAAACTGTCCCTATGTCAAATTGACCTTTCTGCCCCCCCTCCAATTCATCAGTCCTGTCGTAGCGCCTCAGCCAAAAAGCCTCCAGTACCAGTGGTACGTGTACCAGGTTTTTGGAGTGCCCCGTCCACCAGGGCAGGCAGTAGGACCCGGAGCCAAGGCACTGTCAGCCCACCCCCTGTAAAGGCTCCGAAATTGGAGAGTGGACGACGGGACCGTGTCAAGACTCCTGGTGGGACAAACAGTGAAATAGGATCCAAGGCGATTGGTAACTCAAAAGAAGGTGGGGAAGGTCCCGAGGAAGTCTCCCCAACCTGTTGTGAGTGTCACGGCGGAGAAGTGCACCATCATTTCCGGCGGTCCAGACACAACCGCCAGCACCGTCGTTACTGGTCAGTAGACCACCGCTGGAGTCACAGCCCAGGAGGGCTCAAGTATCGTAACTGGTCAGGAGGCCACCGCCGGAGTCACAGCCCAGGAGGGCTCAACTATCATAACTGGTCAGGAGACCACCGCCGGAGTCACAGCCCAGGAGGGCTCAAGTATCGTAACTGGTCAGGAGACCACCGCCAGAGTCACAGCCCAGGAGGGCTCAAGTATCGTAACTGGTCAGGAGACCACCGCCACCGCCAGAGTCACAGCCCAGGAGGGCTCAAGTATCGTAACTGGTCAGGAGACCACCACCGGAGTCACAGGCCAGGAGGGCTCAAGTATCGTAACTGGTCAGGAGACCACCGCCGGAGTCACAGCCCAGGAGGGCTCAAGTATCGTAACTGGTCAGGAGACCACCGCCGGAGTCACAGCCCAGGGGGGCTCAAGTATCGTAACTGGTCAGGAGACCACCGCCACCGCCGGAGTCACAGCCCAGGAGGGCTCAAGTATCGTAACTGGTCAGGAGACCACCGCCGGAGTCACAGCCCATGAGGGTCCAGAATCCCACAGCCCCGCTGGGCAATGATGGAACGTCAAGCCACACACCAACGTCCAGTTTGGAGTTCGTCATGCCACACACCAATGTCCAGTGTGGAGATCGTCATGCCACACACCAATGTCCAGTGTGAAGATCGTCATGCCACACACCAATGTCCAGTGTGCAGTTCGTTATGCCACACACCAATGTCCAGTGTGGAGATCGTCATGCCACACACCAATGTCCATTGTGGAGATCGTAATGCCACACACCAATATCCGTACCAGAACCGCCATGGCAAAGCACCGCTGAACAGGGCAAAGACCGCCATGGTGAAGACCGCTGAACAGGGCCAAGACTGCCATGGCAAAGCACCGCTGAACAGTCCATAGCCAGCCATGGCAAAGCACCACTGAACAAGGCCAAGACCGCCATGATGAAGACCGCTGAACAGGGCAAAGACCGCCATGGTGAAGACCGCTGAACAGGGCCAAGACTGCCATGGCAAAGCACCGCTGAACAGTCCATAGCCAGCCATGGCAAAGCACCGCTGAACAAGGCCAAGACCGCCATGGTGAAGACCGCTGAACAGGGCAAAGACCGCCATGGTGAAGACCGCTGAACAGGGCCAAGACTGCCATGGCAAAGCACCGCTGAACAGGGCAAAGACCGTGTGGGTATGAATAGTCCGGCACATCAGGCATCGTTCTCCCATGTGCAGCTGGGACTGTGACAGGACATGTACTTTCACGGGGAGACTCATCCAGTCTGGGCACCAGTCCCACCCAGTACCAGTAGAGAACTGCATCTACTTGCGAAGATGTGTCTTTGCACTCCCCAGGATGGCACAGTGGGCAAGCCACCCACTTGTGAGACTTGAGAGACTGTGGCTTTGCACTCCCCAGGATGTAACAGTGGGCAACCCACCCACTGTAGAGACTTGAGAGACTGTGCCTTTGCACTCCCCAGGATGGCACAGTGGGCAACCCACCCACTGAAGTGACTTGAGAGACTGTGGCTTTGCACTCCCCAGGATGTAACAGTGGGCAACCCACCCACTGTAGAGACTTGAGAGACTGTGGCTTTGCACTCCCCAGGATGGCACAGTGGGCAACCCACCCACTGAAGTGACTTGAGAGACTGTGGCTTTGCACTCCCCAGGATGTAACAGTGGGCAAGCCACCCACTTGTGAGACTTGAGAGACTGTGGCTTTGCACTCCCCAGGATGGCACAGTGGGCAACCCACCCACTGAAGTGACTTGAGAGACTGTGGCTTTGCACTCCCCAGAATACATCAATGGGCATGGAGCCCCGTTGTGGATCTGGCTTTGCATTCATGTGGCTGAGGTGCCCCCCTTTCCCTTCCCCCTGAGGTGCCTGTATTGTTTCTATCTGATGCCCCGGCAGTGTTCTCTCGGATTTTGCTCAGGTATCTATTGTCGGCGTCGCCCATGCATTTTTGGACTGTTGGTGCACAGACATTGTTGTGTACATCTCTGCACTACTTCTTGTATTGTACATTTATTTTTGACAGATTTCGTGATATATATATCCGTGTATTTTTTAATGAGTAGTATATTGGCACAATACAAAGTGTGCCCGCTATTCGCATTGTCTTTGCATTCTTCCGGGGGGATTGTGGGTTGTTCTTGTGATTTTTGTGAATGCATTGGTGTGTATGTTGCAATATGCGATGGTGGGGGTGTTTGGTGGGTGTCCCCGTAACTTTTGCCTCCCCGTGTCGTAGGTGCTGTACTCACCGGTATGTTCTGCGCCTACGTCGCTGTTGGTCGTAGATGAGCAGGAATGCAAGAGCAGGGAGTATTTGTAGTTCCGGCTCCATGGTGTCGTCGTTCCTCGTGGGATGTGTTGAGGTGAGCGTTTACCCATAGCACAAGCTGTTTCCGCCGTGTTTTTATCCACGGTGAATCCGCCCCGGAAAAGGTGGCGGATTGGTGTGTTGTGATAGTGTGGGCGGTACATTGTCCTCCGCCTGTCTGTTGCCGGTGACCGCCGCGCTGTTTGTCTGTACCACCGTGGCGGGCGATGTGTTAAAGTGGCTGTCTTAGTTGGCGGTTTCTGCCAGGGTCGTAATTCCCTTTTTTTGTCCGCCGGCCTGTTTGCGGTATTTCCGCAGCTTTAACACCGTCCGCCAGGGTTGTAATGACCACCTCAGTGTTTTCTAGGGCTATCCAACTTTTATCGACAATTCATAAAGGACTTTGCCCAACAGCAAAGTCTTATAACCCAGACCAACAAAAAAGAAAACCTAAAAAAGGGTTTAATTTGGAATGAAGATGCAGAATGAGCCTTTCAGAATGTTAAACGTGCCTTTACTCAAGCCCCGATATTACATCATCCTGACACAACTAAGAAATTCTTAGTGGTCACTGATGCATCAGACAGAGCCATTGGAGCTGTGTACTACAAAGACAAGACAACGATTGCTTAGAACATCCTGTCTTTTATATATCCCACGTACTGACAGATGCTGAATGCAACTATTCTGTGTTGGAAAGGGATTGCTCGCTTTAAATGCCGCCTGCAAAGAATGGAGACATTTTGTGATGGGTACTAAGGAGACATTTGAAGTCAGGACTGATCATCGTAATCTACAATGCCTCCGCAGCTTTCAATGTCGAAACAGTTGTCAAGCCAGATGGGCTGTCTTTTTCAGTCAGTGTGATTTTGTAGTCACATACATACCTGGGTCCCAAAACCTTGTGGCAGATGCTTCATCCTGCCGTTATCTGGAAAGCTTGATTAATTCTTCCCCACATATCATAGAACCATGTTGAATCATTGGAGTCGTACAATCATTTCTTGACCATGTGAAATCAGAATATCAGAATCTACCTCTTGAAGAGTGGAACACTCTCAGTCCTCACTTAAAAATGAACAAGGAATACTATTATCTTTGGCACCTTGTTTATACCTACTAAGAAAGTTCAATTAGAAGTCTTGCAAATGTGTCATGTCTCTCTGTGAGAAAACAGGGCTGATTGCAGAGGCCCCCTAACTTTTTGCCCCCATTTTCCACTTTTTGCTGGTGTTTTCCTGACTCTGATGGTGCCCTGGGTACTACTAACCAGTCCCAGGGCCTGTGCTCTGTGTAAAATCGATATGCAAATTAGGCTAATTATAATTGGCTAAGTTAACCTACCTATAAGTCCCTAGTATATGGTAGGGCATGTAGGTTTAGGGACCACAGCATAGGTAGTGCACCCATAGGTGCACTGCTGAGGTGCCCAGTGTCATTTTAAAGGCAGGCCTGCCTTGCTGGCTGCTTTTAAATTAAAGTTATATGCAAATTCGACTTTGGAATTAAAAGTAGTTCCAAAGTCTTAGACTACCTTATTTTTACATATAAGTCACCCCTAAGAGGTGCCCTATGTGCCCCTAGGGCTGGGTGCCATGTAACTATAAGCAGGGACTTTATAAAAATAGATTTATAAACCCTGATGAGGTAAAAACAGCCAAATTCGTTTTTCCCTCATTGAAGTAAATGGCCTTCATAGGCTAGAATGGGGAGACTTTATTATAAATTTTAAAGTCTCCTTAAATGTTGCATACCAAGAATTTGGTATCAAATTAATTATTGTAATAAATCCCACAACTTCCAGTTGTTGGATTTAATATAACTTGTTCAGGTAAAAAGTTTTAGACTTTACCTAAAAAGTTGCCAATTTCAGCCCTGCATTGTTTTTGCTGCTGTGCTCTGATTGGCCAGCCTGCAGCAGCTTAGCCAAGCTGCCTTGATGAGGTGTGAAGTGGCCTGGCTTCACACAAAGGAATGTGCCTGTGGGAGAGAATCTCCCCTCAGCAGATGGTGAGGCAGGAAGGGCTGCCAAACTGGTCTTCAAAGGCAGAGAAGGACATTTGGAGCAACCAGCAACACCCCCACATCCTGCAACCCCAGACAACTAGGTACCCCCTTGATTAGATTAGGAGAGGGCAGGAGAGGGGTGTGTTTATGATTTTTAGCCACACCAGTGGGTGGGCTCAGCCAGATGTAACCTCCAAAAATCAGATTCAGCCATGTTGGATTTTTAGAGAATGTTGCCCACTGGGATGGATTTTTGCCACACTTCCCAGGAAGTGGTCATCGCAGGGGGAAGGACCCTGCCCCTGATTGGAGAACCAGGACCCCCCTGCTTTTCACCCAGGAGCAAGGATAAAACTGGCAGACCTGCACCCACACCTCAGATCCCCACCAGATTTCAACAAGAAAAGAACTAAAGGAGAAGAAGGACTGCCCTGCTGGACCCCTGGCCTGCACCTGGAACCTGCACTCAGAAGGACTGCACCAGCTGCACACTTGGGCTTCACCACAAGAAGGACTTTGCCTGGCTTCAACTGGTTCAAGGAGGGACTCCCTGTTTGCTACAGGTGAAAAATTGCTAACCAGAGTCCCCTGCACCAACTCCTGAAGAAAGCGACCAGCTGACCACTGCCCAGTGGCCAAAAAGGAGTTTGCGCCAGGTGCATTCTGGGAGTTGTAGTCCGCACCCCCCAAGGACCATCTCAGAACTTCTGGACCCTTGGGGTGAGCTGTGGACCCCAAAAAAACCTTAAAAGGACATCTGGGTGAAGCCTCAGAAGTTTGGAGAAGATTTGAGAATTTTTGTAAGAAAAGCTCCATAGAGGGACCGACCCGCCGCGGAAATTCTAGCCGGCTTGCCTCAACCGCGACCCGGCCTGACTTGGTGGTTCGTCCCGGTAAAGAAAAATCTCAGAAAAAGAGACTAAGTCCGAAGGTAAAAAGTTGACCGGGACCTCCCAGCCATCGTATCTGAGAAGGGCTCCATGGACGTCGGATCAAGATCCAGGTTTACCCCGGTCGAAGGATTTTCACCTCGAAAAAACGACTAAGTCCGAAGATAAAAATCTCCACCGAGGATTCCAGCATCGCGTATACGGAGAAGGGCTGTAGGAGGTCAGATAGGACTGGCAGGTTCGTCCCGCTGAAGAAAATCTTCAAAATAAAGACTAAGTCAGAAGGTAACTTTTTAACCGAGGCCTCCCCCGACCTGTAGCCGAGCAGGGCTCCATCGCGGTCAGCCTGAAACTTTGACTTTGACCCGGTCGAGGTGCAACCAGATGACCCGATTGGCGCTTTTTGTTTCTAAGCGCTAGAAAAATAATAATTCTTTAAAAATTCATATCTCCGGTTCCCTTTATCCGATTTTATTCGTTTTTGTGTCATTTTAAAGAGAAAAATATAAACTATTTTTATAAATTGGTTTTGGATTTTTAAACTGTTTCCTGTGTTTTATTTAATTACTGTTTTGTGATATTTGAATGCTTTACACATTGTCTCCTAAGTTAAGCCTTGACGCTCGTTGCCAAGCTACCAAGGGTTGAGCTGGGTTTAATTTACTGAGACCTAACTGGACCTAAGTGGAGGTTAGTGGCTTGTTGCTAGGTGTAGGTACCTACCTGCCCTTACCAATAACCCATTTTCCAACACTCTCCTATTGCTGGACACCGTGAAATCAAGAACACGCAGGAACTGCTCCTTTGTTCCTTTTGGTGGCCTTAAAGACTGACGCTGAAACATATGTACATTTTTGCCCAATATGTGCTCAGACCAAGATACCCCGAACTAAGTCAGCAGGTTTATTGATGGCTTTACCTGTTCTATCCTTTCCGCTGCATTCGTTGTCCACAGATTTTATTTGTTCGCTGCCATCTTCTGCAGGACACCATGTCATAAAGGTAACTGTCGACTCGTTTACCAAAATGGCTCATTTTACGGCCTTGAAGAAATTACCCACCGCTAGGGAAATGTGCCAAATCTTTATTCAGGATATATTCCTCCTACATGGCCTTCCACAAGTAATCATTTCTGATCAAGGACCCCAATAAGTGTCCTGTGTATGGAAAGCTTTTTGTAAATGTTTACACATAGATGTTGCTCTATCGTGTGGAATCCATCCTCAGACCAATGGTCAAACAGAACGCCTAAATCAGGGGCTACAACAATATTTATGCTGCTTTTGTAATGCCCCTCAAAGCAATTGGTCCTCGTATCTCCCATTGGCCGAGTTTTCCTTTAATAATACGGTCCACAGTGCAACAAGTTCCACACCTTTTTTTTTGTACTTATGGTTTACATCCTACGGCTTTTCCTAATGTCACTAGTGAACACTCCACTGTTCCAGCAGTTACCTCATTTGCTCGAAGTCTCTGCCATGTACAGGACTTGATACGTACAAATCTTTTAGCTACAAAACGTTATAAAAAAGGAGTAGCTGACACCTGGCGTAGTACTGCACCATCTTACCAGCCTGGGAATAAAGTATGGCTTTCTTCTAAGTTTCTGCCCTTTCATTTGTCCCAGAATAAATTCAAGCCCCGTTACTATGGACCCTTTAGAATATTGCGTGTTGAATCCAGTCTCTGTTCGACTTTGTTTGCCACAGACCTGGAAAGTTCATCCAGTTTTTCATGTGTCTCAACTCAAGCCTTTTCTTCCTGATCCATTTCACAGACACGCCCATTGTCCTCCTCCTCGTTTGGTTGATGGTCATCCTGAGTATGAGGTACAGGAGATTTGTGATTCCCACATTTTTCAGAATCGTCTCCAGTTTTTGGTTCACTGGAAAGGATATCCCTTAAGTGACTGTTCTTGGGAGGATGCTTCCTCTGTCCATGCTCCCCACTTGGTCCGCAATTTTTTTCAAAATTTTCTAGACAAACCTGGAGCTTTGGGTGGGGCCTACCTCCATTAGCGGAGCAAAAGATTTATTATGAATGCCTGTAGGCAGGTGTGATGCCGCGGCTGTGGTCGGATCAGTGGTCCGCGGTTCAGGCGGCCGGTCTTGTCGCTGGCCACTTTTTGGGCCGCGACCTGTTTTCTCGACTGTGGTATGGCTCGGGAGTCCTCTCTTGGGCTCTGGGTCACACTGCGATCGCTTGTGGCCCACGTAATTTTTCTTACCTGCTTGCTGGACTTCTTTTTCCTTTTTCTTCCTTCTTTTTCCTTTTTCTTCTTGTGGCCATTTTTTCTTCTTCTCAGGTGTTTGTGTTTCCTTCCCTGCATGCATTGCTTACTACCTTTCTATAATGGCAACTTTTCCATTCACATGTATGTGGCTTATCCCAATTCAAGATGGTATCTTCAGTTGTTCCTGCATGTCATTTCCTTTTTTTCAGTATAAAAGCGCAGGAGGTCTTCTTTTCCTTGCATTGCAAACACTTCCGTCCTGGTGGTGCTCCTCGCTCCTGCTTCCCGTGTTTTTGGACCTATCCTGTTTTTTGCCTGCAGTTTTGTTTTTCCTGATTCTTTATTCTTTTCAGCTTTTCTTTATGCCTCTTTCAGGAGTTCCTGTGATGTGAGGTTTTCCCCCAGTATTGGGTTTTTCCTCTGGGACTCCTTTTGGAGGTTATGGCCTGCTAGGCGTTGTATTGTCAGCAGCACTGTGGCTACTGGAAGGGGTCGCCCTTACCTTGGCCAATCCAGAACAAGCAAGAAACCAGGTGGTGCCCTGAGACTGGCAGACTACAGTGGTAATAAGCGTTACACCAGGTTAAACAGAAAACTTGCAGACTGAGCAAAAATGAGCTTTCTACTTGCTAAGCAGGGATTTCAGGAATCAGCCCGATCAAAGGTCACACCCAATAAAGCAAAATAATGCACCTTCATATGGAGTGGACCATGACTGAATACGCCCAGACCTTCACATTTTTGTTTGCCCACAGGCAGGGTAGGATGTTTTAGAGAGGTTGGTTGCAAGGTTAACGCTTACATTAAACAAAAAAAGGTGTCAATTCTTTTTTTTAGCCCAGTGGAAGTTCTTGCAACTAAGACTGCATCATCGGTATATAAGAGCACAGAAAGGGGCTTGCTGTTAACTGCCATCCTATTCTGTCCCTTCTCTATGAGCCTCACCTTGAGATCATTAATGTATAATTAGAAAAAGATTGGTGTAAGAATGCACCCTTGTCTCACACCTGAGGTAGGTCAAAGGACCTAGAACAGTCCCCATGTTCCGCCAAACCTGACTGAGACTTAAAAATCAAAATGGAGAGGTTGGAGAAAGTCAACCATATCTCTATCTGTGCCTTTGCAAGCAATGATGTCCACACACAGATCTATTCACAGTATTGAAGACACACAACAGGTCCATAAAGGACAGGTATAAAGGACAGGTTTTAACTACTGGATATTTTCAGATAAGCAGATGTAAATTTAGACATTGTTCTAAGGTCCCTACACCTGTCTCAAACCCATACTGCACCTTCAACAGTATAGAGCACTCTCTGGTCCACACCATGAGTCTATATAGCACTGTGCTTCCTATTATCTGTCAAGTCCAATAGCAAGTTTGGATGATAACAGTGAGATCATCTCTATTACCTTTTTTTAAAGATAGGAACTATGGGCCTGATTTAAAAGTTGGCGAATAAGTTACTCTGTCACAATGGTGCCGAATGTCCCATTCCGCCTAAATCCAAATCCCATTATATTTCATGGAATTTAGATTTTGGCAGACAGGACTTCCATCACTGTTGTGACAGAACAACCAATCCCCCAAGTTCTAAATCAGTCCCTATGATAGCTGATGTCCACAGTGAGAGAAGGTCCATTTTACAACCCGAGTTGATGATATTGGTAAGCAGTAGAACACACAACTCAACTTTCATCTTAAATGAGTTCATCAGTACCTGATCAGGACATGAGCTTTATTACAGGGACTTCTCAGGATTGATGACATTACTTCATGCAACTTGAACTCAATAAATAAGGGATTATTTGGGTCGGCTAATGCTTCTACTTCTTTGTCTCCTTCCGAGAAGTTATATATCTTAGGAAAGTTGTCCACCCACTGTTTTGGTGCAATATTCACAGCCAGGATATGTAATGGATTTTTGACAGTTGAGTTGGATTTGCCATCTTCCAGAAGGCACCAGTATTTCTGAGTTACAGCTCAAGACCACATTTCCCAGGCTTCGATTTGTAATTCCCTTCTCCTTTTAACATTGGGCAATCATGTCCCTATCTTGGAGCTCTCTTTTCAGTGCCGCACATGCCCTTCTACTTGCTAAACTGCAAACTTTGTTGAACCACACACTGAGGTCTCACTGTGTCTAATAAGCTTCATAAGTAGTTCCCTTATTTCAGTGCTCAAATTATCAGAAGCCATCATGTGCTCTGAGTGGTTCGAATCCTGGAATACATAACAATTCAGAAGATCTATGTTGCTCTCAATCATTTATGCAATAGCATTCCCAGATCTGCAATCTTCCACCCAATTCTTGTGTCATTTTCCTTTATCCCCAACTAAGTGCAACCAATATTGTTATGGATGTTATGCCCTTAGGGGTGGATATGGTGATGGTCAGCAGGTTATGGTTGCTGTATATACTGGTGTTAATATCTGCCGCGAAGACAAAATTACTCAGATTTTTTGGAGGTGAAAATATAGTCAATAATTGAGCGAAACCCATGTACTACATAAGTAGGCTGTGATGACTTTTAATGCCAAAAAAATCAAAAACAATACATAAATATTGTTCAAATAAATGAATAACAAGTATTCTGTAAAGTCATGTTAGGAAGACCACACCTTTGGTTCTAAACAGAAAAAGGAATTATCAAACTATGATAAATGTCTAGACCACAAATTGGCATTAAAATTTCCTGCCACCACAAATTATACGTTGTTCCTAGGCGGAAAATCAGATTAGATAAAATATCAAGCAACACAAATAAGGTACTAAAATTGAAATTGTCCTTTCCTGAGAAGTAATTATCATCACAGTACAGAACGAAAGTGGCCCATGTTCCCTGAAACAGCACAATGTTAAATTTAAGGATTGAATCTTGCCATTTTCCATCACTGAATTTAGGGGTAATACTAGCAATATTCCAGCTGGCACATTGGTATATGGGAACTTAGTATAAGGCAGTTTCCTTTCAGTAGCCGTCTGGTTTGGCTCGCTAGGCAGGAGCTTTGGGGCTCCATTGGGGTTACTTTATCAAACATTGGAGTTCATGTCTGAAAGGGCTGACAATATATTCGAGATAAGGATATCACCCACACTCTTCTGTGCAGGGCTGCTGTCGAAAGCCATCCGTGATCACCCCATTTCACAGCTATCATGGTCCAAATTACTATAAAAGAAGCCTACTGGCAGGACACATATCTTAGTGGGTGTCAATTGGGTTTTGTTTAGTATCCTTTCCTCTAGGTTACGATGTCTAAAGCTAATGACAACGCAATCCCCCTCCTATGATTTAGTCAAAGGTGCTCTCCAAGAGGGCTCCACACACTAACAAGATATCAAAGGAATTCTTCAGACTAAGGCGGTCATTCTGACCGCGGCGGTCGGCGGTCGCCGCCCGCCAAGCGGTTCCCGGCGAAAGACCGCTCCGCAGTCAAAAGACCGTGGCGGCCATTCCGGCTTTCCCACTGGGCCGGCGGGCGACCGCCAGAAGACCGCCGGCCGGCCCAGCAGGACAGCCCCTTCAACAATGAAGCCGGCTCGGAATGGAGCCGGCGGAGTTGAAGAGGTGCGACGGGTGCAGTGGCACCCGTCGCGATTTTCACTGTCTGCTAAGCAGACAGTGAAAATCTTTGAGGGGCCCTGTTAGGGGGCCCCTGCACTGCCCATGCCAATGGCATGGGCAGTGCAGGGGCCCCCAGGGGCCCCACGGCACCCGTTCCCGCCATCCTGGTTCTGGCGGTGGACACCGCCAGAAACAGGCTGGCGGGAAGGGGGTCGAAATCCCCATGGCGGTGCTGCAAGCAGCACCGCCATTGCGGATTCCCTGGGCCAGCGGGAATCCGGCGGGAAACCGCCGGCTCCCCTTTTCTGACCGCGGCTTTACCACCGCGGTCAGAATCGCCAAGGAAGCACCACCAGCCTGTTGACCCCCTAAATCTAGTATTAGTAACTAACCAGTATGTGACTTTTTCTAACTGGGCCATGGATTCTATTGACTCAGGCTTTAAACAGGGAACGTTAGCCAAGTAAACTACGTACGGTGAAGCAGTGAGGTGGTAAGTTTATAGTCTGCAGGCCAGTGAACTTTGCAACTGGGCCTCAGATTCAGACCTAATGTTCTTGTTCGGGATGCTGCTGGATTACCACTCCCTCCAAGCCACCCACCGACTCAAGTTGACGTCTGGTTTTGCACAGGGGGTCCTTTGCTTGAAAAGATTAGAATTAATCATGAAAGGCTCAACAAAATAAAATGTTGCTATAGTTTGAAAATCAGAATGAAAAGTAAATAAGAAAAACGTAAATTAAAATGACAGAAATACAGGAGAGATTCAGGTATCACACTCTGGAATGTAACATGTAGAAGATACCAAAGATGATCCGCTGTACTAAATCTTTGAGTCTGTAACTAGGAACAAAGGGGCAACCTTTACTAGTTTTTTACACAGGGAAGCTCATCAAGTCACTTTGCTACACTTCCCTCCTTCGAAAGAACAGGGCAGGAATGCGCTGTATCTATGAGATATGGTGCATTCCTGTCCTCTTGCACTGCGCTGGTGCACAAATGGCTGCCTTGCGCCAATGCAGGAATCCTTGCAACATGGTGCAAGGGTGTCTGTGTTGTAGGAATGATTGTCTTTGAGGAGTAAGGCACACCTTTGCATGGCCTTATAGCTATGGGGCTGTAGTCTGTGTCGTCAGTGCATCACAAACAGTAACGCGCCGGCAACGCAAGCCACTTGTAAATATTCCCTCAACTGTACAAAAGACAGTTGTATTTGAATGCAAACACCGTAGGTGACGTGAATTTACTAAATATTTAGTACGAAGACAAGCCCCCAACTTTCAAGGATTAATGACATAAATTAATCTTTATAAATTGTAACACTACGTTGTGTATACCTCATATATTGTACATGTAGCAATTATTATATTGGTTCAATAAAACTTGCCTTTAAAGAAGACTGGAAAGAACATATCTGAGCTTTGACCAACAAGGTCCAAGTTTATCCAAACTCATAGGTTTTCTGTAGTCTGGATCTTTTTTCATTCCCTTTCTTTACAGGTGATCCTTGAAATTTGGAGTGGACCTTACCTTTTTTTCATGTTCTGATGTTGAGTTTTTAATATTTTCTACATCTTTATCTTGGTTCACCATGCCAGTGAGCTCTGCAAATTTTTTAACAAACTACCCAACTATGGTCTTTCGGTATGCTTTACCATGTGCCTGCTGTGATTGTAATATTAGTGAGGTTGTAAATATTGATTCCATGGGCAATAATGCTTTTAAAAAATATAGATATATTTCCCTTGGTCCTGTTTTCAGCGTCGAGCGCGCTAGCGCTCTGTCCTGTTGTAATCACTCTAAGGGCTTTTAACCATGCACACTCTTGCTATTCATTCTTTGTTGTGCTTGTTTTAAATGCTTTATTTGTATTGATACATTTTGTGAAATGTCCCTCCTGTGTGTGCTGAGTTCCCTCCCAGGCGATTTCACTAAGTGAATATTTTTGTTGGCCATCACACTACGTCATGCTTTGTCCTGTTGCAACATGTGATGGCCCCTCCTCTGGTTTCGTTTTGCCTTTCATCCCAGCCGCGATCCTTTCTAGACATTCATGCAGGGAGCCAATAACTTTCTTGCTTAGTGTCATGGCGGCCATGGTGCTTTAAACGGACTTGTTTATGTCAACTGTTTTACTTTTCATTTTCAATTTATGTGGCAAGAAAAGTCCACTTAGGAATTTACAATGCTAATAGCTCTAACTCGAGCAAACACGAGACCCACTGCATTACAAAGACTTGTTCATATAGCTGTTACTTTTCTGAAGCTATCTCGTCACATACTCTTTTACATCCTTCTTTCAGGCCAAGCATGATATCTGTTTTTACTTTGATACAATATTTTATTGTATGTTATGGTTAATAATAATGTATCTTATTTTTTCCCTTACTTTCTCTGGTTCCGGTCTATATCAATCATATTATTAGTCTTGTTCTCTTTATTGTTTCATTGTTTTTACAGATCTCTTGTGGTTACGGATTCATATTTTATTTCCTTTGTACTAATTGTTGATTTTCAGTTCTGGATATTTATCCTTCTTCAATTTGAAACATATTTTGTGATTATTTAATGTACAGGTTAATATCTGACAACTTATTCTGTTTTTCGATTTGTTTGTCTTTCTGCCTTGGAAAATAGACCCTGTGCTGCAAACGCAAACTGGATGTCCAAAACATATTATGGTCTACATTTACTATTTTTTGTATGCAACACAGCATCCACATTTGCTATGCTGCTCTGTATGAAAGGGAGAGAGCAGAACAGAGCCATATTTACTAAGATATGGTGCTATATCTTTCTTCTCCCACACTGACGCTCTTTAGGCTGCCTTGTGCCCCAAAAAACATTTGCTCCATACTGCAAAGCTGTGTGCATGATATCTAGCATAGGTTTTGTACTGGAAGGGTATCCTCCCAGTGCAAAATACTATGCTATGACGTAGCGTAGAACTTTTCCAAGTTGTCTGTGTGCTACATAGTACAGAGTACCTGCCCAGTTGAATAGGTCTGGAGAAATTAAAACTGTTTTGGTGCAAAGAGTGTCTGCCTTTTTCAGTCTTGCATAGACAGTGCTTGTGCTGACTCTTTGAGACTTATTGACATTAGCCCCTTCCTCCCACTGTGTACCTCTGCTTTCCTCAGTCCCTCCCTCCCACCAACCATCTGGTGCCACCAGCTTGCCCTTAGTTCCTCTTTCCCACCCTCCATTTTCCTCCGCTTGCCCCATCCCTTCTCTCCCTCCTTGCGATGTCATCAGTCTGACCCAGCGTTCCCATACTCGGCTCTCCATGTTTCCCCCTGGCTCGACCGCCCTCCCTGTGAATTGCCTTACTACTCCCTTGATGTTGACTCCCGCTCTCCATCCCTGCAATAGATTAAAAGGTGGTATGTCACAGCCAGCGCTGGCCACGTAATTGAACTTGTTTGCCCACACCTGGTCTGTCCTGATATGACCAGCTCATATCAGCTGCAGATTGCTCGGTTGCTGTTGGATGAGATATATGACAAAACAGATGTGACCTGAATAAAGAGAGGCTGGGCTGGTGAACTTCAAAGGTGACAGAATATGATGGTGAGGATATGAATCCTAAACAGTTTTGATTTCTCCAAGTATCTGTTGCTGACGGCCACAACGTTCTCTGACCACCTGCCAACATGTGAGCTTCAGTAGCATCACATGTAACCTTTGAAACTGCCTGGACTAAAAGCAACTTGCATTTCGCAGAAAATTAAATCAAAGTGCCTCTTTGATTCATTTTTCTGCCAGCCACGTATGCCGGGAGCCTCTCCAAAAGTCTTATTACCTTCTATATTTGAAAAATCCCCCTGTTATTTTCACTACAATGCACAGAGGCTAGTCCTCAGCCATAAAATTCTCTTTGATGTGTCTGCTATTAAATGCTGATTGCTAGTTGTGTCAAGAAAAAAGTGCTATGACGTAGCCAGCACTAGCTATGTTATAGCGCTTTTTATTCACTTTCAGACGTGCTGCACAGGAGCAGTGCTTCTCTAGAACATGGCTAAACAAGCATTTGTAATACAATAAGGGGGTCATTCCGACCCCGGCGGTCCTGGTCGGCGGGAGCACCGCCAACAGGCTGGCGGTGCTCCGCAGGGCATTCTGACCGCGGCGGTATGGCCGCGGTCAGAACAGGAAAACCGGCGGTGTCCCGCCGGTTTTCCGCTGCCCTGAGGAATCCCCCATGGCGGCGCAGCTTGCTGCGCCACCATGGGGGATTCCGACCCCCTCACCGCCATCCTGTTCAGATGGCGGTGAGGGGTGTCGTGGGGCCCCTGGGGGCCCCTGCAGTGCCCATGCCAATGGCATGGGCACTGCAGGGGCCCCCGTAAGAGGGCCCCACTTTGAATTTCAATGTCTGCTTAGCAGACACTGAAATTCGCGACGGGTGCTACTGCACCCGTCGCACCCTTCCCACTCCGCCGGCTCCATTCGGAGCCGGCTTCCTCGTGGGAAGGGGTTTCCCGCTGGGCTGGCGGGCGGCCTTCTGGCGGTCGCCCGCCAGCCCAGCGGGAAAGCCAGAATGGCCTCCGCGGTCTTTCGACCGCGGAGCGGCCATATGGCGGTTCCCGCCAGGCGGGCGGCGACCGCCGGCCTCAGAATGAGGCCCTAAGTCTCACATTTGCTAGAGTTAGAGCTACTGGCTTTGTAAATGATAAGTTTTTTACCCATGTGTTTTGGTTTCGAATGGAGTGGATGTATGTGGTGTAGGGTGGAATTATGTGGATTATGGTCTTTTGTGTTATGTTATGCTATGCTATGTTGCGTTATGTTATGCTATGTAGTTCTATGTTGTGTTGTGTTATGCTATGTTGTGTTATGCTATGCTGTGTTGTTTTATGCTCTGCTATCTTGTATGTTGTGTTATGTTATGTTATGCTATACTGTGTTGTGTTTTGTTATGCTATACTATGCTGTGTTATGTTGTACTATGCTATGTTGTTTTAGGTTATGCTATGCTATTCTGTGTTATGTTATGCTGTGTTGTTATGCTATGCTATACTGTGTTATGTTATGTTATGTTATGTTATGTTTTGTTATGCTATGCTAAATTGTGTTATGCTATGTTGGATTATGTTATGCTATTCTATGTTGGGTTATGTTATGCTGTGCTATGTTGTGTTATGTTATATTATGCTATGTTGGATTAGGTTATGCAATGCTATGTTGTGGTATGTTATGTTATTCTCTGTTTTTATGCTATGTTTTGTTATATTGTGTTATGTTATGCCATGTTGTGTTATCTAATGCTATATTGTGTTATGTTATGCTGGATTATGTTACGCTATTCTTTGTTGGGTTACGTTATGCTGTTCTATGTTGTGTTATGTTATATTATGCTGTGTTGAGTTAGATTATGCTTTGCTATGTTGTGTTATGTTATGCTGTGTTGTTATGCTATGCTATGTTGTGTTATGTTATGCTATGTTGTGTTATGCTATGTTGGATCATGTTATGCTATGCTATGTTGTGTTATGTTATGCTATGCGGTGGTCTGGGCAGAGTTCTCAGAGTTCCACATACAACTCTGCTGCGCTACGCAGAGTTCCGCAAGTGGTGGAATGAGTTAGGTAACTCTGTGTGAGCTGATTTTAAGTGCAGGGTGTTTGTCCTGCGCTGAAAAATCAGCACAGCGCAAGAGGGCTCTGCTTCTTTTCTGCCATCCGCGACCCCCGATGTTGAGAAATCTTGCTGGGAGGGTGCGATTTTCCTTGTTCATGCTTGCCAACTTAAGGTTGGCGAGCGAGGAAAAAAACTCTGCTATGCTGAGTTTTTCAGAACTCCGCCCTTTAAGTGGAGCTCAGAGTTGGAAAAACTGCAAACTCCGCGAGCGGAGCGGAGTTCGACGCCCACCCCTAGTTATGTTGTGTTATGCTATACTATGTTGTGTTATGTTATGCTCTGTTGTGTTATATTGTGTTATGTTATGCTATGTTATGCTATGCTGTGTTGTTATGCTATGCTATGTTATGTCATGTTATATTGTGTTATGTTATGCTATGCTATCTTGTGTTATTTTGTGTTATGTTATGCTATTATGCCATGCTAGGTTGTGTTGTGTTGTGTTATGCTATGCTATGTTGTGTTATATTGTGCTATGTTATGCTTTGCTATGTTGTGTTATGTTATGCTATGCTTTGATGTGTTATGTTATGCTATGGTGTGTTATGCTATGTTATGTTGGGTTATGTTATGTTATGCTATGTTGTATTATGCTATGTCATGTTGTATTATGTTATGTTGTGTTATGCTATGCTATGTTGTGTTATGTGTTATGTTATACTATGTTATGTTGTGTTATTTTGTGCTATGTTATGCTATGCTATATTGTTTTATGTTATGCTATGTTGTGTTATGTTGTGCTATGCTATGTTATGTTATATTGTGTTATGTTATGCTATGTTGTGTCATGTTGTGTTATGTTATGCTATGCTATGCTGTGTAATGTTGGGCTATGTCATGTATGCTATGCTATGTTGAGTTATGTTATGTTATGCGGTGTTGTGTTGTGTTATGTTATGCTATGCTGTGTGTATGTTATGCTATGCTATGTTGTGTTATGCTATGTTACGCTATGTTATGCTCTGTTGTGTTATGTAATGTGGTGTTATGTTATGCTGTGCTGTAATATGTTATGCTATGCTATGTTGTGTTGTGTTATGTTATGCTATGTTGTGTTATATTGTGTTATGCCATGATATGCTATGTTATGTTATATTGTGCTGGTATGCTATGCTGTGTTATATTGTGTTTGCTATGCTTTGCTATGTTGTGTTATGTTGTGTTATGTTATGCTATGTTTTGTTATGTTGTGTTTGTTATGCTATGTTGTGTTATGTTATGCAATATTGTGCTATATTGTGTTATGTTATGCTATGCTTTGTGTCAGCTGAAGGGACAGGAAACTCAGTCCGCCAAACTAGGATGGAATAGACACCAGGCAGCCTAGCCCCAGGAACGTTTTGATTATTTTGTGGAACTGTATAATGCATTTGAGGCCCCCTGTTAGAAATGGGGGCTCTGGTTGGCAGTCAGTTTGCACTCTGTCCAAGAAAGGAACCTCACTCTAGTCAGGGTAAAGAAGAAACACACCTGGTTAACCCCCACTCATACCCTTGGTAGCTTGGCCCAAGCAGAAAGGCTTAACCCCATAAGCAATGTGTAAAGTAGTTGTACCAACATACACAGTAACACAGTGAAAGCACTACAAAATGGACTCCACACCAGTTTAGGAAAAAATAGATAATGTTTATCTAAATCAAACAAGACCAAAACGACAAAAATCCAATATACACAAGTAAGCTATGAATTTTAAAAAGAATAAGAGTCTTAACCCTTAGACAACAGTGAGAACGCTGTTGTTACACAAAGTACCTGGTTTGCATCAAAAATAAAGCTGCACGGATGAGCGTGCGTCGAAAAAGGCCAGTGACGTGTTGATTTCTCACTCGCAAGTGAGACCGTGCGTCGTTCCTTCTCTGGTCGGGTCAGCGTGCGTTGTTTTTGTCCTCCCGCAAGAGAGCTATGTGTCAATTCCCAGACGGGCACCTCGGGTCCTTGCAGGCTTTTTTCTGTCCATTTTTCAACCCCAGAGATGTTGTGTTGAAATCCGGTCGCACGGTGTCAGGAAACCGCACTGCTTGGGGTTTGCGTCATTATCAGCAGCCGCTAGCGGGTGTTGCGCGTCATTTCTCCAGCCACGATGTGCCGATCTTCCAGCCGAGATGCAGGTGAATCGTCGATTTCAGCTGCGAGGCTGGCAGCGTGTCGTTTATTAGCCGC
This sequence comes from Pleurodeles waltl, assembly GCF_031143425.1. Lineage (NCBI taxonomy): Eukaryota > Metazoa > Chordata > Amphibia > Caudata > Salamandridae > Pleurodeles > Pleurodeles waltl. Next base: position 1,314,919,384 of record NC_090445.1, on the reverse strand, counting down.
GTTGCAAAAGGTGCATCGAAAATCTCCCCGTACAGCAGTCTTTGCTTGGATTTCAGTCCTTTTTCACCAGCTTCACATTTCAAGGGCCCAGGGTCAGGGTAGGGCACCACTTGGCAGGGCAGGAGTCTCAGCAGAGAGTTCAGGTGCTAGTAGAGAGAAGTCTTTGATGTCCCAGAGACTTCAACAACAGGAGGCCAGCTCAGCTCAAGCCCTTAGGTATTCTTCACCAGTGGAAAGTCACACAAATGTCAGTCTTTGTCCTCTCTCAGGCAGAAGCAGCTACTGCAGGCCAACCCAGCAAAGCACAGTCACAGGCAAAGGGGCAGTACTCCTCCCCCAGCTCTCCAGCCCTTCTCCTTGGCAGGGGTTACTCTTGGTTCCACAAGTAATCTGATTTTCAGGGGTTTTGGATTTCAAGTTGGCAAACTTCAAAGGGAAGTTGGCTAGATCCTGCCTTGCCCAGGTCTGGCTCCAGCCTCACACCAGGGGGTTGGAGACTGCATTGTGTGAGGTAAGGCACAGCCCATTACGGTGTAAGTGACCACTCCTCCCTTCCCCTCCAGCCCAGATGGCTCATCAGGATATGCAGGCTACACCCCAGCTCTGTTTGTGTCACTGTCTAGAGAAGATTCACAAACAGCCCAATTGTCAGTCTGACCCAGACAGGCAGTACACACATATGCAGAGTCACATAATTGTTTAAGCAAGAAAATGCCTACTTTCTAAAAGTGGCATTTTTAAACTAACAATCTAAAAAAACAACTTTACTAAAAGATGTATTTTTAAATTGTGAGTTCTGAGACCCTAAACTCCACATTTCTATCTGCTCTCAAAGGGTATCTGATCTTTAATAATATTTAAAGGCAGGCCCCATGTTATTCTATGAGAGAGATAGGCCTTGCAAGAGTGAAAACTGAATTTAGCAGTATTTCACTGTTAGGACATGTAAAGCACATCAGTACATGTCCCACCTTTTACATGCACTGCACCCAGCCCATAGGGCTAGCTAGAGCGTACCTTAGGGGTGCCTTACATGTAGAAAAAGGGAAGGTTTAGGCCTGGCAAGTGGGTACATTTGCCAGGTCGAATTGGTGCAGTGGCAGGTCTGAGCCGTGTTTACAGGGCTGCTCATGTGAGTGGCACAACCAGTGCTGCAGGCCCACTAGTAGCATTTGATTTGCAAGCCCTGGGCATCCCTAGTGCACTTTACTAGGACTTACTAGTACATCAAATATGCCAACCATGGAAAGCCAGTTAAATATATAAATCTACACAGGGAACACTTTCACTTTAGCACTGGTCAGCAGTGGTAAAGTGTCCAGAGCAAATAAAACAGAGCCCATCACAAAGAAACAACCTGGGAAGCAGAGGAAAAAAGTTAGGGGAGACCATGTCAAGAATGTCAAGTCTAACCCCCTCTCTAAGGGCAATATGTAAAGGGCTCAACAGCATATACTGAAGAAAGAGGCTTAACTTATTTTCACGAGGGTGGAAGGAAAGTTAAAAGTGCATTGTATCTGTACAAAATATTCTGAATAAATAGGTAAGATTTATACAATGAGTTCACACTGTTGTGACTGTTTGCGCCATGAGCACCATGACTGCCATGCAGCGAGAAGCAGCGAGACAAAGGAAATAATATAGCTGAAGTATATCGGCAATCGTGCAATTATACATGTAACTGGGGCAGTCTGCCAGGCGTGACTAAAACAGTCTTAAGGTGGGACACAGGTAAAGTATTTACATTAAGTGAGTTCTGAAAGGCAAGCCCACAAAGGAGTGAAAGTGATGGGTGTGACACGGGTGTGGTTAAAAGCCCACAATACTAACAACAGGTTAAAGCGTTTGCACGCCCAACCTAAAAAATGCCAGTGCTCGTCACCATTTCCTCTGCACCATTCACCTTAAGGCTGCCCATGCTGACATTTTTTGCAAAATAACTACTGTATAAGTTACCAGGTATTTCCATATGGCACCACAGACATAGGCGCACATTATAACATTAGTGGTAAGTGTCGCCTACTTCCGCGGCGACGGCCGCCAAAAGACCATCGCCGCGGCTAACATCTGTCAGCCAAAATATGACCACAGCTGGATTTCCGCCACAAGAAGGGTATAAATCCGGCTGTGGTAATATTGGTTGATGGCGTTAAGGTGGTGTTGCTACCACCAGCAGCGCCACACCAGTAGACTCCCGCCAGCCGTATTATGTCAAAGAATATTGCCTGGCGGTGTTCTGCTGGCAGACGTTGCAGTTGGTAGCAGCGCCCTGTTTCCCGTCCCCTGCTGGAAGACCCCTTGGATGTAGGTAAGTCGGGTTTCCGACAGGGGAGTGGGATGGGCAGTGGGGGGTGTTGAGTGTGTGTGGGGGGATGTGTGCATGAATGTGTGAGTGTGTGCATGAATGCGAATGTGTGTGTAGTGTTGTTTGCGTGTGTGTGTGCATGTGTGAGAATGCATGTATGAATGGAAATGTGAATGCATGTCTGCGTGTCAGTATGAATGTGTGTACCGATGCATGCATGAATGAATGGATGCATGCTTGTATGAATGCGTGTATGCCTGTGTGAGTGAGTGTGTGAATGTGTGGTGTGTGCCTGTGAGTGTGCGTGTATGGGGGATTGGAAGGTGGGAGCGTGGATGGAGGGGGGGAACATCTGGGGAGTGTAAGGGAGGTGGGTGGTCCTCCAACCAGTGACCGGGAAGAAATTCCCGGTCACTGGGAGGGCCTACCCCCATGGTTTTGCCACAAAAACCTGCGGTAGGCAGGGTTAAAAAGCTGCCGGCGGTACAGTATCGGCCTACGGGTTGGAGATTGTTATCTCCGGCCCGGCGGCTGCTACCGCCATGGCGGTCAGTGTGGTATATTGGCGGGTTGGCTTCAGCCAACCCACCAATGTCATAATGTGGTGGTATGTACCGCCAGCTTGTTGCAAGTACTACCGCCACATTTACACCGATGGCTGGGGTCATAATGACCCCATAGTGTTCTATTCCTGGTGTTTAGTTTAACAACATATTTCCTTGTGGGAGTTGTCCTGGGTCACTTCATTTGATCCAATGTCAGCTATGTTACGTTCCAAATGCCAAGGTAATGTACTGCATGGCTATATATTTATAAGGTCCCAAAGGCGAGACCTATTAGCTATGCCAATGCTTCTTTGGGTTGCAGAAGGTTCAGCGCCATGACGGAGAAGCCCATCTTATGGTCTTTTCCTTGCATTTCATCATGTCCAGTATGGTGCTGCCCTCACTCTTAGTTGGGTGCTAACCTCCTGAATGTGGTATTTTCTCTGACAGATTTTGAGGGGAGCCATTTCTGATGGTCTTGTATGTGATACAGTAGGTCATGACAGTGATGGGGGCTTGTGGCTAGAGCCAGTGTATTTCTTTAGAGTGGGTACCTGAACTTTAAAAGGTCACCTTTTCTACCCCATAGCTAGAAAAGGTAGGGAGATAATGGTTCCACTACACTTCAGCTATTCCAGAGCAAAAGGACATGCAGCCGTTTAACTTGACTGAATTGCCTAAGGTTAACTGTTGAAACCGTGGTATAGGAATATGCAACCCTGACATATCAAGCAGTGCCCAAATATCATTGGCATTACATTGGTCTATTAGCTGCCACCTTGGCTTTTTGGCTTTCCCCCTATCTTATTTGGATGTACTCCTTACATTGAGCATCTGCCCTGGTTGTATTTGGCATAATGTGTGTGGCCCTGGCATACTGGAATCATCTATGTAAATGGAGTGGTACCCTAGCGTAATTAGCCACATGCCTGCAACGTTAAGAAGCACCTTCATATATGAGCACCAGCACAGCTGCTTAGCTGGTACTCTGGTATGTTAAACAGCTCCCCTGGTGCATGGCATGCAGCACCCTGCCACTAGCTTCCCACTAGCTTTTCTAGCTGTACTGTGCTGCTATGATCCGGAACCAGTGTTTTTTGCACCTGCTGTACACAGGAGTGTTGGACAGTGTGACGTATTGATTCGCGCCAGGATTATTAGTGGCAGCACCCTGGCATAAGCATAGAGAAATGTTGCTGCTATTCCAGTACGGAATGAAAGAAGTGGTTTCGCCAAATTTAAATGGTGCTTTGGAGATGGACATTATATACCTCAGAGTTACAGAGTGCTTTACCCATTTACTTGTAGTTTTCACAGCGCATACCAGACGGGGCTGTCGCAGCATTTCATCATTCATCAAATTATACTGCCTTTTTTCTAAGAATTAAAGGCTCTTTAATCCCCAGTTCTGGCCAGTTTGTGAAAGGAGAGCCTCTCCAAAAGTCAATGTCTAGAGTAATCTTCTGTTCCAGTCAGAATTTCAGTGGTCTGGTCACACCTGTGATTCTCCCTCCGATGAAGGCCTCTGAAACAGCAGACCCCACCGCTGCTCATGGCATGTGATCATAGGGCGCCTATGGAGTTGGCAAATGTCCCCACTCCATCTGGCCTCCAGACAGAAGGCCTATCCTGTGCAATGCTGAGCCGCCGCACAGCATACTGTGACTGCTGCATGCTCTGCACCAGACTACTAACGAAATATTCAACAAAACTTTACACAACTCAAATTTATGATGCACCATTGGTGCCAGTTAGCATTACAGTGCCTCATGGTGAATAACATAGCTGTGCAGCACTAAATAATAATCCAAACCTTGAATTAATGGTCAAAGTTCATGATTTTCCTAAGGATGTAGGCTAGGCAGGGATACTGGAATTAAGCGTTCAGGTGGCCATAGTTTTCTGCACGATTATGGACTTCCATTATTTGCCAGATAATTTATCATCTGCTGCATAAACTGCAGATATCACCCAGAAATGTGATGGGTTGCCGCACAGAGGAAGGCCGCCTGCAAAGGTTGACACCCATAGAACTCAACAGAAAGGTGACCATTCAAAGTGGTACTAATGAGGTTAAACTTTTGCCCAGTTGTGGCTTTGTTTGACTGTGTTTTGCCATGTATGCTGAAATTTGGACTGAGTCTTGAGTAGTTTAGAATAAAAAAATAAAGACAAGTATTTGCAATGCAATAGGTTTCACACATTTAAAACAAGTTAATTGTCATCTTTTGACAACAGCATTTATGAGCAAAAAAAAAAAGAGCAGCCTGAGAAAATCTGTGGCCCCATAAGCAGATAAGAAATGCCCTATGTACGATGTTGTGAGTGCTGGCAGGGAGGGGCCCTGGAGAGAGAGAGAGAGAGAGAGAGAGACTGTGATGCGATGCAAGGGATATAGGGCCAGATGTAGGTAGACAGCAAATTGCAAGTTGCAAATTGCGAGTCCTTCCGACTCGCAATTTGCTATGCAGAAAGGTGTCAACTCGCTATAGGGTCGCAAAGACCCACCTCATGAATATTAATGAGGTGGGTCGACGGTTTGCGACCCTATAGCGAGTCTAGGCACTCACGGGGATGGTGGCCTGCTGGAGACAGCAGACCACCATGTCCGTGACTGCTTTTAAATCAAGCAGTTTTTTTTTTTCTATCTGCAGCCCGTTTTCCTTAAAGGAAAACGAGCTGCACATAGAAAAAAATACCGAAACCTTTTGTTTCGGTTTTTTTCAGAGTAGGCAGTGGTCCATAGGACCACTGCCTGCTCTGAAAAAATAATTTTGTGATCATTCACAAAGGGGAAGGGGTCCCATGGGGACCCCTTCCCGTTTGCGAATGAGTCACCATCCACTTTAAGTGGATGGTAACTTTGAGTTGATTTGCGACCGCGATCAACTTACATCGCGGTGCGAGTCGCAAATGGGAAGGGGAACACCCCTTCCTATTTGCGAGTTGGAAACACATTTTGCGAGTCGGTTCCAACTCGCAAAATGTGTTTCTGCATTGCATGCGGGCATTGCATGCGGGCATTAGTGCCTCGCAAACGGCGTTTTTCGCCGTTTGCGAGGCGCTAATGCCTTGCTACATCTGGCCCATAGTGTTTGTTTAATAAACTAAGCTTATTTTAGGAGCAGGGTAGAGGGCAGCACTGGAATAAGGCCATAACAAATGTTAGTGACGTGGGAGGAGGTGAGAAGAATGGAATGCTGCAATAAAACGGAGGCAGCTACCAGCCTAAAACACCCACAGTGAAAGGGGAGCACCATAGAAATGTCAAAACTAGTCCGACACATCAACAGATAAAGAAACTAAAGTGAAACAATACAGTAGTAGCTCACTGCTCTGAAACAGAAAACGATGGGAGAAAAAGGCAGACCACTTGCAAGCAAGAATTTTTAAAGAACATGGCAACCAACAAATGAAATTTCTTTAACCCCATAAATACACATATAAGTATACTTAAATATACACCAGGTTGAACGCTAATGCTCAACCTAAAAATTACACCGCCAAAAGCTCTCTCATAGGCAGGCCCTATTGCATTTGCCAATGCTTGTTTTAGTAGATAGGGCTTTGTGTCAAAACCCATGGGTGGTTGCATGGACATGTCCATTTACCACTCATGGCCATTCCTACTGGGCAAAATAGTGCAAAATATCACATAGTTACTTTATGACAAATTTCCACTACAAAACATCATTTTGAGTGATGCTATTAGAACAAATATGCTCTTCATTGCAACATTAATAATTAATACTGAATGACTGACCATGGTTCACTGGCCCAGCAGGAGTGATGCACGAGGCTTGACTACCAATGCCAACCTGTATTAGCCAGAGTAAGTTAAATATTCAATGTGCTCCAAGAGAATGCAATGTGGAAAGGGGAGATGGGATGACAAGAGAGCAAAAGAATCTGCCTACAGCGTCTCCGTCGCTCATGAGTTTCAGACGTTTATGCTTCTGACTATTATCTCTCTTTTTGATGAGCAAATGATAGCAATGGACCTTCGTGGGACTGCTGCAATAAACTTGTGTGCACTCTTTTAGTAAGGGTATATTCTACACATATCTTACAGTTCATTACTTCCCCCCTTTAAGCTTAATTATCAGTCGAGTTGCAAATAAATATTGTCCCTTGTGTTAAGTTCAGAGTGATGTCTGACACACTACAGATATGTATTGTCTTTCAAACTGCTTGTTGACACATTACGTTAGGTAAGAATAGTCTCTAATCCTAGTGCCAATTCAAGTGTCTCTTTCAAATGAGAGGTGTTTTCATGTGCACAATCTGCGTGATAAGATGCATTCAATTATCAGATTTGCCATGCCTAGAAGATTCCCTTGTTCTTGCCAGCTTGCCCTACTCTCTTTGATGCCTTCAGCATTCTATGTTGCCGATTATGCTTTTTTTTTGTCCCCATAGTGATTCCACACGTGTTATGAGGGCAGAAGGATTGTAGCACAGAAGGGAAACCTCAGCCATGAGGATGAGCCTCGCATGTCACCCCATCCACCCACAAGCCGCACAACACCAGAGCAGTTTCTTCCAGTATCCTCTAGCCATAGCCAGGTTAATCGTTTAACCCAACACACTTGTGCTAGAAGAGGATTTGTGGAAGCTCATAATCATTGGACTTCATCAGTCAATAGTCCAAGTCAAGTTTGTCTATCTGTTTAGATTGTACCCATTTTCCCACAGTAACCAAAATGTTTTCCTCTTGCTGGCTGGGGGAGGGGGCACTATGTTCTAGACGATTCAAGTTATTGACCGCTGTCAGCCATTCATGCCTGGTTGGAATAAAAGGGAGGACCCACTTTAAACAAATCTCCCGTCCACTTTATTCTTCCAAATGCTTTTCCCTTGCTCTTCCTTCAAAAGAGTACTCGCCCAGCTCACCAATTGATAATATTTGAATTTAGATACCGTGCCCCCCACTAGCTCCGTGAATATGGACCAGGATATCAAACCTTGACCCTATATAATTTAGCCCCACTTCACCAACCCCTTGTCCCGTAAGGGGATAGACAACATATCTTGGAGACATTCCGGGGTGCCTTGTGAGTCCCAGATGGGAGCGGAGCTGCTGTAATATGATATCCCTAGGACTCGCTGAATCTGGAACAATGTCTTGTAAGCCACCATCAGAGTCTTCAGCCTGACCCTCTTAAAGTATTTCGGATGGCCAAATTTAAATAAAAAGTCATCCCCTGTCTCTGGGAGGTGTCTAGACATTGCCCTGAATAGTGGGGTGAAGCTGGGGCTATCATTCAGTAATCTTCTTATATTTTTCAGCTGAATTGACAAATAATATTGCTAGAAATCAAGAGTTACAATCACCCTCTGCTCTTTATTCTTGCACAGCTTCTTCCAAAAGATATGAGCTTCCCTTGATGCCCACTCAAAAGAAGTGAAATCCCCCTGTAGCTTTTTGAACCACATCGGCTTAAACTCTAAAGAGATAGTATTAAACAAGAAGGTGAACTTTGCTAAAATAATCATCTTCAAATCCTTTGATCTACCAATGAGGGAAAGTGGGAGACCGGCCAATATTTTTAATAACTTCTCTGTGGGTGCCCATACCTTGTAAAAATTGACCGGTGCAACCTCCTCCAGATTAGCTGTAATCTGCACCCCCAGATATTTTATCTCCTGTTTGATGAGACGGCTATTGTAGGTGGCATTCCAACACATAAATTTAGTCTTCTGCTGGTTTACCGAATAACCTGACACACTCCCAAACTCCTCTAAAGAGTGTAGAATATCTGGGACGGACCCAGCCAAATCTCTAGTATGCATCATTAGATCATTCACATACAATGCTACTTTCTTCTCCCATCATCTACATTGAAATGGCACAATGTTTGGGTTCCTTCTAATCAAGATAGCCAAAGGCTCAATATACAGGTTGAAAAGAAGAGGGGAGAGTGGACATCCTTGATGAGTCCCTCACCCAATTTTAAATAGCTGTGACAGGTTGCCATTGATCAGTATACTGGCCACAGGGTTCCTATATAGGGCCCTGATTGCCCTGGAGCCAAAGGTTCAATATACAGGTTGAGAAGAAGGAGGGAGAGTGGCCATCCCTGACGAGTCCCTCGCCCAATTTTAAATAGCTGTGACAGGTTGCCATTGATCAGTAATCTGGCCACAGGGTTCTTATATAGGGCCCTGATTGCCCCGGAGAACCACCCCCGAACTTATAGACCTCCATGACCATCTGTAGAAATGGCCAGCTGACCGATCAAATGCTTTAGCAGCATCAAACGTAAGGACCCCTAAGGAAGAATCGTTTTGAAGTGCCAGATCTATAGCTACCAGTAAGTTGTGTGTTAATTCAAAGAGTTGTCTCGCCTTAACAAGGCCCTTCTAGTCATCATTGTCCAATGTGCCGACCACACCTTCAAGCCTTTTTGGGAGAATATGGGTATAGATTTTATAGTCTGAATTCAGTATGAAATGGGGCTATAGGACTCACATTGTGTCAGATTTTTATTAGATTTCAAGATTAAGCTAATAATAGCCTCATCCCATGATTTCGGCATCTCTAAACCCTCTGAGAAAACTTCACTAATTAATTCCAACATGATTGGGGCCAACTCATCCTGGAGGAATTTATAAAATTCATTTGGTAGGTTATCAGGGCCAGGTGCATTCCCCCTTTTTAAGCTCTTTATGGCTTCATGTAACTCTTCCATGCCTATCTCTACTTCCAACTCATGCCTTGATGTTTCCTCTAGCCCAGAGAGGGGAATGTCACACATAAAACCCCTAATCTGGTCCTCTGTGGCCTCTGAGTCCTCCGTATATAATTTTGAAAAAAATAGATAAAAGGCTCTTCTATATCAGCCTCCTCTGTGAAGTAACAACCCACATCTTCAATTTTAATTGATGTAATACTATTTTGTGTCTGTTCAACTTTTGTTTTCCATGCCAAAAGTTTGCTATACCCTTCCCCATACTTATGATGTGCAAACCTACTGCTTTCCCATCTTCTGCTACTCCTAATTTCTAAAAAAGCCTCAAGGTCTGCGCTGGCCCTCGTCATCTGTGCGTCCAAAGTTGTTAATTGTTGTTAGTCCAAAAACATGTAGGCCTTGAGCTGCAGCTCTTGTATGGCAAATTAAAGCTCTTCTATTTGTTTCCTCTCTTCTCTATGTCTATAGGCAGCAATGTTAATTAGCCTCCCTCTTATATAGGCCTTCTGAGCATCCCAAACCACCTGTAGAGTAGTGGACCCATAATTTACAGCAAAAAGTATTTAGTGTCTTACTTTAAGCTCTCAATACTTTTTTCATCCAAAAACAAGGCCCGATTTACCATCCACCTAGAACGATTGATTGGCTTGTCAAAATTAAAATGAAGTTTCACCGCCGAGTGATTAGATAAATGCACCGGAGCGTGCCCAACATACTTAACTTTCTCACACAAACGTCTATGTACTAAAAAGAAATCAATTCTGCAACGATGGCCATATTTCTTATTATGAAAGGTAAATCTTAAACCGATGCCACCCTTTCAGCACCAAATGTCTACCAGGCCCAAATCTTCCATTGCCTTTTTCACCCAGGCTCTTGTTTTAGGTGAATTCACATTACCCCTAGAGGTAGACTTATCCAAAACAGGATCTAACAGGACATTGCCCCCCCCGACAGGACTGGGTATTTTAAAGTTACTATTTGGTTATATAAAGCTTGAAAGGGTGCTGGATCATCTACATGGGGACCATAATAATCTACTATAAGCCAGAACCCGTACACTTTCGCTTCCACAATCAACCATCGCCCTTTGGGGTCAGCAGTGACATTGCCCAGTATTGCCCTAATAGGATAGTGATTCCTGTAACCACACAGGATTGAGTAGTGCTCACACATGGGTCTACCATTTTCATTTGCTTTAGTATGTCTCCCCATTCCTCCTGTGGTAGATGAGTCTCTTGGAGGATGATCACCTATTTGTCTACCACTCTCAAGAACTCAACCCTTAACCCTAAAGCCATTTACATTCCAAGATAAAACCTTCAGCTGGGCAAACTTAATTCTAGGGATTACAGGAAAGGGGTGCCCTGACATTCCAACCTAACCCAAATATAATTTGGTCTTCAGTATTACATTCCATGAGGACTGATTCCCATATGCCGCCTCACCCTGTGATAAATAGACTGACCTAAGTCTTGGTAGTGACCAAACCCCCTCCCCCATCCTTGAGGAACACTCCCTTCTTTTACTGGGGGAATCGGAAAAAATTATTCCCGGCTGAGCTCTCTCTGTGCTGGGCAACTTAAATCACAGACTTTAGCGAGATGCCTTAATCCGCTCCAAAAAAGTGAAAACTTCATTCCGATCCCTAATATTATGCATCTTATTATTCCACATAATTGTAAGAGCTGCTGGAAATCACATCTGGAGAGTTGCCCCTAGAGACCTGAGTTCCTGGATATATTTCCCCAGCTCCTATTGCCTGTCCTGCATAGCCGTGGAAACATCAGATCTTATATGGAAGGACCAGTCCTCTTTAGAAAAACTATTGACTTTGAGAGCTTCTGACAAAAAGTAAGAGTAAGATCCAAAATTAACCGATATTTTCCTTTGGTTTTTCTGGCTACATTTTTCATAAAGGGGTCTTGATGTACTCTTTGAATAGCCTCCTCCAAGTTAAGCTGCCCTACTGCGGGGATGAAATCTCTAATTAAAGATATCACATACACTTTGATAACATCCCCTTCCACCCCCTCTGGAACATTCAGCAGCCTGATGTTATTTCTTCTCATATTATTTTCCAAGATTTCTAGTTTATCCTGCAGGACCTTCCCTCCAGACTTTAACTGTTGAATCTCTTATCTATTTGAGACCACCCACCTGGTGAGTTCTTTGATGGCAACTTCCATTTTACCCATCCTTTCCATCAGCATGTTTATCTTATTCTCCACAGCCTCACAGGTCTCTTCATTTTTTTCTTGATTACACTCAGAGATCTCAAACTTTTCTCTCATCTCTTCCGTTAAAGAGAGTAAAAGATTCTGAAAGTCCAACTGGGCTACTGGGCTCAGAGAATGAGGAGACATGGGCTGAGGTGTTGGCCCTGAGACTTGAGATGAAGATGGAGTCTGTGAAGGTTTCATAAGCCCATTTGGGGGGTCTAATACTGCTGAGCAGACTGCTTGCAGCAACGTGAGCCTCTCATATGATTTCTCCAAACCCTGCATCCTTAAAACTGTGCCTCTGTGATTAAGGGGAGAGCAGTATTTTCCGTGCCCTCAACACCCCTAGCAAGAGTCTTAAAAAAGGATTACAATGATGGTGCGATCCTAGAACCTTCTAAAGGGATAATTCCCTTCCTCCTACATACAGCAGGAACACGTTTATTTACCTTTTTTTTACCAAAGTTAGAAAAAACCTGCTGATTTTTAGAACTGTCACTGTTCTTTATGTCAATAAGTCCCCCTTTTGCGCTGCTCCCCCTCTTAGTTCTTCGTGATTGGTCCCCGACCACCAGGAGCTCAGTGGGGGCAACCCCCCTCACTGACTACAAGAAAGAATTGAGGGGAACCCCTTACCTTTATGCAGCTTTTGAGCTTGAAAAGAAGAGACCAGATAGGCTCCCTCAGCACATGCCTGCGTCCGGGTACAGTCTGGCGAATGTTGGGAGCCTCCCAAGCCTGCCAAACCCGCAGCCCGCAGTGCCCCCCAAACCTCTGGCACCACCTCCCCCAGAAGGGCAATGATGCTTCCCGCACCTCCTGTGTCACAGAAGTCAAACCGGGACGAGAAACGTCTCCCCTGGCCAAGACTCAAGACTGCCTCTGCCCACAAACCGGCACCGCCGCCACCCCCCTTCTGTTGCGGTACTGCCGGAGCTCTGTAAGCTTTCGGTAAAAAAAAGGAATCCGCTTCAGGTGAGATTCTTCTAGACTTTTACTTGCGTGGCATTTAAAAAACAAAACAGAGGTGCCCAGGCTTCCAAGAGCTCCCGGCTGCACTTGTTCAGCTGGCTGCCTTTATGCTTGTTGTAATTTTCTCATTACACTATGCTGTGGCAAAAGTCATTGGTAATAGAAACATTCCTTGATTTCCTTCAATTTTAACAATGAAAACAAAGCACTTATCTCTTTCTTCTTGTAATTTTATCTTTCATGTCTCCGCTCACTTGGCCAACAGGGAGAGAGATGGAGATGCATCTCCGTGGACACAGTGATGTTTTTAGAGGAGAGTTCTGAATGCAGCCCCCTGCTGACTTAAATGCAACCTCCTAACAATTAGAAGCCTTGCCTAGCAAAGGCAAGGCACTTGGGGTGCAGTGTAAATAGCTTCTGGTTTCAAGATGGCTCTCGACATTTTGAGATCTTGCACGACTGTTGCTAAAAAGTTATTTTCCATTAGAAGCTGTTGCAGGTCCATGAACTTAAGTGCACATCTCATCGTTTTTTAAATTCTCCCCGGTTGACTTGCTCTGTTGACACTTTCATCATGAGAAATGTGACAACATGATACATAACTTTCGATTCCCAGACATTTCCCCTGCTCCTGCTTGCTCACCTCACATAAGGTGAAGTATTGGGAAAGGCAAGCTGTTTCTCCTTACTCTCACTTTATCTATCCAGGCGGTAAAAAAATCACTCCCGTAATTCACTGTTATCCATCTATAATGCCATATTTCAACATCAACTATGCTTTTCTCAAATGCAAGGCACCAACTTCTAAAACGTACTTAAAATATACAGTAAATATATTATATTCACTACTACCCCGCATTAAAAACCTAGGGCAAAGGTAACAGCCCTTATGGCACGAAATTCATGACTTGACCAGCTAGAATTCCATACCAGTGCTGTTACACCTTTTGCATTCACAGCTACAGACGTTATCATCAAACAATTTGGGAGTGAGCAGTTAATTTAATCACATTCTTAAATGCGTATTTACAGCCAGGATACAACCATCCATGTACAGTTTTAAATAATTTCAGAGACTGACTTATAAAAGATGTTAAAAATTTGATCAAAGTCATTTCCAAACCTTGGCACTATCTGCTAGAAAATAAATGTTGTAGATTCCTATTTTTCAAGAATGAAAAGAATGTTTTCCTACATATATCATGTCTATTCCGCAATTTTTAGCATAGTCACAAAACTCTTGGTATTTACCGTCTTCAGCCAAAGTCATTTCTTCATATTTGTGGATGAACGCAATTGCTTAAATCTCTGCAATCTTTCACTGTTACTCTATCCACTATTCTACTCACCCTCTCGAACCATGGTCAGACTCACTTATTACGATTCTATTTACTCTCTTGGTGACGACCACCAAAATGGAGGCTGCTAGAGATGAGGTTTAGAGTTAGTGCACAACCCAGGGCGGCACTTTGAGTGCAAAGGGCTGATCAACTTTCATGTGCAAAAAATATTTTATACTGAAAGTTGATGAAAGGCCGTGCAAATTCAGTCTCTGCTGTGGAGACCAGTCCCCTATAATCTGTAGGAAGCAATAAAAACAGGGAGTGTACAGCACTAAAAAAGGTTTTCATGGAAAAATGTCTCTGGGAAAATAGCATTACCTGACTTGGCATAGTATCCTAACTCTGAATGGTGCAAACAAAGGCCAAATGGAATACTACATGAAATTCCTAAACATAACATTGTAAATTAAAGATGTTGTGTATGACTCTCGTTATTGGAATGAGATTTCTGGATTCGGGGTGGCAGCACCTCTGCTTGTGGGTCAATTCCACACCGATTGGCAGCAGTCGGCCAAACCCTTTTGGCTAGCTAGCAGCTTCTCACCCAAACATAGAAACCAAAGGTGATTTGTGGCAGCCTGATGAATGACACTCAGTGATCTCTGAGGGAAGCAGTGGTCGACAAATCTCACTCTCATACACACTGGTAAAAGGGCACAGGGCACAGACCGCAGGCCTTAGCTAAGCTAAAATGTGCGTTCCCTAGCGAGGCGCGAAAATTAACCCTTGACAATGTTAACTTTCTATGCACCATCAAAAAACTAAAAAAGACACATTCATTAAAAATGCTTATTACTGCAAATGTTTTCATTTGATTATTCACAAAACTTAAAAATCTGCCCAAGCCAAATGTCTTAACAGAGACAAGTGGCTGTTTTGCTGGTACCAATCTCAACCTGTTGTGCCTCTGGCAAACAACAATAAATACAATGGTGCTCCTCTGGATGGATCTAGGAGTAGAGTCACATGTGTGGGCCATCAGCCTGCTGAATGAGTGAGAGGGGGTGTTGGCCTTGCCGCTGGACATTCGTCCTTGCAGTTGAGGACTATCATGTTGAGCTTTTGCTCCATTCTTGTTAGGCATTTCACTAGCCCTCAGTTTAGCTGAGTGTCCGTTGATTTAAAGCAGGCTATGACGGCCTGTCTACAGTGATGTAGTCCTCTGCTGTTAAACATCGCTCTTAGTATGAACTTACAATCTTTCAGTGTGGCCTTACATAGAGAGATGATGTGTAGCATTGATTCAGATCCTTGACCACAAAGCCGCTTACCTCTTTCCCTCAACTCAATGCGGCAAGTGTAGGAGTGAGGGAATACACTCCAAGCAAGACGTCAAAAAACCTCCCTTTGGTCTGGATGTTAAATTCGGAGTCAAGATATGACTGGGGTTTCAGTGTTGTCATCAAGGTGTGTCACATGCTACTTTGTCAGCCAGCAGTGAGCTACGTTTGACTGCTTTGCTCACCATAACTTTAAACTAGGGATACCTGGTCTGAATGTCCCGGAGTGAGTTAAGGCCTAAAGCTGTCAGTGATGATTCGAAATAGGCTTTTGCCGTAGAGTGATCTCTTATGCCATCGATCATGGTTTAAAGTCTGTGCACTGGCAATTCTTGCTTAAAACATCATCTGATGAACAACAAAGTTTATGCTTTTTAGGCCAAGTTCCAACCTCAAATGGGAAGCTGATATATGCAGAGGCAGATGAAATAAGGACCTCAAAGTTCAGACTACGATATTGTCCAAGAGGGGTCCAGACCTTACACTTAAAGACTTGAACCCTGTGCTGGGGACAATGACAGTTTTATTTGGATTGTTTGTAAGAGTACCGTCATTGTTGGTCCGACGGTCGTTGCTCTATGATGGTGAAAGGCCATCATAAGGAGTTGGCTTTCAGGAGCATGGCCTCTTTGTGCCTCTTAAAGTACCCCATTCTGTCAAACAGCAATCCAAGATATTTATATTCAGTAATTGATGAGTTTCGCTGCTTCCAGGGGCCATGTCATAGAATAAGTAGTTCGCTTTACTATTACCATCTTTTTTGTTTTTTTCATATTTATTTCCATGCAGTTCTTTGTTGAGTAGCTGATGTGGCTTTCATGGGGTTTTTGGAGGACAATCTTTATGCAGCTTATCAAAATTAGGTGATCGGTGTACATCAAGTGTAAATGCTGTAGCTTTGGTGCTTATGCATTAATCATCTCTACTGTTGGTGATAAATCAGACATGAACACATTGAAAAAGATTGAGGCAAGCATGCATCCCAGTGTTAGGCCCAGATTTGTTTGTGCCTTCCTGAACAGGTGGGTGCTGGTCCCCTAATTAACATGGACCCATGTGTCAGTGTGGAGGAGAATCAGGGTCTGTAGCAGGAACCGCAGGATGTTCAAGTTGACCAACATCTGCTAGAGCTTCCTTCAATTAACCCAGACGAAAGCTACCCTGTACTCGATAAAGGAGAGAAGGAGAGGCTGTCAGTTGTTTTGACATTGATCTATTAGCAAGGAGAGGACAAAAATGTTTGTTGCTGTCCCCATACCTTTTGAGAAGCCCATTTGATTAAGAGGGATTATACCCTGTTCCACGACCCAGATTGTTAATTTCCTCAATAGGCCCTCTGTGAAGTACGTTGACTCTACATCGAAGAGAGCTATCAGTCGAATTTTCATGGAATCCGACCTATCACCTCCATTGTAAATCAGGGAATTTATTGAGCCCTTCTAAGGATCTGGTAGAGCATTTCCAGTTATGATCCTATTCAAAACTGTCTCTATGCATGATGCCCAAAACTCCTGGTTCTCTTTAAAGATCAGGGATGCCATTGAACCCTGGTGCTTCTTCTCGTCGGACCAATTCTTTGTATATTTAGTACTGCACAATTTTTCCTCTGTGGGACAACACATTACTGCAATTTCTCACGCATGAACAATACTAAATTTAGGCCTACATTTCCTGAGTGGAACGAATAAAAATGTACTTCCTTTTTTTTGTTTGAATCTCTTTATTGAGTTTTAATTGTACAAGATAACATAAGTGCTGAAAATAAACAGGACAAGCCATAGTTACAGGTGTAGTGTAACATAATAGACAGCAGATAATGGAATGAAATATAGTTTACATTTGACATAAGTATTCAAAGTTGAAGGTAACAAGAAGGGGGGCATGGAAGGGGAAACGAAGAACTATGCATCAGCCTATAATTGTCTTGTTTGATTGGATATTGCAGTACAAGGAAGAAGGTGAGATGTCAGCATATTGACCCTTCGGAGGGACTGGCAATTTCGTTATCGAGGAGTAAGCAACAGTTTCATTTTTATGAATAAAGGTATAACACTGAAGAAAACAAATACAATAAACCCCGCTGTGGAGGACCCTGCCCTCCTCCCACAACCAACATATACATGGAGGTGACTACATGACTTTACTAGTATTTACACTTACTCGGTGACCTGGAATAGCATGGCTATGAGAAGGGTCAGACCTCCTTGGGTCACCTACATCTGATTAGTCATAGTGGCAACCATCATGTCCGGCCCTCCCTGTGGCAGTCCTACTTGACCATCAGTGTCTTGGTGTAATTTAGTCTAGAACTCCGTCAAGATGAAGTTACAGTTAGTGGCAATAGGATATTTGCGTAGCCCAAGGTTGTTTTTTCTGTATAGTGCAACACATCCACCTGTGCCCAAGTAAGAAAAGAGTGCGCCCAGGCTACCAACATTGGGGGTTCAAGTGATTTCCATCTTCAAGTAATGAGTTGTTTTGCTGTCAGTAATCCTAGATTTAGGAAATTAAAAGAGACCCTCTTTTTCTTGAGACCTAGAAGGCATATTTCGCATGCATGTAGTCCCGGACGAGCTGTGCAGACACATAATTGAGACATAACGTCCTACCAATAGCTCTGCAGGTGTGGGCAAGCCCAAAGTATATGAAGCAGATCTTCATCAATCTGATGACAGCTGGGGCAAGCAACATCTTTTTGGTGGAAATAACAATTCATTTAACAGGGATGAGGTAAGCTCTCTGTATAACACAGAACTGGATAAGCCTAAATCAGGTGCTGACAAATAAATATTTGCTTATGATGATGAATGAATTATTCATCTGTAAAACCTCCTGAACACAATATCACCATGTGAGTAGATCTTTTTTGAAAATAATCATTACACATTTTTAGACACAGAGAGATTAAGTGATATATGCGGAATCATTCAAAGAGAAAAGAAGTTTGAGGCCAGATTCCAACATATGTCACCAGGTTCCAAACTTGGCAGCTGTACTTGCTGGACCACATCTCCTATGCGAGGAGTAGCCATCTTTAAATTTGACAAAAATGCTTTACAAGCCACTATATAACAATAAGCATTTAAAAACCAATGTGATAACCAATTTCACAGTGCAGAGTAGATTTATAGTAGGTCCCAAAATCCTGACATTTTCAGGTACACAAATGAAGAGTTTCATATTTCAAAGTTTAACTGCCGTGCTCTATAGGAGGGAGTCTGCCAGGGCCAGGTACAGTGGATAGGATATTTGTGCTGAGTAATGATGAGGAGAACCAAGGAGAGAGGTGAAACAATGATCTTGTCATGTCAGGCTGATTCTCCCCTTTAGCCAGGACAGCAAGGAAGAAGTCATTATTGGTGCTTCTAACCCAGAACAGGTAGTAGTACTATTTATATAACACCAACCAATGTGTGCCTAAGCACCTGTTTGCTTTTCATTTTTACAAAACCCACTTGTACTTAATTTACTGGTCTTGGGAATACGAAAGGCTGATTCATTGTCCCTGGATTCAAAACTACAAACTGAATGTCTCTGATCACAAGCTAAGTTCTGTGATCCGTCTTGTGAGCTTTCATAAATCGCATACCTTGAATATTTTCCTAACCTCAGCTCTTTATGGCGGGATGAGGTGGAGAACAGAACATTCTAGGAAGTGCCCTTCGTTTGTAACTGTGCCTCTGTTGAAAGACTTTTCAAAGGCACTGGAAGTAGGGGCGCGGGTGTGCAGGGGTGCTGGAACACTACCAATATAACCATACTGGCGTTTTGAAGGTGTATGAGATATAAAGATGCCTTTAAATGTAGTTTTTATCTTGTCATATTCGGTGTAAGTTCGAAGACAGAGGTAAAAGTTCAGGCTATGTCTTCTGGCAATCTGCTACTTATTCTTTTTACAAGGAGCATGGTGTTCACTTTTCTTTCTCTCATCATAAAGTTAGAGGTTTTGGTAAGGTGAACTATCTGATAATCTTGCTGACGTTGAGTGTAAAAGAAAAGACTGCAAGATGTCAGTTTTTTTTCTAACACATAACATTTAAAGTACCTGTAAATGAACAGCACAGATATTTCATAATATGTCTGTGGTTGGGAAAGCACTTTTTTTTAATTCTGAAGTGTGATAAAACATACATTTAATTGGATCACAACAAATCACAACACTTTATTGGGTGATGAGCAGATAGCTAATCTTCGCTGGATCACGATTTCCCCTACATTATCATTTGTTCACTATATAGTTTCATCAGCCAAACTGCATATCAGTGTGAATCTTGTGAACCCTTCAATGGAAAAT
The DNA here is from genome assembly GCF_031143425.1 of Pleurodeles waltl. Classification (NCBI taxonomy): domain Eukaryota; kingdom Metazoa; phylum Chordata; class Amphibia; order Caudata; family Salamandridae; genus Pleurodeles; species Pleurodeles waltl. The sequence continues at coordinate 1,314,899,731 of NC_090445.1, read as the reverse complement.
GTGCTGTCTATCAATTAGGGGGCCTCATTTACAAGAATCTGACACATCAGCTCCGATGCGTCATATTTCTTGCACTGCCCTATGACCTCCTAACGATGCCATGGATGCACTGTATTTACAATACAGAGCTTCGTGGTGCATGTTTTGACAGATGCATCAGAAATTCTGATCCATCTGTGGTGCTAAACTCACGCATTGCTGGACTAGAGAAAAAAAAAGATGCTACTCCAGCAATGGCAGGAGGCCCCAAGTGAGAAAAGCCCTGCGTTAGTTTTATGCCTGCTCTGAGCAGATAGTAAAATTCTGACACAGTGAAGGTGCAGAATGATTCAATGAAATGTACATTTCACTGCGTCAAATCTGTGTGGTTTTTCGTGTGGGAACGCCGATTTTGCATACATTATACCTGGCACAGGAATAATGTGACGCAAGGCTTTACAAACTGAGGCATCGGGCCCAATGCGTCAGTTTGCAAATGAGGAGCAGTGTACAGCACTGCTTGTGCCACTGATCATTAAAAAAAATACTTAACAGTGGCACGAAGGCCTTGTAAATGAGACCTTTGGAGTTCTACTACACCATGCTTTAGGAATATATTTGAAACAATGTGCTCCAATTTGCACCATCTGCAACATGCCATACTCTTACCACTCTCCTGCTGCATTGGGGTGACTCATTTGCTATACCTGTTGTTTGTGCAATACTTGTATTTTTCACAGTGCTATAACTTCAGTGGTACAGCACTGCTGCCACCACCTCTGCTCTGAATATTGTTCCAGCACTACTGAGACTACTCTATGACTTATGTAGGTCTACAGTACAGACAATACAAATTGCGTTTCTAACAAAGTAAGTTATGAAGAAACCTTATGCAGAAATTCTAAGCAGCAATCTCCATTGAAGCCAGGGGTGTCATAATTTACCAGGAGTAGAGGAATGGAAAATACACAATATTTTACCACAAAATATGAGTTCTGATTACATCAAAAGAACAATTTATGTATCAGCTGCATTTGCTGTGGTCAAGGCCAAGTGTCCCAAAATCTCTTCAAAATGTGACTTTGGTTTATTTATTTTTTGTAATGTGAGATGTATATTTATTTTCTGTTTATATCCACTCAAAATTATAACAGCCCTAAAATACCTACTATTAACATCAACATATCCAAACAAACATTCGACTAAGAATATGAGTTTTACAAACACATATACAAAATTCTATGTTACTTTCTACATTACATTTATTCCAAGATACCTTCAAGAAACTTCTACTTCTGATAGAAATGGGCCTCTACCTTTTTGTAGCACTCACTAAGGCATGTTCAAATGCATTAGCAAATGCTGCACAAAACACATTTACCCAATTAAAAACACATATTTTTTACAGAGTAAAGAAATGCTAATAGTAGGACTTTAGAAATGGAATGTTCTACACCACTATGTTGTATCATGATTGCTTTTATTTAGCTCTTGCTACCCTTGAAGAGGCTTTGAAGAGCTTTTAAAAGTTGGTTACAAATTACATTTGAAAGGCAGCCTGGAACACAAATAACACTAACAAAGGTTAAACAATGTACGAGGAACACTCCAACACCACAATGCACACATTAGTAGTTCTACCACATTCAAACCTAAGCATGCCACTGCCTATTAAGGCATGCCACATGGTGTATAAATTTGAGGATAGTTCTTGTTTAGATTGAAAGTGCTCACAACAATGAGTGATTGATATAACAGCAAGATTTCTGGAGTGAATAGATGATATGGATCAAAATGAGAGAACTGTGCATAATGCCAACTGACTCTTCACAAACTGGGCCCTCTTTCTTAAAGGGTAGATCTGCAGAAAGGTTGGGAAACAGATCCTTCAAACTGCCATGTTCTTCTAGTCTGGTGTCCAGTACCAGTGATTTTATGAATGATCAAATGCAGTAGTTATGTCGTCTTTAACAACCCCACCCAGATAGACTTTGACTACCTCACACAGCAGCAGCTCTCCCAGGCCCATGTTGGTTTGTTGGAGTGGACATGGAATGCATACTCTCAGTGCATTGTGAACCCCCCACTTCTGCATTTAAGTGGGGCATGCCACTTGAACCTATGGCCTGGTAAGCTGGACCCCTGCAAAATGATTTTTTATTTTATAAAGGCCTCTTCAGTCTGCAGGTCTGCAGGGAAAAGCTAACAACAACCAATGTCAATAGGTTTGGTTTATAACTGAAAGACATTTAATAAGTCAACAAACATGAACTCTCTCATCAATACTTCACTTAAACACCGTGTAATAATTTGGGTTATTGATTGGGGGTGAACACCCTACTCAAACAATACTGACAATCCTGGTCAGGGTAAACTAAAAAAAGTCACAATTTTAACCTGTGTTTACCCTCAGGTAGCTTGGCACAAAAGGAGTCAGAATTAATTACAGACACTAAGTAAAGTATTTCTGTAGCACAAAACAGTGATAAAGTAAAAATACAACACAAGAAACATCCCAAACCAATTTTGGAAACTACACTATATTTTAATAAATAAAAGAAGACCAAAATAACTGAATCCTTATCAGTAAAACCAGACACATGCAGTTTCAACATTTTAGGTAAAGTGGGGGAAAGTCACAAATTCAGGCCAACCACAATGGAGCATGGACTGGATAGAGGAACCAGGTTAGTCCCTCTAAAAAGTTATCTTCTCAAAGTAAGACATGAAGAGTCCAGAACTTCAGGATTTCTCATTTAATTGTCAAGCTGTGCACTCTGATGCCAACCAAGGGTCCAGGATACAGGGAGGAACATCTTGGGGATCAGCGACTCACTCTACCAGCGGCCAGCAGGGTTCAGGCAGGTCCAGTTGCAGCAGGTCAGCTGGGCAGTTGCAGTGAGGACTCTGGAGCTTGTTGTGTTCCTGTAGCTCAGAACAAGAGGTAAGCTAACTGGCCCTTGGAGTCACTGAGGTAGCCTGGAATAAAGGGAACAGGTCCAGTCTTCCTGCACAGAGAGCAGGGCAGGCCTCAAGCAGCTGGGTAGTCTTCCGGAAACAAGGCAGAACTTAAAATGCAGGATGGTCCCCTGGGGAACAAGACAAGCCTCTGGCAGCAGGACAGTACTTTGGTAGCAGCAGGGCAGTCCTCTGAGGAACAAGGTGGCAGGCCTCAAGCAGCAGGGCAGTCCTCTGGGGAACAAGGCAGGCCTCAAGCAGCAGGGCAGTCCTCTGGGGAACAAGGCAGTCCTTCTTCTGTAATGCCTGCAAGTCCAGGAGTGTACTGAACAGTGGTTTGGGAGGTTCAATACTTTGAAGTGGGGGGTTTTCTAGGCTACCCCCACATCTGGGTATGAGAAGTTCTTCCCTTCCCCTGGCATGGTTTCAAGAGGTCTGGGGTGAGTAAAGACTAGTCTCAGGTTGCTTTGAATGTGCTGGAGGCAAGCCCGTTGAAATGTGAATGGTCCAGGGAACAGCTCCGCCCAAACCATTGTGGCGGGATGCCCCATCCTGTCTACACCTAGTCCTGTATTGTTCACTGTTTTGGCTGAATATGCACGCCAGATGGGTGACCAATAACAGACGTAGGCAGCTGTAAACTCCTGGAAGAGCTCAGATTGTTGCATTTTCGTAATTGTCACTTAAAATCCGACTTTACCATTAAGTGGATATTAAATTTGAGTACAAACATGGCACTCCACTATGATTGATCCACAATCAAAGGTTAGCACTCATTAAATGTAATAAGGTAATCCAGAGCTATTCTATGGTTGAGGTAGGCCTAGTGAAAAAAAAATCTACAAGTTTTTCGCTGCCAGGATATGTAAACCTAAAAATTCATCCTTCTTTTAAATACAATGCACCCTGCTCTGTTGGCTGTCCTGGGCCTACATTAGTGTGACATATGTTTTGAAAAGAAAGGTTCAGACCTGGCAAAAGGTTCACTTTGCCAAGCTGATTTGGCAGTTTTAAAACTGCAATACAGGCTGCAATGGCAGCCCTGAAAAATGTTTTAAAGGGCTACCTTGGTGGGTGGCACAATGAGTGCTGCGGGACCACTAATAGCATTTAATTTACAGGCCCTGGGTACATAGTACTGTATACTAGGGACATATAAGTAAATGAAATGTTCCAACCAGGTGTAGGACAATTTTATCATGTTTTAGGGTGAGAGCACAGACATTTTAGCACTGATTTGCAGTGGTAAAGTGCACATTAGCCTTATGCCAACAAAACTGAATTTTAGAAAACAGGAGGGTGAAGGCAAAAGGTTTGTTGGTGACTCTGCAGAAAGGGCCAAACCCAACACACCTGAGGAAGTTTTTATGTATTAGTCAGAATTGTGCATGATTAACAATATGCAGAATAGTAATCTACACTTGGATTCACACGTGTACATTGACTGGGAGCTGCAGTTTTTTAAAGAATATTTATATAACCTGCGAATGTGCATTTTTCTGGTTTATGCTAACTATGCCCAGCTAAGCCTTGATGGCATTGTGTTAAAAATGCATGTCACATTTGCTGTTTATTAATTCTGTTGCAAGTAGTCAAGCAAGTCAGGGTCAACAATGACTCTTTAGCATGGGCTCACTAATGTAACATTTTCCAAGAATCTTCTGCTAGCATACAGTATTGCATTCATTCACAATGGTTCACTGTTGATTATGTAACTAGTTTGTTCTGACATCACCGGATGACGTTCGGTCAGAAGCTCTGAATCACTATTCATGTAGTAGGCTAGTGCTTAGGAGGTAAGGCTGCACAATGAATTTAAGTCTGTATTCAGATTTGTTGAAAATGTATTTCTTTTGCTCGTACCACAGTGGCTTTACTATTTCCTTATTTCTCTATGATGAAATTTGTTACCTAATCCATCTTTTAAGGGGATGAGCCAAATGATGTTTGAGTTCTACTAGAGATGGTCTCCAGTTTCTTATTGATTTTGCTGCATATGTGGGTCTTGGTCTATTTTTTTTTATTTTGCCTGCTATTCTGTGTTTTCCTATTACACAGGGTCTTCATGGCAATGACTTTTGCATTTACATTATATTTACTGTAGCTGCACTTCACTGTTTGTACCTTTTGAATTTTTTTATTAATTCTTCATAAATTCTAACTCCGTTATGGAGCTCCCTCATTGAGTCACCACTTTCTTATTTGACTCAATTTGTGATGTTTTTACTTGTACCTTATCTTGGGACACACTGCCTTATGAAATTGAGATTAACCCGTCCCTGAACCATCTAACCTCTGGGTGTGACAATTAGGGGTTCAACACACCCAGACACACACTCAGCCACCCAGACTTACTCTTTCATTTACCTACTTACTCGTATGCAATGAAAAGACACACAAAACCTTCAAGCATATGTAAGGGACTGGAATAGAATGAAATTAGTAAGAAAAAAACATGTCTCATCGAAACTTGCCTGCAATGCAAAAAAATATATATATATTGAGTAGAGGTTGTCTTGCTTTGGAATATTACATAGTGTTTTGTAGATTCAAAGCTCCAATGTAGTGATTACATTCACAAGCAATCTGTTAGTCATCTTGGAGTGAAAAAAACAATGATACACTATACAAAATATCGTTGTGTTGCCACTCAGCAAACATTGCACTGGGAAGGCAAACATTTGTGACTGCTAAAATGTGTAGTTTGTCACTGTTGTACTGATTCAAGGTGGCCAAGATAATGTATCTATTTATGGTGAATCTTTTTGAACAGTAAAGCACAATGGACAATACCATTCCTAAGGTACCCTCCAAGTTAGGAAATAGTAACTGCACAGGACGGAGCAGTCTGCAGATGAAATTAGTGATAATGAGCGAACCAGCAGGACTTTTTGGAGATCTGCAGGATGATCTTAAAATAAAGGATGAGGTTAGAATTGAAGGGGGACCTATAAAAAGGAAAATGGAAAGAAATTACTGGCTACCAGGCCAGAGGCTGATGTGCCTCTATTTTCAGGAAGAAATCCATGCGTGATCAGGTAACGTGTTATTACTCACTCTAATCCAGTGATGGAAATTGTCTAACTCATTGATCCATGGAGTATGTTGTCATGGAGCAAGGTAGAATATGAATGATACTTGAACAGACAAAAGAGGGCTGACCCAAAGACCATGCTTGTGTATGGAGTTTTTATTATAGTTAGGAGGGTCTGCCAGACAACTACACCTGCAAAGCCCTTCTATGAGGTTCTAACAATGAGCATCGCAATACATATCATCTACCCCCAGATTTTTCAAATGAAGAAAGCAACACCACTAGCCATGTAACACAATGTTTGGCTACAGGCATTACTGCAGTGTTATATCCACCCACCCTTAAATGCCTATTGGCATTAATATATGTTTTTCACAATATATATATGATATGTCAGGCCTACTGTCTTTGTTGTACTTTTTGCTGGTAAGCAGATTGTACCCACCAATGGTATCTGACATAACTTTTTCTGATACACCGTTTAGGCCTATATTCTCAATGGTTCATCATAATACAAAAATCAAGCTTACTATTTTGAGCATCCTTTCCTGAAAGGTGAGCATCAACTATACAAACATAAAGGTTTGTCATGCTGGAAGAAGAACTCTCCCACGTGATTGCTTTATCATAATAAAGGCATGATGGAGGCATGTCTGAAGTTTAGCTATTTTAATGTTCGGCATGGCTGGCACTGGTCATTTATTGCCTATGTAAGGTTGCCTCCAACTATAGTTTCACATGCTGGTGGTTCAACAAACTGAACTGTGACATTATGGATAGCCTGTGATCGCACTCTAGAATGTCACATTATTAGTAATGGACATGGGCTACCATACCAAACCTCTTGTGGATTTGACTTCAGTTGCTCTGCTATTCTTCATGTGGTACCTAGCAAATCTGGGTATGGCACTCTACTGGATGCAAAGCAGTACTACAATATTGCCAGTGGCTAAGTTATGCAAATTGGGGACATGGAAATCTATTCACACAGGGACACAGCAGGACTAGTTGAAAGTATTAATGATCATGGCCTCCTATGCAAGACTCACCAAGCTATTTTGGTTGTCCACTAATCAGTTGGCTATCAAGTTAGCGAATCCAGGAACCTTTGTGGTAAGGTCCACTTACCATTTTCTGCTGGGCAGCGTCTTCTATTCCAGATAGCTGCCCAGACGTTAGCATATGAATGAGTATAAACTCTTCATGCAGTCCCTCTTGCCTTGCAGGTGCCTATGATGCTGTTACATTTGTGTGAATTTGAGTATTTTTTTCATGAAAGTTTGTGAAATTCAATGAAAATGTTACGACTATGCTTTTGTAGTGAAATGCGGTTTGCCCGTATCTTGTGTCATTCTATTTTACCCAAGCACATCCCTCGCACAGAAAACTCTTGCACAATATTGGCAGGAGACTGGTTCGAATAGAAAATGTTTCTTGTCAGAAGCCTTTTTACATGAGAAAAAAATACATAAAGTTGCATGGTGCAAAATTCTGAGAAATTTTGTGTCACATTAACTATTTGGGAATCTCATTAATTTTGCTCCGAGAGTGTTGTTCCTGTTGAATTTGCTGTTAGTTGCCTTCAATCAATGTTCCCCAGCAATAAAGTTTGTTCAGACAACACAGTGTCCTGTCTTGTCGGGAAGGTGTGGTCCCCTAGTAAATAGAATTGTTTAATGTCAATGGAATGGTATTATGTCACCATTCCTCGCTGTTCTAGGACAGAATGTGCTGTTTTGAATTGGAGAGTGAAGAGCAGCTTAACGGTGGTGGCAGGGATGGTTCTTAGAAGATTTTACTTGGAATAAACATGAAGAAATCCTCAGTGCGACTGCTGGTTTCATTCAGATGGTGAACCACTCTTTCTTATACTTGCAACGTGGTAAAAATTAGGATATTAAGCAAAGAATGTGTATGTAATGTTGATGAATCTGGACCATCCTGACACAGATGTGAGGAATTAAGGCAAGAGAGGTGCTTTGGGGCTGGCTCAGGTAACACAAATCTTTAATTAGGAACTCCGATTGAGGAGTACACTGTACTTGCAACTGTTACTGGGTAAATTAATATCAGTGCGTTGCCACCTCGCGCTGCTGCTCGTGGGGTAAATAGAATGATGACTGGTTAAATAAATATCAGCGAGTGCCCACCTTGTGCTGCTCGTGGGGTAAGAAGGATGTTAATTGCAACTGTTGATATCATTAAATGAATATCGGCGAGTGCCCACCTAGCGGTGCTGCTCTTAGCGTAAAAACAACAGTACTCCTGGGGAGTTGTGCAACATTTTTTGCCAGTCATACTTACTTCGCGCCACTACTCATGAAGAGAAGAACGGTTGCATGCTGTTCTCTCTCGTACAACTGCTCATTGGGAACCGTGTCACATGCCCCTAGCGCTCCTCATCCCAAGCCGCTTTTGTGAGGTTTTCAGTTGCGCTCTTTACTACGTCTTGTGCTGAGCCCTGACATTATGAATTCAAGCTGAACTTTCCTTAAAAACGGACTCTACGCGTGTGATATTGTTTGCCCATCTTGAGGAACTATGCAACTCACGACATACTGTGAAGGCATCTAGTAGAGCAGTTCGATGCTGCTGAAGGGTCAGGCACACATAAATTGCATAACAAAGCAAAAGGTGAAAGAAGAGAGTGTGTTGATAGGCACACCTAACATGCCTTTGTTAACGCGTCCATTTATGACTAATTTACTCACTTTGGGACTCGTTTTAGGCCAATGAATCTTTTGACCCTGATTGAAGACACCTTAGGACGAGATAACTAATCAGCATATCAATCAATATGTCAATAACTTCGTCAATATTCACCATAATAAGACATTAATAAAACTCGGAAACCACCATGACCTTTGAGTCATGAATAACCACACCAGTTTAGTACTATTATATGAAGTTTATTCCCTATTGATTACAATTCTACTAGTAAGTTTATTAATCTCAAAACCAGGAAACACATTAGCATAGTCACAATATGGCAACTCTGATAAGATTTCATCAAAGCAAGAATCACAAATATTAGAATATAACACAGCGTCAGAATAGGTAATCCTTAGCAAAGTATCATTATCACGGTATTCAACAAAGCATAGATTCAGTCATTTGTCTATTTGCGTATGTTTTGGTGGACTCCTTATCTAACCTCGAATTAGCATTGGCATGTTGGGCTTCATGCAAAATAATTTAGCAACACCAATTTGGAAAACATCTAACTATAGTCTCTGTCAAAAGAAGCAGCTGGTACCTTGAAAGGAAAAGCAAACAGACAATCACAATATCATTGTCATATAGTTACCCTCCGTATTGAGTCAGCATACAGGTTCTGTCTTCGTCCTCAGGACATCAGTTAATTCGCCATCAGCCAGGAATTCAGCAAGTCGGGTAAAGGGGCACTTCCCTCATAAGGAGGTAAAGTGTAAACGGGCAATATAAGGCAAGGATGGTTTTAAGAACCAAACAGCAAAGTCTCTATGCAGAGTGACAAAGTGTCTGGGTCATAGCAAATCGCAATAGCATCTCCCCTCCTATATCTCCTAGTCTCCTATTCTAATTCTCTTTCTTGTGTCAAGGGTTTTTATCCCCTTTTCGTTGTACAGTCCCCTAATTCTTCATTGGTTGAGGGGTTGCACCCCACTATCTCTATCCAATAGTTTTTCAATTAGCTCATCAAATTTGTCACCCCCATAACTGTTCTCAAATAGTTTATTGGTCATCATGATTGGCGTCTTCAGCAGGTAGAATGTCCAGTATGATTTCATACTCTCGTGGTCCTTTGCACATCTTCAGTCAGTAGCTCCATTGTCTGTACCGGTTCAGGCGACCTTGTACCTGCAAGTAGTCTACACTGTTGCATTCAGCAAGAATGTTTCCCTAAGCAAGTCATATTTCATGAGAACGGATCTACTACAGTTACATTCATCTTCTAGCTTTGGAAAAACAAGAGTTCATGTCCTTCAGTAAGTCAGCACACTGCACGTTAGAAAAACACATTTAATATGAAACCAGGCAGCTAGGCCTCGATTCATGCTAACTAAGCCCTAATGATTTATTAGCAGACCTTTAACATATAACCTTTTTAATATTAGTACAAAATCATATTTCAACATAACATTTCACCATTATTAGTCAGTTTCATTAGTCCCCGTACATATTGGCGGCCACTCCCAGTGGGCACGTTTCAAGCGCACGTTTAGCAAAACTATGTTAATACATTTTCTATGCAGCATTATTACACATTAATTCATAAACATTTCATGTTAATTTCTAAGCACATAAGCTCCGCTCTCTCAGTCCCTCATCTGATGACACTTATCATCACACAAAACCTTTCCCTTCTCAACGGCAACCTTTTATTTTCTTTAAATTACGCATCTCAATTTCTTCCTCCCTATGTGATCTTTCCCAAATTTCTTTGAACATTTTCTCTTTTTCTTTTTCTTCTTTTCTTTTATTACATTTTGCAAAATCTCTTTTAATTCTTTTATTAATTTTGCATGATAACCATAGTCCGAATAAACAAATTAGAACAATCAACATACCCCCTAATATTTTTGCAAGAACCCCATTCCAAATACTACTAAACCAATTCCCTAATTTGGTAATTCCTTTCCCAACCTTTTCCCAAACTCCAGGTTCCTTCAGCTCTTTCAAATCTGCACTATCTCTTGTTAGGTTAGTAAGCATACCTCTAATCTTTTTGCTATTACCAGGAATGAATGAACAACAATGACGCTCATTAAGCATCTTACAGACTCTGCCACTCTTTGCTAAAAGAATGTCTAAAGCAAGCCGGTTTTGAAGAGTCATAGCACTTTCCGCAGCAAGTTCAGTATCCATCAGGAGTATAGCCCCTGTGAAGTTTGCCAGCATGTTATCCACAATAGTAGACAACTTTCAAATCTTTATGGAGTATAAGATAACCCCTACTGAAGGAATTAATGGCTCCAAATATGTCACCTACGACAGCAGCCGCTGTCTCTCTCTTTTGTCTAGTATGATGTAATTCAGACATTTTAGGAATTTGCTTTAAGTCATCAATCTGTTAAATATTTGGGAAAAGTATTCCCAAATAACATGTCCCATACCATCCTTTAGGAAGACGGTAATAAGCATTAAGCCCACATATATAATAGATCCCAGGGATCGCTGGATCCTGTCCATTTAACATGAATGTCCATTTACTCTGAAACAAAAACACTTGCCTACATTCACTCGTTCCCACAAATAAAGTGTCATGCTCAGATTTTGGCCTAAATATACAAAGCCTTCCTACATGTAATGCATCTATAGCTAATTTGCCCTGTGTCTTTATTGCAGTGTAAGCATAATCATTTGCAAGCGTGCGTTTTTCTAATCCCTTTTCCAGCCTCTCCTTTAATGCTTTCCGTCTATCATCAGTGTGATCTAAGAAGCTCTTTTCAACAGGTGTTAGTAAGCAGGTTAGATTATTGCGGTGCGCATAACCTGTCCCAAATGTCAGTGTCGGCTGGAAGAAACCCCTAACTAATTTTATGCTGTGTTCTTTAGCTAATTTATTTAGAAACTCAATCACAGGCACAAAGGAAAATATTACATTTAAGTTAGAATAGAAATATTGGACATGTTCTTGATCATAGAATCTCGTTAACAGCAAACTACAGCTTATCCCGTAGGTAAGTGGCAGACTATGGTAAGTAACCCCTTCTTGTACTGATGAAGGAATCTTTGTGCATACACAGCAATTCTTCACATCCATTGTGTCAACATACTCATTCAGCAAGCGATAGAAGACGTTAGTAGATAGCTCCCCTTTTGAGTTAGTTCCCTCATGCAAATACTTTGTATCCTGCTCAAACTTCTCCAATGGTGTTAGTGTAGCAGTCTCAGGATTTGAAGCATTGTTAGTCACTTTCTTATCCACCAATGGCATTTCCACAATCACACCTATAATTATTATTGCACACACAATACCCAGAATAGCACTCAACCAACCACACATCCTACCCTTATTACTATTATCTCTAGTGTAACTCATGGTCTTTAAAGAATCAGAAAGCAGAATAATACAAAGCAATCAACTTGAGGACGATATAAAAGCTCTTTTTTTTTTTTCTCTGTGCAAAGTCTCTCTCTCTCTCAGTGAGTATTTACAGCGTTTCACTCACTCCAGGACCCCTTTGTCAAATCAGGTTAGCAGCTTGTCATAATCTGTTTTTCAGAGTCAATTCAGGTTATTACTGTCACATCCGGTAATTTATCAGTCTCTTTTCTCAGCTTTTCAGCTTTCCATTTAAATTTAAATTTAACACAGTCTCTTTCTAGAGTTGAATTCAGGTGCCATAATATTGACCTGGAACCTCTTGATCAAAACAGAATGCCAAGAATTCTTGTTGCCATTCAGCTGATGTTGCATACACCCATTCAGGACCTGCATACCTTCTGTTTGCAACTCTTTCTTTTCAGTTTGCGGTCACCCTGTAACTCTCCTTCACTGAGATCCTCTTTCCTGGTTGTGTCAACTTCTTCCTCTATTGTTTCATTAGGGATCACTTTCTCCCCTGCAGCTTGTGATTCCGGCCAGTTATTTCCTTTAAGTGTTTTCTTTCTGCTTGGCCTTTCAGGACGTTGAACAGCACATTCCTCTTGTGCTATGGTGTTTTCTCTTGATGGCTCTGCAAGCGGCTCAGAAGGAGTCAGAACACCTCGACTTCCTTCTGCCTCACTCCCTTTGCCTTCAGGGTCTGTTATGGGCTCAACTTCAAACCTGTATCTGTCTGCTTCTGGGAGAACCTCTCTTTGCGTCGGTTCCCCTGTTATCCCAACTGAGATAGGCTCACTGTCACCCCTCTGGAACTCATTTTGAGTGACTAAGGCATCCTCAGCGGGTTCTCCTTCAGTCTCAGTTCTCCTTTGAATATTCTCCAGCCCTGAGACTTCCTTCTCTGCAGCTGTCATTTTGGACACTTCAAGTTCCTCATCAGTTGGACACGTCACCTTCTTTGTGTGACTGGCATGTTTCCAATTTGGAAGACCTGCACATTTCACAGCAGTAGTGGTTGTCAGTATTACTTGATATGGCCCCTTCCAACGTGGCTCCAAACACAACTTCCTCACGTGTTTCTTGACAACTACCCAGTCACCAGCTTTCCGGGTGTGTCCTGGATCACTTATCAGTGGCAATGTGGTAGCCTCGACCTGGTGAGAAAAAGAGCGGACCATGTCAGCCAGACCCTTGCAGTAGTCCAACACCATATCATCTGTGATATTCACAAGAGCATTTGCAGGCACTGCGGGTAATCTCATAGCTCGGCCCATTAGAATTTCATGAGGAGACAGTCCTGTTTTCTTGTCAGGTGTGTTTCTCATTGCCATCAGTACTAAGGGCAATGCATCTGGCCACTTCAAATTGGTAGCTGCGCACATTTTTGCCATTCTCGACTTCAAGGTACCATTCATCTGTTCCACTAGTCCTGATGCTTCAGGGTGATAGCTACAATGCAGCTTCTGCTCAATGTTTAATGCAGCACACTAGAGCTTAATCACCTCATTGTCGAAGTGTCTGCCCCTATCTGATTCTAAAGAGATCGGGAACCCGAAACGTGGTATTAATTCCTTAAGCAGCAGCTTTGCTACTGTGAGACTGTAATTCCTACGTGTAGGGTAAGCTTCAATCCAGTGACTGAAAACACACATAATCATCAACACGTACCTCAGTCCTCCACACACAGGCATCTCAATGAAATCCATCTGCATTCTTCTAAATGGACCATCTGCTCTCCCAACGTGGCTCATATTCACCACAGTCCCTTTTCCTGCATTCATCTGCTAACAGATGATGCACCTGTGACAGATAACCTCTGCAGCTTGTCTGAATTTTGGATTGAACCAATCGATTTTGAACAACCTGATCATTGCGTCTCTTCCAACATGTGCTTGACCATGATAAAACCTCACAAACTGTGACAAAAGACTGTTTGGCAAAACCATTTACCCCTCTTCTGAAACCCATAAATCATCAGACCTCTGTACACATTGCATTCTCTGCCTGGAGCAATTCTCCTCTTTGCTGGCACGTCCCTGCAAGGATTTTAGCTCATCTAATGTGTCGACCACTCTTAATGCAAAGTTTAATCATGTTTCATTTTCAGTTTCAGGTAACAATTCGCACTGATCTCGAAATGATATACAGTTCAATGCACAAAACCTTGCGACTTGATCTGCATATCCATTTCCCATTGACACAAAGTCCTGTGACTTAACATGAGCATTACATTTCACCACGGCAATTTCAAGAGGTAACTGAATCGCGTGCAACAAATCCTTAATCTTTTCACCATTTTTCACTGGAGAACCAGAAGAGGTCATGAAACCCCTCTGTGACCATAACTGGCCAAAATCATGTACAATTCCAAATCCGTATCTGCTGTCAGTATAGATAGTGACTTTCAGGTTTTCAGCTGCGTGGCATGCCCTAGTAAGAGCAATTAATTCAGCCACTTGAGCAGATTATACTCTTTCGACCCAGGAAGCTTCTAAAATACCAGTGATTGTACACACGGCATATCCGGCTCTCAGTACTCCTACTGCGTCTCTCAGGCATGAACCATCAACAAACATAATGTAATCATTTTCTTCCAATTGGGTGTCTTTAATGTCAGGTCTTGGTTTGGTGCACAGCTCTGTTACCTCAAGGCAATCATGTTCTACCTCCTCGGCATCATCAATGTCTGCATTTTCAATGGGAAGTAAGGTTGCCGGGTTCAATACTGTACATCTCTTTAGGGAAACATTAGGTGACACCAGTATAATTGTCTCGTATTTTGTCAACCTCGCATTTGCAATATCCTGCGTTTTGGTTCGGGTTAACAGAATTTCAACTGAATGAGGGACCATTACTGTTAAGGGATGTCCCATCACTATGCCTTCACATTGAGTGAGGCTTTGACCAACTGCTGCAACTGCACACAAACAACCCGGTAAGGCTGCTGCGACTGAGTCCAAAGTAGCCGAAAATATGCTACAGGGCGGTTTGCATCTCCGTGTGCAGGACAGACAAAGAACAAGCATCACGTTCATGACAAAACAGTACAAAAGGCTTTGTGTGATCAGGCATACCTAAAGCTGGTGCCCTGCACATGCTTTCCCTCAATTCCATGAATGCCTTCATCTCTTTCTCGGACATGGTTATGGCTCCCGGGTCATCCTGAACTTCCTTAACAGTCAATTTCACCAAGGGTTTAGAGATAATCGAGAAGTTGGGATCCACTGACGACAGTAGCCCACCATTCCCAAAAACATTCTGACATCTCTCTTGGTTGTCGGGGGATTCATCTGCAGTATGGCTTTCACTCTTTTTTTGGATATTTTTCTCGACCCTTTCTCAATCAGGTGCCCTCAGTATTTCACCTCTCTCTGGCAGTATTGCAGCTTCTTTGGAGACACTTTGGTGGTCATTCTGACCCTGGCGGTCTTTGACCGCCAGGGCGGAGGACCGCGGGAGCACCGCCGACAGGCCGGCGGTGCTCCAATGGGGATTCCGACCGCGGCGGTAAAGCCGCGGTCGGACCGGCACCACTGGCGGGGTCCCGCCAGTGTACCGCCGCCCCATTGAATCCTCCGCGGCGGCGCAGCTTGCTGCACCGCCGCGGGGATTCCGACCCCCCCTACCGCCATCCAGATCCCGGCAGTCGGACCGCCGGGATCCGGATGGCAGTAGGGGGGGTCGCGGGGCCCCTGGGGGCCCCTGCAGTGCCCATGCCACTGGCATGGGCATTGCAGGGGCCCCCGTAAGAGGGCCCCTACAAGAATTTCACTGTCTGCTGCGCAGACAGTGAAATACGCGACGGGTGCAACTGCACCCGTCGCACAGCTTCCACTCCGCCGGCTCGATTCCGAGCCGGCTTCATCGTGGAAGCCTCTTTCCCGCTGGGCTGGCGGGCGGTCTGAAGGCGACCGCCCGCCAGCCCAGCGGGAAAGTCAGAATTACCGCCGCGGTCTTTCGACCGCGGAACGGTAATCTGACGGCGGGACTTTGGCGGGCGGCCTCCGCCGCCCGCCAAGGTCAGAATGAGGGCCTTTATGTCCATTCTTTCCCAAATGGTTCAGTAAGGCTATTGTGTCATACCTGCAGTCATCTTTTGTTCTGGATGCAATTAACAAATCATCAATGCACTGTACTAAAGTCAAACTAAAAGGCAGTTCTAATGACTCCAAATCCTTCTTCAATATCTGATTGAAGATGGAAGGTGACTAAGAAAACCCTTGAGGAATTCTGCACCAACTGTAAACCTTATCCAGGAATTTGAAACTGAAAAGAAATTGGCTGTCCTCATGAAGAGGCACCGAAAGGAATGTTTGAGACAGATCCAGAACTGTGAACCACTCTGCATCTCACAGTACCTGAAACATAATCACTGCTGGATTTGGCACTATGTGGCAACATTTTACCACAATCTTGTTTATTTTCCTCAAGTCCTGCACAATTCGAACTTTCCCACAAGGCTTTTTCAAACCCATTATTGGTGAATTACACAGGCTACTCAGCACTTCATTCAGAACACCTTGCTTCACAAAGTCCGCAATTATTTGTGCTACCTGAATGAGGACATCTTGTGCCATGTGGTACTGCGGTACCTGAGGAAACATTGCATTGGCTTTACCTGTACTTTAACCGGTTCTACTCCTTTTATTAGTCCCACTTCTTTTTCTGTCAGGTCCCATACCTTCTCTGTCACTGTTTCCCGCAACTCAGGTGGTAAGTCAGTTACTGTAAGCATTGGGAATAAGGTTATCAAAGGGTATTCCTCATTTGCGGTCTCCATCTCTAACTCTGGAAACTGACCATCGTCCTCTTCATCATCACTGTTTGTTTGCACCTCAATCCCTTCATTGGAACAGGTAATCGAACACCTTGTTTTGCACAATAAGTCTCTTCTCAGTAGGGATACGGGTCTCGAAACACAGACTACAAATTTATGTAATCCCTGGAAGTTGCCAATTTCAACTTGGACTGGATCTGTAATCGGATTTGTCAGGAACTGATTTGTTACTCCTACCACCCTTATTGTACTCCCCGAAAGTGGCAATTTCAGAACCTCTGCACTTCTGACTGTAGAGTGTGTAGCTCCTGTATCAACTAGAAATTAAACTTTGTGACCCATCACCTTTCCTTCAACATAAGGACCCCTCTGATCTACTTCTAGGGACGCTGCATGCCTGCACTCCTCACTGTCTGAACAATCATCCGACCATTCATTGTTTATTCCATCCTCACCACACAATGGGAACTGCTGTACTGTGTTATTTTGACTCACTGTTTGACCTGTGACCTTTTGAGGAAGCATCACCTGTTGCTGTCCCATTGGAGCTAATGGTATCTGCATTTGCTGTCTAGGTACATGGGAATCTGCTGTTGTACTTGTGCTGGTTGAACACACGGCATTTGCATCTGTTGCATGGACTGTAACCCCTGCATCTGAACCATGTTATTCCGGAAGTTCTGATTTTGTCCCCTCATGTTTGGAGCCCTTACATTTTGAAATGTACTGACATCATTGCTTTGTTGAACAACACCATCCTGTACCACCATTGGGCATTCCCGCTTCCAGTGCCCCACGCCCCCGCACGCATGACATGGTGACACCTTTTTCATCCCCTGCACATCATTTTGAACACAGCAGTATTCAAGTCTGGACCACGGTTCACAAAACCTCCTCAACCTCGACCTCTCAGTTGTGCCTGAAACATTCCATTCCCCTGCGGTTGCTTCTGTACCACCTGCTGTGTCCCGTTTCCCTGCATCCCTGCTTGCGCTGCCTTAATTTGCATTACCATCACCTTCTCTTTCAACTTTCTCTGCTTCAACTCAATCTTGTCACTACAGTATTTCCCATACTGCAACACCTCATCGATTCGGCTTTGCTTGACAACAAATCAATTGATTATTAATCATCAGGCTAATCTCTGGCCTCGGCCCTTCAACAAACCTGAACACAAGATGAATCATGTCTTTCGGCTCAATGAACTCAGTGCCACTGTAGCGCTTCAACAATCTCTCATAGTAAGCATGAATCGACTCTTTGGCCTCCTGTGATGTTCAATCAATTTTCTGCCAATCAGTCACTTTCGGCGACACTTTCTGCTTCAAAAACTCAATCACTTTGTGATAATACCTCATCACTTCTGCGGACGGTGCTCCAGTAACTTTATCCCTTGCCGGTTCCTCCGTCGGCCAATCTACGCCCCTCTTGCACTCAAGCCACAAGTCAGGTGGAACTATAATTTCAAACAGGGTATTCAGGTCCTCCCAAAGACATTTCGCAAGCTTCACAAACCTGTCCGTCTGCTGGTACCATTCTATCGGTTTTTCTCTCAACCTGGGATAATCATTTGTGAATGACAGAATGTCACCCCTAGACCACGGTACATGAACTAGAACCCCTCCGGCTGTTTCTCTCATGGGTAACATTTTTATTGTCCCCGTGTCCGGTGCGGCTTTAGCCTGCTTTGGTTCCGGACAATCACCTTTCTCTTTACCTCTTTTCTATGCCCATCTGCCTTCCCACTTCTCTAAGGCGCCCCAAATTTAAGCACTTTGCAGTATTTCTTTAAGATGCGCTTTCATTCCGGTAGATCTCATGTGCTCGAAATCTTTAGACTCAACATCTAATCTGTAGCTTCTTTTCAAATGTTTAGTACTTTCAATGTCTATGCCGTATATATCCACCAGGTTTGCTAACCTCTGATGCACCTTGCTCACTTCTTTAGTTATTTTGGGGCACAGATACCTCAGTTCTGCTTCCGTGTATGACTCTAGTCTGTTCACGCCCATTGTTCCTTCCACTAGCTCCATGGCTTCTACGCCCAGTCTCACAAAATTCAGGTATTCTTCCCTCTCTGACCTCTCTGCGGTCACTGCAGTAGTCTGTGAAGTGTTGAGCTTGTCTAACCACTTGTTCAATTGTTGTGCTGTTAATCCTTGCAACAAAATATTTCCTGACTGTACTATTGGTGTCTGTGTCGTATTGGTACTCATTATCTGTGGGGTTAGTGCACCTAACCCTGCTTGCCTCATGGTCTCCAAAGGAACCCAATCGGACTAAAGTCTAACAAGGACCTAGATCCTTCTGCTGTCTGTTCTCTTGGTGTCATTCCTTGGGAAGTTCCTGTGACCCTCCTCTTATTACCTCTTGGGTCATTACTCCCTGATCACATATGCCAGGCTTACCTTGCGCATACATCGGTACTGGTGGACCAACAGTAATTGGCAATGATATAGCAGCTGGTGACTGTCCATGTCCCAAACCCTGTGGAGCAATAACTCCCATAGCTTGATTCATCATTGGTGCTGTAGCCACTGACTGCGGTCCTGCTACTGCATTGTAACTCAGAACCAGCTGTTGCTGCGGCTGGGGCAGCAATTGCGGAGTTGGCTCAATCTGCACTGACTTTGATCTCTTGTATACCGGATCAGGCGGCACCATCAGACTCGTAGTTGTTTCCAACACTGGAACATCAGGATAAATCCTCTGAATCTGTGGTGGCTGCAACTGTATCTGCGTGTCTGGCGCAGTGGGTACACTGACACCATTCTGTATCAAAACTGTATCACTTGTCTGCACTGCATTTGAGATTCCATTACTCTGTGCCGGTTCTTCAAAACTCACACTAGTGCTCTGTGCGTTATCATTTATGGCATATGGAGGCAGGCGATCATGTAACAACTGATTAAGAAACTCTTCATCGTCTGAATCATCTGCGTCTACCCAGGACCTTTGAGTCTCCTTTGGCTTACTAGAGCCCTTGTCTGTTTTACAAGTGGCTTTCTTTCCCTGTGCCTCGTCTTCTTGTGTTATTGCCGGAAACATTTTAAGTCTGTCAACTATTCCCCTTCTCCACATCCTGCTCTCATTATCCCATCTAGCCTCAGCTAAAGTCTTTTCTGCTCTTTTCATTCTCCTTTCAAATTTCTGCTGTCTCTGTCGTATGGCCATCAAGTCCCAGATTGCTAATGCCTCATACTGAGCTGGTCTCGGAGGCGGTCTTTGCACACTTATCATCATTCGCAAATTTTCCAAACTTCTTACATTAAACGTACCGTATTCCAGAAATGCTAAACATCCCTCTTTTTCTGTCAATTTGCACCACTGCTTTATCCAAAGACATGATGCGACTCCCTTTTCCTCCATTACTATATAAGCTGGAGTACCCTCAGGCAGTGTAGGCTCCCCCACACTCGCTGTAATGTATGTATCTCCCCTCAAAGCACTCTTTAGAGCATTGAAAAACTTCATTTTTGCATCTTTTATTTTGTTTAGAATCTAATCAGAAAGTGACTTTAATTCCCAGAACACTCTTCACCCACCTTTCTCAACCAATTGCCTCTCACGGACGGCTGCCAATCCGTGCGCGACCCCTCTCAGCAACTGACCCATCCCAGCACGGCACCGCTGACGTCACACCCACACACACTCTGCGGCTGACAAAGTATTGCGGTTTGTCCTCCTCACACAAAACTAATGCAAAATATTGCAAGCACCTTTAACAACAAAAACCCAAATTTGCTGGTTTACTACAGGAAGGGTTTCACAATCGCTTCAGAACTTTACAGAGATTTCACTTGAAGCCTCAGCCGCTACTCTCTCCTTCTCAGCTCCCGCACTCACAAGCAGAATTCGACCTGCAAATCCTACTCTCGACTTGTCAATGGTTTGTTCTAGTACACTTTAGAACTTGCCAAATCTCCATCGAAGGTTTCATTCACACAATTTGACTCAAACTCGACTTGTCAACCACGCCCGATTGACCTATTAAACCGCACAAATTACAACATAAACCCAAGTGTCTCCTACACTTGTCAATATACTCCAGAGTCTTAGACCACGACAGGTCCGTACATCACCAACAACCACATGGATAATTTTTTAGCACGACTTCCCTACACTCATACTACGGAGTACGCCCACTCCTACTAAAACAACATTACCTGGCCTAAATCCACACGAACTTCACAAATCACCTGCAATATCCATAAGCTGAGCAAGCGCAAATTCTACACCACACATGCTAAAATGCTGAGAACATTCCCAACTCACTTAGGCAGGCTCCGACATACCGGGAAAGTCATGAGGAATTTAGAAACACATCATAACTCCAATTTGCATTATCTCGAAATACAATTCAAAACAATAGTCCTCCGTCCTAGGCCCCCAAAGGACCTAAGCTGTTGCTCTGCTACCAGAACTGTTCACGCGTCCCTTCATGACTAATTTACTCACTTTGGGACTCGTTTTAGGCCAATTAACCTTTTGACCCTGATTGAAGACACCTTAGGATGAGATAACTAATCAGCATGTCAATCAATTTGTCAATAACATCATCAATATTCACCATAATAAGACAATTAAGATTGGTCAAAGACATTAATAAAACTCGGAAACCACCATCACCTTTCAGTCATGAATAACCACACCAGTTTAGTACTATTATATGAAATATATTCCCTATTGATTACAATTCTACTAGTAAGTTTATTAATCTCAAAACCCGGAAACACATTAGCATAGTCACAATATGGCAACTCTGATAAGATTTCATCAAAGCAAGAATCACGAATATTAGAATATAACACGGCGTCAGCATAGGTAATCCTTAGCAAAGTATCATTATCAGGCTATTCAACAAAGCATAGATTCAGTCATTTGTCTATTTGCGTGTGTTTTGGTGGACCCCTTATCTAACCTCGAATTAGCATTGGCATGATGGGCTTCATGCAAAATAATTTAGTAACACCAATTTGGAAAACATCTAACTATGGTCTCTGTCAAAAGAAGCAGCTGGTACCTAGAAAGGAAAAGCAAACAGACAATCACAATATCATTGTCATATAGTTACCCTCCGTATTGAGTCAGCATACAGGTTCTGTCTTCGTCCTCAGGACATCAGTTAATTCGCCATCAGCCAGGAATTCAGCAAGTCGGGTAAAGGGGCACTTCCCTCATAAGGAGGTAAAGTGTAAACGGGCAATATAAGGCAAGGATGGTTTTAAGAACCAAACAGCAAAGTCTCTATGCAGAGTGACAAAGTGTCTGGGTCATAGCAAATCGCAATAGCATCTCCCCCTCCTATATCTCCTAGTCTCCTATTCTAATTCTCTTCCTTGTGTC
This sequence comes from Pleurodeles waltl, assembly GCF_031143425.1. NCBI lineage: Eukaryota > Metazoa > Chordata > Amphibia > Caudata > Salamandridae > Pleurodeles > Pleurodeles waltl. The sequence goes on along the minus strand of NC_090445.1, from coordinate 1,314,877,606 downwards.
AAGGGTTTTTATCCCCTTTTCGTTGTACAGTCCCCTAATTCTTCTTTGGTTGAGGGGTTGCACCCCACTATCTCTATCCAATAGTTTTTCAATTAGCTCATCAAATTTGTCACCCCATAACTGTTCTCACGTAGTTTATTGGTCCTTATGATTGACGTCTTCAGTGGGTAGAATGTCCAGTATGACTTCATACTCTCGTGGTCCTTTGCACATCTTCAGTCAGTGGCTCCATTGTCTGTACCGGTTCAGGCGACCTTGTACCTGCAAGTAGTCTACACTGTTGCATTCAGCAAGAATGTTTCACTAAGCAAGTCATATTTCATGAGAATGGATCTACTACAGTTACATTCATCTTCTAGCTTTGGAAAAACAAGAGTTCATGCCCTTCAGTAAGTCAGCACACTGCACGTTAGAAAAACACATTTAATATGAAACCAGGCAGCTAGGCCTCGACTCATGCTAACTAAGGCCTAATGATTTATTAGCAGACCTTTAACATATAACCTCTTTAATATTAGTACAAAATCATATTTCTACATAACATTTCATCATTATTAGTCAGTTTCATTAGTCCCCGTATATATTGATGGCCACTCCCCGTGGGCACATTTCAAGCGCACGTTTAGCAAAAATACATTTTATATGCAGCATTATTACACATTAATTCATAAACATTTCATGTTAATTTCGAAGCATTTAAGCTACGCTCTCTCACCTTATTTCAAGTTGATCTATTTTATTTTTAGTTAGCTGTTCACCAGTGATGGGCAAAGACTTCTTTGTTTGGCACACTTTCCTCTGTTTTGTGACTGTGAAGGTACAAAGTGATGGATGCACCATTTAATGGAGAGCTTGTGTCCGTCAGGGGAACACACAGTGATGGGCATACCTGTATGTAATAAAAATGTAGAAACAGTTTGCGTGTTTAGAGCTGATTCTTTTTTCATGCTTCTGTAGGTGTTTTTGTTTTGTTACAAAAGGAAACAGGGTATGTGTTATAGTAGGTGGTAATTTTTATTGTTGCACGACATAGATCAAAAATGCAAAATAGTACAACTCCCTCTTTTTTCTTGTCCCCGCCTGGAGAACTGTGTTACGAGATGATCCTGCTCTGGAAGACATTCTGGTGATTGTAAAAAGAACTGAACATTCTATGAAATGTGTGGGTGTTATCAAAAAGGATTTGGGACAGTAGGTAAATGAGATAAAGAAAAAAGGCAATGCACAAGGTAGTAAGCCAAGTGTTGGAAAGTATAATCTACAAGAAAAAAACTTGCAGTAGAAAAGAAATGTTTCAGATGTGGGAGTAAAAATAATTTGGCGTTTCATAAAGAATGTCCAGCTTTAAAGGCAATATGCAGAAATTGTAGAAAAGAGGTCATTTTCAGAGTGAGTGCAAAAAAAGAGTGAAGGGTAATGTTAAAGAGACTGATGAGAAGCAAAACGAAAGTGATGACAAGCCTCAATGTGGACAAGTGTCGAAGGGAAGAAGAATTTTCCTATTCACGAAATTCAAGTAGAAGGTAAAACCACAAGTGTGTCATTTGATTCAGTAGCAAAAATAACTGTGATCTCGAAAACATTTTAAAATGAAAAACTACAAAGGAAAGTCAAACTACAGAAACCTGATATTAGGCCATATGCCGATGGTGGGAAACCATTAAAAATGGGAGGTTTCTTTGAGGGAATGGTTGAATACAACAGAAGGTATGTGTCAGGGAAAGTCTATGTATCATCTTGGGGTGACAGCATACTGAGTTGGTTTCATCAGAGGGATTTCGGAGTTATGCTTGACTCAAAAAGTGATCATCTGATAATACTGAAAGAGATGACTATTTAGATTTAGCTGGTGGATGATGAGCATGCTGGTGACAAATTTCAGAAAGATATAATGACATGGTTTCCTTCTGTGTTTAGAAATTAACTGGGATGTATTAGAGGGTATGTGCATAAGATCAGAATGAGGAAAGTTACATAACCTGTATGGGGAAAAGTGAGAAATGTACTGGTATCAGTCAGAGCACATATGGAAAAGGAGTTGGCCAAGTTGGAGAAGGACAGTGTGATGGAAGAAGTAGAGGGGACTGAGTGGTGGGCTCCCATGCTTGCAGCAAATAACAGTAATGGTGATTTGAGGCTCTGCATAGATTTGAGGGAGTTGAGTAAATGTGTGATAGTGGATAAGTATCCTATTCTGAAGATAGGTGATATGATGACACTGCTGGGTGGGGCTAAGGTAATGTAGTCTATTGATTTGAAATTGGCTTACGACTAGGTTGAGTTAGGTGATGAGTCAAATGATCTGAAAGCTTTTGTGACATCATTTGGTACATATAGGTACAGGAGGGTGCTGTTTGGACTAGTGTCTGCAGCACCTGTTTTCCAGGGAGCAATGGAAAATGTGTTGAAGAATGTAGACGGAATCAAAGTTTATCAAGGTGACATCTTGATTTTTGGTGGGGCTATTGTGGAACATGACAGGCATGCGAGGAAAGTTTTGTAGAGGTTGGAAAAGATGAATCTCATGATCAAAAGAGAGAAATGTAAGTTTAGATGATCTTACATCTGGGGCATGAGACCTCAGCGGAAGGACTTAGACCTAAAACTAGTCTAGTGGAGGCTATCAGAAAATTGGCATCACCTACAAGCATGGAAAAATTGCAAAAATGTTTGGGAATGGCAGAGTATTATAATAAATTTGTGCTAGATTTTGCTATGAGAAATTAGAGAATGAGAGGACTTTTTTTAGAGGGGCATAGCATTTGTATGGGATAGGAAATGCAAGGAAGAATTTAAAACGATAAAGTTGGGATTGGAGATGCTCCCAATCTTAGTACCTTAATCCCAATAAAAAACCAACAATTATAACGGATGCTAGTGTTAAGGGATTGGGAGATGTGTTGATGCAAGGTGAGGGTGTAGGAGCAAGGACCATAATGTTTGCATCACAAAGCCTGAAAGAAACTGAGACGTGGTACTCAGTGATTGAGAGGGAGGCTTTGGCCACTTATTAGGCAGTAAGGGATATGAAAATGTTTCTCTGGGGCCAGGATTTTATGGTACAAACTGATCACAAGCCTTTGAGAGAGATTTTTCATAAGAAATATATAGATGAGGTCTCCGACAGGATCAGTAAATTGGTGGTAGCCCTCCAAGAGTACAGATTTGAGGTGGAATACATTCCAAGAGCAAGATTTGTGGTGACAGATTCATTATCTAAATTGGTCACATATAGAGATGGTGAATGAGTGGAAGAGGAGGTAGAAAAAGTCATGCATGTGTGTGTGACTTAAGGGTGTGTTTTTTCAGAAGAACAGTGGCAGGCAACAACTGAAACAGATACCATGCTGCAAGAGGTGTTCAGGCAATGGAAGTCTGGTTGGTGTAAGAATATTAATATTAAAGAGGAGTGTAGAAAATACTCGTATGTGAGGGAGGAATCATCTAAGAGTCAGGGTTTACTGTTTAGAGGAGCAAGATAGTTTTTCCTGAGGTTATGCAAAGAGACCCCCTTCATATGGCATATAAGGGAACCTCTGGTATGTTGAAAACAAAGGAAAGCATGAGACTAGTATAGTGGTGCAACTGGACCACTCACTATGGCAAGTTTTATTTTATGAGGTCAAGCTATTTTTGGATTCCACTCGACCCTTCTGGTCAGTGTACAAAAAACAGGTTTTCTGTTCAGTCAGAAACTGAATTAGCAATTATGATGCCTTTAAATCTTATCCTTGTCACATTTCCTTTGTGTTTAGAGACAGAGGTCAAAAGTCAGTTTGTCTTCTTACAATGCAAATACTTTTCCTTGTGACTGCAGAGTTCCAGGATTTTGTAAGGTGAACTGTCTGACCTATGTGAAATGGAAGGCTTTTGGTATCAGTTGTTTCCTAACACACAACATTTGTATAACTAAGTCAACTTTACAAACATTTCAAAATATATTTCAGTAGCTGTGAAGGACCATTTATTCTACTTCTGTGTGATGATAAAAATATTTTAATAGAGTGAAAAAAGCCAGAAAACTCTACTCGGTGATGTGTAAATGAATAATGTTTTCTGAAACCTAATTTTCACAGATTATTGCTAATACATAATATAAATATAATAATATAATATAATATAACATAAATAAATTTGATAAAGTTTCATCGGTAAAGCTGCAAGTTAGTGGGAAGGTCTCTAGACATTTCTTGGAAATGTACTATCTGTAAATGACAGTGCCTACCACATCATGCTTTATATATTTACTAAAAGTGAGTGTTTAAACAAACTGAGGAACACTCCTGCCCTGATTGCAAAATTATTAGTAAACTAAGAGGCAAGTCATGCATGGATCATGTGTACCCTATATGTGGGCTGGATTTATTATACATGGAGCAAACGTTTAGTGTATTTAATCAAACAAAAGAGTTTTTTTTACAGCAGAAATGCTGAACTCATATTTTTGAAGGTGAACTCATATGTGAGAATGAAGGAAAAGGTGACTGTAAAATACAATATTTGCCTAGGATCACACAATTTGTGACCCGCTTCTGGGTTAAGCACATTACAATTAGGTTGAGTATATTATTCAAGCTCCTCGACCTGCAGGTCTAGAAACACATTTATGATTTTTCAAGGCATGTGGTGGCCAGGAATGGCTGTACAGGTAAAGAGATGTGTGAGGGATTGTGTACAATGCATTGTGAGAAATAAAGGACTTAATTCAAAGATTCAGACAATTGCAGTTAGAAAGTTGCTTGATAACCCATGGGAAGAAGTATCTTTAGATATTTTGGGACTCATACATACTAATGGGGGAACAACGTGTGTCATAGTACTACTTGATATGTATTCAAAGTGGCGCGAAATTGTGTTCACTCATGGTATTGAGACAAAACATGTAATAACCTTCATGAAATAACTGATTAAGCGTGAACATTATGGACAGACAATGGAGTTCATCTGATCTCTAAGGAAATGGAGGAATGTCTTGAGAAATATAGTTTGATGTATAAGAAAAGTGCACTTTATCATCCAGAGGCCAACAGAATGGCTTAGCGATTTAATAGAGTTCTTAAAGAAGCATTCAACTATCTAACAGTTGTGGGTTGGAATAGAAAGAGGAAGTGCGTAACAAGGTTGAAATGTATCACTTGACTCCTCACTCAGTTACACGAAAAGCTCCCTTTGAGTTTTTCATATGAAGAAAGCCAAACAGTGTGATGTCTTGGGTGAATGTGAAATGTCTTTTGAGCGAGGGGGTAAGGTAAATTGGAGAGAGAGTTGAAAATGCTGGAAAAAAAGGAAAAAATGATTTGATGATAGAAGAAGAGTGAAGTTCACCAATGTGCAAGTTGGGTATTGGGTGAGGGTCTGAAAACCATGGGTAGTCAGGAAGAAAAAGTCTCCAATCCTAGTAGAGTAGTGAGATTGTTTAGGAATGCTGTCAGAACGGCAGACTCAAGGATATGGAATCTAAGCAGAGTGGTTGTGGGAAAAGGTGTGAAAGAGAAAGAGGTAACCAGCAAGGAGAGTGATAGTGGTGGGAACAGTGAAATGAGAAGGAAGAGTCAGAAAATCCTAATCACGCCCAGATATTTAGAAGATGATAGCAGAAAATGACATAGTTTGTATATAGTCCATAGTATGTTTGTAGTCACCTAATATTAGTTTAGGAGGTGCAATGTTGTTCTTATTTGTATAATATGTTATTTTTTTTGTTTGTATGAGGGAAGTGTTTGATGTCTTCTTAAATTGATTCGTTTCATGTTAATGGAATGGTATTATGTCACCGGCCTTCACTGTTCTAGGGCAGAATGCGATATTTTTAGTTTGACAGTGAACAGCAGCTTGAAGGTGGTGGCCCGGATGTTCTTAGAAAATGTTACTTGATATGAACATGAAGAAAGTCTCAGCGTAACTGCTGGTTTCATTCAGATGGTACCTTCTTACGGAAGGTTTTAGGATCCTCCATTTTGTTTTTACAAGTGTCCTTTTATGAAGAGTTTCTCAAGCAACAGCCCTTTAAAAACTGCTTGCCATCGCCTACAGAGGGAGTCAAGTATGCTTAAATTACCTCTTCATTGTAGGGGAAACTGTACCTTGAATTCATGTACATGACAACAAACCCAATTTAGGTGAGAGGCTCCTGTTTTTAAACAAAAAATGGCTCTATTTTACACTTTTAACACTTCAATTAAAAATAAATTGAGGAATCAAATTCTCTCCATGTGCTTTTTTTAACTCTTCCTTTCACCTCTTCCCTACTGTTGAAATGTATGAAAACTGGCAGCTAAGGACGTCACGTTTTCTCTCCTATAGAGAATTCTGTCTCCCCTGTAACTCCCACTGGGAAAACTGAACTGATAAACACTCACTGGTTACTGCCTCTGCAGATCCCCTCACCAAAACAACTTCTTATCCCCTGTAGAGGCTAATATATCTCTTTTCAGCATTAACCTTTACAGTGAAACCGTTATTTACTATTTGTATCTCAACATCCTTTTTCAAATGCTTTTAAATATTTCGGAATATGTTTCTAATTATATTTGATGTTAGTGGAAAAATTCAGATAGCACAAATCTCATGGCTAATGAGACCTTATTGCTTTACTTCCAGAGACAGGTGAAATGATAAAAAAGATAAAAAGAGGGATGATTTGTAAGAATTGCGATGGATAAGTCCAGGCGGCTTGCCGGATAATCAGACATCTAAAGCGGATGTCACACTTCAGTCTTTGCCTCATTGCCAAGTGTGACTTTAATCAGATTCTAAATCCTGTCAAAATCTATTTAATGCACGGATAAGCTATGAGCTCTGGCTGTTTTTCCACTCATCTGTTGAAGCTGGGATTCGGTTGCAGACATATGAGCAGAGCACAGTGCTTCAGAGAGGAGCAGGACTTCTTTACTAGATTTTTGGCTTCACTGGGGCTCAATTGTTCCTTGCATTATACAGGAGAAATTATCAATCTGGGGTAAAAAATTAGAAAATTACAGATGTTTTTGAGGGCGCCATATCATATTATGGGTCCTACCCTCACAAGCATCGTCAGTCAAAGGAGGAGAATCCTGGAGCTTGGAGCATATCAAGTGCGGCTGCACGTTGATGTTTTGTGCAGGCAACACTGTAATTATTTTGGGACCTGTAAGAGAAGACCCGGTGCAAAGGGCCAGATGTATCAAAGTTTTACCCATATTCCCTTGCTGTTTACAGTAGCCAGAGAGAGAGAGAGAGAGAGAGAAAGACAGATGAGCGTAAGAGAGGAGACTGGTGGGACAGACACAGAATTAGGTGAAAGATAGCGGCAAGAAACTGAAGGGTAGAGAGGTGATGAAGAGAAAGACCTATGCGAACGGAACTGTTTAGGGAGACAGAGAAGATACAGTTGTTTGATAGAGCGAGAGACAGGTGAAAGATATCTGAGAGAAATAGAAGAGACCAGTGAGAGAGGTAATAAAGCGACCGAGATGAGAGAAATAAATAGCTGGGAAAGAGACAGAGAGGATGGAGAGTGTGATCTAGACAGAGGTGGAGGGAGTGGGTTAGAGGGGGCGATAACGAGGGGATTAACATTAAAAAGGGACAACTGGGACTGACTGTCTGGAGGAGACAGGTGAGAGAGAGATAGACATAGGTGATAGACAGGTGAGGGGCTATAAGGGGAGAGAAGTAATAGAGCCAGATCAGAAAGAAAGACACATTTGAGACAAGAGAGAGGCAGGTGTGTGAGAGGGCGATAGGTTAAACACAGCTGAGAGATATAGAATCCGACATTCAGAAGAGAGAGGTGATACAGAATGAGACTGATAAAAACGAGACAGCTATGAGAGGGGGACAAGGGAGAGTGAGACATGTGATCAAGATACGATTGGTGATGAAGAGACATGAGAAAAATGTTCAGCTGAAAGCGCGAGAGAAAACAAGAGATAGGGAGGAGTCGTGTTTGAGAGAGATGAATATTGGTGAAAGACGGCGGGGAAAAAGAAAATGACAGGGAGATATAAGGGCTGATAGAGGCAGCCCAGAAAAAGACAGCTATGACAGACAGCATACGGAGATACAGAAGAAAAGAGTGATCACAGTGAGAAAGAGACATACAGTTTAGACAGAGAGCTGGGAGAGAGAAGTGAGAAAGGGACATGCGAAATCTGGTGATTCAAATATGACAGGTGAAAACAGGGCCGCTGAGAGTTAAAGAGGGGAGATAATGTAGTTGTGATATGTATCTTTTATAGATGTAGATTAATAATTTGTTATTTTATGGAGGGATTGTGTACTCTGTGTAGCATGTGGGTCGCTATACAAAGCTCAGTACTACAAGTCAGAGCAGTGACTTCATTCTTAGCTACAGATTTTCTTGAAGACCCAAGTCTCTAGCAGTTCTCCAGTCACCTGGATAGCCAAAGACAACATTTACTATATGGAACTCACATACATGGCCAAGAAGGCTCCACCAGAATGCATTTTCCAGATTCTAGGAGAGACAGGTCTCACCTGAGCCTAAGACTTTAAATGGCTTCTGGGACAACATACTTTAAAGGTTTTTTTAAGACACATATGGCCTTTGTAATAAGCAGCTGTATGGGCCAGGCATGGTGGGCCTGATTCACAAACTGGACTTTGTAATATGTTTTGTAGTACTACAAACCATACCACAATATGTAAGTTTTACCTATACTTATGTATGTAGAATTCTATGTCCCGACTGTGGAGTCTCTTCAGGTTAAGTATAGGTTTTAGTGGTAAATGTGGGAGGGGCACAGGGGAGTGGGCAGGAAAAGGGGCAGACATACCTAATGGGGATGTGATTAAGAGGTGTTTAGGGAAGGCCAGGGAGGGGTTTAGGGAGGGAAGTCTCCCGCTCACACAGAAGTTAGCCACTTACTATACTGTCAGGGTGGAGACATGTAACTTACACTTTTGTAGAAAGTTTAAACTCTGAGGTTGTGGATACCGAAAGTAGTTAACTCACTCCACACCGAAAGTGAAAGTTACCTTGGTAAAGCAGGCCCTGTGTCTTTAATTCTAAGGAGCGTTACTTGGGGTGATTTCTTCAATCTATACATTAATCACACAGCTGTGTCTTGAACTGTCTGGAACATATAAATCTGTGCCACCATTATCATCTTCATATGGAGGGCAATAGCAAATTCCATACAAAATAAAATTATATTTTTCATACGCACTGCAATTTTGATCAAGTCCAAAAATTGAAGAACATTTCTGACTAGTTTGGACTGAAACTTTCATGACTGTCCTAAACCGGTGAGGCAAAGCACGTTGATGGTCAATATAGACTCTCAGGTTCTTCACTATAGAGCTGGTTCATGATGAGACCTCTGACCAAGGAAACAGGTGAGGTTGGAATAGCCATTCCATTGTGTGATGCTTCTTTTTTTCTCCCACCAACCGAAAGCTCATTTACTTATTCTCATTGACACATGCAGTTTTTGTTTGCCTTCACTACTCATGAGGATAACAACCCTTACTCCGTGTGTACGTCCTGATTCACAGCTAGAGGCAGCACCAAGCCTCAGAATGATGACAGTCTAATCATCGCCTTTTGAGTTGGTGGTGGTGAAGTAAAATGGTAATGAGCGGTAGAGATAATCAGCCATAGACTAGGTAAAGATGACAAAGAAATCAAGAACCCGGAGTGATTTACTGCTGGTAGATTGCCGATCTGAAAGTGCCTTGTAATAAAGGTGTCCATCTGACTAGCGCAATGGCCTTTTAGTTGAAGGCCTAATGTACTACCCTTACCAGTAAATACAGAAGCATCCACCAGAGTTTTTCGTTTACACTGTGGTATGAAAAAGCAACATAAACAGAGCCCTTGAAATGAGTGACAGAGTTTAAGCATAAAGGCAAGTGAGAAACAGAGGTAGTAGGAATAAAATAGGTACAAAAGAAGTGATCATGATTATGCATTGTAGAAGGCTGGCATGGTTTGTATTGGGTACCTTGGGTACTTACACCTTATAACAGGTCCAGTTACCCCTTATTAGTGAGGTAGTAGTGTTCTAGCAGCTTAGGCGTATAGAGGTAGCTACCGCAGAGCAGCTTAGGCTGAACTAGGAGACATGCAATGCTATGCAATACCATTGATAGTTACACAGTACTTATACACAAGTAAAGACAATACTCAGTGTTACCAAAAATAAAGGTATTTATTTGGATGACACAGTACCAAAAAATATCTTAAAGAACAATACTTCTTCTGGAGGTAAGTATTATACACAATATATACATTAGACACCAAAGTTAGACAAGTAAATAGTCATAGAACAATGCAAACAATAGGAAATGCTATAGATTGCAATGGGAGAAAATAGGTCTAGGGGCACCACAAACCATATACTAAGAAAGTGGAATGCGAATCACGAATTCCCCCTTAGACAAGTGTAGTGTGTGCAGAATTGCTAGGAGAGTAAGAATGCAGTTAAGGTAAGTAAATTACCCCACCCCAGGGCCCAGAAAAGCAGGAGTAAAGTACTGCAAGTTTCCTTAGGACACACTACACCTCATGATTGGGATTATGCAGTAACCACTGACCAGGCATGCTGTTGGTTCTCTGAGACATTTTGAAGGTTACTATGCTAACAAGAGTTGTTCCATGTAAGATATCTGAGGATTATTGGAAGATGTGACTACTTACCACACACACAAGTCTACATATACAGTGACTCCCTAAAATTTCATGGATGAAGACTATCCTTAAGGAGCCTTGATAAATTCCGTAATAGGACGAAACACGTGTCTGCTGAATTCCACAATTACAAGGAGGATTGTTCTTGGATGGACCTACCATGGACCTTTTTGTTTGGTTTTGCTTCAAATTTTGTATATATACATGTAACATTGGGTCCATGGCCCAACTGTTGAGTAATGTGTTTAAGTAGGTTGGCTTTTATACCAACAGATTTCAACAGTGTTGAAATATTGAAATATTGGTCAATATGGGATGTAGTTTGTAATGTAAATATATATGTTAAATAAAGGATTTTTTATATTTACTTGCCACACACAGGTTGCATGAATGTTTTTGGTCTGTTTGTCAAATTTGATTAATTATAGACTTTTGTGAATCTGATAGTCAATTATTGATATGCCTGTGTGCTCCACATGATGTTTTTTGTACAGTAACCAACTAAGCTGGCAAACAACAACTGCTGGATTCCTGGACCTGAAGACCTGCAAAAGAAGGGGACCATCTCCAGAAGTCGAAAGAAGTTCAAGGAAGGACAGGAGCCCCTGCCAACCAAGAAGAGTGTGCAAAAGACTGCAGTAATGCACCCTAGAAAGATGCCAGCGGGTTCCTGCATGATGCAAAAGATGTCCCACGACGTGAAGATGGATGCAGACGTAATTTCGTGTTGGAAGTCGCCAACAAGCCTTGATTACGACAAAAGTGTGTTTTGCATCAAAATGGCGCTGGCTGGACCCATGAGGGACCTGGGGGCCTCAACTTTGTGTGAGGAGGAAGAAGGGGATAAGCACTTTAGAGAGCCCTCAGGATGCCAGGCAGTGCACACGGGAGTCCCAGGACACGGGGACAAAGGAGGTGCAAAACGCAGTTGGTGCAGCACAACAAAGGAAGGTCCCACGCCGCCGGAGAACAACTCAGCGAGTTGAGCGTCGCAGGACCTTAGGACTGTCTATGTCAATGGGGTCCAACCTCACGCTCGTCGCTGTAAGAGGAGTCCAAGGGTACCGGTCGTCGTCTTAGAAGGTGCCTGTTGGAGCAGGGTAGTGACTCTGTCACCCCACAGGAGATTTCTTTGGTCCTTCTGGTGCAGGATAAAGACAGGGAGTCCTCAGAGCGTGCACACCATGGAAACTGTTGTAGTTGCTGGCTGGAGCTGAAGTTGCAGAGGAAAAGTATCCCTTGTGGATACTTTGTTGCTGTTACAGCGGTTCCTGGAGCAGGCTGCGGCTGATCCGAAGTTAGAGGATGATGAAGTAGTTGCAGAGGATTCCTGAAGGAAACTTGAAAACAGAATCTGGTGAGAACCCACAGGAGAGACCTTAAATAGCCCTGAGGGGGGATTGGCTACCTCATCAAGTATGGACCTATCAGGAGTGGTCTCTGATGTCACCTGCTGGCACTGGCAACTCAGAGCCCTCCAGAGTGCCCCCATACCTTTCAAAGCAAGATGGCTGAAGTCTGTGACACACTGGAGGAGCTCTGGGCACCACCCCTAGGGTGGGGATTGGCAGGGAAGTGGTCCCTCCCCTTTCCTTTGACCAGTTTTGCACCAGAGCAGGGGACAAGGGGTCCCTGATCGGTGTAGACTGGCTTATGCAAGGAGGGCACCATCTGTGCCCTTCTACGCATTTCCAGAGGCTGGGGGAGGCTACCCCTACCCAGCCTGTAACACCTATTTCCAAAGGGGGAGGGTGTAACATCCTCCTCTCAGAGGAAATGCTTTGTTCTGCCTTCCTGGGATTGGGCTGCCCAGACCCCAGGAGGGCAGAACCCCGTCTGTGTGGTGCTAGCAGCTGTAGCTGCGGTGCAAGCCTCAGAGAGCTGTTTTGGCAGTACTGGGGGTGCATGGTGGAGCCACCAGGATGCATGGAATTGGCTCCCCAATACCAGATTTGGGATGGGGGACAATTCCATGGTCTTAAACATGTTACATGGCCATATTCGGAGTTACCATTGTGAAGCTACATATAGGTATTGACCTATGTGTAGTGCACACGTGTAATGGCGTTCCTGCACTCACAAAGTCCCGGGAAATGGCCCTAAACTATGTGGGGGCACATTTGCTAGTGCAAGAGTGCCCTCACACTTAGTAACTTTGTACCTAACCGTCAGCAAGTGAAGGTTAGACATATAGGTGACTTAAAAGTTACTTAAGTGCAGTGAAAATGGCAGTGAAAAAACATGCATTATTTCACGCAGGCTGCAATGGCAGTCCTGTGCAAGGATTTGTCTGAGCTCCCTATGGGTGGCAAAGGAAATGCTGCATCCCATATGGATCTCCTGGAACCCCAATGCCCTGGGTACTTAGGTACCATATACTAGGGACTCATAAGGGGGTCCAGTGTGCCAATTGAAATTGGTAAATTAAGTCACTAGCCTACAGTGACAAATTTAAAAGCAGAGAGAGCATAAGCACTGAGGTTCTGATTATCAGAGCCTCAGTGACACAGTAAAGCACTACACAGACACACACATTAGGCCATAAACAAGGAGCACTGGGATCCTGACCAGCAGGATCCTAGTGAGACAGGCAAAACATACTGGCATACAGGTACAAAATGGGGATGACATCCCAAGGAAGATGGTACTTTCCTACATGCATGAGTTCAGCCACCATGCATAGACCAGTTGTGCTGCACCATGGAAGATAATACAAGTCATTGAAATAATCCAAACAAAAACTGAGTATTGAAGTTTCCTTATTCAATTGGTGTAAAATAATGGAGCACAGATTACGGGCTGGCCTTCAAATAAGGTGTTTCCAGGACTGATGATTTTTGGAATGGTCCACGGCCAGTCACTAACTGACATATGTGACCTTTAAATAATGTAATAGAAGTTATGTAACCTAATGAATATGTACTGCCTTGAAAACCATAGCTTTGCTATGTGTGTTCTGAGAGTGTAATTTCTTTTTCACCGTTGTCACAGGTCAGTAATCTGAATCCAGAGCCTCTGGTTCTCCTTAGACTGAGTTAGTTCCGCGGTGTGAGGTCCAAGCCTATAGGTTTTGTTTTTCTTGAGGGTTCACGCATTAGTCTGAATCTAGAACCTAAAGGTCTGTGTAACTGCAGGTTTCTGTAAGTTTTGCGGCTGTGAGTGTCCTTGTGATGGTGGAAGGAGAGGGACATGGATTGCATGTGGGTGTGAGAGAGACCACGTCATCGCACTTTGCATGGGGGCCACCTAGGGTCTTGTTACGCCGTTGACAGTAACCATGCTGTCATGAATGGTCTTCCAGTTTTAAAGAGGAGTTTCAATAACAAGCAAACGTCACCTGTTTTCAAACAGCATAACTAACTTTGTCTCCCTTTCTTGCATGACTTTAAAAATGAACCCATGCCTTTTCTGCAGATTCCCTTGCTTTTAGCAAATGTTAATTTATTTTCATTTGTTGGTGGTCGCGCTGTTAGCTACAGAATGTGGTAAGGGGTGAGCCTGCAGCTAAGCTTGCTCAGATGCTTACCTCCTCAGCCTTTCTGTATGACATAGAGTGACTGATAAGAAAGTCTGCAGGCAGTGCACCGGGATCCTTAAGAAACAAGCATTGGCAAATCAAATATATCTAGTTATTTTATAAGTGAAGGTGATTTTTCACTGATTTTTGATCGTTGTAGTGGGATAATCAAGTTGGTGAATGTGATAACAAGTAAATGGTTGGATGGATGACTTAGTGCATTAGTAGAAGAATTAGCAAGTTATTGAATGCAGGGATAAGAACAAGGGTGAACTCATACATGGATGAAAGATTGAAGAAATTAAAATATTGATCGATGGCTATATAAATTGGCAAGCACATGAATGGATTAGCTAATAGGTGCATGCTTGAATGAAGACAAGTTTCACCAATCATACAGGATGAAGAAACAGACATCATTTGTAATAGTGTAATAAGATTACACGGGTACGGCACTATTGTATCAAAATGCTTAACATGTTACAAAAATGACCACCATTATAATGCTCAGCAATTATTAACATATGCTCAAATTTGCACCATCAATCATTGATCCCAACTGCTTGTTTAGATTTGCCCTCTAGGTAATCTGTGGTTTATGTTTACCTTTGCCCCATCATTCAGTAATCCGGAGTGGATGTTCAGATTTGCATCATTATTCATCTTGAATGTCTGTTCAGGTTTGCACTAAGAAATATTTAGTCTCAGATTTATGAGGGCCTAGCGCCATTCCAATGGCACATTAGTGTCATTTTTTTAACGCTAATGTGGTGTTGGAAGACCAAAAATGCCACTCCATATTTACAAATGCTTGCATTACGCCACTTTGTAACCCCTTGCGCCACATTATGCCTGCGCCAGGCATAATGTATGTGAGGGGGCGTTTCCCTGTGCTAGGGGAGGCAGAAAAATGGTGCACAGAAATCTAAGAGATTTCTTTGCATCATTTTTATCAGCATTTTTAACGCATGCTAATAGCAGGCTGTTGGAAAATGGGTTATTGGCAAGGGCAGGTAGGTACCTACACCTAGCAACAAGCCACCAACCTCCACTTAGGTACAGTTAGGTCTCAGTAAATTAATCCCAGCTCAACCCTTGGTAGCTTGGCAACGAGCGTCAAGGCTTAACTTAGGAGACAGTGTGTAAAGCATTCAAATATCACAAAACAGTAATTAAATAAAACACAGGAAACAGTTTAAAAATCCAAAACCAATTTATAAAAATAGTTTATATTTTTATCTTTAAAATTACACAAAAACTAATAAAATCGGATAAAGGGAACCGGAGATATGAATTTTTTACGAATTATTATTTTTCTAGCGCTTAGAAATAAAAAGCGCCAATCGGGTCATCTGGTTGCACCTCGCCCGGGGCAAAGTCAAAGTTTCAGGCCGACCGCGATGGAGCCCTGCTCGGCTACAAGTCGCGGGAGGCCTCGGTTAAAAAGTTACCTTCTGACTTAGTCTTAATTTTGAAGATTTTCTTCAGCGGGACGAACCTGCCAGACGAATCCGACCTCCTGGAGCCCTTGTCCGGATATGCGATGCTGGATTCCTCGGTGGAGATTTTTACCTTCGGACTTAGTCGTTTTTTCGAGGTGAAAATCCTTCGACCGGGGTAAACCTGGATCTTGATCCGACGTCCGTGGAGCCCTTCTCGGATACGATGGCTGGGAGGTCCCGGTCAACTTTTTACCTTCGGACTTAGTCTCTTTTTCGGAGATTTTTCTTTACCGGGACGAACCACCAAGTCAGGCCGGGTCGCGGTTGAGGCAAGCCGGCTAGAATTTCCACGGCGGGTCGGTCCCTCTCTGGAGCTTTTTTACAAAAATTCTCAAATCTTCTCCAAACTTCTGGGGCTTCACCCAGATGTTCTTTTAAGGTTCTTTTGGGTTCCACAGATCACCCCAAGGGTCCAGAAGTTCTGTGATGGTCCTTGGGGGGTGCGGACTTCAACTCCCAGAATGCACCTGGCGCAAACTCCTTTTTGGCCACTGGACAGTGGTCAGCTAGTCACTTTTCAGGAGTTGGTGTAGGGGGACTCTGGATAGCAATTTTTCACCTGTAGCAAACAGGGAGTCCCTCCTTGAACCAGTTGAAGCCAGGCAAAGTCCTTCTTGTGGTGAAGCCCAAGTGTGCAGCTGGTGCAGTCCTTCTGAGTGCAGGTTCCAGGTGCAGGCCAGGGGTCCAGCAGGGCAGTCCTTCTTCTCCTTTAGTTCTTTTCTTCTTGAAATCTGGCGGGGATCTGACGTGTGGGGGCAGGTCTGCCAGTTTTATCCTTGCTCCTGGGTGAAAAGCAGGGGGGTCCTGGTTCTCCAATCAGGTACAGGGTCGTCCCCCTGTGATGACCACTTCCTGGGAAGTGTGGCAAAAATCCATCCCAAAAGGCAACATTCTTTAAAAATCCAACATGGCTGAATCTGATTTTTGGAGGTTACATCTGGCTGAGCCCACCCACTGGTGTGGCTAAAAATCATAAACACACCCCTCTCCTGCCCTCTCCTAATCTAATCAAGGGGGCACCTAGTTGTCTGGGTTTGCAGGATGTGGGGGTGTTGCTGGGTGCTCCAAATGTCCTTCTCTGCCTTTGAAGACCAGTTTGGCAGCCCTCCCCCTTCCTGCCTCACCATCTGCTGAGGGGAGATTCTCTCCCCCAAGCACATTCCTTTGTGTGAAGCCAGGCCACTTCACACCTCATCAAGGTAGCTTGACTAAGCTGCTGCAGGCTGGACAATCAGAGCACAGCAGCAAAAACAATGCAGGGCTGAAATTGGCAACTTTTTAGGTAAAGTCTAAAACTCTTTACCTGAACAAGTTATATTAAATCCAACAACTGGAAGTTGCGGGATTTATTACAACAATTAATTTGATACCAAATTCTTGGTATGCAACATTTAAGGAGACTTTAAAATTTAAAATAAAGTCTCCCCATTCTAGCCTATGAAGGCCATTTACTTCAATGAGGGAAAAACGAATTTGGCTGTTTTTACCTCACCAGGGTTTATAAATCTATTTTTATAAAGTCCCTGCTTATAGTTACATGGCACCCAGCCCTAGGGGCACATAGGGCACACCTTAGGGGTGACTTATATGTAAAAATAAGGTAGTTTAAGACTTTGGAACTACTTTTAATTCCAAAGTCGAATTTGCATATAACTTTAATTTAAAAGCAGCCAGCAAGGCAGGCCTGCCTTTAAAATGACACTGGGCACCTCAGCAGTGCACCTTGGTGTGCACCACCTATGCTGTGGTCCCTAAACCTACATGCCCTACCATATACTAGGGACTTATAGGTAGGTTGACTTAGCCAATTATAATTAGCCTAATTTGCATATCCATTTTACACAGAGCACTGGCCCTGGGACTGGCAAGCAGTACCCAGGGCACAGCCAAGAGTCAGTAACCACCAGTACCTGTCCAAAAAGTGTGGGGGTGATCAGGGCAAAAAAGGAGGACTTTCCTACACTGCCCTCCCCCAGATGAAAGGTGATGGGTACTAACCTACACCCTGGTAGTCCTCATCAGCTAAGTGGAAAAACCTGGAAAGGCCATCTGCATTGGCATGGGCAGTCCCAGGTCTGTGCTCCACTGTGAAGTCCATCCCCTGTAGGGAAATGGACCACCTTAACAGTTTTGGGTTCTCCCCCCTCATCTGCATCAACCATCTGAGAGGTCTGTGGTCAGTTTGTACGCGGAAGTGAGTGCCAAACAAGTAAGGCCTCAACTTCTTCAGGGACCAGACCACAGCAAAGGCCTCCCTCTCAATGGCACTCCATTTCTTCTCTCTGGGGAGTAGTCGCCTGCTGATGAAGGCAACTGGGTGATCTTGGCCCTCTTCATTAACTTGTGCTAACACTGCCCCAATCCCTTCCTCTGAAGCATCTGTTTGCACTATAAACTCCTTGCTATAGTCAGGGGCCAGTAACATTGGTGCTGAACACATAGCCTGTTTTAGGGTGTCAAAAGCTTTCTGACACTCTGGGGTCCAAATGACCTTCTTGGGCTGTTTCTTGGAGGTAAGCTCAGTCAGAGGGGCCACTATGGTCCCAAAATTCTGAACAAACCTCCTGTAGTACCCAGTCAGGCCAATAAAGGCCCTGACCTGAGTCTGGGTTTTAGGAGCCTCCCAATCCAGGATAGTCTGGATCTTGGGCTGGAGAGGTTGTCCATGGCCTCCACCAACAAGGTGGCCCAGGTACACAACTGAGCTTTGCCCTATCTGGCACTTGCTTGCCTTGATAGTCAGGCCTGCTTGAAGCAGGGCCTGAAGCACTTCCTTCAGGTGGACCAGGTGGTCATTCCAGGTGGAACTAAATACAGCTATATCATCCAGATAAGCTGCACTGAAAGATTCCAACCCAGACAGGACTCTATTCACCAACCGTTGGAAGGTGGCAGGAGTATTTTTCATGCCAAAGGGCATCACCTTGAACTGAAAGTGGCCCTCTGGTGTGGAAAATGCTGACCTCTCCTTAGCTCCTGGACTTAAGGCAATCTGCCAATATCCTGAGGTCAGATCAAATGTGCTCAGGAATTTGGCAGCCCCCAACCTGTCAATGAGCTCATCAGCTCTAGGTATGGGGTGAGCATCAGTCCTAGTGACTGCGTTTAGACCTCTGTAGTCCACACAAAATCTCAATTCTTTCTTCCCACCTTGGGGATTAGGTTTGGGCACCAGTACCACTGGACTGGACCAAGGACTATCAGAGGGCTCAATTACCTTGAGCTCCAACATCTTAGCCACTTCAGCTTTGATGTTGGCCTTGACCTGGTCAGACAGCCTGTACAGCTTGTTCTTGACAGGCAAGCTGTCACCAGTGTCAACATCATGGACACACCAATTGGTGAGTCCAGGGGTCAGGGAGAACAGACTAGCAAACTGTTTCAAAACTTGTTTGCAGTCTTTTTGTTGCTGATCTGTCAATTTGGGAGAGAGTACCACTCCCTCCACTGACCCATCTTGTGCCTTTGAGGACAGGAGGTCTGGCAGAGGTTCACCCTCCTCCTCCTTCCCTTCATCAGTGACCATCAGCATGGTCATGTCTGCCCTGTCCTGGTGGGGTTTCATCCTGTTCACATGCAGGATCCTGTGAGGATTCCTGGGGGTGCCAAGGTCCACCAAGTAGGTGACCTCACCTTTTTTCTCCAGAATTGGATAGGGCCCAGTCCATTTGGCCTGAAGTGCCCTAGGAGCCATGGGCTCCAAAACCCACACCAGCTGTCCTGGGTGATACTCAGGCATGGTAGCCTTTTGATCATGCCAGAGCTTCATGAGCTCCTGGCTGGCCTCCAGGTTTCTGCTTGCCTTCTTCATGTACTCAGCCATGCGTGACCGCAGGCCCAGCACATAATCTAACACATTCTCCTTGGTCTCTTTGAGAGGCTTTTCCCAAGACTCTCTCACCAAGCACAATGGGCCTCTTACAGGGTGCCCAAACAGTAACTCAAAGGGGCTGAATCCAACCCCCTTCTGTGGCACCTCTCTGTAGGCAAACAACAGGCATGGGAGGAGCACATCCCATCTCCTCCTGAGTTTGTCAGACAAACCCGTGATCATGCCCTTCAGGGTCTTATTAAATCTTTCCACCAGACCATTGGTCTGTGGATGATAGGGGGTGGTGAACTTATAAGTAACACCACACTCATCCCACATGGCTTTCAGATAGGCTGACATAAAGTTTGTGCCCCTATCTGAGACCACCTCCTTTGGGAACCCCACTCTGGTGAACACACCAAGTAGGGCCCTAGCCACTGTGGGAGCAGTGACTGTCCGGAGGGGTATTGCCTCAGGGTACCTGGTGGCATGGTCCACAACCACCACAATGTACCTGTTACCTGAGGCAGTTGGTGGGTCTAGGGGACCAACAATGTCAATCCCCACCCGCTCAAAGGGAGTCCCAACCACTGGCAGTGGTATCAAGGGAGCCTTTGGCTTGCCCCCTGTCTTGCCACTGGCTTGGCAGGTGACACAGGAGCTGCAAAACTCCTTGACTTTTTCTGATATTTGGGGCCAATAAAAATGGTTGACCAGCCTGTTCCAGGTCTTGGTCTGTCCCAAATGTCCAGCTAAGGGGATATCATGGCTTAAAGTAAGGAGGAATTCTCTATACTTCTGGGGGACCACTACTCTCCTAGCAGCCCCTGGTTTGAGGGCCCTTGCCTCAGTGTAGAGAACTCCATCCTCCCAGTAAACCTTGTGGCTCCCACTGGTATCCCCTTGTTCTTGCCTGGCTGCAGTCTGCCTCAGGCCCTCAAGAGTGGGACACTCTCTTTGTCCCTGGCACAAATCTTCTCTGGTGGGCACACCTGCCCCTTGCAGTTCTGCCAAGTCAGGCAGAGCTTGCAGGGGAAGTGTCCCTCCCTCAGAGTTCAGATCCTCCCCCTCAGGGTTGGATTCTTCCTGACCCTCTGTACTTGTAGGGACTGGCAAGCCAGACCAAGTGCCCTTTCTCTTCTTCTTGGAGGCTTGGCCCATTGTTCCAGGGTCCAAGTGTCCAGCACTTCCCTGTTGTGCTGCCTGTGACCTGGTCACAGCACACACCCATTCAGGGAGGTCCAGCATCTGTGCATGGACCCTTCTCTCCACTTCTGATCATTCAGATGCTTCAAGATCATTTCCCAGCAGACACTCTACTGGGAGGGCAGGAGCTACAGCTACCTTCTTAGGGCCAGTCACACCTCCCCATTCCAGACTCACCATGGCCATGGGATGGAGTTTGGTTCTGCTATCTGCATAAGTCACCTGGTGGAAGACACCAGGTAAGACCTGCTCTGGAGAAACCAGCTTCTCTGTGACCATTGTCACACTGGCTTCTGTATCTCTCAGAGCTTCCACCTCAGTCCCATTGACTTTAGGCCTCTGCCTATACCTCTCCATGATGGGAGGCAAGGTGGCCATAGTTGCAATGTCCACCCCACCCACGGATACTAAGGTGACCTCTGTGTACCCTGATTCCAGCCCTGGGCCAACTTCCACCCCCAACCCTACACTAGCAATCCCCTGGGATTGCCCACCAGTGGGGGGCTTCTTGGAGCAGATAGCATCTCCTCTTTTATGTCCAGGTTGATAACAGTCAAAACACTTGCCGGCCTTAGCAAGCTCCTGAAACCCTCCTGCTTTAGCAGGATCATAATTCTTTCCCTGATACCCTTTCCCCTTAAAAGGGAATGGCTCGGGGCTCCCCCACCCTGAGAAGTTTTTGGGGACTCTTGTGAGGACTCTTTGGGCTTTTTATCATCTTTCCCTTGGTTCTTCCCCTGAGAAGAACCATGTCCTCCCTTTTTCTGATCACCCCCTGGGGGTTTCTGGTTAACCCTAGTTCTTAACCAGTCATCTGCTGCCTCCCCCAGCTCTCTGGGGTTGGTCAACCTAGAGTCAACTAGATACTGGCGGAGCTTCTCTTGGACACAATTGGTTAGAAGGTGCTCCCTCATAATCAAATTGTACAGCCCCTCAAAGGTACTTACCTTGTTGCCCTGTATCCAGCCCTCCATTGCCTTTACTGAAATGTCCACAAAGTCCACCCATGACTGGGTGCTTGTCTTTTGGGTGTCCCTAAACTTGAGCCTATACTGCTCTGGGGTCAGACCAAACTTTTTAGTCAAGCAACTCTTCATACTGGGGTATGAGTCTGCATCCTCCCCACTCATGGTTAGGAGCCTATCCCTCCCAGAGTTGGGAACTAACTCCCAAAGAAGTGAACCCCAGTACTGAGGCTTGACTCTCCTCATCTGGAGGGCCCTCTCAAAGGCCCCCAGCCACTTATCTATGTCATCCCCCTCTACATAGGCAGGAACCACCCCTTTGGGTAATCTGGGGGAAAAAACCCCACCCAGGGACACCTCAGCTTCTTTATCGCTGCCTCCATCTCTTTTCTCTTTGTTTGCCCACTTTTTCTTTTCTAGGGCCAGCTTGTCTGCTTCCAAAGCTATGTATGCTAGCTGGGCCTCCAGCTCTCTTTCTCTGATGGATGGGTTCTCTCCTCCTGAAAGGACCCCCTTCCTACCACTAGCTTTGGGTCTGCCCCTAGTGACTGTATTTACTGAGGACCGTTCTTCCTCATCCTCACTTAGGCTCAGATGCCTTCCCTCCCCTGAGTGGTTAGAGCTAGCATCCTCTCCTTTTTCTCCCTCCTCTGGAGCTTCCTCTGACTCTACCTCTTGGGCCTCAGCCCATGCTGTCAGGGATTTGATCAGGATTTGCTTCCTGAGATCAGTGGTTGCAGGCAACCCTCTTTCAATACACAACCCCCTAAGCTGGACTACTGTCAGTGTGGGTAGGCTAGTGTGAGAAAACAGGGCTGATTGCAGAGACCCCATAACTTTTTGCCCCCATTTTCCTCTTTTTGCTGGTGTTTTTCTGACTTTGATGGTGCCCTGGGTACTGCTAACCAGTCCCAGGGCCTGTGCTCTGTGTAAAATGGATATGCAAATTAGGCTAATTATAATTGGCTAAGTTAACCTACCTATAAGTCCCTAGTATATGGTAGGGCATGTAGGTTTAGGGACCACAGCAAAGGTGGTGCACACCTAGGTGCACTGCTGAGGTGCCCAGTGTCATTTTAAAAGCAAGCCTGCCTTGCTGGCTGCTTTTAAATTAAAGTTATATGCAAATTTGACTTTGGAATTAAAGGTACTTCCAAAGTCTTAAACTACCTTATTTTTACATATAAGTCACCCCTAAGGTGTGCCCTATGTGCCCCTAGGGCTGGGTGCCATGTAACTATAAGCAGGGACTTTATAAAAATAGATTTATAAGCCCTGGTGAGGTAAAAACAGCCAAATTCGTTTTTCCCTCATTGAAGTAAATGGCCTTCATAGGCTAGAATAGGCAGACTTTATTTTAAATTTTAAAGTCTCCTTAAATGTTACATACCAAGAATTTGGTATCAAATTAATTGTTGTAATAAATCCCACAACTTCCAGTTGTGGGATTTAATATAACTTGTTCAGGTAAAAAGTTCAGACTTTACCTAAAAAGTTGCCAATTTCAGCTCTGCATTGTTTTTGCTGCTGTGCTCTGATTGTCCAGCCTGCAGCAGCTTCTGCCAGGCTGCCTTGATGAGGTGTGAAGTGGCCTGGCTTCACACAAAGGAATGTGCTTGGGGGAGAGAATCTCCCCTCAGCAGATGGTGAGGCAGGAAGGGGGAGGGCTGCCAAACTGGTCTTCAAAGGCAGAGAAGGACATCTGGAGCACCCAGCAACACCCCCACATCCTGCAACCCCAGACAGCTAGGTGCCCCCTTGATTAGATTAGGAGAGGGCAGGAGAGGGGTGTGTTTATGATTTTTAGCCACACCAGTGGGTGGGCTCAGCCAGATGTAACCTCCAAAAATCAGATTCAGCCATGTTGGATTTTCAGAGACTGTTGCCTTTTGAGATGGATTTTTGCCACACTTCCCAGGAAGTGGTCATCACAGGGGGACGACCCTGTACCTGATTGGAGAACCAGGGCCCCCCTGCTTTTCACCCAGGAGCAAGGATAAAACTGGCAGACCTGCCCCCACACCTCAGATCCCCACCAAATTTCAAGAAGAAAGAACTTAAGGAGTAGAAGGACTGCCCTGCTGGACCCCTGGCCTGCACCTGGAACCTGCACTCAGAAGGACTGCACCAGCTGCACACTTGGGCTTCACCACAAGAAGGACTTTGCCTGGCTTCAACTGGTTCAAGGAGGGACTCCCTGTTTGCTACAGGTGAAAAATTGCTAACCAGAGTCCCCTGCACCAACTCCTGAAGAAAGCGACCAGCTGACCACTGTCCAGTGGCCAAAAAGGAGTTTGCGCCAGGTGCATACTGTGAGTTGAAGTCCGCACCCCCCAAGGACCATCACAGAACTTCTGGACCCTTGGGGTGAGCTGTGGACCCCAAAAGAACCTTAAAAGAACATCTGGGTGAAGCCCCAGAAGTTTGGAGAAGATTTGACAAATTTTGTAAAAAAGCTCCAGAGAGGGACCGACCCGCCGCGGCAATTCTAGCCGGCTTGCCTCAACCGCGACCCGGCCTGACTTCGTGGTTCGTCCCGGTAAAGAAAAACATCCGAAAAAGAGACTAAGTCCGAAGGTAAAAAGTTGACTGGGACCTCCCAGCCATCGTATCCGAGAAGGGCTCCACGGACGTCGGATCAAGATCCAGGTTTACCCCGGTCGAAGGATTTTCATCTCGAAAAAACGACTAAGTCCGAAGGTAAAAATCACCACCGAGGAAACCCACATCGGGTATCCGGACAAGGGCTCCAGGAGGTCAGATTCGACTGGCAGGCTCGTCCCGCTGAAGAAAATCTTCAAAATAAAGACTAAGTCAGAAGGTAACTTTTTAACCGAGGCCTCCCGCGACTTGTAGCCGAGCAGGGCTCCATCGCGGTCGGCCTGAAACTTTGACTTTGCCACGGTCCTGGTGCAACCAGATGACCCGATTGGCGCTTTTTGTTTCTAAGCGCTAGAAAAATAATAATTCTTTAAAAATTCATATCTCCGGTTCCCCTGAACCGATTTTAATCGTTTTTGTGTCATTTTAAAGATAAAAATATAAACTATTTTTATAAATTGGTTTTGGATTTTTAAACTGTTTCCTGTGTTTTATTTGATTACTGTTTTGTGATATTTGAATGCTTTACACTTTGTCTCCTAAGTTAAGCCTTGACGCTTGTTGCCAAGCTACCAAGGGTTGAGCTGGGATTAATTTACTGAGACCTAACTGTACCTAGGTGGAGGTTAGTGGCTTGTTGCTAGGTGTAGGTACCTACCTGCCCTTACCAATAACCCATTTTCCAACATTTTTGGAAGCAGCGACGGGATCCTGTACTTGTATTCAATATCACGTTACAGTTTTAAGTAAAACAAATTAAAAATCCTTTAAATTGTCCTAGTGCAAAAATTGTTTTTAATTTTTAATTTGGATTAATTTCAATTATTGAATTTTTGTAATTTTTCTAAATTCTTGTTTCCAATTTTTGCAAAAAGTTTTTGTTGACACAAAACTAGGGAACCATGGAGCTTGATCTGGCTAGCCTACCCACACTGACAGTAGTCCAGCTTAGGGGGTTGTGTATTGAAAGAGGGTTGCCTGCAACCACTGATCTCAGGAAGCAAATCCTGATCAAATCCCTGACAGCATGGGATGAGGCCCAAGAGGTAAAGTCAGAGGAAGCTCCAGAGGAGGGAGAAAAAGGGGAGGATGCTAACTCTAACCTCTCAGGGGAGGGAAGGCATCTGAGCCCAAGTGAGGACGAGGAAGAACGGTCCTCAGTAAATACAGTCACTAGGGGCAGACCCAAAGCTAGTGGTGGGAAGGGGCTCCTTTCAGGAGGAGATAACCCATCCATCAGAGAAAGAGAGCTGGAGGCCCAGCTAGCATACATAGCTTTGGAAGCAGACAAGCTGGCCCTAGAAAAGAAAAAGTGGGCATACAAAGAGAAAAGAGATGGAGGCAGCGATAAAGAAGCTGAGGTGTCCATGGGTGGGGGAGTATGCCCTAGATTACCCAAAGGGGTGGTTCCTGCTTATGTAGAGGGGGATGACATAGATAAGTGGCTGGGGGCCTTTGAGAGGGCACTCCAAATGAGAAGGGTTAGGCCTCAATACTGGGGTTCCCTTTTGTGGGAGTTGGTCCCCAACTCAGGGAGGGATAGGCTTCTGACCTTAAGGGGGGAGGAGGCAGATTCATACCCTAGTATGAAGAGGTGCTTAGCCAAGAAGTTTGGTCTGACCCCAGAGCAATATAGAATTAAGTTCAGGGACACCCAGAAGGTCAGTACTCAGTCTTGGGTTGACTTTGTGGACATTTCACTAAAGGCACTAGAGGGCTGGATTATTGGTAACAAAGTAGATACTTATGAGGGGTTATACAATCTGATCATGAGAGAGCACATCTTGACCAATTGTACCCAAGAAAGGTTACGCCAGCATCTAGTGGACTCTAAGCAGACCAACCCTAGAGAGCTAGGGGAGGCAGCTGATGAGTGGTTGAGAACCAGGGTGGTTGTCAAGTCCCAGGGGGGAGACTCCAAGAAGGGGGGGACAGGTCCCCAAAAACCTAAGGAGGGAGGTGGTAAGCCCACCACAGAGACTCCCTATGTACCCCAGAACCCTAAGAAGGAGGAGAGTAAATCCCACTCCCACTCTGACCAGCAGAGACAGTTAGACCCAGGGTTAAAAAAGCTCTTGGACAGTAGGGCTTGCTTTGACTGTCAGCAGACAGGTCACTTCAGAGGAGATGCAGCCTGTCCAAAGAAGGTGGTTAGCACTGGGCTGTCCAGTGTAGCCATAGAGGAGGATTCCTCAGATGATGAAGTCCTCCTAGCATTGAGCTGGGAGACAGGACCAGATGGTAAGCTGGTGATCCCTGAGGGTGGAAGTAGGCACTTCCACCCCATTCAGGTGAATGGGATCCCTACCACTGGCCTGAGAGACACCTGTGCCAGTCACACTATAGTGAGTGACCGGTTAGTGACCCCAGGCATGTATGTCCCAGGAAAGACAAAGAAAGTCAGGATAGCCACAGGGGAGGTTACCTCCAAACCTGTAGCCATAGTGCCCCTAGAGAGGGAGGGTATCCTTGACTGGATTAGGGTGGTAGTCAGTGCTGACCTTCCCCTAGATTGTATCCTGGGCAATGACCTCCCAGAGGTGAGTCTGGACCCAGATGGGGTGGTCGTCCAGGGCGCCCCCCCAAGCCAAAGTCCTGGGGAGTCAGTCCCTACAGTTAGGAGACAGGGGTCCCCAAGAAAAGGAAAGAAGAAAAGGAAGGGTAGGCCACTCTTAAAGAGAGTTCCAGGGAGCCAAAGGCCTTCTGCCCCAGTAGTGGGGGAGCCCAGAGTTGGCACTAGTGAGGCCTCCCCTGACCCTAAGGAAGTCCAGAGTAGTCAGGCAGCTGTCCAGATGCAGGGTGTTGCCCCTGCACTGACAGAAGGGAGAGTAGAAGGAGGGTGTCTGCCACAGGAGGTGGTAGCCCCCCACTCTAGACAGCAAGAGGGGTGCCAGGACCCCAAAGTTGCCCCTAAAGCAGCTCAGCCACCTGTCAGTGGAGAGCTTAGGGTGTGGTTCTGGGTACTGAAAGCTGTCAGTAGCCTCTGCTGGGTGCTAGCCTTCCTGGCAGCAATGTACTTGGCCTGGGAGGCAGACCCCAGGGCCAATAGCAAAGTAGGCCCCCTGACCCTATTGGTCATGGTGGGGTTGCTCAAGTGTTGGGTGACCTCTTTGGGTAAGCTAGGTGTTGCCCTAGCAAAGTTTGGAGTAGGGGAGGTGGGCACCTCACTACCCAAGTTGGCAGAGAGAAAGGAGGAAGACCCCCCTAGAGGAAAGTTTCAGTTTGAGTTGGGTTCTTTTACTGTTGGGATGGCTTCACTACCCATAGGGAGTGACCCTGACAGGAGGATATAAGGCAGAGTAGGCCCTGCAAAGGGACAGCCAGTTTTCTTCACTGTCTTCCTCGCCTAACAAGCCAGGAAGACTCTCCCAGGGTTGGGCTGAGTCTCCTGGGCGTGTGGGCTGGGGGGGGGTTGTGTGAGAAAACAGGGCTGATTGCAGAGGCCCCATAACTTTTTGCCCCCATTTTCCTCTTTTTGCTGGTGTTTTCCTGACTTTGATGGTGCCCTGGGTACTGCTAACCAGTCCCAGGGCCTGTGCTCTGTGTAAAATGGATATGCAAATTAGGCTAATTATAATTGGCTAAGTTAACCTACCTATAAGTCCCTAGTATATGGTAGGGAATGTAGGTTTAGGGACCACAGCATAGGTGGTGCACACCTAGGTGCACTGCTGAGGTGCCCAGTGTCATTTTAAAAGCAAGCCTGCCTTGCTGGCTGCTTTTAAATTAAAGTTATATGCAAATTCGACTTTGGAATTAAAGGTACTTCCAAAGTCTTAAACTACCTTATTTTTACATATAAGTCACCCCTAAGGTGTGCCCTATGTGCCCCTAGGGCTGGGTGCCATGTAACTATAATCAGGGACTTTATAAAAATAGATTTATAAGCCCTGGTGAGGTAAAAACAGCCAAATTCGTTTTTCCCTCATAGAAGTAAATGGCCTTCATAGGCTAGAACCAGGGTGGTTGTCAAGTCCCAGGGGGGAGACTCCAAGAAGGGGGGGACAGGTCCCCAAAAACCTAAGGAGGGAGGTGGTAAGCCCACCACAGAGACTCCCTCTGTACCCCAGAACCCTAAGAAGGAGGAGAGTAAATCCCACTCCCACTCTGACCAGCAGAGACAGTTAGACCCAGGGTTAAAAAAGCTCTTGGACAGTAGGGCTTGCTTTGACTGTCAGCAGACAGGTCACTTCAGAGGAGATGCAGCCTGTCCAAAGAAGGTGGTTAGCACTGGGCTGTCCAGTGTAGCCATAGAGGAGGATTCCTCAGATGATGAAGTCCTCCTAGCATTGAGCTGGGAGACAGGACCAGATGGTAAGCTGGTGATCCCTGAGGGTGGAAGTAGGCACTTCCACCCCATTCAGGTGAATGGGATCCCTACCACTGGCCTGAAAGACACCTGTGCCAGTCACACTATAGTGAGTGACCGGTTAGTGACCCCAGGCATGTATGTCCCAGGAAATACAAAGAAAGTCAGGATAGCCACAGGGGAGGTTACCTCCAAACCTGTAGCCATAGTGCCCCTAGAGAGGGAGGGTATCCTTGACTGGATTAGGGTGGTAGTCAGTGCTGACCTTCCCCTAGATTGTATCCTGGGCAATGACCTCCCAGAGGTGAGTCTGGACCCAGATGGGGTGGTCGTCCAGGGCGCCCCCCCAAGCCAAAGTCCTGGGGAGTCAGTCCCTACAGTTAGGAGACAGGGGTCCCCAAGAAAAGGAAAGAAGAAAAGGAAGGGTAGGCCACTCTTAAAGAGAGTTCCAGGGAGCCAAAGGCCTTCTGCCCCAGTAGGGGGGGAGCCCAGAGTTGGCACTGGTGAGGCCTCCCCTGACCCTAAGGAAGTCCTGAGTAGTCAGGCAGCTGTCCAGATGCAGGGTGTTGCCCCTGCACTGACAGAAGGGAGAGTGGAAGGAGGGTGTCTGCCACAGGAGGTGGTAGCCCCCCACTCTAGACAGCAAGAGGGGTGCCAGGACCCCAAAGTTGCCCCTAAAGCAGCTCAGCCACCTGTCAGTGGAGAGCTTAGGGTGTGGTTCTGGGTACTGAAAGCTGTCAGTAGCCTCTGCTGGGTGCTAGCCTTCCTGGCAGCAATGTACTTGGCCTGGGAGGCAGACCCCAGGGCCAATAGCAAAGTAGGCCCCCTGACCCTATTGGTCATGGTGGGGTTGCTCAAGTGTTGGGTGACCTCTTTGGGTAAGCTAGGTGTTACCCTAGCAAAGTTTGGAGTAGGGGAGGTGGGCACCTCACTACCCAAGTTGGCAGAGAGAAAGGAGGAAGACCCCCCTAGAGGAAAGTTTCAGTTTGAGTTGGGTTCTTTTACTGTTGGGATGGCTTCACTACCCATAGGGAGTGACCCTGACAGGAGGATATAAGGCAGAGAAGGCCCTGCAAAGGGACAGCCAGTTTTCTTCACTGTCTTCCTCCAAATGGGTTATTGGCAAGGGCAGGTAGGTACCTACACCTAACAACAAGCCACCAACCTCCACTTAGGTACAGTTAGGTCTCAGTAAATTAATCCCAGCTCAACCCTTGGTAGCTTGGCAACGAGCGTCAAGGCTTAACTTAGGAGACAGTGTGTAAAGCATTCAAATATCACAAAACAGTAATTAAATAAAACACAGGAAACAGTTTAAAAATCCAAAACCAATTTATAAAAATAGTTTATATTTTTATCTTTAAAATTACACAAAAACTAATAAAATCGGATAAAGGGAACCGGAGATATGAATTTTTAACGAATTATTATTTTTCTAGCGCTTAGAAATAAAAAGCGCCAATCGGGTCATCTGGTTGCACCTCGCCCGGGGCAAAGTCAAAGTTTCAGGCCGACCGCGATGGAGCCCTGCTCGGCTACAAGTCGCGGGAGGCCTCGGTTAAAAAGTTACCTTCTGACTTAGTCTTAATTTTGAAGATTTTCTTCAGCGGGACGAACCTGCCAGACGAATCCGACCTCCTGGAGCCCTTGTCCGGATACGCGATGCTGGATTCCTCGGTGGAGATTTTTACCTTCGGACTTAGTCGTTTTTTCGAGGTGAAAATCCTTCGACCAGGGTAAACCTGGATCTTGATCCGACGTCCGTGGAGCCCTTCTCGGATACGATGGCTGGGAGGTCCCGGTCAACTTTTTACCTTTGGACTTAGGCCCTCATTCTGACCTTGGCGGGCGGCAGAGGCCGCCCGCCAAAGTCCCGCCGTCAGGTTACCGTTCCGCGGTCGAAAGACAGCGGCGGTAATTCTGACTTTCCCGCTGGGCTGGCGGGCGGTCGCCTTCAGGCCGCCCGCCAGCCCAGCGGGAAAGAGGCTTCCACGATGAAGCCGGCTCGGAATCGAGCCGGCGGAGTGGAAGCTGTGCGACGGGTGCAGTTGCACCCGTCGCGTATTTCACTGTCTGCGCAGCAGACAGTGAAATACATTTAGGGGCCCTCTTACGGGGGCCCCTGCAATGCCCATGCCAGTGGCATGGGCACTGCAGGGGCCCCCAGGGGCCCCGCGACCCCCCCCTACCGCCATCCGGATCCCGGCGGTCGGACCGCCGGGATCTGGATGGCGGTAGGGGGGGTCGGAATCCCCTCGGCAGCGCAGCAAGCTGCGCCGCCTTGGAGGATTCTATGGGGCGGCGGTACACTGGCGGGAGCCCGCCAGTGCTGCCGGTCCGACCGCGGCTTTACCGCCGCGGTCGGAATCCCCATTGGAGCACCGCCGGCCTGTCGGCGGTGCTCCCGCGGTCCTCCGCCCTGGCGGTCTTTGACCGCCAGGGTCAGAATGACCGCCTTAGTCTCTTTTTCAGAGATTTTTCTTTACCGGGACGAACCACCAAGTCAGGCCGGGTCGCGGTTGAGGCAAGCCGGCTAGAATTTCCGCGGCGGGTCGGTCCCTCTCTGGAGCTTTTTCACAAAAATTCTCAAATCTTCTCCAAACTTCTGGGGCTTCACCCAGATGTTCTTTTAAGGTTCTTTTGGGGTCCACAGCTCACCCCAAGGGTCCAGAAGTTCTGTGATGGTCCTTGGGGGGTGCGGACTTCAACTCCCAGAATGCACCTGGCGCAAACTCCTTTTTGGCCACTGGACAGTGGTCAGCTGGTCACTTTTCAGGAGTTGGTGCAGGGGGAATCTGGATAGCAATTTTTCACCTGTAGCAAACAGGGAGTCCCTCCTTGAACCAGTTGAAGCCAGGCAAAGTCCTTCTTGTGGTGAAGCCCAAGAGTGCAGCTGGTACAGTCCTTCTGAGTGCAGGTTCCAGGTGCAGGCCAGGGGTCCAGCAGGGCAGTCCTTCTTCTCCTTTAGTTCTTTTCTTCTTGAAATCTGGCGGGGATCTGAGGTGTGGGGGCAGGTCTGCCAGTTTTATCCTTGCTCCTGGGTGAAAAGCAGGGGGGTCCTGTTTCTCCAATCAGGTACAGGGTCGTCCCCCTGTGATGACCACTTCCTGGGAAGTGTGGCAAAAATCCATCCCAAAAGGCAACATTCTCTAAAAATCCAACATGGCTGAATCTGATTTTTGGAGGTTACATCTGGCTGAGCCCACCCACTGGTGTGGCTAAAAATCATAAACACACCCCTCTCCTGCCCTCTCCTAATCTAATCAAGGGGGCACCTAGTTGTCTGGGGTTGCAGGATGTGGGGGTGTTGCTGGGTGCTCCAAATGTCCTTCTCTGCCTTTGAAGACCAGTTTGGCAGCCCTCCCCCTTCCTGCCTCACCATCTGCTGAGGGGAGATTCTCTCCCCCAAGCACATTCCTTTGTGTGAAGCCAGGCCACTTCACACCTCATCAAGGTAGCTTGACTAAGCTGCTGCAGGCTGGCCAATCAGTGCACAGCAGCAAAAACAATGCAGGGCTGAAATTGGCAACTTTTTAGGTAAAGTCTAAAACTCTTTACCTGAACAAGTTATATTAAATCCAACAACTGGAAGTTGTGGGATTTATTACAACAATTAATTTGATACCAAATTCTTGGTATGCAACATTTAAGGAGACTTTAAAATTTAAAATAAAGTCTCCCCATTCTAGCCTATGAAGGCCATTTACATCAATGAGGGAAAAACGAATTTGGCTGTTTTTACCTCACCAGGGTTTATAAATCTATTTTTATAAAGTCCCTGCTTATAGTTACATGGCACCCAGCCCTAGGGGCACATAGGGCACACCTTAGGGGTGACTTATATGTAAAAATAAGGTAGTTTAAGACTTTGGAACTACTTTTAATTCCAAAGTCGAATTTGCATATAACTTTAATTTAAAAGCAGCCAGCAAGGCAGGCCTGCCTTTAAAATGACACTGGGCACCTCAGCAGTGCACCTAGGTGTGCACCACCTATGCTGTGGTCCCTAAACCTACATGCCCTACCATATACTAGGGACTTATAGGTAGGTTAACTTAGCCAATTATAATTAGCCTAATTTGCATATCCATTTTACACAGAGCACTGGCTCTGGGACTGGTAAGCAGTACCCAGGGCACAGCCAAGAGTCAGTAACCACCAGTACCTGTCCAAAAAGTGTGGGGGTGATCAGGGCAAAAAAGGAGGACTTTCCTACACAGGCGTTAAAAAGAGGCTCCCATTGTTTTCAATGGGCCTTTGGGGGCTTTGCAGGATTAGCTTCAAACCTTTTTACGCTAATCTTGCAAACCTCTGGAATAGCGTAAAAAATGATGACGCTAGTCTGTTGGACCTGGTCCTTTTTGCTGGTTCATCCCCAGACTTTTTGCCTCCTTCCTCCTAATTTTTCTGACCTCTTGCTGTTGGCTGTAGGACTCTGAATACTTTACCACTGCTGATCAGGGCTAAAGTGCAGGTGCTCTCCCTTCTAAAGTTAGTATGATTGGCTTACACCTAATTGTTAAACCTTTCAAAACTGAGTATAAGTGCAGGGGATTTTTCCCCACAGTTTGGAGACACTCTGGACTTTAACATGCTTGTAACTGGACACAGAATGCTGCTGGTGGGACTCACCTGGAACCCCCTTGGACTGCTGCTGCTGTGCTGACCTGTGACTTGCTGGGTCACTTGGAGGAACTGCCACTGTCTGCATCCCCTTTGTGCTGGCCTGCTGCTAGGCTTGGCGCCCTGTGCTCCACCTTTTGTGTCCCCCAGGGACCAGATGCTGTGGCACATGACCCCTGCATCTGCCTAGCACATCAGGAGTGCTTCCTTGTACTTATACAGCACCTGGCTCGTCGTGCATAGCGCCTTGAAAGCAATTCTTTGTGTTGCCCCTAGTGCCATGGGAGCGCTCCCTCGTGTTGCAGCTGGAAAAGGATTCACCGTTGCAACCTGGGTGGCTTATCCGGAGCAAAGCAGGGAGCGCGGCTGAAGCACGCTGCTACCTGTGACCCGGGCACTTCAAAGTGAAGAAAGGAGTGAGCGCGCTCCTAACAGTGCCCCTGGGGTGAAGCGCACTTCAAGGAGTGCACCCGGGCACCAGGCAGCATCTACATTTGGGCTAAGGTCTCCACTGCGGCCTGGAGGAAACTTGCACACCACACCGGGTGAGGGCTTCCCACCTAGGGAGGGGCGGCTGCCTCCAAGGGCCAAGCCCTCCTCAGAGGTTCTTGGTCTCACTGGCACCCCATGCCATTAAAGGTCCATGGCCATGAGGGAAGCCTCATCGGAGGTTACCTGTGCCCCTGGACCCTTTCCCTGCTGTGCCATAGGGCCCCTGTTGTTACTGGCCCCCCCGGTTGTGGTTGTTTCCTTTGCTTCCACACTCTGGGAGGGCTATCATGGACCTGGGTGAGGGGCCCCCAGAGTCCATGGGCACCCTAGTTTGGGCACACGCCCCTAGGGGGGGACCCTGTATAAAACAGAGGGGGTACATGCCTTCCCCCTCCCTAATCACCAAGCGGCCCACGTTCTGGTGCAGAGAAGCGCAGGGGGCCCCTATTTTTATTCATGGCACTCGAGGTGCCCTACACATAGAAAGACAGGTACTTTTGGTGGCATTTAAACTGATTTGGTTGCTGCTCATGCCTTGCCATATTTTCCAGATGTTGCTTTTATGGGCATGCTGGGAATGTTACGCTAGCCTGTTCCTTTTTATGATTTGCTATATGATTGCTAATGTTCCTTTTATGGGCATTGTATGCTAATATGTTTTCATAACTTGCCATATGTTTTTTGATGTTCCTTGTATGAGCATTTATGATACATTAATGGCAAGTGCATTTCTATAGCAGTGTTTTCCTGACTACTGCTTATGTCGCAGAATATTGAGAAACCATTGTGTTATATGTGACTTCTGCTGGTTTCTGCAGAGTAACAGTACCGTGTAATGTTCTGACAACTGCTTGGTTAGCAGGGTATTACTGATATGTTGTGTTTGGTCTAATAATGTTGTGTACAATACAGTTTATTTTCATAAAACTTGGTGTTGTGTTACTTTTGTGGTGGGGATAGTGCATCACGTGTGTTGTGTGTGTTTACACATTGCCTCTTGGATAGGCCTGACTGCTTGTGCCGTGCTACCAATGGGGTGAGTAGGGGTTACCTTAGGTGTGTAACTTCCTTGCCCTGACTAGAGTGGCTGGGTTCTGCCTGGCATAGGTGCATACCCTAGCCAACCAGAAACCCCATTTCTAACATAGTCCCACTGACTACCGCCATGGTGTGCCATATTTT
Organism: Pleurodeles waltl; assembly: GCF_031143425.1. NCBI lineage: Eukaryota > Metazoa > Chordata > Amphibia > Caudata > Salamandridae > Pleurodeles > Pleurodeles waltl. Next base: position 1,314,842,765 of record NC_090445.1, on the reverse strand, counting down.
AAATATGGCACACACATGGTGGCATCAGGGAAGCGCCAAGGGGTGCAAGAAAAGTGGCACTGCACTAGGTGCAGCGCCACTTTTCATAAATCTGCCCCTTAGTGTCTGGCCAGATTAGCACCATTACTTAGAAGATGTGGCTACACCTGCACATTAGCACCATCACTGATGAAGCCTAGCACTTGTTCTGTCTTACACCATCAGGCAGTAATTATTAGTGCATGTAACTATTTTGAACACCACACAACAATCCTCAGAATATACCCATAATTGCACAGTCACTCAATCTTAACACTGCCACATTTTTTAATACATATGCAGATTTATAAAAACAATTACAGATTTGATACTATCACAGTAAGCATTTTGTTATACATATATGACATTATGTTAATTTGATGACTCAGTAACTTGCCACATCCTTCCCTAAGAGTGATTCCTGTATCTTTTCCTTCCTTCTTCTGTTGCCCACCGCATAAGGTTGCAGAACCACTGGTTGTTCACATATTGCTCACTGCTGTGAGAAGGGTGCAGTACCTCAAGTCATTGCTAGTGGTTCTGCTAAAGAAAGTAGAAATGTTTAATACTTCATGCCCCTACCAAAAGTGAACAGGATGCCTTGGGTCATTATGAGCGAACTCTGAAGTCAGCAGAAGGATGCAGTAGCACAGGTCATTCCTTGAGGCCTGTTTGAAGTCATCAAAAATGATACAGTGCCTCAGATCCTTACTAGACATTCTTCTAAAGTCAGAAAAAGTGTAGTACCACAGGACACTACTGGAGATCCTTTTAAAATGATCAGAAGTGTGTGATCTCTTGATCAATTTTCAATGTGCAATGGCAATCAGAGTTGGTGGTGCCTGGAAGGGGACCCCTGAGACCCTCATGCAAGGCCTAAGGAAAGTACAACTACAATTGACAGACTAGTGAGCCCACAAAAAGGTATTTCCTCCAGGTTTGCACAAAGAACATCTGTCTTGGCCTCCTTGGAGAATGTAATGAAAGTTATTACACAAATGCAAAACGTTGAATCCAAAAAAGCAACAATACTTCTTGCTGTTGAAGTAGCTCAGTTTCTGACTAGAGTAGGGTTACCTGAGGAGAATGCAGATCATAACCTATTGATGTACCATGAGGGAGGCCATCTTGTGTGGATTAATAGGACAATTCCTTCCGGGAGGACTTGAGTTCTGCCCCCACCAACATTTCTATAAATGTTCCTACTCACATTAGCTTAGCAGTTCCTGGATGACTTTCTGGGGACCTTCGTAAGGTGCACATTTCTCTCACTCAAATAAAGTTGTATTTTACCTGTAGACTTAGGCCCATATTTATACTTTTTTAGCGCCGCATTTGCGTCGTTTTTTGTAAGTTTTTTGTAAGTTTGCACCATTTTTGCGTCAAAAAGCGGTGCAAATGCGGCGCTAAAAAAGTATAAATACGGGCCTTAGTGTTTTGCCAGATCCATAATCCAGCATAGTTTTCCTAATCTCATATACATATGGGGATGCTGCAATTTGGGCTTTACTCCTGGCAAGGAAAGATATCCCTCTATTATATGTCTGGCAATAGAGAGCTATAAGGGCTCAAGCAGAGTAATCACAATTTAGTATCTTATCTAGCCCGTTTTAATAAACTCATTGCTGAAACTTCTTGGCCTGATGAGCAGAAGTCTGCCCTGTTTTATCAGGATTCGAAGGAAGAACAAAAAAATGCAACCTGCAAGCTATGCTCATTTAATAAATCTTGCAGTACGTCTTGACCACAGACTAGCTAAAAGGAAGGTGGATAAGGAAAGAAGCACCAGAAAGGAAGATCTGAGCAGTAGAAGAACGGGTATTGCCCAAAACAGTTCATCACGCACAATGCTTTTATGGATTCTCAAACGTTAATCACAGATTGGTGAATCACGTTTTTCCGATTGTATTATTCATCGCCAAACGTTTGAGAAAAAATATAGCATTCATTTGGTCAGCAGAACTAGATCAAGCATTCAGAATTTTAAATTGAATATTTACTTCTGTACCCATTTTGAAAACCTTTTGTTGTTGTGAGAAAGTGCCTCTTTTGACATGATTAGCCCCTCATTTTTTGCCTGGAACGTGATGTGGTTTCAAACTGTACGTGCCGTGGGCACCTGCTAAACAGGTTCCCAGGGCCTGATCTCTTTCCACAAAACTGAACTGTGATTGGTATTTTCAGTCCCTAGTAAGCCTCACCTCTACTACCTTTGGCATTGGTACTGGAGAGGACCCCCCATAGCTGCAGCATTAATTGTGGCACTCTGAAAGGCCTCATACCAGCATTATGCAGACTGCCATTGCAGGCTGCATGACAAGATGTCCCCGAAATTGCAAAAACAACATGGCACGCAGCCTGGGTGCCATGTCTACTAATACTGCATGCAATATAGATAAGTTACCCCGCTGGCAGGGCTTAGATCCATAAGGCAGGATGCACTATATTACAAGTGAGAGCATATTTGCATGAGCAAATATGCCACTACTGTGTCTTTGTCAATTCTTAGACATAGTAAGTGTACAGGGAAGTCATAGTAAGTGCATCTGCTGGCCACTGGTTACAACAGGTTCCCCAGCTATATAATGGCCTCTCTGAACCCTGCATTGTTTGGTATCAAACACCTAAGCATAAAAAATCCTCACTGATGCCAGTATTGGGTTTATTATAAATGGTACCCAGCCCTAGCACCTTAGAGGTGCTCTCTGCAAACCTAACAGCCCTGGAATGGTTGCTGACTGGTCATAGCCAGCCTGACACCCCCAGACATGATTCTGGACTCCTGGGGTGAGAGCCTATGCTCTCTGGGACAAGAAGACAAAGCCTTTCCTAGGCAGAGGTGGCACACCTCCTCCCCCTGGCACGCACCCTGCTCAGGTAGGAAGCTTCAAAGGCTATGCCACCTTTGAAATGTATGCCCAGACTCTGCTGCTACCAGCAGAAGCCAACCCCCATTTCAGCCCGCACTTATGGTACGGAATCCAGTGGTAAAACTAGAAAGAATAGGAGGAGTGGCCATCCTTAGCCAGCATGACCCCTCAGGTGTGGCAGGAGAGGTGATCACTCTATTTAATTTTCCTCCATCTTGGATGGAAGGAAAAATAGCAAATTAGTGTCAGGGTTGTGCCCCCGCCCAAAGGAGGAGGTAATCTAGTGGGTGTAACCGCCCTATAGTAGGTGGCCAATTAGCTGCTACCAGGTACTCCCCCTAATGCCCCTAAATACACCATTTAGGTGGAAAACCCTGACCAGAACCTCAGATTCCTAATGACCTAAGAAGAGTCAGACTTCACCAAAGTCGCACCAGCAGAGAAGACTGAAGACACCAACTGACTTGGCCCCAGCCATATTGGCCTATCTGCAGCCCTCAAAGAACCTACACCAAAAGAACGCTTGCCCTGCAGCTCAGCGACCTCCAAAACCCTGAAAGGATTGCCTGCTTCGATAAAGACCAAGATCTCCAGTGAACAGCAGACCTGTTCAAAAGAAACCAACTCTAAAGAAGAAGAGGTCTACCTCAGGAACCTCGAAACCCCCTCTGGAACCACCTTTGCACCCGACTCCCATGGCCAAAGGTTCCCGAGTGCTTCTGAGCAAGAGTCCACTGTGGGCTGACCCCTGCTGGACTCCACAGCAATGCCTGCAGGCTCAATCCAAAGCCCTCCACTGACCGCAACCTGCCCGGTAAGCTACTTCTAATGCCAAAAGACACCCCTGCACTTGGAGACCCTGGACACTGCAGAGGTGGACCACTGGTGTCCCTATGACTCCTGGCATCTCTACTTACCTGGGCAGCTGTGGGTTGTCTTCACCCGGCCTCCTGGCCAGAGCCTGCAGCCTGTTTCTGAAAACAAGCTTTTGTACTGAATAAAATTGGGTGGCAGAAGCGGTGTTGGCACTCTGCACCTGGCCGCCCCTGTGCCCCTGTGGGTGTAAGTTTGATGATGCCTTGTGACCCCCCTCTACTCACCTGGGAGCAGCGAGTCTTCTGTTACTCCTGTCTCCATTAGTTAACATTGGACGCCCAATGCTGTATGACACTCTTCACTCGGCTGTCCCTGTGCTGCTGAGGGTGTAAGTTTGGTGCTGCCTTATGCCCTCCTCTAGTGCTTAACTTGACCCCCAGAGACCAGCCTCTGACACCGCTTGTACTCACCTGTGAGCAGTGCATCTTTGTGCCCCCCACAGTATTCATTTGTTAACACTGGGCATCCATCTCTGAATTCGACCTCTGCAGCCAGCCACCCCTGTGCCACTTTGGGTGCACTCTTGGTGCTGATTTAAACCTTGCCTGGTGTTGACCTCGAAACCTGAAGACTGGATTTGTAAGTCATTTACTTACCTGAAAAACTGCACTTTTGTCTTCCTCCCATAGGATAAAATTGAAGATTCTGAACATTGCACTGTTTTCTATTTTTTTTTAAACTAAAAAGTATTTTTAATTTAAAAACTGATTACCTTGTCATGAAGTTTAAAAAAAATATATATATAAAGATCCATGTTATTTTTGTAAATTGGGCTTGTTATTCTTTTGAGTGTCTTCATTTATTGATACTGTGAGTACAACAAATGCTTAGCATGACTCATAGATAGGCCTAACTGCTCAGCCACACTACCACCAAAATAGAGCACTGAGTTGTTTATTTTTGCCTCTGGATATCAAGATGGGGTTGCCTGGGCTGTCTGCTCAGTGCATATCATTTTCATTCACTTTATAGAGAGCCAGCCTCCTACAGTCGTCAAAGCAGATACTTCAGAAATTGCCATTGCAGCCATAATATCCCAAAGATATATAGATAAAGGAAAATGTACCTGCTTTACTCGTGCTTCTCTGCTCGTGCCCACCCACCTCCTGTCCTCGCACTCGTCTGCTGAAGGAATGGAGCTGTAGAGGAGCTGCTCACCATGTTGGGTGAGGACACGCCAGGAACTTGAATTTGAACTGAGGATCAGACAACATAGTCACAGTATCTAACAACTGCTAACAATTGATATTCACTGAGATTTACTGATAGCTACAGTTGGGGGCAGGGGGTCAAGGCCCACATTTCATTGGAAGGTGGTGCGCCCAGTGCGTAAGGTCATTTACACTCCTGGAGAAGTTGCAGCCACATTGAAGCCTCCAGGGAAAGCAAGTTATTAAGGCTACCCTCGGGCAGGTACTGTAAACTAACAGAACAGTACACAATGAGGATAGTCATTCTGCTGCCACCCCCAGCCTTGGAAAGGATACTTTCTGTCATCCCATTATCACTGCCTGCTTTTATTCACCCTCTCAGCTGACCTCTACTGTTCATTGCTACCACACTCAGTCTCTCCGGGGAACTGGGGAGGAAGGATGTATGGTGGATCAGATTGTGTCTTGTTGGGGAGGTTGATTTGGGGGCAAAAGGGAAGAGGTGGCAGAAAGCGGTAGCTGCCCCGGATGGTGTGAGAGTGTTGGGAAGCCTTAAGGAGCCTGAGGAGCATGTGAGCACCAGATCTACTTTCCTTCATTCTTCACTGAGACGGAGGCGAAGGTAAGTTTAAGTGCTGTGTACTTTATTCTGCTAAGTCAGATTGAGTGGTTTGGGCCACCAGCACATTTCCCGATCTGCCAGGGAGGAAAATGCCTACAGGCAAAGTAATAGCTAAAGCATGTGGTGGTCACTATCAAAGGAAGGGGTGTGACACCATAGTATGAAGATAACTGCCCCAGGAGTCCAGAGACAGCAATCCATTGTGGAGCCCGGCAGGAAAGAAATATGCTGTAGAGCCTACAAGGGGAAGAGGTTCTTATAGGAGCCCTGGGATGCCCTACCAACACAGGTTTGACCCCCCTGGGTCAATCCATGTAGGAGTTTGTAGGAAAATATTTGAAAAAGAAACCAGATATCATGGCCTGCCCATATCATTAACAAACTCACATAGGGAGGTAAGGAGAGAGAACCTGAGGAAGGAATGCAACAAGTGATTCTGTTGACCCTGGATCGACATCAAATTTGGACTGTGTTTTTGGAGAGGGCATAGGTAAAGAAATTGGATGGTTACTTTTTACTGAACCACGGTTGTCTTCAGAAGACACTTCAGGGAATACGAGAAGCCCTGACGGCGAATAATGGTTGGGAAAAACTCATAAATATAAACTTCAGAGGATCAGGGAGGAGTTAACCGAAGTTAATAACTGTATGCCATCCATAGTGCAGCCCTGAACAGAGTTAAGAGGTCAAGAGGTAGACATTGGTTAGCGATGGCAGGGCAAATCGCCCAAGCACAGTAAGATCACAATCAGTCTATATTTCAAAAAGCTCATGCTGGTTATAAAATGAGAAAGGCACAGGTGGGATAAGTGCTAAAGGCCCTTTAGAGGAAAACTAAGAGGGGGCAGAAGGTGACAAAAAATAATGGAGGAAGGAAAAGGCAGAATAAGTGTCAAAGGGAACGAAGAGGGCAAGTGGGCTCCAGTAAAAGGGGAAGCCCGGAAGCAGGCAGAAAAAATGTAGCCACGAAAAATGCAGCAGCAAATATCTGTAAGAAAGGAAATAAGGATTAAGTTTATTCACCCAGGTGTGAGACCCAGTGTAAGTCCCCAGGGTGAGGCCACTCTTCAACAGGCTGGAAAAAGCGAATCATTATAAATGGTCAGGGATCTCAAAAGTGGGAGGAATAAAACAGGGGAAGGCTTATGGGCACACTTAGAACCCTAGGGAAGGGTAATAAGTAGGAAATGCGATAGGAAACTTAAGCCCCTGAATCGCTGACATTTATTGCAAGTTATGGCTAAGTGCCCACGTTGATGTGAGATGACTTCTGGTGACATCAGGCAAATAGGGTTCATAGAAAGCCGGGAGAGTAAGGAGTTAAAAAAGGTCCTCTTTTATTCAGAATTCATGAAACAGATGGTAGTGACGGTAGAGGCAGAGCTAGGATTCGGGGACATTCAGTTGATAAAAATGGGGGAATTAGGAATGTCAATGGGGGATGGAACTAGGTTCAGTCATGCTGGGTTAAGCATAAACCAAGTAAGGAACTGCTCACAAGGGGTCCAACCTGGAAGAATATTTATTGGCTTGAGGGTGGTAATTTGCCAGTGACAATAGAACTTGGAAATAAAGAGTTAAAGTTGCTTATCTGGAGCAACCCCAAGTTGGGAATACAGCAGAAGGGGAGGAATGAGTGACCTTGACTAGGGTTTGGAGTCTTGGCACAGCCTAGTAGTCCTGTCTTGGACTAGGAGGTTATAGGAAATTGACAGTTGATACTACATTTAGAGAAATGTATGAAACTTTGTGCCTCCAAGAAACTTAGCTGTGCAAACCATTAGATGGGTTTATGATGATCTTCAAAAATGCCTGGGTCCAGTTCGGCATTCGGGTGGTGTACTCATGTTAGTTTCAACAAAAATAGCAAATAAAATAATGATGCTAAAGGTTAAATGTTGCAGGATTTGGTCTGGGTTGATAGAGGTCTATAGTGCCTCTCTGGTAAAAAGGTATATAACTATAATCAACACATGTATCCAAACATGGAATATTGCAGATTATGGGACCAATTAGACCTTCTAAAAGATGACCTAGAAACAATTGTTCCGGCAAAGGCACCTCAAATAATAATGATCTTAAGGGGTTTTCATAAGTTAGATCCATACATAGTGATAGGATGTTTAGAGATCTGCTAGCGGTCACATAAGTCCCGCCTGCAAACTTCCCAAAATCACAGTGCTCAGTACAAGATGAACCCCAATCATAGTTTCTAGGGTCAAATAACAGTTTCTAGGGTCTATAGGGATGTTTTGATGTAAATGGTCGAGTGAATACAAACCATCCTGCTTGTCAGACTTTTCGAGTAGGCAACCAGGTCTGTCCAATAGGTTATGTCTTCTTTAATGCTTGGTACTTCTCTGCAGTGAAGGGGTTTGAAGTGCTGGATACTGATGGAAGTGATAATAGGCCATTACAGGTACTGGTTGACATTGGACCATGTGATCAAAGAGATAAAGTCGTCCTCTTGCAAGTAGATTTCGCCAGACGTATAACAACCCGTATACATGAGGGAAGCCTAAATTGCTTAATGGTTTTATGATGGATTATACGTTGTTCACTGCATCAAGTGCTCAGAAGGATCACTTATTGTGGTACTGCCAGGTGATAGAGCAGGTTGTTAATTGCCTGAGAATAAGACTCAAGCTAGGAGCACATAATAAGTCATGAGTGGAAGAAGCAAGGGTTAAGAGAAATGGCTGGTCTAATGAGGATTGTAGAGGTTAAAATTAAGGGTACAGAAATGGGAGAGGCAATTAAGGAAACAATAGAACCTGGCAATCCACCGAAAACTTCCACAAGCAAAGCTTGAATATAAAAATAAGTTGAGGAAAAGCAAATTAGAGTTTTTAAACAAAACTGGCAAACTGTGATCGAAGAATTAAGTACAATAACATTAGGAAGTTCTGGCAGTTGATACGAGAATGAAGGAAGCAAGGGAAAATGAGGTGCTTAGGAGGAGAGGGTGACTGAATTAACCACTTCACCAATTTATATGGCAGTATAGAGAAGAAGAGAGCCAGACGTTTAGGGTGGAGGCAAAGGACGAGTCCGGGGCATATTTATCATTTCCAAAGATAAAAAAAAAATACATAGTCTAAAGTTAACCAAAGTGGTGGGCCCAGATAATCTCCCTGCAATTGTAATAAAAAATAATGTGGATTGGTAGGCATGCCTCTTCTATGCCACCTTTCAAACAGCCCTGCATACTGGGAAGTTCACAGAGAGTTGGAAAGGCCCAATAATTAGGCCGATGTATAAAAAGGACAATGCCCACTGTCCAAGAATTAATGCCTAATTAGCCAGATGTATGAAAGAAAGTATTCTCCAAAGTACTCTTAGAAATACTAAAAACTTGAGTGGAACAACATAACTTTATCACGGCAGAGCAAGGTGGATTTAAAAAAGGCAAGTCTACAATTGACCATTGCCTTAGTCTATGGGCAATGGCTAAAACGTCCATTGAGTTCAGGGGCTGACTATTGTGTACTGTGGACTTTAGTGATATTTTAGGCTGCTATGGGATATGCTTGTTAGGGTTTGTACACAGCAAAGAGCATGTCCCCTCTCACTGCACTAGTGGGTTCTGTAATAGCTCCCTTTTAAACTTACTATTGAAAGCCTTTCTTGTTATCTCACCTTCCCCCCCCCCCCCTAGGCTTCTGTGTATGTTGTTTAATGTGCTGTTTTGTTTACACATTGGGCCTTGCTTTTACCAAGGCTTCTTTAAAATACTCCTCCCTAGGCCATGTGTTAATCCAATTCATTTGTATAATAACTGAAACTCTGCACACCTTTCAAGAACATGTGCAGCATGTGAGGACCACACCCAGCTCTTCAAACCACACCCAGCTCTGCACACCTTCCAAGAACATGTGCAGCATGTGAGGACCACACCCAGCTCTTCAAACCACACCCAGCCCTGTCTATAAAAGGCATCCCCCGAGCCTCACCCAGTGCTTGTGCTCGTCTACCTCCCGCTTACCTGAGAACAGATCCCTCGGCGCTGGCACTCCTGCTCTTTACAGACTTTCATTGACTTCAATGGGCGCAGCTTCTGGCTCTTCCTTCTTCCGGTTTCCGGTTCCTCCTTGCTTCAGCCTCTCTCCTATGAGTAACCTGCAAAAGAGAAAGAAGACAAGGTTAGACTGATCAGTATCTCTTGCTAGCAACAAGTAAGTGCAAAACCTTTTATTACCTGAAAGAACTTTGACAACAATTTCTGGATTCGTGTATAGACAATTTGAAACGAAATACCTTCCACGAACATTGTGATTCAAACTCTTTGTTACAAGAATATTTTGCAGAACTTTGTGAAGCAAACATTGTTTTTTCTCATGGAACTTTTAAGAATCGAAAAGTGGAAACCATTAACAGCAAGGCAAACAGTAAATCAAGGACTTGCACAAATTACATGCTGTATTTTGATGTAAAAGTATATATTTGTTTTATAAAAGATTCTGGAAATATGGGAAAAGTGAGTCTGCTATTGGGAATTTAGGCTTTAGTTATATTATGATGAATGTTTGATATTGGTAATTCTGATAACGGTATTTGTTTAATGTTTTAGAAGCTTTACAGTAATAGAAAACACATCCCAGAGCAGTAACACATTCCAAACCTGGAAACTAGAGACCAGGATCCAAGAGGTACTTTTAGAAGAGAATTTCTAATAAATAAAGGGATAGTCAGGAACCCATTTAGGAATAGGTTGCACTTATCTGTTCTTTGTTTATGTTTCATTAGGCACCAGTTTCTACAGAAGTCAGAAAGGGCCGCAGATTTGTGCAGCACTTCAACAGTGGAAACGCAAGAACGGTGTTGTCTCTCTTTTTTATTTTATCCACTTCCCCCCTTCCCTTGAGCTTCTGTTCTTAGTGCACTGTTTTAAAAACTAGTGTGCTGGAACAAGCAGTTTCAGGGTGGGGTCGGATTGTCTTCAACCTCCATCAGAACTGAACAAGAACTCAGGTGAGCTGGGCTTTGACAATGCTGAGGTAGCTCAGCATCAATAAGTCGCTAATCCCCCTCATCCAGGAGCTGCACAGCCTGATTTGGGCCAGGGTAATCTTAGATACTAAAGGGATCCTATCACAGAGAATTAAAATAAGGAACTGTTTACGGCAGGGCTGTGCTTTGGCTCCTTTATTATTCTCTTCATATCTGCCTGACATTCCATACTAGACTGGATACATTCCTTTAGGAAGCAGTTGGCTCTTTCTACCAAATTATTGGCAGAGGGATTGTACAGTGAAACCTGAACATGCTTAATGTCACATTTGGAAAGAAAAGTTTTTATTTCAGTCGAGACAAAATGTGTGCCATTGTAAAATTTCTTTAGCAATGCCTCCCATAAAAAAAATCCTGCAGGAATTGCAACACATTCTGCGTAGAGGCAGATTCAACAATGGAAAAATATATCCATTTTGAGAAATAATCTATCAATACAATTAGAAATCTGTCACATATTGGTAATAAGTAGAACGGACCCTCGAAGCCTGGAGCAATTTTCTGCCAAGGTTCTTTAAGTAATGGAACTGGATGAAGCGGTTTTTCAACTAATTTTCAAAGTTTATCAGACATTAAGCACTGAGGACACAAGTTAATAAAGAATGTGACTTGTTCAGTCATGGAAGGCCATCAATACCTTTCTCTAATTTTTTTTACAAGTAGCTGTGATTCCTAGGTTCCCTTCATGACCTAATGAGATTAACTTGTGTCTCAGAAAGCTTAGGAGAATAAAACAACCATTTCTAGTGCACATGTCATTTTTCCATAGATAGTTCCACAGAACTTTGAGAAAAAGGTCTAAAGGTGTCTGACAGGTTGCATACTTGGGCCAGCCCTTTTTTTTTTTTATAAAATCCATGTCTTTAAAAAGAATTTCATCTTGGGAAGCGGTATCCAGCCAATCTTTCTCCTTAACAGAACCTTGACTTCTTGACACAGCATTAATAAGTGCCACAACACATTTTGAGTCATCTCATATCTCATCATAACTAGGTAATAGTAGGCGTTAAAGACAATCTGCACAAAACTTTCTTCCACCTTGTGTATACTTAATAGAAAAATCATACTGTTGTAGCTTAGAGATTAAACGTAAAAGGAAAACAGACGCTTTGCCCAAACCATTACCATTAAGTAAGTAAACCAATGACTTTTGGCCAATGTAAATCTTGAAAGAGGTGCCCCATAAATAGGTTTCAAATTTCTTGACAATCCAAACACAGGCCAAAGCCTCCCTTTCAATGGGACTGCAGTGTTTTTTTCTGATTTGAGTAGGCTTTTGGAAGCAAAGGCTATTGTGATTTCTTTGCTGTTAACTCTCTGTTTGAAAATGGCCCAAACACCTAGCATCCACAGATATGAAGCATTTCTGCCCAGCTACATAAGGTTTAAGAGTTGGAACGTTGACAACTAAGTCTTCGATACTGCTGAAGGCTTTGTTGATTACAGGAGTCCAAATAAATTTGACCCTTTTTTAACAAATTCCTCAATGGTTGTACTATATAGGAATAGTCTGGTACAAATCGGCCATAATATTCAGATAAGCCCAAAAAATATCTTACGGTCTCTCTATCTTAAGGTGCTTTGCGAATATCGTCAATGTGACAACATTTTGGTTTAATACAATTGGCTGCGAGGGTGTTACCAAGATAATCAAGGTGTTGGACTAGAAATTTACACTTTTCAGGTCTGACCGCAAAACCTGCAGTATTTAATATGTTAAGAACCCTTTCTAATGAGGATGTCATCCTGAAATATCTGGACATTGCTTACATCTTTGAACATGATGTCCATGACTTTCTGGAAGACACAGTCTGCCGAAGTGAGACCAAAAGGTACCCTCAAACACTTATGCTCCAAAAGGTGTTATAAATGTAGTGAGATCTTGAGAAAAAGTACTTGAGAGTATCTGATGGTAAGCAGAGTGTGAATCAATGGTAGAAAAATTATTGGCTTCCCCTGTGTTGGCCAGCATTTCATGAATATGCTGTAAATTATGGCATTCAATAAGTAAGTTATCATTGTGAAACATCAAATCAACACAAAGGCGAAGCTCCCCCATTTTCTTTTTAGCAAGAAGAGTGGTAGAAACCCATTCTGATGAGTCAGTAGGTGTAATTATACCTTCATCTGTAAGCTTTGTCAAGAGTTTCCTTAGTTCAGCCCTTATACTGATAGGAACAGGCCTTACCTTTGGAATGACGGGTGTAGCATTTCTTTTAACTCTTATTTTGTGTTCAAACCCCTGAACAATTCCTATTTTATTTTTTAATACATTAGGAAATTTGAAGACCATTTTGGGCAAAATGTCTAAGGCCTTTATTACAAGTTTGGCGGTTGGAAAACTTCGACCACCAAACTCTCAGGGAGGTGGCAGTCATCATACCGGCTACCTTCACCCTGGTCTTATTACGCCATTCCTGCCTTTCAGACCAGCGTAAACAGTGCTACGATATTGGTCTTAGTTCCTTTACGGGAGACAAGGCCAATACTGTAGCACTACAGCACCCTCGGAATGTACACTGTCTGCAAAGCAGACAGTGTGCATTCTGAGGGTGCTGGGCAGGGGGTCTTGGTCACATGTGCGGACCTAAGCTGCATGGGGTCAGATGGGCATGGGCTACTCACGGTCCCCTGTGGCCTTCTTCACTGTGTTTCTACCAGCCTTTCCATGGCTGGCAGAAACAAGGGTTGTGATCGGCACAGTGGTGCTGAGTTCAGTGCAGTCGTGTCTTACCACAAGTCCGTCCACCGTCAGCCCATTGGGGACCTTGTCCCAATGGAGACGGCGGTACCCTGGCTGTCTGCCAGGGTCGTAATGTGGTAGTCGGACCGCCTGGAATGCGCCCGTGCAACCGTCACGCCAGACTTGTAATGAGGCCATGCGTGAGTATCAATGGAGAAAACTGGTATTTCCCCCCAAACAATGGGGTTTTTGTGACCAGGTTTTAAGTAAATTCCTAACCTAGCCAAATCCATTTATCCAACTACATCTTTTCCTTTTACAGCTACATAGATTTAAGCGCAAGTACTTCCTCCTAAAATGTACAGGTTAGCATGAAAGAAAGCTAGTAGTCCAATGTCTTTGTCACCAAAAGCTTTTGGGAAAATATCAGGATTTTGCATTTTTTATTTAGCTGGTCACAAAGAATAGAAAGTTCTATCTGCCAGTACTGTTATAGGGGACCCAGAATCTGCCATAAGGTGAAGATATTTGTTGTCAATCACAGCTTGTCAGTTAGGACCCACTATTCTGCATTGTTTAGTTCATTGTCAATAGTAAGGACCATATTGGAGAAACTGTTAGTGCACTCTTGAACATAAGTGTGGGTATTTTTGGAAGTCTTTTGGATATCTGCATTGTGTATTTTAATGTTAGTCCCACCTCCCTGAGATCTGCAGACGGCTTGAAAGTGACCAATTGTCTGACATTTAATATTTTTTTCTAATAGCTCGGTGTGAAGGGTTATTGCCTATGTGTTTTCTGGATCCACAGCGATAGCAAATAGTCTGTTTTCATTTATCTTTGCAAGGTTTGTAACAGTATTCTCATCATAGATTAACGATACAGGAGAATGCCCTTCCAGGTTAGACAATGCTTGGGTACAGACTATAGAACACTCTATACTTTTTGAAATGTCAATAACTTCTGAAAGAGATGGATTCCTACAAGTGAGTAGTCTTTCTTGCGTTTTTTTAGAGCAACAATTAAACACTAATTGGTCTCTATTATCAATATCAACAGAATTCTCAAATTCACAAGAATAAGCTAGCACACATAATGCTGCTATGTATTCCTCAACAGATCCATCACAAGCTTGTTTGCGCTTAAAGAGACTATGGGGGCCGGCCTGGCTGGGACCGCCAGAAGACCGTCCCGCGGTCAAAAGACAGCAGCGGTCATTCTGGGTTTCCCACTGGGCTGGCGGGCGACCGCCAAAAGGCCGCCCGCCAGCCCAGTGGGAAACACCCTTCCACGAGGAAGCCGGCTCCGAATGGAGCCGGCGGAGTGGAAGGTGTGCGACGGGTGCAGTAGCACCCGTCGCGAATTTCAGTGTCTGCTAAGTAGACACTGAAATTCAAAGTGGGGCTCTCTTACGGGGGCCCCTGCAGTGCCCATACCATTGGCATGGGCACTGCAGGGGCCCCCAGGGGCCCCACGACACCCCTCACCGCCATCCTGTTCCTGGCGGTTGAAACCGCCAGGAACAGGATGGCGGTGAGGGGGTCGGAATCCCCCATGGCGGCGCAGCAAGCTGCGCCGCCATGGGGGATTCCTCAGGGCAGCGGAAAACCGGCGGGACACCGCCGGTTTTCCGGTTCTGACCGCGGCCATACCGCCGCGGTCAGAATGCCCTCAGGAGCACCGCCAGCCTGTTGGCGGTGCTCCCGCCGACCCCGGCCCCGGCGGTCAAGGACCGCCGGGGTCGGAATGACCCCCTATGCCTTTTCAAAAATACAGTTGCTTCTTCAGAGAGTTGTTTATTAAGTCTCTCTTTAGCATCTATGTAAACATTCCACACCGTATCACCAGAATGAGGAGGCACAATAGGAAGCAGCATTTATGTGGCATTCCTGATTAGCTACAGGGGCAAATTGCCACTTTGATAATAAGGAAGAGACAGAGGGTGCATTTGTGAATATTAAAGTATAATCAAGTAGTGTTTTCTCAATTAACTGGTCAAAATGTATGAGTGAGGAATATGAAAAAGGTGTTTTCATATCCTTTGTCAGTTATAGTTCTCTCATTACCCTAGAATGTTTTGAGATTATAAGATTACCTTTGTGACTAAGTCAATGCCATGTTAGAACATCCTTTGCTGGCAAGTTATCCAAGCATCAATCAAGAATTTCAAGTTCTGACTGATCAAAGTCATCCACTCCATCAAAAGTAAATTGATGTGTAGAAACAAGGATCTGATTGTATGCTGCCCATTTTAAAGGACAAATGTTTTAACTGTAATGATTTAGGGAGTATGGCTCTCTAAATTTTACCAAGATTGACCATTTAACAATAAGAACAAAACACTTGTTGAACTGATAATAGAGCCAAAACAATCCTAAAAAAATAAAATGTCTCAGCAAAAGAGATCTAAATTGTGTGCAACCTCATTTTTCTACCAGTGACAAGTGTTGAGGAATTAAGAATCTCAGGAACCACTACGGAGATTAAGTTTTAGCGATACTTTACTGAAAAAAGAAAAAAGAAGAAATGTATTTCTGAGAGTGGGACACTGTGTAAATAAATGCCAATTTTTTGTTTTATAAAACATTTTTTTATTAAATTTTTCTGCACATCAACAAGAAAAACAAAACTCAAATGATAGAAGTTCCCCAAGTGCAATACAACCATCATTTCTTCATGTATTCAGTATTGTTTTAACCTCTTCGCTGCCAGGCCTTTTTCCCTCCTGTGCCGAGCTTTTTTTTGGCTATTTGAGGACGTTCGCGCTTAGGCCCTCATAACTTTTTGTTCACATAAGCTACCAACGCCAAATTTGCATCCTTTTTTCCAACATCCTAGGGATTCTAGAGGTACCCAGACTTTGTGGGTTACCCTGAAGAAGACCAAGAAATTAGCCAAAATACAGTGAAGATTTCGTTTTTTTTTTTTTTAAATAGGAAAAAAGGGCTGCAGAAGAAGGCTTGTGGTTTTTTCCCTGAAAATGGCATCAACCAAGGGTTTGTGGTGGTAAGATCACCATCTTCACAGCTTGCAGGAACAGGCAGACATGAATTAGAAAACCCAAATTTTCAACACAATTTAAATTTTTTACTGGGACATACCCCATTTTTACTATTATTTGTGCTTCCAGTTAGTGACCAAAATGGGTGGGAAACCAATGCTGGATCCCAGAAAGCTAAACATTTCTGGAAAGTAGGCAAAAGTCTAAATTCAGCAAGGGGTCATTTGTGTAGATCCTACAAGTGTTTCCTACAGAAAATATCAGCTGAAATAAAATAATATTGAAATTGAGGTAAAAAAACAGCCATTTTTCTCAACGTTTTACTCTAACTTTTTCCTGCGATGTCAAATTTTTTAAGCAATATACAGTTACGTCAGCTGGACTCTTCTGGTTGTGGGATATATAGGGCTTGTAGGTTCATCAAGAGCCTTAGGTACCCCGAGCCAATAAATGAGCTGCACCTTGCAATGGATTTTCATTCTATACCGGGTATACGGCAATCAATATGCTGAAATATAAAAAGTGAAAAATAGGTATCAAGAAAACCTTTGTATTTCCAAAATGGCCACAAGATAAGGCAGTGGTTATTTGCACATCTCTGAATTTCGGGGGGTGCCCATACTAGCATGTGAATTACAGGGCTTTTCTCAAATAGACGTCTTTTTTACACTGTCTTACATTTGCAAGGAAAAAATGTAGAGAAAGACAAGGGGCAATAACACTTGTTTTAATATTCTGTCTTCCACCATGTCTTCTGATAAAAATGGTACCTCACTTGCGTGGATAGGCCTAGTGCCCATGACAGGAACTGCCCCAAAACACAACATGGACACATCACATTTTCACAAAGAGAACAGAGCTGTTTTTTGCAAAGTGCCTAGCTGTGGATTTTGGCCTATATCTCAGCCGGCACCTAGGGAAACCTAGCAAACCTGCACAGTTTTGAAAACTAGACACCTAGGGGAATCTAAGATGGGGTGACTTGTGGGGCTCTGACCAGGTTCTGGTACCCAGAATCCTTTGCAAACCTCAAAATGTGGCCAAAAAAACACTTTTTCCTCTCATTTCACAGAAAGTTCTGGAATCAGAGAGGAGCCACAAATTTCCTTCCACCCAGCGTTTCCCGATGTCTCCCAATAAAAATGGTACCTCACTTGTGGGGGTAGGCCTAGCGCCCGCAACAGGAAGTGGCCCAAAACACAACATGAACACATCACATTTTCACAAAGAAAACAGAGCTGTTTTTTGCAAAGTGCCTTGCTATGGATTTTGGCATCTAGCTGATCCGGCACCTAGGGAAACTTAGAAAACCTGCACAGTTTTGAAAACTAGACACCTAGGGGAATCCAAGATGGGGTGACTTGTGGGGATCTTACCAGGTTCTGTTACCCAGAATCCTTTGCAAACCTCAAAATGTGGACAAAAACACTTTTTCCTCTCATTCCGGTAATAGAAAGTTCTGCAATCAGAGAGGAGCCACAAATTTCCTCCCACCCAGCGTTCCCCCATGTCTCCGGATAAAAATGGTACCCCAATTGTGGGGTTAGGTCTAGCGCCCGCGACAGGAAATGCCCCAAAACACAACGTGGACACATCACATTTTCATGAAGAAAACTGAGCTGTTTTTTGCAAAGTGCCTAGCTGTGGATTTTGGCCTCTAGCTCAGCCGGCACCTAGGGAAACCTAGCAAACCCAGAATCCTTTGCAAACCTCAAAATGTGGCCAAAAAAACACTTTTTACTCTCATTTCGGTGACAGAAAGTTCCGGAATCCGAGAAGAGCCACAAATTTCCTCCCACCCAGCGTTCCCTCAAGTCTCCCGATAAAAAATGATACCTCACTTTTGTGGGTAGGCCTACTGCCCGTGAAAGGAAATGCCCCAAAACTCTATCTGAACACATCAAAATTATCAAATACAAAACTACCTGTTTTTGCAGGGTGGCACCTGCGTTTTTGGTCCTGGGCTCAGCAGCCATCAAGGGAAACCTACCAAGCCCAGACATTTCTGAAGACTAGACACCCGAGGGAGTTCAGGGAGGTGTGACTTGCGTGGATCCCCCAAGGTTTTCTTACCCAGAATCCTTAGCAACCTCAAATTTGGTTAAAAAAATCACATTTTTCCAACATTTCTGTGTGTGATCACCGTACTGGGACAAATTTCATACCACCCAACGTTCCCCTCAGCCTCCCGGTAAAAATGATACCTCATTTGAGTAGGTGAGCCAAGTGCTTGTGAAAAGGAAGAGCCAAAAACATGTCGATATTGAGGGGGAATCAAAGGGGGTCCAAAAGGGCAAGTTGCAAAAAAAACATTTTTAGGCTGACAAGTGCAGCAGAATTTTTATCGGTATAGATGAGACAATGCTCGGTGGTAGGAATTTTGTGGATTCCTGCAGATTCCGAAAGGTTCCATCGCAAAAAACGTGGGAAAAATGTGTGATTTCCAGCAAAGTTGGAGGTTTGCAGGGCATTGCGGGTACGAAAATGGTGCGGGGTGCATGTGAAACACACCACCCTGGAATCACCCAGTTGTTTTGTTTTCAGATGTGTCTAGGTCTTGTGGATTTTTCTACATGGCAGCGTCCCAAAGTCCATAAAGTGCAGCCCTCACCATTACCAGTGGGACGATTTTGAGAGTTAGCCAAGCTCTTATGGCTCAAATGTAAAACCAAAACCCAAAATAATCAAATGTCTTCTTGCTTGCTGTGGGATAAGATGTTCTAGAGCTGAAAAACTGTTACCCCCTACAGTTGGGGTGGGGGCATAACCAGGCCCATACTAGTTGGTAGCCACCACTCTAATACTTGTTGTTGTTTTTTTAAATTCCCTGGCATCTAGTAAACTTTCTGCCCCCCCCCCGGGTGTGGATCAGGCGTAATTGCCACATCTGCCCACTGGTGGGCAGAACAACTTTGGTCCCATTTATTTGGGATGGGGGTATGGTCATACCCCCACCCTCTTATTTTGGAAAAAAAACTTCCCTGATCTCTGGTGGGCTTTCTGCCCCCCCCTTCGGGGCAGAGGGGCCTTCTAAAAATAGGCCCATCTGCCCCAAAGGGGGGGCAGATATGGCCAACTGAAATGTGCCCCCATGGGGAGCGACCCTTACCCAAGGGGCTGCCCCCCTAAAGAAAACACACACAGACACACACACACCAATCCCTGGTGCCTAAGTGGTTTCCCCTCCCCGGGGGCAGATCGGCCTAATAGAAATACGGTGATCTGCCCCCAAGGTGAGCAGAAATGGCCAAAAATAAATTTGTCCCCCCAGGGGAGTGACCCTTGCCTAAGGGTCGCTTCCCACCTCCAAAAAACAAAAAAACAAAAAAAACTAAAATTATCCCTGGTGCCTAGAGGTTTCTGCCCCCATGTCTTCTGATAAAATGGGCATAACAATAGGCTGATCTGCCCCCGGGGGGCAGAAATGGCCTAAAATAAATGTGCCCACCCGGGGAGCGACCCTTGTCTAAGGGGTCGCTCCCCTTGCGTGAAATTGGTGCAAAAAACGGATCCCCTTGGGGGCAGATTAGCCTAAGAAAAATTGGCCGATCTGTCCCCAAGAGGGGCAGAAATGGCTTAAATATAATTTGCCCCCTAGGGAGTGACCCTTGCCTAAGGGGTCGCTCCACAACTCCAAAAAAACACACACAAAAATGATCCCTGGTGCCTAGTGGATTCTGGCCCCCCCTGGGGGCAGTTCGGCCTAATAACAATAGGCCGAAATGGCATAAAATAAATTTGCCCCCACCGGGGAGTGACCCTTGCCGAAGGGGTCCCCTTGCATGAAATTGGAGCAAAAAAAAGATCCCCGGTGCCTAGTGGCATAACAAAAATCGGCTCATCTGCCCCCGAGGGGGAGAGAAATGGCCTAAATATAATTTCCCCCATAGGGAGCAACCCTTGCCTAAGGGGTAGCTCCCCAACTATAAAAAACAAAAGAAAACACAAAAAAACACAAAAAATGATCCCTGGCACTTAGTGGTTTCTGCCCCCCCCGGGAGCAGATTGGCCTAGTAACAATAGGCAGATGTGTCCCCGGAGGGGAAGAAATGGCCTAAAATAAACTTGCCCCCCTGGGAAGCGAGCCTTGCCTAAGGGGTCGCCCCCCTTGCGTGAAATTGGTACAAAAAAAAAGATCCCCGGTGCCTAGTGGTTTCTGCAGATTGGCCTAACAAAAATCGTCCGACCTGCCCCCAAGGGGGGCAGAAATGGCCTAAATATAATTTGCCCCCTAGGGAGCGACCCTTGCCTAAGGGGTCGCTCCCCAACTCTAAAAAAACAACAAAAAAAGCAACAAAAATTATCCCTGGTGCCTAGTGGTTTCTGCACCCCCTGGGGGCAGATCGGCCTAATAACAATAGGCTGATCTGCCCCCAGGGGGGCAGAAATGGCCTAAAATAAATCTGCCTCCCCGGGGAGCGATCCTTGGCTAAGGGGTCGCTCCCCTTCCGTGAATTCACCATAAAAAAATAACTCCCTGGTTTCTAGTGGTTTCTGCCCCCCTTGGGGGCAGGCTGGCCTCTTAAAACCAGACCGATCTGGGCAGAAATGGCCTACATATAATTTGCCCCCTAGGGAGCGACCCTTGCCTAAGGGTTCGCTCCCCAACTCTAAAAAAAAAAAAAATCCCTGGTGCCTAGTGGTTTCTGCCCCCCTGGGGAGCGACGGTTGCCCAACGGGTCGCTCCCCTTATGCCAATTTCCCTTCCTAACTAAATCCCTGGTGTCTAGTGGGCATTTCAACAGCCGGATCGCTTTACGATCCGGCTTTTGAAATGCTCTGAGAGACTTCAAAGGGAAGGAAATTCCTTTCCTTCCCTTTGAAGCCTCTCAGGGCACGCATCACATGATCGAAAGAGGATCGCGCTAGAAGCTCAGGGCCTCTGATGAGGTCAGCACGCAAATGTGCACTGACATCATCACACATCACTGAGGGGTCAGGGGGGGTCAGGGGTGGAAGGGGAAGGGCTTCCCCTTCCATCCCTGCCTTGGGGGGTGGGAGGGAAGCCCAAAGAGGGAGCGCTAGTGCTTCCTCTGAGCTCAGTGCCCAGGACGCACATGAGCACTGTGCCGTAGGACGTAACCATTATGTCCATGGCAAAGAAGGGGTTAAAGAACAGCAAAAAATCATATTTTCTTATGCTTATTCAGGCACCTCAGAGCTAGTAAACTGGTTCTTCTATGTTCAAGCACCAGACCATGCCCGTTCGCACCGTAACATGTAAAAGACCTGATTTTGACCTCCAGTATCTGGCTATATCTCCATTTGCAAGCAGTGTACCCAAGCCTACAAAGGTCCACCCTGTCTTCAGACCCCAATCTCTTCCAAGATAAACAAATGCCCAATTTTGAGGTATTTACCTGGGATGTTTCAGTTTTTCAGGATGATAATTCAATGAGAAGAACATTTCCTCATTAAACTGTAGTTTACTTATTTCAACAAGGCATGAGAGTATGGGTTGTAATAGGGATTTGGAAGCACCTTGAGACCATTATGCAAATAAGCTTCAAAGTCTGTTGGAAAGAGCAAATCTTTGTAGAGATGGTTAAAACAAGACATTGGTCCATATTGGCCCATATAAACTTCAGGTCTCTTAATCTATCATCCCAAATTTCTATTTTGGTTTGGATGCGAAAAACCTTCTAGGGATTGTTAGAACACTAAATTGGCCCAAATAAATTTCAGGTTTTTTTTTTTTACCTCTCATTCCAAATTTTTTAAGACAAAGACAGAAGACAGTACACTTAGACTTCATGAAGGCATCTCATTAAATTGTAGATGTAGCTTCTCATTAGTTCACACTACCTATTTCAGAGACCCAGAGTACCTTGTAGTTTAGTTCCCCAGACTCTTTTTTATAAATATCTTTTCTGTAAAGAAATTTGAGATGTAATAGTGTGTCTAGAACTGAAACAAATAAAGTAATAAATGTAAGAGTTCAAGTATGTTAATGACAGCTTGCAGAATGGATTTATTGAACACTTTTCATTCCCTGTGGGTGCATCTCAGTATTTGGTAAAGATGACACACATGAATAGATTGTGGAGGACTGAGGAACATCAGAATTAGACCTGCTACAAAGTAATGCACTTCTTGCTCCCTCACACATCCATGGCCACACAGCGGATGGTTGCTACATTTTGCTTCTACTATTCTGCCGGCTGTCCAGACTTTAGGAGAGAGGTAGTAAAAGGCACAACTTCTAGATCTGATTCTGAGTATGCAGGGAAGTGTGTAAGTATGAGTCCACCAGAGTGGGGATGTCTGGTTGGTTTGTGGAAGTTAATACAGCTGTTGAGGTATGTGAGGCTAATGAGTTGTAAGACTTTGTACGTGTAAGTGAGAAGTTTAAAGAGAGATTATGGGGGTTATTCTAACTTTGGAGGAGGTGTTAATCCGTCCCAAAAGTGACGGAAAAGTGACGGATTTACCACCAGCCGTATTACGAGTCCATTATATCCTATGGAACTCGTAATACGGCTGGTGGTATATCCGTCACTTTACCGTCACTTTTGGGACGGATTAACACTCCTCTAAAGTTAGAATAACCCCCTATTTGTGGATTGGGCACCAGTGGAGCCCTTTGAGGTGCGGGGTGATGTGAATGCGGTGTGTGATTTAGCTTGAGCCTGGCTGCAGAGTTTTGTATGTCTAGAGTCTTCTGGTCAGTTGAGGGCTGATTCCAGCACAGTGTGTTGCTACAGTCCAGCCTGCTGGTGATGAGGATTTGGTTTACGGTTCTGTGAGTATTAATGGGAAGCCATTCCAAGACTTTCTTGAGCATCTTGAGTACATGGAAGCAGGAAATCAGAGATTGCATTCTCTTGGCCAGGAGTTTGTTGTTGATTATAATTCCAGGGTTGTTTCCATGGGTTGCCAGTAGAAGAGGGAGTCAGAGATTTCAGGCCACCAGGTGAGGTACCAGAGCAAGGTGTCTTTGCTGAAGATTACTACTTCCGTTTCGTCTGGTTAAAAATGGTGGCAATTATTTTTCATCCATCTTCCGACTTTGGTCATTTAGGGAGAGAAATTGGTCCAGGTGTTTGGCATCTTGTCAGAGAGAGGAGATATGAGCTGGGTGTCATCGGCGTAGGATATGACACTGATTCTGTGATGTTGGGGATGAAGCTGGAAAGGGCGGACATGTAGGCGCTGAATAGAATGTGGCTTGTGGAACTCCACTGATGACATTGATGGCATCCAAGGTGTAGGTGGCCAGGCTGACCAACTGGGTGCGGCCTGTCAGTAATGAGCAACGCCAGAAAACTGCAGGACCTTGGATGCCAGCTTTGTGCATTTATTTTATATGGATAGGGGTGAGGGACGGTATCAAAGAACATGGAGAAATCCAATAGCACGAGGGTAGCGGTGTCTCCTCTGTCTATGATCATCCAGATGTCATTTGTGGTAGCATTGAAGGCAGTTTCTGTACTGTGGTTGGGTCCTGAATCCAGATCGAATAGTGTCAAGAAGCTGGCTGTCTGTGAGGTGGGTGGCTAGGCATTTGTTTATCATCTTTTCCATGACTTTTGCTGGGTAGAGAAGGAGGGAGAGAGGAGTGCTGAGTGTTTCTTGATGAAGGGTAGTACTCTGCCATGTTTCTTGACATCCAGATAGGTGGATGTGATGAATGATTCATCTAGGATCGGTGTGAGAGCTGCAGTGATGGAGTCCAGTCCTGTGATGAAGATGTGGGGGGGACAGGGGTCCTAAAGTGTTCCAGGGTGTATTTACTGCCTGGTTGTTGCAGTTTCTTGAGTGGTGATGGTGGGTCAGGTGGTCATGGAGGTCCTCTGGATATTGGTTAAATTGGGTAGGAGGGCTGCAGGGATCCAGTTAGGACTTGAAGTTTTGTTTTCATATATGCTGGTGATCTTGTTTTGGAAGAATAGGTACAGATGAGTGCAGAGGTCCTAAGCAGGGACTATTCTGGTGGAATGTCCTGCTGGAGAGGTGAAGTCTTTCACTATAGCAAAGATTTCCTTGGAGATATTGGTGCTGCTTTCAAGGAGGTCATTTAGCACAGAGTGTTTGGTGGCTTTGATTTGTTGATGGTACAGTTTGAGGGCGTATTTGTATGTATATGTCGGTGTCATTCTGACTTGCAGTGGCATTTGGGAAACTGGAGTTGTTCCATGTAACAGCGTGTTTTCATTCTGGTTCTCATGCCATTGTTGACTTCGAGAGAAGCCAGTGTATCTGCACAGATGGTGAGCCAGGAACTGAAGTTGGAGATAGATTCGGGGAGGTTGCTGTAGTGTTGAGGGTGTTGTAGGAGTTTGGGAGACCATGATTCTTCTGAGATCTTGTTCCAGTCCCGTTGTGAAGATTTGGTGATGACGTTTCTGCCGAGGTGTGAGATGGACATTCTGAATTTGATGAGGGTGTGGTCAGAGCAGGTAATCAGTGTGGGCTTGTCTACTGTGATTTTGTGCAAGCTGGTGAAGATGAGGTCTAGCAGGTGTCTACCGGCATGTGCAGAGCATTTCACTTGCTGAGTAAGTCAGAGGTTTGACAGGTCCTCAAGGAAGTTAGTCATTATGGTATTGGTGAGGTCCTCCTGGAGGTAGTTGAGGGCATCAAGGAGGACTAAAGCGCTGGAGTTGATGATCAGGGTGGTGACAAAGTCGATGATGGTGCTTCCAAAGTTGGTGCTGCTCAGAGTGTAGTTGGTAGTGATGAAGGGTTTGAAAGTCAAATACACAATATTGCTGATGGTGCTTTCTGAGGCAGCAGAGCATTGGATGGACCAGCAAACAGTGATTATGATAAAGGGCCTGATATAAGTTTGGAGGAGGGGTTACTCCATCACAAATGTGACAGATGTTCCACCCTCCATATTACAAGTTCCATAGGCTATAATGGAATTATAGTACGGCGGACGGGACACCTGTCACGTTTTTGACAGAGTAACCCTCTCCGCCAAACTCTAAATCAGACCCAAAGTCATTTTCTGAACTGACTTGTTTGAACTACTTTATATTAGCATTGCCCTGTAATTTGTGCTAGTTTGTCTTCTGTTATTTGTGCTAGTTAGTCTTCTGTTATTAGTCTTCTGCTAAAAATCTGGAAATTAAACCAAAATAAATATGTGTTGATGCTTGGTAAATGCAGGTGGTGTTTAGATAGTAAGTGAAACTATTGCTCTGAGCAACTCAAGGAGGCATTTGATTCCTGTCACATTGCTGTGTGATACATTAGACAATATAAATACCCAAAAAATGTGTTAATCAATGCATTATCTCTCATTCTTTTTTTCTAACTGGTAAGCTTGTCACATGTCCATTTACCTTCTCAGTACATTTGTATTCTGCAAAAATCGTGTGACAACTGTTCAATGGACAATTGTGCTTTGTGTGGGTAAAAGTTAGTTTGCATAATGTTTTTATTTGCCAGGAAGGTAACTTTCAAATAAATTGTCTGCTTAGCATAAGAAAGTAAATTAGATTATTAATAGTTATGTCAAATATACAGACAATTCGGAATTCAGTAGTTGAAAACGTGTTCAAAAGTTGTTGCATACTTAGTGTCAGAAAAAAGCTTTGCATTAAGTTGAGTTTACAATTTGTTCAGTAGGTATGTTAACCAGAAATTGAGTTAGCAGGTATTGTGTTACCAGTAAATTGATTCTCTTTAGATTTGATTGAGACCATTCTTGATGGGGTGTCCCAGATTTATTTTTTCTGTTTTGAATATGTTATTGGTACTGTATGCTGACAAGCAATGTGATTTCATTTGTACAGAGTGTCTTACTTGTTCCTGGATGAGGGTGCCTTCCTCTGGTGAGCTTTAATGAGAGATACACATGTCTGAGTGCATGCATTGCTACATTCCATGAGTGCATAGGATATATTTTTCATTAGTTTGAGAGAAAGTTGACTATCAGTTGTAGAGGATGGTAGTCCTCTTCACGCAATAATGGCAATATTTCTTACTAAGTCCAGTTAGGTCTCAATAATCCAAGCCTGAGTTCAACACTAAGAATAGGTAGCACAGGGCATACAGGCTAACTTAGGAGAAATATGTAAAATATTTTTCATTACCAAATTAGTTTATAAGTAGGAAACTCAACACAATGAAAATCTCACTCCAGTTTATACAACTAGAGAACATTTTAATCTTCAAATAGACACCAAACAACAAAATTCTGATATAGGGAACTTGAGATATGGTTTTTCAAAATTGTAGGTGTTTCTAAAGCCAAAAAGTGCAAAGAACTAAACACTGGTATGTGGTCGTATTAGACCAAATCAGAGTCAAACGTTGAGGCCGACCTTGATGGAACAGGGGTTGTAAACAGTGACCTAGGTTGAGTCTAAAGGAATGTTTACATTCTGACTTAGTCGTTTTCGTGGAGAAAATCCTCACTGATGAAACCGGCTGGATCCAAAGTCAGCTGGCTTCAGTGCAGGACTTCGGTGGGAGCCTCAGCATTGGTGGAAAGTTCAAGGCTTTCAATGACGAATGCAGGCAAACCCCCAGCAGATGAAGTCTGAAGATCAGGCCATGAATGATGTCATCATCAGTAGGGTGCTCGGGTCCCGCTGTCAAAAACTGAGGTGTTTGCTGTGACTGCAGCCAAACCACAGCAAACAGCTATGTCCCGGGATGGGTAGTCCCCAGGCCAATTAGTGGTTCCTTGGAGGGGGGGGGCTGCATGGCACCCCTCCAACAGTTATAGCCCAGGGAAGGTGGTGATTTCCTGGTGCTGAAGGGGGTCCACAACAGACCCCCTTCTCCATTTTTTATCTATGCCCTGGGAGTTGGTGATTCCCACGGCAGTGGGGGGCACACCGCACCCCTGCACTAAATACTAATTAAGCCCAAGGGAGGCAGTAATCCCCAGGGTGTGGGGTGCCGTGTGCCCCCGCACACAAGAGCACAAATGCCTCGGGTGGTCCCTGGGGCTGTGGGCGGCCACACGCCCCCCGCTCACAAGAGTACAAATGCCCCAGAGAGGTGCTGATCTCCGGGGCTGCAGGGGGTCCACGCGGCCACCCCTGCCAGTCAATAAAATGAAGCCCCAGGGATGTAGTGGTCCGTTACAATCCATTTTAGCCCCGGGGGTGGTAGTCCCTGGGTCGGGGGGCGCGCTGCCCCCGCTCATAGTATCAGAACTCCACAACCTTCATTGCTGGCAGATTCATTTGTCAATCTTTCATCCATTTGGTACGGTGTGCTGGTATTTCTGTCCTCAAAGTACACTAAACCAAAATAAGTTAGCTTCATGAAACAAAGCATTCTCCTTGGCTGGTGCTAGAAACTGGAATTTTCTACATAGCTATCTATACTGAGAGCAGTCCCACTAGGGGCCTGATTTAGGTCTTGGCGGAGGGGAATGCTCCATCACAAATGTAACGGATATCCCGTCTGCCGTATTATGATCCCATTACATCCTATGAAGATCAAAATACAGCGGACGGGATGGTTCAATGACATAGTATCAAAACTGCATATATTGAGATACAGAAATATTGTGTCAAAAATATCTATCACAAAAATTTAATTTTCCTATACATATAATGATATGATCTAGTAAGATGGACGCTGAGTGCAGTCTTTTTAGAGTGAAATTACTGAACATCTAAAATAATAAACTTGTTGAGGTGTTTAAATTACGTGCCAAAATTGTCAAAAGTACAAAACAGTGCAGGAAAGCTGTTGAGCACATTGAACTCAGTAAACATGAGAGACGTCCTTGTATGTGATTACTTAATCAAACAAACCTCTCAAGCCTGAAAGGAGTTCGGCTGAAGAAAATAGCCTCGAGCAAGAGGTGTGCTGAATGCAGTTTCTATAGAATTAAATCACTAAATACTTAAAATACCAAACTTGCTGAGGTACCTGAATCATGTGTCAAAAATGGTTTAAAGTATAAAATGGTGCTGGCAAGCTGGTAAGCACACTAAATTCAGTGAAACAACCAAAAAGGCAACAATATATGTATTGTGAACTGGAGGAAAGGAATAATATGGCCTTTAAAGTTATAAGCATGCACAGAATACTTCCCAGGCACATAGTGAATAAGTGATGTTATCCTCACAGTAACAGTTTGATGAGATTTTGACTTCAAGACATACAAATAAGTACATGTTCCATGAAAATTAATCACTTTCATGTAGTGGATACAAGACATAATAAAGGTGAAGTCTTATAAGCCACACAGGATTTTTGGTCAAATAAATATTGAATGAAATAGGACCCCTACAAAGTGACCACAACTCAGCATACTCTAAGAGGCGACATATGCATCCTTGTTCGGCATAAGCAAATTTGTTTTATAAATAAAATGGAGGAAAGATTAGCCAAACATATTCAGAGAGCAGAATCAGTGTTTGAGACTACAAGCAACACTCAAACTCATGGGCAAGTATCAGGTAGTGCAGAAATGGCCCCAAGGAACAATGTGAAATATTTATTTCTGCAATTAGAACGTCTTATGAAAAAGGAAATTTCGAAAAGTTGGGAAATAATGACACTGAAAAAATACATACAAGTGGGGAGAGTCCTAAGAGGGCTGAGGATTTTCATTTTACCAAATCATTCAGACATAAGTCCTGAAATGCTTGAAGAATGGGGCATGAATACCATGGAATGCTCCAAACGTATGATGGAGATTTTGATCAAATATGCTGAAAAAGACATTGAAAAATTGTGACAGAATATTAAAGAATTGGAGGAACAGATTGGATTATTAGATCAGGAAGAAGAGGAGAAATGTAAAAAAACTATGAATATCTTCTTAGATAAATATGAAAATCAAATAGAGGAACGGAAAAAGAGCAAGTTTTTAAGGGATGCTCAAGACTATGAATCAGGACACATCCTAACGTTTGCAAAAAGATTTGATATATTAAAGCAACAGTTTTATTCAGGACATATTGATTTGGATCAAACAAAGAATACAGAAACGAGTGGATCAGAAACAGATCTGAGTGAAGGTGAAGGAACAAGTAAGAATATAAGAAAAATGACTTTTTTAGACGAAATGAAATTGGTGTATCTGGATCAAACAACACCGAAAGACAGAGGAAGGGGAGCAAGAGGCATGGGCTGGGGGTGGCGAGATCCCGCAGGAAGAGGAAGACGAGGAGGGGAAAAAGGACAAGACTATATGTCACGCAGTCGGAAGGAACAGTGACCTCCAAGACATTAGTGGAGCAATCAGAAAACTTGATTGTAAATTTATCAAATTATGAACTGAGTAAGGTAGAGACATCAGTGTTACAGAAGGGACTACGTTTTTGTCCGGAGCAACATCATGATTTTGTTCAAACAAGAATTGACCTATACAAGTTTGTAAGAAAATTGAAATTGGCAAAATATTTTTCGAAAATGGGGCCCACAGTGACATCGGGAGAAAGCTCCAGTACAGATAACTTAGGTCTAACCATTGAACAAAGTACTGATCTGAAAACAATGTATGATTTGGCTCATAATTTGAAAGATGAGGAGCTAACTGAAGCACAAGTACTGGCACCATTGGGTATTTAAATAGATCAAAAGGCGAGAACGAAATTTAAACCAAAATCTAAATTCTGCCCATCCCTGCCCCCAGGAAATAAAATTGATATATTTCATGATCTTGTTGTGAGTGATCTAGAAAAAGTACAGTCCTCTTGGAAACAACATAAAGAGAATTTGACGAAAGATCAACGAATAGCATTGAAGGGCCTGATGGACAATAAATCCAATTATGCCAACGATATACGTTCTGCCCAAAATTCATAAAACTCTTGATAAACCCCCAGGCAGGCCTATAATATCAAGCTGTGGCTCACTATATGAAGGTGTTTCAAATTTTGTAGATTATTATCTGGCCCCAATGGTAAGAGATTTGAACTCATACATACACGATGCAGGAGATTTTCTAAGAACATTGAATGGTATAGTATGGCAATCCGACTATCTACTAGTAACGATAGATGTGGTTTCATTATATACTTCAATCTCACATGAAGTGGGGATTAATGCAGTGAAATTTTTTCTGTGGCAAAAAAGTATTCATTTCCTAAAACGCTCTGAGATGCTATTAGAAATGATAGAATTATGCCTCAATAACAATATTTTTTTGTTTAACCATCAGATCTATAAACAAGTCTGTGGGACAGCGATGGGATTGTCCTTTTCTCCTAGCTATGCTAATCTCACGATGGGGTGGTGGGAGAAATGCATATTTTGGAGTCAGGAGAATGATAAATATATGGATAGAGTGGTCATGTGGTTACGATATATAGATGACTTATTCCTGATTTGGCAGGGAACTGTGGAAGAATTTGAGGAATTCTTTGATATTTTGAGTAAAAATTATGTTGGATTACAATTTACATATAAGATAAGTGAAAGCTCAATTGAATTCCTAGATGTATTAGTGCATATTGTAGATGGAGAATTACAGACCACATTACATAGGAAATCCACAGCAACCAACAGTATCTTGCATGGAACGTGTTTTCACCCCAGTTCACTGATCAAAAGTATTCCTTATGGGGAGTTTATTCGTATTAAAAGAAATTGTTCAAATGAACAAGATATGAATGAGAAATTTGATGAGATCAGACAAAGATTAGTGGATACATATTGAAATGGATTAAACAGGAAGAGATAAAGGCAAGAAATAAGACCCGAGAACAGGTATTGATGAAGAATAGAAATGCATCAGATGAGTCTAGGTTGGAAAAAAATAATGAGATTAGATTAATTCTTGATTATAGTAAAGAAAACCCACAAATTGTGAAAATATTGAAGAAATACTGGCATTTGATTAAAAAAGACAGTGACATTGGACAAAGAGTGGGCATTTGCCCCTCAATTACATATCGGAAAGCGCTATCTTTGAAAGATATGTTAGTTAGAAGTCATCTAGAGATAACAAAATCTCCCAACTGGCTATCAGAGGGCAGTAAGGGTTTCTTTTGTTGCAGAAAATGTAAAGCATGTAGAATTGGATGTAATAAAAAAGCTGTACTAGATTATAGAGGCAGAGAAATTGAAATTAGAGAAAGAATTACATGTG
This sequence comes from Pleurodeles waltl, assembly GCF_031143425.1. NCBI lineage: Eukaryota > Metazoa > Chordata > Amphibia > Caudata > Salamandridae > Pleurodeles > Pleurodeles waltl. Next base: position 1,314,811,518 of record NC_090445.1, on the reverse strand, counting down.
AAACATCTTTTGTGGTATATGTGATGGAATGTCGATGTAGTCTGAGGTATGTAGGGAGCACTGTATGCCCTTTAAAAAAAGCGTATTTTAGAACATATAAGGGCGGTGCGTAATGAGGATACTACGTATGCAATGACTAAACATTTAAAAACTCACTTGGAACTCGATTGGCTGTCCATGAAGTACTATGGTGTTGCAACAATACAAAAGCATGAACGGGGTGGTGATAGGGTTCAAAGATTAAGACGTTTGGAATCCAGATACATTATTAGGTTAAAGACTAAGATGCCATTTGGGAGTAACTACGATGAGGAACTGTATTGTCATCTATAAGCTTGATTGTATAATATGGATTAATTCCCACTGTCAATGTAAAAAATTTAATGGAGTACATCAATTGAAATAAGTGAAAAGGTAATTGGGAATTGGATCCCCATATAGTAATGGGGAAAGAAAAAAATGTTTGGAATGAGAAAGCTGTCAATAACTATTGGACATTGTTGACGTGGTAATGCAAGCAAAGAGAAAAATGGCACACATTAACAATTGAAATGATGAAGAATGTAGCTGTTGTTATGGTCGCTGTACATTGTTTTAACAATATCGTATATATGCACTAAGTTGGTTATTTCATTTATATTTTTTACTTTTATCTGTATGTGGAACACACATTAGGGTGTAAAAGGCTTTGTGTTTGGCTTTAGGAATAGTACATATTGTTTTGACTACATATCCTAGAATGCCACTTAAGGGCATGGCTTAGAGGAATAGTATAAATAGTGCTTGTAATGGACTGGGTAATTACCGTGACCAAGACCGGGAAGGTCGAAACGCGTTGGTGTTAGTTTGTTTGGGGTTCTGTTATGTAATAAAAGCAATCTGCTGTAATCCTGTGAGTGCCGCATTTTTTACTTAATTGTCAAACTGGTGTGAAGATTATTGATGGGAATAGGTCCTTCCCATGCGGGCACCGACATGAGAAGGGCGCGCCTCTTTGGATCTGTTGGAGCTGAGACATATAATGATAAGTACAGAAATATCGAAAATAAATATTGTTTAACTCTAATATAAAAAAACATTGTTTTTTAATATATATGTGGTTAAAAACAATAAATCTTAATTGATTTAACATATAATATTAATATCATGTAAATGAAATTAATTTAGGTAACATCTAAAAATAAATAATACATATACTTATTTAACAAACACACATATAACAAATATTAACTTTAATTTATAATATAATTTTCTATTTGTTTACTTTATTAGTTTAATATATATATATATATATATATATGAAAACAAATCCCAGGGGTAGAGTGACGCATAAATTATGCAAAAAAGAATAGAGAACTATCTAGCTTGGCGTGGATAGCACTGTGCTGATCCAATGCTTAAAAACTTTGCTAGATAAACAGACATTTGAGGTGAGCAAATCTAGAGTGTCGCTGGTGTTGCAGAGTGCTCCTTACTAGAGCTGCTCTCCACCTAAACTTGGGAACTACCCAGAGTTCTCTATTCTTTTTTGCATAATTTATGTGTCACTCTAACCCTGAGAGGGATTTGTTTTGACTTATACTGGGTGCTTTTTTGTGTCTGGCAAAGCTGAACCTCTCTGATGAGCTCTAATGAGAGCAAAACATAGGTTAGGAGTTGCTTTTACTCATTCTAGGTTGGCTTGGACGGTGTTTTACCAGTCCAAAGCTGTAATACTGTGCCTGGAGTGGTAAATGGCTTTTGTCATTTTACAGCTCGGCAAGCTTCACACTGTGTCAAACCTATGCTTAAAGACTTTGCTGTATAAATGGCAAAAGACTTAGGCGGTCATTCTGACCCTGGCGGTCAAAGACCGCCAGGGCGGAGGACCGCGGGAGCACTGCCGACAGGCCGGCGGTGCTCCAATGGGGATTCCGACCGCGGCGGTAAAGCCGCGGTCGGACCGGCAACACTGGCGGGCTCCCGCCAGTGTACCGCCGCCCCATTGAATCCTCCAAGGCGGCGCAGCTTGCTGCGCCGCCGAGGGGATTCCGACCCCCCCCTACCGCCATCCAGATCCCGGCGGTCCGACTGCCGGGATCCGGATGGCGGTAGGGGGGGACGCGGGGCCCCTGGGGGCCCCTGCAGTGCCCATGCCACTGGCATGGGCATTGCAGGGGCTCCCGTAAGAGGGCCCCTAAATGTATTTCACTGTCTGCTGCGCAGACAGTGAAATACGCGACGGGGGCAACTGCACCCGTCGCACAGCTTCCACTCCGCCGGCTCGATTCCGAGCCGGCTTCATCGTGGAAGCCTCTTTCCCGCTGGGCTGGCGGGCGGCCTGAAGGCGACCGCCCGCCAGCCCAGCGGGAAAGTCAGAATTACCGCCGCGGTCTTTCGACCGCGGAACGGTAACCTGACGGCGGGACTTTGGCGGGCGGCCTCCGCCGCCCGCCAAGGTCAGAATGAGGGCCTTAGTCACTATCTAGCTCAGCGTGGATAGCACTGTGCTGATCCAATGCTTAAAAACTTTGCTAGATAAACAGACATTTGAGGTGAGCAAATCTAGAGTGTCGCTGGTGTTGCAGAGTGCTCCTTACTAGAGCTGCTCTTCACCTAAACTTGGGAACTACCCAGAGTTCTCTATTCTTTTTTGCATATATATATATTTACATAAACAAAAAAATATATAACAAATAAAATGCAAATGCATTTAAACTATTTCCGATTTAATTATGCATAAAGGTAAGCAATAGATAAAAATACATTGAACTAAAAATATGCTAACAACTACATACATTTATGCATATAAATTATATAAAATTAAATGCACAAGCACATAATAGTAATATATATTTAAACAAAATTAACAACAAGATGAAACTATAGCATTAATAAATATACTAGTCCTACTCCAATCTATACAATAGTAGGGAAAGAATTGGACTCAGGAAGAGTACAATTTACTAGTCCCACTCCAATCTGTGCAACAGTAGAGAAACTGGTGGACACAGGAAATATAAAATTACTATTCCCACTCCAGTTAATGCAATAGTAGGTAAAGCGTTTTACTCAGAAGAAGTAAAATTTACTATCCCCACTCCAGTCGGTGCAAAAATAAGGAAAACGTTGGACTTCTGAAGGGTAAAATTTACTATTCTCACTCCAGTCTGTGCAAAATTAGGGTAAGCTGTGAACACCAGAGGGGTAAAATTTACTATTCTCACTCCAGGGTGCAACAGTAGAGAAAGGGCTGGACTCAGGAAGGGTAAAATTTACTATTTCCACTTCACTCTGTGCAACAATAGGGAAAACGCTGAACTCAGGAGAAGTAAAAGTTACTATTCCCCCTCCAGTGTGTGCAACAGTAGGGAAAGTGTTGGACTCAGGAGAGGCCAAATTTACTATTACCACTCCAGTAAGTACAACAGATTGGAAAATGTTGGCCTCAAGAAAGGTAAAATTGACTATCCAGACTCCAGTAGGTGCACCAGAAGGGACAATGTTGGACTCAGAAGAGGTAACATTAACTATTCCCACTCAGTGTGTAAAACACTAGGGAAACTGTTGGACTCAGGAGAAGTTAAATTTACTATTTCTACTCAGTAGGTGCAACTGTAGGGCAAGCATTTAATTCAGGTGGGATAAAACTTACTAATCCCACTCCAGTGTGTGCAAGAGTAGGGAGCCATTGGCCTCATGAGTGGTTAAATTTACTATTCCCATGCCAGTGTGTGCAACAGTAGGGAATGTTTTGGACACAGAAGAGGTCAAATGTACTATTCTCACTCCAGTGTGAGCAACAGTTGGAAAATCACAGGACTCAGGAGAGTTAAATTTACTATTCCTACTCCAGTGTGTGCAACAGTAGGGAAACTGTTGGACTCAGGAAAAATTAAATTTACTATTCCCACTCCAGTAAGTTTAACAGTAGGGAACGTGTTGGACTCGGTAGTGGTAAAATTTACCATTCACACTCCAGTAAGTGCATCAGTAGGGAACCATTGGCCTCAGGAGTGGTAAAATTTACTGTTCCCAATCCAATGTGTGCAACAGTAGAGAAAGTGTTGGACTCAGGATTGTTAAATGTACTATTCCCATGGCAGTGTGTGTGCAACAGTAGAGCAAGTGTTGGACACAAATTTACTACTACCACCCCAGTAAGTGTAACAGATGAGAAAATGTTGGACTCAGGAAAGGTTAAAGCTATTATTCACACTCCAATGTGTGCAACAGTAGAGAAAGTGTTGGACTGAGGAGAGGTAAAATTTACTATTCCCCCTCCAGTGTGTGCAACAGTTGGAAAATCATAGGACTCAGGAGAGTTAGATTTACTATTCTACTCCAGTGTGTGGTGTGCAAAAGTAGGGAAACTGTTGGACTCAGGAAAAATTAAATGTACTATTCCCATGCCAGTAAGTGCAACAGTAGGGAAAGCATTAGACTCAGAAAAGGTGAAATGTACTATTCCCATCCCATTCACTGGCACAGTACAAAAAGAATACTTAATTTCAACCAAACAACATATTTTAACAACTCTCTTCAATAAGCCAAAATATAATATGCTAATTATAAAAATCAAGGGCCTGTTTAAGACCTTGGTTGGCAAACTGCCAGTCCGCCGCAGCATCAGTCAGGAGAACGCTGCCAAGATGGCAGCATCCTGGCCACTGCAATACGACATTCCCGCGGGTCTGGCGGTGTGTCAGAGGGACAGACAAGGCAGCAGCATGCTTCAGCTCTAGGAAAGAGCCTGAAGCCAATGGCGGCTACTCTGCTGCATCTCCAGGTATTCGGGGCGCACTGTTTCCATGCACCGTGCTGTGCATGGCAATCAGTGTGCGGACCAACATTGCATGTATAGGGGGAAACAACATGGGCCTCGGCTACAAACCACATGGGCTTATTCGCCCTGGGTCCCCACCATGAAAAGGTTGGTAGGAAGGAAGATCATAACACAAACGGTAGTGCCAATGCCACACTTCCTCCATTGACCGCTGCTGTCCCTACCTCCTCTGTGGGGGTAGCTCAAATGTCGGCGGCGGTGGTGGTCTTGTGCCAGTCCGACTGCACAGATCATAATCGGGCAGTTGGATGGCAGAGGGGGTGGCGGTCAAACCACCAAAGACGGTACAGCAGACCCAAGACCGCTGAAGTCGTAATCAGTCCCTAAATCACAGAATTTTACCAAATATGTAAACATAAATATTACAAATTTTAATAATTATTATCAATTAACACAAATATTATTAATATTGTTAAAATACCACATTATATTCTCACAAACATAACAGCCAACAATGAAAATGTAATAAAAATAAAGTATAACATAATTAACCAATCAAATAATTAAAAAAGGAATTTAAAAAAGAATTGAAAACCTTTATTTAATTTATAATTACTTAAATACCTTCCCTGCCAAACTAAGATGGCCGGCGGGACGCTTCTCTAGTGCTCTCCACTGTCCCGTAGTTCTCCTGCAGGGGTCCTGAGTGCTGGACGCTAGCACCCCCTCTGCAAAGGTGAGTGGAGGTGCCCTGAAGACGCCGGCAGGTTCCCTGCTGATTTTTGCCCCTGTTGGAGGTCCGAGATTGGAGCGTGGGGTCGGGCCTGTTGGGATGGGCGTGTCCGCGCTTGGCGGGCACAGAGGTCCATCGGCCCATACCTGGCGATCGGAGTGAGGGGGGGGGGGAGTTGATTGGGGCTACTCCCCCTCCCCTTAAAGTCAGCAGTGAGGTCGGCTGGGGCGGGCGTAGCTTCTGACCTGCCCAGTAGCGAAACCTCGAGGCGAGGGAAGTGAGGGGGGCTTGTGTGCCCCTCTCTCTGGATTACCTCCAGGTGTGATGCTCCCACACCCACAGAAGTTTAATCCTGAGTGTTGGTGGGCCACAGGACAGAAGTGGAGGTGGTCGGGTCCCAGGCTGGGTCCTGGGGTAGTGGTCTGGGTTGACGCACTCCTCTGCAGGGCCTTCTGGCAACCAGCGATGAGGGAGGCCACACTAGGGCCCGACAGATGGGTCTGCAACCACAGTGAGGTGTTCGTTTTTCCCACCTCTGGAGTGTGTGCGGAGGCATGGAGGACTTGGATCCGGGCTCCTACGGGTAGTGTGCACACCTGCCCATGCTGGGCTGAAGTGGTCGTCACGGCGGCGCGGGCATTTGGGGGCCCCTACGGTGGACACTTGGACTAAACAGTAGATTTCCAGTGCCCAGTGCCCTGTTGGTAACATATCCTATTTTTCTACTATGGAGGTAAGATGAGGCGACATCAGCAGTCTGCGCCGTCACAGGGGAACACAATGGAGAAATATACTGCCCCTACTCTGCAGCCACAGAGACAGACTCGCACAGGTGGGTCGGGTGAGCCATTGGAGATTCCCGTCGCAGCTGGGGAGCCCATGTATGCTGAGTTGTTAGCTGCCTGGGGTGCCGCCAAGGGCCATCATTGCGTGCCTAATGAATTATAAGGACAGGGACTGTATCCTTCAGACTGCCCGTAAGACCGATAGGGCTGTCTTTGAGAATCTCAAGATTTCCATCTTTCCAGAATATACGAATAAGGCCCAGTCTTCCCGCAAAGGGTTTCTGGAGGTGAAGGCCAAGCTCTGTGCCATGAACATCAGATACATGTTGTTGTATCCGTCACGTCTGAAGGTGATTTCCGGAGGTAAAACACAATTCTTAGAGCATCCCGAGGAAGTCTGGAGGGTGCTGGAGATGTGGGATAAGGTTTTCCCAGGTCCTTCTAGGCGTTCTGGAGTTGGTTCAACTCGCATTGCTGGAGTGGATGGTTCGGACTGGAGGAGGCGTGAAGATGGCCTGTCACAGGTCTCTGCGCAGCGATGTGCTGACTCTGACTCTGTCAGCAGAATTGAAATCCCGCAGGATGGTACTATGGCGATAGTGGATCCTGAGCAGGTTGTTGAACTTGCTTGCTCCCTGGACGTGGCGGCTGGGCTGCTATCTGTTGATTCTTGACTATGTGGGTCCGTGGGAGATACTGTGTGGCTTGACTGGGGTCCCTGTGATCGACCTGTGGGCCCTGCCCTGAATGATTGGGAGTAATGAACTCTTACGGAAGTTGTTTCAAGGGGCTTCATATGTCTGTGTACTACATGGTTGAGGGGGGGGAGATGTTTATCCTAGATGATGTTTGTATGGGTTGGAAGGCACTGTATCTACAGGTGGGGACTTGGGATTCACTTCCACAGTTGTGGTAGGCTTTTTTGGATGTTGGGATGTGGGCTGTTGTCCTGGCAGCGTATATGTATATGGATCTACAGTATATTTTGATAAGCATGTTTTACTGTTCATCCGGGGTGGGTGCGGGGGTTCGGGGTTGCAAAGTTTGCCTACGTTTTCAACGGTTTGATGATTATATCAGCAGTGCATTGTTGAGTGTGAGATCTTGGGTGTGGGGCTGGAGTAGGGGCCCTAGCGGGAGGGGTTGCTTTACAATCTAAACATGGGTTGACAGTTTAATATACTGACATAGAATGTTAGGGGTTTGAACAGCTACACTATGGCGGTCATTCTGACCCTGGCGGTCAAAGACCGCCAGGGCGGAGGACCGCGGGAGCACCGCCGACAGGCCGGCGGTGCTCCAATGGGGATTCCGACCGCGGCGGTAAAGCCGCGGTCGGACCGGCAACACTGGCGGTCTCCCGCCAGTGTACCGCCGCCCCATTGAATCCTCCAAGGCGGCGCAGCTTGCTGCGCCGCCGAGGGGATTCCGACCCCCCCTACCACAATCCAGATCCCGGCGGTCCGACCGCCGGGAACCGGATGGCGGTAGGGGGGGTCGCGGGGCCCCTGGGGGCCCCTGCAGTGCCCATGCCACTGGCATGGGCATTGCAGGGGCCCCCGTAAGAGGGCCCCTAAATGTATTTCACTGTCTGCGATTCCGAGCCGGCTTCATCGTGGAAGCCTCTTTCCCGCTGGGCTGGCGGGCGGCCTGAAGGCGACCGCCCGCCAGCCCAGCGGGAAAGTCAGAATTACCGCCGCGGTCTTTCGACCGCGGAACGGTAACCTGACGGCGGGACTTTGGCGGGCGGCCTCCGCCGCCCGCCAAGGTCAGAATGAGGGCCTATGTGTTACAGAGAACACTCCTCCCAAGGGTAGGTCGCTCCCCCTGCCGCTGCAGCTCCTCCAAGTTCCCGAGTTCCTGTGTTCCTGAGACCCACCTAACTGTAAGTACCCCCCTTCTCCCAGCCCCTCGCCCTGCCCCGCGCCACTCACCTTCTCTCCTGCTCCTGCTTCTTTTCCTCCTCTCTGTCTCTTCCTCCTCGCTCCCCCTCTGCAATCTTCTTCTGTGTTCTTCTGTTCTTCTGTTCTTCCCTTCTGTTCTTCTGTGTTCTTCCGGTCTTCTGTGTTCTTCTTCTCTGTTCTTCTCGGTGCTTCTGTGTTCTTCTTCTGTGTTCTTCTGTGTTCTTCTGTGTTCTTCTGTGTTCTTCTGTGTTCTTCTCTGTTCTTCTGCTCTTCCGATCTTCTGTGCTTCTGTTCTTCTGTCTTCTGTTCTTCTGTCTTCTGCTCTTCTGTTCTTCTGTCTTCTGCTCTTCCGGTCTTCTGTTCTTCTGTCTTCTGCTCTTCCGGTCTTCTGTTCTTCTGTCTTCTGTTCTTCTGTCTTCTGTTCTCCTGTCTTCGGCTCTTCTAACTCCTCCGTCTTCTTCCCCCGAGCCTGCCCTCCTGCTCCTTCCTCATCCCCCTCCCTCAATCGCCTCCCCCTCTCTCACCCCTAGCTAACCCGTTCGCTATCTACCTCCCTCACTCCTCCTATCTTCCTATCTCTCTAGCTCCCTATCTCACTATCTAACTCCCCCACTCTCCACCTCCTCCTACCTACCTATCTGTCTATCTATCTATTTCCCTATCTATCGACTTCTCTATCTATTTTCTCTATCTATTTCTCTATCTCTCCCCCCCTCCCGCCACCCCCTCTACTACCTATCTCCCTATCCTCTCACTCTACCTCTCTCCCTCACCCACCTCTACAACCCCCCCTCCCCTATCTTCACAACCCTACTCCTATCTCTCTCCCTAATCTCCAAACCTCCTAACACTCACCCTCCTCCACCCTAAACCCCCTCCCCCAGCTCCTCTCACTCTACCTGCCCCCCCCTCCCTCGCGCTTTCCCGCCGCGACCTCCTGCACGCCCCCGCCCCCCAGCTCCCATTCGCCCCCAGCTGACCCCTCCCCCCCCCTCCTACCTCTTATGGCGGCCTCTGCGCGACAGTGGTAGCGACCCTTGACCCAAGGGTAGGTCGCTCCCCCTGCCGCTGCAGCTCCTCCAAGTTCCCGAGTTCCTGTGTTCCTGAGACCCACCTAACTGTAAGTACCCCCCTCCTCCCAGCCCCTCGCCCTGCCCCGCGCCACTCACCTTCTCTCCTGCTCCTGCTTCTTTTCCTCCTCTCTGTCTCTTCCTCCTCGCTCCCCCTCTGCAATCTTCTTCTGTGTTCTTCTGTTCTTCTGTTCTTCCCTTCTGTTCTTCTGTGTTCTTCCGGTCTCCTGTGTTCTTCTTCTCTGTTCTTCTCGGTGCTTCTGTGTTCTTCTTCTGTGTTCTTCTGTGTTCTTCTGTGTTCTTCTGTGTTCTTCTCTGTTCTTCTCTGTTCTTCTGCTCTTCCGATCTTCTGTGCTTCTGTTCTTCTGTCTTCTGTTCTTCTGTTCTTCTGTCTTCTGCTCTTCTGTTCTTCTGTCTTCTGCTCTTCCGGTCTTCTGTTCTTCTGTCTTCTGTTCTTCTGTCTTCTGTTCTCCTGTCTTCGGCTCTTCTACCTCCTCCGTCTTCTTCCCCCGAGCCTGCCCTCCTGCTCCTTCCTCATCCCCCTCCCTCACTCGCCTCCCCCTCTCTCACCCCTAGCTAACCCGTTCGCTATCTACCTCCCTCACTCCTCCTATCTTCCTATCTCTCTAGCTCCCTATCTCACTATCTAACTCCCCCACTCTCCACCTCCTCCTACCTACCTATCTGTCTATCTATCTATTTCCCTATCTATCGACTTCTCTATCTATTTTCTCTATCTATTTCTCTATCTCTCCCCCCCTCCCGCCACCCCCTCTACTACCTATCTCCCTATCCTCTCACTCTACCTCTCTCCCTCACCCACCTCTACAACCCCCCCTCCCCTATCTTCACAACCCTACTCCTATCTCTCTCCCTAATCTCCAAACCTCCTAACACTCACCCTCCTCCACCCTAAACCCCCTCCCCCAGCTCCTCTCACTCTACCTGTCCCCCCCCTCCCTCGCGCTTTCCCGCCGCGACCTCCTGCACGCCCCCACCCCCCAGCTCCCATTCGCCCCCAGCTGACCCCTCCCCCCCCTCCTACCTCTTATGGCGGCCGCTGCGCGACTGCGCAGCGGGCGCGCGCAGCGGGCACGCTGCTGGCGCGCCGGAGGCGCGCCAGAGGCAAGCCCGTCTGCGCCCGTCCGCGCCTGGCCCGCGCCCAGCGCCACGACCCCTGGTCCCCAGCTCCCCCAAGCCCCGCTGATCCGCTACGACCCCACCACCCTCCATGCCCTCAACCCAGGGCGCTCCAAAACCTGCTTCCTAGCTCACCCCAAACGCACCCATGGACCCTTCGCCTGCAACTCCTGCAAACGCATCTTCCACCACGCAACTACCACGACCACAAGCCCACGCGCCATCAACCACCTCAAGTGCATCCTGGTCAACGCTCGTTCCGTCCACAAGCACGCCGTTGAACTTTGGGACCTCCTGGACTCCACAGCCCCGGACGTCGCCTTCATCACGGAGACATGGATGAACGCCTCCTCTGCTCCAGACATCGCTACCGCCATCCCCGAAGGCTACAAGATCTCCAGAAAAGACCGCACCAACCAAGTAGGAGGAGGTGTCGCCATCATCTTCAAAGACTCCATCAGCGTCACCACCTCCACCGAAGACCCCCCCCTCGCCGCTGAACACCTGCATTTTCAGATTCGCACCGACCCAAGGACCACCCTCAGAGGATCCCTCGTCTACCGTCCTCCCGGACCTCGCGCCTCTTTCAGCGACGCCATCGCCGACTTCATCTCCCCGCACGCCCTCGCCTCACCGGACTACATCCTCCTAGGCGACCTCAACTTCCATCTGGAATAAAACAACGACCCCAACACCACCACCCTGCTCGACAACCTCGCCAACCTCGGCCTCAAACAACTGGTGAACACCGCCACCCACATCGCCGGACACACGCTCGACCCTATCTTCTCCGCCAGCAAACACGTCTTCTTCAGCCACACCTCTGCCCTACACTGGACCGACCACAGCTGCGTCCACTTCACATTCCGACGCGAGACCTCCCACCTCCGCACTCAACCCATCCCTCGTCGACAGTGGAACAAGATCCCTGAAGAGCAACTCTTCTCCGCTCTCGCCGCCAACCAACCCACCCTCACCACCGACCCCAACGATGCAGCTCTCAACCTCACAAACTGGATCTCCAACTGCGCTGACAACCTTGCTCCCCTCAAACGCACGCATCGACAGACCAACACCAAAAAACCTCTCTGGTTCTCTGACACCCTCAAAGAATCAAAGAAAACTTGTCGTGCCCTTGAGAAGGCCTGGCGCAAGGACCACACCGCTGACAACATGACCGCCCTCAAGAACGCTACACGCGAACACCACCACCTGATCCGCACTGCCAAAAGGAACTTTTTCACCGACAGACTAGACAAAAACAGCCACAACAGCAGAGAACTTTTCAGCATCGTCAAAGAGTTCTCCAACCCCAGCGCCAGCGCCAACGCCGTCACGCCCTCACAGGATTTGTGCGAATCCCTCGCCACTTTCTTCCATCGCAAGATCAGCGACCTCCACAACAGCTTCGGACACCAGACCCAACCATACACCACTGAACCCGCTTCCCCGGACATCACCCTCAACAACTGGACCCACATCAACACGGAAGAAACCAAATCCATCATGAACTCTATCCACTCCGGCGCCCCTTCGGACCCCTGCCCGCACTTCATCTTTAACAAAGCCGACGACATCATCGCCCCGCACCTCCAGACCGTCATCAACTCTTCTTTTTCTTCTGCTACCTTCCCCGAATGCTGGAAGCACGCTGAAGTCAACGCCCTACTAAAGAAACCTACGGCTGACCCAAGCGACCTGAAAAACTTCCGCCCCATCTCTCTTCTACCTTTCCCAGCCAAGGTAATAGAAAAGACCGTCAACAAACAGCTGACCACCTTCCTGGAAGACAACAACCTGCTCGACCCTTCACAAACCGGATTCCGAACCAACCACAGCACGGAAACCGCCCTCATCTCAGTCACAGACGACATCAGAACCCTGATGGACAACGGTGAAACAGTCGCCCTCATTCTCCTCGACCTCTCGGCTGCCTTTGACACCGTCTGTCACCGCACCCTAATCACCCGCCTACGCTCCACCGGGATCCAAGGCCAGGCCCTGGACTGGATCGCCTCCTTCCTCGCTAACCGCTCCCAAAGAGTTTACCTCCCTCCGTTTCGCTCAGAACCCACCAAGATCATCTGCGGCGTACCTCAAGGCTCATCGCTCAGCCCGACACTCTTCAATGTCTACATGAGCCCCCTCGCCGACATCGTACGCAAGCACGACATCATCATCACCTCCTACGCCGACGACACCCAACTTGTACTCTCCCTCACCAAGGACCCCGCCAGCGCCAAGACCAACCTACAAGAGGGTATGAAGGACGTCGCAGATTGGATGAGGCTCAGCCGCCTAAAGCTGAACTCTGAAAAAACGGAAGTCCTCATCCTCGGCAACACCCCGTCCGCCTGGGACGACTCCTGGTGGCCCACGGCCCTCGGCACCGCACCGACCCCCGCAGACCACGCCCGCAACCTCGGCTTCATCTTGGACCCTCTTCTCACATGACCAAGCAAGTCAACGCCGTGTCCTCCGCCTGCTTCCTCACTCTCCGCATGCTCCGCAAGATCTTCCGCTGGATCCCCGCCGACACCAGAAAAACCGTGACCCACGCCCTTGTCACGAGTCGCCTGGACTACGGCAACACCCTCTACGCCGGGACCACCGCCAAACTCCAAAACCGCCTGCAACGCATCCAAAACGCCTCGGCCCGCCTCATCCTCGACGTACCCCGCAACAGCCACATCTCCGCACACCTGAGACACCTGCATTGGCTCCCAGTCAGCAAAAGGATCACCTTCCGTCTTCTCACCCACGCACACAAAGCCCTCCACAACAAGGGACCGGAATACCTCAACAGACGCCTCAGCTTCTACGTCCCCACCCGCCCCCTCCGCTCCGCTGGCCTCGCACTTGCTGCCGTCCCTCGCACCCGCCGCTCCACGGCGGGTGGGAGATCTTTCTCCTTCCTGGCGGCCAAGACCTGGAACTCCCTCCCCACCAGCCTCAGGACCACCCAGGACCACTCCGCTTTCCGGAGACTCCTAAAGACTTGGCTGTTCGAGCAGCGATAACCCCCCCTTTCCCCCCTAGCGCCTTGAGACCCGCACGGGTGAGTAGCGCGCTTTATAAATGTTAATGATTTGATTTGATTTGATTTGATTCCTGAGATGGTATAGGGTTCATATAGCGTATCTTCAGGAAACTCATTTGACAGACAAGGAATCACATAAATAGGCTAGAAAGTGGCGGAGACAGGTATTCTTTGCATGTCTTTCCTCCTATGCAGGGGGAGTGTTGATCTGGATTCCCCATGGGGTTCCATTTACGCATATCTATAGTGAAGCAGATGTAGAAGGGAGATAAATACATTTTCATGGAATTTTGGATGGAATGCCCCTTAACATTATAAATACTTATGCACCTAACATAGATGTTCCCTCTTTTTATGATACCATACCTGAGCTACCGGGGGAGGGGATAGTCTCCCCTCTGATATGGGCAGGGGACTATAATTGCATACTGGATGGCGAGGTGGATCGATGTCCTCCTCAGTGGGGAACAAAACCATTGATGACGAGATCCCTTACAGAGGTCATGCATAATCTAGGGCTTTGGGATGGTTGGAGAGAACTGCATCCGAAGACCAGGAAATACACCTGTCACTCTAAGACTCACAATACATATAGTTGGTTGAATCGTTTTCTCTTGGGTGGACTGACCTCTTCACAGGTAATGGAGGTTAAGCATTTCAGGTGGTTTTTGTCTGATCATGCACTGGTACTGATGCATGTGCTGTGGGCATCTGATGCTAATGTGTCTCGTGGGTGGTGTATGCCTCCCTCGTTTTTGATAGAGGTTGGTTGTCGTGAGAAAATGGCAGCGGCCCTCAAGAACTATTTGGATATATATTTGGGTACAACTAACTCAATGCGCACGGAATGGGATGCCATGAAGGTGGTCCCAAGGGGATTGTGCATCGGCACGGCGTGTGGGGTGTGCAATCAAATCGAACAGGAACTAATAGATTGGGAAAGTGAACTGGAGGTAACACAGCAGCAGACACCGGTAAGCCCAGAGGTTGAGCAAGAGCAGCTTCGGCTGTTTCAGAAGGTCAGTGCCTGCTGGGACACGCTGGATGAGGTTACCCTTAGATCGTATAGACACTGCCTTCAAGGGATGGAGACAAGTCTGGTAAATTGATGGCATGGCTCCTTAAGCGTGAGGTTAACTCACCTCCCATCCTATGTATTAGGAATGCTGAGGGGGTACAGGTTACTAATCGCCCTCACCAGGATCCCAGCAACCGCTAAGAACAACCTCCACATTGGACTCCTCGCCATCGCCAACTGGATGACGGCAAGCCACCTCAAGCTGAACTAAAAAAAAAAACAAGATCATCATCTTCAGCCCCAACAAGTCAGCTTGGGACGACTCCTGGTGGCCGGCCACCCTGGTGTCGCCCCCAACAACCACCACCCACGCAAGCAATCTCGGCTTCATACTAGACTCTTCACACTCCATGACCCAGCAAGTCACCACCATCTCATACTCATGCTTCAACACCCTTCAAATGCTCCAGAGGACCTTCAGGTGGATCCCCGTAGAAACCAGAAGAACGGTCACCCAGGCCCTCATTAGCAGAAGACTGGACCACGGCAATGCCCTCTATGCGGGATCAACAGCCAAGCTCCAGAAAAAACTCCAGTGCATCCAGAACGCCTCAGCACGTCTCATCCTTAACCTTCCTCACCACGACCACATCTCTGCCCACCTCAGAGCCCTCCACTGGCTACCCGTCAACAAAAGGATCATCTTCAAAATCCTAATCCACGCTCACAAAGCTCTCCACCACACTGGACCGGCCTACCTCAACGATCAATTCAACTTCCACAACCCGACATGCCAGCTCCACTCCGCCAACCTCACCCTCGCAACAGTCACTCGCATTCACCGTACCACAACCGGCGGCAGATCCTTCTCCCACCTCGCTGCCAAAACCTGGAACTCCCTCCCCAACAACCTTCATAAGACCCAGGACCTCCTGACCTTCAGGAAGCACCTCAAGACCTGGCTCTTCAAGCAGTAGCTCCCCCCCCCCCAGCACCTTGAGACCCTCCCAGGTGAGTAGCACGCTTAACAACTTAATTGTTTGATTGATCACAGAGACATTTTTCGGCCATTAGTGGAGCATTTGCAGGTGGTATCTAGGGCTGATCCCCTTGTCTCAGATGATAGATTAGGAGAGTTTCTGAAACGGATGAACCTTCCGCAACTAGAGCCGGACGGGGTGGAAAGCCTAGAGGCTGAGATCACAGTTGAAGAAGTGGGTGAGGCTCTGAAAGGCATTGTCAAAGTCTAAATAGCCTGGTGGGTACGGTTTTCTGATTGAATTGTACCAGGCGTTTCCTCTTCTGTTGAGTGAGAGATTGTTGGCGATGTTTGAGGAAGCTCAGGAACAGGGTATTCTTTCTGAGGCCATGCAGCAGGGCGTTGTCTGTTTAATGCTTCAGCCTGGGGGGACCCCGATGACCCCTCCTCATATCGCCCGCTTACTATGCTCTATACGGATGTCAAGATTCTGTGTAAAATGTTGGCTACTCGATTGCGTGGAGTGATCTGGGGTCTAGTACAGGAGAACCAATGCGGTTTCATTCCCAGTGGTAGTACGACTTACAATTTGCACCGCTTGGCTCACATTTTACATGAAACTGCAGAAGTGGGAGATGAATGGGCATTGGTATCACTGGATCTAGAGAAGGCTTTTGATACTGTGGAGTGGGAATACTTATTAACAGTTCTGCAGGGAATGGGCTCTGGCTCTCGATTCTGTGCTTGGGTTTGTTTATTGTACACTGCTCCCACTGCACGTGTGCGGGTAGGCTGAGAGCTATCGGATGTTTGGAAGCTTGGTAGGGGAACCCAGGCAGGAATACCCATTGTCACCACTACACTTTGCTTGAGCGGTTGAGCCACTGGCGTCCTGGATGCATGAGGAATTGGGGCCATGGGGTGTTCAGGTGGGTCAGGCCACTCATATCGTCTCCCTATATGCCGATGATGCGTTGCCGTACCTTCATGAGCCATGTGTCTTGGTTCCCCTATTGTTACAATTGATGGATGAATCTGGGGCTGTGTCGGAGCTACGGGTGAATAGGAAGAAGTCACTGCTGTTTCCTATGGGTTCACAGTGTGATGCCCCACCGGGGGCTTTGCCTGAGGTGAGGCTCAGGTGGGAACTTGAAAGTTTTGGTTATTTTGGCATATGGGTTACACACAGAGTGACGCCACATCTGACGCATAATGTGGAACAGGTGGTGAGGGGGTTGGAGCGCTCCATTTCATTCTGGAATAAGCTGCCTCTATCCATGATGGGAAGGGCGGCTGTGGCCAAGATCGTGTTCTTGCCGTAGTGTCTTTACCTGGTCCAGAATTCCTTGTTTCTATTGATGGCTCAGCTTTTTAATCGTCTAGATAGCTTGTTGATCTCCTTGGTTTGGCATGGCCGCCGTAGCAGAGTGGCGTTGTCCAAGTTACAAAGGGATGTGGAGGATGGAGGCTTGGCACTCACTAATATTAGACTCTATTATTCTGCAGCTCATTTGCAACATATGTGTGGGGGTAGAGTGTGTAGTGCGCAGGGCCTGGGATCGAGAGCTGGAGACCCCCATAGAAGGTGTGGACTGGAATTCGGCTCTATTGCTGGTACGCACGGTCTCTTGTAACCATATATTTAAGTTATTACACTTTAATTGTGTCCATTGTGTATACATCACGCCTGCTTGACTTAATAAGATGGACTCTACAAGGGAGGCAGGGTGTCCAAGAGGTGGGGAGACAGGTGCCTCTTTTCTTCACTTGGCCTGGGCCTGTAGGGAGGTAAAGGAATTTTGGTGGGTGGTGGTTCAAAAGTTGGAATTGGTCACAGGTCTGGGGCTCGAGACGACGCTATCGGCTTGCCTCCTGGTAAAATACAGAGATCTCAGGGTTAGCACGACCCTTACAGATTCACACAGTTTTCTTTTGTCTTGGCTAAGCGAAGGGTGGCTGTGGGTTGGATGGGTATGCAAAGTCCATCCCCCACTCACTGGTCCTGTGATGTTTTGGAATGGGGTGTAGCCGAAGAACAAAATATGAGACTCACACACAGGGAAGAAGGGGCATTGGCAGATATAACGGCCTGGAGTGCACTGTTAGAATGCTTCACGGGGACCCCAAGAGTCTGGTTCTGATTGGAGCACGGATGAGGATCCTTGATTATGGGATGTTATACTATACGTATAAGGGACAACCAACTGTGGTAAAAGAGTCAGGATGTAAATGAGGTGTATGAACGTTTGGTTATATATGAGGTCCTGGAGAGGGGAGGAGGGGGGGGTTCTTGCTGGTCTGCTTGGATATGTCCCATGTATCTGCCTACAGGGTTCATCAGCGTCCACCCGGGAGAACAATGGACATTCAGATATATAATATGAAAATGCACTGTCTGTTTTAGATTTATTTTGGTTGTTCCTGATAAATTCAATAAAACAGAGTTATAAAAAAACAATACCTTCCCTGCCATTACTGTACAAACTAAACAACATACACCTAAAATATAACTTAACACAATTATCAATTAAAAAATATATCATAAAGTAGTAGTTAGTTATAAACAAATTATATATTGTTTAACTTCCAACCCTGCAACCCTAAAATCACTACAATACGCACCTAACATATAATCTAAAAAATATCATAATTACATAATTGACATAACTAATTATCAATTAAATAATTAATCATATTTTAAGTTAATTAATTCATTATAATTACTTTGCTTCTCACACTGTATACCTATAAACCCCACAACCTGCATCTAAAATATAACTTAAAATGTAAATTAATTAGAGAATTTACATAATTAATTATCAATTGAATAATTAATATTAATTACAAACGAATTATTAGCTAATTATAATTAAATTGCTTCCCACCCTATACCCCTAAAAACTCTACAACCTCGAACTAAGACTTAACTGAACAAATTAATTAGAGAATGTACATAGTTTTTACATAATTATCAATTAAATCATTACCAATAATTAACAATACATTATTAATTAATTATAATTAACTTACTTCCCATCTTATACCCCTAAAAGAACTCACAACCCGCACCTAAACGTAATTGAAAAAATAAATTAATGAGGGAATTTACCTAAATAACTATCAATTAAATCATTAATAATTAACAAATCATTATTAATTCATTATAATTTAATTACTTCCTACCCTATACCCCTACAAAACCCACAACCTGCTACAACACTAAAAATTACAATAAACAATTACAATAAATAACAACTAAAAATGTACATACTATATTAAAAAACATTTACAATATTTATACAATTTATAGCCTATACAATCAATTAAAAGATATACTAAAACACATAAAAATTATAAAAACACAATATTATTGATAACAATATTTTTTCAAACGGTATGAACAAGAGATATTTTTAACATCAATATTAACAACATAGATATTTTTGTAAGCAATATTAATTAACAACATAGATATTTTTAACATCGATATTTACAACATGGATATTTTTAACCTTAATATTGCCTCTAAAATCGTTATTCTTGTCAATGATATTCTATATCTCGATATTTTATATTCAACATTTTGGCCGAATACCGTACGGGACATTTGTCAAGAGCTAAGTCAGGCCCTAGGTTTGGAAAAGTTTTAAAGATTTGCTGTTTTCCCTTGAGAGTATTTTTTTAAAACTTTCCTCACCTTAGGTTCTTATTTTAATGGTTATGGTTTTCTCACCCACTAGCGCCTAGGAGGTTTGGCAATCGCCGTACTTAAAAATAATTTATAACGTAACATCCTTTAAAGTCATGGTACACGCTCCGATTGGTTGTTCAGTGATTAACGGACATAATAAATGGCCCCACTATTTTTTATTTGACGATAGCCTTTGTGTGAATTCCTGTTGACCATTTACAAATGCCATTTTCTGGTTCAGTTTGAGGTATGGGATAACAAGGACCGAAGTTTTAATCTCCTAGGGATGTTTCTAAAAGTAGTCATTTGGCTCTCCACTTGTGAAGTTTTGCTGTGTTATTTAAGAGGTGTCTGCAGATTGTACAAGTGTGGGCAAGGTTCTCCGGCCCCGCCATTATTTCCACCAGATGCAATTACTGAAGGGTCACTGTCAGTTCAGGCAGATTCATCTTTTATGTTAAGGGAGCGTCTCCTGTTCCCTCCTCTGAAGAGGGCTGCTGCAGGCCTGGCGGAATGATCAAATGAGGGGGTAATCCTTTACAGGTCATCAAGAACATCATAATCATGCGTCTCCTCGGCTCATTAGCCAAGCTTTGCTGTTCCATGCCATTCCAGATTGGTGCATTTCATTGAATTAGGCTATAAAATGAGGCTATGACAAGCGGGTTTAAAATAGCAGATAAAACAGCCAGCACCGCTCCCTGATGTATCCACCTCGTATTTATTGTCTGGTAAACTGTCAACTGTCAGGATCATTTTAGCATCTCGTTGCCTAGGGAGCTGTCAGACACATACCACAGCAGTGCCTAGTTTGTCTGAAGTACGGAAACACCATATTAAAATATACTTTACTTGTTGGCATTTATGAAACAGATGGGGTGTGCTCAAATCCTGACCTAGTCTAGGGATTATGGTTCCATGGTCTCAGAGCTAGCAATGTTTTTTGGGTCAATAAGCCAGGTATTTGGAGTTCCATTTATAGTAAGTGGCAAATATTTAATGTTGTTAGTTCATGAAATGCATGGCTGGGTCGAAATGCTGGCTGTGTTTTGGGAATGGAAGAAGTATTGGGCCACAGCTGCTTCTGAAACCTACAGAGGAGGTGCTCCATACATATGGCAGCATATACAAGTAAAAGGCTCACAATGCAATGGGAGACCAAAAAAAATGGAATTAACCAGATGATGAATACCTCACACTCATTGATACTAGTTGAGGGGAGATCATCCACAGCACGTTTTTCGAAAGGCTTGCAATGATTAGAGTTTGTCAAGGCAAAGTCAGTCTCAGGCACTGTCATAAGTACAGTACATTTGAGAAGTGCATTGGTAGGGTTTCCAGCTCGCTTTCCATCCTGTCATGGGTTATTCACTCTTCACCGGGCGGGCATGTGAAGGGAGCTGATACAAGATGATGGCACTGTGTGAATTGTCAAGCCTGTTTGAGACAATTCTATGTAATAAGTGTAAAGAATAGGACAAGCAAATAAGTATTTATTGATTGCACTTACAATGTCTGTGCATCTTATGAAGTTTAGCACATACATTACTGGCCAGGTGGTTGTTGTTAAACATTCACCAGAGCGTTTAAAAACAATAGACACACAAAACATAGAGAAAACAAATTACCTTACAATAGTGAAACTGGAACCTTGGGTGTGTGTGGTGTGTATAGTCAGAGTGCTGTATTATGGTGTTCGTTGCAGGTTGGTGTGTCTTTTGAGAGAGTTGTTGCCAGCACAGTGATTCCCCGGAGCATATGACATGAACACTGCAATGCTGATTTTTTTTCTTCTGATAGATCGCTCTAAATGTGGCAACCAACCTTTCCCGTAAATAAGGTTTTCGCATAGCCTTCTTATCCATCTGATGATGCATCGATTGGACTGTTTATAGTCTGTTGTCATTAATTTATATAGAAATGCTCCATCCCTGGCCTATTTTCCAGTGCTGGCGTGATGATAATAAGCCTAGTTGCCATGGCCATGGTTGGTTCTTGTGGCCTGATAAAATGTGACCTTTAAGTGCTCTGAAAGCCTCTTAGTAGCTGTTAATTAATGTGCTACTATATTGTTCAATCGTCTAAGCAGGATGGGTTTGTAAAGCAAACGGAGGAAAGGAGAGTGACTCATTGTTTACAAGTAATTCAGAAACATCGCCCCGTTGTGCCCCAGAAAATCTACACTGTAATACCACAGTAAACACATACTGCCCAATTTCCACGATGCCCCAGAAGACCACATTGCCATTTGCTACCTTCAGTCTTTGCCTTCTCACCCTCCTTTACTGTCCTACTAATCCTCCATCCTTTCTAACATCGTCTCTTTCTTCTGCTTCATACTCTCCCATTCTTCTTCCTTTTTATTCTTCCCTCAACCCCTGCTTTTTACCGTCTCTATTTCCCTGCTTTCATCTTCTTCTTCCTCTTCAACTCATTCAACCCCCTTCATTTGCTATCTCCGGCTTACTTAGTCCTGTCTCTCACTTTTGTCCCCTTTTCCTCTTATTCTTTCTCCTTTTGCCCTTCTTTTTCGCCCTGTCTCTTAATGCCAGGGCCATGGTCTTCTTCCTCTCCCTTTCTTCTCGCCCTTCTCTAACTTTCCATTCTCTCACCTTATTTTCAGGTTTTTCCTCTTTTCCCCTACTCCCTTTTTCCATGTGATCCCACCTTTGTCTTTTTGCCCTCCTTTACAATCTTTGCTCCACTAATCTCCCTTCTCTTGTTCATTCACTTAGCTATCCTTCTCGCCACCCCTCTTCATTTTCACAAGCCCTGTTTCCACTACTCTTGTTGCCATTTATTTACCTTTTGCCTTTCCCCAGATTTATGTTTTTAGCCTTCTATCCCCTTATCACTCTCGTTCCTCATCTACTTTACATTATCACACCTTCTCCCGCTCTTCATTTTTCTCTGATCTAGCTATTAACCTTTCACTCTGGCCTCTCCCTTTTGCCTCTCTTTCTCCATCGCTCTACTTCTTCTTGCTCTTTCTGCTTCCCGGTCAACTTCATTTCTTCCATTTTCTTCATTATCCACATTTCAGGTCTGTTTCATTTTCCTGTCACTTCTTCTTTTCCCTCCTCGTCCTTCTTCCATTTTATCTTCATGTTTTTTCATCTGATCGCTTTCCTCTACCTTGCCACTTAACACTTTCTTTCACAGACTCTACATACTATTTTCACCTTTGAGGCCGATGTCTTTCTGTAGAAACTGTCATTCCATGTTAATCTCTGGATCTTGCTTTATTGCATCAATTTCTGTGTTTACGTAAGTAAAATAAGGATAGATCCATGTCAGTTTTTCAGTAGAAGAACATGAAATACTTTGACATGCAATGAATTTGCATGGAACTCATTTAGATAGTCACAACCTCATTTGTAGTTGACCGCACATACAGTTATTTTTCCGCAATTGTCCGTTTATGCAGGGTTAATAACTAGACACGAGCAGCAAAATGCTGTGAGACAAGTTTAAAGTAAAATGCATCTTTACTGAAAGATTCCTCAATCTCCTGAGCAGGCCCTCTTTTAAATGTTTTCGTCTTTCCAGCAGCCATTCCTATCACTCGGTTACATTTCAAGTACTTCTTTTCTTTAGGTCACACTGTCTCTTGAGCAATTTCTCTCTTCCCGTGCCTTTCAAACACTTAACTTCCACTTTTTGTTTCTCTAGAGTAAATTCTCTATTTAATTCCATCTCTCAAGCTTTTTCTGTTTCTCATGTATTTTTTCAATTGTTTCCTCTCTCTCAAGCAGTCTTAGCTTCATTTTCTCTCTCTTTTCATGAGATGTGCTTCCACACATGTCATTCTCTGTCTCAAACAATCCTTCCCTTGTTTCTCCCTATCTCTGAAGCCTTTTCTGCCTTCACTACTCTGTCAGTTTCTCCCTTCACTCCATCTCTCGAGCAGTTTATCCATTCTTGTGACTACTGTCAAGGCTGTAATTAACTAATTATGAGGGTTAATGTGTATGATTGGGATTGTCTGATTCTTCGGAAGAACCTGTAAGTCTTTGTAAGGCTTAGGGCCCGACTTAGATCTTGACAGATTAGTTACTCCGTCACAACAGTGATAGATATCCCGTCCGCCGAAATATAAATCCAATTATATCCTTCAGGAGTTATATTTTGGCGGACGGGATAAGCATCATTGCTGTGACGGAGTAACTCATCCGCCAAGATCTAATTCACGCCCTTACTCTAAAGCCAAATCTTGATCATTTACACTAGACAGGATTTAAAATTCCAATCATGCAGAAGACAAAGGTTGTTAGTCAATTATGATTTAGCTCACATTACAGTAGTTTGTCATAATCTGTGAGAGGAATAACATAAAATCAGTCTATAAAGCAAGCCAATAGCCAGAACCAAGTATAGTTCAGCAACAGGACTCACATAAGGTCTTCCTCTGAATAAGAAAGTCAAAAGTACACAATGAATAAACAAGCTAGCATAGAATATGCTCCCTAAGAAATAAGACAAAACACTAAGGGCCTCATTGCGAGGCTAGTGGTCTGAAGACCACTAGCCGCTGCTGTGGCTGTCCAACTGCCACATTAAGACCCTGGATGTCAGACTGCCAGGGTTCTGCCGTCTCCGCTGGGATTGGTGATCCCGACAGGTTGATGGATTACAACCTTGTTTTCTGCCAGCCTTTTCATGGTGGTGCTAGCAGAGAACAGGTGCAGGGGGGTGCAGGTTGGCCACTGCACTGCCCATGCACTTGGCATAGGCAGTGCAGGGGTCCCCCCTGCCCAGCACCCTTGCAATGTTCACCGTCAGCTGTGCAGGCAGTGAACATTGCGAGGGTGCTGGCGCACCCTGCAGTGGCAGCATTGCCCCAGGCTTGATTTTGAGCCAGAGACAATCCTGCCAACTGTTTCCTGCAAGGCTGAAAGGCAGAAAGCTTGGCTTCTGCCCGTGATCCTAGCAGGAAATTCCTAATAGGTCTGGCGTGGTGGTCACCACTACAGAGGCAGCCACCCTGTTAGGAGTTTGGCGTAGGGGTTATCCCAGCGGTCAAACTCATAATTAGGCCCTAAGTATAAAACAAATAAACACACTAATGAAGAGACTGCTCCCTAAGGACTAAATCAAAAGACTGGGATATTTCCCAAAACATCATCTTTTCTCAGGTTTCCAGACAACAGAAATACAAAAATTCATAGCATGACATGGACTGTACCAATAGCAACCAATCAAATTATTAAGTTCCAATCACTAAAGACATTACTTACTTCCAGAAGAGTGTGGTTGGTGAACAAAATACATAATCTCACCACCAAAACCAAATAAGCATGAAATGAAAAAATACAGAATGAGCTTCTTCCGCACATTCTTAACAACAGACATATCCTTGCAAATGATTACTTTTGCTTTATTAGAAGGAAGCTAGCAAACTGTCAATTAAATAATATACACACACACAAAGACCATGATTTTCCTCTGAATTAGAACAATTTTCTGAAAGAGGATAAACACATAAACGTGCTCAGCTAGTGCATAGCAAATCAGAAAATAACATTGTACTTATATAATGCAGCATTGCAATAGTCTTTTCAGCTAGTGAATGAACTCTATGAAAGTGTTGAGCAAAGGACCTTGAATGCTACAATGACAAAAACATCCTGAACATGGCTTACTCTGCAGAACACAAATTAATACATGTATCAATACTGAGAGGACAATCAAAATTTATTTTTCATTGATTTTAAGAAATTTTCTGCAAACAGGAACAGATGTAAATCCTTGCTGATTAAGGCCTTGTCATTCCTGAATCAAACCATGGGCCTCATTATGAGTCTGGTGATCCATGGACCGCCAGACTTGCAGTGGCAATCGGGCCACCACATTATGATCACGGCGGAGCCGGCACGGTCTGACCACCGGCGGTTCTGGCAGTCTTAATCCGCCAGGGAAGCGCTGCTTGCAGCCCTGCTCTCTGGCTTACGACCCGCGTTTCCACCAGCCTTTGCATGGCGGTCGGACCGCCACCTCTTCACCCCTCTCTTCACTCCTATATTGCACAGCCCTTTCTTTCTTGTCTTACGCCCATCTTTTTCATCCAAAACATCCACATAGCACAGTCCTGGTAAAATTAATATCAGGGCTGTCCAAGACCATCCACTAACACTTGTTAATCAACACACTCACCAACATGATGGGAAATAGGCAAGCCAAATACCCCGAACAGCACTGAAACATTTTGGTGAATCTACAGACCACACCAAGAAAATGCTATGTCATTGAACTACTGATGACTGAACACAGCATTATAAAAATAACACACCCACAAATACACTCTTAGAATTCAAAAAGCAAAACTAGAATCCAGTCTACATGGGCTCCTTGAAACCATACCTGGAAGGTAGCACAGTCCTTTAGGCCCTCATTCCAACCCTGACGGTCAGTGTTAAACCAGCGGCCAAACCTCAAACAGGCTGGCGGGTAAAAAAATGGAATTCCGACCCTGGCGGAAACCGCCAACAGAGACCGCCACATTACCCCACCGCCCGCCACAGCGGCACAAACAAACAGCGTGGTGGTCACCGCCAACAGACAGGCGGGAGACAATGTACCGCCTACCCTATCACAACCTACCAATCCGCCACCTTTTCCGGGGCGGTAGCCCCGCCGATAAAAACACGGCGGAAACAGACATTTCGAAGGGAAACGCTCACCTCCATACAGCCCACGAGGAATAAGGACAGCATGGAACCCGAACTCCACATACTCCCAGCGATTGTGTTCCTACTCCTCTACCAGGAGCACGAATGCTGGTGCAGAAGACAACGCTGAGTACTGCACCTACAACACAGGGGAGGGGGGTGGAGAAAATATTACGGGTACACACATACGCGACACACCCACCCTCACCCTCACCCACTACAACACACACATCAATGCGTAGCAATACATCAGAGTGACACCCCCCAAACCCCCCGGAAGAATGCAAACACAAAATGAAATGATTCTAAACATAGGAATATATTGTATTACTGGCTTGAATATATCATTCTACATCAAAAACTGTTATATACATAAATGTACAAGTCCGAGCATTGTAGCATGTATTGTCCGTGGACCACTGGGCCCAAATCACATGGGCAAAGCCCACACAACATACCTGACTCCAATGGAGAGAACACTGCAGGGGCATCAGATAGCAAAACTACAGGCACCTCAGGGGGAAGGGAAGGGGGGGCACCTCAGCCAGATGAGTCCACAACGCCAGATCCACGAGGGGCCTCCATGGCCACTGTTCAATCCTGGGGAGTGCAAAGCCACAGTCTCTCAAGTCCGGACAGTGGGTGGGTTGCCCACTGTGCCATCCTGGGGAGTGCAAAGCCACAGTCTCACAAGTCTCACAAGTGGGTGGGTTGCCCACTGTTACATCCTGGTGAGTGCAAAGCCACAGTCTCTCAAGTCTCTACAGTGGGTGGGTTGCCCACTGTTCCATCCTGGGGAGTACAAAAGCCACAGTCTCTCAAGTTTCACAAGTGGGTGGGTTGCCCACTGTTCAATCCTGGCGAGTGCAAAGCCACAGTCTCACAAGTGGATAACAGACTGCACTGGTTCTGGGTGGGGCCTGGTGCCCAGACTGCTTCGTGCAGCCCTGGCGCTCATGGTTCAGCGGTGCTTGAGATGAATTGCCAGTTCAGCGGTGCTTGAGACGGCGGTGCCCAGTTCAGCAGTGCTTGAGACGGCGGTGCCCACTTCAGCGGTGCTTGAGATGAAGGGCCCAGTTCAGCGGTGCTTGAGATGAAGGGCCCAGTTCAGCGGTGCTTGACATGAAGGGCCCAGTTCAGCGGTGCTTGAGGCGGCGGTGCCCAGTTCAGCGGTGCTTGAGACGGCAGTGCCCAGTTCAGCGGTGCTTGAGATGAAGGACCCAGTTCAGCGGTGCTTGACATGAAGGGCCCAGTTCAGCGGTGCTTGAGACGGCGGTGCCCAGTTCAGCGGTGCTTGAGATGAAGGGCCCAGTTCAGCGGTGCTTGAGATGAAGGGCCCAGTTCAGCGATGCTTGAGACGGCGGTACCCAGTTCAGCGGTGCTTGAGATGAAGGGCCCAGTTCAGCGGTGCTTGAGACGGCGGTGCCCAGTTCAGCGGTGCTTGAGACGGCGGTGCCCAGTTCAGCGGTGCTTGAGACGGCGGTGCCCAGTTCAGCGGTGCTTGAGATGAAGGGCCCAGTTCAGCAGTGCTTGACATGAAGGGCCCAGTTCAGCGGTGCTTGAGACGGCGGTGCCCAGTTCAGCGGTGCTTGAGACGGCGGTGCCCAGTTCAGCGGTGCTTGAGACGGCGGTGCCCAGTTCAGCGGTGCTTGAGATGAAGGGCCCAGTTCAGCGGTGCTTGACATGAAGGGCCCAGTTCAGCGGTGCTTGAGACGGCGGTGCCCTGTTCAGCGGTGCTTGAGACGGCGGTGCCCAGTTCAGCAGTGCTTGAGATGAAGGGCCCAGTTCAGCGGTGCTTGACCTGAAGGGCCCAGTTCAGCGTGCTTGAGACGGCGGTGCCCAGTTCAGCGGTGCTTGAGATGAAGGGCCCAGTTCAGCGGTGCTTGAGATGAAGGGCCCAGTTCAGCGGTGCTTGACATGAAGGGCCCAGTTCAGCGGTGCTTGAGACGGCGGTGCCCAGTTCAGCGGTGCTTGAGACGGCGGTGACCAATTCAGCGGTGCTTGAGATGAAGGGCCCAGTTCAGCGGTGCTTCAGATGAAGGGCCCAGTTCAGCGGTGCTTGAGACGGCGGTGCCCAGTTCAGCGGTGCTTGAGAAGAAGGGCCCAGTTCAGCGGTGCTTGAGACGGTGGTGCCCAGTTCAGCGGTGCTTGAGATGAAGGGCCCAGTTCAGCGGTGCTTGAGATGAAGGGCCCAGCTCAGCGGTGCTTGACATGAAGGGCCCAGTTCAGAGGATCTGGCCATGGCGTTGAGCTCATTTGCCACCTGTCCTGTGGCTGGCAGTGCCTTCCTGCCCATCTGTCCTGTGGCTGGCGGTGCCTTCCTGTCCCATCTGTCCTGTGGCTGGCGGGGCCCTCCTGGGCTGCAGTGCCGGGCATGTTGGTGGCCTCCTGCCCACCTGGGATGGGGCTGGCGGGGCCCTCCTGGCCAGCTGGGCTGATGGCGGTCTTGCCGGGCGTGCTGCCCTTCCCAGCCTTCCCTGATCGCCTGTGGCCCTTCCCCACCTTGGGAGGTGTGACTGCTGTCTCCACACCTCCTGCCGGAGCCATGGTAGGTGTTTTTGTGCCTGGTGTCTTGACCCTCTCGCGCCGGCCACTGCCTATCTTTGATTGTTTCTCCGTGGTGGGCTGCCCGTGCCTTGGCTCCGTACTGAACTGGCTGCCCTGGAGGGTGGGGGACTCCATAGTCCATGGCAGACTGTCATCACAGGGCCCGGTTTTGTGGTGGCTGAGGTGCTTACTGGAGTCCTATGACATGGACGGGGTGGGAGAGTTGGTGGAAAGAGGTTAAGTTTGGACAGGAAAAGCTTTTTAGGAGCAATGGGAGGGGTAGGTGTAGTGGGTATGGGAGTGGAGGAAGAGGATGTGGTTGTAGGAGTTTGAAGTCTGGTGTCTTTGGGTGCAGGTGCTTGGGCTGGAGGCTGTCGTGAGGTGGATGGCTGTTGGGTGGGTGGCTGCCTGCGTTTGTGTATCTTGGAAGAGGGGGTCACAGACACACTGGGAGAGGACATGGGGGACGTGTAAATGGCAGTGGGGGTGGTGACTGCACGTGTGCGGGGGTGCTGGTGTGTGTGCTGGTGATGGACGTAGTGGCTGAAGATGTAGTGCATGCAGGTGTGAGTGGAGACGTGACAGGGAGGGAGGAGGGAGACGAGGAGGAGGGGGACACAGTGGAGGCAGTGGGTGTTGGTATGTCTGTATGTGGATGTTGCTTGTGTGAATGCCTGTGTGATGTGTGGTGCTTATGTCTGCCTGAGCTTCCCTTGGGTGTTGAGGTGTGTGCAGGCTGGTCTGATGGCGTGTCTGGGATAGGCAGAGGTACATGTGATAGGGTCTGGGTGGAGGAAGTTGGACGGGGGAGGCTAGAGACAGGGACAATGGCTGTCATCAGTGCTGAGGTCAGAGTGTTGGACGATCGCTGAAGAGCAGCCTGACCAGAATGAATGCCCTCCAGGTATGCATTACTCTGGTGCACCTCTCTTTTGACACCCTGGATGGCATTCAATATGGTAGACTGCCCAACAGTGAGCGTCCTCAGGAGGTCAATGATCTCCTCACTGAGGGCAGCAGGGGTGACTGGGGCAGGGCCTGAGGTGCCTGGGGCGAAGGAGATGCCCACCTTCCTGGGTGAGCGGGCACGGGGCAAACGCTGAGGGGCTGCTGGGAGGGCGGTGCTGGTGCGCTGGGTGGCGGCTGTACCTGTTGTTGCGGGGGGCACAGATGTTGCCGCAACCACAAGGGAGCTCCCTTCAGAGGACGAGTCCGTGTCACTTATGTCTGCCCGAGTCCCCGCTGTGGAGCTCCCCTCGCCCTCCGTCCCACTGGTGAAATCGGAATCCGTTGCATGGCCCTCCATGGCCATGTGGGATGCAGCTCCCTTGTGCTCCGATGCCACTTCTCCTCCGCCTGATGATGCTAATGCACACATGAACAGGAAAAACACAAAAAAGGGGAGGGGGAGAAAATAAAGACATGTTGAGTGCATGCATTGGCGACACCTTTGGCGGACAGGACAGACACAGAAGCCCCCTGAACTACTCCGCGAACTTGGGGTCCACTACTCAATCAGTGGGACATGGCCTACAAGCCTATGGACGACATCTGCACACATAGATGACACAGGGCCATGAATAGCTGTACTTGGCACCCTACAGAGGTGGGTGGCGGGGCACAGGGCCATGCCTTACGGAGGGGCCTAGCCTACAGAACTCGCCCTGGCCTAGGGAGACCCACAGCCCTCCTCCCCCACCCAGACACCTCCACTGCGCGCAAAGTCACCAGAATAAGAGTCTACTCACCCCCTTGTGTCTGCTGTGATGTCCTCACGCGCCCATCCAAATCGGGGTAGGCCACCGCCAGGATCCGGAATATCAGGGGGGGCAAAGTCCGACTGGCACCCCTCCCACGTTGGGAGGCCATCCCCAGCTGAGCCTCCGCCGTCTTCCTGCTCCAGCGTCGGATGTCCTCCCATCTCTTCCGGCAGTGGGTGCCCGTCTCTGGTGGACCCCCAGGGTCCGGACGTCCTTGGCGATGGCACGCCAAATATCAATCTTCTGGTGGGCGCTGACCTATGTGAAATGTACAGGGGTAGAAAAAGAGTCACCACCTTCTGCACCCTCAATGTGAGTGGCCCCCCATCCCTACCCTTGCCATGTGGCACATGCTCTCATCCGTCGTTTGATGCATGCCTCAATCACTCCCCTCCCCACCATCTTTCATCCACCCCACTCAACACAGGCATTGGCCACTAAGCATGGCCTCAGTGTACTTACCTGTTGGTCTGGAGGACCGTAGAGTAGCGCATACTGGGGGAGGACCCCATCCACGAGTTTCTCCAATTCCTGAGCAGTGAAGGCAGGGGCCCTTTCCCCAGTCGCATGAGCCATTGTCTCTTCCAGACCGAGGTCACAACAGCACTTGCAGTGTAGGTCCTCTCCTGTCGAAGATCAGGTATCGAGTGATTAAGCTGATAGAAAATAGCGGTCACGCCCGCGGCGGTGCGTACCGCGGCAGTGCGTACCGCGACCGCCGGCGCACATCGTCATTGGCTCCTGAGACCCTTTGGGTTCAATGTTAACCAATGCTGATTTGCGCCGCGGTCTTTGACCGCCTACCGCCATGGTGTGCCACGCCAGCGCATTTACCTCACATCCCCATGTCGCACTTCACAGGTCAGGCAGCCGCCATTTCAAGGGCCCACATGGCTTACTTTTTACTGCGTCACACATACCTAGGCCTTGCATCAACACTCATACAAGCCATTCAATGCATTGGGATTCGTGTTTAGTGCAAGTTGGGGTTACGTACCTGTGGGTTGATTGACTCTGTGCTCGCTGTTGTCCTTCATAGGCACCATCCGCTGGGACATGCGAGGAGATGGAGGAATCTTCCCGTGTACAGACCGCTGGTAGACCTGTCGACAATGGAGGAAAGACATGTCATACTGACATACAGGCTTGACCGAGCCACTATTCATGAACTGTGTGCCCAGCTGGAGCCAGACCTGATGTCACCAATCCGCCAACCCACAGAGATCCCCCCTCTAGTGCAGGTGCTGTCAGTGCTCCATTTCTTTGCAAGTGGGTCATTTCAAACAACAGTGGCCATATCATCAGGGATGTCCAAGCCTATGTTTTCCAAGGTGTTGTCCAGAGTGTTGTCTGCCCTGCTGAAACACATGCAGAGCTACATCGTTTTCCCTGAGGTGGGGGATTTGCCTACAGTGAAGGGTGATTTCTATGCCCTTGGACATATCCCCAACATCATAGGTGCCATTGATGGGACCCATGTGGCTTTAGTACCCCCCAGCAGGAGTGAACAAGTGTACAGAAACAGGAAGAGTTATCATTCTATGAATGTACAGATGGTGTGTTTGGCAGACCAGTACATCTCCCATGTTAATGCTAAGTTCCCTGGCTCAGTGCATGACGCGTACATCATGCGGAATAGCAGCATCCCTTACGTGATGGGTCAACTCCAGAGGCAACGTGTGTGGCTAATTGGTGACTCGGGTTACCCCAACCTGTCATGGCTACTGACCCCAGTGAGGAATCCCAGGACAAGGGCAGAGGAACGGTACAATGAGGCCCATGGGCGAACTAGGAGGGTGATCGAGCGGACCTACGGCCTCCTGAAGGCCAGGTTCAGGTGCCTCCATATGACAGGTGGATCCCTATTGTACTCACCAAAGAAGGTGTGCCAGACCATCGTGGCCTGCTGTATGCTTCACAACCTGGCTTTGCGATGCCAGATGCCTTTTCTGCAGGAGGATTGTCCAGATGGTGATGTTGTAGCAGCTGTGGAGCCTGTGGAGAGTGAAGACGAGGAAGCTGAATAGGACGACATAGACAACAGGAACGCAGTAATACAAAAGTATTTTCAATGACACACAGGTAAGATTCCAACCCGGCATTTTACATATACTTAACCCCTACTACCTCTCTCCTGTCTGACCTTTTCCACCAGTGTATGGTAACTGAGTTCAATCAATCAATCAATCAAAGCAATTTATATAGCGTACTACTCACCCGGAGGGTCTCAAGGCGCTAGGGGAGGGGGGGTCCGCTACTGCTCGAACAGCCAGGTCTTGAGCTGCTTCCTGAAGGCAAGGTGGTCCTGGTTCAGGCGGAGGTGGGTCGGGAGGGAGTTCCAAGTCTTGGCGGCCAGGTAGGAGAAGGACCTTCCTCCTGAGGTGGCTCTTCGGATGCGGGGGACGGCGGCGAGGGCGTAGCCAGTTGATCGAAGCTGGCGTGTGAGAGCGTAGAAGTTGAGGTGGCTGTTGAGGTATCCTGGGCCTTGGTTGTGTAGGGCTTTGTGTGCGTGGGTGAGGAGACGGAAGGTGATTCTCTTGTTGACCGGGAGCCAGTGCAGATCTCTCAGGTGTTCGGAGATGTGGCTGCGACGGGGGATGTCCAGGATGAGTCGTGCTGAGGCGTTCTGAATCCGCTGGAGTCTCTTCTGGAGTTTGGCGGTGATTCCGGCGTAGAGGGAGTTGCCGTAGTCCAGACAGCTGGTGACGAGGGCCTGGGTGACCGACTTCCTGGTCTCGGTGGGGATCCACCGGAAGATCTTACGTAGCATGCGCAGGATGTTGAAGCACGATGAGGAGACGGCGTTGACTTGTCTGGTCATGGAGAGGGAGGAGTCCAGGATGAAGCCCAGGTTGCGTGCCTGGTCTGTTGGTTTGGGTGCGCTGCCCAGGGCGGGGGCCACCAGGAGTCGTCCCAGGCCGAGGGTGAAGATCCCAGGATGAGGACTTCCGTCTTGTCGGAGTTCAGTTTCAGGCGGCTGTTCGTCATCCAATTGGCTACGTCTGTCATCCCTTCGTGTAGGTTGGCTCTGGCGGTAGCGGGGTCATTGGTGAGGGAGAGGATCAGCTGGGTGTCGTCGGCGTAGGAGATGATGTTGAGGTTGTGTTGGCGTGTGATGGCTGCGAGGGGGCTCATGTAGACGTTGAAGAGGGTAGGGCTGAGCGAGGAGCCTTGAGGAACGCCGCAGATGACTTCAGTGGCTTCTGATCTGAACGGGGGAGGCGGACTCTCTGTGTCCTTCCGGCGAGGAACGAGATGATCCATTCCAATGCCTTCTCCTGGATTCCGACGTTGCTGAGGCGCTGCACTAGGGTACGGTGGCAGACAGTGTCGAAGGCCGCGGAGAGGTCAAGGAGGATGAGGGCCGCTGTTTCTCCGTTGTCGAGCAGGGCTCGGATATCATCGGTGGCTGCGATCAGGGCGGTCTCGGTGCTGTGGTTGGCCCGGAAGCCAGACTGCGAGGGGTCGAGGGATCCGTACGTCTCAAGGAAGGCGGCCAGCTGCTTGTTGACGGTCTTCTCGATGACTTTTGCCGGAAACGGGAGCAGCAAGATGGGGCGGTAGTTCTTGAGGTCGGTGGGGTCGGCTGATGGCTTCTTTAGTAGAGCGCTGAGTTCGGCGTGCTTCCAGCTCTCCGGGAAGGTACCGGTGTCGAAAGAGGTGTTGATGATGTCCCGTAGGTGGGGTGCGATGACAGCGTCGGCCTTGTTGAAGACGTGGTGAGTGCAGGGGTCGGTCGGAGATCCGGAGTGGATGGAGTTCATCGTGCGGACGGTGTCTTCGGTGCTGATTGGGGTCCAGGCGCGGAGGGTTGTTGAGGGGAGCGGTGGTTCCGTCGTGGCGTGCGTCGTTTGAGCGCTGAAGCTGTTGTGTATGTCTGCAATCTTGTTGTGGATGTAGGAGGCGAGGGAGTTGCTGAGGTCTTGTGAGGGGGTGATGTCGTTGTTTCCGGCGTTGGGGTTGGAGAGCTCTTTAACGATGTTGAAGAGTTCCTTGCTGTTGTGGGCGTTGTTGTCCAGTCGTTCCTTGAATGCAGTTTTCTTGGTGGCGTGGATCAGTTGGTGGTGTTGTCGGGTGGCGAATTTGAGGGCAGTCATGTTGTTCGGTGTTGGGTCTCTGCGCCAGGCTTTCTCGAGGGCTCGGCAGTTCTTCTTGGAGCTCTTGAGTTCGTCGGTGAACCATGGGGCTTTCTTGCTGCCGGGTCTGCTAGGCGGGGTCTTCAGAGGGACGAGGTCGTCTGCGCAGTTGCTGATCCACTTCGCGAGGTTGGTGGCCGCCTGGCTTGGGTTTGTTGCGTTGGTGGGAGGGTTCATGCTCAGGGAAGTCGCGAGTTGGTCGGCTGTGACCTTGTTCCAGCTTCTGCGTGCAACCTGTTGCTGGTGGTGGTGGATCGTGGTCCTTCTGAAGCTGAAGTGGACGCAGCTGTGGTCCGTCCAGTGGAGTCCGGTGGCGTGGCTGAAGGCGATGTCCTTGCTGGATGAGAACACGGGGTCGAGTGTGTGTCCGGCGTAGTGGGTGGGGGTGGTCACCAGCTGCTTGTGACTTTCCCTTCCAATTTCAGAGATGTGGGCCCCACTGCGTGACATCTGCTTTGTTTCCCCATGGACTACAGCTGTGTGACTGTGGTATATTGGCATCACAATGTAAATATGCATTTTTGGCACGGTAATGTCTAATACATTTGTACAAACTCACAGCCAGACTCCTGATTGTTTTGTGCAATAACTGTGTTTATTTCAGTGCTCTATATTGGTGGGTGATTGCAAATCGGTGAGGGGTGATGGTGGAGGATTGTCCATGGCAGAGTCCAGACTATTAGTATCACAGGTGCATTGATCAAATGCCTGTGGAAAGTGGAGCATGGGCAGTATAAGGATGGACAGCGTGTCAATGTGGGACAGTGGGATGACAATCAGGGAGGTATCCTTTCCTGGCGGGGGTCTTGGCATCTTACTCTGTCTTCTTCCTGGATCTCAGGGCCCGCTTGCGGGGTGGTTCTCCTTCTGCAGGGGGTGGGGTGCTGGTGGCCTGTTGGTCCTGTGGCGGGCCTCCTGTCCACTAGCGCCAGCAGAGGTGGTAGGCAGTTCTTGGTCCATGCTAGTGTCAGGGGCCCTTTGTGGTGCCACAGTGTTCCGCAATGTGGTGACTACCTGATTCAGAGCCCCTACAATGGTGGCCATGGCGGAACTGATGTTTCGTAGTTCCTCCCTGAACCCCAAATACTGTTCCTCCTGCAGAAGCTGGATCTCCTGAAACCTGGCCAGGACCGTCGCCATCGTCTCCTGGGAGTGGTGGTAGGCTCCCATGATGGAGGAGAGGGCCTCGTGGAGAGTGGGTTCCCTGGGCCTGTCTCCCCCCTGTCGCACAGCAGCCCTCCCAGTTCCCCTGTTTCCCTGGGCCTCTGTCCCCTGGACCATGTGCCCACTACCACTGCCCCCAGGTCCCTGTTGTTGTTGGGGTGGTGGGTTAACCTGGGTGCCCTGTAGTGGTGGACACACCGCTGATTGACGTGTCCTGGGGACGGAGGGATGGGCCCGCTGGGTGGGTGCTGTGCTAGTGTTCCCAGAGGGGGGAGGGTCTGCTATGGGCTGTGGCTGTCTGAGGGGAACCAACTGTCCAGAGGTCCCCGATGGGCCGGGCTGGTCATCTAGATCCAGGTCGACAGAGGTGCTGTCCTCACTGTGGGCCTCTTCTGGGGGTGGGGTGGACATTTGGGGACCCTCCTGCGTGGTGACGTGGCGTTCGGGTCCTGCAGGGGTATAAAAGTATGGTTATTGCATTTGTGTGTGCCATAGCGTGTAATGGGTGGGTGCCCGTGTACCCCAGTGCTGGCATTCCCGTGTGGGGGCTTTTGTGACGGTGGTTTGGGGGGGGATGGGTATGTGCAGTGGGCATGCTTTGTTGATGGGTGTCCATGCTTTGTGGTCGCATGCAGGGCTTGGGGTTGGGATGGGTGGGCTGTGATGGGGAAACATTTGCAAGGAGCAGGATGTGATGGGGGTGAGGGTGGGGGTATGAGTTGGCATGCTGGTGGGGTGGGAGGATGAAGTAGTGAAGATGAGACTTACCAGAGTCCATTCCTCCAGATACTCCTGCGAGGCCCTCAGGATGCAGGATTGCCAAGACCTGCTCCTCCCATGTTGTGAATTCTGGGGGAGGAGGTGGGGGTCCGCCGCCAGTCCGCTGCACCGCGATGTTGTGCCTGGATACCATTGAACCACCTTCCCCCATAGGTCGTTCCACCGCTTCCTGATGTCGTCCCTATTTCTTGGGTGCTGTCCCACAGCGTTAACCCTATCGACTATTCTGCTCCATAGCTCCATCTTCCTGGCAATGGTGCTGTGCTGCACCTGTGTCCCGAAGAGCTGTGGCTCTACCCGTACAGTTTCCTCCACCATGACCCTGAGTTCATCCTCCGAGAACCTGGGGTGTCTTTGTGGTGCCATGGGGTGGTGTGGGTGATGTTGTGGGGTGGATTGTGTGGTGATGTGTAGTGGTGTGTTGTGTGAAGTGCGTGGAAATATTGCTGGGTAAAAGTAAAATGCGCGTCTGGGTGCTCAGTTCTCTTTTTCTCAGTGCGTGGTCCCGATTCTGTAGCAGTGGGGGTTTGTGGGTGATGTGGGTGTGTGTTTTATATTGTAATGGGTGTGTGGGAGTGGTGTGTGTATGTGTATCAGGTGTGTGTATTTGTAATTGTCCAATGTGGCTGTGTTTTGTAAGTGTGTGTGTATTATGAGCGCGCCGGTGTGTACCGCCAATAGAATACAGCGGTTGAAAGACCACCGCGTGGATTCGTGTATCGTGATAGTGTGGGCGTATTTCTGTTGGCGTGACGGTGGAGGTTTGGTCATCGCCAGTTTCTTGCTGCCCTTTGGTGTTGCGGACTTTTGTGGATGTCTGTATTTTGGCGGTTTGCCTGTTGTGGGTCAGAATGACCGTGGCGGTTTACCGCGGCGGTATGTTGGCGGTCTTCTGACAGCGGTAAGCGGCTTTTACCGCCAAGGTTGGAATGACCACCTTAGTGCCAAAAGCAGTAACCCATTGAGCTATCTACATAAAATACAAACTTGGATTAGCCTGTTATACATTGTGCTTTTCAGCAGGAACAAAACTCTTTATGGCACTTCATGAGTTAAAACTAGGACTATAGATAACACACATCTCTATGGCAAGTGCATTAGCCACCAAAGTTATTTTACCTTTATTAATATTCCCTGAAAATTGCTGGGAACAGGAGCTCTTCATCAGGTACATTACATCCTAAGATAATTTGCAAAGCAGTTTTTTGGTGACTAATTAAGTAAGGCAAAAATAAATAAATGTATAAGTTCACTGTAGGGATCTGCTTTTCATGACTTGGTCCCTCGCAACTTCGGATTCAATTTTACCATGAAGCTGCCATGTCAGACCAGCGGTATTATAATGACTTCCTCCACCACCCTGGGACTACTGCCTGAAAGCATAAATGGTTCAATGAACAGCTGTACAATCCTTCAAACTCAAAACCCTTCTGAATGATACTTCATCATTAAATATTTTGAGATGAAAATATGAGTCTTGATATTGACTTTTTTGGAGAAGTTCTTCAAGTGTGGTCTAAAACAGAACTTAAAGAGTGAATGCAGTAGGTGTTCATGGTACCTGGTTGTGGGATCAGTTTTGGGTCAATGCCACTTCCAGGGTCTGTGTTCCTGGGCACTACTGAGGTTAGGGGACTCTGGCGACATCCCTACCTGGTCACATGAGCCAGAAGTGACACTGCCTCCGGGTTAGGGGTCACAGGTGACAGCCCTACCTTGTGGGATGAGCCAGAAGTGATGTCGCAATGACTTCATTTCCGGAGGGGAGGTTTCCGGGATAGGGGTCGTAGGTGGCATCCCTACCTGGTCACATGGGTCGGAAGTGATGTTATTTCCATGTTTGGGGTTACCGCCAACATCACAACCTGGTCAAACGGGCTGGAAGTGATGTCACTTCCAATTAGGAGTGACTGGTAACTTCACAACCTGGTCATGTGGGCCGGATATGATAAAAGTCAGCTGGACCATACCTGCAGTGAGGGAAGGAGGGTTCAGGGTGTATGCCCGCCTTATGCATTCGGGTCGGTGTAAGGTAAGTCATGTACAGGTAATATGTTTGAACCAACATTAGGTATGAGGAGATAGCAAATTCTCAGGAACCCATTAAAGCATCTTTCCAGTCCTCCTTATCTATGGAGCCCAGACAGTCCTCCCAGTGGAGTTTATTGTGTTCCAGTGTGCCCAGTGAGTGGACAACTAAAGAACAGTAGATCTGTGAGATCCCACCCCAACCAAGGTCTCCCAGGAATAATTGAGCTTCCAGTGGACTATATTATGGCAGTGTTACAGCCGTTGAGACAAGAACTTGAATAGCATGCCTTAATTGAAGATACTTAAAGAACTGCTGTGAGAGCATAAGTGTTCTGGAGATCTTGGGAGGAGCAGATGTGTGATCCAGACCAAACATCTCCCAGTTGTATGATCCTGATCAGGTCCCAAGCTCTGAACTCCTGGAGTGTCGTGACCTCTTTTAACCAGAGGGGTCTGTTGTGTGAGTCTGGCCTCCCATCGTACGTGTTGGAGCGGGGCTCTCCATGCAAGGAAAATCACCCTGGGGCATGGATTTGGGGACCGGCGAGCCATAAAACAAGGCCTGTATACTGGGAAAACTCTCAGGGTCAATTCTAGTCATTAAGCAGGATCAGACCATCCTCATGTGAACTACTTGTTAGTAACGAGAAGGTGAGAGGTCAAGTAATACAGGTACAGATTGGCCTTTCCCAGGCTAGCATCTAATGATCCATGTTGGCAGTTTGCAAATGCAAGACGAGGACGAGATCCATGCCATAAGAATGTCCTTGCTGTACTTTCCAGAGTACGGAACCAAGCTCGGAGCAGATGGAGTGGAAGGTTTTGGAAAATGTATAAAAATCGTAGGAGGATCATCATTTTATATAGATCAATGCATCCCATCACGTTTAGGGGGAGGGACAGCCATCTAGTGAGGTCTGTCTAGGCTTTCTGAACTAGAGGTCGAGGATTAAGGGACCATGCAAGCTCTGGGTGCAGTGTACTCCAAATACCCAGATGCTTGAAGATAAGCGGCCATATGGGAATATTCATCTGCCAGTCAAAATAGTCTTGATGTGGTTAGGGGGGCCAGAATGGATTTAGCAGAGTTGACCAGAAGGCCTGATGCTATACCAAAGTTGTACAGTAGGTGAAGGCTCCGTGGACCACTCTGGAAGGGGTGTGCAAGGTACAAGAGTACGTTGGTGGCCTATATAGCCATGCGGTCTTCCTGGCAATTGCCCCAATTCCAGCCCTGTAGTTGGGCATCCGTACGGATGACCTGAGACAAAGGCTCTATTGCCAACACAAACATGAGTGGGGACAGAGGGCACCCCTGTCCGGTCCCTCACTCAATAGGCAAAGCTGTAGAAAGGAGCCTGTGAATCTGGACATGGGCCGTCAGATTAGAATTGAGAGCATACACCATACCGCAAAATTTAGGTCTGAAGCCTGCTCAGGTCAGTACTAACTGTGGGTACTGCCAATTCACTGTATCGAAGGCTTTTTTTAAATCAATGAAAACGAGTGCCAAGTTACAAGGCAGATGGGTGTGGTGGGCCAGGGCTACATGAAGTCTATGGAGGCAGAGTTTAGTACTGCGAGATGGCC
Organism: Pleurodeles waltl; assembly: GCF_031143425.1. NCBI lineage: Eukaryota > Metazoa > Chordata > Amphibia > Caudata > Salamandridae > Pleurodeles > Pleurodeles waltl. The sequence goes on along the minus strand of NC_090445.1, from coordinate 1,314,771,717 downwards.
TAAAGCCATATTGATCTGTGTGGCTTCAAGTCGCTGGGAGAGTTTTAACTAGCTAGTATAGTCCCAAAATTCTTTACCGCCCCTTTAAGGAGCAATATTGGATGGTACTCCTTACACAAATTCAAGGGTGGTTGCGGCTTGAGAATCACCACCACTGTTGTGGTGTCTAGGTTTGGAGGAAATGTTTCCATGTGGCAGGCCTCCCTATGTAATGATAGTAGGTTGGCACAAGGAAGTCTCAGAAACAAGTTTAATATTAGTGGGAAAGCCGCCCGGATTTGGAGTTTTCCCAGCTGCCAATCGAGCCAGGGCATCAAACACCTCTGTGGCCGTAATTGGTTCGTCGAAGTTCTGGATTTCAATTGAGGTCAGATGGGGAAGAAGGATCACGTCCAGAAACTGCCCTGGGAGGGACATGTTTTACCTTGCTGAGGCAGAGTAAAGCTTTTGGTAGTGGGAACTACAGTGTCATCCAGCATCTCAGGATGATCCTGTCACTTGGTGGTGTGTGGTTAATCAATACAACAGTTTCCCATTTTTGCTCCCCATCCCTACACCTTTGCCGTTGTGGCACCCCTGAGAAGTTTGGCAGCACCCATGGAGCACTGACAGATTTCCTCATGGATCGGACCTAATTGGTGAAAAAGTTCATCCTGAGGATGGGATGTAAGTCGTCTCTCCAAACGGAGAGCATGTGCTTCTAACTGAGTGATGTGCATGGACTTATCATATTCCTAAGCTCAGATATGGCCCTTGGCATTACCTCGTAGTATTGCTTGCTAACGTCCCACCGGGTGCCCACCACTGCCACCGACCCGTCATTGTGACAGGTATAAGCCTAAAGTTCAGCATTCGGTGCTTGGGTGAATTACTTGTCCTGGAAATACCAGGTAATAAGGCATCACATAGGGCGTTGGCTGAGACTGGGGACACATAGATAGAAAAGAAGAAGGGAGTGATCTGAGATCCCATGGGGCAATATTTGGATCTGGGACAGCAACCCATAGCCCGGAGCCCGCAAAAGCCCCAAGCCTATCCATGAATGGGTATGGTGAGCCGCTGAGTCATGTGTATACTGGCGGGTTCTTGGGTTCCACGTCCTCAAGGCATCATACAGGCCAAATTCAGCAAGCCAGTCAGTAAGCTGGCGCACCCCGGCTGTTCTACAGGTGGTGGGGGCCCAGTTGTGTCAAGATCTATATTAGGGATCACATTGAAATCTCCCCCTATTATCATGAGACCCTGGAGGATCTTTAGGAGAATCACAAACAACTCCCGAAGGCTATCGGTGAGAGTGGTAGGAGACACATAGACGCTTACCAAGTTGATCACCTGCCCTTCCAACAACCCGATCAGGGCAATAAAATGGCCACCCTGATCTAGCAGGTCATGAAGGACTGTAAGAGAGAATAAATTCCGGAGAAGAACAGCCACACTCCTAGACCGTGGGTATATCCTGAATGGAAGACCCTGCTGTATCACTTTCTCACCATGAACGGACAATGGTCCCCATGAGGTGGGTCTCCTGGAGTAACAATACCTCGGGGAGGTGGCGATGGGTGTATGCTAGGACCGCTGCCCGTTTCACACTGTCCAGCAGGCGGTTTAACGTTCCACATTAGTGTTCGGAAAGTCATCGTGTGTGAGGGTGGATATGTTGGATGGTGTAGAGCAATGGTTGGACCTGTTGAGGCCCGATATCTGGACGTGAAGCCAGTCAACCATGTGTCATGTTTAGTTATTTGTCTTAAATTGCTATCCTGACAAGGATGAGTAAGTGTGCCACAACCTAAAGGGGAAAGAAAGAAGTAAGCATACATGGATTGTCTAACATAGCAAACCCTAATCAAGAACCGGCAAAGCAATTCCCACAACCCAACTCCGGCGCCTCCCCATACTTCTACCACAGAAGCATCTGTCGCCCTGAGAAAAAGATTGGTTAATACAAACAATATGATCAATATCATAAGGACTTTAAAGATGGGTGGAACCCCTTCCCCTAGCAAGAAAACAATCCAGTGTGGCAAGGCGCCATCCTGTTGAGCAGGAGCCCTAACAGATAACATGTGCTGCACTTGATGTATGGTCTTGCAAGTTCACCCGAGAGTCAGCCCAGATCATGCAGAGTGTCAGGTGCTGAGTGTGTGTCAGGCACTCGGGACCTTTAAAGCACTGGACTACAGAAAACATCAGTATCTGAGTGTAGGTGGACCGGTGTGGGGGGGCGGAGACCATCGGGTCCAGTCTCTGCTGAATCCTCCACCTCCCCCTCTGAAGCAGGACTGGATGCTGTCCAAAGTGTCATGTTTTGGCAGTGACCGGCCTATGCAGCAGAGAAGCAGCAGGACCATGGAGGGGCTTATCCTCTGTAAGCCATTGCCAAGCAGCCTCTAGGTTGTCTAATAGGTATGATTTGTTGACGTGTATGACCCAGAGTCGGGCCGGAAACAGTAGGTAATATTACAGATCCATGGCCCTGAGTTATTGTTTGACCTCTGAGTAGGAGCATTGCTGTACCTCTCAGGTGTAGTCAGGAAATAGAAGAACTTTGGGATCGCTGAACTGAGTTTCGCCTGCATATGAGCTTCTCTGAGTATAGCATCTCGATCTCTGTAGTTGAGAATATGGGCGATAATAGGCCATGGAGAGGCTCCAGTTGGGTGCTTAGGGGTCAACGCTCAATGAACTCTTTCTATTGCAAACCAGGGGGACAATCGTTCTGGAGGCATCCATGATTTAATCCATTGCGCTATGTAGTCAGCTACCATTTGCAGTGCAGTGCCCTCAGTGCCCTCTGGAAGTCCGATCATGAGCAAGTTGTTTCGCCTGGGTCGATTTTCTGTATCTTCGACCCATCTGTGGAGTTCCTCCGTACGATTGAGCAGGAGACCTGTGTTTTAAGAGTAGAGACATTGTCTTCAACCGTGGAGATCCTGGGTTCAGTTTCTGTTATATGCGCAGTGGCGTTGCAGAGATCTTTGTGCAATAGCACTACATCCAGCTGTACTTCACCGATCTTCATCTCCACTGCTGTCTGCAATGTCTGGATTGCTTGGAGGATAGCAGTGAGGTCAGCAGATGAAGGGACAAACTGTTTCTGGTAGGTGGGCTAGGCTAGGCTGACCGCCAGTGGGCCGGGTCATGAATTGGTCCATAGGCGTATGAGATGTGGTGGTGCAGGTATGTCTACCTTTGCTCATCGCAGCAGTGGTCCTGACCAGTCAGGTCCCTTGTCACCGAAGAAGGAACAGCCTCCTTGCTACAAGACAATACCCTTCTAAGCGGCCGACTCTAAGGCCAGTAAGGAGTTTTCCCAAGAACCATAAGTAGAAATCCTAGAGGTAGGCAGCGACAGGGCAAAGCACAAGGACCTCCCCTGTTGATTTCAACAGTGCCCTCCCAGAAATGTACCAAAGCCCTAGGGGGTGGTAAATGTCACAGCAATTAGGCTCACCGTTAATGGGTTCTGCGGCCAGACCAGCATAGGAAGGCGCAGACCATCTAGTGGATCTCACAGCGCTGTCCCAAGGAAGGCATCGTGAGACACCGTGGAGCACACACCTCAACCCCTTCTCACTAGTTCACACCTCCAGTAAAGTCTCAGAGGACCACTGTTGCATGTTGGGTAGGAGTTCAAGATACCCAGCACACCCTCAGCTTCTCCCCTACGTGCGTGCCTGCAGCATGTAGGTGTCGCTGAGGGGGCACGCATTAATCAATATTAGAGTAGGAGGCCCGCCTCTGTGTCACTGTCCCCAAACAGTATAACAGAGGGGTTAGAAGATCAGGGAGGGTCCCCTGGCAGCACATCCAGGCCTTTCCATGAAAATACTGAAGGTGAGGTGAAATATCAGGCAGTCTATTGGGTCAACACACTTCCCCAACAGGCTCTAGGCGCCTAGTGCACCAGAGGTGCTAAGGGACCCTTATTGTAGCAGCAATTGTCTGAGCCCCAGTTACAAGGCCCTTCTTAATGGCATCCACTGGCTGCAGAGTTGGCTTCTCGTCGCTGGTTCAGGAGGAAGTTCCCTAGGCCGGAGGCTTCTCTCTGTGAAGCTCTGCACAGGAATGCGTTGGGCAGCCGAGCGGGAGCCCCTTCTGCATGATCGGTGCCCTGAGCGTTTGGGATCACTGGGAGAGGCAGGGCCCATTTCTGGGCATGCAGGTCCTGCAGGTAGTAGGCTGGACACAGCCCCTAGGGCAAATAGGGCCTTGATTCAGGGTCCAAGCAGAGCCTTGAACCACCACACGGCCACTCAGTTCTGGAGGCAAACGATGGTCTGCCTGGCACATATACCACACGGGCCAGTCCCCAGCAGCAGGAAGGAGGGCCTCTTGGCTCCCAGGCCAGGCCCGTACTCTCAGCTTCACCAGTCCCCGTGGCACAGCCTGGCCCTGGTTCTCGGGTGTTGCAGCTCTGTTCAGGCCTCTGCTTGGTAGGCCGCTGCCTCCCCACTCACAGGACCGTTCACCTCATGTGATTTCTTAGGTATGGTCAGAGTATCCTTGCCACCAGGTTGTGGGGTGCATATCAGGATGGTCGTTGGCAGCCTATGGAGCAGATTTGAATCGGATATTAGGAGTTCCTGAATGGAGCTCTAGTAAAAAGTGTCGGCCATGATGGCTGTCATGGCCACATCCCCCACCCATGTTTATAGTTAATTAAAAATGCAATCAAAACCTGTTTTTACAACTGTAACAAATCAAATGCACATCACAGCTGCTTTCAAATGTAAAGATAAAAACTAATGTTGCTTTACAGATAACGTACCTTTTGGATTTTTAAAGTGTCTTTCTGGGTTGTGCTTTAAAAAATGTATGATTGTGAGAGGAGCAAAGTAATTGTGAGGGGTGGTTTACAATTATTAAAAAAAATAGGTTGAAGAATTTTAGACTCTTCTAGCATGCTGCAACCATCTGGACTTTTGCCCATAAACCTATTTTTGATGCTGTTTTTACTAAACGTTTTACAGCTTAGTATCCAAATGGGTTCTTAGTGCCAGATGTGGCTGTAGGTTATATGAAGGCTGGGGGGGGGGGGGTGGTAGACAGTCAGACACCTGTTAAGTTTTTAAAGTATTTACGTAGTTTGTGCCAAACTGTCAAAGTATATTAAAAATCAAATTCTAAAAGTTTGTGACAAGGTATTTCATTTAGGTGGCTGTGGTACTCTAAATGAAGCACTTAGAAAAAAGGAGAGCTTGAAGTGCCAGTGTCACTGCCAGTCAGAAATGTCCAAAATCAGTACTACTCCAATTATATTATTATGAAGGGTGTGAAATACTTTTGTGAATTTTATTTTATTATTTTATTAATGATCTGTGTGGTGTAACTAAGTATTTTTTGCAGACTACATCTCATGTGATACTATTCCTTGTGCTCCTTATGTTGATTTGTTTGATATTCTAGACCAATATGAAAATTTCAATACCATTGACGAGTTGACCCCCACAGTAAAAGTACCTACTGGCAAGATTTTTATTTCTTTCAATTTTTTCTGTTTAGGTTCTAATAAAATCATAGTGACACCGAAAAAGAACGAATCACGCCTGAATATGACATTGCCAAAAATCCTGACAGATTACAAGGTTTCTGTTGTAAAGAACAGGAAACTGAACAAGTTGAAGCAGCAGGACCATCAAAAAGGCAACTTACATCACAACATTTTAAAATAGGTGTGTTTTAGTTTATGTGTGTGTGTGTGTGTCTGTGTAATATTCGGAGAGAAAACTCATATACAAAATTAATTATTTAGTAATTGCGATATTGTAACACAATATATTGTTGATGTGAAAATAAAGGGGGTACTACCAGAATAATTAGTGCCTCAAAATTAACAATTGCAATAAATTATTGGAGTACTACAGGACATTTCGTAAATTACATTGCACTTAATACTTTATATTAATAATGTGTGGAATAAAACTGAGAACTTAGCACTTTTTATGAAGGAATGTAATAAGAGAATGGGATGTCTCATAATTAGATAATTAGATTAAATGGATTTACTATGACATACAAACTCGATTATATAGAGACAGAATAGCAATCTTTGATGCACTTTGAAACTGAAGAATCATGCTGTTTAATACTACATAAAAAAAGCATGCTGTTGATATGTAAAATGACTAGGTTCTCCTATAATACAGCATGTAACAAAAGAGTCAAAAAGTTAAATAATGTATGGAACACCAGATATCCTATGGATATTTCCATTTGAAAATTCCCTAGGACAAAGGACATGTTACTTTCTGTCAAGATTATCACAATATAATTTATTGACAAAAGAAATGGAAAAGTCCCACTAGGAAAAGTCTTTTCTTAATGTCCAAATGTCATAAATTCAATAGAATGGGGAGAACAAGATTACAAAAGAGCGTCGTTGTTGATCCAATAATTCTTTGTTTATTTTTTATTTTGTGTAGAGAAAACAAATTGTTTCCAAAATAGGTTACATCGGTGATAAGTCCAGAGCAAAAACACAGAAGAGTAGGCCAGCACGTGTTTCGCCCCAACAGGCGCGTAAGCCGGGGCTTTCTCAAGGCTGAAAGAAAAGGGAAATAAGGTCCGGTTAAAGATAATTCAACATTGAAGAAAGAAATATTGAAGTAAAGCAACACCGAGAAGTGAAAGGTTCCAAAGTACGTGCAAGAGTTTAGTATTCTTGGGTTCAAATAATCCCAGGAAAGGTAGTGCAAAGGGACATCGCTGAAGAAAGGAGAAAAATGAAAAAATTGAAAAAATAAAAAAATGAAAACAGTAAGATCGATCCAAGGCATAACATACTTGTTAGTTATTGAAACTGATGAGAATAGTTAATGTGAATGTGTGAATAAGTAAGAAAACTAGTGAGATCTGGGAGGGATGTGGAAATCATAGCCTTTTATGAGTTAGACACAAGGAATGAATAAATAAAGGGTGAATGGTGTTAGACAGTGAACTCCGTTATGGTGCCTATGGTTAAGGAGAGAAGAGTGCCTATGGTGAAAAGGAAAAGTCCAACTAGTCCTTTTGGTCTTACTTCCACACCTCAGGTCTTCACGAAGGTGATGGCGGTTGTTGCAGCAGACCTCAGAAAGAAAGGGATAGCTGTATTCCCTTACCTGGACGATTGGTTGATCAAAGCCAATTCTCCAGAGCTTGTGCTGCATCATCTGCAGCTGGCAACCCAGTTGTTGTTCAGTCTGGGCTTTTCAATAAATGTGCCCCAGTCTCACCTGGAGCCCTCTCAACGCCTCCTGTTCATAGGGGCAGTACTGGACACTACATTGAATTGGGCCTTTCCTCCGCCACAGCGGAGCCAGGACATTGAGGCGTTGATTCCAATGTTTCAAGAAGGAGCGGTTATTCCAGTTCTCAAGGTCCTTCGTTTGCTCGGTTTGTTCGCTTCTTGCATTCTGTTGGGCACTCATGCACGCTGGCACATGAGGGCTCTTCAGTGGTGCCTCCGCAGACAGTGGTTTCAACACAAAGGGGATCTCGAGGAGTCGATAAAGATCTCCAGAGACACTGCAGCGGATCTACAATGGTGGGCTGCGGGTGGCAACCTGTCTCAAGGAAAGCCGTTTTCACTGCCTCCTCCAGTGACAACAGTGAGAACGGATGCCTCCACTTTGGGGTGGGGAGCTCATCTGGGGGACCTGGAGATCAAGGGTCGTTGGTCTCCATATTCATCTGCTGGAACTACGGGCGATTCGTTTGGCCCTCAAGGCCTTCCTCCGTTCCCTTCGCGGTCAGTCGGTTCAAGTCCTAACGGACAACACGACAGCGATGTGGTACATCAACAAACAGGGAGGAGTAGGGTCGTACCTTCTCTGCAGAGAGGCTCTGCAGCTCTGGTCCTGGGCTCAGGACCATCAGCTTTGCGTTATAGCAAACCATCTGGCTGGGGTTCAAAACGTGCTTGTGGACAGTCTCAGTCGGCTCTTCTCAGACGATCACGAGTGGCGTCTTCATCCGGATCTGGTTCTTTACATCTTTCAGATGTGGGTTTTTCCACGGATAGAACTATTTGCCACTGAGGAGAATGCGCACTGCCCGTCGTTCTGCAGCCCTCAGTATCCGACGCAAGGAGCGTTGGGGGACACGTTTCAGATGTCCTGGCGGGGACATTTGCTTTACGCGTTTTCCCCCATACCCTTGATTCCTCGTGCTCTGAGGAAGATTCTCCAAGACAGGGCCCTCGTCATTCTATTAGCTCTGGATTGGCCACGAAGGGTGTGGTACTCAGACCTACTCCAACTCTCACTGTGCCCTCCGTCTCCCTCTCAGGGCAGACCTCCTCTCACAGTCGCAGGGGCAGGCTCTACACCCCCACCTCCAGAGCCTGCACCTTCATGCCTGGAGATTGAACGGGGCAACCTGAGTGCTTTTTCTCTCCCGCCAGAGGTGGTGGATGTTACTTTATGGGCCAGGCGACACTCCAACAAATTTGGGCTAAATTCCTTCATTGGTGTAGAGAGCAACAAATTAATCCCTTAAGTGCCCATCTGTCAGATATATTGCTGTTTGCTTTGTCGCTAGCATGGCGAGGTTGCACTGTGGCCACTGTCAAAGGTTATCTTTCGGCCTTCTTATGTCTTCCTGATCAACCCTCTTTGTTCAAATCCCCTTTAGTGTTAAGGTTTTTAAAGGGGCTTACCAATAGGTTTCCTCCTACTCCGTTTATCATGCCCCAGTGGGAGTTAAATCTGGTGTTAACTTTTTTGATGGGCTCTCCCTTTGAGCCACTGTATTCTTGCCCTTTAAGGTTTTGGTTTTAAAAACTGTGTTTCTGATGGCCATCACGTCGGCTAGACGTGTAGGTGAGCATCAGGCGCTTTCTGTTCATCCACCTTTTACAAACTTTCATAAAAACAAAGGGGTTTTGAGGACCAGGGTGGCTTTCCTCCCCAAGGTAGTGACTCTGTTTCATTTGGGACAATCCATCACTCTCTCGACATTCTACCTTCCTCCGCATCCATCTAAGGAGGAGGAGGAAAGACTCCATCGTCTGGACCCCAGCAGGGCTCTCAGTTTTTACATAGACAGGACGAGAGAGTTCCTCTTGGATGACCAACTCTTTATTGGATACGTGGGGAAGGCCATCCAAAAACGAACGCTATCCAGGTGGGTCGTTCTTTGTATTAAGGCCACGACTTGGTCTTCCCTCCACACCTTTGTAAAGCGTTATTGCTTACATTCGGAGGTGTGGAGGGATGGCCATTTTGCGCGGTCTGTGCTGCAGGAGTTCTTGGTATGACCAGACGCACACCCTCCTCCGAGGTGGTACTGCTTTGGGACTCTATTCATTAGGTGAGGAATCCACAGGTAGTTGTATCCATCGGAAGAGCAAGTTACTTACCTTCGGTAACGCTTTTTCTGGTGGATACACTAGCTTCCTTTGGATTCCTCATGGTCCCTCCCGCCTCCCCGTTGTCTGTCTGGTCATGCCGAGATCTCCTTGGGTGTGCATTCATATACATTATTTATGTATATGTATATGTATATACATATAGTTGTATTTCTGTTTATTTTGCAAGTTCTGAATTTTGTTCATAATGGTGTAGAACTTTTAGGAAGGTGCATTGGTATTGTTTCTATTTTTGGTGATTGCTTTTTCCATAAAGGTTTATTGGATACAGTTATGAAGTGTTTGGGTTATCAATATTTATCTATTCGTCTCAAAGGCACGTCAAAAATGGCGTACCGGCGAAGGCCTCCTATTGCCATGATGACGTCAGGCGGAGCCGCGTGGAGTCAGGCAATTGTGACGTCCTCGCCGATGTGCAGAGCTGGAGAGAAGTTTCAGTCGAATGCTACGCATGGGGAGAATTCATTAGGTGAGGAATCCACAGGTATCTAGTGTATCCACCAGAAAAAGCGTTACTGAAGGTAAGTAACTTGCTCTTATGATGCACAAAATGGATGTTTGGCTTCTTAAAAAAAATGAAAAGGTGTTTGCTCTAGTTGGTATGGGGCCAATGAAAAAGAAGCAGTACATACACTAGGCCTAGTGGAAGATGTTCTGCCGAAACATGACAGTGATTACCTCATGTATATGTGCACATTTTTTGTTGATAGTTATTTAAATAAATGAACTGGTGTTTCTTCAAATCACAAGAAGTATATTTTTTGTCTACTGGTATGTGCTGTCGAAAACTCTACTGGGAGGAGACAACAATTGGCTGTGAATATGTGTACCTGTTTTTCTTAAAATGATTAAAACCTACTTTTAATGTAAGTGTATATATATATATACATATATATATAATAGATATTTTTATTTAGTTATAGTTATACTTGTGCATACGTTAAGGAACTATAACCCATTGCCCAAGGTTACTTTCCGGCATGAGTTATATTACCTTCAGATAAGTATAACTATTACTGCTGCATTTCTATTTTTTGCGAGGGTAAAACATCAACCTAACTTTAACATCCCTGATTTTTTCAGTGAATTTCTATGGTTTTTGTAATGCACATGGTAATATTTCTGTCAGGTTGCAACAAGCCAATCAATCCTTTTCCCCTGGATTCGAGGAGGATCTGCGTCCCTATGTATACAAATTTGTGTTGCATTTAATAACTAGAAAACTACTGAATGGATTTACACCAAATTAATGGACCAAGAGCTAGCCTTGTGCCAAATTTGGTGTATATCCACCCATCAGTTTGGGCTGTAGTCGTGTTCAAAATCCGTATGGAAATTAACATGGGGAAAATGTGTTTTGGACTACTCCCAAATTTTCCAGACAGCAGCTGAGGGGAGCGTTGATTTATTAAATATATATATATATATATATATATATATATATATATATATATATATATATATATATATATATATATATATATATATATATGTGAATATATATATATATTTATATATACATATATGTACATATATCTATATATGTATACTTATATTAATTTATGTATATCTATATATATATATACATATATATATATATATATATATACACACATATACAGTATATATACACACATATATATACAGTGGTGGTCATCACTAGGTAGTTATAGTTATGACTTTTTTTTTTTTACATTAGATAGAGCGTCTTTTGTTTTGCCAATAATTTTGGCACCGCTTGACGAATCTTCACAACATTTTTAAAACTTATACTTTGGTCAGTTCAGGAGTTGTCTTGTAAGTTTTGGGGTGATCTGTCAAGTGAGGCTGAGAAAAAGGTGGGGTCCCAAAACACTTTTTCCCCATTCTATATCAATGGGATTTTTCAAAATTTTGAACACAACTACAACCCGAACTGCTGAACAGAATTACAGCAAATTTAGTAGAAAGCTAGATCATGGTCCGAAAAGCACACTTTTTGTGATTTGGTGTAAATCATCTCAGTAGTTTTGGAGAAATTAGAGTTTAAAACATATAGATATATAGAGACGCGGATCCTCTGATGATCCGACTGTCTCCGTCCATACATCTGATAGGCTGTCAACACTTCTAGCAGGAAGAGTTGGCAGCCATCTTGGGACTTGGCTTCAACCAAGTCCCAGAAGAAAAAGTAAAAAAGAAAGAAAAGGGGCCAGGGTAGAGACACCCTCACCCCTTAACTCTGGTGTTGGGACTCTGCTAGGACCTGTGGATATTCAGTTTAAAAAAAAAAAAAAGGCAGTCTACTGCCCTTTTCTTTTAACTAGCCAGGTGGGCCAGGTCCCAAGCACAGTGAGGCTTTTAATTAAGGAGGGGGCGCACAGGGCCCTTGTCCTAGGGCTTCCTTGAGCCCCGGGGGCCAACTCCTCTCCAGGGCAATTAGTAATAAGAATGCAGTGGGCTGCGCAGCTCCCCCGCACCCCGGGGACCACCACCTCCCTGGGGCAAAAGTTTAGTTTAAAATGGGGATGCCCTATGCCTTCTCTTGCAGCCCAGTGACTGCCACCTCTCTGGGGCTTCAATCAAATGAGATGCAGGGGCCGCACGACCTCAAGCAGCACTTGTTACCAACACGTCCCCGTTTGTAAAATTAGATAACGATTGGGGTATGTTTTAGACTTCCTGCCACGGGGAATGTTATAATGTGTGCAGGAAGGTCACTCGGCCCCCCCACTGCCCCAGGGACCACCACCTCCCGAGGCTAAACCGAAACAATGAGGAAGGTCCTTTTCAGACCCTCTGGACCTGGGAATCGCCACCTCCCCAGGGCTTCAAATAAATTAAATGGGGAAGCACCCAGTCACCCTGCAGCCCCGGGGAACACCACCTCCCCGGGACTTCAAACAAGTAAAACGCAGGGGTCATTACCCACCTTCCACTAGGCTTAAACAAATCTAATGTGGTGGGCTGCCCGCCCCCACCTCACAGCCCCAAGGACTGCCAGTCCAGGCTTTAATAAAACAATGAAGGGAGTCAGTTTCAAGGTTGCAGAGACCACCACTTCCTATGGTTATTTTAATTGGAGGGGGGCCATGTGGCCCCCCTCAAGAAGCCACTGATGGCCCTGGGGACGACCATCCCCTCAGGGCCAGCTCCTGTTATGTCCATAGATGTTTGCTCTGACTTGGCGGGAACTATAACTCGCACTCTCGTCATGCACAAATTTTCCATCAAAAGTTTTACTGCAAAAATACGACCTTGATATTATCAATGATGTTATCAAAGATGTCATGAGTGCCGTAATTTGTGGGATCATTAACAGTGCATAGTGAGGGTGCGAGTTATAGTGACTTTAGGGCATGAGTTGTAATTAGTTGAGATAACTCTAACAATAACTGGTGAATTTTAATGGTTTTGTACGAGCAAATTGAGAACCTACCATAATGTTCCTGTAACCTTTGTTTTTTTAAGAGTGAATATGTATTCATATATTATATATATACATATATATATATATATATATATATATATATATATATATATATATATATATATATATATATATATATATATATATATAAATATATTGCAAACAATGAAATCAGCTCACCGAGCCAGCTGCACCATATCGTAGCATACCATCAATCAACGTCAGAAGAAAGGAAAATAATCTTTCTTAAGGATTCATCTGCTTTATTGTACGCATTGAATACAGGGAACACTATCACCCGTAGAAACTGTCAATGCGTTTCGGCAAACGCCTTCAACCGGACATGTTTTCCCCTACACCAACCACCAATATAAGGGTGCCACCCGTGAGCCATCATCTATTTCTATTATACCTTTGTATTCACGACGGTGGTAGCCATCTTTAAATTAGTATTTCAATCGGTCTCTAGCTGTACAGTTCTCACAAATACTTTTCATGTCTATAATTCATGGAGTTTGTATACACATTTGGTCATATAAATCCAATATTGCTCACATATGGATACCCCTACAATGTTGATGCTAAACATATATCTTATCACATAATTTATCATGTAGGAGCTTATTGTATACACACATCTTCCCAAACCATTATATGTCACCTTAAGAAATAGATTAATATATATTATCACATAAAATCATTTTTCTTTAAGTGTAAATAATTTTACCACATAAAGGGATCTATTTCTCTCACACATAAGAACATGATCATATCTGAGAAGCTTAAATAGCAAAATATTATTCTACATTACAAAATATATATAAATATGTAGTCTTGCATAAAACCATATCATAATATGTCAGGTAATCTAGTTAGGCAAGAAAATCTCATGTTGATTTAAGTGATGTATCAATCACTCTACATCAGGGATATCCAAATTGACAATTTTCTACATAAAATTAAAAATAAATATATGCCACCATGATTTTACATCAAAATGTCCCTGGCTGGCATGAACTACAACACCAAACTGAGTCTTCTTATAACTGCAATATGGAGTGGAAATCATAGCTAATCTGTAAATGGACTCACAGGTCAGTGCCCAAAGTTCAACATGCAAATAAAGTGCTAGTGTGTATTGAAATAGAGACACTGGTGCAAAAAAAGTGCAAATGCAGAGACACTGGTGAATGCATCTTCGCAATTAGGATTGTATCTAATGATGCTGCAGTGTCAGTATATAAATATGAAAACATCTATTGACCTATTGGTACACATATCGATATAATGAGGCATGACGAGAATCTAACTGAATTGTTGTTATTTCAGTATATCATAAATGTACATGGAGTTCAGCATCAAGATTATGACCCCGCGGATTCTCGGAGCCCACTAAAAGGATCATCCGAGATTCTGTTTGTCTTAATTCAACTAATCTGTTACCTGCTCTAGGGCCCACTTTAATAGATTTGATGCCATAGAAGCCCAATGAGCTACGGTCACCTCCATGTGCTTCCCAAAAATGTTTGGCCAAAGGATAGCTTCTGCCCTGATTCCTAATGTCTCTAAGATGTTGTAGAAATCTTATTTTGAGTTTGTGAATGGTGTTGCCAACATATTTCTTGTTGCTGCCACATTGAATCACGTATATGACATATTGAGTGTCACATGTGATTCTATCTTTAATCTCACATTTCCTCCCATCAAATGTGAGATATTCTTGTGTGTTCCGTACAAAGTTACATGCCTTACAATGGCCACATTTAAAAAATCCTAAGCTTTTCTTGGACAACCATGACCTATTATCTTTTGGAGTAAATAGTCTTCTTGTCAGATGATCTCCCAAAGAATTGGTCTTACAGAAAGTGATCTGTGGATGTTGACCAATCTTACCCTTAATTTCAGGGTCTTGTTGTAAAATGTGCCAATTACGCTGTAAGATGTTTCTTAAAGTCATGTGTTGTTGGTTAAAGTCCAAATGGGGGGAGACAGATCCGAATCGGAGTTATCCAATTTAACTATGTTCTTAAAAAGTAGTTTGTCTCTGCTCTTACTTTTAACTCTGTTACAGACATCAATCAACATTTTATAGGGATAAACCCTCTTCAAAAATCTTTGGATCATGTCTTCCATGGCTACCCTAAAGCCCTCATCATCGGAACATATCCTGCGCACCCGAAGGAATTGACTGTAGGGTATACTCCACTTAAGAGCTTTTGGGTGGCCACTATTCCCATGCAGTATAGAATTGCATGCTGTCAGTTTACGGTAAACAGTGGTTACCAATGTATCATTTTTGATGAACAGTTGGACATCCAAAAACTCAATAGATTCTCTACTACAGACTGTTTCAAGACAGATGTTTAACTTGTTGTTATTAAGCATGCCAACATATTCAAGTAACAATTCTTCTTCACCATCCCAAATCAAAAACAGGTCATCAAGATAATGTACCCATGGTACCACCTTATCCACGAACCTATCATATGCGTCTGACCAAGCTCTCTCCTTCCCCCACCATCCTATATAGAGATTGGCATAAGTGGGAGCGAAGGAAGCACCCATGGCTGTGCCCTGTTTTTTTAGATAGAATTCATTATTGAATAAGAAAACATTGTGGGGGTCATTCTGACTCCCGCCGGGCGCGGTCACCGCGCGCCCGGCGGGAGGCGTCAAAATACCGTACCGCGGTCGGAAGACCGCGGCGGGTATTTTGAGTTTTCCCCTGGGCTGGCGGGCGGCCTTCAAAAGGCCGCCCGCCAGCCCAGGGGAAAACGACCTTCCCACCATGAAGCCGGCTCGTAATCGAGCCGGCGGAGTGGGAAGGTGCGACGGGTGCTACTGCACCCGTCGCGTATTTCACTGTCTGCTATGCAGACAGTGAAATACAAGCGGGGCCCTCTTACGGGGGCCCCTGCAGTGCCCATGCCATTGGCATGGGCACTGCAGGGGCCCCCAGGGGCCCCGCGACACCCCCTACCGCCATCCTGTTCCTGGCGGGCGAACCGCCAGGAACAGGATGGCGGTAGGGGGTGTCAGAATCCCCAAGGCGGCGCAGCATGCTGCGCCGCCTTGGAGGATTCTGACGGGCAGCGGAAAACCGGCGGGAGACCACCGGTTTTCCTGCACTGACCGCGGCCAAAGCGCCGCGGTCAGAATGCCCTGCGGGGCACCGCCGGTCTGTCGGCGGTGCTCCCGCCGACCCTGGCCCCGGCGGTCTGAGACCGCCGGGGTCAGAATGACCCCCTGTGTGTCAAACAAAATGATAACATGGACATCAACATCTCACTGTGTTGTAAAAATTCTAAGGGACGTGCTTTAAGAAAATATTTGCATGCTTCAACCTCATTCTTTATCGATGTATAAAGTGAGGCAACATCCATCGTGACCATCAAGTAACTTTTCTGCCACAGAATATTGTGAATTTTCGCTAAAAAATCATTAGTATCACACAGATAAGATGGTAATTCAGTTACATATGACATAAGAAAAGATCCAAATATCTTGAGGTGTTTTCCCTAAGCGACAAGTTCATGCTCACAATGGGTCGCCCAGGGGGATGTTGTACATTTTTGTGGATTTTTGGCAGGAAGTAAATGCAGGGAATTTTGTGAAAATCAGTTTTTAAGTACAAAATGTTCATTTTGATCAATCAGATTATCAGCAAGCCAATGTTCTAGCAAATCATGATATATCTTCTGGTATTGTCCAATAGGATTAATGCGCAGCTTCTCATAGTGACTCTCATTTGTTAATTGTCGCTGCGCCTCCTGTGTGTAGTCATCCATTTCTATAATGACAATATTGACACCTTTGTTGGAGGGTTTGATGATGATGGAGTTGTAGGCATTTAGGGAATTTATATTCCTCCATTCTCTAGAGGTGAAATTACTGGAAGAGTCGCTGTTGGATTTAGTGTTGTTAATTTTACAGGTCATACGAAATTTGTCCATATCCCCCACTGTAAGTTCATGAAATACATAAAAAAAATTACCACTAGGTAGTTGGGGATTAAATCTGCTAGATGGTCTCAACATGCTGTTACTAGTCCGATTGGTAGTAAAGCCCATGGTTTTCAAAATCTCTCCATCCACACATTCAGTGTTGTGAGTTATCAGATTCTCTGTTGTTTCCTCAGCTAGGTCATTGATCAAAACTAGCCCAGAAGTGTCTTCAATAGTAAACCCTGAAAATTCAGGATTAGCAATTTTCGAATTGGAACCAGAGTGAATGGATTTGCTAGAAAAATGTTTCATAAACCGTAATTTGCAAACAAATTTGTATAATTTGATGCATGTTTTTACATAATCCCAATTTGCTGTAGGACAAAAACTCAATCCTAAATTCAAAATACGTTGTTGATTAGGTGTAAGACTGGTATTTGAAATGTTCACAATGATATTAGAACTCTCTGACAGCTGATCTGATGCAATAGATTGATTTAGTCTTGATGTTTGTTGCTTTTTCCTCTTTTCTGCCTCGTCTTGTACCTCCCCGCCCTCCCCCTTTCCTTGTCCTTGGATGTGACGTGGCCATTTGCATCAATCGCATCTTCCCCTGAAAATCGAACTCATTAAGTGGTGCCTCATCATTTGAGGAGCTTGGATCTTAACTCACATGTGTAAGCTGTACATTCACATTCTCTCTAATGCCCATTTTGTCCTTTATTCTCAAGGTGTCATATTTACGTGCAAAAGTGTAGATTCTACCATGTTCATAATCCAATTTGTCTCTGTGAAACTTGTGAGCCATGCATGTCTTTATTTCATCTTCCTTCTTTTTGATGCGTTCTTCCATTTTTTCCAATAATGTTGAGACTTCTTGCTGATTAGAAATGCCCTAGAGTTCTTTAAGCAAAATGTACTTGCTGTTCATATGTGCCTCCATACGTCTTTTGGCTTGAGTAATGAGCGTACCCATTAACTTGCGGGAGCATGCAGCAGTTTCAGTTCTCCATTCTTCCAGTAAATCTGGATCCATATCACCTAAAGTAGGTAATATCAGAATGCGCAATCTTCTTGGTATTCTATCATTTTCCATATACTTGGTGAGTTATATCATTTCCCACCATTTTTTAAGATCCGAAATGCGTGCTTTTTCCAAATCTTTGATGATACTGGTGTGCAATCTTGTGATGGCAGGTGTGTTTACATCTGGATCCCGATTGGTATCGTTGAAAAGTTCTGCTGCTGCTCACTCCCATAATAACCTATGTTCAGCCATATCATTGACCTAATAGTATATCAATGGGTATTCAAATAGTGCATTTTGTAATGGAATAACACTGCTGATCTCACCTGGAGAATATCGAATATCCACAGAAACCAGAGAAGTAAAAAGCACATAGAAATGTTCAGGACAATTTCATGTCCAAAGAAGATTGAAAAATGAAGACGTACAGGAAGAAAGGGAGGGGGATAGTGTATATTTTCACTTAATCCTCCATACCGTAAAGCAGACGCCAGTCAATCCGAACTATGGTGTCCTAAAGCTGATTCAATAAATATTCAATATCATTCGATATGCCGGGCCTCGATCATCAAAGAAACGGGTCCTGCACGGACCAACATCAATGGGATCAGGAGAGAGCTCCCATGACCTCAGGTAGGGGTTCTGAGCACTGTGGGCACCCTCCGACCCTCACAGAAAACAAAACAAATCCTACCATGAGTCTATCAACTTGGATCTTCCCCAACAATCTGATGCGGTGCTGCGTGTTCCAACAAAACTAGCTCCCGCCTGCGTAATAAGTCCACACGCACTCTCCTTGGTGTGCCAGCTGTAACGCGTACAGGGGAAACGCGATTCACATATTGCAAACAATGAAATCAGCTCACCAAATCAGCTGCACCATATCGTAGCATACCATCAATCAACATCAGACGAAAGGAAAATATTCTTTCCGAAGGATTCATCTGCTTTATTGTACGCATTGAATACAGGGGACGCTATCACCCATAGAAACTGTCAACGGGTTTCGGTATAGTATATATATACTATATTACTAAGTTTCCATAGAAAATGTGTTTTTTGTGATGCTAATTACTTTGCCACAGTTTGAAGAATCTCTATGAAACATTCCAAGAAAGTGCTCTTTCTTGTCTAGTTTCTGCATAGGGGTGATCTGTCAAGTGGGGCCAAGAAAATAGTTCAGTGGGTTTCAGATATACTCTATTGGGGTAGATACATCGATGACTGTCTGATGATCTGGACAGGTGACTTACAAGAACTTGATAACTTCATAAACTATTTAAACAACAATGATTGTAATATTCGTTTCACCTCAGAACACAGTGTGACCAGTATTCCGTTTCTGGACGTGGAACTTTTCATTTGCAATAACAAAATTGAGAGTCGACTATACAGAAAAAGTACTTCCTGTAATTCTATTTTACATGCAAAGAGTGCACATCCAGTCCACCAAATTAACTCAATACCATATGGTGAGATGGTAAGGGCAAGACGAAACTGTAGTCTTGAAAAAGATTTCGGGCTATGTATAGAGGACATGGGCATAAGATTCAAAGCACGGGGATATTCCACTCGAGTGATAGACGGAGCCCGTACAAGGGCCATGCGTATGAAAAGATCTGACACATTGGGTCAAAAATCTAGAACAAGAGATTCTATTATTCGTTGTATCACCAATTACACGAAAACTGCTAGCCTACTACGTAAATGTATGTACAGACATTGGTACATTCTAACAGCAGATCCTGTTCTTAGAAAAGTGATTCCAGATACCCCGGTATTTACATATAGAAGGAGTAAAACCCTCAAGAATTTTCTATGTTCTAATTTTCGTAGTAAACCCAACCAAGTAAATTGGCTCACCAGCCGTAGTAAAGGCTTTTTCAAATGTGAACACTGTGGAATGTGCAGATGGGCCAGGTCAGGTATCACCACATTCACAAGTTCTACTGGTGTGCAATACAACATTAACTATAATATCACATGTGAAAGTAACTTTGTCATCTATATGGTTATTTGTAGATTTGGCCTATATTATATAGGGAGTACCATTAGACCACTAAGAACTAGAGCTAGTGAGCACTTCAGAGCCCTGAGACAAGAAGATGAGAGATATCCTATTGTCAACCATATTCGGCATTGCCCTAAACAAAATAACGTCTGTGGCTTCGAATTTGTTGGTTTTGACCGTATTAATAAAGATCCTAGAGGAGGCAACAGAGAGTTAGCCCTCAGGAGAAGAGAATGCTATTGGATCTTAAAACTCAGAGCGGTAGAAGATGGTCTGAACACCAATTTCGAAATGGAATACTTTTTGGGAGAATAGGATAACATTTTGGTTATTCAATATGTATATTCATTGTCTTGTGTATGAAGATCTCCATCTGTATTTACTTATGTGTTCGGTTCTTTGCAAATTAATTTCCACTCTGCACTGTGCCTTAGCTATATGTATATACTATGTACTCTGTTAATGTGTGCTTATTTTATGTATTGATGCTTTACAATAAGCTAGACTACAGCTATATGGTCAATATACAAACCTCTTTCTCTATGTATTAATTGATACTTATCACAGCAGATCATTAGTAGCAATGTTTTAATTCTATGAATAGAAATACACATTCTGAGACCTGTTCTTTATTGCTTTACACTCTTTGAGACCTGCCAATGTGGATACTATACATGACATGATTGGGGCATATCACTTTTTCTCTCCTTATATTTTCTCTCTCTATTTTCCACTGTATTCTTCTCATTCACCTTTAAGTATTTTGGTACTTTCCTCGTTTTAACATAGGTAGCTGATATTGCATCAGTACTCATGTATACCTTGATGTTAAGCTTTTTGGGGGCATCAGTAGTTATTTCTAGATCTAGGGAGCCCGGATTCTCGTTATTTATTTGTTGGGCTTTAGATATCATTTTTTCCTATGTGGTCATTACCCGTTGTGATTAGGGTCCGGTTGGTATTAACTTTCTGATCAGTAGGGCTGATTGCCGTTTTACTATTAATATGGAGAGATAGTGATGTATTACTCCGATCATTGGTCGGTTTTGTTATTTTATTTGCCTCGTATAAACACTTTTTTCCAAGATGGCGCCCGTTTTTGGTTCAGTCCGTTTTCTATGTCCTCAATTTACTACGTGAATACATATAAATGTGTCTGTTTCAGACGCTCGTCTTTCGTAAATGAGTCTCGGTTACTTAAAACGCCGTGGAATTATCTGACCACGGTTTGTTTGTCTGATTAGATATTTACACGTGTGAATAAAGGTGAGTGATCCTTTAGGGGGTTTTCAAGTATATAGTCGTACTCTGGGTTAGCATTGAGAAGCGTTTCTTATTATGGGTTTTCTTCCAGTGTTGCCGGATTATCATTCAGTATAACAATGACTTGTCTCTCCGCATCTTACTTTCAGATAGCGACAGAGGATTTCTTCATTTGTTGATTTGTACTGAGTTTTCCTTGCACCTTAATGAGGTCAGTTCTAAGACCTAGGATTATTCCTATATGTTTTACATTGCGGGAATGGGTGTTTTCGGGCTTCACATGAATATTAGTTTTTACTAAGGTGTACTTACGATTGTTTCCGCAGATTAGACAAGTCTCTGGATAAGACTATTGCTTACATATTACATACCTGAATCAAGGTATGTCCCGTTTCTGATGGGAGCTCTTGTGTTGATTTTATTTATAGGTTTCTCATGTAATACTTGGGTGTTGGGACGAAACATATATTGGCTGTTTTCATTTATTCTCGTTTTCCCGGGTTCTTTTCTAAGACTTTGGTTATGGGACTACGTTTCTCTTTTTTTACTCTTTTGATTGTTTCTCTTCATATTGGTGGCGTGCATACTTATTTTATGTTTTCCCTCACGCAAGGAGATATCTCAATGTGGTGTTTTCTTATCACTTTACTCTCTAGTAATATTGTGGGTAATATTTAGGATGGTAACTCTCTATTCAATAAATTGACATCAGAACATGTTCTATTCTTATTTGCACACAAAGCCACATATGGCATGTCTTGACTTGCACAAACATCACTATATGTTCTGCTCTTAACAGTACTCGTGGATATAGATCTCAGATATAGTTGTGTTCTCGTTTTTTGCAGCCCTGATGAAGTCCGTGAGAGGTTTCTCTCATAGGACGAAACACATGTTGGCTGTGGTGGCTATATGATTATGAAATTCAAGGACGATTTTTAATTATTACAATGAACTGTATGCTTCAAGAAATAAATCTATTCTGAACTATGGATGGTGTGATTGCCTTTCCACACTGAAGATTCGACATATTACTAACTTCAAATTCTATATTCATGAGTGCCCTGACAGTTGGCTTCTACATTGTTAGTTTCCTAGGAAACACTGGAGGACTAAGGAAGTGGGGCCAAGAAAATAGATGAGCTCCATTGCAAAATACCCATGCATTTTCCGTATATTTTTTTTAGGCAGAGCTGCAACAAAACCTGCTGAACGGAATAACACCAAATTTGGCAGGCAGCTAGATCCTGGTAAGCAGATTGTGCTTTTTATGATTTGGAGCAAATCCGTTCAGTAATTTCTGAGAATTTAAGGTTTACAACAAATTGTATATCTGGATGGTTGGATCTGCAAGAGGCTTGATAGCCTCTTTCAGGACCGCCAGTTTAAAAAGGAGCATTCTGATTAGCCCAGAGAGCTTTTTTCCTTTCAGCCAATTCGCTCCTGTGGGAGACAGACTCCAGCTGAAGCCAGCGCTCTGATTGCCTGTCAGCAGGATCAGAAAATGCTGGCAGCCATTACAGTGCTCAGGCTCTTACTCCCCCTGTCCGGAAGTAGTAAATTAAAAAAAAAGCATAAGGGAGGTAGTATAGTGATACCCTGCCCAGACACCAAAGTGGTAGACCCAGAGGGACCCCCCAAGGGGCCAAAATAAAAATATTGGCATTTTATGCCACTTTGCCACAGGACTCCTGCAGGATCTAAAAAGTAAAAAATAATGGCAGTCTGGGGCCTGGATTGATTATTTATAGTGTGGAGTGCAAGGCCCTCCAAACCGAGCCATTATAGGCCCAGGGGAGCCCACTCCTGGGGCCATATTTAATAAGGGGAGGCAGCACAAGGCCCCTCTTCCTGAGCCAGTTTAGTCCCTGGGAAACCCACCCCTGGGGTGAGTATCCTTCCTAAAATGGGAGAGAGCCACGCAGTATACCTCCCCTAGCTATTGTAGGCCCTGGTGAGCCCACCCCAGGGGTGAAATTCACTGAACAAAGGGAAGGGCTGCATGGCCCTCCATCTCAAGCCATTATAGGCTCAGAGCAACCCACACCTAAGGTCAAATTTACCAAAAAAGGGGAGAGGGCCATGCAGCCCCGCATGCTCAAACCTTGAAAAGGCCATGGGGACCCCATCCCGCACGGCTGCTAACTATACAAAAAGGGAGGGATCCATGTAGCCCCACTCCCTGAACCTTTATTGGCCTTGGGGAACCCATTTACCAGGGCGGGCTCACTTGCTGTGTCCTGGGGAGACCATCCCATTACACACCAGTTTCCCGCCTGCACCAGTGCAGAAGGGAAACTTGTGTTTGCTTCTGTCTGGCTGGAGCATTTTGGGAACTACTGCCAAACGGGAGCAAAAACTGAGCCTGCTCCCAGTGGGCAGGAGATTTAAAAATGCTTCCCTTCCCACACTGATGCTGGCAGGGAAACAGAACACATATTGCTCCACTCTCCACTTGTAAATGCATTTGACCCCAGGCACTGGGTTCCCCAGGGACAAATATGGCTCAGCGAGTGGTGTCTGTATGCCACCTCCCCTAAATAAGTCAATTGTGCCCCGGGGAATTGGGTCCAGCGCTCCCTCTCCCCTAAACATGTAAATATGGCCCCGGAGATGTCATCCATAGTGCCACAAATGGGTCAAGGATTGGTGACACACGACTCCCTCCCCTTTTATTTACATTTAGCCCCAGGGGTTGGAGTTTCTGGGGTCTAATTAGGCTCAGGGAGGGGGGCACATGCTCACCTCCCTTTAATAATTACTTGGTCCCATGGAATGGGATCTCTGGGAGCTAATATAGCTTGGGGAGGGGGAGGTCCCATCCCCTTTATAATGTAAAACCCTGGGGCCTGATAAGGCTTAGGGAAAGGGATCACATGGTCCTCCTCCCCCTTTTAAAAATTGGCCAGCCCCAAGGTATGGCTTACATGGGGTAAAAAAGATTCAGGGGGAGTGGGCCATGTGGCCCCCACTCCTTTTAAAAACCAATGGTCCCGGGGGTGGAGTCCCTGGGGCCTAAAAAGGTTTGGCAAGGAGGTCCACATGGCCCCCACCACTTTTAAAAAATAAATGGCTTTGGGGACTGGAGTCACCCGGGCCTAATAAGGATCAGGGGCTGCACACCCTCATCCCCTGTTTAATAGCATTTGGCCCGGGCAATAGGGTCCTGCGTGCATTTAAAGGCTTTGGGGGGATGCTTTGATACAATAAACCAAAATGAATTATAACTTATGAGAACTGTATGATAATTTTAAATATTAATGGAACTAAAGTAGCTCCTTATGAGAAGAATGATACATAAGCCCTCATTACAACCCTGGCGGTTGGCGGAGAAGTGGCGGTCTTACCGGCAACAGGCTGGCGGTAAAAAAATTGGAATTATGACCATGGCGGCTACAGCCATGGTCATCCGCCACTTCTCCGAACCGACCGCCAGGGCAGAGACGATCACTGGGCTGGAGACTTGGGTCTCAAGCCCAGCGGCTGTCACAAGACCGCCGGCGGTATCATGATCCAGCTGACCGCCATGGATTTCATGGGGTTGGGAACCGCCATGAAATCCATGGCGGTAAGCACTATCAGTGCCAGGGAATCCCTTCCCTGGCACTGCTAGGGGTCTCACTCACCCCCACCCCCACCCTGAGTCCTTCCCTGACACCCCCCACCCCCGTGCGACCCTCCAAAGGTGGCAGGACCCCCCTCCCCACCCCTACCCCCGACACCACTACACAAACACACACCTGACATGCATGCAGGCACCACCAACACACATACCCGCAGACACACGAACAAACATGCCAACAGACAGACACACAGTCATACATGCACACCCACATTCAGACATACATGCACACATCCATACAGACATACATACAGGCAGACACGCACACATTTCCAAACACACTACACCCCCTGCATGCATACACGCACTCACACACCCCCTCTTCATACTCACATGCACACCCCCATGCATGCACACAACACACAACACCCCCACAGCCATAACAGACGATCAACTTACCTGGTCCGTTGATCCTCTGGGAGGCTACTCCGCCACCAGCACCCCGTCAACAGAACACCGCCACTCCGAATCACGTGACGTGTTTCAGTGGGCGGTGTTCTGTTGACGGGGCGGTGGAGGTGGTGCAACCTCCACTTCCCCGCCGACCGCCAGTACGGCTGCTGGCGGCTCTCCATCCCGAAGAAGACAGAGGGCTGCCAGCAGTCATAATTTGCCGAGCTGAAAACCACCAGCACTGACAGTCTTCAGCACGGTGGTCCCTCGGCGGTCTTGTGAAAAGACCGCCAAAGTTGAAATGACCCCCATAGTTTTCAAACACCGATCTGGTTGGGCAGCAGTCAAGCAGGTGGTACCTTTGCACAGTGCCACCATTATCCTTGCCCAAATTGAGTGGACTAATGTTAAAGCTAGGTCTGATAAACAAAACAGTTTTTGTTTTAAAAAAACCTTAGAAATTCACTTACAAAAAACAAAAAATGAAGTAAGGTTATAGTTAGGTGAATGTGGAAGTTGTAACAATAACGTTGTGAGCTAAACAAAATGCAGAAATTCACCCAGTATAGTTAGCAGAGCCAACTATAATTTGCACCCCCACCATGCACTGCTTATGACCGCACATATTACATCACTCATGACATGTTTTATTACATTATTTATGACATCACTGATGACATCTCAAATGTCATAATTGATGACATCACTTATGACATCACTGATTACATCATCCAGTGCATATGTTAGTTTGTTTTATAGTTTACATAGTGGCAAGTAACTACAAAAGTACTTCTCTACCTAATGTTGGACAGCTAATGGGTGTAAGTGACAGTTTGCAGCAAGGGTAAGATTCTATATACTACATACTAAGGTACTCTTTATGACCCTGGCAGTCGATGATAACGTGGTGGTAATACCGCCAACAGGTTGGCGGTAACTACTGCCAAATTATGACAATGGCGGTGATATCTCTGAAAGACAGCCAATGTACCACACCAACCGCCAGGGCAGAAACAACTATCACCACGGCAGTAGCTGCCTACAGCCAGGCGGAAGACAAGGTCCCGCCTGCCATATTGTAACATGCCAAATCGCCACCTTTTCCGGGGTGGTGCCAGTGCCATCAAAAGGCTGGCGGAAACTGAGCTCAGAAGTGAAAGGACACAACATTTGAGACACAGGGAAGAACCATGCTGCAATGGAACCAGAACTGTAAGTCTTTCCGATCTTCTTCTACGTTATGCTCCACCACGAACAACAACACCGGCGAAGATGCCGACCGTGAGTACAGCCACCTAGCACACAAGGAGGGGGAAACGAGAGTGACAAACACACGCACCATGTATACCCCAGACACACTCAACATACACACAACCAGCTTCCCCAAAAAACTATTTATCCCCGTAAATCAGGTAAAAAACGCAAGGACAACAGGAAATGACCAAAGTGATTGTAATAAGATCAGCATCAAAATTAATAAGTCAATGTGGCAATGCAACAGATATGTACAAATGCACAAAAAAGGGACACTGCCCAGTCCTCAGTTCACAGGGGCCACATGGCAAAGTCCAAAGCACCACTCGTTCCCTGCACCAATACCGAGAGAACACTGCAGGGGCATCAATTGGCAAATAGGCAGGCACCTCAGGAGGGGGGGCACCTCAGCCGAATGCAGAAATAAGACCACTGGTTCTGGAAGGGGCAACATGCCCTGTGCTTGGTCCTGGGGAGTGCAAGGCCACAGTCTCTCAGGTGGGTGACTTACCCACTGGTTCTAGAGGGGGCAACATGCCCATTGCTTTGTCCTGGGGAGTGCAAGGCCACAGTCTATCAGGTGGGTCACTTGCCCACTGGTTCTGGAGGGGGAAACATGCCCTTTGCTTGGTCCTGGGGAGTGCAAGGCCACAGTCTCTCAGGTGGGTGACTTGCCCACTGGTTCTGGAGGGGGAAACATGCCCTTTGCTTGGTCCTGGGGAGTGCAAGGCCACAGTCTCTCAGGTGGGTGACTTGCCCACTGATTCTGGTGGGAGCAGGCCGCACAGCAGCCCATGGAGGCTGGATCATATGGCGTCCATCAGCGGTGACAGCAGCACTTTGGTGGTGGTAGTGGGAGGCTCCTGCTCAGCACCTGCACCCTCCGATGGCTGCACTGTGGTGGTTGTGAGAGGCTCCTACTCAGCCTCTGCACCCTCTGATGGCTGCACTGTGGCTGCAGTGGTTGTGGGAGGCTCCTGCTCAGCCCCTGCACCCTCTGATGGCTGCACTGTGGTGGTGGTGGTTGAGGGAGGCTCCTGCTTAGCCCCTGCACCCTCCGATGCCTGCACTGTGGTGGTGGTGGTTGTGGGAGGTGCATGTGCACTCACTGATGGCTGCACAACCACGGCTGACGGTTGGGGCTCTGTGACAGCTGATGGTGCAGGCTCATTCCCCTTTTTGCTGGCTGGTGCGGGCTCCTTCCCCTTTTTGCTGGCTGGTGCATGCTGCTTCCCCTTTTTGCTGGATGGTGCAGGCTCCTTCCCCTTTTTGCTGGCTGGTGCAGGTTCCTTCCCCTTCTTGCTGGCTGGTGCAGGCTCCTTCCCCTTTTTGCTGGCTGGTTCAGGCTCCTTCCCCTTTTTTCTGGCTGGTGCAGACTCCTTCCGCTTCTTTCTGGCTGGTGCAGGCTCCTTCTCCTTCAGTATTTGTGGCTTGGAATCCTTTCCACCACCAGTAGGTGCTGATGAAACTGGGCCCGTGGACTGTTTGGCTGAGGTGCTTGGCTGGGTTCTTGATACCCTGGCCATTCGTACAGGACGGGGGGAGGGGTGAGGAAGAGGTCAGTGGTGGAAATTAAAAGCTTTTTAGGGACATTGAGGCGGGAAGAGGGAGAAGAAATGGGAGTGGAGGATGAGGGAGTGGTTGTTGGAGGTGTTTGTCTGCTGGATTTGAGTGCAGGTGCACGGGTTGTATGCTGTTGTGAGGTCGATGGCTGCTGGGTGTCTGAGTGCTTGCGTTTGTGTACTTTAGGAGGGGGGACAGACACATTGGGGGAGGACATGGTTGTGCATGGATGTTTTGGAAGTGTCTGCCAGTGAGGTGTGCGTTCTGCTTGGTGTGGTGAGGATGTAGGTAGTGGATGATGATGTAGTGCATGCAGGTGTGAGTGTGAACGTAACTGGATAGGAGGTGGAGGAGGAGGAGGGGGAGACTGTGGAAATAGTGGATGTTGTTGTGTCTGCAACCAAATGGTGTTTGTGTGAGTGCCTGTGGGATGAAGTATGGTGCTTGTGTTTGCCTGTGACACTCTTTGGTGTTGTCCTGTGTGCATGCTCGTCTGCCTCTGTGGTTGGGATGGGTTGGGGTTGAGGAGAATGGGACTGGGAAGTGGAAGTTGGAGGGGGGATAGTTGAAACAGGGACAATGGCTGCCATTAGAGAGGAGGCCAGAGCCTGGATCAATCTCTATTGGGCCGCCAATCCACTGTGAATACCCTCCAGGAATGCATCATATTGGTGCATCTGGGCTGCCAGCCACTGTATGGCATTCACAATGGTTGATTGCCCTACAGAAATGGATCTCAGGAGGTCAATAGCCTCCTCACTCAGGGCAGCAGGACTCACTGGGGCAGGGCCTGAGGTGCCTGGGGTGAAGGAGATGCCCACCCTCCTGGATGAGTGGGCACAGGCAACTCGCTGAGGGGCTGCTAGGTGGGCGGTGCTGGTACGGGGGTGGTGGCTGTACCTGTAGCTGAGGTGGTCACAGAGGTGTCTGCCACCACCAGGGAGCTCCCATCGGAGGAGGTATCAGAGTCTGTATTGTCCCCTCCAGTCTTCGCTGTGGTGCTCCCCTTGCCCTCTGTTCCACTGGTGCCCTCAGCATTGGTGGATTCTGAGGGTCCTGTGGGATGCAGCTCCCTCTTTCACCGGTGCCACTGCTCCTCTGCCAGATGATGCTAATGCACATAAGGACAGGATGACAAAACAAGAAAGAGGTGAGAGAGACAAAAGATACACTGGGTCAATGACTGCCCCACCACCAAAGTTGGCGTGCACAGCACCCTCACATCCACTGAACAGGCCTACGCACTATGCATTGCACTACCAGTGATATTGATAGCCACCAAGGCATGAGGAGGAGCACACTGTCAGACTCACCAGATCCTCAGGGTCTGCGCGCGTTCCCAACACGTCCACCACTGAACAGCTCCAAGACTCTGATAGATAACTCACAGAGGCTAAAAGAGTTCAAGAGGGGAAGAGGGGATTAGGAAGGGAACAGCTGGGAAGGAGACCTGTAGTAAAAAAAAGGTTAAAACACACAATATGAAAATTACATCTCATGAAATCAATACTAGACTATGACTCTAAGCATAGTCATTCTGAAAACATGAACAACCTAAGAATTAGGCTTAAGATAACTAAGTTTGAAGATGTCTGGGAATCAAGATGGATTAAATGAAACTTTCAAATTCAAGTACTTTCCTTTACATGAGAATCAGGAAAAAACATTCTGAATAAGTTCTAAACCAGTCATATGAATCCTTTTTTGAGAATGCATACTAGGACCATGCAATATTGCATCTAGAAACTCTGGTCTTCTGTGTTCTCTTGAAATGTTTCAACATGAATTGCGCACAATGCAGATTTTCATATATATAGTAAACACCATAAAAGGATTGTGCACCATGAATAACACAATATGGATTCAGGAAACAAATCACACAACTTGTCAACTCGAATATTCCCTAACAAATGTCTTAGAATAAATGGCATACAATGAACAACACGAATTAAGCTCAAAGAGAGAATCGTGCGTCCTGCCGATACGAGTGCCACCATGTAAAATGTCAAGAAATGGTAGCACGCAATGAATATCAAGGTTAAATCACCATTAAACGAATCGCGCGTCTTGCCGATTTGTAAGCCACGATGTAAATGCCCAAAAATAACAGCGCGCAATGAATAACAAGATTAAAGCACCAGGAAACGAATCGCACGTCTTTTGCCGATTCTTAAGCCACCATGTAAATGTCAAGAAATGGTAGCGCGCAATGAATAACAAGATCAAATCAGCAAGAAACGAATCGCGTGTCTTGACGATTCACAAGTCACCATGCAAATGTCAAGAAATGGTAGCGCGCAAAATAATCTGTTAATCATTAAAGAATTAGGCCAAGAATATGAAAGTTCTCGATAACAGCGTCGGGAGGTCAGCCCAACCACCGTTTTACCGCCCAGAACAAGGATCACCAATGAAGAATGAAGGGCAGAGGCCTGGAAGATCAAATAGGCCACCGGGACGGGAGATCAGGAAGTAGCTGATGCTGTGCACCTGGACCTCTGAATAGTGAGCACTTGGAGCTGGGCTGGCTCCCTTTTATAGAGTCTTGGCCCAGCCCACAACCACACCAAGGCATGCTGCAGGGAAAGTCTCTGGAAGGCCATGGAAAGGGACCACACCCTAACACACTCTGAAAGCCTGCAGCAATACATTGCAAATGAACAGTATTTGTAAACACATGAAAAATAAGTCTTCAGGATTAAACTCTGCAATGCAAAAGGTTAAACAACAACATAGCAGCACAATGCATAAATTACGTTGTTTTGAGAGTGCTGGGTTTTTGCATTCTAGTCGCCAATAGAGCGCGCACTGCCCTGGTGTTGACACACACACCACCAACTGCAGCACACCTGGGACGCACGCAGCCCTGACAAGTAGTGCATGCTTACAAGCTAGGTAGGCAGTATTTTCCCTTCAGACCCTTAGCCACCAGAGGACCTATGCTGCTATTTCTGGCAAGGCATAGGGGCACCCACTGACACACACCCACCACACAAATACAACCCCTGCAGCCATTTCCTTCAATGATGGCCACTGTACTCACCCCCTTGTGGTTGCTGTGATGCCCTCAAGTACCCATACAGCTCTGGATAGGCCACCACCAGTATGCAGCCATCAGGGGGTCAGGGTTTGACAGGCACCCCTTCCTCATTGGGAGGCCATCCCCAGCTAGGCCTCTGTGGTCATCTCATGTCCTCCCACCGTTTGCGACAGTCGGTGCTCCGTCTGCCATAGACCCCCAGGGTCCGCAACTCCTTGGCGATGGCACACCATATACCCTTCTTTTGATGGGTGAGGACCTGCAGAAGCAATACAGACAGGGGAACACTATTAGACCAACAGTCCAGCCTGTAGCACGAATGACCCGCCATACCCGTTTCCATCACTATTGGCACACACATAGCCCAGCACTCAACGTATATCCAGCCAAGAGGACATCCCTCCCCCTTACATGATGTCTTCACACACACCTCGAAACATTCATGCCACAAGCATTGTGCCCACAGTGTACTCACATGTTGGTCTGGAGGCTCATAAAGCAGTCCGTATTGGGGTAGGACCCAATCCACCAGTTGCTCTAACTCCGCAGAAGTGAAGGCTGGGGCCCTTTCCCCGGTCACACGGGCCATGGTAGGTTCCACACAGAAGTCACAGCAGCATATGTAGTGTAGGTCCTCTTCTATGGAAGGTCAGGAAACAAGTGAGGAATCAGATAGAAAATGTTGGTCACGTCCACGGCGGTCATACTGTCACCGCCGGTGTAGATCACCATTGGCCACTGTAACCCATAGGGCCCAGTTTTAACCAATGATGAATTGCATGGTGGTTCCCGACCGCCTACTGCCACGGCGCACAACATCAGAAGCATTACCTCACTTCCGTCTGTCCCTCCACACAGATCAGGCGGATGCCATTTCGGGGGGGGGAGGTCTATGGAATAATGCTGCGTCACAGGAGAAATAGGGACATACTTGACAAATCACACTGTCCCATTACATGTTCACAGATTGCAGACTACTGTTGTGGCTCCATTGTTCAGTTTGTGACAGCCTCCTCACTCTTTTGTCCCTTAGCTTCCTACCGCTGCGGATGACTAGGAGTTGGAGACATACCCCCGTGTACAGACCCCTGGTGGACTTTGCTACACTAGAAGACAGGCACATAATAATCACCTGTAGACTGGACAGGGCCACAATCACAGAGCAGTGTGCCCAATTGGAGCCTGACCTACTATCTGATATCTGCATTCCCCTGGGATCCCCCCTCTTGTGCAAGTACTATCAGTTCTCCATTTCCTGGCAACTGGTTCTTTGCAAGTGACAGTGGGCTTGGCAGCAGGAATGTCACAGCCAATGTTCTCAATAGTGCTGACAAGAGTGTTGTCTGCATCGATAAAATACACATGCATCCACATTGCATTCCCCCAGGTTGAGGATTTAGCCGCTGTGAAGGCCGAGTTTTATGCAATGGGACATATCCTCAATATAATTGGGGCGATTGACGGAACATGTATTGCATTTGTCCTCCCCAATGCCAGAATTAACAGGTGTTCAGGAATCGTAGGAGTTTCCACTCTATGAATGTGCAGATGGTATGCTTGGCAGATCAGTATATCGCCCACATCAATGTTAAGTATCCTGGGTCGGTGCATGTTGCCTTTGTTCTGCGGAATAGCAGCATCCCAAATTTGATCGCCAAACTACAGAGGCACAGGGTGTGGTTAATAGGTGAGCCCAGGTTTCCACCCAGTATATGTTAGTGTATGCCTATTGTGTTGGCCATACAGGATAGTGTATGACTAAATGTTGTCCCACAATATTTGCAGGTGACTCTGGTTACCCAAACCTATCATGGCTGCTGACCCCTGTGAGGAATGCCAGGACAAGGGCAGAAGAATGTTATAATGAGGCACATGGGCGAACCAGAAGGATCATTGAGAGGACCTTTGGCCTCCTGAAGGCCAGGTTCCGGTGCCTCCATCTAACAGGTGGATTCCTGTGCTACTCACCCAAGAATGTCTGCCAGATAGTGGTGGCATGCTGCATGTTGCACAACCTGGCCCTCAGACCCATCTCCCTTTTCTGCAGGAGGAGGAAACTGGAGATGCCCCTGTGGACAGTGAGGATGAGGAGGCAGAGGATGAGGACAACAGAACATCTGTAATCAGTCAGTACTTCCGATGACACACAGGTGAGACAGTGCAACTTTACATTTCAATGACTTTGGTTGTATTCTGTGTGGCATTAGCATGCTGGTAATTCCCACTTCTACGCCCACTTGCTGTTCCCTCTGGCTATTCATTTTGCCGATGTTGGTGATTTGACAAATACTCCTGGTGTGATCACAACAGCCAGCTACAGGTCAATAATTTGATGCGTATTCTAAGTACAGTTCATTTGCAATGGTTGTACCTGTTTCAATCAATACATATTTGAAATACATGACATAGTCAAAATTGTTTTTTATCAAAGGGTATTTATTGCAGTGCTAATATATAGAGGGGAAAGTGCAATGGGATGGGGTGATGATGGAGGAAAGTCCAGGGTAGTGTTCCAGTCTGTTCGTAGCACAGGTGCATTGTCCAAGGGAACATAGGAAGGGGAGCAATGGCAGTTCAAGGTTGAAAGGGTGCCTGAAATGGACACAAGGGGGACAATCAGGAGAGTCTCATTTCCTGGCAGGGGCCTTGGCAAGTGTCTTTGGCTTCTGTCTGGATCGCAGGGAACATTTGCGGGGTGGTTCACCTTCTGCAGGGGGAGCTGTGCTGGTGGCCTGGGAGTCCTGTGGCAGGGCCTCCTGGCAACTAGCGGTAGAGGAAGTAGAAAGCTGTTCAGAATACTGGCTAGTGGCAGGGGCCCACTCATGTGACACTGCCTCACTAATAATTTTGGGCATGTCTGCCAGCACCCCTGCTATGGAGATCAGGGTGTTGTTGATGGCCTACAAGTTCTTCCTGATCCCCTGGCACTGTTCTCCTGCACATTGTCTAGGATCTGGCCCGTCATGTTCTGGGAATGTTGATAGGCTCCCAGGATCTTGGAGAGTGCCTCCTGGAGAGTCGGTTCTCTGGTCCTGCATCCCCCTGCACACAGCAGTCCTCCCAGTGTCCCTGGTGGCCTGTGCCTCTGTCCCCTGAACCGTGTGCCCACTGCCACTGACCCCAGGTCTCTGATTGTCTTGGGTGCGAGGTGTGGCAGGTGGTCCCTGTACAGGTGGGTACACTGCTGACTGACGTGTCCTGGGGACAGAGGTTTGGGGACGCTGGGTGGTTGCTGTGGTTTTGGACTCTGATGGGGGAGGCACTGTGGTGGTCTGTGACTGGGCTTGGGTAACCGGCTGTCCAGTGGTCCCTGATGGGCCAGGTAAATCATCCAGATCCTGAAAAACAGAGTTACTGTCCTCACTGTGGGCCTCTTCAGTTGGGGGACTGGATAGTGCTGGCACCTCCTCTCCGGTGACATTGGCTGGGGTACCTGTGAGGATGCAAATGATGTGTTATGGTTAATATGTATGACATATTGTACATCCCTCACTTCCCCTCTATGGTTGGTGTTGCCCTGCCAGCTTTTACTTGTGCATGTTGGTTTATGGTGGGATTGTTAGTTCTCTATGCTGTGTGTGCTTTAGTGATGAGCGTCCATGCAGGCTGTGATGGGTGTCCATGCATTGCTACAGCATGCAGGGCTTGGCATTGTGATTGAAGAGATGTGATTGTGGAGTGTGTGAGATGTAGTGGAGTGATGGGAGTGAGGGTCAGGGTATGTGACAGCATGTAGGTGTGGGGGGTGATAATAGTAGAGAGTTGACTTACCAGAGTCCTCCCATGCTGTGAGTTGTGGGGGAGGAGGTGGGGGTCCACCATCAGTCCTCTGTATAGCGAGCTGGTGTCTTGCTGCTATGGAATGTACCTTCCCCAGTAGGTCATTCCACCTCTTCCTGATGTCATCCCTTGTTCTGGGGTGCTGTTCCACAGTGTTGACCCTGTCCACGATTCTCCGCCATAGCTCCATCTTCCTTGCTATTGATATCTGCTGCACCTGTGCTCCAAATAGCTGTGGCTCTACCCTGACGATTTCCTCCACCATTACCCTTAACTTCTCCTCAGTGAAAGGGGGGACCCTTTGTGGTGCCATGGGTGTTATGTGATGTGTGTTGGTGAGGGTGTGTTGGGTAATGTATTGGGGTGTGTGAAGTGGGGTGTGTAAGCGATGTATGGGTGTATGTGGTGTGTGTATGTAGTTGTGTCAGTGGTCTTAGAGTCAGTCTCGTGACAATGATTTGTATTCGTAAAGGGTTGTTGGTAATGTGGTTGTGTGTTTTATAGTGGTGTGGGTGTTGGGGTGTGGTGTGTGTATGGGTCTCAGGTGTGTATTGTTTGAATTGTCAATGTGGTGTTGTTTTGTATGTGTGTGTCCATTGTGATCACGGCGATATGTACTGCTACTGATTTACCGCTGTTGAATGTCTGCCATGGTGATTCGTGGGTCATAATGTGGTGGGCATTGTTCTGTTGGCATAACGGTGTGGGTTCTGATACCGCCAGTTTATCACTGACCTTTGGTCTGGCGGCTTTGTGTCGCCAGCTGAATTCTGTCAGATTGGTGTGTGTGTGTCATAATACGGTGAACGAATATCCGCCACTGCTGCGGTAAGTTGGCGGTCGTCAGCATGGCAATAAGCGGGATATACCGCTAGGGTCATAATGATTGCCTAAGTATTTTAAGTAGCCTTGAGTTATTATAAGGAATTGTCTCAGAAAGGCAATTTCTATGTAATATAGAAGACTGTATGCACCAGGTTGTACCCCATGTAACTGTCCTTCTTTTGCTTCAGAAAATGGGCTATCTGTGAGGTTTTCACCACAGTATGAAGGTTGCAGGTAGTATCAGACCTTGGTTATTTCATGTGAATAGTGTCTTTTTTGCCAAGTGTTGGATAAAGTGTACCCTGATGAGAACTTCACTGTCTGCAAACTGTGGTACAGAGTAAATTCTCCCCATAGAGTGAACAGTTTACAGTACCCACTTTTCTACTCATATCAGCTTCATGTCCCAGTGTAGGTTCATGGACTGTCAAGAGTTTGATACTGATAAACTGTTCATAGTAAAACATTCATTTTGGAACACATGAGTATTTTGAGGAACTTAGCTTTCTCTGAACAGTTGTATACATATTGAACACAGTATGCAATTAGGGTTTCTTATATATCTGTGGTTGATTGTTATGTGAACTAGGCTACCCGTGAAGTGTATGGTATAGGGTCAATGTTGCACATAACACATGCATGTTACATCTAAGGGAGTTGTATCTGTGAAAGCATTTATGATTCTACATATTGAACTGAGCTATTTTGCAGTTACTATCATAGGTTTAATGCCATTTTTCTTTAAAGAGAATTTATGTGCAAAAGAAGTTTGGATGATGTAATTAGTGATGTCATCAATGATGTCATTTGAGATCTCAGTGATGTCATAAATTGTGTAATAGTACATGGTATGAGTGATGTGTAATATGTGAGGTCATAAGCAGTGCATGGCAGGAGAACAGGTTATAGTTAGCTCTGCTACATATAAATGGTGAACTTCTGTGTTTCTTTTTCATTTAAAACTTGAATTTTATCCCTGACATGTTAACCTAACTATAACATTATTTTAACCTTTTTTTCCAGTGAACACACATATATGTATATATATATATGCAAAGTTTTGGTCCTTGCGCTTGTTTATTTTTTTCAACAAATTGAGCACTGATTAAAAGATGGGCACTGCCAGCTGAGAAAAAAAAACCATTTATTAGACCAAACGTTCTCGAGGCTTCGAGAGTGGTGTCCACTATCAACAATCGTATGAATAACCAATAGCTTTTAGATACCAAGAACACCAGCAGATAAAAGTCACACATTTTGTCATGTAAAGCCTGCATCTTGGCTAAGGAACTATGGGGCACATGTGCTTAACATTTTTTCTGTCATAAACAGCCTGATTCGCAGAATATGACCGTTTGCGACAGGAAAAAATCATTTAGGTGTGTACAAACACACAGTAATCTATTTACTGAATCGCAAAATAGGTTTGCGAGTTGCAATTAGGAAGGGGCGTTCCCTTCCTAATTGCGAGTCGCAGCGCGATCTAGCATTTTTTTGTGACCCTGAATGCGGTCACAAAACAGCCGCTAGGACCCCTTCCCCTTTGTGAATGGCAGCGGAAAAAAAAATTCTGCGGAGGCAGTGGTCCCACGGACCACTGCCTACTCTGAAAAAATTCAAAGAAAACATTTCATTTTTGTTTTTAAATGCATCTTGTTCTCCTTTAAGGTAAACAAGATGCATTTAAAAAAAAAACTGATTTATTTAAAAGCAGTTACAGGCATGGTGGTCTGCTTTCACCAGCAGGCCACCTTCCCTTTGAGGGTGGCCATTCCCAATGGGGCGCAAATTGCGACATACCTCATGAATATTCATGAGATAGGTAATTTGCGACCCCCTTGCAAATTGCAAACAGTGTAAAGTACACTGTTGTACATAAGGTTTTGCGGCTCGCAATTTGCGACTCGCAAATGAGTCACAAATTGCGAGTCGCAAAACTCGGGGTCGTACATCTGGCCCTAAAAACATTCCAGCTCAGGCTCCGTGCTTCAAAATTGCTTTTTGCAGCATGTTCAACACATTTTATGAAATTGGCGTCCACTATCTTGACATTGGCGGTTTGGCCAAAGCCAAACCGCCAATGTACCACACCGACCGCCACGGCAGTAACGACCTTCGAGCTGGAGACTACAGCCTCCAGCCCGGCCGCCGTCACTAGGCTGCCCATGGCAATATGACACCCTGCACCGCCATGGTTTCAGTGGTTTCTGTACCGCCACTGAAACCATGGTGCTAGGCCCTATCAGTGTCAGGGAATTCCTTCCCTGGCACTGATATGGGTCTACCCTGGCCCCCTCCCCCTCCAAGACCCTCCTTCCCCCTCCCCCTCCCTCTCCCAACCCCCACACATTTACACACATACACACACATACATACACACCCATACACACACGCATACACACATTCACCCACGCATTCATACATCCTCACAGCAACACTCACGAACTTACATCCAGGAACACAAGCAATCTCATGACACAACATGCACGTACACTCACACCCACTCATGCACACAAGCATTACACATGCATGCACGCATTCACACATACTCACACCCCCCCACACATGCACAAAACACCCCCACCCCCCTCTCCTGTCGGAGAACCCGACTTACATGCTTGCAGGGAGTCCTCCGGCAGGAGACGGGACACAGCGCTGCTGCCAGCAGCAGAGTCTGGCAGCAAAACACCGCCAGGCCACCTTACCGCCGTCTGCTGCCATAACCGTAGACAGAATTTTGCCAGCCTTCTGGCGGAATTCCGTCTATGGTCATAATGGCATGGATGGTCGGTAACCACGGCGACTGTATGTTGGCAGCCGTCGCCGTGGCGGTCGGCGGCATTTGCTGCCAATGTCATAATGAGGGCCTTAATAACCTGCTATGGTTCCTTTCTTCACATTATATTTGCAGGAATGTAATAACAAGCAGCTTTGCATCAACCAGATAGTGGGTTGAAAAGTGGGGCATTGAAGAAGAAAATTTCTTTAGGCTTTGAAGTTCACTTTGGTTCTCTGGCAGCAGCATATGTGGGTCTTAAATGATGATTACAACACACAAAAGGCAATCTACACTTGGCCAGAGACATGGATTTCTTTCCAATGCTATTGGCAGGTTCTGCTTCTTCACTGAATATAATCCTCCTTTTATTGTTTTTGGTCCTTCCATTTCCGATTGGTGACTGAGGCAACACCCGCTTTGGAAGTGAACTGTCCCAATAACTTCCTTTTATTGTAGTACCAAATTGGGTTCTATTTTTGTGTGATCTGCTACCTTCTGTTAGCGCACAACATGCCATTTGTGTGGCATCACAACGCAGTCATTCATCTTAGGACAACTTTCCAAATGCCTCAGAGTTCTTCATCTCAGAAAAAATCTGAACCCTTTTGCACGGATCTGCAGACAATGTTATTGCAGTTGTAATTGTGGATTATATTTATAAAGCACTTACTACCCCTGATGAGGCATTGAATATGCTTTGTGGTAAGTAGCACGCTATTGCCGAACTCAAGATTAGAGGTTAATAGTTAATAGATTAGTAATATGGTTTTTTTCTTTTTGTGTATTAGTTGTGTTAGGTTTGTGCTCTTGATTTCTTGTGTGTAGTAGAGTTTAGAGTTGGGATTGAATGATAGAAATGGAATTGAAAGTAGAAGTAGAAAGGTGTGTTTGTAAGTAGTGGTCATGGGTGCCCGTTAGTTGTGGGACATGTCTAAAACAAGCATTGGCAAAGCCAATAGATCTGCCGACCAGCCTTCTTGCAATTCTTGTTTTGTTTTGTCATAGTTTTTGCAAACTTTGCTGTTTGAGGATATGCTGGACCCTCATCAATCTAGAAAAAGGCATTTGCTACAAGCAAACAAGTTTTTTGGTCTAGAAAAAACACATATTACCATAGCACTACCCAGCACTGAAGGTAAGTACTTTATGGGTGGATGTGTTCCTTGTGAAAGGAAGGCATGTCGTAACTCATAGTGAAGTTTGCAGTGGCTGAAGTGGGCTGATACAATGCCCCATAATGCATAATGCAGCCGGTAGAAGAAAAATGTGAATGGCACCAACCACAGACTAATGGATGAAGCCTGGAAGTCTGGCTGGAGCCCTTATTAGTAACTATGTTACATACATAATTTTAGTAAAATCAAATGGTCTTGGCTAACACAGACCTAAAAAAGTCAATTAGTCTGGCATTGTCTGCAAGCCTCTTGCCTTTGAGGGAGGGAGCTAGGGATGGAGGGAAGAAAGGAGGAAGGAAGGAAGAGAGGGAAGGCCAAAAAGTAAGGAGAGGATAACTTAATACAGAATACTTACAAATGGACACAATATTGTATGCTGTGACATAGCAGTAGTCAAAAAGCCAAAAAGACTCCAAAAGAAATTTACAACAACATTGGCAGAAGATGGGATCTGTTAAGATGGAACGTGCAACAGAAGCATGCTGCTATAACATCAGACTCTAAACACAAAGGCAACACTAAAGTAATTATAAGGTAAAAAAAACAGCAGCACTGAAGGGAACTAGCATGTGCACATATGTTCCTTGTTAGACAGAAAATCCAGTCTCTCAAAGTGAAGTTAACCATTAGCTTAAGAAGACTGGCCCAAAGGTTCAAAGGATTGTTTTCTAATAACACAAATACAGAAATGAATTTATACTTACATATATGCACATGACATTTGGTAAATGTTTAATGGCTGGAGAGAATCCCTCTATAAAAGTATACCTATGCGCATAGAAGCAGCAATATTTACATGTTCTAATATACACATTTATCTTGTGATGGCATATACACATATATATAATTGTATATGCTTGTAACATGAAACATAGTTCAATATACAGTGAACATATATAACAACACCTCCACCTCCTGGCCACAAGAAGCATAGTTTGTCATGTCTGAGTATATTGCTGTGGTACACTGCTG
Organism: Pleurodeles waltl; assembly: GCF_031143425.1. Lineage (NCBI taxonomy): Eukaryota > Metazoa > Chordata > Amphibia > Caudata > Salamandridae > Pleurodeles > Pleurodeles waltl. The sequence goes on along the minus strand of NC_090445.1, from coordinate 1,314,731,308 downwards.
TTTTGTGAGTACAGTCGTTATGTGGGAAAGAGCCAGGTCTTGGCTAAACTTCTGAAGTTGAGATGGTTGTCGGTGGATCTCATGTTTGTAGATAGCAAATTCCATAGTTTAGCTGAATGAACAGATAAACATGTCCCACCATGGCGGGGAGCCATTCTCGAGGGTACGTTCCTTTGTTGTATGTATTGTTTGTTGTATGTATTTGGTGATTTCCTTCCTAGTAGAGAGTGGTCTTTTGCCATGTATTACTTTGTGTGCCATGCAAAACAGCTTGAAGGTGGATCTTCTGGTAATTAGTTACCAGTGTAGGGCCCTCAAGGCAGGGAGATGTGCATTTGTGGCTTTACATATATGAAGAGACTAGCTGCAGTATTCTGAATTCTCTATGATTTTCTCATGGTTGACAAACGTGAGTGGTAATACAGGCGATTAGCATAATCCGGTTTTCATAGGACAAGAGAGATGGTAGCTTGATGGTATCTTGAACCTTGTGGGGAAATCCTAGGTGTGGGAAGATGAGTCACAGTGTTTCCATTGTGAGAAAGCTTGATTTGGCTAACTTGTCCATTTACGCCTTTACTGACGGCTTGGCATCCATGATAATTCTGAAGTTTCTTACCACCTTAAATATTTTTTATGGTGGTCCTAGATCTTTCAGGCCAGGACCAGGGAGGCTCATGGGTTTTCCAGTCACCACAGGTGATAATGTTGGTTTTGGAGACCTTCAATTTGTGGTGGCTCCTGGGCATCCAATGGTCAATGTCCTGGAGGCAACTGAAGACCTGTAATGTTACAATGTTCTTTGGGCTTTCTAATTTCAGAAGTATCTGCATATCATCTGTGTAGATAAAGCAGGTGAAGTCAAAACCATTGGTCTGATCTGGTAATGATTTTGTATAGATGTTGAAAAGTATAGATGAAATGATTTAGCCTTGAGGGACCCCTGCTTTAATGATGAATGGTTTAGAAGAGAATGGAGCAGTATGTATAATATTAGGTCTACTGTGTAGGTATGATGCAATCCAAGTGAGGTCCGTGCCCTCTATTCTGACTTCCTCAAGTCTTTGGTTTAGTGTGTCATGACACTGTGTCAAAGGCAGAAAGGTCCAAAAGAAGGACAGCAATCTTGTTTTGGTCTACTCTGTTTTTAAGCTCATCCCAGATAGAGATTAGTTCTGATTCAGTACCTCTTTCTGGACAGAATCAAGTTTGGAAGTCCGAAAGTATAGAATGGTCTTCAATGAATTGTGGCATTTGTGTGAAAGCTGCTCTTTCTATAAGTTTGAACAGAAATGGTCTTTGTTATGTGTATGTAGTTGTCGGGGTCTTCATTGTCCAGGTTTGTTTTTTAAATAACAGGTGTATGTATGATTTTTTTAAAGCCTTCTAGGAAAACCCCTGTCTTTAAGGGGTTGTTGGTGAGTGTTCTGACTGGGATGGGCACTGAAGTTGATAGTATAATGTTTTGAAAGACTTGAGATGGAAAAGAGTCTGAGGGCCCATCGGCTGGCTTACTTGCTTGGACAAGGTCCAGAAATTCAGTCGGTGATAGCTCTTTGAAGGAGAGCAGAGGCTTTGCTTGTCTTTCCCTAGAGGGTTTTGTGGGAAATGGGTTGAGGCTGTCATTTCTTTTTTGTTTTTTTTAGATAAGAATCCAACATGTTTCCTTTAATTGTATAATGATGTGCCACTTTTTAAAAAAATCTTGGAAAATGGGTTAGATAGCTTCTATTCATTTTGGCCTACGGAGTTCTATGTGTGTATTATAAAAATTATTGATTAGCACACTCTGCCTTATTGTTTTGGCTGGAATAGTATAGGTTTTTGCCTTTTTAATTGTTGACTTGTATAGTATATTGTGTCTGTGTAGGCATATCTTTCTTGGGGGTTGTTTGTGATGAGCCATTTACATTCAAGCTTAGTAATCAGATTTCTGATCTTTTTTAATTTTGCATTCATTCAAGGGGCATGTTTTCATTTGTTATGCATTGATGCTTTTAGAGGAATTAAGAAATCAATATCTTTCTGAAGCCATCCATAGATTGCACAGAACTGATTGTGACCAGATCTGTGTTAGAGGTGAACAGATTTTCTAGTTCCTCCAAAGTCATCTTATTCCAACGGCGATGTGCAACTTGAGGAAGATGGATTTAGTTGGTGTGAGCATTTGTTTCTTTTGTTGGAAGGCAATGAGGTAGTGGTCTGACCATGTGACTAGCGTAATCCTATGGAACGTGACTAGGACTGGTTTGGCGATGGTGGTATCTAGTGTTGTCAAGCGATGTGTGTGGAATTAGGAACAAGCTGTGTAAGGTTGTGTGCACCTGGGCCAGTGAGTATGGTTGTGGGGTATGGCATATTAGGTTTATCAAACCATATGTTGAGATAACCAAGGACACATAGGTTTGAGTATATTATAAGAAGGTTAGAGATTGTATATTGCAATATGTCAGGGAAAGCTGCATTGCTTAGTGGTGATCTGTAAACAAGAGAGTAACATGAGGCTTAGGGGTGCATATAACAAGGAGGGCCTCACAATTTTGTATAGAAACTATTACTTTTGGTAAGATTTGTTGTTGTGTCAACATAACAGCTAAGCAACCTCTTTTTTGATCATCTGATTTTGTGTTACCGTTTAATATCCTGACAAAACAGCTTCATTCAATACTGGTGCCATATTTTGCCCCAGCCAAGATTCAGTTGTGAAAATTAGGTCAGGTTCTGTGCCTATCAATAGGTCAAATATGTCGTACTTGTTTTTAGAACTGGTGTGAGTTTTTATCATTAAGCATTCTAAATATTCTGTTTTGGAGGTGGTGAGAGTTTGTGCTGCAGGAGGGTGAGTATTGTTCTTCGATGTTAGTGGTGACGTTCTTATGTTGGTGGTGTTAACTTTTGGAGGACAGCAAAAGTGTCACATTTTTTTATCATCATCTTCCTCCAAAAGGCTTAGAGGACATTTTTTGGACTGGTTGTGTGGGTGGTGGTGAATCTGGTTGAAATAGAGATGTTGGGTGGTCGATTTGTGTGTGAAAGGAAGGCTTTTTTTGCGATAGAAAAGAGGAAGCAAGGTGATGATGACTATTTTGGAATTGCTCATTTCCCATATGTTGAAGGCAGAAGGCATGGGAGTGAGGGGTGGTGGTAGAGCATGAGGGTCATGTTGTATGGCTCTGAATTGAGCAATGGATGATAGATGTGGGAGTGAGTGTTGTTTTGTATTTGTGGATTGAGAGGTTGGTGTATTTGTTGCAAGGAAAGTGTGAGGTAGAGATGGGTTTAAATGTGTTACCTATGCTGGTATTCAGAGAACAGTGAGTGTATGTAGGTATATTGGAATGTAGGGATTTGAATATGCAAGATTTTGTTCAGATAATATTTGTATGTGTCTTTGTGGAGTAGTATTATCTGGTATTTTACTAGTGGTTTGAGATGTAGCATTTGAGTGTGAGGGACCTGTGAGTTGTGCATGCTCAAGGAGCAGGGGTGGGATTGTGTTTAAGAGTAGATTCTCTGTATAGTATGAGAGTGGGAAAATATTTGTTGTGAGAGATTATTGTAGGCATGTTCGGAGGATGATTTTTCCTTATTGGTGGAGGAGTGTGTTGCAAGAGTGTTGTCACTGGTTGTGTGTGAGACGAGGAGGATGTTTGTGTGGTAATCCAGTATGATAGATGGTGGAAGAAAGGGTTTAGATGGATGGTAATAGCAGTGCTGGCAGAGGGTAGTGAAACAGTTTCGTTTAGAAAGGTTGGGAGTTTGTGAGTTTAATTGTATGAGTTTTGTGTTTTATTGGATTGTATGTAAAAAGTATATAGTTGAGATGTAGTGCAGAGTTGTGACTTGAGTAGGAATGTGTGGGTGTGGGGTACAATGGTATGTAGAAGTGTATTATACATCTGGGTAGAGTGTGGTGAGGGAGTGGAAGGTTTCTTAACCTTGTGTGTTGGTACAGAGCGGTGTTTTGTGAGCTAAAATGCATGGCAGTGTTTGTGGCTGTGCAGTGAAAGGCTGTGTCTATGTTGCATGAATGTGTCAGCCTCAGTGAGTTGTGGGCTTGAAAGATGAGATCCTGGGGATAGGACTTGGTCTGTCACCGGCTTCTTGGTTATATCCTTGTATAAACGTTTTGACCTGCTTTACAGAACCTGACTCAGGTCAGCCTCGCTACTACTTTTGTTTCATTCCTCTTGTGGAATCAGGGAAAAAGTGAAAGGAAGACCCATTCTTCATTTAACAACCCAATCCAGTGCACTAAAGTAATGTGTCCTTATGACCTGTCTAAGGGTCGAGTGGGCATGCATTAAGCAGTGCTTTGAATGGAAATATAGAAGTGCTTTAAATGTATTGGATCATGGCTGAGAAGTACAGGCACTCTCCCTTTCAAATTAAAAAAGTGCTGGTACTCATTAATGGACAATGACTGTCCATTTAAAGCACTGGTGTTCAGTCAACCCAGAACCCAATGAATTGTTTCAGATACAAACATGATTCAGTGACTGTCCCTCATCATCCATCCTTACAAGAGGGAAGTTAGAGATGCACCCAAAAGGAAAGTAGCAACAACCTCAAATCTCAAGATTCACATACATAGCACTTTGCTTTCTGGGACTAACATGCTGATATATTGATGGAATATGTGAAACAATAGGTTTTCATAATGCAAACTTTTATTGGCAGAAAAAACACTACTGCCTGAGAAAGCACCACATGAGATGTTAAGATATGTCTGTCTGTGTAACACAGTAGTCACCTGTGAGGGTAGGTGCTTGAGCAGGTGTACATTTATTTTCACCAGCTGTGCCTTCCCTTCATTCGTAGAGAGAATTATTATTGTATGGCAGGTGTTAGGTAATCTACCTGCTGGGGAACGAGGCATGATATGTTATAGTATCAGCCAGCGATGGCTATGAGACAACAAACTATTTGATATATTAAAGCTGATTCCACATGTTATGCCCTAATTTCCTTTTAGAATCTCACAATATTAGTTATTTACCACATGTCCTAAATATCTCTCCCTGTGGTAATGCTATTTGGCACTTGTGATAAATATCCCACCCTATTGTGGCAAACACATAAAAATGACAAAGTCTGCAAAAAAAGGCATTTCAATTGTGTCCTTCAATTTTACGAGTATTATCTTTACAGCTGCAGAGTTGTTAGACCTGGCATCCTTTTCATGGTTTCCCCCTGAGTTTTTGCATTCAGACCTCCTGTTTCTTCTGACTTTGTTTTTGCTGGTCTTAAGATTCTGCACAATTTACCATTACTAACTAGTACTAAAGCGCCTGTGCTCTTTCCCTAAAATTTGGTAACAATAGCAATTGGTATATTTAATTTACTTGTAATTCCGAAATAAAGTGCACTCCATGTGCCCAGGGCCTGTAAAATAAATGCTACTAGTGGGCCTGCAAGACTGATTGTGCTACACACTTGAGTAGCTCCTTTAACGTGTCTCAGGCCTGCCCTTGCAGAGCCTGTTTGTACATTTCTGAACTGCCATTTTGACCTGGCAAATTAACCTTTTGCTAGGCCTAAACCTTCCTTTTTAATACATATGTCACCCCTAAGGTAGGCCCTAGGCAGCCCCAAGAACAGGGTGCTGGGTATTTAAAAAGTGGTTTATGTATTTGTAAGTTTCTATGTACTGTTGGTGAAAAACTCTTACATTTGGTTTTTTTTAACACTGGAAGGCCTATCTCTCCCATAGGTTAGCATTAGCTTATTACATTCTATAAGTGTAATTTCCAATCTAGAAGAGATGGACTTTGAAAGTTTGGTGTCCCTTGAATCACACTTGAAAACCCCACACTTATGGTGAAGTTGGATTTTAAATTGAAATTCTGAAAATGCCGGTTTTAGAAAGTTGGCATTTTCTTACTTTAGCCAGTTGCTGCCTACTGCCTGTCTCTGATCATATGTCTGGGGTGTGGTGCCAGTTGTTCTTTGGGTATTCCTCCTAGACAGCCACACAAATTGGGAGGTTAGGTGTGACCTGATGGGCCTTGATGGTCCATTCTGTACAGGATGGGAGGGAGGAGCTGGGCACAGCCTCACTTCCACCTGAATAGGTTCTGTCCTGTCCACACACAAAGGGCTGCATACGCCCCTGTAGTGACTCTGGAGCCAGGGCAGGAAGGGCAGGTACTCTGTGCAATTCAAAGGCATGTCTTTGAAGTCTCAATCACATTAAAGGCACAAATAGGTATAAGTATTGGCCCTCTGACACAACCAATACAGAACACTTCTGGAAGTGTGCATATTCTGCCAGGAAGAAGGACTGCTGTGCCGCTGAAGGCCTGCTACTCTGCTGGACTGCTGTTTGTTGGACCCCTGCTTTGCAGTGCTGACCAGTGCCTTCTGCTTTTTTATATTTAAGATGAGAATGGAGCACACATGAATAAAGTTCATAAATTCTCAAATCTGTTCATGGATCCTTAAACTTAGAGAGTTTAAGCAATTTAGAGATTTTAAGCAAAAAAAATAATGTAAAGCAAATGTGACATCGATATGACAAGTAATAATTACAAAAAGTATATTATTTCATTTGTAAATTTAATATACATAATACAAATATAACACAATTCCACGAAATAACATACAAAAAATGACAAAACTACTACTGTACAAAACTGGTGTTGCACATAAAAGCTTGGCAGTGTTTTCTCACACATTGCATATTTGAGTCAATGGTGAAACATTTCATCTTTTTCCTTTCCATCCAAATGAAAGAATTGATCTTGAAATTCAACTAAATTCAGCCGACACCTGTTTCGTCCTGTGAAGGACTTTATCAAGGTTTATTCTTTTTAAGTTTGTTAAGTTCTATTCAAATAGGAATTTCCAAATTTCTTGTGAAACCACGGCAAGTCTGTACTTATTGGTCTTCAATGAAGTGAATAGTTTGGTATTTATTGGGTGTTTAAGGTCACAAAAGCAACCTATATTGTCAGGAATTGGCCAGAGGTCAAAAATGTATGGTATCTGCTGTTACTTCCTCAGTGGCCTGGAGTTAGTGGCAATGCTTCCACCGCTCTTGCGGTCACCTACCTTCTGCTTTTTTGCCTGGTAATGAGAAGGTCTGAAGCCCAGTATCTCCAACCCAGAGTGACCCCCAGGGCTAGATGGCTGGCCTGATCTGAAGTCTCAAGAGGAACATAGGAGACTCTCAGCCATCTGGCTCCTGCACCTGGACCCTGGCATCTGTGAGTCTGTCCTGCCAAGGTGTGCCACTCCAGTCCAGGACCCTTTGAAGTGGGCTTTAGATGCTTGCTCCAGCTAATGCAACGCATCCTCTGCTGTAAGAGCATACTCAAAGCATTGCTTCTGGTGCATATAAAAAAAGGCGCATCGCTTCTACCACAAGGGTTAAAACGAACGCAACCAGAATCACAATGCAACTGTACCTCACATCTTGAAACCAGAGCATCAATTCTGGAACCGATGCTGTGAGTTTTTCTCAAGTTTTTCTCGCTGCAAGGTCATAGCATCCCTGTCAACAGCAGCCTCAGCAACAAATCTTAAACTTTGAATAACAGCCCCTGGCTCCCATCAGAACCAATGCATCATCTCGACTGCCTAATGTAACCTCGAGGTCAAGACATCGGGAACTCACATCGCAGTCTCGACACATCACTGCTGTTGTGTGGTGAATATTAGTGCATCCCCTTTACTGGGGTGATTGGGACTGCCACATTGCTCCTCAACCCCAGTTTAAGGAACTTTAGTTCAGCTGGCTCAAATGGATCCCTTTAGTCAGCCTGTGCTCCAAGGCAGTCGGCCTGAACTTTTGACTTCGTCCCGGTCTGGCGCAATCAGATGGGCTCAGTTGGCGCCTTTGGCTTCTATGTGCTGTTTTAGAGTTTATTCCTCAAAAATTCATAACTCAAGTTCTACTTATTGGATTTTGTCCTTTTGGTCTTTTTTATGTATTAAATTGTGTTCTTTTTTCTAACCAGGTGTGGGATCCTGTTTGGGTGGTGATTTCACTCTTTTACTGTTTGAAGTGTTAGACAAATACTTTACACATTGCCTTCAAGTTAAGCTTAACTGCTCTGTGGCAAGCTACCAAAGGGGGGGCACAGATTAATTTGGGGTTTGCTTGTAACAAGAAATGTGGCTGCTGGTTGAGCAGGACTCATGCCTCAGTCAATGAACAACCCGATTCCTCTCATTGGTGATCAGCTGTGCTTGTGCAGTGCCATACAGTGATTTGGTGTGCACTAGCATCTAATATCTAAGCCCAATTCAAAGTTTCTAATTGGCTCTTTGCTTTTTTATAAATTCATTCTTCCTCTGTCTGTTTGTGTCTGTAACGTTACCTGCAAAGGTGGAGTTTGTGCTGGCCAATCTGGAAAGCTACATTGGGGCCTTGCTCAAGGAGTTTTGTCAGGAGAGGGGGATGCCCACCAAAGGAGCACCAAGAAGGTAGAGTTCCAATGCACCTTAAGCGCCTTGGCAGAGGTCCATCAAGTTCCAGACACAACAGAAGACCAAGAGAATGAGGAGAGTGTAGAGGGATCAGAGCAGGACTCACAGGAGGGTCTTGGACTGCAACCTGTTGAGGAGGGAAGCAATATGCTCCCAGGTCTCAGGTTCCTTGAGGGTACCTGGTGGAAATGGCCCTTCTGCAGGGTCATCCCCAAAACTTTTTGCCTTCCTCCTTCTCTTTTTCTGACCTAATTTTTGTTGACATTAGGACTCTGCGCACTTTACCACTGCTAATAAGTGCTAAAGTGCATATACTGTCTCCATAAAACATGGTGACAGTGGCTCACACCCAATTGGCATATTTAATTTACTTGTAAGTCCCTAGCAAAGTGCACTACATGTGCCCAGGGCCTGTAAATCAACTACTACTAGTGGGCCTGCAGCACTGGATGTGCCACCCAAATACGTAGCCCTTATCCATGTCTCAGGCCTGCCACTGCAAGGCCTGTGTGTGCAGTTTCACCCCAACTTTGACTTGACATTTAAAAGTAATTGTCACGCTTTAGACTCCTCTTTTTCTACATATTAAGGTCCCCCTGAGGTAGGCCCTAGATAGCCCATAGGGTAAGGTGCTATGTAGGTAAAAGGCAGGACATAAACATGTGTGTTCTATATGTCCTGGTAGTGTTTTACACTGCTGTGAGGCCTGCTCCTTTTATAGGATAGGATTAGGGATACCATCATATACTGTTTGAGTGGTAGATTCTGATCTGAAAGCAGCAGCCAGGTCATATTTAGTATGGCCAGAATGGTAATACAAAATCCTTCCGACTGTGAAGTTGAATTTAATATTACTGTTCTTGAAATGCCAATTTTAGAAAGTGAGCATTTATCTACACTTAAATCCCTCTGTGCCTTACAATCCACATCTGACTGGGTTAGTTGACATCTCCCTTGTGCATTTCACGCAGACAACCCCAAACACAGGATGCTCAGTCACACCTGCACACATCTGTATACTGAATGGTCTTCCTGGGCTGGGAGAGTGGAGGGACCGACACTTACATGTCAAAGGACAGTGGCCTGCCGTCCCACAATGGACTGCCAAACCACCCCCCGCCCCCACTGGGACCCTGGCAGACAGGATGGAACTGAAAGGGGACCTTGTGCACTTCTAAGCCACTCTTTGAAGTATCCCCCCTACTTCAAAGGCACTTTTGCGTATTTAAACAGGGCCTCTGACACTACCAACTCAGACACTTCTACAGACAATTCTGGACAAGATACCACTAGGGAAGAAACTCTGAACCAGATCCTGCAATCTGCCAAGAGAAGCTGCCTGGCTTCCCAAAGGACTCACCTGACTGCTTTGCTGAAAGGGACTGTTGCCTTGCTGTTGTCCTACTACCTTGCTGCCCTGCTGTCCTGTGGCTCTGCTGAGAAGTGCTCTCCAAGGGCTTGGATTGAGCTTGCCTCCTGTTTCTGACGTTTAAGGGCCAAAAAGTCTTCACCTCCGCAAAGAACTCCTTGTGCAGCGAAATTTTGACACACAGCCTGCCAGAAACGACGCACAGCCTGCATCACAGTGAGAAAATCACTGCACTCTGAACTGTAACGATGCAGCCCGGCTCACGAGTGGAGATCAACACAGCACCAGTGTTGCGACCGAAACTTCGACACGCGGCCCACTAGTTCGATGCATAGCCGAGCCAGAATGACACAGTCCGAAGTCCTGCAAGAAGAATTGATGCAGCGCCTGCCATGCAACAGGAATTTCCCTACATTGCCCACGGGATTGGCGCAGCTCCTGTGACTTCATCCTGCATGCCCAGGATTTCTCTGCATTGTCCCCGGGGTGTACAAATACCCTGCAACCCGCAGAGGATCCAAGTCCGCTCACTGGAAATTGACGCAAGGCCCTGACTGCGTGAAAAATATTGATGCATCGTCAGTGTGCGCCCGTAGAAACCGACGCACACCTCCCAATTTTCCACGCATCTCCTCCTGTTCTGTCCCTTGTGGATAGTTTAGACGCAAACCAGGTACTTTGTGCTTGCAAGACACACATCACTTTTAAGAACTTAAGACTCTTTTTATAATTTTCTAAAGTGATATCTCAATGTGTACTTATCAAATCTTGATCGTTTTGACCTGCATTTAATCAGATAAATATTCTATATTTTTCTAAACCTGTGTGGTGTATTTTCGTGGTGTTTTTACTGTGTTATTGCATGAATGATAGCCGCAGTTCGCTTCTAAGTACAACTTTACTGTTTATTATTTAAAAAATGATTGGATGTTATTGTTTGGGTCTTTTCTAATTTATCACATTTATTAATTGAAGTTTGCTTTTTCTAACCTGGTGTGGGGTCCTTTTTGTTTTGGTGTTTTCACTGTTTTACCGTTTGAAGTGTTGCCCAATTACTTTACACATTACCTTCTAAGTTAAGCCTGACTGCTCAATGCCAAGCTACCAGAGGGTGGGCACAGCATAATTTGGATTGTGTGTGTCTTACCCTTACTAGAGTGAGGGTCCTTGCTTGGACATGGGGTAACCTGACTGCCACCCAAAGACCCCATTTCTAACAGTACCTATGAGTCTGTCTATGCCTGTGGATTGCCTGCTTGGCAATGTCCTTGGGCATACTGCCTGGAAGGAGGTGGAGCTAATGTCCAAGTTGAAGATGCTAGGGTTGCCTCAGTGACTTTTCCTGACCACACTGTTCATGGCAGAACGAGAGGCTAGTCAGGATGGCTGAGAGTCTGGAAGAATAGCACAGGAGCCTCCCAAGAAGAAGAAGGGCAAGTGGTTCAGGAAACCTGCTCCTGAAATTCCCACGTGCAAGAGGGGGCAGACCCCGAGGGAAACGCCTCAGAGCCTACAGGGGATAATGTGGCTGAACTTGGAAACCTGCCTGAACTGACCATTTGGCGCAAGCAACAGGTTTCCACCATGGATTAGTTCTGCAGAGGCCAGAAGGAATGCCCTATTCTTGTGGGCCTATGGCAGCAAGCTGAGGCCCAGGCAGCTGGCAACTCCTCTGGTGATCACTTGATTTACTGGGAGAATGGTCGCCTATATAGTGAGCCTAAGGTTCCTGGGCCTGGTGCAGCCTGTGTGTTGGTGGTTCCCCAGTGATACTGGGCCTTCCTACTGGAGCTGGCTCATGATGTACCACTCACAGGTCATTTGGAGCAGAACAAGACCTTTGACAGGCTTGTTTCCCACTTTTACTGACCTCAACAGGGGAAGGCATCAGATTTGATCTGTAGCTCCTGTCCTACCTGCCAGGACAGTGGCAAGTTTGGAGGGGAGTGCAAGGCTCCCTGCAACATTTTCATGTCCTCCGCACCCCCTTTGGGAGGGTGGGCATTCACATTTTTGTTCCCCTAGACCCCAAGATAGCCATGGGGAACAGCTTCATCCTGTTCTTGGTAAACCAAGCCACCAGGTACCCGGAGGGTATCCCTCTGAAAACAGTGACTACGCACATGGTGGCCATGGCATTGATGGGGATCTTTACCCATGTGGGGTTCCCCAAGGAGGTGGTATCCAACCGTGGTACCATCTTTATAACAAGGTACATGAAGGCCATGTGAAAGGAGTGCAAGGTAACCTACAAGTTCTGTACTCCTTACCACCCTCAAACCAATGGGCTTGTTGAAAGCCTGTAGAAACCGACGCACACCTCCCAATTTTCCACGCATCTCCTCCTGTTCTGTCCCTTGTGGATAGTTTAGACACAAACCAGGTACTTTGTGCTTGCAAGAGACACATCACTTTTAAGAACTTAAGACTATTTTTATAATTTTCTAAAGTGATATCTCAATGTGTACTTATCAAATCTTGATCGTTTTGACCTGCATTTAATCAGATAAATATTCTATATTTTTCTAAACCTGTGTGGTGTATTTTCGTGGTGTTTTTACTGTGTTATTGCATGAATGATAGCCGCAGTTCGCTTCTAAGTGCAATTTTACTGTTTATTATTTAAAAAATGATTGGATGTTATTGTTTGGGTCTTTTCTAATTTATCACATTTATTAATTGAAGTTTGCTTTTTCTAACCTGGTGTGGGGTCCTTTTTGTTTTGGTGTTTTCACTGTTTTACCGTTTGAAGTGTTGCCCAATTACTTTACACATTACCTTCTAAGATAAGCCTGACTGCTCAATGCCAAGCTACCAGAGGGTGGGCACAGGATAATTTGGATTGTGTGTGTCTTACCCTTACTAGAGTGAGGGTCCTTGCTTGGACATGGGGTAACCTGACTGCCACCCAAAGACCCCATTTCTAACAGTACCTATGAGTCTGTCTATGCCTGTGGATTGCCTGCTTGGCAATGTCCTTGGGCATACTTCCTGGAAGGAGGTGGAGCTCATGTCCAAGTTGAAGATGTTAGGGTTGCCTCACTGACGTTTCCTGACCACACTGTCCATGGCAGAACGAGAGGCTAGTCAGGAGGACTGAGAGCCTAGAAGAATAGCACAGGAGCCTCCCAAGAAGAAGAAGGGCAAGTGGTCCAGGAAACCTGCTCCTGAAATTCCCACGTGCAAGAGGGGGCAGACCCCGAGGGGAACACCTCAGAGCCTACAGGGGATAATGTGGCTGAACTTGGAAACCTGCCTGAACTGACCATATGGCGCAAGCAACAGGTTTCCACCATGGATTAGTTCTGCAGAGGCCAGAAGGAATGCCCTATTCTTGTGGGCCTATGGCAGCAAGCTGAGGCCCAGGCAGCTGGCAACTCCTCTGGTGATCACTTGATTTACTGGGAGAATGGTCGCCTATATAGTGAGCCTAAGGTTCCTGGGCCTGGTGCAGCCTGTGTGTTGGTGGTTCCCCAGTGCTACATGGCCTTCCTACTGGAGCTGGCTCATGATGTACCACTCACAAGTCATTTGGAGCAGAACAAGACCTTTGACAGGCTTGTTTCCCACTTTTACTGACCTCAACAGGGGAAGGCATCAGATTTGTTCTGTAGCTCCTGTCCTACCTGCCAGGACAGTGGCAAGTTTGGAGGGAAGTGCAAGGCTCCCTGCAACATTTTCATGTCATCCGCACCCCCTTTGGGAGGGTGGCCATTCACATATTTGGGCCCCTAGACCCCAAGATAGCCATGGGGAACAGCTTCATCCTGCCCTTGGTGAACCAAGCCACCAGGTACCCATAGGGTATCCCTCTGAAAACAGTGACTACGCACATGGGGCCATGGCGTTGATGGGGATCTTTACCCATGTGGGGTTCCCCAAGGAGGTGGTATCCAACCGTGGTACCATCTTTATATCAAGGTACATGAAGGCCATGTGAAAGGAGTGCAAGGTAACCTACAAGGTCTGTACTCCTTACCACCTTCAAACCAATGGGCTTGTTGAAAGGTTCAGCAGGTTCCTTTAGGGCATGTCAAACCCATGAGGTGGAAGTGGGAGGTCCTCTTGCCATGCCTTTTGGTTGCCTACTGAGAGATATTGCAGAATGGGGTTGGCTTCATGCCCTTGAACTTCTGTATGGACACCCTGTGAGAAAACCTTTAAGTTTGGTGAAGGAGGGTTGGGAGCAACCTCCCGGGAAGGCCCCTGCAGAATGTGATCAGCTACATGCTGGCACTTCATAACCAGACAGCGTGCTTACGGAAACTCGCCAGGAGAATCCGGAAGCCAAGCATTAGAATATGCAACAGTGGTATGACCAGAATATCACTCTGGTTAAGTTTAGCCTGGCTTGCCTGTGGAGCCCAGGGCCCTGCAAGACTCCTGGTCTGAGTCTTATGAGATGAAGGAGTGGAAGAATGATGTTGCCTACCTCATTGGACCTCAAGACTCCCAGGAACTCTTTGAGGGTCTTGCATATCAATCAACTTAAGCCCCATTTCGAGAGGTTTGAGTTGACAATGCTCCTAGTCACAGATGATGGGGTGGAAGAGGAGAGTGAACCTCTCCCAGACCTCCTTTCTTTCAAGGAGCAGGATGGGTCAGTGGAGAATGTCAGCCTCTCCCCTACACTGACCCTAGAAAGACGGAGAGACTTCCTCCAGTTGTTGGGGCAGTTCACCTCTTTCCTCTCCCTTACCCCTGGACCCACTATATGGTGCACCCATGATATTGATACTGGGGACAGCCCGTCTTTGAAGAATAAAATGTACAGGTTGTTTGGCAGGGTGGGAGCCAGTTTTATGTAGGAGATCTCCAAAATACTGGTGTTAGAGGGTTGTGGAGTGCTCAAGCAGCCCTTGATCCAGACCAGTGCTGTTGGTCCCCAAGGATGCACCTCCAGGTGTCACACCAAAACATAGGTTCTGTGAGGACTACTGGGGGCTCAATGCAGTCACCAAGACTGACGTTAACCACATCCCCAGGCTTATAAGCTCATAGATCAATTAGGAGCTGCCAGGTTCCTCAGCACGTTTGATCTGACATCTGGGTACTGGCAGATTACCTTGACCGAAGGGGCTAAAGAGAAGTCTCTCTGCCGGAGGGCACTTCCAGTTCTACCTAATGCCCTTTGTGTTGAAGACCACACCTGCCACCTTCCAGAGGTTGGTAAACAAGGTCCTGGCTGGGTTGGAGAACTTCAGTGACACCTACCTTGATGACATTGCAGTATTCAGCTCTAACTGGGAGGACCACCTGTGGCGCCTCAAGGAAGTGCTTTAGGCTCTGCAAGGGCAGGCCTGACTATCAAGGCCAGTAAGTGCCAGATAGGGCAGGGGTCAGTGGTCTACTTGAGTCACCAAGTAGGAGCAGGCAAGGTGCAGACCCTCCAGGCCAAAATTGAAACCATTCTGGCTTGAAAACTCCTGAAAACCCGTACAGAGGTGAGGGGCCTTCTTATGTCTCACTGGCTATTACATGAGATTTGTCGAGAGATATAGCACCATTGTTGCCCCATTGACAGAGCTGACTTTGAGGAAGCAGCCACATCAGGTGATCTGGACAAAGGCATTTTTGACGCCCCGAAGGAAGCCATGTGCCCAGGACTCATGCTCAAGGCACATGACTTTTCCCAAGAATTCAGTGTGCAGACAGACACCTCAGAGCATGGCATTGGGGAAGTGCTCTTACAGCTAAACAAAGAGGGCCTGGATCAACCTATAGCCTTTATCAGTAGGAGGTTACTTCCAAGGGAACAGAGCTGGAGTGCAAAAGAGAGGACACCCTTTTGCTGTAGTCTGGGCACTGAAAAAGTTGAGACCATACCTGATTGGTGCTTGCTTCCGAGTTCAGACAGACCACAGGTCCCTCAGTTGGTTAATACAGATGAGGGCTGAGAATCCCAACTGTCGAAGTGGTCCATCTCCCTACAGGGAATGGATTTTACAGTGGAACACGTCCTGGAACAGACAACTCCAATGTTGATGGTCTCTACAGGTTCTTCTACATTAGTGACGAGAACTCCCAAGGGGTTGGGTAGCTCTCCCCACTTTCAGCTGGGAGGAACAAATGTTAGACCTGGCATCCTTGGCGTGGTTCTCCCCTGACTATTTGCATCAAGAACTCCTTTTTCTGCTGACTTTGTGTTTGATGACATTAGGATTCTGCACTTTACCACTGCTAGCCAGTGCTGAAGTACTTGTGCTCTTTCCCTCCAATGTGGTAACAATGGCATATATGCAATTGGCATATTTAATGTACTTATAACTCCCTAGTAAAATGCACTTTATGTGCTTGTGAATAAAATGTTACTAGTGGGCCTGAAACACTGATTGTGCCACCCACTTGAGTAGCTCCTTAAACATGTCTCAGGCCTGCCTTCGTAGAGCCTGTGTGTGTGGTTTTGAACTGTCATTTCAACCTAGCAAAGTAAACCTTTTGCCAGGCCCAAACCTTCCTTTTCTAATACATATATGTCACCTCTAAGGTAGGCCCTAGGCAGTCCCAAGGGCAGGGTGCAGTGCATTTAAAAAGTGGGACATGTAATTTTAAGTTTTACATGTCATTGTTGTGTAAAACTCTTAAATTCAATTTTTACCACAGCAAGGCCTATCTCTCCCTAGGTTAACATTGGGATTACCTTATTGCATCTTATAAGTGAAATTAACAATCAGGGAGATATAAGAGTTTGGGCACCCTTGAATCACAATTTAAAATCGCAAATTTATGGTATAGTTGGATTTTAAATTGCAATTCTGAAAATGCCACTTTTAGAAAGTTGGCCTTTTCTTAATTTAGCCATTTGATGTCTATCGCCTGTCTCTGATCACATTTCTTGGGTGAGGTGACAACTGAGCTTTTACAGTCCTCCTAGACAGCCACACACAACGGGGGGTAGGTGTGACCTGAAGGGACTTGATGGACCATACTGGGAAGGATGGGAGGGAGGAGCTGGACTCAGCTGCACTTACACCTGAATAGGCTGTGTCCTGTCCACACAAAAATGGCTGCGTAACATTCTGTAGTTTGTCTGTGTTGGAAAATGGGTTATTGGTAAGAGCAGGTAAGTACCTACACTTAGCAATAGGCCACTTACCTCCACTTAGGTCCAGTTAGGTCTCATTAAATTAAACCCAGCTCAACCCTTGGTAGCTTGGCAACGAGCGTCAAGGCTTAACTTAGGAGACAGAGTGTAAAGCATTCAAATATCACAAAACAATAATTAAATAAAACACAGGAAACAGTTTAAAAATCCAAAACCAATTTATGAAAATAGATTATATTGTTATCTTTAAAATGACACAAAAACAAATAAAATAGGATAAGGGGAACCGGAGATATGAATTTTTAAAGAATTATTGTTTTCGAGCGCCTAGAAACAAAAAGCGCCAATCTGGTCATCTGGTCGCACCTCTACCGGGGCAAAGTCTAAGTTTAAGGCCAACTGCGATGGAGCCCGGCTCGGCTACAGGCCACTGGAGGCCTCAGTCAAAAGGTTACCTTAGTACTTAGTCGTTTTTCTGAAGATTTTCTTCAGCGGGACGAACCTGCCAGTCCAATCCGACCTCCTGGAACTCTTCCTCGGATACGCGTCACGGGAGCCCTCAGTGGAGATTTTTACCTTCGGATGAAGTTGTTTTTTCGAGGTGAAAATCCTTTGACCGGGGCAAACCTGGATCTTGATCCGACGTCCTTGGAGCCCTCGTCGGATACGCTGGCTGAGAGGTCCCGGTCAACTTCTTATAATCAGACTTAGGCGGTCATTCTGACCGCGGCGGGCGGCGGTGGCCGCCCGCCATGCGGTTACCGCCGAATGACCGCACCGCGGTCAAAAGACCGCGGCGGTCATTCCAACTTTCCCGCTGGGCCGGCGGGCGACCGCCAAAAGGCCGTCCGCCGGCCCAGCGGGAAAGCCCCTGCAACGAGGAAGCCGTCTCCGAATGGAGCCGGCAGAGTTGCAGGGGTGCGACGGGTGCAGTGGCACCCGTCGCGATTTTCACTGTCTGCAAGGCAGACAGTGAAAATCTTTGTGGGGCCCTGTTAGGGGGCCCCTGCACTGCCCATGCCAGTGGCATTGGCAGTGCAGGGGCCCCCAGGGGCCCCACTGCACCCGTTCCCGCCATCCTGGTTCTGGCGGTGGACACCGCCATAAACAGGCTGGCGGGAAGGGGGTCGGAATCCCCATGGCGGTGCTGCAAGCAGTGCCGCCATGGCGGATTCCCTGGGCCAGGGGAAAACCGTCGGGAAACCGCCGGTTCCCCTTTTCTGACCGCGGCTTTACCGCCGCGGTCAGAATAGCCCAGGAAGCACCGCCAGCCTGTTGGCGGTGCTTCTACCGCCCTCCGCCATGGCGGTCATGGACCGCCAGGGTCAGAATGACCCCCTTAGTCTCTTTTTTGGAGATTTTTCTTCACTGGGATGAACCTGCAAATCATGCCGGGTCACGGTTGAGGCAAGCCGGCTAGAGTTGCCGCGGCGGGTTAGTCCGTCTATGGAGCTTTTTTTCAAAAGTTCTCCAAACTCCTCCAAACTTCTGGATCTTCTACCAGATGTTCCTTTAAGGTTCTTTTGGGGTCCATAGCTCACCCCAAGGTTCCAGAAGCTCTGAGATGATCCTTGGGGGTGTGGACTACAACTCCCAGAATGTACCTGGTGCAAACTCCTTTTTGGCCACTGGACAGTGGTCAGCTGGTCAGTTTAATTCCAAAGTCGAATTTGCATATAACTTTAATTTAAAAGCAGCCATCAGGACAGGCCTGCCTTTAAAATGACACTGGGCACCTCAGCAGTGCACCTATGGGTGCACTACCTATGCTGGGGTCCCTAAACCTACATGCCTTACCATATACTAGGGACTTTTAGGTAGGTTGACTTAGCCAATTATAATTAGCCTAATTTGCATACTGATTTTACACAGAGCACTGGCACTGGGACACCCAGTACCCAGGACACCATCAGAGTCAGGAAAACACCAGCAAAAAGGTGGAAAATGGGGGCAAAACGTTAGGGGGACTTTGCAATCAACCCTATTCTCTCACACAAGCCCCCCCAGCCCACACGCCCAGGAGACTCAGCCCAACCCTGGGAATGTCTGCCTGGCTTTTCAGGCGAGGAAGACAGTGAAGAGAACAGGATGTCCGTTTACAGGGCCTACGCTGCCTTACGTCCTCCTCCCATGTTCACTCCCTCTGCGTAGTGAATCCATCCCAGCAGTGAAAGGACCCATCTCAAACTGAAACTTCCCTCTAGGGGGGGTCTTCCTCCTCTCTCTCTGCCAACTTGGGTAGTGAGGTGCCCACCTCCCCTACTCCTAACTTTGCTAGGGCAACACCTAGCTGACCCAAAGAAGTCACCCAACACTTGAGCAACCCCACCATGACCAACGGGGTCAGGGGGCCTACTTTGCTTTTGGCCCTGGGGTCTGCCTCCCAGGCCAAGTACAGTGCTGCCAGAAAGACTAGCACCCAGCAGAGGCTAATGACAGCTGTCAGTACCCAGAACCACACCCTAAGCTCTCCACTGACAGGTGGCTGAGCTGCTTTGGGGGCAAATGTGGGGTCCTGGTACCCCTCTTGCTGTCTAGAGTGGGGGGCTACCACCTCCTGTGGCAGACACCCTCCTTCCACTCTCCCTTCTGTCAGTGCAGGGGCAACACACTGCATCTGGACAGCTGCCTGACTACTCAGGACTTCCTTGGGGTCAGGTGAGGCCTCACCAGTGCCAACTTTGGGCTCCCACTCCTACTGGGGCAAAAGGCCTTTGGTACCCTGGAACTCTCTTTAAGAGTGGCCCACCCTTCCTTTTCTTCTTTCCTTTCTTTGGGGACCCCTGTCTCCTAACTGTAGGGACTGACTCCCCAGGACTTTGGGATCGGGGTGCCCTGGGTGACCGCCCCATCTGGGACCAGACTCACCTCTGGGAAGTCATTGCCCAGGATACAATCTAGGGGGAGGTCAGGACTGACTATCACCCTAAACCAACCAAGGATACCCTCCCTCTCTAGGGGCACTATAGCTACAGGTTTGGAGGTGACCTCCCCTGTGGATATCCTGACTTTCCTGGTCTCTCCTGGGACATACATGTCTGGGGTCTCTAACCGGTCACTCACTATAGTGTGACTGGCACAGGTGTCTCTCAGGCCAGTGGTAGGGATCCCGTTCACCTGAATGGGGTGAAAGTGCCTACTCCCACCCTCAGGGATCACCAGTTTACCATCTGGTCCTGTCTCCCATCTCAATGCTAGGAGGACTTCATCATCTGAGGAGACCTCCTCCATGGCTACACTGGACAGCCCAGTGCTAATCACCTTGTTTGGACAGGCTGCATCTCCTCTGAAATGACCTGTCTGCTGACAGATAAAGCAAGCGTTACTGTCCAAGAGCTTTTTAAACCCTGGGTCTCCCTGTCTCTGCTTGTCAGAGTGGGAGTGGGATTTACTCCCCTCCTTCTTAGGGTTCTGGGGTACAGAGGGAGTCTCTGTGGTGGGCTTACCACCTCCCTCCTTAGGTTTTTGGGGACCTGACCCCCTCTTCTTGGAGTCTACCCCCTAGGACTTGAAAACCACCCTGGTTCTCAACCACTCATCAGCTGCCTCCCCCAGCTCTCTAGGGTTGGTCAGCTTAGAGTCCACTAGATGCTGGCGTAACCTTTCTTGGATACAATTGGTCAATATGTGCTCTCTCATAATGAGATTGTATAACCCCTCATAAGTATTTACTTTGTTACCATGAATCCAGCCCTCTAGTGCCTTAAGTGAGGTGTCTACAAAGTCAACCCAAGACTGGGTATTGACCTTCCGGGTGTCCCTGAACTTCATCCTATACTGCTCTGGGGTCATGCCAAACTTTTTAGTTAGGCATCTCTTCATACTGGGATATGAATCTGCCTCCTCCCCCCTCAAGGTTAGGAGCCTATCCCTCCCAGAGTTGGGGACCAACTCCCAAAGAACTGAACCCCAGTACTGAGGCTTACCTCTCCTCATCTGGAGTGCCCTCTCAAAGGCCTCCAACCCCTTGTCTATGTCATCCCCTCTACATAAGCAGGAACCACCCCCTTGGGTAATCTGGGGCAAAAAAAAACACCCATGGACACCTCAGCTTCTCTGTCGCTGCCACCATCTCTTTTCTTTTTCTTTGCCCACTTTTTCTCTTCTAGGGCCGGCTTCTGTGCTTCCAAAGCTATAAATGCTGGCAGGGCCTCCAGCTCTCTTTCCCTGAGGGGCAGGTTCTCTCCTCCTGAAGGGACCCTCTTCCCCCAACTTGCTTTGGGTATGACCCTAGTGACTGTGTGCAGTGAGGACCGGTCTTCCTCATCCTCGCCTAGGCTTAGATGCCCTCCCTCACCTGAGTGGTTGGAGCTAGCATCCTCCCCTACTTCTTCCTCCTCTGGAGCTTCCTCTGGGCCTACTTCTTAGGCCTCAGCCCATGCTGTCAGGGATTTGATCAGGACATGCTTCCTGAGGTCAGTGGTTGCAGGCAACCCTCTTTCAGTACACAACCCCCTAAGCTGGACTACTGTCAGTGTGGGAAGGCTAGCCAGATCTAGCTCCATGGTTCCCTAGTTTTGGGTCAAAAAAACGTTTTGCAAAAATTGGAAACAAGAATTTAGAAAAATCACAAAAATTCAATAATTGAAATTAATCCAAATTAAAAATGAAAAACAATTTTTGCACTAGGACAATTTAGTGGATTTTTAATTTGCTTTACTTAAAACTGTAATGTGATACTGAGAACAAGTACAGGATCCCACCACTGCGCACCAAAAATGTTGGAAAGGGGTTATTGGTAAGGGCAGGTAAGTACCTACACTTAGCAGTAGGCCACTAACCTCCACTTAGGTCCAGTTAGGTCTCAATAAATTAAACCCAGCTCAACCCTTGGTAGCTTGGCAACGAGCGACAAGGCTTAACTTAGGAGACAGAGTGTAAAGCATTGAAATATCACAAAACAATAATTAAATAAAACAAAGGAAACAGTTTAAAAATCCAAAACAAATGTATAAAAATAGATAATATTTTTATCTTTAAAATGACACAAAACCGAATAAAATCGGATAAGGGGAACAAAAAGCACCAATCTGGTCATCTGGTCGCACCTCGACCGGGGCAAAGTCAAAGTTTAAGGTGACCGCGATGGAGCCCGGCCCGGCTACAGGCCACGGGAGGCCTCGGTCAAAAGTTTACCTTAGGACTTAGTTGTTTTTCTGAAGATTTTCTTCAGCGGGACGAACCTGCCAGTCCAATCCAACCTCCTGGAACTCTTCCTCGGATACGTGTTGCAGGAGCCCTCGTGGAGATTTTTACCTTCGGACGTAGTCATTTTTTCGAGGTGAAAATCCTTCGACTGGGGCAAACCTGGATCTTGATCTGTCGTCCTTGGAGCCCTCCTCGGATACGCTGGCTGGGAGGTCCCGGTGAACTTCCTACAATCGGACTTAGGGGGTCATTACAATCTCGGCGGTCTTTTAACAAGACAGCAGAGGGACCGCCGTGCGGAAGACCGCCAGTAGTGGCGGTTTGCCGCTCGGCGTATTATGACTGTTGGCTGCTCTCCATCCTTTTTAGGATGGAGAGCCGCCAACAGCCATACTGGCGGGCGGTGGGGAAGTGGAGGTTGCTCCACCTCCACCGCCATGCCAACAGAACACCGCCCAGCGAATCACGTCCTGTGATTTGGCACGTCGGTGTTCTGTTGGCGGTGTGGTTTCGGCGGAGCAGCCCCCATGGCTCCCGTCCCCTCCCGGAGGATCGACGGAACAGGTAAGTCGATCATCCGTTAGGGGAGGGGGGTGGGGAGTGTTGGGTGTTGTGTGGGTGCATGGGGGTGTGCCTCTGTGTATGTAGAGGGGGTGTGTGAGTGCGTGTATGCTTGCGGGTGTGTTGCGTGTTTTGGGAATGAGTGCGTGTATTTCTGTATGTATGTCTGTATGGATGTGTGTGTGTATGTCTGTATATGTGTTTGCGTGCCTGACTGAGTGTGTGGATGTAGGCATGTATGTCGGTGTGTGTGTGTGTTGGTGGTGCCTGCGTGCGTGTCGTGTGTGTGTGAGTTATGTGATGTTGGGGATCGGGGTGGGGAGGGGGGCCCTGCCACCTTTGGGGGGTGGCAGGGGTGTTGGGGGGTGTAGGGGAGGGAGTCGGGGTGTGGGGTGGGGGAGACCCCTATCAGTGCCAGGGAAGGAATTCCCTGGCACTGATAGTGCTTACCGCCATGGATTTCATGGCAGTTCCTACCGCTGGAAATCCACGGCAGTAAGCCGGGTCAAAACACCGGCGGCGGTATTGTGACGGCTGCCGGGCTGGAGACCCAGGTCTCCAGCCCAGAGGTCGTCTCCGCCCTGGTGGGCGGAACTGAAAAGCGGCGGATGACCATGGCGGTACCCGCCATGGTCATAATACTGAAAAAAAGACCGCCAGCCTGTTGGCGGTCTTACCGCCGCTTTAACACCATCCGCCAGGGTTGTAATGACCCCCTCAGTCTCTTTTTTGGAGATTTTTCTTCACTGGGATGAACCTGCAAATCAGGCCGGGTCGCGGTTGAGGCAAGCCGGCTAGAGTTGTCGCGGCGGGTCGGTCCGTCTATGGAGCTTTTTTTCAAAAGTTCTCCAAACTCCTCCAAACTTCTGAATCTTCTTCCAGATGTTCTTTTAAGGTTCTTTTGGGGTCCACAGCTCACCCCAAGGTTCCAGAAGCTCTGAGATGATCCTTGGGGTGTGGACTACAACTCCCAGAATGCACCTGGTGCAAACTCCTTTTTGGCCACTATACAGTGGTCAGCTGGTCGGTTTCTTCAGGAGTTGGTGCAGGGGACTCTGGGTAGCAATTTTTCACCTGTAGCAAACAGGGAGTCCCTCCTTGAACCAGTTGAAGCCAGGCAAAGTCCTTCTTGTGGTGAAGCCCAAGTGTGCAGCTGGTGCAGTCCTTCAGAGTGCAGGGTCCAGGTGCAGGCCAGGGGTCCAGCAGGGCAGTCCTTCTTCTTCAGTGGTTCTTCCTTGTAGGGATCTGGTAGGGAACTGATGTGTGGGTGCAGGTCTGCCAGTTTTATCCTTGCTCCTGGGTGAAAAAGTGGGGCGTCCTGGTTCTCCAATCAGGGGCAGGGTCCTTCCCCCTGTGATGACCACTTCCTGGGAAGTGTGGCAAAAATCTATCCCAGGAGGCAACATTCCTCAAAAATCCATCATGGCTGGAAGTGATTTTTGGAGGTTACATCTGGCTGAGCCCACCCACTGGTGTGGGTAAAAATCCTAAACACACCCCTCTCCTAATCTAATCAAGGGGTCACCTAGTTGTCTGGGGTTGCAGGATGTGGGGGTGTTGCTGGGTAGCTCCAAATGTCCTTCTCTGCCTTTGAAGACCAGTTTGGCAGCCCTCCCCCTTCCTGCCTCACCATCTGCTGAGGGGAGATCCCCTCCCACAGGCACATCTCTTTGTGTGAAGCCAGGCCACTTCACACCTCATCAAGGCAGCCTGGCCAGGCTGCCAGAGGCTGGCCAATCAGAGCACAGCAGCGAAAACAATGCAGGGCTGAAGTTGGCAACTTTTCAGGTAAAGTTTAAAACTCTTTACCTGAACAAGTTATATTAAATCCAACAACTGGAAGTTGTGGGATTTATTATAACAATTAATTTGATACCAAACTCTTTCTATCTGTCACTTAAGGGGACTTTTAAAATTAATATAAAGTCTCCCCATTCTAGCGTATGAAGGTCATTCACTACAATGAGGGAAAAACTAATTTGGCTGTTTTTACCTCACCGGGGCTTATAAAACTATTTTTATAAGGTCCCTGCTTATAGTTACATGGCACCCAGCCCTAGGGGCACATAGGGCACACCTTAGGGGTGACTTATATGTAAAAATAAGGTAGTTTAAGACTTTGGAAGTACTTTTAATTTCAAAGTTGAATTTACATATAACTTCAATTTAAAAGCAGCCAGCAAGGCAGGCCTGCCTTTAAAATGACACTGGGCACATCAGCAGTGCACCTATGGGTGCAATACCTATTCTGGGGTCCCTAAACCTACATGCCCTACCATATACTAGGGACTTATAGGTAGGTTGACTTAGCAAATTATAATTAGCCTAATTTGCATACTGATTTTACACAGAGCACAGGCCCTGGGACTGGTTAGCAGTACCCAGGACACCATCAGAGTCAGGAAAACACCAGGAAAAAGTGGAAAATGGGGGCAAAAAGTTAGGGAGCCTCTGCAATCAGCCCTATTCTCTCACAGTCTGGAACCACAGCAAAAATGGCAGAGACTCAGTGTACTTCAGAGGCATGTCTTTGAAGTCTCCCCCACTTCAAAGGCCCAACTAGGTATAAGTACTAGATCTCTGGCACCACCACTTCTGTACTCTTCTGGACCTGTGGATACTCTTCCAGAAACAGGACTGTTGTGCTACCGAAGGCCAGCCACTCTTCAGGACTCCTCCTTTGCTGTGTTGACCTGTGCCTGCTGCCCTCTTGCCTGGGAGTGAGAAGTACTGGACCTGAATTTCTCCTACCCAGAACCCAGGGTGACTCCGAGGGCTAGTTGGCTGGCCTCCTGATTTGAAGTCTCAGGGACATAACCAGACTTCCAACTACCTGGCTCCTGCACCTGGCTTCTGTCATTTGTGAGTCTGTCCTGTCAAGTGGTGCCACTCCAGTTCTGGACCCTTGAAAGTGGGCCTAAGGTGCTTGCTCCAGTGGAACCGATGCATCCTCTGCAGTGGAAGCTAAATCGATCTATCGCCTCTGGTGCATGAAAAAAAGCAATGCAACAACTCTGCTGCATGGGTCGAAATGACCGCAACCTGATTCACACCACCGTTGTACCTCACATCTTGAAATCAGGGCATCACCTTCGGAAACAACACTGCACGTTTTTCTCAGCTTACGGTCCTCGCATCTCTGTCGACAGCAGTCTTAATGACAACTTCAAAACTCTGAATCACAGATCCTGCGATCATCAGAACTGATGCATCACCTCGACTGCCCTACACATCCTTGAGGTTGACACATCAGGAACTCACACCACAGTCTCATCGCATCTTGGATCGCAGCATCACAACTGTTACATGGAGAATATTGGCGCATCCCCTCTACTGCATGGTTCAAAACCGACACATCACTCCACAACCCACATTTAAGGTATTTTGGTTCAGTGGGTCCAAACTTCAGCAGGCACAACTAGGTCCCTGTAGCCGGCCCATGCTCCATCGTGGTTGGCCTCAACTTTTGACTTGTCCCTGTGTGGGGCAGACAGAGAGCTGCAGTTCGCTTCTAGGTGCAACTTTACTGTTTATTCTTGAAAAAAGTATTGGATGTTGTTGTTTTGGTCTTTTCTAATTTATTAAATTTATTAATTGAAGTTTGCTTTTTCTAACCTGGTGTGGGGTCCTTTTTGTTTTGGTGTTTTCACTGTTTTACTGTTTGAAGTGTTGCACAAATACTTTACACATTGCCTCTAGGTTAAGCCTGACTGCTCTGTGCCAATCTACCAGAATGAGAGCACAGATTAATTTGGGGTTTGCTTGTGCTTTACGCTGACAGGAATTGTGGTTGCTTCTTGACCAGGGTCCACGCACCAGTCAACCAACAACCACATTTCTCACAGTACTCCGTAGGGAGTCAAAAAGATACTACTCTTAAAATTACTTTGGGAACTGTAAAAATCATAAACTTAAACAAAAGTGTTTAAGTTTACCTTTGTGAATAGGGCCCTTTGTGTTGAAGTGAGTGGACTGGACAGGGTCCAGCTCAAGGGCTTTTGTGTTGCTGTGCCTATTCACAGTTCAACACAATTATCAAAGCAACAATCAACTATAAATGTCGATCCAAGGTTGTGTGCTCACTGCAATTCCAAAAGTCTATTATGTATCTTAAATAAATACATTCACGGTATACATAATTAGGATAAATGAAAAGCACAAAACAAAGTACCAAAGACAATACTAAGCACAATACCAGTGAAACGCTAGAGATGGTAAAAGGAATGTGGGTGTGAGCCGGCCAACAGTTAAAGTAGCTTAAAGACTGTACAGCAATACAAATTGAGTTCTTGCCTAAACACACCATACCATTTTCGCATTCAGTTCTAATGTTTACAAAGCTCTGTCTTTCACATGCTGGAACACACTCATCAAAGACAAAAACAAAAAAAAACAGTGCATGCAGTATGGGATACTAAATTAATTACAAGAATTGTAAACAAATAACGTTCTCTAAGCTTTACTGAGCCCAGCGCTATCGCGCAAAATGGAGGATCTTACACTTTCCGTCAAACTGAGGTACTATTGATAACGCGTCCAGTCTTTATAAATTACTTGTACTTGGACACGTTGGAGGTCGGTGAACCTTTTAACCGAGTTGGGTTCATCCTGGAATAGTCAGGTCACTGAAATCAATAATCAATAATCATTATAATCAATACCCAATACTTAATTACTGGATCACACAACACATTAGGGATCAAGAACAATCAATATTTCGACACACCATGACCTTTCAGTCATGAATAACCACACCAGTTTATTAAAAGTTAGTGAGTTTATTTCCCTATATTAACAAAGCTAGCACAATGAATATAAGTCTCAAAACCAAATGATATATGTATACGAACATTACTAGCTGTCCATAACGGCGGAAGAAACGCAATCTATGCAAAATCTGGATTATTATGCACTCGGTTATAGGAATGCAAATCACTAATATAAGCACTTGAATTTGTCTAATTTCGTACATTGGTCAGCATAACAAGATTTCAATTTGGCATGGTGCATCAAGTGAATACCTCAACTAACCTCTAATTAGCATTGGCATGTGGGGCTTCATGCAAAACAAATTTAGTCAACACAAATTTAGAAAACTTCTAGCTTGGGCCCTATCAAAATAAGCAGTTGGTACCTAGGAAGGAAAACACAATGCATAATACAATTATCCTTTCATAATTACCAAATACAATCAGCATTCAAGAAAAGTCTTCGTCCTTCAGGTACTGGTTCGATCAGCATGGGGCGGATTTCAAAGGGGGCAAAGTTAAGGGCAAGTTTCCTTGCGGCAGCAAGGAGAATGGGGCAAAGGTTACTACATGGACAGAACGGGGCAAAGTTAAAGTTAAAGTCTCTAGGGTGAGAATTCTTTAAAGTCTCTTTCTCTGCGACAGAGAAAAGGCTTCAAGGACTCGTTCCAAAATGTCTTCTTGAATCTTGCTTCAAAATGGCATCAAGGAAAATGGCTGACTTCTCTTTGTCCAGTGGGTTTAAGTAAGAAACATTCCAAATTCTCCAGGGTCTTCCATTGGAGGGTTCATAGGGTGGCTTCAATTTGACCAATGAATAGTGTCTTTCTCCTAGTACTCATTTATGCATACATTGTCCTTGGAGCCTTGGAACACAAGTTGCAACAAAGTTTGCCAATTATATCGGTATCAGTACTTTTATTGTCCGCACCTGCAGAGACTGACCTTCCTTTAAAAGGGATGATACCGGCCTAGCACGAAACCTTGAGATAAGTGTATTAGTCATCTCTACTGGAAAAATACAGCCTTTAAGTAAAATAATATGTCTTTGTTAATACAAGTGAAAACCAAGCAGTTAAATTTGAGACCAGACAACTAGGCCAAAGCCTCTACTAAATTTAAGGTAAGCATATAACAGTTTCGACAAAAAAATCATAGAATACATTTGCAATTATGACAGATTACGACATTTGTCAATTCTTCATGATTAATTAAGCCTGTTTATAATAATGGCGAACTACCTTGTGGGGACATTTTCCCATGTACATTATTTTTCTTTGCTAAAATCACACTACCTTATACGATTTTGTTACATGATATATGAATATTTGTTAGCCTCTCTTTTTCTGCGTCATCAATCCCTCCTCTGATGACTAATTATGTCATCACATCAAATCTTCCCACAAATTTTATTTCACTAAAATTCTGTTTTAGTTATTTGGTACTTCAGTCAATTCCCTCTTTCTTTTGGTTCCCTTTGATTTTTCTCTGTATATTTCTCCCATTTTATTTTGTTCTTTCTCTTCCCTTTTCCTTTTGTTTCTTGTTTTCAATATTTTAATAGCTTTCCATATTCCCCAAATACCTAATAAACAAATTAATATTATTAATATTCCTTTTACTATTTTCAATAATATTCCGTTTCAAATGTTGCTGAGCCAATTTCCCACAGAAGCAAATCCTTTTCCAACCTTTTCCCATACTCCTGGTTCTTTCAATTCTTTCAAATCTGCACTCTCGTTAGTTAAATTTGTAAGCATTTTTCTAATTTGCCCGCTGTTGTCCGGAATATAAGAACAACAGTGACGTGCACCAAGCATTTTGCAAACGCCGCCATCCTTTGCTAAAAGAATGTCTAAAGCAAGCCGATTTTGAAGAGTCATAGCTCTTTCTGCAGCAAGTTCAGCATCCATCATGATTATAGCTACTGAGAATTTTGTCAACATGTTATCCACAATAGTAGACAACTTTCGTATTTTGTTGAATTCAATATGACTCCTACTGAAGGAATCATCGCTCCAAATATATCTCCTACCACACCAGAAGCTGTCTCCCTTTTCTGAACATGATGTGATTAATTTCTTTAAGTCGTCTAGTTGATAAATCTTTGGAAATACTATTCCCAAATAACATCTCCCATACCATCCCTTTGGTAGACGATAATAGGCGTTAAGTCCACAAATATAATATACCCCTGGAATAACTGGGTCTTGTCCATTCAGCATGAACGTCCACTTAGCTTGAAACAAAAACGTATGTTTACATTCACTCGTTCCCACAAAGATTGTGTCATAATATGATTTAGGTCTATATACACAAAGCCTCCCTACGTGTATTGCATCTAAAGCTATTTTTCCTTGTGTCTTTATCGCGGCAAAATCATAATTATATACAGATGTCCTCTTGTGTAATTCCCTTTCTAATTTCTCCTTCCCCTCCTTCTTCCTATCGTCAGCGTGATCTAAAAATCTTTTCTCTATCGGTGAAAGCAAGCATGTAAGGTTTTCTCTGTGAGTGTAATTTGTGTGAAAAGGTGACAATGGCTCAACGAAACCCCTAACTACCTTTATATAATAATCTCTTGCTGTTTTACTCAGGAGCTCTATTATGGGGACATATGCAAATACAACATCATAATTTGAATAAAAGTAGTGAATATACTCCTGGCCATAAATTCTGGTCATTAATAAACTACATGAAATTCCATACGTAAGAGGCATGCTATGATATGTCACTCCTTCTTTTACTGAGGAAGGTATTTGTGTGCACACATAACAATCTTTCGCATCCATTGTCTCAACATACTCATTCAGCAAGCGAAAGAAAACGTTTGAGGAGAGTTCTTACTTGTCATGGAAATATTTCTCGTCTTGTTCGAGTTTCTGCAAAGGAGTTAGTTCAGTAGTAGGTTTAGAAGTAGAAGCATCATTCGCGTCTCTCTCATTCTTTCCATGCATTCCAAGAACTATTGCTATAATTATTAGTATACATGCAGTTATCAAGCCTATTCATATGTATTTACAACATTTCATTTTGTGTCCTTTTGTAGTGTAGCCTGTCATGATCTATATAGAATCAGAAAGTTGAAGACACTTTATCAAATCAATTTTCATATATATATACAAAGCAGAACGAGTTCAATGTTCACACTGTTTTCTTTAGCAGCTTAGTCTCTTATCGGTTTAGCAGCTTTGTCTCAAGATCGGTTTCAAAGTCAATCAAGTTAGCAATGTCTTATCCGTTTAAAAGTCAATCAGGTTGTCAATGTCTTATTCGGTAATGTTCATGGAATTTCACTTCTCAAGTGCCAAAGTGACGTTCTGCTTCTTCGTTCTCAATACTGAGAGATAGAAATTCGTCTGACCAGTCGTTAGTGGATATGTATGCCCACTCCGGACCAGAATATCTTCTGCTCGGTATTCTTTTCCTTTTCAATTTTGCATCTCCTTTTGATTCTCTCTCTCTGTTGCCTTGTTCCTTGGCTGGGTCTTTCTCTTCACTTGGTGTTGTTATTGCGACAGACACTTCTTTTCTTTTCTCTTTCAACTTTGGCCCTTCACTTTCGTTTGATATTTCTTTAGTCCTTAATTTTACTGGCGATATGCTTTGTCTCCTTTTCGCACTGTTTTCACCTGATGGACCTGCAACCGGTTCTGAAAGAGGTTGAACAATTTCACTCTGTCCCGCCTCCTTTTCTCCCCCTAGGAGGTCAATCAGGTTTTCTTTTTCTTTTCCTGTATCGTCTGCTTCTGGGAAAGCCCTCCTCTGATCAGGCTCTCCTGCTTCTTCACCTGTCGCAGGCTCTTTGTCACCTTCAGGATCTTCATCACTTCCTGATGCTTCTCCTCCGTTCTCCTCAAATGGATCAACTGTTTCTTCCTCAGAAAATATCTCCCCTTCCTCTATTTCTGCTTGTTCGCCTCCAGGTTCCCTTTGTCCTGTCTCGGTACCTGGTACTTTCCTGTCGGTTGCTGGTAATTTCAGCCCTTCGACTTCCTCTTCTGTGGGGCACGTCACCCTTTTCGTGTGACTGGCGTGAATCCAGTTGGGAACTCCCGCACACTTCACAGCGGTGGTAGTTGTCAGAATCACTTGGAAAGGCCCTTTTCAACGGGGTTCCAGGCACAACTTCTTCACGTGCTTCTTTATCACGACCCAGTCACCTGCTTTCAGGGCGTGTCCTGGACCTTGGATCGGTGGCAAGGTGGTTGCCTCCACCTGTTGAGAAAAAGAGCGTACCACATCAGCTAGACCTTTGCAGTAGTCCAATACCATATCATCGGTAATATTTACAAGTGCATTTGCAGGAACTGCTGGAAGTCTCATGGCTCTGCCCATGAGGATTTCATGCGGCGATAGTCCAGTTTTTCTATCAGGTGTGTTTCTCATTGACATTTACACCAAAGGCAATGCGTCAGGCCATTTCAAGTTTGTGGATGCGCATATTTTCGCCATTCTCGATTTCAATGTGCCATTCATTTGCTCCACTAGTCCTGATGCTTCAGGGCGGTAGCTACAATGCAACTTTTGTTCAATGTTCAGCGCTGCACACAACAATTTGATTACTTCGTTATTGAAGTGACTTCCCCTATCTGATTCTAAAGAGATCGGGAATCCGAAACGTGGTATTAGCTCTCTCAAGAGTAGTTTTTGCAACTGTGAGACTGCCATTTCTGCGTGTACAGTACGCTTCAATTCAATGACTAAAAATACACACAATCACCAACACATATTTCAAGCCTCCATGCACAGGCATCTCAATAAAATCTATTTGCATCCTGCTGAATGGCCCACCTGCTCTTCCAATGTAGCTCAAATTTACTACTGTTCCCTTCCCTGCGTTCATTTGTTGGCAAATGATGCAATGATGGTAAACTGCTTCAGCAACTTGACGGAATTTAGGATTGAACCAATCAATTTTGAATAGTCTAATCATGGCATCCCTTCCAAGGTGGGCTTGTCCATGATACAACCTGGCCAATTGTGTTAAAAGACTGTCTGGTAGAACCAATCTCCCTTCACTTGAAACCCACAAATCATCTGGTTTCTTTATGCATTGTAATTTACTCCATGAGAGTTTCTATTCCTTACTGACATTATTTTGTAGGAATTTCAACTCATCAATTGTATCTACAACTTTTAAAGCAAAGGGTTCACTTGGTTCAAGTTCTGGCTCCTTTATCAAGTTCCATTTGTCGCTGAGCAATATACAGTTCAATGGCAAAACCTCGCGACTTGATCTGCATATCCATTTCCCAGAGAAACGAAGTCTTGTGATTTCGAGTGTGCACTGCATTTTACCACTGCCATTTCCCCTGGCAACTGGATAGCGTGTAACAGTTCTCTTATTCTTTCACCATTTTTCACAGGTGACCCCGAAGAGGTCATGAAACCCCTCTGTGACCACAGTTGTCCAAAATCATGCACTATTCCAAATCCGTACTGACTGTCAGTGTAAATGGTGACTTTCATTAATGCGGAAATTTGGCAAGCTCTAGTAAGGGCTACTAGTTCCACTAGCTGTGCAGAGTAAACTCCTTGAAGCCAAGATGCTTCCAGAACACCTGTTATTGTACATACAGCATATCCTGCTTTCAATATTCCTAGTGCATCTCTTAAACACGAACCATCAACAAACATAATTTGATCATTTTCTTCCAATGGGGTGTCTTTGATATCAGGTCTTGGCTTAGTACAAAATTCAGTCACCTGAAGACAGTCGTGTTCGATGTCTTCGGCGTTCTCAATTTCGACATTTTCACTGGGAAACAAATTTGCTGGGTTCAACGTAGTGCACCTTTTCAGCTGCACACTGGGTGATCCCAAAATTATTGTCTCGTACCTTGTGAGCCTAGTACCGGTCATGTGCTGTGTTCGGGAACATGTCAAAAGTATCTCGACTGAGTGAGGGACCATGACTGCTAAAGGATGCCCCACCACTATTCCTTCACTCTGATTTAGGCTGATACCAACTATTGCTACAGCACGCAAGCACCCTGGTAAGGCTGCTGCGACTGGATCCAAAGTAGCTGAAAAATATGCTACTGGTCTGTTTACGCCACCATGGGCTTGAGTCAAGACAGACAAGGAACATGCATCATGTTAATGACAAAACAATCTGAAAGGCCTTATGTAATCAGGCATACCTAAAGCTGGAGCTCTGCACACGCATTCCTTTAATTCAATAAAAGCATCCATTTAATCTCTTTTCAACACTATTTCATCCAGCGCTTCTTTCTGGGTCAGTTTCAACAAAGGTTTAGCTAGAGCAGAGAAATTGGGAATCCATTGGCGACAGTAGCTCACCATTCCCAAAAACTTTCTCACCTCCCACCGTTTTGGGTGGACTCATTTGAAGTACACTTGTTATTCTCTCTTTCATTATTATTCTCGACCCTTTCTCTATTTGGTGACCCAAGTATTTCACTTTCTTCTGGCAGAACTGTAGCTTTGAAGGAGACACTTTGGGGGTCATTACGACCTCGGCGGGAGACAGAATACCGCCATTGCCTGCAGTATTTCTGTCTCCCTATTATGACATTTCCGCTGGGCCAGCGGACGGTAACAGTGTTACCGTCCGCTGGCCCAGCGGAAATGTCACATCAACATTGCAGCCGGCTCGTAATAGAGCCGGCGGCAATGCTGATGTGCAGCTAGTGCAGTAGCACCCGTCACGCATTTCACTGCCCGAAATTCCAACGCCATGGACAGGCCGGCGGTCGGGGACTCATGCCCTGGGGATTATGACCGCCAGGCGGAATCCTGGCGGGAAAATGGAGGGGCTGGCGGTATGGCCTTGGCAATTCCACCACGGTCATAATTGCTGGCAGAACACCGCCAGCCTGTTGGCGGTGTTACCGCAAACATACCGCCGGCCGCCAGGGTCATAATGACCCCCTTTGTGTCCGTTCCTTCCCAAGTGGTTCAATAGGGCTACAGTGTCAACCGTACAGTCATTTTCTGTCTTGGATGCGATCAGCAAATCGTCAATATACTGTACCAAGGTTGATTCAAAAGGTAATTCCAATGATTCCAAATCTTTCTTTAGAATCTGGTTGAATATTGATGGTGACTCCAAAAACCCTTGAGGAATTTGACACCAACTGTAGACTCTGTCCAAGAATTTGAAGAAAAAGAGAAATTGGCTCTCCTCATGAAGAGGCACAGAAAAGAATGCTTGCGACAAGTCGATGACTGAGAACCACTCTGCATCACAGGGAATTTGAAACATTATCACAGCTGGATTTGGTACCACGGGGCAACATTTGAATATTATGTCATTTATTTTTCTCAAATCTTGAACAATTTGGACCTTTCCACTCGGTTTTATTAGTCCCATGATTGGTGAATTACATGGACTACTTAGCACTTCTTTCAGTACTCCCTGTTTCACAAACTCATCAATGAGTTGGGGCAACTTTCATGAGGGTGTCTTGCGACATATGGTATTGTGGTATCTGGGGAAAATTTACATTAGGTTTTACGGTCACTTTCACTAGTTCCACTCCTTTGACCAATCCCACTTCTTTCCCTGTCATATCCCATACTTCCTTTCCAACTGTTTCCTGTAACTCAGCAGGAATATCTGCTTCAGTGAGCATTGGATAAAGAGTAATCTGGGGATACTCTTCATCGACATTTTCCACTTCGTCCCCTCCTAAACTGTCCTCTTCTTACTCATCACTGTTTGTCTGAATTTTAATTCCGTCATTTGAGCACATAATTGAGCATCCCAATTTGCACAATAAATCTCTCCCTAACAGGGATATTGGACTCGAGTCACACACCACAAATTTATGTGACACTTGATAGTTACCAATTCTGACTTGCACTGGATTTGTGATTGGGTTTGTCAGATACCTATTTGCTACCCACTACTTGAACTGTTCTCCCAGAAAGTGGCAAATTTGGTACTTCGATACTTCTGACTGTAGAGCGTGTAGCTCCTGTTTCAACCAGAAATGAAACTCTGTGACCCTTAACTCTTCCTTCCACATACGGTCCCTTTTGATCAACTTCCAAAGATGCTGCAAGCATACAATTTCCCTCCTCATCTGAACTTTCACTCTCCCACACATCGTTTATTCCATTCTCACTGTGTAACAGGAATTGGTGTACTGTGTCATTTTGATTCACTCCTTGACCCGTGACATGTTGAGGAAGCATTACTTGTTGCTGATTCATTGGTGCTAAGGGTATTTACATTTGCTGACTAGGTACCATGGGAATCTGCTGTTGCATTGGCTGCAACTGTGCCATTTGTACACGGGGCATTTGCACCTGCTGTGGTTGTACAGGCTGTAAACCCTGCATCTGATTCGCATTATTTTGAAAATTTTGGTTTGGACCTCTCATTTTCGGTCCTCTCATATTCTGAAATGAATTGACATCATTGTTTTGCTGACCTACACCTTCCTGCACCAACATTGGGCACTCCCGTTTCCAATGCCCGACGATTCCGCACGGGTGACATGGCATCACCTTCTTCATTGCCTGTATACCATTCGGGACCATGACAGCATTTAAATCAGGACCATTATTCACAAAACCTCCTCGGCCTCTGCCTCTCATTTGTGGCTGAAACATAGCATTTCCCTGATGTTGCTGCTGCGGCAACTGTTGTTGAAAGCCTTGCAAACCTTGCAAACCTGTCTGGGCTGCTCTAAGCTGCATCACCATCACTTTTTCCTTCAACCTTTTCTGCTTCGTCTCAATCTCATCACTGCAGTATTTTGCATAATTCAACACCTCATCAATCGACTTTGACTGCCAACAAATCAAATGCATTTTAATCATCTGGCTGATTTCAGGTCTCAACCATTCCACAAATCTGAACACAAAATGGAACATGTCCTTTGCCTCAATCATTTCCGTACCACTATAATTTTTAAACGCTTTCAACAATCTCTCATAGTACGCATGTATTGACTCTTTAACTTCTTGTGCTGTTCTGTCAGTTCTCTGCCAATCCACATTTTTCGACGCAACCTTTGTTTTCAAATGCTCAATCACCTTCTGGTATAAACTCATTACCGTAGGTGATGGTGCTCCTGTGTCCCTATCTCTTTCTGGTTCACTTGTTGGCCACCCTACAGCCCTCTTACAATCTTGCCATAAATCTGCCGGAACCACAATTTTGAATAAAGTATTCAGGTCTTCCCAAAGACATTTTGCGAGTTTCACAAATCTATCTGTTTGTTGATACTATTCGATCGGTTTCTCTCTTAATTTGGGGAAATCATCCGTAAAGGATTGAATATCGCACCTGTGCCATCGTACATGGACAAGTTTTCCCCCTGTTGTTTCACTCATTGGCAACATGGTTATCAGATCGTCATTCTGTTGTGCTTTTTCGTTCCGATCTGGGGTACTCTCTTTCTTTTTGTCCTTTTTCTTAACCCACCTGCTCTCCCATTTGTCTAAACATCTCCAGACCTGCGCGCTTTGCAGTATCTCTTTAAGGTGTGTTTTCCTCCCTGCAGATCTCATGTGTTCAAAATCCTTTGTCTCAAAATCTAGCCTGTAACTTCTGCTCAAGTGTTTGGTCTTACCTATATCGATCTCGTTTCTGTCTGCAATTTATTGAAACTTCTTATGTATGCAGCTTACTTCTCTTGTAATCCTAGGGCACATATATCTCAGCTCTTCTTCTGGGTATGATTCTAACCTGTTCAGACCCATCGTTCCCTCTACTAGTTCGTCTGCTTCCATGCCCAATCTTATTTTATTCAAATATTCTTCTCCTTTTCCACTGGGTGTACTCTGTGGGGAGTTCAGGCTGTTCAACCATTGTGTCAACTGTTGCGCGTTCAGTCCCATCAATGTAGCACTTACATCGACTGCTACTGATGGTTTCTGCAACATTTCTGTTTTTGAAGTTAGCGGTACTATTAGTGGTGGACCTGACCTTACCACAGTTGACGGAGCGCAAGCTAGAATTGGACTAAATTCCAACAAGGACCTAGATCTATTTAGCAGTGTACCTACCGGAATCGTTTCTTGGGTGTTTCCTATGCATCTCCTTCCTGTCTCATTTTGTGTCATTACCCCTTGGTCGCATACATTCGGGTTTGCCTGTATATATAATGGCACTGGCGGGCCTACAGTGATAGGCAGAGATATTGCATCTGGATTCTGTCTGTTCCCCGAATTCTGTGGCATGTTAATTCCCACATTATGATTCATCATTATTGGCATATCTAACTGGTTTTCTGCTATTTGAGTGTACCTCGTCACTTCTTGCATCTGCTTTTGAGGGATCAAAATGTGTGTTGATTCGGCTTGAATCAATGTCGGTCTTTGATAATTCTGTCCTCCCTGCACCATTAAGCTAGAAGTAATTTCCA
This sequence comes from Pleurodeles waltl, assembly GCF_031143425.1. Taxonomy (NCBI): domain Eukaryota; kingdom Metazoa; phylum Chordata; class Amphibia; order Caudata; family Salamandridae; genus Pleurodeles; species Pleurodeles waltl. The sequence goes on along the minus strand of NC_090445.1, from coordinate 1,314,693,658 downwards.
CATTATGCTCATTGCAACAGCGCTTTTGAACCTGCGGCTGGTAATCATTGACAGGTTTCAATTTAGGCACGTCAGGATATATCCTCCGAATTTGTGGTATTTGTGGTGTAAAAGGCATATCGGAACTGCTTTGTCTCTGTGAGATTCTCAAATTCGGTGTTACATTACCCTGTACTGGTTCTGAAGGGGGAGTACTGGTGCTTGGGCCATTTTCACTTTCCACATATGGTGGCGGGCGGTCATTTAGCAATTGCATAATAAACTCCTCATTGTCTGACTCATCTGACCTTTTCGATTTTCTGTTGTTTTCTCTATCTGTGGACTGACTTCTGTTTGTTTTATAGGTAGCTTTCCTTCCTTCTGTCTCTGCCTCGTCAGTAATTGCTGGAAACAATTTAATTCCCTGCAATACGTCTGATCTCCAAACCTTTTGAGTGCTATCCCATCTAGCATCCGCTAGTGTCTTTTCTAATTTTCTCACTCTTGTCTCAAATTTCTTTTTGTTGTTGGTTTTTAGCCATTAGCTCCCAAATTGCTAATGCTTCAAATTGTGCTGGTCTTGGAGGTACTTTCATGTCGTATAGTGCGAGTCTTAAATTCTCCAAAACTCTCAAATTAAACGGCCCTTGGATAGGGAACGCTACACTTCCATGCTTTTCTGTTAATTTACACCATTGCTTTAGCCAAAGACATGGTGCAACCCCCTTTTCTTCAATCACGATGTAAGCTGGTGTACCCTCAGGCGGTGTTTCTTCTCCTACATTTGCTTTAATATATACATCTCCCCTCAAGGCACTCTTAAATGCTTTGAAAAATGTAATCTTTCCGTCTTTTATTTTTCTAAAATATGTAATCAAATAAGTGACTTTAATTCCCGGAATACTCTTCGCTTGCCTTTCCCCACCAATTGCACTCCACGGACTGCGTCCAATCCGTGTGCGACCCTTCTCGCCAACCAACCTATCCCAGCACGGCTCCTAGTGACGTCACACTCACACACTGTGGCTGACAAAGTCCCGTGGCTTGTCCTCTTTCATTCAGCTTCGCTCAAAACTAAGTTTCCGCAATATATCGCGAGCACTAACCAAAAAGAAGAAAACAAATCTGTCGGTTTACTACAGGAAGGGTAATACAATCGCTTCAGAAACCTTAGGGATTTTTCACTAGCCTCGGCAGTTATTCCATCTTTCTCGGTTTCCCGCTTTCGCAAGCAAAATTTGACCCGCAAACTTTACTCTCAACTGATCAATGAACAATTCTAGCACGCTTTAGAATTCTTCAAATCTCGAAGTCGAAAATTTTCTTTCATTCCTCAATATTCATACTGACTTGTTGACCACGCCCGATCAACCTATTAAACCGAACAGATTACAACATCAATCAAGTGTCTCATACGCTTTTCAACATACTCCGTAGTCTCTTGACCTCGCAGGGCCCGTCTCAACATCAACAACCACGTGGACAATTTTTCCTGCACAAAGCGCTACACACATGTGAAGTTAGACGACTTCCCTACTCTCACACTTTGGAGTATCACTCCTCTAAAATCTTTAATTGGAGTTCGTAACCCCCCCTAAAATCCTCACAAACTTCTCAATTCATCTGCGGCATAAGCTTTGCAAGCGCAAAACTCCTAACTTAATTCCTACCGTCACTAGAAACGCAGAAAACATTCTCACACCTCCATTTCCTCCATTCGCAAGCTCCGAGATTCCGGGAAAGTCATTGGGGACCTAGGGCATCATCTCTCCAACTTGTTTTATCAAAGAAAATTCGAACTTGACTCCGCCTATTGTTCGGATGGGGTCCCAAAGGGCCAAACCATCAATCTCTGCTACCATCTACTGATAACGCGTCCAGTCTTTATAAATTACTTGTACTTGGACACGTTGGAGGTCGGTGAACCTTTAAACCGAGTTGAGTTCATCCTGGAATAGTCGGGTCACTCAAATCAATAATCAATAATCATTATAATCAATACCCAATACTTAATTACTGGATCACACAACACATTAGGGATCAATAACAATCAATATTTCGACACACCATGACCTTTCAGTCATGAATAACCACACCAGTTTATTAAAAGTTAGTGAGTTTATTTCCCTATATTAACAAAGCTAGCACAATGAATATAAGTCTCAAAACCAAATGATATATGTATACGAACATTACTAGCTGTCCATAACGGCGGAAGAAACGCAATCTACGCAAAATCTGGATTATTATGCACTCGGTTATAGGAATGCAAATCACTAATATAAGCAATTGAATTTGGCTAATTTCGTACATTGGTCAGCATAACAAGATTTCAATTTGGCATGGTGCATCAAGTGAATACCTCAACTAACCCCTAATTAGCATTGGCATGTGGGGCTTCATGCAAAACAAATTTAGTCAACACAAATTTAGAAAACTTCTAGCTTGGGCCCTATCAAAATAAGCAGGTGGTACCTAGGAAGGAAAACACAATGCATAATACAATTATCCTTTCATAATTACCAAATACAATCAGCATTCAAGAAAAGTCTTCGTCCTTCAGGTACCGGTTCGATCAGCATGGGGCGGATTTCAAAGGGGGCAAAGTTAAGGGCAAGTTTCCTTGCGGCAGCAAGGAGAATGGGGCAAAGGTTACTACATGGACAGATCGGGGCAAAGTTAAAGTTAAAGTCTCTAGGGTGAGAATTCTTTAAAGTCTCTTTCTCTGCGACAGAGAAAAGGCATCAAGGACTAGTTCCAAAATGTCTTCTTGAATCTTGCTTCAAAATGGCATGGAGGAAAATGGCTGACTTCTCTTTGTCCGGTGGGTTTAAGTAAGAAGCATTCCAAATTCTCCAGGGTCTCCATTGGAGGGTTCATAGGGTGGCTTCAATTTGACCAATGAATAGTGTCTTTCTCCTAGTACTCATTTATGCATACATTGTCCTTGGAGCCTTGGAACACAAGTTGCAACAAAGTTTGCCAATTATTTCGGTATCAGTACTTTTATTGTCCGCACCTGCAGAGACTGACCTTGCTTTAAAAGGGATGAAACCGGCCTAGCACGAAACCTTGAGATAAGTGTATTAGTCATCTCTACTGGAAAAATACAGCCTTTAAGTAAAATAATATGTCTTTGTTAATGCAAGTGAAAAACACGCAGTTAAATTTGAGACCAGGCAACTAGGCTAAAGCCTCTACTAAATTTAAGCTAAGCATATAACAGTTTCGACAAAAAAATCATAGAATACATTTGCAATTATGACAGATTACTACATTTGTCAATTCTTCATGATTAATTAAGCCCGTTTATAATAATGGCGAACTACCTTGTGGGCACATTTTCCCACGTACATTATTTTTCTTTGCTAAAATCACACTACCTTATACGATTTTGTTACATGATATGTGAATATTTGTTAGCCTCTCTTTTTCTGCGTCATCACTATGTAAATCTACATTTATTTAAAAAAAGTTAAATACAGCAGGACCACCCCAAATATTTTCCTGTTCCTGAAAAGTTAAATAAACTAATAGTAAGCACAGGGCACGAGTCAGGGCTACATGCAGGTACATGGCGTACCCCCACTATTTCCACAGGGTGAGCGCCGTCCACCCTGCATCAAATGGGCACCACTGAAGTATGCTGAACATGTCCCCCATTTTCAGACACCAGGACACATTCAGCAGCACCTGCAAATTGTCTGCTCTTGCTTCGAGCAGCAACATGCAGGCGGGTAGGGGGCTTTCATGTTTCAGACTCCATCTGGGCCCATAACAAAGGACAAATTTGAGGGGCCATCGGGCCTCCTTTTGTTCCACTGTCTTGACTGGGGTAATGTGATCCTCATACCTAATGCAAATGCAAGAGAGGGTAAACAAAGACGCACAGCTTGTTGTTATCACTTCACAAATATTTAAAATAAGCATACTTTTTGCGGTGTTCAGCCCCTATAAATAAGAAATATGCATGTACTGTAAGAATGTCAGATGTGTTAGTCTGTCCCTTTATTTAGACAAATAACAATTCAAATACCACTATTTTGCTTTATTTCTTTTATAGTGCTACTCATCCCAATGCAAGGTGTCAGAGCGCTTTTACATCAGACGCACACATTATGCATTGACAATAAATTCTATAAATGTGTAAATCAATAGCATGCTGTGCTATATTAGGATTACAATTTACAAACTGCAAGTAACAGAAGAACGTCTGCATTAAAAGAAAGTAGTAACTCACTTACTTAGCAACATAAAATACAAATCTGTCATCTGCAGATGCTTTGCAATAGACACATAAACCCTCTATGCTACTTTGATTTAAAACTGGGACTAGAGAATATAGAAGTCTCTCCTGCAAATGTGTTACCCCCAATGTTATCTTACCATTATTATTGTTCCCTGGGATGTACTGGGCACACAAAGATCTCTGCAGCAGGTGCCATAACCCCATCAGATATTTAAAAATGCAGACTTTGCAACCAATTAAGCAGAATTGATTTAGTGATACGTTTCTCCTTGTTGCAAACTTCTTCGTGGCACAGTTTCTAAACAATAAATGTATAAATTGAGGATCACGTATTGTGGCGGGTTGTGTCATAATTATGGCACAAACCAGACACAAAATCTAATTTGTTAAATCTCATAATGCGCTGAAATGTACTCATGATAGGCCTGGGAAACGTGTATGAAGAGTTAAGATCTGATGTCACTTCATGTGATGTCTCTTCCTGTGAGGTCATGGGTTGTGATATCACTTCCTGGAAAGGCGTGATGTTGCATTGTGATGACACATCATGATGTCACTTGCATACCTAACTTGGTTAGACCCCTACTTCTTTTTTTTAGGACTTTTGCCCTGAGTAAACAAAAACAACAGTCTCAGTGAGGTAAACATTACTTGCAAAGCAAGAGGACCGAGCCTCAGACTTCATACACATGCAGGAGTACAGGGAAGGTACTCTCTCATTGGTGGTGTAACGGGATAGGCAGGTGAAACAGCCTCTGACCCAGAGGGTTCACAATGGACTACGGCGGTCTCTGGATTCAGCTAGTTGAATGCCAAGTAGGCTGGTACACAAGGCACGTCATTTGGAACCGCAAAAATTAATTAAAATAAACGGTGTAACAGGGGGAGTGTTCATCACTGCGGTATCACTAGCACTTACATTAGTCAATCTCTTAAACAGTTTTCTTCTGCGTTCTGGTAATGAGTTGAAAAGGCTTCCTGGATGGTTGTGAACACCTGCAGTCACCGGATCTTGGTGTGTGGTATCAGTGGCAAAACTAAAAATAATGGAGCCACGTTCCAAATGTGAAGAGGGGCCCCTGAGCTTCCTATATCTCACTGCTTTCATTGGCCGTGTGCTGAATAGGGGCCCCACCCAGGGGTTGAGGGGGGCCCTGGAGGGTCAGGATGCCTCTGCACCACAAGAGCTGCAGATATTTGTGTTATGTGCCTGCGGAGTATACTAGCCCAAACTCTTTTCAAGCTCTTTGGACTCCTTTTCAGGCTAAAGGTTTCCCCACAGAACAAGGTCAGCATTTGGCCAGTCAATCAGAGCTTCAGGAGAACACAGGCTTAGTCTTCACACCGAGAAAGTGAATAGCATGCAGCATGCAGCTATTGGATACACTTCATTAGAAGTGTCCACACTGATCAAAGTTCAGAAAATCCTCTGAGAGCTGTATGGAAGCTCCAGCTTACCTCCAATGCTAAGCAGTTTCCACTGCCTATCAAGGTGCAGTGTATCATACACATTTGAAGGTTCAGCAAACCAGTCTGTGACAGGTTTTTCCTCATCGGAGAGGAGTGTGGGATTCCAGGGATCTATACCAACATACAGGGGCACAGGTGAATCCTCCATGGATGTCTCAGAAGGGAAGCTATCTGTATGCCCCCTTATAAAGTAGCAGAAACAAAAGAAAAGCAGGAGAAGTGGGAGGTGCGATAGTGCTCCATTTGCCTTGTTCATCCTCCATATTGCAGACACATTTCTTACATCATAATAAATGTTTTCCAATGGCTAAAGGGTAAACCTAAAATCAGGTGCACATAATACATAGAACTAACGTTCCTGAAGGGTACACAATCAAGAACAAGGTGTAATGTCCACAATTGTTATATTTATAAAAACAAATATGCACACATAAAGGCCCCATCACCTCTGAGGTTTCTGAATTCACTGTATATGGGGTGGCTAGTACGTAGGTTCCTTGGTAGCACCACAGTACCCAAAACAGGAACAGTCTAGGAACCATAAGCATCCCTGACAAAAATGTTCAAAAGAGCCCGCTACCTATCTCCTCGCTCTCTCATGTCTCTCTTGTCTCTCTTTTCTCTCTGCTCTGAACATCTCCTCCCTCAACCTTGCTGTAATTACATGGGAAACTGGAAAAAGTGGCAGAAGCACCAGCAGTGGTTCCCTCAGTGTTTAATATGGGCCGGTGGTTGCCAGTCGGGGGCACCAGCACTTATTTTTGAGGGCCAGCCCTTATTTTTCTGCATCAGCAATTACTACGAGCAAAAGACACATATGGGAAAGTCGGAGCAAAGAAAGACGGAAAAGCATCACAAAGGGAGAAAGCAGAAAGCTGTCAGAGTGAGTTAAAAAGGCAGGGAGTGGCTGTAATTGGATGGAAGAGGTCCAAGATGGTGTTAGCATTATGCTGCCTCAGTATTCTATGCTTGCCCATTTGAATGCAGCAGCTGGGTGATTCCGAGGAGAGCTTTGGGCACCGGCACATTTTTATTTACAAATTAACCACTGGGTTCCGCGCTCTAAATACCAGCATCCAAAGGCTCCAGGCCCCTGGGGAAATTTCCATTGTAAAAAACAGGAAGTCTGGACCTTAACCCAAAAGTTATAAATCAACTGAGATCAACCAAAGCTCGGTCAAAGGGGATTAAGGGACGATTTGCATGTTAGCACAAAGAGTGAGAAGAGAAATGAGAGTCAACCAAGCATTGAGGCTAAGTAGTCCAATCTGCAATGTGATGGTCCTAGGGAACTAGGGATACTCAATCTGTTGCCAGATATCAAGGTGGGAACTTAGAGGGGAAAGGGAAATGGGGGCACACCAGCTGTACATGGTCAGGGACTTTTGCCATTACACTTGTTCATTCTAGATTTTTTCTTTGTATTGCAGTACTTGAAATCTTCTGTATTCCATTATACATTCTGGACTACACTAACAGAATGAAAAAAAGCTATTTTGTCTGGTTTAACTGTTTCCCCACTGTTGAAATTGTGCTCTTTCTGCAGGATCACCCCAAATTTTTGCATTTTCTACCTGAACCCATTTTTGTTGGCATCTGGACACTGTGCATATTACCCCTGATAACCAGTGTAAAGTGCTTGTGCTCATAATTCCAAACATGGTATAATTGGTATACACCTGACTGGTACATTTAATTTGCTTCATAGTATATGGTACTAAATGTACACAGTGCCTGTAAATTTAATGCAACTAGTGGACTGCATCACTCATTATGCCACCCTCTATTGTAGCACTGAAAAACATGTCTCAGTATGGCACTGCAGTCTGTATGCAGTGTTAAGATGGCATTTCAAGCCTAACAAAATTAACCTTTTATCAGCCCTAAACATTCATGTTTAATGCTAATAAAACACCCCTAGGAGAGGCTCTAAATGCCCATGGGCCAGGATGCACGGTATTTAAAAAACAGGACATGTATATTTAAAGTTTTACGTGTGCTGGCAGTGAAAACCTCAAAAGCCATTTTTCACTGTGGCAAGTCTGGCACTCCCATAGAAAAGCACTTGGGTACATTTTATCATATTATAAAGCATAACTACGGGGTGTGGTGGGTTTCGGGGTTCCTCATTTCCAGCTTTACTACTTGACTGCACAGTTTGTTATGCATATCACTGGCATCATGCTGATGCCCACTTGCCATTCCTCATCCCGGAGAGAGACCTAGCTGCTCCAATACCTCTGCGCTCGCTGCTCCCATGTGCCTTTGGACCCAACAGATTTACAAACACTCTTCACGGCCAAATGGGCCTGGCTTAGATTTGTCCGCCTATTGGCATGTAACATGTTGTACTACACAGCAATCTCACTGTCAGATAACCCTTGGCTTCCGACACAATTGAGAAACTGGTAAAAGGCATGCTTTCCTCTTGTACAGGAGTTGGATTAATATCTAAACTATATCTCACAAGTATAAAACTCCTTCCGATCCACAATCAATGATCAAGGTAGGCCTGGGAAATGGAGTTGGGATCCCTAATACCAGATGAGGCGTGGTTTGCCTGCTGCTCTCAAACACATTCAGTTTCCCTCAATCATTGCCATTAACAAATACATTACAAATTCTTGCGTAGGGCTTATGTGATACCCACCGCCATTGCCAAACTAGACTCAATACACTCTTCTGACTGCCCTAAATGCCTAAATGCCTAAATGTCCTAAATGTAAAACACCCTCTGCAGACTTTGTCCATATGTCCTGGACCTTCAGCCTCATAGCGGCGTACTGGAGGGACTGATTTGATCAATGAACCATGACAGTAAACACCCCTCTTTCACCAGACCTTATGATGGCCTTACTGGACCAGGTCCATGACATCCCAAAGTCTATGAAGTGATTTGCGGCCATTGCCTTACTGTTGGCCAATTGAGAGATAGTCTTACATTGGGACTCCAAAGTTCCACCCACAAGTAAAGCCTGGCTAAGAGGTCTCATCTATTATGATGCCACTAGTGAGCTATACGCATCCCTACAACCACCCATGTCCCTCCCAAAGACATATCTCAATCGTTGAGAGATTACCTTCTGACCCTGGATGACCAGGGGCCCGATAGCAACCATTCATATGGGCCTTATAGTCCAGCTCATTTATACGATCAATCTGCACACATTTTTTTTCTGCATTGATATCTGACTGCTTGCTACACTGTCGTAGCATATCAACCTTTACAAATTGTAACCATTCAACATAGCTGTCACTTGTTTGTGTTTCAGAACAATACGCCATTGATACTGTGCCTTCTTCAATTCAAATCCCTATCGGTCTTGGGGAATATATTAATGTCTATGTATGGAATGATTAATAGTGCAAATTAATAAAAAAAAATTAGAAAAAATAATACATAACAACAGTTTGGGACTAGGTAGAAAAATGATTCAAAGGCTCATTGTAGTAGGAATTTAAAATTCAACCTAATGGTCAAGTCAAATTTTAAAGTACTATTTAGAAGATGCCACTTTTAGAACGTTTACAATGCACTGGTGTGCAGTCATGAGTAATCACCAGTGGTAGAGATTAATCCAACCATTTCATCCATCAGTTTTTTGTATCAGTGTGTCATCCGAAGTGGGATGGGTATGCCCAGACATGGGTCCTGTGCACACTGGAATCAAGTCATACCTGTTTGTTCAGACCTAATCAGGGTGAAACTGGTGCTGGGTTGCTTGCGTTCTGATTCTCAGAGGACCTGGTCTGGCAGTTCCGACTGGTATGTTCCCTTTGCAGCAGGGTCAAGACTTAGATTGATTTGCATATGGCTGGATCCAAACTGCGGTGGCATGGTACTTTTAGAAAGTTGGCATTTCTGTCTGAACCTAAATCTGCCTTCCTGCCAAGGTACAGGGTCACCTGACTGTTAATGGCTCTCCTGTCACGTGATGTGTGCTGCCCCCAGATAGTGGACAAAGGGCTAGGGTGTTGAGAGGTATGGGTCTTTGTGACAGAATGTCAGGGGTTGAGCTTGCCTCTGCCCTGACTGCACTCCAAAGAGTAGTCTGGGGGCTGCACGCAGGCCTTCCTAACTTTGGAAGAAGTCTATCCTGTCACTGACAGATGAGCTCTCACCTGTACCTGCCTTCTTTCACTAGCCAGGCTGGAGCCAAAAACAGGGGAAAGAGAAAAATTGACCAGAACCAGTTTTAGACTTAGACGAAGGAGTGCCCTATTGGACCAGGCCCTTTTTGCAGGGTCATCCCCAAACTTGTTGCCTCCTTTCTCTTATTGTTTCTGACCTGTGTTTGTTGTATTCGGGACTCTGGGCACTTTACCACTGCTAACCAGTGCTAAAGTGCATATGTTCTCTGTGTAAATTGTGATTCTAATTGGTTGTCCATGATTGGCCTATTTGATTTACTAGTAAGCCCCTAGTAAAGTACACTATGGGGGGGTCATAACAACATTGGCGCAAAACCCGCTTACCGCTGTGCAGAAGACCGCCAACACACCGCCGCGGCCGCGGAATTCCGCCACGGTCATTATGACCCACAGCTCGGAATCTGCCAAAATTTAGACACCCACACAAGTCCTCCACACCAAAGGTCAGTGATAAACTGGTGAAAACAAAACCTCCACCGTCACGCCAACAGGAATACGCCCACACTATCACGACCCACGAATCCACGCGACAGTCTTTCAACCGTGGTATTCCATTGGCGGTACACACCGCCGCGCTCAAACTACACACACATTTACAAAACACTACCACATTGGACAATTCGAAATACACACACCTGATACACATACACCCCCCCACTCCCACACACCCAATACAATATAAAACACACACCCACATCACCCACAAACCCCTGCTACCAAAAATTCTGAAAGAAGGTCAGAGAGAGACACCACAATCTACAAACAAGCATCCACAGGCACTCAACACCATCACCCACATAACATCCACACACCTCACACAACACACCACTAAATATCACCCCACGCATCACAACACACACCAACCCACACATCACCCACACCACCCCATGGCACAGCAAAGACACCCCAGGTTTTCTGAGGAGGAGCTCAGGGTCATGGTGGAGGAAATCATCCGGGTAGAGCCACAGCTGTTCGGAGCACAGGTGCAGCACACCTCCATAGCTAGGAAGATGGAGCTATGGCGAAGGTGCGTTCCGTGATCTCAAGACACCACCTTGCGGTTCAGAGGACTGGCAGCGGACCCCCACCTCCTCCCCCACAACTAACAACATGGGAGGAGCAAGTCTTGGCTATTCTGCGTCCTGAGGGCCTCACAGGAGTAGCTGGAGGAATGGACTCTGGTAAGTCAAATCTTTAATACTATATCCCCCACCCTGCCTGCATGCCATCACATACCCCCCATCCTCGCCATCACCCCCATCACTCCAAGTCCTCACAAATGTCCCAATATCACAAACCACCCATCCCAACACTAAGCCCTGCATGCAACAACAAAGCATGGACACCCATCACCAAATCATGGCCACTGCACATACCCATACACCCCACTAAACCATCATCACACAAGGTCTCCCACAGGAATGCAAGCACTGGGGTACACGGTCACCCACCCATTGCACACCATGGCACACACAGATGCAATAATCATGCTTTTACACCCCTGCAGGACCCCTACCCAACGTCACCGGACAGGACGGTCCAGACATGTCCACACCACCAACAGAAGAGGCCCACAGTGATGACAGCAGCTCTGTCCAACTGGATCTAGACGACCAACCCGGCCCATCTGGGACCTCAGGACAGTTGGTTCCCCAGACACAGTCACAGGCCACCACAGAGCTTCCCCCCTCTGGAAACACCAGCACAGCACCCCCACCCAGCGGGCCCATACCTCTGTCCCTAAGACACGGCAATCAGCAGTGTGTCTACCACTACAGGGAACCGAGGCTAACCCACCACCCCAACAACAACAGGGACCTGGGGGCAGTGGGCACACGGTTCAGGGGACAGAGGCCCAGGGAAGCAGGGGAACTGGGAGGGCTACTGTGCGACAGGGGGAGGACAGGCCCAGGGAACCCACTCTCCACGAGGCCCTCTCCAACATCATGGGAGCCTACCATAATTCCCAGGAGACGATGGCAACGGTACTGGCCAAGTTTCAGGAGACCCAGCGGCTGCAGTAGGAACAGTATTTGGGATTCAGGGAGGAACTCAAATCCATCAATTGCACCCTGGGCACCATCGTAGGGGTGCTGAAGGAAGGCCTCAACACCAGGAGGGACACTGTGGCACAGCTTGGGGCCCCTGACACTAGCCTGGATGATGAACGGCTCACCACCTCTGCCGGTGCTAGTGGACAGGAGGCACCGCCACAGGACCACCACACCAGCACCCCACACCCTGCAGATGGAGAACCACCCCGCAAACGGTCCCTGAGATCCAGGACAAAGACAGAGAACGATGCCAAGAACCCCGCCAAGAAATTAGACCACCCTGATTGTCATCCTTTTGTCCCACCTTGTCACCCTTTCCATCCTCAAACTGCCCCAGCTCCACTTCCTAAAGCCCTTTGGATAATGCGCCTGTGAGACAATAGCTTGGACTCTGCCATGGACATTCCTTCACCATCACCCCTCACCATTTTACAACTCCCTCCAATATTGAGCACTTAAATAAACACCCTTAAGGCCCAAAACAATCTGGAGTCTGTCTGTGATTTCGAATTAGTGTATTAGCAATTACAGTGACAAAATGCTCTTTCAAATGTAATGTCAACATACCTATGTCACACAGCTCTAGCCCATGAGGAAACAAAGCAGATGTCACATAGTGGAACCCACATCTGTGAAATCGTAAGGGAAAGTGAAAACTCAGTGACCATACACTGGGTGAAAAGGACAGACAGTAGAGAGGGAGTAGTGTCAAAGTACATGTAGCAGGCAGGTTTGTCTTCTTACCTGTGTCTCACTGGAAATATTGCAGGATCACCGAGTTCCTGTTGTCGATGTCCTCTTCTTCTGCTTCCTCGTCTTCACTGTCCACAGGCTCCACAGCTGCCACAACACCTCCATCTGGACCATCCTCCTGCAGAAAAGGCACCTGTCGTCACAAAGCCAAGTTGTGAAGCATACAGAAGGCCACGATGATCTGGCACACCTTCTTTGGTGAGTAGAATAGGGAACCACCTGTCATATGTAGGCACCGGAACCTGGCCTTCAGGAGGCCGAAGGTCCGCTCTATAATCCTCCTAGTTCAACCATGGGCCTCATTGTAGCGTTCCTCTGCTTTTGTCCTGGGATTCCTCACTGGGGTCAGTAGCCATGACAGGTTGTTGTAACCAGAGTCACCTGCAAATGGCGAGGGACAACTGTTAGATGCACACTAACTCTTAGGGATATCCCCAGACCCAGACAACTATTCCCACTGATTTGGTTCCAGGTGCTCACCTAATAGCCACACACGGTGCCTCTGGAGTTTCCCCAACACATAAGGGATGCTGCTATTCCGCAGGATGTAAGCGGCATGCACTGAGCCAGGGAATTTGGCATTAACATGGGAGATGTACTGGTCTGCCAAACAAACCATCTGCACATTCATCGAATGGTAACTCTTTCGGTTTCTTTACACCTGCCACACCTGCGGGGGCGACCAAGGCCCCATGTGTCCCATCAATGGCACCTATGATGTTGGGGATATGTCCCAGGGCATAGAAGTCACCTTTCACTGTAGGCAAATCCTCCACCTGAGGGAAAACGATGAAGCTCCACATGTGTTTCAGCAGGGCAGACATCACTCTGGACAACACGTTGGAAAACATAGGCTGGGACATCCCTGATGCTATGGCCACTGTTGTTTGAGTTGACACACTTGCAAGGAAATAGAGTACTGACAGCACCTGCACTTGAGGGGGCATTCCTATGGGATGGCGGATAGCTGACATAAGGTCTGGCTCCAACTGGGCACACAGTTCCAGGATTGTGGCTTGATCAAGCGTGTATGTGATGATCACCTCTTTCCTCCATTGTCGACTGGTCCACCAGCGGTCTGTACACCGGAGGATACCACCATCTCCTCACATGCCCCAGCGGATGGTGCCTATGGAGGAGAACAGCGAGCACAGAGTCAACCAACTCTGAGGTACGTAAACACAGCTTACTCAGAAAACTATTCATAAACCGAAATTTGCCTGTATGAGTGTTGAGCCAAGGACTAGGTATGTGTGACGCAGTTACAAATAAAGTCATGTGGGCCCCTGAAATGGCGGCTGCCTGACCTGTAAAGTGGGACAATGGGATATGAGGTAACTGCGCTGGCGTTGTACACCGTTGCGGTAGGCGGTCGAAGACCGCACACAATTCTGCATTGGTTAACATTGGACCCTATGGGTCCCAGGAGCCAATGACGATGTACGCCGGCGGTGACGGTACGCACCGCTGCAGACGTGACCGCCATTTTCTATCTGTTTAATCACTCGATACCTGATCTTCAACAGGAGAGGACCTACACTGCAAGTGCTGCTCTGACCTCAGCCTCGAAGAGACAATGGCTTGTGCGTCTGGGGAAAGGGCCCCTGCCTTCAGCACAGAGGAGTTGGAGAAACTCGTGGATGGGGTCCTCCCCCAGTACACGCTACTCTATGGTCCTCCAGACAAACAGGTAAAGTACACTGGGAGCATGTTGTATGGGCAATGCCTGTGTGGAGTGGTGTGGATGAAAGATAGGGGGGAGAATGAGGCATGCATGAAACGACGGTGAGTGCATGTGCCACATGGCAAGGGTAGGGATGCAGACCAATGACTGTCACGGTGCAGTTGGTAATAACTTCTCTTTTTCCCCTGTACAATTCCTGTAGGTCAGCGCCCACCAGAAGAAGGATATTTGGCGTGCCATCGCCAAGGACATCCGGACCCTGGGGGTCTACCACAGACGAAGCACCCACTGCCGGAAAAGATGGGAGGACATTCGCCGCTGGAGCAAGAAGACGGCGGAGGCCCAGCTGGGGATGGCCTCCCAACGTAGGAGGGGTGCCCGTTGCACCATGACCGCCCTGATGTTCAGGATTCTGGCAGTGGTGTACCCGGAGTTGGATGGGCGCTTGAGGGCATCACAGCAGCAACAAGGGGGTGAGTACACTCTCATTCAGCTGATTCAGCGCGCATTGTAGGTTTCTGGGGAAAGGGCTGTGGGTTCCCCTAGGCCAGGGCGAGTTTGCTAGTTAAGTCCCCTTTTTCAGGCAGATCCTGTGGCACCCCACCCCACCTGGGTACAGTGCCAACTACACCTAGTCAAGCTCCTGTGACATCCATGTGTGCAGAAATCGGCCATAGCCTTGTAAGCCATGTCCAAGGGATTGAATAGTGAACACCAAGTGCGCGGCGCAGTGCAGGGTGCTTCTGTGTCTGTCGTGTCCGCCAACGGTAGCGGTATTGCATGCACTCAACATGTCTTTCTTCTGTCTTCCCCCCCACCCTTTTTGTGGTCTCCCTGTACTTGTGTGCATTAGCATCATCAGGCGGAGGACCAGTGGCACCGGAGCAGGAGGGAGCTGCATCCCATATGGCCCTGGAGGGCGAGTCTATGGACTCCGAATTCACCAGTGGGACGGAGGGCGAGGGGAGCTCCACTGCGGGGACAGGAGCTGACACCAGCGATACGGACTCCTCGTCTGATGGGAGCTTCCTTGTGGTGGCGGGCCCATCTGTGCACCCCGCATCTACAGGTACAGCTGCCACGCCCCCTCCTGCACCGCCCTCCCAGCAGCCCCTCAGCCTTTGCCCCGTGCCCCGTCACCCAGGAGGGTGGGCATCACCTTCGCCCCAGGCACCTCAGCCCCTGCACCTGTCACCCCTGCTGCCCTCAGTGAGGAGCCCATTGACCTCCTCAGGTCCTTCACTGTTGGGCAGTCTACCATTTTGAATGCCATCCAGGTTGTAGAGAGGCAGTTGCAACAAACCAATGCATTCCTGGAGGGCATTCATTCTGGTCAGGCAGCACTTCAGCGAGCTTTTCAGACTCTGGCCTCAGCACTGATGGTAGCCATTGTCCCTGTCTCTAGCCTCCCCCCTCCAACTTCCTCCACCCAGACCCTCACCCCTGTACCTCAGCCTATCCCAAGCACACCATCAGACCAGCATGCACACACCTCAACACACAAAGGAAGCTCAGGCAAACATAAGCACCACACATCCCACAGGCACTCACACAAGCATCAGACATATGCAGACATCCCAACATCCACTGTCTCCACTGTGTCCCCCTCCTCCTCGTCTCCCTCATCCCTCCCTGTCTAGTCTCCACTCACACCTGCATGCACTACATCTTCAGCCACTACGTCCATCACCAGCACACCCACCGCCACACCCCGCTCACGTGCAGTCACCACCCCCACTACCATTCACACATCCCCTGTATCCTCTCCCAGTGTGTCTGTGAGGCCACCTCCCAAGGTACACAAACTCAGCCACACACCCACCCAACAGCCATCCACCTTGCGACAGGCTCCAGCCCATGCACCTTCACCCAAAGTCAGCAAACGTACACCTCCTACGACCACTACCTCTTCCTCCACTCCCAAACCCCCTCCATCTACCCGTCCCAGTGCTCCTAAGAAACTTTTCCTGGCCACCCTTAACCTCTTTCCCTCACCTCCCCCACCCCGTCAGTCTCCTAGGGCCCAACTCTCCAGGTCCCAACCTACCACCTCAGCCACAACATCGGCGGGACCATTGGTGCCAGTAGTCACCGGATTATGGAGTGCACCAGGCAGAAGGTCAGGCAGTGTGGCAAGGAGCCACAGCACGGACAGTCTCCCACCTGTCAAGCATCAAAAGTTGGCCAGTGCCCGGCGGGAGATGGGGAAGACACCAGCCACCAAAGCCGCTCCCAGGGGTACAGCTGGGATTGTGGAGTCAGCTGCACCTCCTTCCAAGGTGAAGAAGGGGCACAAGAAAGTAAGCAAGTCTGGGAAGATCAGCACGGCGGAGAAGACTGCCATCAGCCCCGCTGCCCAGGAGGCGACCGCCAGCAGCCACACTGCCCCAGACAGGACCGCCAGCAGCAGCCTCGCTGCCCACGAGGCAACCGCCAGCAGCCCGACTGCCCCAGACAGGACTGCCAGCAGCAGCCCCGCTACCCAGGAGGTGACCGCCAGCAGCCCGACTGCCCTAGACAGGACCGCCAGAAGCAGTCCCTCTGCCCAGGAGGCGACCGCCAGCAGCCCCACTGCCCCAGACAGGACCGCCAGCAGCAGCCCCGCTGCCCAGGAGGCGACCGCCAGCAGCCCCACTGCCCCAGACAGGACCACCAGCAGCAGCCCCGTTGCTCAGGAGGCGACCGCCAGCAGCCCCACTGCCACAGACAGGACCACCAGCAGCAGCCCCGCTGCCCAGGAGGCGACCGCCAGCAGCCCCACTGCCCCAGACAGGACCACCAGCAGCAGCCCCATTGCTCAGGAGGCGACCGCCAGCAGCCCCACTGCCGCAGACAGGACCGCCAGCAGCTGAACCGCTGCCAAGGACACAGCCGCCACAAGCACCGCTGCCAAGGACACCGCCGCCACAAGCACCGCTGCCAAGGACACCGCTGCCACAAGCACCGCTGCCAAGTACACCGCAGCCACAAGCACCGCAGGCCCATGAGCGCCAAAAGATCTGACGCTACTGAGGCCGCCACGAGCAGGATGAAGCACTCTGGGCACAAAGCCCCCTCCAGAACCAGTGGAGACTGTTATCCAAAACCTCAGTCCTTGGCAGGATGAAGCACTCTGGGCACAAGGCCCCCTCCAGAACCAGTGGAGATTGACATCCACTACCTTAGTCCTTGGCAGGATGAAGCACTCTGGGCACAAGCCCCCCTCCAGAACCAGTGGAGATTGACATCCACTTGAGAGACTGTGACTTTGCACTCCCCAGGATATAGCAGTGGGCAAACTACCCACTGTAGAGACTTTGGCTTTGAACTCCCCAGGATATAGCAGTGGGCAACCCACCCACTGTAGAGACTTGAAAGACTGTGGCTTTGTACTCCCCAGGATTGAACAGTGGGCAACCCACTCACTGTAGAGACTTGAGAGACTGTGGCTTTGCACTCCCCAGGATTGCACGGTGGGCAAACCACCTACTGTAGAGACTTGAGAGACTGTGGCTTTGCACTCCCCAGGATTGAACAGTGGGCAAACCACCCACTGTAGACATTTGAGAGACTGTGGCTTTGCACTCCCCAGGATTGAACAGTGGGCAAACCACCCACTGTAGAGACTTGAGAGACTGTGGCTTTGCACTCCCCAGGATTGAACAGTGGGCATGGGGCCCCCTCGTGGATTTGGCGGTGTGCACTCAACAGGCTGAGGTGCTCACCCTTTCCCTTCCTCCTGGGGTGCCTGTTTTATTTCTATCCGATGCCCCTGCAGTGTTCTCTCCGTCTTGTTCAGGTATCTTGTGTGGGCATCTCCCAAGCATTTAGGCCCAGTGTTCCACTGACTTTACTGGTGGAATACCTTGGACCTACATTATTGGTGTATATATTTGTTAATTAATAGTGTAGATATATTTTTTGAATACTGAATTTTAATAGATTACAATCGTTCACCTCATTTCCTTTTGTCTTTCCATTCTTCCGGGGAGGGGTTGGGGGTGTAACTGTAATGTATCATGATGTATTAGTGTGTGTGTTGTCGTCGGTGAGGGTGGGGGTGGGGGTGTTGCGTGTTGCGTGTGTGTGTCACTGTTTTTCCCTCCCCTGCGTTGTAGGTGCAGTACTCACTGTGGTCTTCGCCGCTGGCGTTCGTGCTCCTGGTAGAGGAGCAGGAAGATAAAGGCTGGAAAAATCTGGAGCTCTGGTTCCATGGCGTCCTGGTTCCTCGTGGGGTGTGCAGAGGTGAGCGTCTTCCCTTCGAAGTACTGTTTTCGCTGTGTTTTTGTTCGTGGTGAATCCGCCCCGGAAAAGGTGGCGGATTGGTGGGTTGTAATTCTGTGGGCGGTATATTGTCCTCGGCCTGTCTGTTGGTGGTGACCGCCGCTGTGTTTGTTTGTACCGCCATGGCGGTTGGAGTGTTAAAGTGGCTGTCTATGTTGGCGGTTTCTGCCACGGTCGTAATTCAATTTGTTTTACTGCCGGCCTGTTAGTGGTCTTACCGCCACTTTAACACCGACCGCCAGGGTTGTAATGACCACCTATGTGTTCCCATGGCCTGTAAATCAAATGCTACTGGTGGGCCTGCAGCACTGATTGTGCCACCCAGCTGAATAGCCCTGTAAACATGTCTCAGACCTGCCACTGCAATGCCTGTGTTTCTTCAGAATTGCACTGCCAATTCGACCTGGCAAGTGTACCCACTTGCCAGGCCTAAACCTTCTCTTTTACTACATGTAAGTCACCCCTAAGGTAGGCCCTAGGTAGCCCCATGGGCAGGATGCCATGTATCTAAAAGGTAGGACATGTACTGGTGTGTTTTACATGTCCTGATAGTGAAATACTGCCAAATTTGGGTTTCACTATTGCAAGGCCTATCTCTCCTACAGGCCAACATGGGGATTGCATTTAAATTCCTCTTAAGTGTAATTTCCCATTGGGAGCAGATAGAGAAATGGAGTTTGGGGTCTTTGACAATTAAACAAACATCTTTTTGTAGAGTTGTTTTTTAGATTGTCTGTTTGAAAATGCCACTTTTTGAAAGTAGGCATTTTCTTGCTTAACCATTCTGTGCCTCGGCCTGCCTGTGGAATCCACATCTGGTTCAAAATGACAGCTGGGCTGTTTGCAAATTCGCTTGGGTACAGCAAGATCTTGTCAACAACAGATACTTTCCTGTGAAGTTTGCCTACTTCAAAGGCAAGAATGGGTATAAGTAGTGGACCCAAACCCCAGACTTTTAGATTACTTCTGGATCAAGAGGAACCTCTGCCAAGGAGAAGAGCTTGATCCTTGAGGAGGACCTGCCACTCTGCATGTTGCTTTGCCATGCTGGCCTGATGCTGCTTCTGCCGAAGAGGAAAAGGACTGGACTTTGCTTTCTGAAATCCTGCAAATGAAGTGTCTCCAAGGGCTTGGACTGAGCTTGCCTCCTGTTAAGAAGTCTCAGGGACAGCAAAGACATCACCTACCAGCCTATGAGTTTACTTGCTGTGGACCCTAACTGGACAGGTGGTGCCTATTCCAGCTTCTGGCCCCTGGGAGTGAAAGCTAATAGAAAACAAGAAAAACCTGTTGCACCAGCTCTGGACAATGCCAAGACCGACACCGCTGCCTGATTCCGAGATGCCGCCTGCACCTGAAGCTGTGGTCCCTGCTGGAGTGCAACAACCGTGACTGGCTCTGCAGGCCCAACGCCACCGCAGCCCCACTGATGTCTTGCATCTTTGTGAGTCCCGAGTGCCGTGTCACCAACGTCCTTAACACCCGACTGCGTCCCGGTGCCTGCAGCCCCTTGGCATGACCACGTCCTGAGATGTCACCCACCACGTCTTGACCCATCAGGTTCATCGACTCCACCCAAGCATGTGGAACCAACGCTTCACACAGATGCCACATCACCTAACCTGCCCCACAGTAAGGAACCTGCGCCACACCAGATCGAGCAACGCATCACCTCCCTGGCTCCGTGCACCGGCTTGTTTCTTCCTAACCAAAAGTACTGTACCTGGGCGTCCGTTCGACTCCGTGACCGGCGCCATTCGCATCTGATTGTTGGGAACTACTCCGTCATTAAATCGTGATAACACCAAATTGAAGCATTTGTGTTTCTAAGTGCTATAGTGAAGTTTAATTTTTGAAAATTCATAACTTTGCTTGTGTATGTTGGATTTTTGTCGTTTTGGTCTTGTTTTACACAGATACATATTGGCTATTTTCATAAAACTGGTGAGGTGATTTCACTGTATTTATTTGTGTTATGTGCAAATGCTTTACACATTGCTTCTGAGATAAGCCTGGCTGCTTTTGGCAAGTTACCAAGGGGGTGAGCAGGAGTTATGTGCGCTGGGTATCTCCCTTACCCGTAGTTGAGTGAGGGGCTCTACTTGGACAGGGTGTAAACTGACTGTCAACTAGAGACCCCATTTCTAACAGCCCCCGACCCACAGGCTGACACTGGGCATAAAAGTGACATCCTCCGAACTTGTAATCAGAATTTACCTCAATCTGTGGATACTCAGAAGAAGGACTGTAGGCTGGTCCTGCTTGCTTTGGCCCCAGGACCCCATAAGTGACTCCACTGGTCAGCAGGTTAACCTTCTGTGTGAATTACAGGGCTACAACAAGTTATAGAGGCATTTCCAGCTTCTCAGCTGACCAGACCCAACATGACCTGAAAATGTGTTCTTTGCTGGCCTTTATGAAAGTGAGTCCTGACCCCCAAGTGCTGTCCTCAAGGACCCAGGCCCTTGGCTGGAGTCAGAGTGCACTTCTCCCTGCTTTTTGAAGGTTTCACCAGCTCCAATGTAGAGTGGCACAGCCTCGCAGCACCGCTCAGTTTCTCACTGGAGGCTTCACCAGATCTGACGCTGAGCAACGCAAAGCATTGCAGAGCTACACAGCTCCTGAGTGAAAGCCTCACTGGATCCAACACACCGCAATACTAGGTGACCAAAGTCCTGCAGAGTCGCACAGCTCCCGACTGAAAGCAGGGTTCAACGCAGAGTGATGCCAAGCAGCGCAGAGCTTCACAGTTGCACTGCGCTGTCCCAGCACCGAAGTCATAATGTAAAACTTACAGCGGGATGAACTTAGTCCAATATCCAGCCCATGCTCCATTGCGGTTGGCCTGAAGTTATGACTTTGTCCTGGTCCAGCGTGACCAGATAACTGCAGGGGGCGCTTCGTGCCTCTTGGTGCTGTTTGTACATAAAGCTTGAGAAAGTCATCACTCTGGTTCTATTGATTGTATTTTGTGGTTTCATTTTCATTTTATTTACTAAAATGTACTCTATTTTCTAAATAGATGTGGGACTTTTCTTTTCTTGTATTTTCACCTTATTACTGTTTGAGTGCTGCATAAAGACCTTACACATTGCCCAAATTAAGCCTGGCTGTTTTGGCTTATTTAGTGACTTTTTTGATTCACTCTGACAAGAGTTGTCATTATTATTTGAAGTGGGTTCTCATCCCCTTGAACCAATAATTATTTTTCTTGCAGCCACTTATTTGACTAAAGGACATGTGGAATTTTTATAAAGATGTTTCCGTAACTGTTATAACTGTTAATCTGACTTATGGCTGTACATTGTTCTCATTTCAGCTGGCAGACACAGCCAAATTCATTTCATATGGCTTACTTGTCCTGTTATTTTGTGCAATTTTTGTTCAATATGTAAGGTGGAAGGGTACCCGAATACAGAATGCAGTATGCATAGAGCATATTATCTTTAGTTCAGATCATTGATTGGTCAGGAGTCAATAAAATAACATCCATTGCAATGAGATGCGATTTGTGCATTTCAGACTTAAGATGAGACTGCTAGCATGGTTTTGCAGTCTTGAAACTTGACCATCACTCTGGCAGGAAGCCCATAATTTTTATTTGGTGTTATCAACCCTAGAGATGGCAATGGCCAAACTGAAGAGCAGTTCCTGGAGAGAGAAGTAGTAGTACATGGATTCATGTGTATATTCATAGGTATTGGGAAGTTTTTCAGTGTTGCAATCAACATTCTCAGGATGAAGGGTATTTTCTCATTTCAAAGAAACCAATTCATAGAATGTCTTTCAAAATTGGCTTCTGTGTACTTATTTTGTAATGTGTAAATGAAATGACTGCAAGTCTTACTTTCAGAAACATGTTTTTCAAAGGTATTTATTTCAATCCTTTACATTAGGGGGCATTATTTCAGATGTATTTAACATTGTCAAACAATTACTTTGAATGCTTTTACTTCACCACCCCTAAACATCATCCATTCCTGCCCGCTAAACATACCTTCCCATGCCTAAACTATACCCATACTTGACATCTAAACTCCACCAATCCCTGACCCTAAAAGCCCTTTTTAAATCTAAACTCCACCCATTCGTGAACCCTAAAAAACCTTCAACACACCCAAACATTACTAATATCTGACCCCTTAACTCCACCCATCCCTGAACCATTAAAGCCCTTTCTACTCATAAGCACTACCTATCTCTTAAACTAAAATCCCTCCCACACCTAAACTCCACCCATTCCTGTACTCTTAAGCACAACTCTTTATACACTTAAACCCCACCCATCCCATATCCCTTAAAACCCAGCACCAGCCCTAAACTCGACTCATCTTAGAACTGTAAAAAACCCTCACCACTCCTGAAAACCACCCACTCATGACTTCTAAAACCCCAAGGCCAGACTGGCCATACCAGGTATCAGGTGTTTCCCTGGGAGGCTGGAAGGGTGGGAGAGTGCTTTTGTTAGTTGGGGGGACGGTTTTGTAGCAGTGCAGCAGTTTTAAAAGCACTGCAGACTTCCTTGTATATCAAACGTGTTAGAAATGGGGTCTTTGGTTGACAGTCAGGTTACTCCCTGACCAAGCAAGGACCCTCACTCTAGTCAGGGTAAGTCACACACAATCCAAAGTATCCTGTGCCCACTGCTTGGCACTGAACAGCCAGGCTTAATTTAGAAGGCAATGTGTAAAGTATTTGTGCAATAAATCATGCAATGACACAGTGGAGCACTACAAAAAGACACCACAAAGGTTTAGAAAAATATAAGATATTTGTCAGATGCAAAACAGG
This sequence comes from Pleurodeles waltl, assembly GCF_031143425.1. Lineage (NCBI taxonomy): Eukaryota > Metazoa > Chordata > Amphibia > Caudata > Salamandridae > Pleurodeles > Pleurodeles waltl. The sequence goes on along the minus strand of NC_090445.1, from coordinate 1,314,670,263 downwards.
CAAAAACGATCAAGATTTGATAAGTATATGTTGAAATATCACTGATAAAAATGATAAATATAGTCTTTAGTTCTTAAAAAGCAATAAGTTTCTCTTGCAAGCACAAAGTACCTGCTTTGCATCTATATTATCCACACGGGACTGCAGAGGCGGAGATGTGTGAAAAACAGCGAGGTGTGTGTAGGTTTCTCTGGGCGCACACAGACAGTGCATCGATGTTTTTCAATGCAGCAAGGGCTTTGCGTCGATTTCCGGCATGCAGGGTTGGATCCTCTTCTGGTTGCAGGGTATTTGGACGCCCCGAGGACGATGCAGAGCAATCCTGGGCAGGCAGGGTGAAGTCACAGGAGCTGCGTCGATCCGGTGGGCAATGCAGGGAAATTTCTGTTGCACAACAGGCACTGCGTTGATTGCTCTCACAGGAAGTCAGGCTGCGTCATTCTGGCTCAGCGATGCGTCGATCCGGTGGCCTGTGCGGCGTTCCGGTTCAACAATGTGATTTTCTCACCGCAGGGTAGGCTGTGTGTCAATTCCGGCAGGCTGTGTATCGAGTTTCGTTCTTTTCAGAGATTAAGGGCCTCATTACGACCCTTGCGGCCGGCGGTTCATTGGCGGTAACACCCACAACAGGCTGGTGGTTTACCACCAGTGTATTATGACCGTGGTGCATTAGCCACGGCCATACTGCCCGCCCCTCCACTTGACCGCCAGGCTTCTGCAAGGCGGTCATCATCCCCAGGGCAGCGCTGCAAGCAACGCTGCTCTGGGGATTATAAGTCCCCAGCCGCCAGCCTGTCCATGGCGGTAAACACCGCCATGGAAAGGCTGGCGGTAAAGGGGACTCGGTGCCCCAGGGGCCCCTGCACTGCCCATGCCCTTGGTATGGGCAGTGCAGGGGCCACCAGGAAAAGCCCCATCTAGCATTTCATTGCCCAAATTTTGGGCAGTGAAATCTGCGAAGAGTGCTGCTGCACATCAACATTTCCACTGGCTCTATTATGAGCCGGCTGCAATGTTGATGTGACATTTCCGCTGGGCCAGCGGATATGTCAAAATAGGGAGCCACAAATATATAGGTATAATGGCGCCTGCGGCTTTGGCAGTCTTTTTGTAAGACCGCCAAATTCGTAATGAGGGCATAAGTCTTTTTGGCTCTGAGGCTCCAGGAAACAGGAGGCAAGCTCAATCCAAGCCCTTGGAGAGCACTCAACAGAGCCAGAGGGCAGCAAGGCAGCAGGGCAACAGCAAGGCAGCAGTCCTTCACAGCAAAGTAGTCAGGTAAGTCCTTTGGGCAGCCAGGCAGCTTCTGTTAACAGGTTGCAGGTTCTGGTTCAGAGTTTCTTTCCCAGGAGATATCTTATCAAGAAGTGTCTGAGTTGGTAGGGTCAGGGACCCAGTTTATATACCCAAATGTGCCTTTGAAGTGGGGGGGGGGCTTCAAAGAGTGGCTTAGAAGTGCACAAGGGCCCCTTTTAGGTCCATCCTGTCTTCCAGGGTCCCAGTGGGGGGTTAGGCAGTCCATTTTGTGAGGGCAGGGCACTGTCCTTTGACTTGTTCGTGTCAGGCCCTCCACCCTCCTAGCCCAGGAAGACCCATTTAGTATGCAGATGTGTGCAGGTGTGACTGAGCACCCTCTGTTTGGGGTTGTTTGAGTGAAATGCACAAGGGAGCTGTCAACGTAACCCAGCCAGACATGGATTTTAAGGCACAGAAGGATTTAAGTGCAGAGAAATGCTCACTTTCTAAAAGTGGCATTCCTAAAACAATAATAGTAAATCCAACTTCATCAGTCAGCAGGAGCTTGTATTACCATTATGGCCATAATAAATATGACCTTGCCAATCCTTTTAGATCAGAATCTACCACTCAAGCAGTATATGAGGGTAGCCCTAATGGTAACCTATGAAAGGATCAGGCCTCACAGCAGTATAAGATGAATGTTAGGAATTTTACACTACCAGGACATGTAAACTACACAGCTACATGTCCGGCCCTATGGGTTACCTAGGGCCTACCTTAGGGGTGACTTATATGTAGAAAAAGAGGCGTTTAAGGCATGGCAAGTACTTTTAAATGCTAAGTTGAAGTGGCAGTGAAACTGCAGACACAGGCCTTGCAATGGCAATCCAGAGGCATGGCTGAGGGGCTACTTTTGTGGGTGGCACAATCAGTGCCGCAGGCCCCGTAGTAGCATTTAATCTACAGCCCCCTGGCACATGTAGTGCACTTTACTGGGGACTTACAAGTAAATGAAATAAGCCAATTGGGTATGAGCCAATGTCACCATGTTTTAAGGGAGAGACTTTAGCACTGGTTAGCAGTGGTAAAGTGCGCAGAGTCCTAAAACCAGCAAAAACAGTGTCAAAAGGTGGAGGGAGGCAAGCTCAAAGTTAGGGGTGACCACCCTAAGGCTGTCAGGTCTAACATGTGTCCCCCCCAGCTGAAAGTGGGGAGAGCTACGATCCCCCTGGGTGCTCTCATCGCTAAGGTGGAAGTATCTGCAGATACCATTAGCGTTGGCATGATCAATCCTGAGGCGATGCTCCGCCGTAAGGTACATCCCCTTTAGGGAAATGGACCACCTCCAGAGTTTAGGATTTTTGCCCCTCATTTGCATGAGCCATCTAAGAGGCCTGTGGTCTCTCTGAACCCGGAAGTGAGTCCCAAACAGGAATGGACTCAGCTTCTTCAGTGCCCAAACCACAGCAAATGCTTCTCTCTCAATAGCAGTCCATCTCTGTTCCCTTGGTAATAGTCTTTGGCTAATGAAGACTACTGGTTGGTCTAGGCCCTCCTCATTCAGCTGTGCTTGGACCGCGCCTACGTTCTCAAGCGTCTGCATGATTAATTCTCTGGAGTAGTTAGGGGCCTTGAGCTCGGGGACCTGCACATGGCTTCCTTCAGGGAGTCAAAGGCTGTTTGACAAGCCTCTGTCCAATTCACCAACCTAGGTTGTTTCTTAGATGTCAGTTTGGTTGGGGGGCTACTATGGTGCCATATCCCTTAACCAAATCTGTGGTAATATCTGGTGAGTCCTAAGAAGGCCCTCACATCTGTTTGGGTTCTAGGTTGTTGCCAGGCCTTGATAGTTTCAATCGAGTCCTGGAGGGGCTGTACCTTGTCACCACCTACTAGGTGTCCCAGGTACACAACAGAACCCTGCCAATCTGGCACTTACTGGCCTTGATGGTCAGGCCTGCCTTTTGCAGGGCCTGAAGCACCTCCTTGAGGTGGAGCAGGTGTTCCTCCCAGCTGGAACTATAGACAGCGATGTCGTCTAGATAGGCTGCACAGAAGGCATCCTTGTCAGCTAGAACTCCGTTAACGCACTGTTGGAAGGTAGCAGGGGCATTTTTCAGTCCAAAGGACATGACCCGGAACTGGTAATGGCCCTCAGGAGTAGAAAAAGCGGGTCTCTCTTTTTCCCCCTCAGTCAAGGTGATCTTCCAGTACCCTGATGTGAGATCAAAGGTATTGAGGAACTTGGCAGGGCCTAGCCTGTCTACAAGCTCATCAGCTCGGGTGATGGGGTGAGCATCTGTCTTTGTGACAGAGTTGAAACCCCGGTAGTCTACACAGAACCTAAGCTCTGGCTTGGCACTGTGAGCAGCAGCCTTAGGAACCAACACTACTGGGCTGACCCAGGGACTGCTGGACTTCTCAATTACCCTAAGAGCCAGCATCTTGGCAACTTCATCCTTGATTCTGGACCTCACCATGCTGACACTCTGTAAATTCAATTCTCTACTGGGGGACTGTCTTCTGTGTCAATGTCATGAACACACAAGTGTGTGAGTCCAGGGGTGAGGGAAAACAGGGAAGAGAACTGCCCCAATAACTCGTAGCAGTCTCCTCTCTGATCTAGCGTCAGGGAATCAGAGAGATTGACACCCTCCACTAACCCATCACCTTCCTTGACAGAGAGGAGGTCGGGGAGAGGCTCACTCTCCTCTTCCATACCCTCAGCTGTCACCAGAAGCATGCTGACTTCAGCCCTCTCAAAATGAGGCTTCAGTCTGTTCTGGTGGAGCACCCTTAGGGGGTTTCTAGGGGACCTGAGGTCCACTAAGTAAGTGGCCTCCCCCTTCTGCTCCTTGACCTCGAATGGGCCAGTCCAGCGGTCCTGGAGAGCTCTAGACTCTACTGGCTCCATTACCCAAACTTTGTTTCTAGCGTGGCCTTCTGGTCATACCATTGCTTCATCACCTCTTGACTGGCCTCGAGGTTGCTGTAGGCCTGTTTCAAATAAGCATTGCATCTGGTTGCGGAGGGCCAGCATGTAACTGACCACATCCTGGGGAGATTTCCTGGAAGCTTTCTCCCACCCCTCTTTTACTATGCTTAGGGGTCGCCTGACGGGGTACTGTAGCGGGTGTAAGGAAATGGCTCCCTGTTGCAGTTACCCCCCAGGTTTTGCCTGATACTCATGCTGACTTGACTGAGAAGTGTGCTGGGACCCTGCTAACCAGGCCCAAGCACCAGTGTTCTTTCACCTAAAATGTACCATTGTTTCCACAATTGGCACACCCCTGGAGCACAGATAAGTCCCTTGTAAAAGGTACCAGTGGTACCAAGGGCCCTGTGACCAGGGAAGGTCTCTAAGGGCTGCAGCATGTGTTGTGCCACCCTTAAGGACCCCTCACCTTACACATGCACACTGCCATTGCAGATTGTGTGTGTTGGTGGGGAGAAAAAGGCAAAGTCGACATGACATCCCCCTCAGGGTGCCATGCACACAAAATACTGCCTGTGGCATAGGTAAGTCACCCCTCTAGCAGGCCTTACAGCCCTTAGGAAGGGCGCACTATACCACAGGTGAGGGCATAGCTGCATGAGCAATATGCCCCTACAGTGTCTAAGTCCATTATTAGACATTGTAAGTAAAGTGTGGCTATATTAAGTATATGGCCTGGGAGTTTGTCAAAAACGAACTCCACAGCTCCATAATGGCTACACTGAATCCTGGGAAGTTTGGTATCAAACTTCTCAGAATAATAAACCCACACTGATGCCAGTGTTGGATGTATTAGAAAATGGCCCCAGAGGGCATCTTAGAGATACCCCCTGTATTTTACCCAATCCTTCAGTGCAGGACTGACTGGTCTGTGCCAGCCTGCTGCTGAGAGATGGGTTTCTGACCCCCTGGGGTGAGGGCCTTTGTGCCCTCTGAGGCCAGAAACAAAGCCTGCAGTGGGTGGAGGTGCTTAACACCTCCCCCCTGCAGGAACTGTAACATCTAGCAGTGAGCCTCAAAGGCTCAGGCTTGGTGTTACAATGGCCCAGGGCACTCCAGCTAGTGGAGATGCCCGCCCCCTGGACACAGCCCCCACTTTTGGCGGCAAGTCCAGGGGAGATAATGAGAAAAACAAGGAGGAGTCACCCACCAGTCAGGACAGCCCCTAAGGTTTCCAGAGCTGAGGTGACCCCTGCCTTTAGAAATCCTCCATCTTGGTTTTGGAGGATTCCCCCAATAGGATTAGGGATGTGCCCCTCTCCCCGCAGGGAGGAGGCACAAAGAGGGTGTAGCCACCCTCAAGGACAGTAGCCATTGGCTACTGCCCTCCCAGATCTAAACACACCCCTGAATTCAGTATTTAGGGGCTCCCCAGAACCCAGGAAATCAGATTCCTGCAACCTGAAGAAACAAGAAGGACTGCTGACCTACAAGCCTGCAGAGAAGGAGGAAGACGACAACTGATTTGGCCCGAGCCCTACCGGCCTGTCTCCAACTTCGAAAACATGCTCTAGCGATGCATCTGACAGGGACCAGCGACCTCTTAAGCCTCAGAGGACTGCCCTGGACTACAGGACCAAGAAACTCCAGTGAACAGCGGCCCTGTTCAAAACCTGCAACTTCTTTGTAACAAAGAAGCAACTTCCAAAGACTTCACGTTTCCCGCCGGAAGCGTGAGACTTCACCCTCTGCACCCGACGCCCCCGGCTCGACCTGCAGAAAACCAACACCTCAGGGAGGACTCCCCGGCGACAGCGAGCCCGTGAGTAACAAGAGATGACCCCCTTGAGCCCCCACAGTGACACCTGCAGAGAGAATTTAGAGGCTCCCCTGACCGCGACTGCCTGTAACAAGGGACCCAACGCCTGGAACCAACACTGCACCCGCAGCCCCCAGGACCTGAAGGAACCGAACTTCAATGCAGGAGTGACCCCCAGATGACCCTCTGCCTAGCCCAGGTGGTGGTTGTCCCGAGAAGCCCCCGTGCCTGCCTGCACCACTAGAGTGAGCCCGGGTCCCTCCATTGTTTTCAATCTAAAACTCGACGCCTGCTTTGCTCACTGCACCGGCCGCCCCTGTGCCGCTGAGGGTGTACTTTGTGTGCCTTCTCGTGTCCCCCCCGGTGCTCTACAAAACCCCTCTGGTCTGCCCACGGAGGACGCAAGTACTTACCTGCTGGCAGACTGGAACCGGAGCACCCCTGTTCCCCATAGGCACCTATGTGTTTTGGGCACCTCTTTGACCTCTGCACCTGACCGGCCCTGAGCTGCTGGTGTGGTAACTTTGGGGTTGCCTTGAACCCCCAACAGTGGGCTACCTATGCCCCAAACTTGAGACTTGTAAGTGTTTTACTTACCTCCAAAACTATCCTTTACTTACCTCCCCCAGGAATTGTTGATTTTTGCAGTGTCCACTTTGAAAATAGCTTATTGCCATTTTTACAAAGACTGTATGTGATATTTCTTTCATTCGAAGTTCCTCAAGTATCTAAGCGAAGTACCTTACATTTAAAGTATTGACTGTAAATCTTGAACCTGTGGTTCTTAAAATAAACTAAGAAAATATATTTTTCAATATAAAAACCTATTGGCCTGAAGTAAGTCTTTGAGTGTGTGTTCCGCATTTATTGCCTGTGTGTGTATAACAAATGCTTAACACTACCCTCTGATAAGCCTACTGCTCGACCACACTACCACAAAATAGAGCATTAGAATTATCTACTTTTGCCACTATCTTACCTCTAAGGGGAACCCTTGGACTCTGTGCACACTATTTCTTACTTTGAAATAGTGTTTACAGAGCCAACTTCCTACAGCGGGTTACTCTAGAGAGGTCTTTAATGCCACCAGGGATGGACTTATTTTCCTTTAGACATTATAAGCTATGAACCAGATAGACCCGTGTGAGTTTGTTCCCAAGACAAAAAAAGGATATTTATTGGTGTTTATGCACTTTCCACACTCCTTAATAGTGTCCCTCTAACAGTTCTTTATGTGCCCATATTGTCCTTTCTGTTTATCTGTTTCTTCTTTCTATTCCTTTTCATTAATCTCCTTCTTGTATCTTCCAGATGGACCTCACAGGTGTGACACCATCACAAGGGAGCATGAGGAGAGAACAGAAGATACAGTGGCGAGAGGTAAGTGGATTGTTCTGGTGATAGGTATATTTTATTTCACAGCTATCTATAGTGGGAAGGGTAGGTGAGGGTCTAGTGATTAAGCTGATTCTTTAGTATGTATTAACTTAAGATTGTGCTCACAAATAGTGTAGGCGTGTATGTGCTCCCATCAAACATGTGTTTCATATGAACTCAATACTCCTTGCAGCTGCCCTTTTTAATTTTATTGCAGTGCCCCTTTTCCTTCTCCCGTGTTACCATTCCCCACATCCTTTGGCTAAGTCTTCCTCTCTCTTTGTGCCCTCCACTCGTCGGCTGGATTTATGTCTTCCCTGACGTTGTAGGAGGCTCCTGCCTCGGTTTCCTGAGTCTCGGACCCTTCCCATACTCCTCCCGCTCCCTCCCCGACATCCTCCTCATATGTGCGTCTCTTCTCCTCCTCCTCCTCCACCATTCCTTCTTCCGGGTTATTCTTTTGAACCTGCTGACATCGGCAAGCGATTTCCTTTACCGTCCCCCCGGGACACTGTCGTATCGGCCAAGTTCGTTGTACATTCCAACAGGCTGTTACAGGTACCCATAGAGAAGTTCAAATGGGCTGAACCCCACCCTTTTCTGAGTCACCTCTCTATAAGGAAAGAGAAGGCTTGGCAAGAGGACGTTCCACTTACGCCTCATGGCTCAGGCAGGCCTGTGATCATGCCTTTTAGGGTCCTGTTGAACCTTTCCACAAGCCCATTGTATTGAGGATGGTAAGGGATGGTGAACCACATGCATCCCACTTGGACTTCCTGTATGCAGACATGAAGTTTATGCCTCTGTCAGACACAATCTCCTTTGGGAATCCCACACGGGTAAATATCCCCATCAGAGCTCTGGTCACCACCCGTGCAGTCACTGTCCTTAGAGGGATCGCCTCTGGATAGCGGGTGGCATGGTCCACCAAAACCAGGATGAACCTGTTGCCTAGGGCAGTTTTTGGGTCCAAGGGACCCATTACGTCGATGCCCACCCGTTTAAAGGGGGTGCCAATGACGGGGAGTGGGATCAGGGGGGCTTTAATCCTTTTCCCTGTCTTCCCACTAGCCTGGCAGGTTGGGCATGACCTACAGAAAGCATCTGAGGCCATCCGCATTCGAGGCCAATAAAAGTGGGTGACAAGGCTGGTGAAGGTCTTGTCTTGCCCCAAATGTCCCGCCAGGGAGATGTTGTGTGCGAAACCCAGTAGGAAGACCCGGTAACACTGGGGGACCACCAGCACACATGCTGCCCCAGCTTCTGGTACCTTAGGCTCACTGTAAAGGAGATCAGTCAGAACTGGAGACCTGGTCAGTGAACTGCTCTGCCACCGCATAGCTCCACCAGTAAGTACAGCCCGTTTGTCTTGAACTCTGACCCCGATCAGAAGTTCGAGGCCCTCCTCCGCCCGCAGGTTCCTGCCTGCTCCTCATCCCTGATGTCTAGTGGGAGAGCTCTGCTCTTCTGCTAGGCTGCCATCAATCTCTTTTCTCCATCCTCCCTTCGTGTTTTTCTTTTAGTGTGCTGTTATTGTGCCTTTCGTTTTCTGGCTTTCTTCTATCTTATTCCTCTTTTTTCTTGTTTTCTCTATCATTCCTCTCATTCTCGCTTCTCTCTCTCTCCTCTCTTTCAATCTCCCTGCTGCTGTTGCCCCTGCGGTCTCACCCCCCTTTTTCGTGCGTTTTCCCTCTCCCGCCTCCGATCTGGAGAAACACCAAATCCACAGAAGCCCAAAGCATCTTCAGAACTGCCACCACCACACACCACTAACTGATCCGGAGTACCAGAAAGAAAGCTATACAAGAGAGAATCTCCTCACACACACACAACAGCAAGGAACTCTTCAGCATCATCAAGAAGTTCACCCAACCCAACAGCGAAACAAAGGACATGCCACACGTACAAGACCTCTACGACAGACTCAACACCAACTTCCACCACAAAATCAATACCATCTATGACAGCTTCAGCGAGGACAACCTACATGCAGAACTCCCTCCACCAAAACCTGACACCTACAAACCAACAATCACCAACTGGACCCCCCTCACCACTGAAGACACACTGAAAACAATGAAGTCCATACCCTCCGTGGCCCCAACGGACCCATGCCCCCACCACATATTCAACAGTACCACGGACACCATTGCCCCCAACCTCTGCCTCACCATCAACTGCTCCCTAGCTGCTGCCTCCTTCCCCGATGACTGGAAACACGCAGATATCAACCTCCTCTTTACGAAACCCTCTGCAGACCCCACTGACCACAAAATCTTCAGGCCCACATCCCTACTCCCATTTCCTGTGAAAGTCATTGAAAAAGCCGTCAACAGCCAACTCGCCAATTTTATCGAAGGCCACAACATCCTCGACATCTACCAATCTGGATTCAGGAAAACCCATAGCACCAAAACCGCCCTCCTGACCTCAACAGACAACATCCGCTCCCAGCTGGACAAGGGAGAGACAGCAGTACTCATCCTGCTAGACCTTTCGGTGGCATTCGACACAGCCTCCCACCACACCTTGATAAACAGACTTCACGAAGCCGGCATCAGAGACAAGGCCCTCGACTGGATCCAATCCTTCCTCCCCGGCAGAACTCAAAGAGTGAGACTCGCCCCCTTCCTCGCAGACCCCACACCTACCACCTGCGGAGTTTCTCAGGGATCCTCCCTCAGCCCCACGCTGTTTAATGTCTACATAGCCCAACTGGTCGCCATTGTCAGAAGATACGGAATCAACATCGTCTCCTACGCTGACGATACCCAACTCATCCTCTCCCTATCCAACGAATCCAACACAGCCAGACACAACTTCTGTGAAGGCATGGAAGCAGTCGCCAACTGGATGAGAAACAGCTGCCTTCAACTCAATGCGAACAAGACAGAAGAGAAGACTCATCATGGGCCCTCAACCCAATGCGTGGAACGACTCCTGGTGACCACTCTCCCCCGGAAACCCACCCACCTCCACAAAACAAGCCTGCAACCTCAGAATCATCCTGGGCTCTAAACTCAACTCTGTCACTTCCACCAGCTTCCGCACCCTACGCCTTCTACACAAGACTTTCAAATGGATCCCCCTCGAACACAGAAATAGCGTCACACACGCCCTCATCATCAGCAGACTGGCCTATGGCAATAAACTCTACGCCGGACTCGACAAGAAACTCACCTGCAAACTACAGAACATCCAGAACGCCGCTGACAGACTGGTCCTCAACCTACCTCAACACTGCCACATCTCGCAAAACCTGAGCACACTACTCCGGCTTCCCATAGAGAAAAGAATCACCTTCAAGATCCTCACCCACGCACAAAGCCCTCCACAACACCCGACGAGCCTACCTGAACAGGTAACTCAACTTCAATGCAGCCCCACAGGGCCCTACGCTCAGCCCAGCTCTCTCTTGCTGAAGTACCCCACATCAGGAAACCCAGAACAGGGGGACGCTCCTTAACTTACCTAACAGCCAAAGCCTGGAACACCCTTCCACTCTACCTCAGACAAACCACCCCCCTCCTCAACTTCACGAAGGTGCTGAAGACATGGCTTTTTTAAGAACCACCTCACCAGTGGACGCTACACATCCCCCCACAGGGCCTTGAGACCCTTGTGGGTGAGTAGCTGTGCTTTATAAACACAGATAGATTGATTGATTGATCGTTCTCCAAATAGATATGGTGATCGCCAGAGGCTTCCCCTGCTGCCTGGGCTGCGGCCTGTTGCCTCAAACCCTCAAGAGTGAGGCACTTTTTCTGCATTTTGCAGAACTCCTCTCTTGTGGGCCCACCTTTACTTGCCAGCCAGCAAGTTCAGGTAGGTTGCCCAAGGTGGCGATGTCCTCCCCAGTTGGCTCAGGGGTCTCCTCCTCTGGGACCCCGTGAACCACAGCGAGAACATCTGGAACAGGTTTCATGCGCCCCTTGCCCTTCCTCTTTGCAGCTGTCTGGGCCATTGTTCCAGGCTCCAAACGCCTTTGACTCCCTTCCTGGGTAGCCATGGACCATGTGGTCATACAGACCCATTCAGGCAAACCTAACATCTCCAGGTGGGACCTGAGCTTCACCTCCTTCCAGGTAGTATGTTCAAGGTCGTTGCCTAACAGACAATCCACAGGCATGGCAGGACTCACAGCTACCTTTAGAGTACCAGAGACCCCCCCCCCCACTCAAAGGGAATGAGAGCCACCGGTAGGTGCCTCTCACGATTGTCAGCGACTATGACCTGATGGAATGTATTGGGGATGACCTGCTCTGCAGACACCAGCTGGCCCCTGACGGTAGTCATGCTGGCTTCTGTGTCCCACAAAGCCTCCACCCTTTGCCCATTAAAGGTGACCCACCGCCTATACTTGGAAGTAATGGCAGGCATGTGGGCTTTTGGCACCATTTCCTCATCTCCCACGAACAGTAGGGTTACCTCTGTTTGTCCCCCAAAACTATCTGGGACCACCTCCTCCCCGGGCGATACACTAGCCAACCCAGGTGTCTGCCCTCCAGTGGGGGGCTGTGCCCGCTTTGGACACTTGGGGCCTCATTCTGAGGCTGGCGGGCGGCGGTAGCCGCCCACCTGGCGGGAACCGCCAAATGGCCGCTCCGCGGTCGAAAGACCGCGGAGGCCATTCTGGTTTTCCCGCTGGGCTGGCGGGCGACCGCCAGAAGGCCGCCCGCCAGCCCAGCGGGAAACCCCTTCCCACGAGGAAGCCGGCTCCGAATGGAGCCGGCGGAGTGGGAAGGTGCGACGGGTGCAGTTGCACCCGTCGCGAATTTCAGTGTCTGCACAGCAGACACTGAAAATCAAAGTGGGGCCCTCTTACGGGGCCCCTGCAGTGCCCATGCCCATTGGCATGGGCACTGCAGGGGCCCCCAGGGGCCCCACAACACCCCATACCGCCATCCTGTTCCTGGCGGGCGAACCGCCAGGAACAGGATGGCGGTATGGGGTGTCGGAATCCCCATGGCGGCGCAGCAAGCTGCGCCGCCATGGAGGATTCCGTCGGGCAGCGGAAAACCGGCGGGAGACCGCCGGTTTTCCTCTTCTGACTGCGGCCAAACCGCCGCGGTCAGAATGCCCTGCGGGGCACCGCCAGCCTGTTGGCGGTGCTCCCGCCGACCCATGCCCCGGCGGTCCTTGACCGCCGGGGTCGGAATGACCCCCTTGGAGTCATCCTTGTAGTGACGAAACTTGGTGCACTCTAAGCATGTGGGTATAAACTGCCCTTTCCTTGTCAAAGAACCCTGGCCTCTTTTCAGAATCAGGTTTGGACTGGTTACCACCACTCTGGGAATTGGTTTGGGGGCCTTTTGAGAACTCCTTATTTTTAACTTTTTTTCCCCCCTCTTTCTTCTGGTGGGAACCCTGACCACCTTTGTGGGTGTCCCCCCAGCTACCTTCTTGGACACTCTGGTGCTAACCCAGAGGTCCGCCTCTTAAGCAAGCTTTTTAGGATCAGTCAGATTACTGTCAACTAGGTACTGGTGCAACTCTGTAAAGCAAACACTGAACGTATGCTCTTTCAGGATCAAATTACATAACCGCAAATAGTCAACAACTTTACTGCCCGCACTGTACATACCAATACAAGGCTGCCCCCTCGTTGCTCTTCAGAAACTCCCTGAGCCCTTAGTGCAATTACATAAGCAGCCAACTACTAGTGTTATCTCCTACCACATAACCTGGCACCACTGTCTTGGGTATACAAACCTTCTTGTCACCAGCAGGTCCTGCATGTATGCTGCCACCCTCCCTGCTAGACTCAGACTTCCAGGCCTTGATATCCAGCTATTTGAGACTCAGTTCATGAGCCAACAAAAGTTTCTTTTCAGCCAAGACACTCTCAGCCTCTCTTTGAGCTTTCCTTTCCTCTGCCTCCATGTTTAACTTTGCCATTTGCAATAGAAATCCTCTCTCCTCTCTCCTTTCCTCTGCGGTCAGGCCATGGCTAGAGACACTGCTCCCTGGTTTACCAGGGGGACAGTTCCAGGGGTAACAACCCCCATTTCTGGTGGCAAATCCTCTAGGGGCCACTCTCTGACTCCGCTACCTCAACATTCTCTTGTGAACGGGATTCTGCCCAGACCCTCAGTGCCTTTTGGTAATCCTCCTTCCTGGAGGCACCCGGGGAAGGTACACCCATCACCTTGCAGAATCCTTTCAGCTGGCTGACAGTGTATGTCTCCAGCCTGGCTAGGGCAAACTCTCCAGTTCCTACTTGAGACCCAGCCAGAGACATGTATAAGGATTATGTTAAAATGTCAAGCAGAAAAACGAAATTTGCAGAAAAAAGAGAAAAATCAAGTTGACCTTTAACTGTGGATAGGTAGTATACACATAGCTATTGTATGTCACTGCACAAATACAAGTCCTATCCTCACCGAAGATCATCAATGTTAGAAATGGGGTCTTTGGTTGGCAGTCAGGTTACCCCCTGTCCAAGCAAGGACCCTCACTCTAGTCAGGATAAGTCACACACAATCCAAATTATCCTGTGCCCAGCCTCTGGTAGCTTGGCACCGAGCAGTCAGGCTTAATTTAGAAGACAATGTCTAAAGTATTTGTGCAATAAATCATGCAACAACACATTGGAACACTATAAAATTACACCACACAGGTATATGTTGAAGTTTTACTGTTAAAAATGATAAATAGAGTATTTAGTTCTGTAGGAGGCTGGCCTGGTTTGTAGTGGGTACCAATTGTACTTACACCTTATACCAGGCCCAGTTATCCCTTATTAGTAGAGTGTAGAAGTGTTCTAGCAGCTTAGGCTGATATAGGTAGATATAGCAGAGCAGCCAAGGCTGACCTAGGAGACATGCAAAGCTCCTGCAATACCACTATATCATATAGGTACAATACCATAAGAAAGACAATACTCAGAGTTACTAAAAATAAAGGTACTTTATTGTAGTGACAATGTGCCAAAAATATCTCAGTGGATATACTCCCTTGGGAGGTAAGTATCATACACAAAATATACACAAATAACCAAATCAGGTAAGTAAAACAGTCAGAAAATATTGCAAACACTGTAGAACAGAATAGAATGCAACAGGCCTAGGGGCAACACAAACCATATACTAAGTAAGTGGAATGTGAACCACAAATGCACCCCTGGGCAAGTGTAGTGTGTAGAGGGTCACTGGGAGTGTCAGAAAACACCAAGGGAATAGAGGAGACCCCAGGACCCAGGAAAGCATGAGTAAAGTACTACTATTTCCCCCAAAACACACTAAAGTAGTGATAAAGGATTTTACAAGGACTACACAAGACTGCAAAGCACTGAAGATGGATTCCTGGACCTAAAGACCCGTAAAGGAAGGGGACCATGTCCAAGAGTCGCTAAAGTGTCCCGGGGGCCAGTAGCCCACAAAACCACAGATGAAGGTGCAAAATGGCTGCCTCCGGTTGGAAGAAGATGCTGGTTCTGCACTGACGGAGTGAGGTTTGAGGCTCTGCTTTGTGCAGAAAATGTCCCACGACGTGCTGGCAGATGCAGGGTGGTTTCCTTGGAAAAAGTACCGCAAACAAGCCTTGCTACACACAAGAGTCGCATTTGAAGAAAAAGGGTGCTGCCCGGGCCCAGTAAGGATCAGGATGTCGCTACTCAGAATGGGGGGACAGAGGGGGCCCTCAGCAACGTAGAGTGCCCACTGGAAAAAGGGAAGCACCCGCAGGAGTCCTTGATCACGGGTTAAAGAAGACTGAACACAGTGGTCGTCTCAACACTGCACAAAGAGGTCCCACGACACCAGAGGTCAACTCAGGGAGCTGAGCATCGCAGGACGGAGTGCTGGGGACCTAGGCTCAGCTGTGCATGCAGGATTTCTTGGAAATGTGCACAGAAGCCCTTGTAGCTGCAGATCACATGGTGCACAGGGGTACTGTCTGGGGAGGGGAGACGAGGACTTACCTCCTCCAAATTCGGAGAGTTAGACCTCTGGACAGTCGGGGTCACTTGGGTCCACCAACCTGTGTTCCGACTGTTGTTTGGTGCCTGCTGGAGCAGGGGTAAAACTCCGTCAACCCACAGGAGATTTCTTCGTGGCTTCCAGTGCAGGGTGAAGGCAGACAGCCCTCAGAGCATGCCCCACCAGGAAACAGTCGAGAAAGCTGGCAGGATTAGGCGCTACAATGTCGCTGGTAGTCTTCTGGCTACTTTGTTGCAGGCGTCCTGGAGCAGTCAGCGGTCGATCCTTGGCAGAAGTCAAAGACAGAAGTGCAGAGGAGTACTGGTGGATTCTTGCAAGTCAAATTCTGAAGAGAAGCCCACAGGAGAGACCCTAAATAGCCCTGAGAGGAGGATTGGCTACCTACCCGGGTATGCACCTATCAGGAGGAGTCTCTGAAGTCGAAAAGACAGATGTCAGGGCACTCATGAATCCATGATTAGAAGTTGATGATGTATCCAATCTTCATTGTATATTGACAAGAGCCATCATGTAGATTTAGAGCCTTCTTTATTCATACAGCATAAAGTTCAACAAAAAAAGGCCATCCTTGAAATCAAAGTTTATGTAGCAACCACGGCCAATATTCTGATAGCCACCACAGCCAACACGTGTTTCATCCTATGAGATAATGTTCTCTTAAGGACTTCATCAGGGCTGAAAATAAATGAGAGCAATGTCTACATATGTAATATGTATAAAAGAAATGGTCAGAGCAGAAACGACCAATTCAAAACGTGACAATAGTGAGACTAGAAAACATGCCATATGTGATTTATGTGACATTAATCAAAGTACGTTAATCTGTAATCCACCAAACAAAATACAGAAAATCATTTACAAAAAGAAGATGCCCAAGTCAGTTATACATTGGAGCCTTCACACAGGACCACCATGTGCAATGTCTACATGTGCCAAAGGTTCACACAATAAAATGTGCACGTCTCCATTATAAAGCCAAAATTAATTTAGAAAACACCATTGTGAAACAAGAGAATATACACAAGACCCGCGATAATGTGAAACCTAACCCTAATTACTCAAAAAATGGGCAAAATCCTTTAAAGGAAATCTCTTGATAAACAATAGTACACCCCCAAAAATTATCCAGGACATACCTTAACTTAAGTATGCAATTTTCAGTGAAAATATTTCTCTCATAACACCTGCAATACCTGCAGAGACAACAAAAAGTAAATTCTATAGTTTCCAAAATTACCTAAAATGTCCGAAATGCAAAACCGCCACCAAATAACTAAATGAAATCATGGACAATGAGCCCCAACTGACCTTTACAAAGTATAATCAATCCAAAGTCAGTAGTGTTTTGAAGTAATCTCAAATCGTACCTAAAGTGAATTAGACGTAAGAAAATCGTCAATATGGTGAGCCAAAACGCATAAAATCAAAAGTAAGATCCCAAATAACGTAAAAGAAAATAACAGAAATTGCCAAGGTCCTATAATACTCCTATGGTCACTCACCTATCCAATAATGGTTACTATCTATAAAATGGGGAACCACACCGCGATCAAATCATCCCGCAGTGTTCCCAGTATCAAAAACCAGCATCGAAGCCGACCGACCGGGGAAGGTTCTATTTGAAGCGTCTTCACGTTATTGCCAAGAAAATGGAAAGGGGACTTACCTACAAACTCGGGCGCCATCTTGGAAATGTAAAAACATAGAACTACGAAGATAAAAAGCTCAAACGATGCGAACACCGAGCGGACAGAACATAAAGCAGAAAGACAAAATGTCCCCGAGTACATACCATTATGTAAGGTAAACGGCCCTAATCTGCCAGGGAAAGTTTCAATAAAGCATCCCCATGGTTGTGGGCAGGATAATAACGCCAAGAAATAACAACAGTACTGAGGCTATAAATTTCTGTCATACATTACAAGTGTCAGAAAGCTAACATACGGTGCGAGAGTCTAAGGATCCTAATTGTAAATACTAACCAGCGACCCAACCAAATAAAAAAATCAGCCATTAGCAATAAGACTATCTAGTAATTCTTTAAAGTAATAGAGAAAGGGAAGAAACACATAAGTAACACAAAAGTACATGGGACGTGCCCCATTTCTATCTTATGCAACCTTATATGGCAAGTATAGACACACAATCATATATATGAAAATTCACATTATTGATATACCATTGAAGTGCTAATGTTATTTACATATTACACTGAGTCTACAATACAAATTCATAGTGCATATAGTGAAATGTGCGTGAATAATAGATATACATAAAATGTCAAATCATGGGTAAAGCAACATTCAATCAAATCCAAGAAATAGTCAATGTGGACAACATCGTGAGGTAACTAAGTCACAATATCATACAGAGGCACATTTGAAATGAGCTAACATTCAATGCATTTTAGCAAGTCTCCCAAAGTAGGCAACAAGATACAGGTCATATTACAATATATTAAAAAGATGTTAAATTAATCCCCCAAGTAGTATTCCATCTCAAAATTGGTATTAAGACCATCTTCCACCGCTCTGAGTTTTAAGATCCAGTAACATTCTTTTCTTCTGAGGGCTAACTCTCTGTTACCTCCCCTAGGGTCTCTCTTTATAAGGTCAAATCCAAAGAATTCGAAACCACCTTTGTTGTTCCGTATTGGGCAATGCCGCATGTGATTTACTATAGGGTATCTCTCGTCCTCCTGCCTTAGGGCTCTGAAATGTTCACTCGCCCTAATTTTGAGTGGTCTAATGGTACTGCCTATGTAATACAGGCCACAATTGCATAAGATCATATAGATGACAAAGTTACTATCACATGTAATATTGTGATCGATGTTAAATTGCACCCCAGTAGAGCTCATGAATGTGGAGATACCTGACTTAGCCCATCTGCACATTCCACAATGTCCACACTTAAAAAAAACCTTGCTACGGCTAGTCAGCCAGTTCTCGTGGTTTTGTTTACTGTGAAAATTGGGGCATAGAATATTCTTGAGAGTTCTACCTCTCCTAAAGGTAAAGACCGGAGTATTCTGGATCACTTTCCTAAGATTAGAATCAGCTGTCAAAATATACCAATATCTGTTCATACATTCACGCAGTAAGGTAGCTGTTTTCGTATAGTTGACTATACAACGAATAGCATTGTCTCTAGGTCTCGATTTCTGACACAATGTGTCTGATCTTTTTAAACGCATCGCCCTCATACGAGCATTGCTAATCACATTAGAAGAATATCCCCGTGCTCTAAATCTGTTGCTCATGTCCTCAATACATAGTCCAAAGTCTTCTTCAAGGCTACAGTTACGTCTTGCCCTCACCATCTCACCATATGGTATCGAATTGATTTGATGGACCGGATGTGCGCTCTTTGCATGTAAAATAGAGTTACAAGAAGTACTTTTTCTGTATAGCCGGCTCTCTACTGTATTATCACTGATAAGAAGTTCCACATCTAGTAAAATGAATATTAAATTCATTCATGTTTAGATAGTTTATAAACTCATTAAGTTTTTGTAAGTCACCCGTCCAGATCATCAAACAATCATCGATATATATCTGCCCCAATAGAGTATATCCGACATCCAAATACTACCCTCTTTGCTCCAGATCTTATTTTGCTCGAACAACCCCATAAAGAGATTAGCATAAGCTGGTGAGAATTTAGATCCCATAGCGACACCTTGTCTCTGGCGATACCAGTCATTTTTAAATAAGAAAACATTGTTGTTTAAGATCAGATCCACCATATTAATTAACATAGTAGTGTGACCATATAGGCTTGCTGGTCTCGTGTAAAGAAAGTGACGCAGTGCTTCCTTTCCTTGTTCATGGTTGATACTGGTGTACAGGGAGGTAACATCTAGTGTAACTAAGATCATTCCTGGTTCCCAAGTAATGTCTGTTAACATGATAAGAATATGTTTGGTATCCTTAATATAAGATGGTAAGTTACCTACAAATGGCTGTCAAAAAAATGTCAACATATTCTGAAAGTCTCTCTGTAGGACCACCTATACCTGAAACAATGGGCCTACCAGGTGGGGAAGTAGGATTCTTATGTATTTTTGGTAGTATATAAATACAAGGATTCCTGGGTCTATGAACACGAAGGTACAAATATTCTTCCTCTTTCAAAAGCAAATGATCTAAACATTCATGTGAGAATTTATTGATTTTATTTGCCAGTGCGGGAATAGGGTCTGAAGAGATCTTCTCATAGCAAGAACTATCTCCTAGTTGTCTGAAAATTTATTGTTCATAATCTGAGGTATTCATAATCACAATGTTTCCCCCTTTATCTGCCTCTCTTATGCTAATATCCTCATTAGTTCGTAACTGTCTCAGGTTAGTCCTTTCTGCTTGGCTCAGGTTATGATGCCAAACATGTTGTTGAGTAGCGTTTTTCAATTCTAATTTGTTAAAGTCACGCCAAACCACCTTGAAGAAGGTATCTATACAGTTTTCCTTCATAAAGGTTGGTGTCCAACTTGATTTATTCCTCAAACCGCTAGGGAGTGTATCCGATGGAATATCAAGATCCGATAAGATTCGTGATATAGTAGTCGGATCCTGTTCGCAGCTCGCAATTGACAGTAAAGTGGCCGTATCCTGAATGTCCTTGATGGACAAAGGATGGCCCTCATTGAGAGCGTCCAAGAAGATACCATTATCCTTATAGTCAGTTTGGTTCATGGAATGTTTTTTCAATTTTAAACGTCTAATAAATTTGAAAAAGTCAATTTTCGTTCTCTGAAAGTCTCCCAAATCTCCTGGACAAAACCCCAGACCTTTGCTAAGAAGTGTTCGTGAGTAGTGAGTTCCAGTTTGGAGAGATTAATGACATTAATAGAGCCACTAACAGAGTTGCCTATTTCCCTCTCTGAAGTCACCTGCTGGCACTGGCCACTCAGAGGCCTCCAGAGTGTTCCCACACCTCTGAAAAACAAGATGGTAGAGGTCAGAGACACACTGGAGGAGCTGTGGGTACCACCCCTGGGGTGGTGATGGACAGGGGAGTGGTCTCTCCCCTTTCCTTTGTCCAGTTTCACACCAGAGCAGGGACTGGGGTTCCCTAAACCGGTGTAGACTGGCTCATGCAAGGAGGGCACCATCTGTGCCCTTCAAAGCATTTCCACAGGCTACCCCTCCCAAGCCTGTAACACCTATTTCCAAAGGGAGAGGGTGAAACACCCTCCTCCCAAAGGAAATACATTATTCTGCCTTCCTGGGAGTTGGCTGCTCAGACACCAGGAGGGCAGAACCCTGTCTGTGGGGTGGCAGCAACTGTAGCTGCAGAGAAAACCCCAGAGAGCTAGTTTAGCAGTACTGGTGGTCCATAGTGGAGCCCCCAGGGTGCATGGGATTGCCCCCCATACCAGATCTGGAATAGGGGACAATTCCATTATCCTACACACCTCACATGGCCATATCCAGAGTTACCATTATGCAGCTACATATAGGTGTTGACCTATATGTCGTGCACGTGTAAAATGGTGTCCCCGCACTCACAAAGTTCTGGAAAATGTCCCGGAACAATGTGAGGGCACCCCTTGCTAGTGCAAGGGTGCCCTCACACTTAATAACTTTGCACCTGTCCAGAGTTGGACATATAGGTGACTTGTAAGTTACTTAAGTGCAGTGTAAAATGTCTGTAAATAATGTGGATACTATTTTACTCAGGCTGCAGTGGTAGTCCTGTGAAGGTTTTGTCTGAGCTCCTTAAGGGTGGTAAAAGTAATGCTGCAGCCCATCTTGGAACCCCAATGCCCTAGGTACCTAGGTAACATATACTTGGGACTTATAAGGGGTAGTTGTGGTCACTAGCATATAGTGACAAATTTAAAGGCAGAGGGAACATGAGCACTGAGGTTCTGATTAGCAGAGCCTCAGTGACACAGTTAGGCGCTACACAGGCATACACATTTAGGCCACAAGCTATGAACACTGTGGTTTTGGCTAGCAGGATCCCAGTGAGACAGGCAAAAACATACTAACATACATGTAAAATTGGGGGTAACATGGTAAGAAAGATGGTACTTTCCTACAAGTTCTTAAAAAGCAACAAGTGTCTCTTGCAAGCACAATGTACCTAGTTTGCATCTAAATTATACACACGGGACCGCAGAGGAGGAGATGCGTGGAAAACGGGGCGGTGCATCAGTTTCTCCGGGTGCAGACAGCCGACGCTTCAATGTTTTCTCACGCAGCTAGGGCTTTGCTTCGATTTCCGGTGCACAGGATTGGATCCTTTTCGGGTTGCTAGGTATTTGGACACCCCGGGGATAATGCAGCAAAATCTTGGGCGTGCAGGGTGAAGTCACAGGAGCTGCGTTGATTCGGTGGACGATGCAGGGAAATATCTGTTGCACGGCAGGCACTGCATTGATTCCTCTCACAGGAAGTCAGGCTGCGTCGTTCCGGTTGGGCGATGCAGTAATTTTCTCACTGAAGGGCAGGCTGTGCATCGATTCTGGCAGGCTGTGCGTCGATTTTCGCAGCACAAGGAGTTCTTTGCAGAGATTAAGGCCCTCATTATGACATTGGCGGTAAATCCCAATTCCCGCCACACTGACTGCCGCCAACTTACCGCCGCCGCTACGGATATCCGTTCACCATATTATGACACACACTCCAATCCGTCACTATTCAGCCACATACACAATTCCGCCACACCAAATGTCAGTAATAAACAGGCGGTATCAAAACCCACACCATTATGCCAACAGAACAACGCCCATCCTATTATGACCCACGAATCACCATGGTGGACATTCAGCGGCGGTAAACCTTTGGCAGTACATACTGCTGTTCTCAAAATACACACACACAAACAAAACAATACCACATTGAACAATTCAAACAATACACACCAAACACCCATTCACACACCACACCCACCCACTCACACCACTATAAAACACACACCCACATTACCCACAACCGTTTACCACTACAATTGCCACCAGAGGGACAGTAAGTTCACAGATTCAACCAGAGCCACACACTACTTACACCTATACACCACCCATGCCCACCACATCGCACACCCCAACACATTACCCTACACACTCTCACCTACACACCTCACACAACACTGATGGCACCACAAAGACACCCCTGATTCACAGAGGAGGAGCTAAGGGTCATGGTGGAGGAAATCATCATAGTAGAGCAGCAGCTGTTTGGAGCACAGGTGTAGAAGATATCGATAGCAAGGAAGATGGTGCTATAGAGGAGAGTCGTGGGCAGGGTCAACGCCGTGGGATAGCACCCAAGAACTAGGGATGACATCAGGAAGAGGTGGAGCCACCTACAGGGGGAAGGTATGTTTCATTGCAGCAAGACACCAACTCGCTTTACAGAGGACTGACGGAGGACCGCCACCTCCTCCCCCACAACAAACAACATGGGAGGAGCAAATCTTGGCAATCATGCATCCTGAGGGCCTGGCCGTAGTGGGAGGAGGACTGGACTCTGGTAAGTCAACTCTCTACTACTACTACTACTCCCCGACCTGCCTGCCATCACATACCCCCACCCTCACCCTCACTCCCATCACTCCACCACCTCCCACTCCCCCCACCATCACATCTCACTCATACCAATGCCAAGCCCTGCATGCCATACCAATGCATGGACACCACTCACAGCCCTGCATAGACACCTATCACTAAAGCATGCACACTAGAGAGAATCAGATGTCCTACCATATACCAACTTACACAAGTGAAAGTTGCCAGGGCAAATACAACCAAAGAGGGCAAGCCACGGATGCACAATATGTCAGACACAGAAACCATAACACATCATTTACATCCCCACGGGTACCCCAGCCAATGTCAGTGGAGAGGAGGTGCCAGCAATATCCAGTCCCCCAACTGAAGAGGCCGACAGTGATCACAGCAACTCTGGTCTTCTGGATGACCAACCTTGCCCATCAGGGACCTCCAGACAGTCGGGTACCCAGGCCCAGTCACACACCACCACAGAGCCTCCCCCATCAGGATATACCACCACAGCACCCACCCAGCGTACCCACACCTCTGTCCCCAGGACACGTCAATCAGAAGTGTGTCCACCTCTACAGGGACCCCAGGCCCCACCTCATACCCAAGACAATCAGGGACCTGGGGTCAGTGGCAGAGGGCACACGGCTCAGGGGACAGAAGCACAGGCCAACAGGGAAACTGGGAGGACTGCTGTGCTCCAGGGGGAGGACAGGCCCAGGGAACCGACTCTCCCGGAGGCACTTGTAGAGATCCTGGAAGCATATCAACATTCCCAGGACACAATGGGCCAGATCCTGCACGATGTGCAGGAGAACAGGCAGCTGCAGGAGGAACAGTACCAGGGGCTAAGGGAGGACTTGCAGGCCATCACGACCACCCTGGTCTCCATAGCTGGGGTGCTGGCAGACATGGCCAATATTATGAGGGAGGCTGTCACACAACAGCAGGCCCCTGCCACTAGCCAGACATCTGAACTGCCTTCCACCTCTGCTGCTACTAGTGGACAGGAGGCCCCACCACAGGACCAACAGGCCACCAGCACCCCTCCCCCTGCAGAAGGAGAACTACCCCACAAACGTTCCCTGCGATCCAGACAGAAACCAGAGACACTTGCCGAGACTTACACCAGGAAATGAGACTCTCATGTTTGTCACCCTTGTGTTCCACACAGTCACCCTGTCTACCTTGAACTACCATTGCTCCCCTTCCTATGTCCCCTTGGACAATGCTCCTGTGCTACAGACTAGAGCAATACCCTGGACTTTCCTCCATCATTACCCCATCCCATTGCACTTGCCCCTCAATATTTTAGCACTTCAATCAACACCCTTGGAAAAAATAGAAGTATGGAGTATGTCAAATTGTTTAATTATGTATTCATTTAAACAGGTTCAAACATTGCAATTCAACTGTACAGTATATGAGCATATGTTAATGACCTGTAGCAGGCTGCACTGATCACACCAGGAGCTATTGTGAGGCACCATCATCTGTAAAATGAATTGCCAGAGAGTACAGTAAGTGGGCATACAAGTGGGAAATAACAGCATGCCAGTGCCACAGAAATTCAAAATAATCACAATGAAATGTGAAGTAACACTGTCTTACCTGTGTGTCATTGGAAGTATTGTCTGATGACTTCTGTTCTGTTGTCCTCATACTCATCCTCTTCCTCCTCATCCTCACTGTCCGCAGGGTCCACTGCTGCCACACGGGCATCTCCAGCCTTTTCCTCCTGCAGAAGAGGCACATGGAGTCTCAGGGCAAGGTTGTGCAACACGCAGCATGCCACAATTATCTGTCAGACCTTCCTGGGTGAGCAGCACAGGGATCCACATGTTAGATGGAGGCACCTGAACCTGGCCTTCAGGAGGCCAAAGGTCCTTTCTATAATCCTTCTGGTACGCCTGGCATTCCTCACAGAGGTCAGCAGCCAAGATAGGTTGGGGTACCCAGAGTCACCTGCAATATTGAGGGGCAACATTTAGCCACACACTATCCCATATGGCCCACACCATACCCATACACCAACATATACTTGGAGGGGACCAGGGCTCACCTATTAGCCACACCCAGTACCTCTGTAGTTGGGCCATCACATTTGGGATGCTGCAATTCCTCACAACAAAGGCATCAGGCACCGACTCAGGATACTGAGCATTGACGTGGGAGATGTACTGGTCCATCAAGCACACCATCCGTACATTCATAGAGTGGAAACTCTTACGATTTCTGAACACCTGTTCATTTTGACGTGGGGGGGGGACAAATGCAATATGTGTGCCATCAATCGCCCCAATTATGTTGTGGATATGTCCCATTGCATAGAAATCGGCCTTCACTGTGGCCAAATCTTCCACCTGGGGAAATACAATGAGGCTGCACATGTGTTTAATCAGGGCAGACAACACTCTTGTCAGCACTATCGAGAACATTGGCTGTGACATTCCTGCTGCCAAGCCCACTGTCACTTGGAAAGAACCAGTTTCCAGGAAATGGAGCACAGATAGAACTTGCACAGGAGGGGGGATCCAAGTGGTGTGACGGATAGCAGATATCAGTTCGGGCTCCAATTGGGCACGCAGTTCTGTGATTGTGGCCCTGTCAAGTCTATAGGTGAGGATGATGTGCCTGTCTTCCATTGTTTCCAAGTCCACCAGGGGTCTGTACACGGGGGTATATCTCCATCTAATACTCATCCACAACAGTAGAAATCTATGGGGCAAAAGAGTGAGGAGCTGATCCAAAACTGAACAATGGGGCTACAACAGAACATTGCATGCTGTTAACTTGTAATGAGTCAGTGTGAATTGTCCAGTATGTCCAAATTTAAACAGTGACGCAGCAATTATCCAGGGCCAGACCTCCCCCCCTGAAATGGCGTCCACCTGTCTTGTGGGGAGGGACAGGTGGAAGTGAGGTAATTCCGCTGACGTTGTGCGCCGTTGCGGGAGGCTGTCGGGAACCGCAGTGCAACTTCTCATTTGTTATAATTGGGCCCTATGGGTTACAGTGGCCAATGGTGATCGACGCCGGCGGTGACGGTACGCACCGCCACGGACGTGACCGCCATTTTAAATCACATTCCTCACTTGCTACCTGATCTTCAACAGGAGAGGACCTACACTGCATGTGCTGCTGTGACCTGTGTCTGGAACCTACCATGGCCTGTGTGACTGGGGAAAGGGCCCCTGCCTTCACTTCGGTGGAGTTGAAGATACTGGTGGATGAGGTCCTTTCCCAGTATGGACTGCTGTATGGGCATCCAGACCAACAGGTGAGTACACTGTGGGCATGATGCATGTGGCATTAATGCATGGAGTGGTGTGTGAAGGCCTTGTGTAAGGGGGGTGGGTGGATGTCCTCTGGGCGGCATATTGGTTGTGTGCTGGGCCATGTGTGTTGAAATGGTGATGTGAAGGGGTATGATGGGCCATAAGTGTAACAGGCAGGACTGTCTGAATAATACTATTTTCCTGTGTGTATTTCCTCTGAAGATCAGCGCCCATCAAAAGAAGGGAATATCGCGTGCCATCGCCAAGGACGTACGGACCCAGGGGGTCTATGGCCGACAGAGCACCCACTGTCGGAAACGGTTGAAGGACCTAAGACGCTGGGCACGTAAGACAGCAGAGGCCCAGCTGGGGATGGCCTTCCAATGAGGAAGGGGTGCCCATTGAACCCTGACCCTCCTGATGGCCCGCATACTGGCAGTGGCCTATCCAGAGCTGGATGGGAGCCTGAGGGCATCACAGCAGCCACAAGGGGGTGAGTACAGTGCCCATCATGACTACTAATGCCTGGTAGGGTGGTATCCGGGTGGTCGATGTGTGTCAGTGGGTGCCCCTAGGTCAGGCCCGACATTGCAGCGTAGGTCCCCTGGTGGCTAGGGTTCTGAAGGGATAATCATGCTACCTAGCTCGTAGGCATCCACTACTGGTCAGGGATGCATGGGTCCAAGGTGTGCTGGCTTTGCTGGTATGGGCCCCTCCCCATGCCTTGGTGGCTAGCAATATCACTGTTGGAGCAATGCATAGTGTGTAGGCCTGCTTCCTCTGTGTGACAGTGCTGTGTACGCCAACTGTGGTGTTGGTGCAGCCATTGACCAAGTGTATCCTTTGTCTCTTACCCCCCTGTTTGTTTTGTCACCCTGTCCTTATGTGCATTAGCATCATCTGGAGGAGCAGCAGATGCACTGGCAATGGAGGGAGCTGCATCCCACAGGACCCAGGAGGCAGAGTCCACCGATGCTGAGGGCACCAGTGGGACAGAGGGCTAGGGGGGCACGACGACTGGAGGGGACAGTTCTGACACAGATACCTCCTCCGATGGAAGCTCCCTGGTGGTGGCGGACACCTCTGTGACCACCCCAGCTACAGGTACAGCCGCCACCCCGTACCAGCACCACCCTCCCAGCAGCCCCTCTCCGATGTGCTCGTGCCTGCTCCTCCAGGAGGGTGGGCATCTCCTTTGCCCCCAGGCACCTCAGGCCCTGACTCAGTGAGCCCTGCTGCCCTGAGTGAGGAGGCTATTGACCTCCTGAGATCCATCTCTGTGAGGCAGTCAACTATTGTGAATGTCATACAGGGGCTGGCAACCCAGATGCAACAGACTAATGCATTCCTGGAGGGCATTCACACTGGCTTGGCGGCCCAACAGAGATCAATCTAGGCTCTGGCCTCCTCTCTGATGGCAGCCATTGTCCCTGTTTCTACCCTTCCCCCTCCAACTTCCTGTTCCCAGTCCCATTCTCCTCAACCCCAACCTATCCCAAGCACACAGGCTGACGAGCATGCACACAAGACAACAAACAAGAGTGGCACAGGTAAACACAAGCACCACACTTCATCTCACAGGCACTCACACAAACACCATCCACAGTTTACACGGTCCTCCCCTCCTCTTCCTACTCCGCCTCCCTCCCGGTTCCATCTACACTCACACCTGCATGCACTACACCATCCTCCACTACCAGCATCACCACCACACCTAGCAGAACACACACCTCACAGGCAGACACCTCCACAACAGCCTTGCCCACGTCCCCTGTGTCCTCTCCCACTGTGTCTGCCCCCCCCTCCCAAAGGTACACAAACGCAAGCACTCAGACACCCAACATCCATCAATCTCACAACAGCATTCAGCCCAAAATCAGCAGACAGACACCTCCTACAACCACTCCCCCTTCTTCCACTCCCAAACCTTCTCCCTCTTCCCGCCGAAATGTCCCTAAAAAACTTTTCCTATCCACCATTGACCTCTTCCCTACCCCTCACCCACCATCCTGCACATCTGGCCAGGGTGGCAAAAACCCAGCCAAACACCTCAGCCACTCAGTCCATGGGCCCAGTCATCACCATGCCCACTCGTGGTGGAAAAGGATCCAGATCACATGTCCTGAAGGTGAAGGAGCCTGCACCAGGCAACCTCAAGGGAAAGGAGCCTGCCCAAGCTGCTGCCAGGCAATCTAAGGAACCTGCCACACCTGCTGCCAGAAAGACTAAGGAGCCTCCCCCAGCTGCCAGGAAGAGCAAGGAGCCAGCACCAGCAGGCAGGAAGGGCAAGGGGCCTGGGGCATGAACTGTGACGGAGCCCCCATCACCAACCATGGTTGTGCAGCTGTCCGAGGCTGCAGGGCATGGGCAGGAGCCCCCCCACCAGCAGCACCACCAACACCATTGAGCGGCCGTCCGAGGTTGCAGGGGATGGGCAGGACCCCCCCAGCAGCAGCAGCACCACCAACATTGAGCAGCCATCTGATGTTGCAGGGGATGGGCAGAGCCTCCCCCCCAGCAGCAGCACCAGCACCACAATTGAGCAGCCGTTTGAGGTTGCAGGGGATGGGCAGGAGCCTCCCCCACCCAGCAGCAGCACCACCACCATTGAGCAGCTGACCGAGGTTGTACGGGATGGGCAGGAGCCTCCCCCCTCAGCAGCACCACAACCACCAGTGAGCAGCCATCTGAGGTTGGAGGGGATGGGCAGGAGCCTCCCCCCCAGCAGCAGCACCACCACCACCACCATTGAGC
The DNA here is from genome assembly GCF_031143425.1 of Pleurodeles waltl. NCBI lineage: Eukaryota > Metazoa > Chordata > Amphibia > Caudata > Salamandridae > Pleurodeles > Pleurodeles waltl. The sequence continues at coordinate 1,314,641,414 of NC_090445.1, read as the reverse complement.
AGCCGTCCGATGTTGCAGGGGATGTGAAGGAGCCTCTCCCCCCAGCACCACCACCAGTGGGCAGCAGTCACCCGCCAGCGGACGGTATGTAATCCTGCCTCCATGGGCTGCTGTGCGGCCTTCCCCCTGCAAATCCAGTGGGTATGACACCCACCTGAGAGACTTAGACTTTGCACTCCCCAGGATCAGGAGCACAGGGCACGATGCCCCCTCCAGAGCAGTGGGTAATACACCCACCTACCCCAGCCTCCCCAGGATCAAGTGCCCAGGGCACGATGCCCCCTCCAGAACCAGTGGGTAATACACCCACCTACCCCAGCCTCCCCAAGATCAAGTGCCCAGGGCATGATGCCCCCTCCAGAATCAGTGGACAAGTCACCCACTTGAGAGACTGTGGCCTTGCACTCCCCAGGACCAAGCACAAGGCATGTTGCCCCCTCCTGAACCAGTGGGAAAGCCACCCACTTGACAGACTGTGGTCTTGCACTCCCCAGGACCAAGCACAGGGAGTGTTGCCACCTCCAGAACCAGTGGTCTTGTTCCATTTGCCGGCTGAGGTGCCCCCCTGTCTCCCGTCCCCCTGAGGTGCCTGCCCATTTCCCAACTGATGCCCCTGCTGTGTTCTCTCTGGGTTGAGGCAGGTGCCATGTGTGGCTTTGAAATTTGGCCTGTGGCCATGTGGACAACGTACATTGTGGACTGGGCTGTGTCCCTTCTTATGTACATATGTGTATATCTATTATCTTGCCTCACTTATTTATCTTGATGTGTTGCTCTCATTACATTCACTTTTTCTAAAACGTTTGGTCCTTGCATTATTCATCCGAGGTACGGGGTAAATATTTTTTAGTACTCCAACTGGGTGTGTGTATGGTGCTGGGGAGGTGTGTTGTGCGTGTGTATGTCACTCTCTTTTTCCTTCCCGTTTCACTTGTGTGCTAGGCGGCTGTACTCACCGTCATCGTCTTCGCCGTTATCGGTGTTCGTGGTGGAGCAGCACGTAGAAGACCATGGGGAAGACATGCAGCTCGGGCTCCATGGCGGCGTTGTTGTTCCCTGTGTCTCCAATGGTGAGTCCTTTCCCTTCTGAGGTCTGTTTCCGCCAGGCTTTTGATGTCGTAGGTACGGCCCCGGAAAAAGTGGTGGTATATTATGGTAGGTCATAATATGGTGGGCGTAACATTGACTTCCGCCTGGCTGTAGGCGGCAACCGCCGTGGTGGCTGTTGTTTCCGCCCTGGAGGTCGGTGTGGTACATTGGCTGTCCATTGGAGATTATACCACCATGGTCATAATTTGGCGGTAGTTACCGCCAGCCTGTTGGCGGTATTACTGCCACTTTTACAGCAGCCGCCAGAGACTTCAGGAAACAGGAGGCAAGCTCCATCCAAGCTCTTGGAGGGCACTTCTCAGCAGAGCCAGAGGGCAACACGACAGCAGGGCAACAGCAAGGCAGCAGTCCTTTACAGTAAAGCAGTCAGGAGAGTCCTTTGGGCAGGCAGGCAGCTTCTCTCAGCAGGTTGCAGGTTCTGGTTCAGAGTTTCTTTCCCAGGAGGTATCTTGTCAAGAAGTGTCTGAGTTGGTAGGGTCAGGGACCCAGTTTCTATACCCAAATGTGCCTTTGAAGTGGGGGAGACTTCAAAGAGTGGCTTAGAAGTGCACAAGGGCCCCTTTCAGGTCCATCCTGTCTGCCAGGGTCCCATTAGGGGGTTTGGCAGTCCATTGTGTGAGGGAAGGCCACTGTCCTTTGAAATGTAAGTGTCAGGCCCACCACCCTCCTACGCCAGGAAGACCCATTCAGTATGCAGATGAGTGCAGGTATGACTAAGCATCCTGTGTTAGGGGTTGTCTGAGTGAAATGCACAAGGGAGCTGTCAACTTAACCCAGCCAGACATGGATTGTAAGGCACAGAAGGATTTAAGTTACCATTCTGGCCATACTAAATATAACCTTGTTACTCCTTTCACATCAGAATCTACCACTCAAACAGTATATGAGGGTAGCCCTAATGGTAGCCTATGAAAGGAGCAGGACTCACAGCTGTGTAAGATGAATATTAGGAGTTGTACACTACCAGGACATATAAACTACACAGGTATATGTCTTAACTTTTACCTACACAGCACCTTGCCCTATGGGCTACCTAGGGCCTACCTTAGGGGTGACTATATGTAGAAAAAGGGGAGTTTAAGGCCTGGCAAGTACTTTTAAACGCCAGGTTGAAGTGGCAGTGAAACTGTGGACACCGACCTTGCAACGGCAATCCTGAGGCATGGTTAAGGGGCTACGTATGTAGGTGTCACAACTAGTGCTGCAGGCCCACTAGTAACATTTAATCTACAGGCCCTGGGCACATGTATTGCACTCTACTGGGAACTTACAAATAAATTAAATAAGCCAATTGATTATGAGCCAATGTTACCATGTATTAAGTGAGAGAACATATGCACTTTAGCACTGGTTAGCAGTGGTAAAGTGTGCAGAGTCCTAAAACCAGAAAAAACAGTGTCAAAAAGTGGAGGGAGGCAGGCAAAAAGTTAGGGGTCACCACCCTAAGGCTTTCACGTCTAACAAAACAGTTTTCAGGTAAGAATAAAAGTGCCAAAATAACTCTGGTGATTAATATACCTGCTGGAGAGAGATCAGAATTTTGTCTAGTGGCAGTTTTGTCTCATCTAAGGTAGTACATGGAGTTAATATGCCACCTGCAAAGAACGCGTACTATTCAGATCACAGACAGTATTTTATGTGCAGTGATCAGTGGGATACTGCTTTTGTCACAGAGATAATTTTGTTAATGTGCAGTTCATCACTACCCCTTAGCAACATCTCTTAAAAAATGCCTACCAGTATGTGTATTCTTCACCTTGTAGTTCTCTTCGTCTTATGTAACATTTTCTATACTTTGATTTACACACATATAATTCATTGTCTCTGAAGTGTGTGTGTGTGTGATGTTGTTTTTTAACACCCTATAGTGGCAAGAGAGGTGCTATAACACAAATGAAATACATGTGAGAGAGGGGCTAAGGAGAGATGAGAGGCACTGTTAGAGAGTGATGGTGAGGGAAAGATTGAAGAGCCCCAATAAAGATTGCCTTATTCTGGTGCACTGTAATGTCATTGTTTACTATGCTTTAAAAACTAATACAATTGAATATAATGAAAAGTGTGTTGTAGAATGTACCTGTATGTGCCATATTTTCCCAAATTTTCTTGGGAGAGAATAACTCCCCCAAACCCCATTGTAGTGGTCACGCTCGCTCACTATGAACCCTAGGTGGGCTGGTCTGACAAAATTTGCCAGGGCAGCTTTGGATTTCCAGTCTGGCCCAACTAAAACCCCTCAGCACCCCTAAACTCCCCATCCCTGAAACTTAAAAACGCTTTCTACATATAAACTCAACATATCCCTGAACCCTTCAAACTCCACACCACCCTAAACTCCACCCTGAACATTAAAAACCCTTCACCCGAAAACTCTACCTTCCACTGAACCTTAAAAGCACCCTCCAACCCTACACGCCACCCATCCCTGAACCCCTAAAAACCCTCACTACCCCTAAACTCCATTCATCCGTGAACTCTACAAACCCCTCACTACCACTAAACTCCACTCATCCGTGAATCCTAAAAAACACTCACCACCCTAAACTCCTTCCATGCCTGATCCCTAAAAAACCGTCATCACCACTAAACTCCACACATCCCTGAACCCAAAAAATCCTAAAAACCCACCATCACTCCTAAACAGCACCATTCCCTGAACCCTAAAGGCTCCCTAACCCAATCAGTGCCCTGGACATAAGGGTTACGTCCTTAGCAGCAGAGCTGCTGTGCCGAGGATGTAACCATTACGTCCTGGCACTGGCGCTCGGGGGAAGCGTAAGCGCTCCCCCCGAGAACCTCCCACCTCCCTCTGAGGACCTCCTACCCACCTCCCCTGGGCTGGGATGGAAGGTGAAGCGCTTCTTCTACCACCCCGACCCCCCAAGTGATGTCTGATGACATCAGCACGCGAGCTGGGCTTCCAGCGCGATCAGAAGCAAAATGCTTTAGTTTCTCTTCCGATCGAAGTTGGGTAGATCGGGGAGGCATGAAAAGAAAGGAAAGGCTTTTCCTTTCCTTTCATGTCTCTCTGAGCATTCCTGCAGCACGATCGCCCCTTGGGGGGCAGAAACCACTAGGTACCACAGATTTTTTAGGCCATTTCTGCCCCAGTTGGAGGCAGATCGGACGATTTCTATTAGGACCATCTGCCCTCAAGGGGGAAGGGGGGCAGAAATCACTTAGGCAAAAGGGATTGGTGTGTGTGGGTGTGTGTGTTTTGTTTGGGGGGCAGTCCCTTGGGCAAGGGTTGTTCCTCATGGGGGCACATTACTGTTTCCCATTTCTGCTCCCTTTGGGGACAGATGGGCCTATTTTTGTAAGGCCCATCTGCCCCAAGGGAGGCAGAACGCCCACTAGACACCAGGAAATATATATATATTTTTTTTAAAGAGGTTAGGGGTATGGCCATTCCCCCATCCCAAATAAATAGGGACAAAGTTGTTCTGCACACCGGTGGGCAGATGGGGCAATTACCCCCAATCCACTCCCATGGAATAACAAAAAAAAGGTTGGGTGGTGGCTACCAACCAATATGGGCATGGTTATGCCCCCACCTCAACTGAAGGGGGTAGCAGTCTTTCAGCTTTCCCCCCACACACTAAAAGATCTTTAACCCAACGGCAAACAAGAGAACATTTGATTAGTTTGGGTTTTGCTTTTACATTTGGGTCATGAGAGCTTGGCTAACTCTCAAAATCGTCCCACTTGGAATGGTGAGGGCTGCACTTTTTGGAATTTGGGATGCTGCCATCTAGAAAAATGTACAAGACCTAGACACATCTGAAAACTAAACATCTGGGTGAGTCCAGGGTGGTCTGCTTCACATGCACCCCACACCATTGCCTTACCCACAATACCCTGCAAACCTTCAACTTTGCTTGAAATCAAACATTTTCCCCATATTTTTGTGATGGAACCTTCTGGAATCTGCAGGAATCCACAAGATTCCTAATACCCAGCATTGTCGCATCTATACCAATAAAAATTCTGCCCCACTTGTCAGCCTAAAAAGATTTTTTTCAAACTGCCTTTTTGGACCCGCTTTGTTTCCCCTTCAATTTTGACGTGTTCTTGGCTCTTCCCTGTCACAGGCACTTGGCCCACCTACACAAGTGAGGTATCATTTTTATCGGGAAACTGAGGGGAACATTGGGTCGCAGGAGATTTGTGCCGGTGCAGTGATCCCACACAGAAATGTGGGGAAAATGTGATTTTTTTAGCTGAATTTGAGGTTTGCTGAGGATTCTGGGTAAGAAGAAAACACTGGGGGATCCACGCAAGTCACACCTCCCTGAACTCCCTCGGTGTGTAGTTTTCAGAAATGTCTGTGTCTTGTAGGTTTCCCTAGATGGCTGCTGAGCCCACGACCAAAAACGCAGGTGCCCCCTTCTGCAAAAACAGGTTGTTTTGTTATTAATAATTTTGATGTGTCCACATAGTGTTTTGGGGCATTTCCTGTCGCCGGCACTAGGCCTACCCAGACAAGTGAGGTACCATTTTTATCGGGAGATGTGGGGGAATGCTGGGTAGAAGAAAGTTTGTACCTCCCTTCAGATTTTAGAACTTTGCAGCACGGAAATTTGAGGAAAAAGTGTTTTATGTTGCCAAATTTTGAGGTTTTCAAAGAATTCTGTGTAACAGAACCTGGTGAGAACGCTACAAGTTACCTCATCCTGGGTTCCCCAAGGTATCTAGTTTTCAGAAATGCACAGGTTTGCTATGTTTCCCTAGCTGCCGGCTGAGCTAGAGGCCTTAACCCACAGCTAGTCACTTTTAAAAAAAACTATCAGATTTCAATGAAGAAATGTGATGTGTCCATGTTGCGCTTCCTGTCGTGGGCACTAGGTCCACCCACACAAGTGAGGTACCATTTATTGGGAGACGCAGGGGAACACAGAATAGAAGAACTAGTGTTATTGCCCCTTGTCTTTCTCTACATTCTTCCTTACAAATGTAAGACAGTGTGTAAAAAAGAAGTCTATTTGAGGAATGCCCTGCAATTCATATTATGGGGACCCCCGAATTCAGAGATGTGCAAATAACTACTGCTTCTCAACACCTTATCTAATGCCCATTTAGGAAATACAAAGGTTCCCCTGATACCTATTTTTCACTCTTTATATTTTACCAAATGAATCAATTGCTGTATACTTGGTAGACAATGAAAACCCATTGCAAAGTGCAGCTCATTTATTGGCTCTGGATACAGATACCTAAGGTTTTTGATGAACCTACAAGCATATTTTGCTTTCAAATATCTGCCATAGCTTAAAAAAGTTATAGAAGAAAATGTGGACAGAAATGGCTCTTTTTTCACCTCAATTTCAATATTTTATTATTTTAGCTGTTACTTTCTTTAAGAAAACCTCGAAGAAATCTATACAAATGACCCCTTGCTGACTTCACAATTTTGTCTACTTTTCAGAAATGTTTAGCTGTCTGGGATCCAGCACTGGTATCACACCTGTTTCTGTCACTAACTGGAAGGAGGCTAAAAGCACAAAAATTAGTAAAAATGAGGTATTTCCCAGTAAAATGCCAAAATTGTGATGAAAAATGTGTTTTTCTGATTCAAGTCTGCCTGTTCCTGAAAGCTGGGAAGATTGTGATTTTAGCACCGCAAACACTCTGTTGATGCCATTTTCAGGAAAAAAAACACATGCTTTCTTCTGCAGCACTTTTTCTCATTTATCTGAAAGAAACCGAAAGTTTAGCTGAATTTTGGCTAATCTCTTGGTCTCCTCCAGAGGAACCCACAAACACTGGGTATCTTTAGAATCCCTAGGATGTTGGAAAAAAGGATGCACATTTGGCGTTGATAGCTTATGTGGACACAACGTTTTGAGGGCCTAAACGCGAACTACGCCCAATAGCCAAAAAAAGGCTCGCCACAGGAGGGGGAATGGCATGGCAGCGAAGAACCTATACTGTTTACCTAAGTGTATTATTTTGGATGTTTCTTTAAATTATCTTTTCTTTAAAATATTTCCTTTAAGTTTCGATGTATTTGCATTCCCTTAAATTGTTTTTTCTTAAAATTGTTTTTTCATCATTTAATTTCCCTCCAATTTAGTTTCTCAGTTTTCGCTTTCCCTTAATTTACATAGATCAGTTATCCTGAAATATTTATCACCAGAGGGGTCTCGGTCCCTTGCGTTGGTGTTATGTTCTAGGTGATTAAAGCGCTGGATGTTCACCATCATTGCAAAGAAGGTAGCTAATCATAGAAGCCGGAGCCTGGACATTCATCTCTAGGTGATTATGAGCAAAGGTGCAGTGTCAGTCTTTGGTAACAAACGATTGGGAGTGGGAGTTGGGGATTCATGTGAGCAATACAATAATTAAGAGAAATGCGGATGATCTGTTTTGATGAGGGGTGTATGGGTAAGGTAGATGACTTTGGTTGTACAGATTTCTTTTGGGGGGCTTTGATTTTAGTTCATTGATAATCAAGTACACATCCGTTTCTTAATCTGTGACAAATTGACAGAATGGGCAGTGTAAGAGGCCTCTCCAACGGGGGTGGGGCGGATTCGGATTTGGCAGCAGGGTGTTGATAACGCACTGCTGCATTGTAGAGTATCTAATTGTGTCTGTAAGAAGCCACTTGGGGAGATCGGACATGCATTCGTTTGTATCATCTTGGATGCGTTTTTATGAATCCTTGTTCGTTTATTGTATATTCTGAAAATGTTTTATTTGAGGTTATCAGCTTTGGATTTCAATTTTACAAGTAAGCTCTGCAGAGGAAGCATCTGTACTCACGATCATATGTGTGGAATCCTGTGGTCTCTGTAAGAGGATTGGACGTCCCCTATTACCTTTCTGGTGCTCATGTTTGATATTCTTTACAGAAGGTTTTTTTAATGACTTTAAATATTTCACTTTTTGTTTTAGGCAGAGTGCTACTTGATCTAGAATGAAGGTCATTTGTTATCGTCATGTCTAGTGATTCTGTTAGAGAGCATTGAAACCTGCGATTATTTTGATATTGTCCTTGGTTCTGGACCAACACTGCATGTTTTCTAGATCTGCACCAGTTTGTAAGGAATAATGAAACTGTTGAGGGCGGTGCGGTACCAGAATATTACTTACCATAAGTATTGCTTGACATAAGTATTTCACCTTAAAGATAGTTTGCAAAAATATCACCCCACTGGAGTTAATAAGAAAACATCTACACATAATTGGACGATATTCGTGTGAACTAACTTTTGGACATGATATTTTTATATGCGATATTCTGTCATAAAAACGTTGAAGAGATGTTCAGATCAGGCCAGAAGAGTGTGCTTTGTTGACTGTACAATCAAGGCAGGAGTGTATTACTTGAATGTAGGGTTTTAGTGCTTGGGGTTTGCAGGTACATCAGTCATCTGTACAACTTTTCTTCATCTGTACAGCTTTTCCCAAGTAGATTTTTCCCCAAACCTTCAAGGGAGAGATACTCAGGGCCAGATTTATACTTTTTGATGCAAACCTTCGCTAATGCAGGTTTGCGTCAAAAAGTATTGCGCCGGCTTGCGCCATTCCAGGACGCCACATGGGCTCCATATTAATGGAATGGCGCAATCCGGAACAAAGGATGGGCCAGCATAAAAAACATTGATGTTAGCCAGGTGGGGGTGGCAGTATGGGAGATGGGTGTTTAGCACCTGTAGGAAGTTGGCTCTCTATATACTATCTCAAGTAAGACATAGGTGGTCATTCCAACCTCGGCGGTAAAAGGCGCTTACCGCCAGACAGAAGACCGCCATAACACCGTCGCGGTAAACCGCCACGGTCATTCTGACCCACACTAGGCAAACCGCTAAAATACTGCCATCCACTAAAGTCCGCCACACCAAAGGTCAGCGATAAACTGGCGATGACCAAACCTCCACCGTCACAGCAACAGAAATACGCCCATGCCATTACGACCCACGAATCCACGCAGCGGTCTTTCAACCGCAGTATTCTATTGGCGGTACACACCGCCGCGGCCGAAATACACATACACCTACAAAACACTACCACATTGGACAATTCGAAATACACACACCTGATACACATACACACACCACTCCCACACACCCAAAACATTATAAAACACACACCCACATCACCCACAAACCCTTACGACCAGAAATTTCGAACGAAGACCAGAGAGAGACACCACAATCTACAAACAAGCATCCACAGGCACACAATACCAATACCCACAGAACTTCCACGCACCTCACACAAAACACCACTAAATAGCACCCCACCTATCACTACACACTCCACCCCACACATCATCCACACCACCCCATGGCACCTCAAAGACACCCCAGGTTCTCAGATGCTGAACTCAGGGTCATGGTGGAGGAAATCCTACGAGTAGAGCCCCAGCTGTTCGGGACACAGGTGCAGCACACCACCATTGCCAGGAAGATGGAGCTATGGAGCAGAATAGTGGACAGGGTCAACGCTGTGGGACAGCACCCAAGAAATCGTGATGACATCAGGAAGAGGTGGAACGACCTACGGGGGAAGGTGCGTTCCATGGTATCAAGGTACAACATGGCGGTACAGCGGACTGGCGGCAGACCCCCACCTCCTCCCCCCGAATTTACAACATGGGAGGAGCAAGTCTTGAACATCCTGCATCCTGAGGGCCTCTCTGGAGTAGGCGGAGGAATGGACTCTGGTAAGTCTCATCTTCACTACTTCATCCCCCCACCCCACCTGCATGCCAACTCATACCCCCACCCTCACCCCCTTCACAACTACCCCTTGCAAATGTCTCACCATCACAACCCACCCATCCCAAAACTTAGCCCTGCATGCGGCCCCAAAGCATGGACACCCATCACCAAAGCATGCCCAATGCACGTACCCATCACCCCCCCCAAAACACCGTCACAACAGCCCCCACAAAGGAATGCCAGCACTGGGGTACACGGGCACCCACCCATTGCACGCCATTGGCACACACAGAAGCAATAACCATACTTTTATACCCCTGCAGGACCCGAACGCCAGGTCACCGCGCAGGAGGGTCCACAAATGTCCCCTCCACCCCCAGAAGAGGCCCACAGTGATGACAGCAGCTCTGTCTCCCTGGATCTAGATGACCAGCCCGGTCCATCGGGGACCTCTGAACAGTCGGTTCCCCTCAGACAGGCACAGGCCACAGCACACCTTCCCCCCTCTGGGAACACCAGCACAGCACCCACCCAGCGGGCCCATACCTCTGTCTCCAGGACACGTCAATCAGCGGTGTGTCCACCACTACAGGGAACCCAGGCTAACCCACCACCCCAACAACAACAGGGACCTGGGGACAGTGGTAGTGGGCAAACGGTCCAGGGGACAGAGGCCCAAGGAAACAGGGGAACTGGGAGGGCAGCTGTGCGACAGGGGGGGGACAGGCCTAGGGAACCCACTCTCCACGAGGCCCTCTCCTCCATCATGGGAGCATATCACCACTCCCAGGAGATGATGGTGACGGTCCTGGCCAGGTTTCAGGAAATCCAGCTTCTGCAGGAACAACAGTATATGAGGTTCAGGGAGGAACTGAGAAACATCAGTACCGCCATGGGTACCATCGTAGTGGCCCTGAATGAGTTAATCTCCACATTGCGTACCACTTTGGCACCTCAAAGGGCCCCTGACACTAGCATGGACCAAGAACTGGCTACCACCTCCGCCGGCGCTAGTGGACAGGAGGCCCCGACATAAGACCAACAGGCCACCAGAACCCCACCCCTCGCAGAAGGAGAACCACCCCGCAAGCGGGCCCTGAGATCCAGGAAGAAGACAGAGTAACATGTCAAGACCCCCGCCAGCAAAGGATACCGCCCTGATTGTCATCCCACTGTCCCACATTGTCACCCTGTCCAACCTTAAACTGACCCTGCTCCACTACCCACAGGCATTTGGACAATGCACCTGTGAACCTGATAGTCTGGACTCTGCCATGGACAATCCTCCACCATCACCCCTCACCGATTTGCAACCACCCATCCAAATTAGAGCACTTGAATAAACACACTTATTGCACATAAACAATCTGGAGTTTGTCTGTGATTTTAACAAATGTATTAGACATGACAGTGCCAAAATTGTTATTCACATAGTGATGCCAAAAAACCGCTGTCACACAGCTGTAGTCCATGGGGAAACTAAGCAGATGTCACGCAGTGGGGTCCACAGCTCTGAAAATGGAAGGGAAAGTCACAACACAGTTACCATACACTGGGGGAAAAAGTCAGACAGTAGAGAGGTAGGAGTCTTTAAGTAAATGTAATATGCCGGTGTGTACTCTTACCTGTGTGTCACTGAAAGTATTTCTCTATTACTGTGTTCCTGTTGCCTATGTCGTCCTCTTCGGCTTCCTCTTCTTCACTCTCCACAGGCTCCACAGCTGCTACAACACCACCATCTGGACCATCCTCCGGCAGAAAAAGGCACCTGGCGGCGCAAAGCCAGGTTGTGAAGCATACAGCAGGCCACGATGATCTGGCACACCTTCTTTGGTGAGTACATTAGGGATCCACCTGTCATATGGAGGCACCTGAACCTGGCCTTCAGGAGGCCAAAGGTGCGTTCGATCACCCTCCTAGTCCGCCCATGGGCCTCATTGTAGCGTTCCTCTGCCCTGGTCCTGGGATGCCTCACTGGGGTCAATAGCCAGGAAAGGTTGGGGTAACCAGAGTCCCCTAATAGCCACACACGGTGCCTCTTGAGTTGCCCCATCACATACGGGATGCTGCTATTGCGCAGGATGTAGGCGTCATGCACAGAGCCAGGGAACTTGGCATTAACATGGGAGATGTACTGGTCTGCCAAACATACCATCTGTACATTCATCGAATGATAACTTTTCCTGTTCCTGTACACCTGTTCACTTTCTCTGGGGGGTACCAAAGCCACATGGGTCCCATCAATGGCACCTATGATGTTGGGGATATGTCCAAGGGCATAGAAGTCACCCTTCACTGTAGGCAAATCCCCCACCTCAGGGAAAATAATGTAGCTCCGCATGTGTTTGAGCAGGGCAGACAACACTCTGGACAACACCTTGGAAAACATAGGTTGAGACATCCCTGATGATATGGCCACTGTTGTTTGAAATGACACACTTGCTATGAAATGGAGTACTGGCAGCACCTGCACTAGAGGGGGGATCCCTGTGGGTTGGCGGATGGGTGACATCAGGTCTGCCTCCAGCTGGGCACACAGTTCATGTATAGGGGCTCGGTCAAGCCTGTATGTCAGAATGACATGTCGTTCCTCCATTGTCGACAGGTCCACCAGCGGTCTGTACACGGGAAGATTCCTCCATCTCCTCGCATTGCCAAGCGGACGGTGCCAAGGAAGGACAACAGCGAGCACAGAGTCAATCAACCCACAGGTACGTTCCCACAGCTTGCACACAACACGATTCACTATGCATTGAATGGTGTGTATGAGTGTTGAGGAAAGGCCTAGGTATGTGTGACGCAGTAAAAATTAAGCCATGTGGGCCCTTGAAATGGCGGCTGCCTGACCTGTGAAGTGTGACAATGGGATGTGAGGTAAATGCGCTGGCGTGGCACACAGTGGTGGTAGGCGGTCGAAGACCGCGGCGCAAAGCCGCATTGGTTCACATTGAATCCTATGGGTTTCAGGAGCCAATGACGATGTGCGCCGGCGGTCGCGGTACGCACCGCTGCGGTACGCACCGCCGCGGGCGTGACTGCCATTTTCTATCAGCTTAATCACTTGATACCTGATCTTCCACAGGAGAGGACCTACACTGCAAGTGCTGCTGTGACCTCGGTCTGGAAGAGACAATGGCTGCTGCGACTGGGGAAAGGGCCCCTGCCTTCACTTCTGAAGAATTGGAGAAACTCGTGGATGGGGTCCTCCCCCAGTATGCGCTACTCTACGGTCCTCCAGACCAACAGGTAAGTACACTGGGACCATGCTTTGTGGGCAATGCCTGGGTTGAGTCGGGTGGATGAAAGATGGCGGGGAGGGGAGCGATTGAGTCATGCATCAGACGACAGATGAGAGCATGTGCCACATGGCAAGGGTGGGGATGGGGGGCCACTCACATTGAGCATGCAGAAGGTGATGACAATTTTTCTCTCCCTGTACATTTCACATAGGTCAGCGCCCACCAGAAAATCGTGATTTGGCGTGCCATCGCCAAGGACGTCCGGACCCTGGGGGTCCACAACAGACGGGGCACCCACTGCTGGAAGAGGTGGGAGGACATCCACCGCGGGAGCAGGAAGACGGCGGAGGCTCTGCTGGGGATGGCCTCCCAACGTAGGAGGGGTGCCAGTCGTAAATTGACCCCCCTGATGTCCCGAATCCTGGCGGTGGCCTACCCCGATTTGGATGGGCGCGTGAGGACATCACAGCAGACACAAGGGGGTGAGTACAGTCTCATTCTGGTGACATTGCGCGCAGTGGAGGTGTCTGGGTGGGGGAGGAGGGCTGTGGGTCTCCCTAGGCCAGGGCGCATTCTGTAGGCTAGGCCCTCCGTAAGGCATGGCCCTGTGCCCCCGCCCCCCACCTCTGTAGGGTGCCAAGTTCAGGTATCCATGGCCCTGTCTCATCTATGTGTGCAGTTGTCGTCGATAGGCTTGTAGGCCATGTCCCACGGATTGCGTAGTGGACCCCAAGTGCGCGGCGTAGTGCGGGGGGCTTCTGTGTCTGTCTTGTCCGCCAACGGTAGCGGTAATCCATGCACTCAACATGTCTTCATTTCTCCCCCCCCCTTTTTTGTGGTCTTCCTGTTCATGTGTGCATCAGCATCATCAGGCGGAGGAGAAGTGGCATCGGAGCACGAGGGAGCTGCATCTCACATGGCCATGGCGGGCCATGCAACTGAGTCGGATTTCACCAGTGAGACGGAGGGCGAGGGGAGCTCCACAGTGGGGACTCGTGCTGATGTCAGTGGCAGCGACTCATCCTCTGAAGGGAGCTCCCTTGTGGTGGCGGCAACATCCGTGCCCCCCACAACAACAGGTACAGCCGCCACCCAGCGCACCAGCACCGCCCTCCCAGCAGCCCCTCAGCCTTCGCCCTGTGCCCGCTCACCCAGGAAGGTGGGCATCTCCTTCGCCCCAGGCACCTCAGGCCCTGCCCCAGTCACCCCTGCTGCCCTCAGTGAGGAGGTCATTGACCTCCTGAGGACGCTCATTGTTGGGCAGTCTACCCTTTTGAATGCCATCCAGGGTGTAGAAAGGGAGGTGCACCAGAGTAATGCATACCTGGAGGGCATTCATTCGGGTCAGGCTGCCCATCAGCGATCGTTCAACGCTCTGGCCTCAGCACTGACGGCAGCAATTGTCCCTGTCTCTAGCCTCCCCCCTCCAACTTCCTCCACCCAGACCCAATCCCCTGTACCTCTGCCTATCCCAGACACACCTACAGACCAGCCTGCACACACCTCAACACCCAAGGGAAGCTCATCCAGACATAAGCGCCACACATCACACAAGCATTCACACAAGCAACATCCACATGCAGACATACCAACAGCCGCTGCCTCCACTGTGTCCCCCTCCTCCTCATCTCCCTCCTCCCTCCCTGTGACGTCTCCACTCACACTTGCATGCACAACATCTTCAGCCACTACGTCCATCACCAGCACACCCACCAGAACACTCCGCACACGTGCAGTCACCACCCCCACTACCATGTACACATCCCCTGTGTCCTCTCCCAGTGTGTCTGTCACCCCCTCTTCCAAACCACACAAACGCAAGCAGCCACCCACCCAACAGCCATCCACCTCACGACAGCCTCCAACCCAAGTACCTGCACCCAAAGACACCAGACTTCACACTCCTACAACCACATCCTCTTCCTCCACTCCCATACCCACTACACCTACCCGTCACTCTCTTTCCAAATTTCTTTTCCTTGCCAACCTTAACCTCTTTCCAACAACTCCCCCACCCCGTCCATCTCATAAGACTGCAATCAGCACCTCAGCCACCACCAAACCAGGACCTATCAGGACTGTTGTCCAAGGACTGTGGAGTCCCCCACCCTCAAGGGCAACAACTCCGGCGAGGAGCCAAGGCACGCCCAGCCCACCCCCGGAAAAGCACTTCCGTCTGGAAGTGGGGTGCCACCTGGCACACCGCCAAAGGGGTCAAAGGGCCACAGACGACCAGGGAAGGGTGGGAAGGGCAGCAAGCCCGACAAGTCAGGCAGCAGGCCAGCTGCCCAGGAGTGCCCCACCAGCCCCCTCCCAGGTGTGCAGGAGGACACCCAGAGGCACGGTACGGCAGCCCAGGAGGGCCCCGCAAGCCAACGGACAGATGGGCAGGAAGGCCCTGCCAGCCACATGCCAGGTGGCGAGTGACACCCATGCCTGGGCCGGAACCGCTGAACTGGGCCCTTTCAAACAAGCACCGCTGAACTGGGCCCTTTCAATCAAGCACCGCTGAACAGGGCACCTTCATCACAAGCACCGCTGAATTGGGCCCCGCTGTCTCAAGCACTGCTGAACAGGGCACCGCCGTCTCAAGCACCGCTGAACTGGGCACCTTCATCACAAGCACCGCTGAATTGGGCCCTGCCGTCTCAAGCACCGCTGATCAGTGCACCTTCATCTCAAGCACCGCTGAACTGGGCACCTTCATCACAAGCACCGCTGAATTGGGCACCGCTGTCTCAAGCACCGCTGAACAGGGCACCGCCGTCTCAAGCACAGCTGAACAGGGCACTGCCGTCTCAAGCACCGCTGAACTGGGCCCTTTCAATCAAGCACCGCTGAACTGGGCCCTTCATCTCAGGCACCGCTGAACTGGGCCCTTCATCTCAAGCACCGCTCCGCTGGGCCCTTCATCTCAAGCACCGCTCCGCTGGGCACCGCCGTCTCAAGCACCGCTGAACTGGGCACCGCCGTCTCAAGCACCGCTGAACTGGGCCCCGCCGTCTCAAGCACCGCTGAACTGGGCCCTTCATCTCAAGCACCTTTCCGCTGGGCCCTTCATCTCAAGCACCGCTCCGCTGGGCCCTTCATCTCAAGCACCGCTCCGCCTGGCACCCCCGTCTCAAGCACCGCTGAACTGGGCACCGCCATCTCAAGCATCGCTGAACTGGGCACCTTCATCACAAGCACCGCTGAATTGGGCCCCGCCGTCTCAAGCACTGCTGAACATGGCACCTTCATCTCAAGCACCGCTGAACAGGGCACCGCCGTCTCAAGCACTGCTGAACAGGGCACCGCCGTCTCAAGCACCGCTGAACTGGGCCCTTCATCTCAAGCACCGCTGAATTGGGCCCTTCATCTCAAGCACCGCTCCGCTGGGCCCTTCATCTCAAGCACCGCTCCGCTGGGCCCTTCATCTCAAGCACCGCTCCGCTGGGCACCGCCGTCTCAAGCACCGCTCCGATGGGCCCTTCATCTCAAGCACCGCTCCGCTGGGCACCGCCGTCTCAAGCACCGCTCCGCTGGGCCCTTCATCTCAAGCACCGCTCCGCTGGGCACCGCCGTCTCAAGCACCGCTCCGCTGGGCACCGCCGTCTCAAGCACCGCTCCGCTGGGCACCGCCGTCTCAAGCACCGCTGAACAGGGCACCTTCATCTCAAGCACTGCTGAACTGGGCACCGCCGTCTCAAGCACCGCTGAACAGGGCACCTTCATCTCAAGCACCGCAGAACTGGGCACCGCCGTCTCAAGCACCGCTGAACAGGGCACCGCCGTCTCAAGCACCGCTGAACAGGGCACCGCAGTCTCAAGCACCGCTGAACTGGGCCCTTTCAATCAAGCACCGCTGAACTGGGCCCTTCATCTCAAGCACCGCTGAACTGGGCCCTTCATCTCAAGCACCACTCCGCTGGGCCCTTCATCTCAAGCACCGCTCCGCTGGGCACCGCCGTCTCAAGCACCGCTGATCAGGGCACCTTCATCTCAAGCACCGCTGAACTGGGCACGCCGTCTCAAGCACCGCTGAACATGGCACCGCCGTCTCAAGCACCGCTGAACAGGGCACCGCCGTCTCAAGCACCGCTGAACTGGGCCCTTTCAATCAAGCACCGCTGAACTGGGCCCTTCATCTCAAGCACCGCTGAATTGGGCCCTTCATCTCAAGCACCGCTCCGCTGGGCCCTTCATCTCAAGCACCGCTCCGCTGGGCACCGCCGTCTCAAGCACCGCTCCGCTGGGCCCTTCATCTCAAGCACCGCTCCGCTGGGCACCGCCGTCTCAAGCACCGCTCCGCTGGGCCCTTCATCTCAAGCACCGCTCCACTGGGCACCGCCGTCTCAAGCACCGCTCCGCTGGGCACCACCGTCTCAAGCACCGCTCCGCTGGGCCCTTAATCTCAAGCACCGCTCCGCTGGGCACCGCCGTCTCAAGCACCGCTGAACTGGGCCCTTCATCTCAAGCACCGCTGGCCCATTGGCGGAAGGGGCAGGCCCGCATCTGTGTCGGGCAGGGCTGCATGAAGCACTCTGGTCACTAGTCCCCCTCCAGTACCAGTGGAGACTGTTATCCACTTGAGAGACTGTGGCTTTGCACTCCCCAGGATTGGACAGTGGGCAAGCCACCCACTGTAGAGACTTGTGAGACTGTGGCTTTGCACTCCCCAGGATGGGACAGTGGGCAAGCCACCCACTGTAGAGACTTGAGAGACTGTGGCTTTGCACTCCCCAGGATATGGCAGTGGGCAAGCCACCCACTGTAGAGACTTGTGAGACTGTGGCTTTGCACTCCCCAGGATGGAACAGTGGGCAACCCACCCACTGTAGAGACTTGTGAGACTGTGGCTTTGCACTCCCCAGGATGGGACAGTGGCCATGGAGGCCCCTCGTGGATCTGGCGTCGTGTACTCATGTGGCTGAGGTGCCCCCCCTTCCCTTCCCCCTGAGGTGCCTGTAGTTTTTCTATCTGATGCCCCTGCAGTGTTCTCTCCGTTGGTGTCAGGTGTCTTGTGTGGGCCTTGCCCATGTGATTTGGGCCCAGTGGTCCACGGACAATGACAGCTAGAATTATCAGACTTTTAATATTTATGCATATATTAGTTTTAAATGTGTGATATTTTTATAAGGCAATGATCCAATATATTCGACTGTTTATGATCTATTCCTTTTGTCTTTGCATTCTTTCGGGGGGCTTGGGGGTTGTAACAGTGATGTATTGCTATGCATTGATGTGTGTGTTGTAAAGGGTGGGGGTGGGTGTGTCGCGTATGTGTGTCCCCGTAATATTTTCTCCTCCCCCCTCCCCTGTGTCGTAGGTGCAGTACTCACCGTTGTCTTCTGCGCCGGCGTTCGTGCTCCTGGTAGAGGAGCAGGAATACAATAGCTGGTAGGATGTGTAATTCGGGTTCCATGCTGTCCAGATTCCTCGTGGGGTGTATGGAGGTGAGCGTTTTCGGTTTGAAATGTCTGTTTCCGCCATGTTTTTATCGGCGGGGCTACCGCCCCGGAAAAGGTGGCGGATTGGTGGGTTTTGATAGGGTGGGCGGTACATTGTCTCCCGCCTGTCTGTTGGCGGTGACCGCCGCGCTGTTTGTTTGTCCCGCCGTGGCGGTCGGAGTGTTAAAGTGGCGGTCTCTGTTGGCGGTTTCCGCCAGGGTCAGAATTCCATTTTTTTAACCGCCAGCCTGTTGGCGGGTTAGCCGCCGCTTTAACACCGACCGCCAGGGTTGGAATGAGGGCCATAGCGTGCACAGAGTCCAAGAGTTCCCCTTAGAGATTGACAGTGGCAAAATTAAATAATACTAATGCTCTATTTTGTGGTATTGTGGTCGAGCAGTAGCCTTATCAGAGGATGCATTTGTTGTACACACAGAGGCAATAATTGAAGAATACACACTCAAAGACTTAACTCCAGACCAATAGGTTTTTATAGAGAAACATATATTTTCTTAATTGATTTCATAACTACAAGATTCAAGATTTGAGGTAAGTACATAAAATGCAAGGTACTTCACATAGGTAAGTATAGAACTTTGATTTAAGACAGTAGTGCCCACAGTTTTGGTTAAATTGGCAATAAGCTAAAAATGACGCTAGGCTGGTTAGAGTAAAAAAAAATGACTCTATCCAGATTAGTGTCATTTTATGGCGCTAAACCTATCATGCCACTTGACTCCTGCCTTAGAAAAGCAGGAGTCATGCCCACCACCCCAATGGCCAGCACAGGGGACAAGGGTCCCCTGGGCATGGCCATTGCACCCTGTGCCATGTATGGGGCCCATATCTGGCCCCCCTATGGCATTATAAAGAAAAAGGCCCGTCTCCCTCCCGTGCACAATTTTTGCACGGGAGGATAAATAAGGGGCAAGGGTCTTAGAGTCATTTTTTGGCTGGTAACGCCTACCTTGAATCTCATTGATGCATGGTAGTTTTCCGCAGGCAAAAAATGATGTTAGACCGGTCTAGCGTCAAAATATAAATATGGAGTTAAGTTTGTGCTGAGATAGCGTAAAAACAATTACGCTATTTCAGTGCAAACAGAGTATGAATATGCCCCTCAACATTTCTACTTTTTAGGCTCCTTGTATCCTATAGAATAGAAAGTATGTAAGCTGTTAGCTTCTCTTTCCCACCGTAACAACAACAATTGCCTATCTTTAACTCCTCTCATCATTAACCAATGAATACAAGATAAGTTGTGCCAGGTTGTAAGTTCTTTTTCACACCTACTGAGAAGTTGACAATACTGATATTGTCCAAGGACCTTCCCACCCTCTTCTCTTCCGTCTCCTTACTGGTTAGCTTGTATTCCCACCTACTTTGCCACATATTGGCATCATGGTGCTAGTGCAGGTGTATTAATAAATATTATTAATGAATGTTCATGTATTCTTAATAAGGGGTTTGTGTAGAAAATATAATAATGTAGAAAAATAATGCACGCATTTGAAAATGTGATTATAAAGAGTGGCCGCTAATGTTCACAAAGTGTACTTACTAGTAAATTAATATTGTGAAATGTTGAATATAGGTTTGACTAATGTAGTAATATGTCATATTAAGGGTTATGCATTATACTCTAGCTTTATTAATTGTAGGCCTTAACTTAGCAAATGTCTTTGCCGAGTTGCCATGCCTCATGTCAAAACTGTATTTTTCAACGTTTAATAAATGGCTGTCCTAGAGAGTTAAACTGTGATTTTCATTTTGCATTGTTTAAATGTGCTCACAACAGAAGGTTCTCAGGAGAACCGAATGCTCAAAGATGCTGTTCTTGCTAATGTAATATTTTGTGTGTAATGCGTGTGAGACTGACTTTCTCAGGAGGAGAACAATGGAGATACTGACTGGAGTGGAAGCTGCAACAATATTGTTACCTGAAAAGCCAGATGATGAGGACATTCAAGACAAAGCAATCAACGACATGTGAATGGAGTAATGGTATGATACATAGATTTTGAATTTTAGTTTTATTGGACAAAGTGTGAACACGCGATAAAGTGACCAATAGGGATTTGGGAAATAGTTTTAGTAGTTTTAATTTAACAGAACTGTATGGGAAAGGGACAGCTCATTCTTGCCCATTTTACGTCCTGACAAAGAGACAAGCTTAAATTTACTGCTTATAGACTTAGCATTTTCTGATCACTTGATGCTAGTTTGACGATACCTTGTTGATCGACTGATGTCCTGACGACGAAGACTGACTCTCCTTGATGATCCTCACTGAGGATAGGTATTAGGAATTAGACCTGATCATCATGCATATTTGCTTTTCCTTTCTAGATACCAACTGCATTGTTTTGATAGAGCCATAGTTAGATGTTTTTCCAAATGTTGTGTTACTAAATTGTTTTGCATGAAACCCAGCATGCTGATGCTAATCTGGTGTTAGTTAAGGATCCTCACTAATGAAATTCTGCTAATAGGGAATAATGTTTGATGAATTTCTCTGCTGAATTCGAATGTATGTAATCGCTCTGACACAGTTGACTTTGCACTGTAACCTTAGACTGCGTTGTAGTTCAAGCTTTGATTAGATTATGTTTCTTCTGCCGCTTTGGACAGCCAGTATTGTTTCTGTATCTATTTCATTTGATTTTGAGATTAATCTACATGACCTTAGCATTGTTAATATGGGGAAATAAATATTTTAATTTTCACTAAAAAGTGTGGTTATTCATGACTGAAAGGTCAAGGCGCGTGACAATTACTGACTCCATTGATTATTATTGTTATTGATTGTTGTTGATTATTGATATTGTGTACTGGTTATTGATTATGTACTGGAGCTATGGATAGAACATATTAATCAGGACGCAATACACCTAAAGATATACCAAGCTTGACGGCAAACAGCCCTCTCTCTTTTCTTGCTGCTCATAGTCAAGATAAGTATATCTTTTTGCGTTCTATTTTACAAAAGCGTTTAATGTTTATAGTATTCTTCCTGTATTCATTTTATTGTAATTTTGCAGCACGTTCATGCGCTCACCCTGGTTCACCGTCTTCCATTTAATACTGCCTTTTTTCCCCCTTCTGAGTGCTTATCATTCGACGCGACCGTTCGGCTCGCACATACCATGCTTCTGCCCTTCTTCCTCCTTCCAACGTTCTAATACAGACGCGTTCCCTAACTTGTCTCTGTCGCGCTTCTGATTATCGCGTCTTCTTTCACTGAAAACGTGCAGCATTTAAAAAGCAATTTTTAGCTTTTTTTCCTCACCCGGACTTCTCTTCGCTCTTTCCGGTTCTTCTGTAAGCTCACCACCCTTCACTAAAGACCTACCGGAGGTGTGGCTTTCTATATTTAAGGCATTTGGTTGGCAAAGACTTTGTGTGACACACACACACCTCCTCATAAACCCTCCCTCTCCAAAATTAACCCTTTTTTTACCAGTTTCTTCTAGTTTTTCCAACTAAATTGATTTTTCCTCATTTTTTGAAGGTAACAATGATTCTGAAGAGGCCTGTACAGATAATTTGAATACATTTATTCAATCCTCAGTGGCAAAGGCAGTTTCTGCCTCTATGTCTAAATTTTCAAAACAAATCAAAAATACTGTTTCATCCTGTCTTTCACAATCGCAAATGGCCCAGTATGCGGGGGAAAGCAGAAAGAGCAAAGCCTCGGAGGCTTCTATTACTAATCAGTCCAATGCCTCTTCTGCGCTTTTGAGCAGTGAGTCTAACTCACACAGGATGGAGGGCGGAGTTCCTCACAGGCCTCCTATCTTGGAGGGGAAAAATTATTTGGGTTCAAAGAGTAAAGCAAAATCAAAACATGTACTCACAACCCACAAGATTGTGATAGACAATATAAAGGACACTGCTGATGACATGGATGACATTGAGTCCGATAAAGATTTAGCCGATATCAGTAATTCTGGTTTTTGGATTGGGCCTCCTTCCAAAGAAGTCAAACTAGCATCAAGTGATCAACTTACTACTCCCCTCCTAGACGCTGAAGGCAATCCGATGTTTGACCCCAAATTAATCCCTCACCCTAATTCCACGGAGTAGCTGCCTCTGTTCACGTCGCAGAATATATTACAGCCAAATTACGTCTACCACTAGAAAAAACAAGTGCGCTCCACACCCTCCATTGACTCTTCCATGATAACCTTCTTCTCCAAGTTCGGGAAAGACCCACATAAAGGGGTAGACAGAGCTTGGTCAGTCTGCCAGAACAAAGTCCTAGACATAGGGGGTCATTATAAACCCTGGCGGATGGTGTTAAAGCGGCGGTAAGACCGCCAACAGGCTGGCTGTCTTTTTTTTAGTATTAGTGGAGATGACCGCTGGGCTGGAGACCTTGGTCTCCAGCCCGGCGGCCGTCACAATACCGCCACCGGTATTTTGACCCGGCTTACCGCCATGGATTTCCAGCGGTAGGAACCGCCATGAAATCCATGGCGGTAAGCACTATCAGTGCCAGGGAATTCCTTCCCTGGCACTGATAGGGGTCTCCTCCACCCCTCACCCCCACCCCAACTCCCTCCCCTACACCCCCCACCACCCCTGCCACCCCCCAAAGGTGGCAGGGCCCCCCTCCCCACCCCAACCCCCAACATCACATAACTCACACACACACGACACGCACGCAGGCATCACCAACACACACACGCACACACACCGACATACATGCCTACATCCACACACTCAGACAGACACGCACACCCATATACAGACATACATGCACACAGACATACATACAGACATACACGCACTCATTCCTAAAACACGCAACACCCCCGCAAGCATACACAGACGCACACCCCCATGCACCCACACAACACACAACACCCCCCCACCCCCCTCCCCTAACGAACGATCGACTTACCTGTTCCGACGATCCTCCGGGAGGGGACGGGAGCCATGGGGGCTGCTCCGCGGACACCACACCGCCAACAGAATACCGCCGCGCCGAATCACAGGACGTGATTCGCTGGGCGGTGTTCTGTTGCCGTGGCGGTGGAGGTGGAGCAACCTCCACTTCCCCGCCGCCCGCCAGTATGGCTGTTGGCGGCTCTCCGTCGGAAAAAGGACGGAGAGTAGCCAACAATCATAATACGGCGAGCGGCAAACCGCCACTACTGGCGGTCTTTTGCACGGCAGTCCTTTGACAGTCTTGTTAAAAGACCACCGAGTTTGTAATGACCCCCATAGTGAGTTCTTTAGCCCGTATTTTTGACATGGCGGAATGCGACAGACTGAATAATGATTCTATAGATCCGGAAGAACTCTCCCTCTGGATTCAATGAGCCTTCTGTCTTCTTGGCAATGCCAACTCTGCCATGACTCACGAACAACGAAAAGGACTTCTTCTTAAATTGGACCCTAAACTGGCAAACCTTGCCGCTATGGATCCAGGTCCTAAAACAGACAAACTTCTATTTGGAGATTCCTTTATTAAGGAAATAGGCAGATATGTCACAAACTTCGCTTCTTTGGATGAAGGGCAGCAATCTCTCGAAAAAGTTTTTAATGCGCAGGTTTTTGCCAGGGCCGGTAGAGGAAGGGGTCACTTTACCGGACGGTATGCCAGATATCAAGGCTACAGAGGCTCCTTTAATACACAACAACAAGACTGCAAACCGCAATTCAATCCCTACTGATCCAGAGGCTTCAGGGGCAGGAACTAGCGAAATTCCAAATCCTATACTCCCACAGGTAAGCCAATTTTCTGGCCATCTTTCTATAGGGGGTCGTCTAACGTTTTTTCTCCACAGGTGGAAAGAGATTACTTCAGACCCTTGGGTTCTCAGCACTGTCAAAGGTTACTTGATAGAGTTCTACGACACCCCCTTTCAATTGTCCCGTCCTCTTCCTCTCAAATTATCAACAGACATGGCAGCCCTTGTCTCCTCCGAAATCCAAGCCCTTCTCCGCAAGCGAGCCATTCAACCTCTCCAACCCCATCACTCAAGTTTCATAACTTCCATATTTCTGGTAGACACAAAGGGGGTTATTACAACTTTGGAGGAGGTGTTAATCCATCCCAAATGTGACGGATATACCACCAGCCATATTACGAGTTCCATAGGATATAATGGACTCGTAATACGGCTGGTGGTATATCTGTCACTTTACCGTCACTTTTGGGACGGGTTAACACCTCCTCCAAAGTTGTAATAACCCCCAAAAACAGAAAAATCAGACCAGTTATAAATCTCAAACAGTTCAGTCAATTTGTTGTTTATCGCCATTTCAAAATGGAAACAATTTTGCATCTCAGAGATTCTCTACTATTGAACGACTGGATGGTCCGTCTAGACCTTCAAGACAATTATTTAACAGTACCCATTCATTACTCTCACAGTAAATTCCTTCAGTTCCAATGGCTCCACCAAACCTATCAGTTCACTTACCTACCTTTCAGTCTTTCTTCAGCTCCCTGGGGTTTCACCAAGTTAATGAAACCAGTTGTAGCCCATCTCAGAGCTCACAGATTCAGATTAATAATTTACCTAGACAACATCCTTCTTATGCATCAAAACATGTCCACTCTTCGCTCTCAACTATCTTACACCATTTCTCTCCTCTCAGATCTAGGTTTTGTAATCAACAATGAAAAATCTGTCCTCAATCCATCGCAAACCATGGAATTCCTAGGATTTCTAGTGAATTCCGTTCAAGGCACTCTTCAACTCCCAGACTCAAAAATAAAATCCATCAAATCGGTGATAATCCTCTCCTTATGGCAGACTTTTCTCTCCCTAAGGTCTCTTGCAAGAATTGTAGGTCTTGTTTCCTCCTCGATTCAAGTGATCTTCCCAGGTCCCCTTCATTACCGAGCATTCCAGAGATGAAAGATTCCGCATCTGCACAAAGGTCTTGCTTATTCAGATTACAACCTCCTCAATCACGAATCCCATGCAGAACTTCAATGGTGGCTAGATCACCTGGAAGCCTGGAACGGCAGGACTATCTTTGCATAAGCCCCAGATCTTGGGTTAGAATCCGATGCAAGTCTAACAGGTTGGGGCGCAAGGTGTGGTCAAATATTGACTGGAGGCACATGGTCCTCTCAGGAGTCTTCATTGCACATCAATTGTTTAGAGGTGCTTGCAGGGTCTTTTGCAATCAGAAGCTTTACCAAGGACAAAGTGATTGCTCAGTCCTCCTCCAAAAGGACAACCTCTCCACGTCAAATACATAAACCATCTCGGGAGTACCAGATCCAAACCTCTAGCCGAATTAGCCAAAAGCTTCTGGAAATTCTGCCTTCACCGAAAAATCTCAGTTCAAGCTGAATATTTGCCAGGTTCTCTCAACTCAGTGGCAGACTGGTACTCGCATCATCTCTCCGATTCCAGTGGTTGGTAGCTTCATTCTTCTGTCTTCAATTTGATCCATCACAAATGGGGTCCCTTTCAAATAGATCTCTTTGCGTCTCGTCTCAACTTGCAACTCCCTCAATTCTTCTGTTGGAGAACAGTTCCTCAGGCACTAGCTACCGATACCTTTCTTCAAGATTGGTCTCACTCAACAAATTATGCATTCCCTCCTTTCATTATGATCAACAGGGTCTGTGCACAAGTACGGCATCAGAAAGCCACCGTAGTGCTTATAGTCCCAGTTTGGCAGTCCCAAGTTTGGTATCCTCCACTTCTCAAATTATCAATCGACTTCCCCGTCCTTCTCCCATCCTTCCCATCTCTTCTTCTCAATCCCCAAGATCTTCCTCACGATCTGATCCTCAACAAATCCCTCCTTCTATCAGCCTTCAAAATGTCAGATCTTCTCATCCTATCCAGGAATTTCACTTGAAGCTTCAACCTATATTAAAAACTCCTGGGCCCCAGTTACATCCAAAGCTTAGAAGTCCGCCTGGGCTATCTGGTCCAGCTGGTGTCTGGGAAAATCTAGTGATCCCTTTTCAGCAGACCTAAGCTTAATAGCTAACTTTCTTGCTTCCCAAGCTAGCTCTGGTAAATCCTACAGGACTATCAACCTGTATCGGTCAGCCATTTCCCTTCACCATCCCTTCATAAACGGTAAACCTGTAGGGGAACATCCTATTATTTGTCGACGTCTAAAGGGAGTAAAATTTTCCAATCCTCCTCTTCCTAAATATACTGTTTAATGGGATCCTTGTTCTACAAATGTTTCTATCTTGGCAAGATAATGACTTGTTGTCACTAAAAATGCTTTCTGCTAAGTTAACAATGTTGCTATGCCTAGTCTCTATTAAACATCTTTCTGATGTCAAAGCTCTTGATATTTCTGCTCGCCACTTTACCCCTACAGGCGTTCTTTTCAATGTTTCTAGATGTACAAAAACTAATATCTCTTCTGTGTTCTATCCTTTTTTCCCCAAATATCCAAAGGTACGTGTGGGTAACTGTTTAAAAGTGTATGAACAAAACACAATTGATCTTAGAACGTCTTCAGCCACCCAACTTTTAATTTCCTTCAGGAAACCCTATAAACCAGTTTCTTCCCCCACTTTGGCCCACTTTGGCTCGTTAGATCAAATGGATTATGTCACTTGCAGGTATTGACACCTCCAAGAGGTGCTATGGCGTCCAAAGCCTTCTGGGCCAGTTCCCGTTTAGAAGACATTCTGAGATCAGCAGATTGGTCAAATGACGTTACATTTCGTCCCTTTTATTGTAAACCTGTTAATACTGCATCTTCAGTAGTAATTGATATGCTTTAAACAAGCATAATAGGAGCCTCAGGTCTTGTCATAAAATGTAGATTTTCCAAATAATTTATGATGGAAAGTTTTAATTTTATTAAAGACACAGAGGCAGGTATTATCCCACCGCATTTACTCTAACTTTGTTTTTTGTATCCCCCCTTTTAGTCTCTACCAATGCTCCAGCATCTACCTCTAGATAAAGCACCAAGTTAATTTAACATCTCAAAGCTCACCTTTTGTCAACCAATGTTCCCGTTGGATTGTCATCTTCTTCTCTCCATCAAGGATACGCCTTCATTTTCTCTGGACTGGCTTCAAGACTGGTTTGCTCTAATCTTGGCGGCCTGTATAATTGCTTGCATATTTCCAGTGTTTAAATCCTTCTAATGACTTTCTTGCAGAAGAAAAGAGGGCTGTTTGCAGTCAAGTTTGGTATATCTTTAGGTGTATTGCGTCCTGATTGGCCCTTTCTTCCTCTTTGTTTCCCATTGGTAGCTTGTTCTGCTACACTTATGGGATTGGTTATTGTTCTTGACTGCAGCTGCTATTGTAAATAAAGCAGGAAAAGTAAGCATAATACTCGCCTCCGTGTCTTTAATAAAATTAAAACTTTCCATCATAAATTATTTGGAAAACCTACATTGCGAGTCAAAAGGTTCATCGACCTATTCGTGTCCCCTTGTAAATTTACTTATTAAGGTCAGACGCGCTAACAATGATTATTGCCCCCACTACAGTTCCTGGGTCATGGCAGGACACTTTATTGACATTAAATACTATGCTGTATCAGTAATGTTACAATACATAGCTATTTAAATAGGACAGAGGAAATGGGTCAGCTTGGGACCCAATGTGACTGAATGATCCCAAAGAGATTCTATAACAATAAAGTCGAAATTGAATTAAGGCCCAAATGTAAACAAATTTAATTTGCAATATTTATAACAAAGAGCCAGGTAGCAAAATAGTGTGACAAAATAGAGCGAGTACTCTTAGTGCAATAGAGTGTATGAAAATGACAGTAACTTTGTCAAAATAATCCGGTATTTTCCCATCTATCAAGCAGCCATTGAGAGTTATCTAACAATCTGAAACTGTGAAGTTGAGAGCGTTTCGATGCCAGTAGCAGAGTTGAGCGAATCGTCCTTAAAATAAAACTCATAAATGGAAACCATCAACCAGTGTGCGGAGACAGGACAAACGAAGCAACCCACACAAACATATTAGTTTCAAAGAACCATAAATATTGATGAAATGCACAATCAAAAAGGCAGTTCTAGGGATCCTGGATTAGATATATTAAAATTGCATTGTATGGTTGTATTACTGCACGATTTATACGGTAAAACGACGAAAAAAGATAAGCAGAAGGGGCAGGGGTGTACTCAATACTTTCACTTGAAAGCAGTTTTATCTCTTTGTGGTAGCTAATGAAGGAAAAATAATTTATTTTTAAAATGGTTTGCAGCATGGAGTGGCTGCCTTCACAATCCACCGACTGTACATTAACACGATGAACATGTGTTCTAATAATACCTGGTTTCCTAAACGGCAGGATTTCAATCTATAGTTTTGCCACAATAGAAACAGAGCAAGTAATATATGTGTAAGGTGCGCATCTCATCTGATGGTGAAGCCCTTAACCTTTTCAAGCTATAAATATTTAAAACATCTTTCATCAAATTCAATTTGATTCTGCCTTCAAAATTATTCACATTCAGAAATCAATATACTTCTACCAGAGCTGTGTACTCTCATTTCCAATTTTCATAAAGAGCAAATCCAGTAAGAATGCAACAGAATATATTACAAAAAAACTAAAATGAACACTGACTCACCGCAAACAATGAGAACAAAAAAATGTCCTCAAACTGTACTTAATAACTAAAATATAGTGAAGCAAGGATAGAAAGATACCAAATAGCACAAAAAAGTTATATTGGAGTACTTATGTGAATGTTTTCTATGTTGCTATCATTCACTGCGCGCCATGGCCTTGTCTGGTAAGTTGTTCCTATTGTTTCATAGAATCAGGATGTTTAAAATTAATCATCAAGATGTATGTCAAGATGACCACCTCTACTTTGCAGTGTGGAAGAAATTATGATAATTTTAGGTCTGGGATAATGACCTATTTAACAGTCACACTGGTCTCATGTTAGCTATAAAAGTATTAAATAAGAAATATGTGCATATGAATATAGATAGAGGAGCATTGGGTCAGCCCTTTTCATCCGTTGTGATCTGTTCATTTGGCATTCACACTTTACTTTCATCCACCACACTATATAACCTGGGACAATAGGTCAGCCCACTTCAACCACTGGCTCTCGTGCACCATGAGCTGACTCAACAGACCTCACCAAACGCCTTACCCAAAGAACCAGTGCTAAACACATGTCCTGTCATCACCCCAGAAGAAACCGCCACCAAAATGAAGTCCATCCACTCAGGGGCCCCATCGGCCTCTGCCCCCACCCCACCTACTCCAGAGAATTGCAACTTATCAGCGTGATGCTCATGCCCATTCTGAATGCCTCTTCCTCTTTCATGGCATTCCCAGATTCTTGGAACTGTCATCCCATTGCTGACAAAACCCTCTTCAGACCCTTCAACACTTACCAACTACAGAGCGATCTTCTTGCTACCATTCCCAACTAAGGTTTTAAGAAAATAATTACCAGACAACTCACTGAATTTCTCAACGACGACCAACTCCTAGACGCCACTCAGTCTGATTTCTGACCCAGCCACAGAACTGAAACTGCCCTCCTCGCTACTGCAGATGACATCCATGTGACTCTGGACAGAGGAGACACTGTGGCCCTCATCCTCCTGCACCTCTCTGCAGCATTTGACACAGTCTCCCACCCCATCCTCATCCAACATCTGCTTGATATCGGAATCCAAGATCACACACTTTGATGGATCTGCTCCTTCCTGAATGGAAAGATGCAGTCAGTCCGCCTGGTACCGTACAACTCGGATGCCTGTGACCACATCTGCAGAGTTCTGCAAGGATTTCTCTGAGCCCAACCTTCTTCATCACATACCTGATCCCTCTAACCAGCATAATTGCTCTCATGATATCAATGTTCTCTCCTATGCTGATGACACACAACTCATTCTCTCCCTCACAGACAGAGACCCAGTGCCTGCATCACATTCAATGCCTATAACTGAAATCACCCACTGGATGAAAGGCAACTGTCTGAAGTTGAACACTAAGATGACGAAAATCATGATGTTTAAGAAAAGCACATCATCTTGGGACTCCACCTGGTGGCCAACAGAGCAAGGGCCGGCACCCACCACCCACACCAAGAACTTCAAGATTGACAGGATACTCAATATGACTGCCCAAGTCAATGCCGTCACTGCCTCATGTTTTTAGACTGAAGATTCTGAGGAAGATTTTCAAATGGCTCCCCGACAGCACCTGGAAAAGTGTCACGCATGCCCTGGTCACAAGCATGCCGAACTACGGGAACACCCTCTGTGCTGTGATAAACAAAAAACTCACCAGAAGTGTGCAAATCATTCAGAACTTGACGGTCAAAATTACTTGCAACCTCCTACACCCCAGTTACATCACAAAACACCTGAAGGAGCTCCACTGGCTCCCATTCACATATGAACACAATTCAAAACTCCTCACCCACACTTTTAAAGCACTACACAATATCGGCCCAGCATACCTCAACAATCGTATCTGCTGTCACAAACCTTTCACACACTTTCGCTCGGCCATATTCCTACTTTCGCAAATATCATTTAACGGAAAACCAGATCCAGCAGTGGAGCCTTCTACTACATCGCTTCTAAAGCGTGGAACAACCTTCTACTAAATATAAGTACCTCTTCCTCACCTCTTGAATTCCACAAGAAGCTGAAGACCTGGCATTTCGAGTAACTCCACTAGGCCCTAGATGTACCTAGACTCACACCTGCTCAGTGCCAGGATACTCTACCAGGTGATAGAGTGCTCAACATATTTGCATAACACAACATGACATGAGTAAGAGCATTTTGCCTTATCACGTGCAAATCCAACAAACAATGTGTGCTGGGGCTGTTGGAAGAATCATTTAATTTAATGTTCTTTCATTTCATTGCTCTATTTATTTGTTGTAGCTTTGTTCTATGATCATAACTTGCAAAATTGCAAAACTGGCATTAAACAGCGCAGGCCAAGAATGTCCTCCTCGTCCTGCACAATGAAAGAATGCTACTGGCTGCCAATTAAGCAAAGAATAGCCTGTAAAACTCTGCACAGGTTTCAAGCTACTTCAGAGCAGGGGCACTTTAGGCCTGCAAAACAGAATGAAAAGATACGTTCCAAGGAGGAACCTCCGCTCAGCATTCCTGAACATTATGGTGGTCATTCTGACCTCGGCGGTAAAAGGCGCCTACCGCCGGTCAGAAATCCTCCATAATCCCGCCGCGGTCGCGGAAACCCGCCACGGTCATTCTGACCCGCAGAAGGCAAACCTCCGAAAATCCGACCGCCACAACAGACCGCCAGACCAGCGGTCGGCGGAAAGGTGGAGGTGACAAAACCTCCACCGTCACGCCAACAGAAATACGCCCATGCCATTACGACCCACGAATCCACGCGGCGGTCATTCAAACGCGGTATTCCATTGGCGGGACACACCGCCGCGGTCAGAATACACACAAACGAACAAAACCCAGCCACATTGGACGATTTGAATCCCACACACCTGATACACATACACACACCACTCCCACACACACAATACAATATAAAACACCCACCCACATCACCCACAAACCCCTACGCTAAAAAATTCGTAAAGAAGGCAAGAGCGAGACACCAGCATCCAAAAAATAACAGCCACAGCCACTCAACACCATCACCCACACACTATCCACACACAAAACAACACACACCACCACACTCAACTCACTTAAATACACATACTCCACCCCACACATCATACACACCACCCCATGGCACCCCAAAGACAACCCCGCTTCACAGACGAAGAACTCAGGGTCATGGTGGAGGAAATCGTTCGGGTAGAGCCCCAGCTGTTCGGCACACAGATACAATACACTAGCATTGCCCGGAGGACGGAGCTATGGCAGAGGATTGTCGACAGGGTGAACGCAGTGGGACAGCACCCCAGAAATCGGGAAGACATCAGGAAGCGATGGAACGACCTACGGGGGAAGGTGCGTTCCATGGTATCCAGGCACAACATCGCCGTGCAGAAGACTGGCGGAGGACCCCCACCTCAACCCCCACAATTCACATCATGGGAGGAGGAAGTCTTGAACATCCTGCATCCTGACGGCCTCGCAGGAGTCGGCGGAGGAATGGATACTGGTAAGTTGAAGCTTCAATACTGCTTCCCCCCCACCTGCATGCCAAATCATACCCCAACCCTCACCCCCATCCTCGAACCCCACCCTCACCCCCACCACCATCCTCACCCCCACCCTCACCCCCACCACCATCCTCACCCCCACCACCATCCTCACCCCCACCCCCAGCACACCTATTCCCCGCCAATGTCTCACCATCACAACCCACACATCCCAAAACCTAGGCCTGCATGCGTCCACTAAGCATGGACACCCATCACCAAAGCATGCCCAATGCATATACACATCCCCCCCACAAGCCACCCTCACCAAAGCCCCCACACACGAATGCCAGCACTTGGGGACACGAGAACCCACAGATACACCCATATGCCACACATTGAAACTATAACCATACCTCTATACCCCTGCAGGACCCGACCGTCAACACACCGCGGCGGAGGGGCCAGAATTATCCACACCCCCCACCCAAGAGGCCGTCAGCGATGACAGCAGCTCTGTCGACCTGGACACCGATGACCAGCCCGGACCATCGGGTACCTCTGGACAGTCGGTTCCCCTCACACAGGCACAGGCCACTACAGACCCTAACCCCTCTGGGAACACCAGCACAGCTCCCACCCAGCGGGCCCATGCCTCTGTCTCCAGGGCGCGTCAATCTGCGGTGTGTCTACCACTACAGGGCACCCAGGATAACCCACCACCCCAACAACAACAGGGACCTGGGGGCAGTGGTAGTGGGCACACCGGCCAGGGGGCAGAGGCCCAGGGAAACAGGGGAACTCGGAGGGCAGCTGTGCGACAGGGGGGGGAGGAGAGGCCCAGGGAACCCACTCTCCACGAGGTCCTCACCACCATCATGGGAGCATACAACCGCTCCCAGGAGACGATGGCGACGGTACTGGCCCGGTTCCAGGAGATCCAGGCGCTGCAGGAGGAACACTATTGGGGGTACAGGGAGGACATCAGAGCCATCAACACCACCCTGGTTACCATGGTAGGGCTGCTGCAGGACCTCGTAAACACCAGGGCGGACACTGAACAACACCCAAGGGCCCCTGCCACTAGCCTGGACCAAGAACAGCCAACCACCTCCGCCGGCGCTAGTGGACAGGAGGCCCCCGCACAGCAGCAGCCCAACAGACCCCCACCTCCTGCAGGAGAAGAACCACCCCGCAAGAAGGCCCTGAGATCTCGCAAGAAGACAGAGTAGGATGTCAAGACCCCCGCAAGCAATGGATACCACCTGATGTCATCCCACTGTCCCACATTGTCACCCTGTCCATCCTTGAACTGCCCATGCTCCATCTCTCCACAGGCCTCTGGACAATGCACCTGTGTGACTGTTACTCTGGACTCTGCCATGGACATTCCTTCACCATAGCCCCCACCCACTTGAAACCACCCATCCCATTTTGAGCACTGAAATAAACACCTATTTTGCACCAAAATATCTGGAGTCTGGCTGTGATTTCAATAGATTGTAATTGACATGACAGTGCAAATATGTCCTTGTACATGGTGAAGTCAACAAACAGCTGCCACAAAGCTGTAGTCCATGGGGAAACGAAGCACAGGACTCGTAGTGGGGACCCCAGATCTGAAATAGGGAGGGAAAAGCCAAAACTCAGTCATCATACACTGGGGCAAATAGACAGGCAGCAGAGATGCTGGAGAGTAGTTAACATTTACTAAATTATCTTTGAAATGTTACCTGTGTCCTATTGGAAGTACTGTTCAATGATTCTGTCCCTGTTGTCTGTTTCAGCCCCGTCGTCTTCCTCCTCGTCACTCTCCTCAGGTTCCACCGCTGCCACAACACCACCGTCTCGACCATCCTCCTGCAGGAAAGGCACCTGGCGGCGCAAAGCCAGGTTGTGAAGCATGCAGCAGGCCACGATGATGTGACACACCTTCTTAGGTGAGTACATTAGGGATCCACCTGTCATATGCAAGGAACCTAAACCTGGCCTTTAGGAGGCCAAAGGTGCGTTCGATCACCCTCCTAGTACGCCCATGGGCCTCATTGTACCGTTCCTCTGCCCTGGTCCGGGGATTCCTTACTGGGGTCAGTAGCCACGACAGGTTGGGGTACCCAGAGTCCCCCACTAGCCATACACGGTGTCTCTGTAGCTGTTCCATCACGTAAGGGATGCTGCTATTCCTGAGGATGTAGGCGTCATGCACTGACCCTGGGAATTTGGCATTTACATGCGAGATGTACTGGTCAGCCAAACACACCACCTGGATGTTCATTGAATGGTAATTTTTTCTGTTCCTGTACACCTGCTCCCTGTCTCTTGGGGGAACCAAAGCCACATGGGTCCCATCAATGGCACCAATTACGTTGGGAATATGTCCAAGGGCGTAGAAATCACCCTTCACTGTAGCCAATTCGCCCACCTCAGGGAAAATGATGTAGCTCCTCACGGATTTCATCAGGGCAGACAACACTCTGGATAACACCTTCGAAAACATGGGCTGAGACATCCCAGAAGCAATTCCCACGGTTGTCTGAAATGACCCACTTGCCAAGAAATGGAGTACTGACATGACCTGCACCAGAGGGGGAATCCCTGTGGGTTGGCGGATGGGGGACATCAGGTCGGGCTCCAGCTGGGCACACAGTTCATGGATAGTGGCACGGTTAAGACGGTAGGTCAGGATAATGTGGCGTTCTTCCATTGTCGACAGGTCCACCAGCGGTCGGTACACAGGAGGATTCATCCGTCTCCTCGCCCAACCCAGCGGACGGTGCCTAGGAAGGACAACATGGAGCACACAGTCAAGCAACCCACAGGTACGTACTCACAGCTAGCACAGTATACGATTCTCTATGCAGTGAATGGCGTGTCTGAGTGGCTATGCAAGGCCTAGGCCTGTGTGACGCAGTTGAAATTGAGCCATGTGGGCCCTGGAAATGGCGGCTGCCTGACCTGTGAAGTGTGACAATGGGATGTGAGGTCAATGCGCTGGCGTGGCACACCGCGGCGGGCGGCGGGCGAAGACCGCGGCGCAAAGCCGCATTGGTTAACATTGAAGCCTATGGGTTTCAGGAGCCAATGGCGAAGGGCGCCGGCGGTGGCGGGACGCACCGCCGCGGTACGCACCGCCGCGGACGTGACCGCCATTTTCTATCTACTTATCCACTTGCGACTTGAACTTTCACAGGAGAGGACCTATACTGCAAGTGTTGCTGTGACCTCGGTCTGGAAGGGACAATGGCTGCTGCACCTGGGGAAAGGGCCCCTGCCTTCACTGGAGAGGAGTTGGAGAAACTCGTGGATGGGGTCCTCCCCCAGTATGCGCTACTCTACGGTCCTCCAGACCAACAAGTGAGTTTAATTCAATCTGGATTTGGGGACACTGGCTGGCTTGGGGGCCTGGCGGGGGGCCTGGCGGGGATGGGGGGCATGTTGGGCCTGGCGGGGGGCATGGCGGGGATGGGGGGCATGTTGGGCCTGGCGGGGGGCCTGGCGGGGGGCCTGGCGGGGATGGGGGGCATGTTGGGCCTGGCGGGGGGCCTGGCGGGGGGCCTGGTGGGGATGGGGGCATGTTGGGCCTGGCGGGGGGCATGGCGGGGATGGGGGGCATGTTGGGCCTGGCGGGGGGCCTGGCGGGGATGGGGGGCATGTTGGGCCTGGCGGGGGGCCTGGCGGGGGGCCTGGCGGGGATGGGGGGCATGTTGGGCCTGGCGGGGGGCCTGGCGGGGATGGGGGGCATGTTGGGCCTGGCGGGGGGCCTGGCGGGGATGGGGGGCATGTTGGGCCTGGCGGGGGGCATGGCGGGGATGGGGGGCATGTTGGGCCTGGCGGGGGGCATGGCGGGGATGGGGGGCATGTTGGGCCTGGCGGGGGGCCTGGCGGGGATGGGGGGCATGTTGGGCCTGGCGGGGGGCCTGGCGGGGGGCCTGGCGGGGATGGGGGGCATGTTGGGCCTGGCGGGGGGCATGGCGGGGATGGGGGGCATGTTGGGCATGGCGGGGGGCCTGGCGGGGGGCCTGGCGGGGATGGGGGGCGTTGGGCCACTGGCAAGGAAAATGCTGACAAACTTGAACGTGGTATTTCTCCCTCCCTGTACGTGTCACATAGGTCCGCGCCCATGAGAAGATCGGGATTTGGCGTGCCATCGCCAAGGAAGTCCGGACCCTGGGGGTCCACCATCGACGGGGCACCCACTGCCGCAAGAGGTGGGAGGACATCCGCCGCGGGACCAAGAAGACCGCCGAGTCTCTGCTGGGGATGGCCTCCCAACGTAGGCGGGGTGCCTGCCGTCAACTGAGCCCCCTGATGTTCCGGATCCTGGCGGTGGCCTACCCTGATTTGGATGGGCGCGTGAGTGCAGCACAGCAGACACAAGGGGGTGAGTACAAGCATTATCTACTCTGTTGTCGCGCAGTGGAGGTGTCTGGGTGGGGGAGGAGGGCTGGGGGTCCCCCTAGGCCAGGGCGATATCTGTAGGCTGGGCACCCCCGTAAGCCCCTGTGTCCCCAGCCACCACCTTCAGTAGTTTGTCAGTACAGCCATCCCTGGGCCGTGTCATCCATGGGTGCAGTTGTCAACTCTAGGCGTGTAGGGCATGTTCCACGGAATGCGTAGCGGACCCCAAGTGCGCAACTTAGTGCAGGGGGCATCTGTGTCTGTCATGTCCGCTAACTGTACCGGTGATCCATGTACTCAATATCCCTTTATTTCTCTCCCCCCCCCCCTTTTTGTTTGTCTTTCTGTGCTTGTGTGCATCAGCATCATCAGGCGGAGGAGAAGTGGCATCGGGGCAGGAGGGAGCTGCATCTCACATGGCCCAGGAGGGCCATGCCACAGAGTCAGACTGGACCAGTGAGACGGAGGGCGAGGGGAGCTCCACGACGGGGACGACTGGACCCTGCAGCGACACGGACACGTCCTCGGAAGGGGGCTCCCTTGCGGGGGTGGCACCATCCATGCCCCCCGCCATTACAGGTACAGCCGCCACCCAGCGCACCATCTCCGCCCTCCCAGCAGCCCCTCAGCGTTCGCCCCGTGCCCGCTCTGCCAGGAAGCCGGGCATCTCCTTCGCCCCAGGCACCTCAGGCCCTGCCCCTGTTACCCCCGCTGCCCTCAGTGAGGAGGTCATTGACCTCCTCCGAACGCTCATTGTTGGGCAGACTACCCTTTTGAATGCCATCGAGGGGGTGGAGAGGGAGGTTCATCGCAGCAATGCGTACCTGGAGGGCATTCATTCGGGTCAGGCTGCCCATCAGCGATCGTTCCAGGCTCTGGCCTCAGCACTGACGGCAGCCATTGTCCCTGTCTCCTGCCTGCCTCTACTAACTCCCTCCTCCCAGTCTCCAGTTCCTCTGCCTGTCCCACCCACACCATCAGACCAGCCTGCACACACCTCAACACCCAAGAGAAGCTCATCCAAACATAAGCACCACAGATCACGCAGACATTCACACACGCAACATTCCGATGCAGACATGCCAACAGTCACTACCACCTCTGTGACCCCCACCTCCTCGTCTCCCTCCTCCCTCCCTGTGACGTCTACACTCACACCTCCATTCACCTCACCATCAGCCAGTGTTTCCATCACCAGCACACCCTCCACTCCAGTCCGCACACGTGCAGTCACCACCCCCACTGCCATTTACACGTCCCCTGTGTCCTCTCCCACTGTGTCTGTCACCCCCTCTTCCACACCACACAAACGCAGCCACCCACCCACCCAACAGCCATCCACCTCACGACAGCCTATCCCTCCTGCACCTGCACCCAAAGACAGCAAACGTGACTCACCTACAACCACATCCTCTCCCTCCACTCCCATTCCCACTGTACCTACCACTCTCCATTGTCCCAAGAAGCTCTTCCTCGCCACTACTAACTTCTTTCCTGACCCTGAGCCCCCCCCTCCTTCTCGTCGGGGTAAGAAGAGCACCTCAGCCACCACCAGCCCTGCAGCCCCCTTGACAAGGGTGCAGGGGTATTGGAGCCCGCCAGCCCGCATGTCTGGGTCTTTGCCCAGCAGCAAGGGGACAGCCAGCCCACCCCCTGGGAAGAGGAGCAGAAGGCGGAAGGGTCGCCGCAGGAGCCCGCCTTCTACATCCCCCCCGGACACCACCCAGAGACAGTCACCAGCCACAGCTCCAAAGGGAGGAAAGGGCCACAGGCCCACGACTAAGGAGGGCAAGGGCAGCAAGTCGGAGAGGTCAGGCAGCAGGCCTGCTGCCCAGGAGGAGCCCACAACCCCCATAGCCGCTGCCCCGGGAGGAACCGGCACAGCTGCCCCGGGAGAGCCCACCACCCCCATAGCCGCTGCCCAGGGAGGACCCAGCCCAGCTGGCCAGGAGGGCCCCACCACCCACAGCCCAGGTGGGCAGTGAAGGAGCACCATCCCCGCTGCCCAGGAGGGCACCACC
The DNA here is from genome assembly GCF_031143425.1 of Pleurodeles waltl. Classification (NCBI taxonomy): domain Eukaryota; kingdom Metazoa; phylum Chordata; class Amphibia; order Caudata; family Salamandridae; genus Pleurodeles; species Pleurodeles waltl. The sequence continues at coordinate 1,314,602,502 of NC_090445.1, read as the reverse complement.
AGGCAATTAGCAGTTGGCCATAGACCGGCCGCCGTCTCAAGAACCGCTGAACTGGGCCCTTCAAGGCAAGGACCGCTGAACTGGGCCCCGCCGTCTCAAGCACCGCTCCGCTGGGCCCCGCCGTCTCAAGAACCGCTGAACTGGGCCCTTCAAGGCAAGGAGCGCTGAACTGGGCCCCGCCGTCTCAAGAACCGCTGAACTGGGCCCCGCCGTCTCAAGAACCGCTGAACTGGGCCCCGCCGTCTCAAGCACCGCTCCGCTGAGCCCTGCCGTCTCAAGAACCGCTGAACTGGGCCCTTCAGGGCAAGAACCGCTGAACTGGGCCCCGCCGTCTCAAGAACCGCTGAACTGGGCCCCGCCGTCTCAAGAACCGCTGAACTGGGCCCCGCCGTCTCAAGCACCGCTCCGCTGGGCCCCGCCGTCTCAAGAACCGCTGAACTGGGCCCTTCAGGGCAAGAACCGCTGAACTGGGCCCCGCCGTCTCAAGAACCGCTGAACTGGGCCCTTCAGGGCAAGAACCGCTGAACTGGGCCCCGCCGTCTCAAGAACCGCTGAACTGGGCCCTTCAGGGCAAGAACCGCTGAACTGGGCCCCGCCGTCTCAAGAACCGCTGAACTGGGCCCCGCCGTCTCAAGAACCGCTGAACTGGGCCCCGCCGTCTCAAGCACCGCTCCGTTGGGCCCCGCCGTCTCAAGAACCGCTGAACTGGGCCCTTCAGGGCAAGAACCGCTGAACTGGGCCCCGCCGTCTCAAGAACCGCTGAACTGGGCCCTTCAGGGCAAGAACCGCTGAACTGGGCCCCGCCGTCTCAAGAACCGCTGAACTGGGCCCTTCAGGGCAAGAACCGCTGAACTGGGCCCTTCAAGGCAAGGACCGCTGAACTGGGCCCCACTGTCTCAAGAACCGCTGAACTGGGCCCTTCAGGGCAAGAACCGCTGGCCCTTTGGCAGACGTGGCAGGGCAGGATCTATCTCGGGAAGGGCTGCAGGATGTCCTCTGGCCAACTTGCCTCCTCCAGTGGCAGTGGGGTCTGTTATGGACTGTATGGACTGTGGCTTTGCTCTCCCCAGGATGGCCCAGTGGGCAGGCCACCCACTGTATGGACTGTTTGGACTGTGGCTTTGCTCTCCCCAGGATGGCCCAGTGGGCAGGCCACCCACTGTATGGACTGTATGGACTGTGGCTTTGCTCTCCCCAGGATGGCCCAGTGGGCAGGCCACCCACTGTATGGACTGTATGGACTGTGGCTTTGCTCTCCCCAGGATGGCCCAGTGGGCAGGCCACCCACTGTATGGACTGTATGGACTGTGGCTTTGCTCTCCCCAGGATGGCCCAGTGGGCAGGCCACCCACTGTATGGACTGTATGGACTGTGGCTTTGCTCTCCCCAGGATGGCCCAGTGGGCAGGCCACCCACTGTATGGACTGTATGGACTGTGGCTTTGCTCTCCCCAGGATGGCCCAGTGGTCATGGAGTCCCCTCGTGGATCTGGCGTCGTGTACTCAAGTGGCTGAGGTGCCCCCCCTTCCCTTCCCCCTGAGGTGCCTGTCCTATTTTCTTTCTGATGCCCCTGCAGTGTTCTCTCCGTGGAGTTCTTGTCGTGGGACTGGGCCTTGCCCCTTTGCACAGGACCCCTGTGATCCACGGACAGTGGTTGGACTACATTTAGTAGCTGTATATATTTTGTACATAGTTTATTTATTTATTGGGATTACTGGTGTACATATTTCAATATATCTGCCCGTTTATGATCTCTTCTTTTGGTCTTTGCATTATTTCGGAGGGGGGTGGTTTGTGGGTTGTGACAGTGATCTGTGGGAATGCATTGATGTGTGTGTTGTAGTGGGTGTGGGTGGGTGGCTGTGTGCCGGTAATCTTTTCCCTCCCCTGTGTCGTAGGTGCCGTACTCACCGATGTCTTCCGCGCCGCCGGGCGTGCTCCTGGTATATGAGCAGGAATAGGAGTGCGGGGATGACCTGCAACTCTGGCTCCATACTGCCGGAATCTCGCGTGGAGTGCGTAGAGGTGAGCGTTTTCCCGTTCGTAGTCTGTTTCCGCCGTGTTCTTATCGGCGGTGCTCCCGCCCCGGAAAAGGTGGCAGATTGGTGGGTCGTAATAGGGTGGGCGGTACTTTGTCTGCCGCCGGGCTGTTGGCGGGAACCGCCGCGCTGTTTGTTTGTACCGCTGTGGCGGTCGGAGTGTTAAGTTGGCGGGCTGTGTTGGCGGTTCCCGCCAGGGTCAGAATTGCATATTTTAGACCGCCGGCCTGTTGGCGGCTTGGCCGCCGCTTTATCACCGACCGCCAGGGTCAGAATGAGGGCCTATGTGCGTTGCTAAATTTAAAAAAACAAGACAGGGTTGCCGAGCTTTGAAACTGACCTTATAACACTTTAGGAAAGCCGATAAAACCTGGCTCTTTCCCATATAATCAGTATTCACTGATCTAGATTTTCTCAATAGCAGTATGATGCCCCTGTCTAATTGAAGGTCCAGCACCTGACTGCTAATTATAGTAAACAAAGACAGAAAGACCATGTTATAAAAAAATAGACAATTTTCTATAAAGCTCCATTTAAATCGTGCTTTGGCGTGATATAGTTATGTGTATTATGTATCTGACTTTATGCTTCTTGAGTAGTGACATAGTAAGGTTCCATGGTGACACGTCCAGGTTCCATAAGAATGTTGAGGGGACAAGGAGAGAGAGAGGTTGTTGGAGCTGGATGTATTTTTATAGGCTCTGTTGTTATGTAACTTGTTTTATAATTTAGTTATGCCAATAAAACTACATTGGCCTAACTCCTTAAGGCTACCTGATCAGTGACACCTCCTTGGGCCTTTACAGAATCTTAAAATGTGAACAAATGGCTGATATTTTTCTCATGGAAAAGTGGCAACCCTAGCTTAAACATGAATGCAGAGACCCTTGGTGACCCCTTTTTTTATATCAGCTTAACAGCAGGTAACAAGAAGCCAAAGAGGTGAACTTCAAAATCAGTGCAAAAGCTACAGTACTTCAGACATTTGCCAGTGACAAACAGAGGTTGTTCTGACCTAACTACCAGGATCTGTTAGAAAACATTGAAAACAATGAGGCAGAGCAATAGTAGAGCGGCTAGGAATATCAGGCAGAGATAAGTAGGCTGACAAAATAGAAACCAGTCTGTGGCGTATAGGGGGTTGTAAATAGGGCTATAACTTCAGGGCACAGTCAAGCAGAGTCCTTACTGACTGGTCCAACGAAACAGAAGGAGGGGCTCAGGGGTATTTTGAGTACAGACAGGGGGGAGATATAGACTCCTTACACCTTTCTTTAGTTCTAAGGTTCCCGCTGCCACTATTACCTGCTTATTTATTGGCATCCTTGTAGTTTATTTTCTTTCCTTCTCCCAGTTCCCGCTTCTTTGCAGATTTCAAATTGTTACCTGATCTGATTTCATCCTGCTTTGACCCGCCCAGTCACCTGTGATGAGTTGTTTTTGCTCCCTGGAGCGAGATTCCTGATACATTCTTAGACTTGCCAATTGCTATAATCCTTATACATTTCCAGTGGCAGCCAGCTCATATTTACAATGGGGGCAGACAATAAAAATAAAAGTTAAAAAAGGCACCTACCTGTAGGAGATCTTCTCTCCTCACATTGCATCTTCTCTCACAGCTCCGATGCGCGACGTCACAGGAAACAGGAAACTGCACGAGCCCGTCCCATGCTAGTAATCGGCATGAAACCAGCATCAGGATTGGTGGGAGTGGGCTCTCTCAGCACTCACCAGAGCGCTGGAGGCTGTGCCTTCTGTAACCCAGCTACCTTAAGACAGCTGGGTTACAGGTGATCAAAGTGTGCATGTGTGGCTGGCCGTCACAAGATGGCCTGCCACAGGGACATGCGCATTTTGAAACCTGTGCATAGCTCCCCAGCTGCCTCTCGGCAGCAGTTGCCATGGCCCCTCCTGACACTCGGTTCAGGACGGGGCGATGAAAAAAAATGGTAATAAACAAAGTTTATCATAATTTTTTTCAGTTTTGCAGGGCATTGTTTTGGTTGGATGATGCTCCTCCTCCCACGTGGAGGGGCCGCCCTTGTACGTTTCCTAATTCGTCACTGTTGCTTTTTTTTAAAAACAGTATGCAGTCTCCAAATGGTAAACTGTACCTTGATATAACTCACACCTCCAAATCTGTTACCTAAACTTCCCACGACCTAACAGTAGGTCTAGAGATCATATGCCCTATCAAAACCCTGGGTATTCCCAGGGAAGTCACCATTTCTGAAGTCTGGATGTCTGAATCGATTGTAGTGATTTGTCTCTCCATTACTATCCCTAGCACCATTTTCTGTGTTCAGTGAATGACTTCCTATGGTGAGAGGCCCAGGATTACCAGTCCAGTGAACTCTGATATCAATCTGCACTCACCTCCATGTGTGTATTGTAGGAAAGTACCCTCTTTTTGGCATGGATACCCCCACTTTTTGCCTGCTGTCAGTATGTTTTGACTGTGCTCACTTGGATCCTGCTAACCAGGACCCTAGTGACTGTGCTCTCGCCCTCTCAAATTACTTGCTTAGGACTTCGCACACCCCACAATTGGCATACTGGTGCCCCCATGTAAGTCTCTAGTATATGGTACCTAGGTACCCAGGACAATGGGACACCAGGGGATCCCCATGGGCTGCAGCATGTATTATGCTACCCATGGGAGCCCACATAAAATGTGTCTGCAGGCCTGCCTTTGCAGCCTGTGTGAAAAGGTGCATGCACCCTTTCACTACAGGTCACTGCACCAGGTCACTGTAAGTCACCCCTATGGAGGTCCTCTTAGCCCAGAGGACAGGTTGCAGGAACCTATGTGTGAGGACACCCCCGCATGAGCAGAGGTGCCCCCATGAACTCCAACTCCATTACACTGGACTTCATAAGTGTGGGAAGCCATTTTACCCGTGTCCAGGACATGGGTACCTGTGTCCAGCTACATAATGATAACTCCGAATCTGGGAGTGTTTGGTATCAAACACGTTGGAAGCATACCGCAATACTGTTGCCAAAATTGGTTGTATGATTCCAGCACTCTGGGGACTCCTTAGAGCAGTGGTTCCCAACCTTTTGACTTCTGTGGACCCCCACTTTATCATTACTGGAACCCGGGGACCCCCACTGACTCCTTATTGGAATCCAGGGACCCCCCACAATGAGTCATTACTGAAAGCTGGGGACACCTGTATGCTTTGAAGGGCACATTTGGTGCCCTCCTTTTATAAACCGGTTTGCACCAGTCAGGAACCCTCAGCCCCTGCTCTGGCATGAAACTGGACAATGGAAAGGGGAGTGACCACTCCCCTGTCCATCACCACCCCAGTGGTGGTGCCCGGAGCTCCTTCAGGTGGCCACCTGATTCTGCCATCTTGAATTCAAGGTGGGCAGAGGCCCCTGGGAGCATCTGAGTGACCAGGTCAGACAGGTGACATCACAGCCCCCTCCTGATAGGTGGTCACCCTGCCAGGTGACCAATTCCACTTCCTGGGCTATTTAGGGTCTCCCTCCAGGGTGGATCTTCATATTCAACATGCAAGATTCCAGCTGGACTCCTCTGCATTGTTTACTTCATCTCATGGCCACCGAGCTCCTTCCAGGAACTGTAACATTTTCCTGGCTGTGCATCCTCTGAGGGTGACAAGTCGTCAGCCTGCACAAGAAGCAAGAAAGAATCTCCCTTGGAGTGAAGGAGTCACTCCCCTGCATCCGCAGGCACCTACTGCAATGACGACCAGCTGTGTGGATCCTCTCTCCTCCAGAACTGCATGAATCTTGCATAACATGTGGTGGTCTAGAGTGGTCCCCTTGGTCCTCTCTACTAGCTGTTCAACTTGGGAGAACGTTAGCCCTTGCCTCTCCTTGCAGGACAGTATCACTGTACATCGTGACTCTTGCAGGTACCGAGGCTTGTTTGTTCCTTATCCGAGGGATCTTCATTCCGCATGTAGCCCCGGCCTCCAGCACTCTTTACTGCAAACCAGAGTCTCCTGCCTGCTGCTACAGTGACATGGGACTTCTCTCCCCGTATGCTGAGTGGTCCTCACTGCAACTCCTGTGCCTGCTGCCTGTGAGTTGCCTGTGGGAGCTGCATCCTTGTCTTCCAACTCTCCTCACTGCTGAGGGTCACCTGGGATTCCCCTCTTTGCGTTGAGTCTCCCTGGACCTTCCTGGTCCCCAGAAGCTCTGCAACACTTAGGGGGTCATTCTGACCCTGGCGGTAGACTACCGCCAGGCCAACGACCGCGGATGCACCGCCAACAGGCTGGCGGTGCATCCATGGGCATTCTGACCGCGGCGGTACTGCCGTGGTCAGAAACAGAAAACCGGCGGTGTCCCGCCGGTTTCCCGCTGCCCTGGGGAATCCTCCATGGCGGCGCTGCAGGCAGCACCGCCATGGGGATTCTGACCCCTTTACCGCCAGCCTGGCTCTGGCGGTTTTGACCGCCAGAACCTGGCTGGCGGTAATGGGTGTCGCGGGGCCTCTGGGGGCCCCTGCAGTGCCCATGCCACTGGCATTGGCACTGCAGGGGCCCCCTAACAGGGCCCCACCAAGATTTTCAGTGTCTGCCAAGCAGACACTGAAAATCGCGACGGGTGCAACTGCACCCGTCGCACCACTCATGGAAGGGGGTTTCCCGCTGGGCTGGTGGGCGGCCTTCTGGCGGTCGCCCGCCAGCCCAGCGGGAAACTCAGAATTACCGCGGCGGTCTTTTGACCGCGCAGCGGTATTCTGACGGCGGTACTTGTCAGAATGAGGCCCTTAATCTGCAAGTCTTGCCCTTTGCCAAGTCTTGTTGGTGGTTTTTCCACACCACTGACTGACTGCAACTCTTCTTCCGACGTGGGACATCATCTGCATCACTTCTGGAACTCTTCTTCTGCTCCTGTGCTGCATGGCTGACTCCCTGTCTTCACTGTCGTCCTGGTCCTGCATCTCCAGAAGGGTGGTGCTGGCTCCTGCCCCAACCGGACAGTCCAACTCAAGCTAGACTTTATCCCTTTCATTTGCAGGTCCTTTTCTGTCAGGATCCACCTTTGGTTTCTTACAGTCTTGCTTGGGTCTTGCACAGTCCTTTTCCAAAGTTTACCTGTGGGTTTGGAGAAAAACAGGTACTTACCTCTTCTCTCTTGGTCGCTGGGGGTGCACCCTGGTACTTATCTTTTGGGGTTACTAGTTCCTCCAGCTCCCCTCTACAGATTCCACTTCCTTGGGTGGGGAACGGACTTTCCTATTCCACTTACTTAGTATATGGTTTGGTCTCCCCCTAGTGTCTCTATTATGTCCTGTTATTTCACAGTTTTCTATTGCTTTCTATGCCAATCCCTGACCTCTAATGTGTATATAACAGTGTGTTTACTCACCTTTTAGTGGAGAATTGCCTATACAGTATTTTAGTAATTGTGTTATGTGTTACCATAATAAAGTACCTTTTTTTGGTAACATTGTGTGGTTCTTTCATGTGTGTAAGTGCTGTTTGATTGTGATAGTATTGCGTAAGCTTTGCATGTCTCCTAGATAAATCTTGGCTGCTCTTCCACAGCTACCTTTAGGGAACCCTGGCTTCCTAGACACTGCCTACATGCCAAGTGCATGGGCAGTGCAGGGCCTCCCCTGGGGCCTCCGGCACCCGTTCTCCACCAGCCTTTTCATGGAGGTGCTACCGCCATGAGAAGGCTGGTGGAGAACGAGATCGTAATCCCCAGGGCAGCGCTGTCTGCAGCACTGCCCTGGTGGAATAGGACTGCCACCTACCTCCAGACCACCAGGATCAGAGCTTGCGGTTCCTTGGTTGCCCAACTGCCAGGGTTGTAATGAGGCGTTCGGACTGCTGTATTGGCGGCGGTCCGACCTCCATCCGTGAGTCTGGCGGTCTGGTGACCGCCAGACTCGTAATGAGGGCCATAGTGTCTGATCTGCTGCACCACTGTCCCAATTTTCTTCACATTTTACAAGTGTTTCACTTTAATCTGACACATAACCTCAGGATGTGTAAAGAGGACATGCATGTTCTCTAGCTTCATTTGCTTTTGCTAATCGCCTGTTTCTAAGAAAATAAACTCTTTGGTAGCTCACACATGCCTTGCCAGAATACTTTGAGATTGTTCATTCCATTCATGTACATTTCTTCAAGCTCTCATTATAGAGTTTTGTTTCTTGTAAACGTCTTATAAACCTGCCTAATTTATAAGCCACGCTTTTATGTAGGTCTGAGATATTACCGTAGGGCTGCGATTACGGTGTGCAACGTGAGCCAATTGGGCCAGTGCAATTCGGATCTGCAGTTGCGTCACAGCACCGTGGAATTATGCGTTTTTGCCTCTGGAATTGAGCAGACCCAGAATAACTGGCTCATTCTCTCTATGGTTAGCTACAATTCTGCTCAGAGCAAGATATAAATGAGAGGGCTACTTATGCAAGTTGCATTGTGGGGTTTAGTGCGTGGAGTATGTGTTAGAGCAGGCACTGAAACTGGGAGGGAGAATTCCACACTCTGTTGCAGTGGCTTGGACAGAGGTCAGGGTGTCCATGTGCCCGCAACTTCTGTCTGGACCTACACTTCATTTGAACTGATGCCATTCCCACCCGGTAAAGTCACCCTGTGCTTCCTCACCTGTTAATTCCAGATGTGGGAATACTAGCACCCTTGTGGTTGGGTGGACGCGGTGCTTAATTTGACCAGGTGGTTGCTAGTAGATCTAACAACAGGCAATTATGGGGACCAGCACTTATTTTTCCTTTTTTGATATTTACTATTATTAAAAAAGAGAAAAACACACAAAGGGAAAAGAAGGAGGAAGTAAACGCATAAAAACTGTTACAAAAAGCGAAATCCGAAATATGCAAGAGTGAGATAAATTGGAAGGGGTTGTCTGGTAGTGGAATAAAGAGGCATAAGGCGAATTGAAGAATACACAGCCTTGTTATTTGGTGCACTGATATTTACTAGGTTGACATGGGCTTGTGAGCAGAACTTTGAGCACCGGCATTCATTATTTTACAAATGAAGCACTGCCACGGACCAGGATCCTCCTTATGCATAGCCAGTTAGCACTTCACCTTGCTCTATCCTTGGGAAATTTCCAGTATATTCAGTTGACTTTTGTCACAGTGGGGGCCATTTTACTGTAATTAGTACTGTAATTGTGAGTTCGTAGGACGTAGAGGTTGTAAAAAAATAGTCACAGTAAAGACTAGTGGTCGCTATAGCAACGATTTAAATTTTAATATCACTACTGAGATAGAGTAGTTGAACATTTATATTAATATAATCTGTATTTGATTTCAAGCACCAAACATTGGCAATGAAACAAGCCTGCTTTTTATAACTGAAATCACTGCTTCATTGATTGTTGTGTTTGCTTATTTATGGCATTGCGATGTGAAGTGTGAGAATGCAGGAATGAGTCAATGAGTGGATGAATGGATGCCTCAGTACAAGGATGAGTCACAGGATGCATGGGCAAATGGATGAGGGCATTGATGGATGGAAGCATCTATTTATCGCTCACTAACTTATTGTCTTTGCCAGTGCTTGTTTAAACTAAGTTTTCACAATTATGTTGATCTTCAGTTGCCACCTAAAACAAATGAATGGCTGGGTCTTTACTTCAGAATACATCAAAAGTCTAAAATCTATGGCTTTCACCACCCTTTCTATCCCTACTTCTCTGTCTTATCCCGTTTAATTCATCTTACCTTTATGGGTCCTAAAGTTCTGTCTTGAAAGCTTGCCAAATGTTTCTTTCTACTAAGAATCTGATATTTAATTTCTATGAATAGGGGATTTTTCCATCCATTACTATTATGACTTTCATGTACAAGGAGATCATTTACAGACTGGTGGAGGGGAGGTCGCACCAGCAATCGTAGGGGATGGCGACCAAAGAAGCCAGCAGTTTGTTTCATCTCACTTAGATGTGAGGGAATCACCAAGTTTCCAACACACTCAGCTAACAATTACATTGGTGTGCGATCCATGATAAGAACAAGTTACGGATGAAAGAGCAGTGAAACAGAGCAAAAGTGACTGGTCACCTGATTATCCAAAACAACATGGACAGAGGCCGGTCTGTTGCAAGGAATGGCTTACAGATCTTTGATGGCAGGAGCTCAGGAGGCAGTGGGTGGACCTCCAGGGCATAGGTATAAGAGGCTTAAGAACAAGCTATGGGTTTAACACTTCTGGAAACTTTAAGGTAGCAGCAGTGGAAAGACACAGATGCCTCACAACTGTCTTTGGTTAGATGGATCTTGCTACTGTGTATGTTCATTCACTGTTTTGCATCCTTGCATTTTGCACTATTTTCCTTTCCTTGGTTCCATCCCTCTTTAAGAATGTTTTCATGTTTGTTCGGACTAGTTTACTTTTCCTTTTGTGTTATAACAGTCTCTATTACTCTCAACAATTAGATGAACTGTGGCTTGTCTATTCTTTGGGTGGTCCCAAAGCGGTACGACCCGGGTCTTGTCAGAAGCCTGTATACAGGAGCACCAGGTGAGTTTATGTTGTGATGTAATTTAGAAGATGTGTTTTCCTATGCATATTGTCCCTATTACCACCCCATAGCTCCTAGATGTCACCTCATATAATCTGGCCTATCATTATGTGATATAAAATGTTAGAGGGGCAGATAGCAGAGCTGTGAAGAAGTTGAAGGAAGCAGTTTTCTTTCCATTGCTCCCTGTACTGCTGGAGTTTTCTTTGGACATTAAAACATATTTTAAACTTCGAAGTGCATGTCCATTACTACAGTTTACTTTTCCAATTGCGTATTTTGTACTTTTACATCGTTTAATTCACTTCAAATATATGTCATGCGTAATGCTTGTTTAGAACCTAGTATGTGAATAATATGTCAGTCCTATGGAAGTCTTACGGTAAGGTGCCCCTATACTTACCTCGAGACACAAAGAGAGAACCTGTAACTCCCTGTGTCTTAAAGCGCTGTTTGTTTCCTGGGAAAAAGCATTGGCGAATAGTGTGTTTTCCTGAGTCAGAGAGGAGTGGGGGGTTTTAGCTCTAGATTCTAGACTCTCGCATCAACCCAATTTCTTAAGGATTCAGAGTAAGAAACAAATGACAGGCTGTCCAGCTGATCTGTGGTTTTTGGAAGATGTGCCATATTTAGGGCTGGCGTCTCATACACTTTTCCTGCCTGGGGCTACCATGCCATACACAGCAGGTAAACTAATCAACATCACTATTTTCAGGGTTTAAACTCACTCCTTGGATATCTTAGCTTTCATTATTTTCTTTTCTCAAAAATATTTCCTTTTTTGGGTTGTTGATTGTGAGAAACAAAGTTGCCTGCCATGACATGGAGGTAGTTCTGGCAATAATGTTTTACTACACTGATAGCAGGAACAAGTTCAGCAGTACTCAAAAGAGGTGCACTTTTTAAAATACTTCTGTTGGTCTGCCATGGGGCGGGCAGAGGCAGGGACCTCCAAGTCCACAAAAGGAAGGTCGTCCATCCACCAGAGTCTGAATGCCCTACTAAGTGCCTTTGAGAAATTTGTACGTCTGATTCACGTGGGTGTTCACAAAACAGTGCTTTACAATACTGTTAGAAATGGGGTATCTAGTTAGCAGAGGTATACACCTTTGTCCAAGTAGGGACCACAATCCTAGTCAGGGTAAGTCACACACAATTCAAATTATCCTGAGCCCATCCTCTGGTAGCTTGGCACTGAGCATTCAGGCTTAATTTAGAAGGCGCTGTGTACAGTTTTTGAACAATACATTCATACAGTAACACAGTGAAAACGCCACAAAAATACACCACACAGGTTTAGAAAAATAGATAATATTTATCTGAATAAAATAAGGCCAAAATGTCAAACACCCAATAAGCACAAGTTGAAATATCCCTTTTAAAAGGTTAAAAAGAGTTTTAATCCTTAAAAATAACCAGTTGTCTCTTTGTCACACACAGCACCTGATATGCCTCAAAAATAAAGCTGCACGGAGACAGCAGAGGAGGAGATGCATGGAAAAATAAGGTGTGCGTTTTACACACAAAGAGAGATATGGGAGGGTCTGATTCCCATACTACCTCCCTGAAACAAGAATCAACAACACACAGCGCATGGGGAAAATAGTGAACAGGCTGGTCTGGCCTGTTCAACTGGTCATCAGATCATGGATGTGGTGATCTAATTATAGGCATGAGGTGTGGTAGTGGTGGCCGTGTAGTATATGGGGGCTAGGGGTATTCCTCTTACAGAATAGGTCGTCTCACACACATTATAGTGTCATGCTTCATCATTTGGCCACCTATCCCAGGTAGGATGATACCACCTAGGTGGACTCAACCTCGTCATTAAAGGAACTCTGAGGGAGTGCTGAAATTATATCTTTCTGGGTAAGGTGGGGATCCAGTTGAGTGAAAATATAAGCTAAAATTACCTAACAAATAACCAGTGTGTCCTTCACCTTTAATGATGGTGTTTGTTGGTAAGGTTAAAAACACAATTGGGACACTGTAGAATATAATAGTTCATGGTATCGTCTAACCCTAATGGCCAACACGTTTTCGCTCTCTCATCTAGCCGAACTGGTCTGGGACATTCGTCAGGGCCTGGGACCCCTCCTATATATGGTGAGAGCTTTTTTAAGCTAAAAGTGAGCAATACCGTTATAAATCACACTGGGCTCCAGAATGCTTCTTTTGGAGTAAGTGTGACTACAAGGGGCATTCCCCCTAATGTGTGTGTTGTCAGTAGTGTTTGACTGTGTCACTGAGGTTCTGCTAATCAGAACCTCAGTGCTTATGCTCTATCTGCTTTTAAATTTGTCACTATAGGCTAGTGATTTCATTTACCAATTTCAATTGGCACACTGGACCCCCCTTATAAGTCCCTAGTATATGGGACCTAGGTACCCAGGGCACTGAGGTTCTAGGAGATCCTTCTGGGCTGCAGAATTTATTTTGCCACCCATAAGGAGCTCAGATAAACCCTTCCAGAGGCCTGCCATTGCAGCCTGCGTGAAATAGTGTACACACTATTTCACAGCCATTGTCACTGCACTTAAGTAACTTATAAGTCACCTGTATGTCTAACCTTCCCTTGCTGAAGGTTAGGTGCAAAATTACTAGGTGTGAGGGAACCCTTGAACTAGCAAAGGTGCCCCCACATAGTTCAGGGCCATTCCCCCGGACTTTGTGAGTGCGGGGACGCCATTACACATGTGCACTACATATAGGGCAATACCTATATGTAGCTTCACAATGGTAACTCTGAATATGGCCATGTAACATGTCTAAGATCATGGAATTGTCCCCCCATTTCAAATCTGGTATTGGGGAGCTAATTCCATCCATCCTGGGGGCTCCACTATGGACCCCCAGTACTGCCAAACCAGCTATCTGACGCTTGCACTGGAGCTACAGCTGCTGCCACCTTACAGACAGGGTTCTGCCCTTCTGGGGTCTGGGCAGGCCACTCCCAGGAAGGCAGAACAAAGCATTTCTTCTAAGAGCAGGGTGTTACATCCTCTCCCTTTGGAAATAGGTGTTACAGGCTGGGGAGGGGTAGCCTTCCCCAGCCTCTGAAAATGCTTTGAAGGGCAAAGATGGTGCACTCCTTGCATAAGCCAGTCTACACCAGTTCAGGGACCCCTTGTCCCCTGCTCTGGCGTGAAACTGGACAAAGGAAAAGGGAGTGACTACTCCCCTGTCTATCACCACCCTAGGGGTGGGGCCCAGAGCTTCTCCAGTGTGTCCCAGACTTCAGCCATCTTGCTCTGCAAGGCATGGGGGCACTCTGGAGGGTGAGTGGCCTGTGCCAGCAGGTGACATCAGAGACTCCTCCCGATAGGTCCATACCTGATAAGGTAGCCAATCACCCTCTCAGAGCTATTTAGGGTCTCTCTTGTGGGTTCTCTTCAGATTCTGCTTGCAAGTTTCCTTCAGGAATCCTCTGTAACTACTACTTCATCCTCTGACCTCGAATCAACCGCAGCCTGCTCAAGGAACCGCTGTAACAGCAACAAAGAATCCACAAGGGATACTTTTCCTCTCCAACTTCAGCTCCAGCCAGCAACTGCAACAGTTTCCACGGTGTGCACGCTCTTAGGACTCCGTCTTCACCCTGCACCAGAAGGACCGAAGAAATCTCCTGTGGGGTGATGGAGTCACTCACCTGCTCCAGCAGGCACCTTCCAAGATGACGACCGGTACCCTTGGACTCCCCTCACAGCGACGAGCGTCCACCTAAGGACACAGAGGCCCTCATTCTGACCTTGGCGGGCGGCGGAGGCCGCCCGCCAAAGTCCCGCCGTCAGGTTACCGTTCCGCGGTCGAAAGACCGCGGCGGTAATTCTGACTTTCCCGCTGGGCTGGCGGGCGGTCTCCTTCAGACCGCCAGCCAGCCCAGCGGGAAAGAGGCTTCCACGATGAAGCCGGCTCGGAATCGAGCCGGCGGAGTGGAAGCTGTGCGACGGGTGCAGTTGCACCCATCGCGTATTTCACTGTCTGCGCAGCAGACAGTGAAATACATGTAGGGGCCCTCTTACGGGGGCCCCTGCAATGCCCATGCCAGTGGCATGGGCACTGCAGGGGCCCCCAGGGGCCCCGCGACCCCCCCTACCGCCATCCGGATCTCGGCGGTCCGACCGCCGGGATCTGGATGGCGGTAGGGGGGGTCAGAATCCCCGCGGCGGTGCAGCAAGCTGCGCCGCCGCGGAGGATTCAATGGGGCCGCGGTACACTGGCGGGACCCCGCCAGTGGTGCCGGTCCGACCGCGGCTTTACCGCCGCGGTCGGAATCCCCATTGGAGCACCGCCGGCTTGTCGGCGGTGCTCCCGCGGTCCTCCGCCCTGGCGGTCAAAGACCGCCAGGGTCAGAATGAGGGCCAGAGAGTGGACACCATTGACATAGAGTGTCCTGAGGTCCTGCTGATGCAATTTGTAGGTGGTAAGACCTTGCCTTCCCTGAGAGCGTCGGTACCCCTTTGTACAGCGTCTTCTTCACCTCCAGAGGCCTCTGTGCACTATTTGCAAAATTCTTTCATGCACAGCCTGGCCCAGGTCCCCAGCATTCTATCGTGCAATGCTCAACTCGCTGAGTTGTTCTCCGGCGGCGTGGGACCTTCCTTTGTTGTGCTGCACCAACTGCGTTTTGCGACTCCTTTGTCCCCGTGTCCTGGGATTCCGTGGGTGCTGTCTGGAATCCTGAGGGCTCTCTAAAGTGCTGAGAACCCCCTCTTCCTCCTCACACAGAGTTGAGGCCCCCAGGTCCCTCCTGGGTCCAGCCAGTGCCATTTTGACATAAAACGCACTTTTGTTGTAACCAAAGCTTGTTGGCAACACAAAATCACGTCTGCATCCATCTTCACGTCATGGGACATCCTTTGCATCATGCAGGAACCTGCTAGCATCTTCCTAGGGTGCATTCCTGCAGTCTTCGTCTGACCGGGGACTCCTCTTTTGCACCCTCTTCTGGGTTGGCAGGGGCTCCTGCCCTTTCTGGAACTTCTTTCAACTTCTGGACTTAGTCCCCTTCTTTTGCAGGTCTTCGGGTCCAGGAATCCAACAGTTGTTGTTTCCAACCTTGGTTGGTTACTACAAAATCCCAATCACAAGGTGTAGTGTGTCCAAAGGAAACTTGCAGTACTTTACTCCTGCTTTTCTGGGCTCTGGGGTGGGGTAATTTACTTACCTTTACTGTATTCATACTCTCCCAGCAATTCTGCACACATTACACTTGTCTAGGGGGGAATTTGTGATTCGCATTCCACTTTCTTAGTATATGGTTTGCGTTGCCCCTAGACCTATTTTCTCCCATTGCATTCTATAGCATTTCCTATAGTTTACACAATCCTATGACTAATTACTTGTCTAATTTTGGTATCTAGTGTATATATTGTGTATAATACTTACCTCCAGAAGGAGTATTGCCTCTAAGATATTTTTGGTACTGTGTCACCCAAATAAACTACCTTTATTTTTGGTAACACTGAGTATTGTCTTTACTTGTGTATAAGTACTGTGTAACTATGGGGGTCATTACAACATTGGTGGTAAAAGGCGCTTACCGCTGTGCAGAAGACCGCCAATACCGCTGCGTCCGCGGAATTCCGCCACAGCTATTATGACACACATCTCGGAAACCGCCTAAATTCAGACACCCACACAAGTCCGCCACACCAAAGGTCAGTGATAATCTGGCGAAAACAAAACCTCCACCTCCACCTCCACGCCAACAGAAACACACCCATGCTCTTACGACCCACGAATCCACGCGGCGGTCTTTCAACCGCGGTATTCCATTGGCGGTACACACCGCCACACTCAAAATACACACACATCTCCAAAACACCGCCACATTGGACAATTACAAATACACAAACCTGACACACATACAAACAACACTCCCACACACCCAACGCAATATAAAACACACACCCACATCACCCACAACCCCCTACGACAAAAAATCTATCACGAAGGCCAGAGACACAGCACAGATCAGACAATCCCACCACGCAGAGGCACACAACACCATCACCAACACAACATCCACGCACAAAACACCACACACCACAACACATCACCACACACATCAACACTCACACCGCCCCACACATCACACACACCACCCCATGGCATGCCAAAGACACCCCCGCTTTTCCGAGGAGGAGCTCCGGGTCATGGTGGAGGAAATTGTCCGGGTAGAGCCACAGCTATTTGGCTCACAGGTACAGCACACATCAATAGCCAGGAAGATGGAGCTATGGCGAAGAATAGTGGACAGGGTCAACGATGTGGGACAGCACCCAAGAAATAGGGAGGACATCAGGAAGAGGTGGAACGACCTACGGGGGAAGCTGCGTTCAACGGTCTCCAGGCACCGCGGTTCAGCAGACTGGCGGCAGACCCCCACCTCCTCCCCCACAACTAACAACATGGGAGGAGCAAGTCTTGACCATCATGCATCCAGAGGGCCTCGGAGGAGTCGGTGGAGGATGGGACACTGGTAAGTCAAATCTTAACTAACATATCCCCCACCCTACATGCATGCTATCACACACCCCCACCCTCACACCCTCCCCTATCACCCCAAATCCTCACTAATGTACTAATAACACCAACTACACATCCCAGCACCAAGCCCTGCATGACACAACGAAGCATGGACACCTATCACCTAAGCATGCCCACTGCACATACCCAGAACAACCCCCTAACCATCATCACACAAGCCCCCACACAGGAATGCTAGCACTGGGGTACACGCTCACCCACCCATTGCACACCATGACACACACACATGCAATAATCATGCTCTTATGCCCCTGCAGGAACACGAAGGACCGTCACCACACCAGATCGTCCAGACAACACCACTCCACCCCCAGAAGAGGCCCACAGTGATGATAGCAGCTCTGCTCTACTGGAGCCTGATGACCAGCCCGGACCATCGTGGGCCTCAGGACAGTCGGTTCCCCTCGCACAGGCACAGCCCAACACTGACCTTCCACCCTCTGGTAACACCAGCGCAGTACCCACTTAGCGGGCCCAAACCTCCCTACCCAGGACAGGTCAATCAGCGGTGTGTCCACCATTACAGGGAACCCAGGCAAACCCACCACCCCAACAACAACAGGGACCTGGGGGCAGTGGTAGTGGGCACACGGTCCAGGGGATGGATGCACAGGAACACAGGGGAACTGGGAGGGCTGCTGTGCGACAGGGGGCGGACAGGCCAAGGGAACCCACTCTCCACGAGGCCCTCACCTCCATCATGGGAGCATACCACAACTCCCAGGAGACGATGGCCACGGTCCTGGTCAAGTTTCAGGAGACCCAGAGCCTGCAGGAGGACCAGTATTTGGGTTTCAGGGAGGAGCTCAGGACCATCAGCTCCGCCCTGGGCACCATCGTAGGGGTACTGAAGGACATACAGCAGACCCTGAGGGACACCTTGGCACTCCAAGGGGCCCCTGACACTAGCATGGACGATGAACTGCCCACCACCTCCGCCGGCGCTAGTGGACAGGACGCCCCGCCACAGGACCACCACACCAGCACCCCACCCCCTGCAGACGGACAACCACCCCGCAAAGCGGTCCCTGAGATCCAGGACAGAGCAAGATGGCAAGACCCCCACCAGGAAATGAGACCACCCTGATTGTCCCCCCACTGCCCCACTTTGTTACCCTGTCCATACTTGAACTGCCCCAGCTCCTCTTCCTATGCCCAGATGGGCAGTGCACCTGTGAGACTAATAGACTGGACTCTGCCATGGACATTCCTCCGCCATCACCCATCTCCATTTAACAACCCCCTCCAAATTATGAGCACTGCAATAAACACCCTTGAAACACAAAACAATCTGGAGTCAGTCTATGATTTGTTAAAATGTAATATCAATGACAGTGTGAAAATGCCTTGTGAGATGTAAAAGCAACATTCCAATGTCACACATTAAAAGTCCTTGAAGGATGCAAGTAGATGACACACGTTGGTAACCACACCTGTGAAACCGTAATGGAAAGAAACAACTCAATTACCAAATAATCCCAAGTAATTACACACAGGATAGAGGAAGCGTGTGACAGTGAATGTAATGTAAAATCTGAAAATGTTCTCACCTGTGTGTCACTGGAAATATTGCTGTATGACTGACTCCCTGTTGTCATTGTCTTCTTCCTCAGCTTCCTCCTCATCACTGTCCCCAGGCTCCACAGGCTCCCCAGCTGCCGCAACACCGTCATCTGGACCATCCTCCTGCAGAAAAGGCACCTGGCGTCGTAAAGCCAAATTAAGAAGCATCGAGCAGGCGATGATGATCTGGCACACCTTCTTCGGTGAGTAGAATAGGGAACCACCTGTCATATGGAGGCACCTGAACCTGGCCTTAAGGAGGCCGAAGGTGCGTTCGATCACCCTCCTAGTCCACCCATGGGCCTCATTGTAGCGTTCCTCTGCCCTGGTCCTGGGATTCCTCACTGGGGTCAGTAGCCAGGAAAGGTTGGGGAAGCCAGAGTCCACTAATAGCCATACACGGTGCCTCTGGAGTTGACCCATCATATCAGGGATGCTGCTATTCCGCAGGATGTAGGCGTCATGCACAGAGCCAGGGAACATAGCATTAACCTGGGAGATGTACTGGTCTGCCAAACAGACCATCTGTACATTCATAGAATGATAACTCTTCCTGTTTCTGTACACCTGTTCACTCCTGTGGGGGGGGACCAGAGCTACATGGTCCCATCAATGGCACCTATGACGTTGGGGATATGTCCAAGGGCATAGAAGTCACCTTTAACTGTAGGCAAATCCTCCACCTCAGGGAAAATTATGTATCTCCTTATGTGTTTCAGCAGGGCAGACAACACACTGGACAAGACGTTGGAAAACATAGTCTGGGACATCCCTCATGCCATGGCCACTGTTGTCTGAAAAGAGCCACTTGCAAGGAAATGGAGCACTGACAGCACCTGTACGTCAGGGGGGATTCCTGTGGGATGGCGGATTGGTGACATCAGGTCTGGCTCCAACTGGGTACATAGTTCCTGGATTGTGGCACGGTCAAACCTGTAGGTGACGATGACATGTCACTCTTCCATTGTCAACAGGTCCACCAGCGGTCGGTACACCGGAGGATTCCGCCATCTTCTCACATGTCCCAGCTGACGGCGCCTACGAAGGACAAGAGCAACAATAAAGTCAATTTTCATCCACGTATGTACCCACAGTTACACAGAACACGACACCACACACAAAACCCTTCCTGTATGTGTGTTGAGTGTAGGCCTAGCTATGTGTGACGCAGAATTAAATGAAGCCATGTGGGCCCCTGAAATGGCGGCTGCCTGACCTCTACACTGGGACAATGTGATTGTGGGGTAACTGCGCTGGCGTTGCACACCGTCGCGGTAGGCGGTCGTAGACCGCGGCGCAATGCTGCATTGGTTCACATTGGACCCTATGGGTCCCAGGAGCCAATGAACAGGTGCGCCGGCGGTGATGATACGCACCGCCGTGGATGTCACCGCCACGCACGTCACCGCCATTTTCTATCTGTTCAATCACTAGATACCTGACCTTCGACAGCAAGTGCTACTGTGACCTCGGTCTGGAAGCGACGATGGGTGCTGTGTCTGGGGAAAGGGCCCCTGCCTTCACTGCTCAGGAGTTGGAGAAACTTGTAGACGGGGTCCTCCCCCAGTACACGCTACTCTACTGTCCTCCAGACCAACAGGTTAGTACACAGGGAGCACGTTGTATGGGCTAGGCCTGGGTGGAGAGGGCTGTGTTGAAGAAGGAAGGGGGCAGAGTTCAGGGAACATTAATGCATGTCAATGAATGGGCCACATGGCTAGAGTAGGGAGGGGGGCCACTCACATCGACGGTGCAGTTGGTAATGACTTCTCTTCTTCCCTTGTGCATGTCATGTAGTTGCCCACCAGAAGAGGGACATTTGGCGTGCCATCGCAAAGAACGTCCGAACCCTGGGGGCCTACCAGAGACGGGGCACCCACTGCCGTAAAAGATGGGAGGACATTCGCCGCTGCAGCAAGAAGACGGCGGAGGCTCAGCTGGGGATGGCCTCCCAGCATGGGAGGGGTGCCCATCGCACTATGACCCCCCTGATGTTCCGGATCCTGGCGGTGGCCTACCCGGAGTTGGATGGGCGCTTGAGGGCATCACAGCAGACACAAGGGGGTGAGTACAACCTCATTCTGCGGACTTTGCGTGCAGTAGAGGGGTCTGGGTGGGGGAGGAGGGCTGTGGGTGTACCTAGGCCAGCCAGTAACGCGTAGACTAGGCCCCTCTGTAATGCAGCCCATGTGACACTCTACACCACCTCAGTACAGTGCCAAGTACAGGTATAGTTGCCCCTGTGGCATCCATGTGTGCAGATGTCCACCATAGCGATGTAGGCCATATCCCAGGAATTGCATATGCAGAGGCCAGGAGCACGGCCTAATTCATGCACTCAACCTGTTCTTCTTCTGTCTTTCCCCCCCTTTTTGTGCTCTCCCTGTTCTTTTGTGCATCAGCATCATCAGGCGGAGGTACAGTGGCATCGGAGCACGAGGGAGCTGCATCCCACATGGCCATGGAGGGCCACACCACGGACTCAGAATGCACCAGTGGGACGGAGGGCGATGGGAGCTTCACGTCAGCCACCGGATCACCAACCAGGGACACGGACTCGTCCGCTGATGGGGGCTCCCTTGTGGTGGCGGCACCATCTGTGTGCCCCACTACTACAGGTACAGCCGCCACCTCCCCTACCAGCACCGCCCTCTCAGCAGCCCCTCAGCATTCGCCCCGTGCCCGTTCACCCTGGAGGGTGGGCATCACCTTCGCCCCAGGCACCTCAGGCCCTGCCCCAGTCACCCCTGCTGCCCTCAGTGAGGAGGCCATTGACCTCCTCAGGTCACTCACTGTTGGGCAGTCTGCCATTGTGAATGCCATCCAGGGTGTAGAACGAGAATTGCAACACGGTAATGCATTCCTGGAGGGCATTCATTCTGGTCAGGCTGTCCTTCAGCGAACCCTGCAATCTCTGGCCTCAGCACTGATGGCAGCCATTGTCCCTGTGTCTAGCCTCCCCCCTCCAACCTCCTCCACCCAGACCCAATCCCCTGTACCCCAGCCCATCCCAAGCACACCTACAGACCAGCATGCACACAAGTCAGCACACACAAGTAGCTCCAGCAAACATAGGCACCACACAACCCACAGGCACTCACGCAAGCATCACACACATACAGACACAGCAACATCCACTGCCTCCACTGTGTCCCCCTCCTCCTCTTCTCCCTCCTCCCTCCCAGTCTCGTCTACACACACACCTGCATGCACCACATCTACAGGTACCAGGAATTGCACCAGGACACCCAGCACCACAAGCCGCTCACCTGCACTCACCACCTCCACTGCCATTTACACATCCCCTGTGTCCTCTCCCAGTGTGTCTGTGACGCCCCCTCCCAAAGTACACAAACGCGGGCACCCACACACCCAACATCCATCCACCTCACGACAGCCTCCAGTACCTGCACCTGCACCCAAAACACCTAAAGTGACACCTCCTACAACCACCTCCTCTTCCTCTACTCCCAGACCCCCTCCAACTACCCATCCCAGTGTTCGTCAGAAACTGTCCCTGGGTAAAGTTGACCTTGTTGCCCCCACCCCCCCCCTCCAATTCATCAGTCCCGTTGTAGCGCCTCAGCCAAAAAGCCTCCAATACCAGTGGTGCCTGTTCAAGGTATGTGGAGTGCACCGGCCACCAGGGCAGGCAGTATGACCCGGAGCCAAGGCACTGGCAGCCCACCCCCTGTAAAGGCTCTGAAATTGGAAGTGGACGACGGGACCGTGTGAAGACTCCTGGTGGGACAACAACTCACAGGGGTCCCAAGGGGATTGGAGAGTCAGCTGTGACTCCACCAAAGGTGGGGAAGGGCCAGAGGAAGTCTGCCCAGCCTGTTGTGAGTCTCACGGCGGAGAAGGGTGGCATCATTTCAGGCGGTCGAGACGCCACCACCAGCACTGTCGTCACTGGTCAGGAGACCACCGCCGGAGTCAGTGCCCAGGAGGGCCCAAGTATCGTCACTGGTCAGGAGACCACCGCCGGAGTCAGTGCCCAGGAGGGCCCAAGTATCGTCACTGGTCAGGAGACCACCGCCAGAGTCAGTGCCCAGGAGGGACCCGACTGCCACAGCCCCGGTGCGCTATGATGGAACGTCATGCCACACACCAATGCCCAGTCTGGGTATCGTCATGCCACACACCAATGCCCAGTCCATGGAACGTCATGCCACACACCAACGCCCAGTCTAGGGATCGTCATGCCACACACCAATGCCCGTTCCAGAGACCACCATGGCAAAGCACCGCTGAACAGTCCAGATACCGCCATGGCAAAGCACCGCTGAACAGTCCAGACACCGCCATGGCAAAGCACCGCTGGACAGGGCAAGCACCGCCATGGCAAAGCACCGCTGAACAGTCCAGAGACTGCCATGGCAAAGCACCGCTGAACAGGGCAAGCACCCACTGTAGAGACTTGTGAGACTGTGGCTTTGCACTCCCCAGGATTTATCAGTGGGCAAGCCACCCACTGTAGAGACTTGTGAGACTGTGGCTTTGCACTCCCCAGGATTGATCAGTGGGCAAGCCACCCACTTGTGAGACTTGTGAGACTGTGGCTTTGCACTCCCCAGGATTGATCAGTGGGCAAGCCACCCACTTGTGAGACTTGAGAGACTGTGGCTTTGCACTCCCCAGGATTGATCAGTGGGCAAGTCACCCACTTGTGAGACTTGAGAGACTGTGGCTTTGCACTCCCCAGGATACATCAATGGGCATGGAGCCCCGTCGTGGATCTGGCTTTGCAGTCATCCGGCTGAGGTGCCCCCCCTTCCCTTCCTTCTGAGGCGCCTGTAGTATTTCTATCTGATGCCCCGGCAGTGTTCTCTCCGATTGAGGACAGGTATCTTTTGTGGGCCTCGTCCATGCATTTTTGGACTAGTGGTGCACGGACATAGCTATGTGCATATCTGCACTACTTCTCGTAATGTATATATTTCTGGCTGATTTTCTTATATATCTGTATATTTTTGACAGACATGTATATTGATACATTACAATGTTTGATCAGATTTCGCTTTGTCTTTGCATTCTTCCGGGGGAATTGTGGGTTGTTACTGTGATTTTTTTGAATGCATTGGTGTGTATGTTGTAATATGTAAGGGTGGGGGTGGGGGTGGGGGTGGGAGTGTTTCGTGGGTGTCCCCCTAACTTTTGCCTCCCCCATATCGTAGGTGCTGTACTCACCGTTGTCTTCGGCTGCGCCGCTGTTGGTCTTCGTAGATGAGTAGGAATACAAGGGCCGGAAGAATGTGTAATTCGGGCTCCATGGAGTCCTCGTGGGATGTGTTGAGGTGAGCGTTTTCCCATTGCAGTAACTGTTTCCGCCGTGTTTTTATCCACGGTGAATCCGCCCCGGAAAAGGTGGCGGATTGGCGGGTTGTGATACTATGGGCGGTACATTGTCTTCCGCCTGTCTGTTGTCGGTGACCGCTGCGCTGCTTGTCTGTACCGCCGCGGCGGGCGGTGTGTTAAAGTGGCTGTCTTTGTTGGCGGTTTCCGCCAGGGTCATAATTCCCTTTTTTGGTCCGCCGGCCTGTTTGCGGTATTGCCGCACCTTTAACACCGTCCGCCAGGGTTGTAATGACCCCCTATAAGTGGTATTGCATGAGCTTTGCATGCCTCCTAGTTTAGCCTAAGCTGCTCTGCTATAGCTACCTATAGCAGCCTAAGCTGCTAGACACTACTAATTCTCTAATAAGGGATAACTGGACCTGGTATAAGGTACCCACTACAAACCAGGCCAGCCTCCTACAGTCAGGCCTACCTCATCTATAGAATAACATTATGTTACTGTCAACATCAGGGCAGTGCGCGCTCTACGGGCGAATGAAATGCAAAAACCCAGCACTTATGAGATAACGTAATTCATGCAATAAGCTGATATGCTGTTGTTTAACCTTTTGAATTGCAGAGTTTAATCCTGAAGACTTATATTCAAGGTGCTTATAAATACTGTTCATTTGCAATGTATTGCTGCAGGCTTTCAGAATGTGTCAGGGTGTGGTCCCTTTCCAGGGCCTTCTAGAAGCTTTCTCTGCAGCATGACGGGTGTGGTTTGTGGGTTGGGCCAGACCCTATATTAGGGAGCCAGCCCAGCTCCACATGCTCACTATTCAGAGGTCCCGGTGCAGAGCAGCAGCAACTTCCTAAGCTCCTGTTCCAGAGGCCTACTTTGATCTTCCAGGCCTTTGCCCTTCATTACATTGGCGATCCTTGATCAGGGCGGTAAGACAGAGGTCGGGCTGGGCCCCTATCCCGTTTTCGAAGGCATTTGAGTTCTTGGGCCTAATTTTCATGTTGAGAGATTTTACCTTGTGCGTGTGAATGTGCTCTTGGTTTTTCTGCGATTTACATGTTGATATTCGAATCGGCAAGACGCGAGATTCATTCCTCGTTTTTAACTCTTGATATTCATTGTGAGCTACCATTTCTTGGCAGTTACATGGTTGCATTCGAATCGGCAAGACGCGCAATTCATTCCTCGTGTTTAACTCTTGATATTCATTGTGCACTACCATTTCTTGGCAGTTACATGGTGGCATTCGAATCGGCAAGACCCGCAATTCATTCCTTGTGTTTAACCCTTGATACTCATTGTGCGCAACCATTTCTTGGCATTTACATGGTGGCGTTCCAATCGGCAAGACGCACAATTCATTTTCCTTGCTTTTAACTCTTGATACGCATTGTGCGCAAGCATTTCTTGGCATTTACATGGAGACATTCGAATCGGCAAGACTCGCGTTTCATTCCTTGTGTTCAACGCTTGATACTCATTGTGCACAACCATTTCTTGGCATTTACATGGTGACGTTTGAATCGGCAAGACGCGCAATTCATTTTCCTTGCATTTAACTCTTGAGACGCATTGTGCGCAAGCATTTCTTGCCATTTACATGGTGACATTTGAATCGGCAAGACGCGCGATTCATTCCACGTGTTTAACTCTTGATATTCATTGTGCGCTACCATTTCTTGGCAGTTACATGGTGGCATTCGAATCGGGCAAGACGTGCGATTCATTCCTCGTGTTTAAGTCTTGATATTCATTGTGAGCTACCCTTTCTTGGCAGTTACATGGTGGCATTCGAATCGGCAAGACGCATGATTCATTCCTGGTATTTAACGCTTGATATTCATTGTGCGCTACCATTTCTTGGCAGTTACATAGTGGCATTCGAATCTTCAAGACGCGCAATTCATTCCTTGTGTTTAACCCTTGATACTCATTGTGTGCAACCATTTCTTGGCATTTACATGGTGGCGTTCGAATTGGCAAAACGCGCAATTTATTTTCCTTGCATTTAACTCTTGATACGCATTGTGCGCAAGCATTTCTTGGCATTTACATGGTGACATTCGAATCAGCAAGACGCACGATTCATTCCTTGTGTTTAACACTTGATACTCATTGTGCGCAACAATTTCTTGGCATTAACATGGTGACGTTCGAATCGGCAAGACACGCGATTCATTCCTTGTGTTTAACTCTTGATACTCATTGTGCGCAACCATTTCTTGGCATTTACAAGGTGACATTCGAATCGTCAAGATGCGTGATTCACTCCTGCAATTAAAACTTGATGTTTCAGATCGCTTGCAGTGTGCGCGATCATTTCATGGCATTTGCATTTTCTTGTTGAAATCAGCAATGTGCGCGATTTATGTTTCTGCATTTAAAACTAAGTGTTAAAATTCTAGATGTTACATTATATGTGCATAGTAAGTCCCCTAATACAACTCCTGTTGTGTTCCAGAAAAAAATCCAGATTATTTTCTTGTCCTCATGCAAAAAGACCATGTTTGATTTTGAAAACATCATTCTAGAGGGTTCTTATTCCTAGTCAATGTGTAACATTTCATTAATAGGTTCATTGAGAAGTTGTATTAATTATTCTTGATTCCTTCCCAGGTAACCAGACGTCTTGAGGCCTAGTTATTTAGTCCATGCTTACGTTATCCATGGTTACAGTATGGCAATGCTTAGAATCATAGTCTAGTAAAGAATAATATGATATAATCTTGATATTGTGTGTTTTAACCTTTTGCTTCCTACAGGTCTCCTTCCCAGCTGCTCCCTACCTAAACCCCTTTTCCCCATTTGGACTCAGAGTATTGGAGCTGTCTTGTGGTGGACATGTTGGGAACGTGCGCAGACCCCGAGGATCTGGTGACTCTGACAGTTACCTTATTACATTTAATAATTGATAAAGTCTGCTCCAGAACAGGTAGAAGTGTCATATTTGGTATCTAAAGAATTGTATTTCAAAATCCTCTTTAATGGTAAAGTCATATTTTAAGTCACAATTCTAAAAAAACACGTTTAGAAAGTTGAGATTTTCTTGTCCTACCAATTTGGTGCCTGCAGCCTGTGTCCTAGGTCACATGACTGTGAACAGCTGGCAGTTGGCCTTAGTGTTTTACTCTGAGGCAGTGAGACACTAGATCCTGGCAGGTTGGTCCATCGTACCTGGGTGGAATGGGCAGTGCTGTTTCCTGTCCCACTTAAAATTTAAAGGAGGTGCCTCAGCACACTCAGGAAGAATTTCACACTGATCTTTTTTCACCCTAGACATCTTGCATCCTGGGCAGGCAGGAAGGAACTTCTAGAACCGTCTGTGGGGGATACAGTGGTAACTCCTAATAAATCATCAATTTCAAAGCTGGCAGCTGTTTTAAAACTGGGACCCTCAGACCTACTCTTCAGTTAACTCCTGGACCTGCAGAAGACACTCAGAAAGACTGCCCTGTACTACAGAGGACTGCCCCACTCCTTAAGGCCGGCTTTGTACTTCACAGGACTGCCCTGCTGATCCCAGAGGACTTACCCAGCTGCTAAACCCCCCATTCCCTGAATACCGATCTGGTACACAGACACACAGTAGGACGGCTAACACTGACCACAAGGGAGTAGACTCCTACATCCCCATCTAGGCCCTTTATTTGGTTTGCACACTGCAGTGAAGTGACCAAATGCCAACATGTCCTTGTTGAGTAAAACATGCAAACGAATTAAGATATACAATTCTGACGTGTTTCTTAACTCAAAATGGTTTTAGGTTTTTTGGCCAAAATAATAATAAGTTCAGAGTGAAATTTGGACTGAAAATGAAAACGTAGCTACTCACCATTTTGGACAGACCTAATACTTTGGTTGTTATTCTTTAACATATACATAGACATTCCCTGAATGTAGCATTACACAGACTAGCATTACTACAGATGCTGGCTGTGATTAATGTCGCAGGTTACATGCAGTGGATCAGAGTAACAAACAAACAAAGTCAAAGTAAGATAAATGACAGACAGCTAGGTAAACACTTCAGTTCTTAATGCAATAAAGACAATCAGTATGAAAAACATCTTTTAAAAAATAGCCAGAGCATTTCTATTAAATTGTGGGTGATAAAACTTCACTAGCTTATTATTAGTACAAAAGAAGAGAGTATTACAACTGGATCAATGATTTCCCCTTCCTTTTCCATATTTAACAGACTTGAACAAATACAAGGCAGAGGCCAGGGATGTTAATGCCATATTGGGAATAAGAAACACATTACACATCATTTGATGTTTTTTCAACTCTTCCTGCTGGGGTATTTCTGCCTATCACCAGCATATGTGCTATGACTCTTAAAAGACAGAAAAATTGGCTAATCCGCAATTGGCATATGTATCTTTTCAGTAAGACTATTGTATATGGTGAAAACAAGCACACCAATTGCATGGAAAGTTAAAGACTTTAAGTCATTATTTGAACTGTGAAGTGCCACACCTATTGTGCCATCCACTAGACTGACAAGCAAGAATAAGGCTTCAGACCTACATATTTAGCCTGACTGTGGCAGCTATTAAATCTGCAGGAGAACCTCTCAGAATAACCTTTTTTTGACAGGATGGAGGCCTAAAATTAAATATTAAGGAAGGCATCTCTAAGTAAACTTGATAGCTCCCAAGGTAGGGTGCATGGTATTTAAAAGCAGAAAATGTAAGAAAAGCCCTCTCAAGCTATTTCACTAGATATGCTTTAGCAGTTCCAATGAGAAAAACTAAAGTGCAACTAAAACACTATTTTTACTAATCTTGGTTTGTGAGAAACTACATGATTCATCGCTGTTTTAATATGCATTAGAATCCATTTCAATGGTGACGTTAGACAGGAAAAGTAACTTTTATAAAGTTACAATTTGCCTATCCTAAGCTCTAGTCGGCTAATTAGCAATGGACTGCAGCAGTTGCACCCTTCCAGTGATTTTCATATAAAGAAGTATGAACATTGCTCCCAGAGCAGAAGCAATGAGTTAGATCCTTTGGCAGGAAGTCTAGGGTGTGGGGTATGAAACGCAACCAGCTGGATAGGGTTCAGGAATGCTATTAACATCGAAGGGATCTGGTTGAGGCCTGCCCATCCATAGGTAAGTATAAAGTTAAGCATGGGAAAATGAGGCATTATGTTCCCAGGGAACAGTGTGGCCATCATGCCATCATCCCAGAGTGCAGGGTGAATTGGTACCAGAGTCATTTTGGTGTGGTTTAAATGGAGGGAACTAGTCATTTATGTAAACACACCCCTGGATGAGCTACCAGACTCCTCTTGGAGCAGTGGGGTTCTGCCATGTGTTAGAATGGGGTCTCTTGTTGGCAGTCAGTTTGTACTCTGTCCAAGCAGGGACCCTCACGCTAGTCAGGGCAATGGAGAAACACACTTGTCCTTGTCCTCCTCATATTCTTCAACAGGTTCCTGATCCTGTCTCTATGGCTTTGGTACCGGTTTTTAGTGAAGTTTTAACCACAGGAGTCTATCCTCCATCTTGGAGGGACGCAACAGAGGTTCCTCTGAAAAAGAAACCTGATGGAGCAAGACACGACCTGAGTAATTTGCGGCCCATTTCTTTACTTCCCATTCAGGCGAAGATCTTTGAAAAACACATCAATAAGGAATGAGACAATTTCCTAATTACCTCAGGTGAATTGGACTCCTCCCAACATGGTTTTCAGGCAGGCACATAGCACTGAATCAGCGCTTATCACCACCTCTGATACGATTCGCAGGCTGGTGGATGAGGGACAAGGAGCCATATTGGTCCTATTGGACTTATCTGCAGCATTTAATACCATTTTGCCTCATTAGGATTAGGGACATTGCTTTAAAGATTCTTGAATCTTTCTTGAAAGATAGAACGATCACGGTGAGTTGTGGAGACTTTAAGTCGCCTGCATATTCCTTACCATGTGGTGTCCCTCAGGGCTCCTCACTCAGCTCCACAATATTCAACTTGTATGTTGCACCTTTAGCCAGAATAATCCGTACATTTGGTTTTACCCCTACTTCCTATGCTGATGACAGTCAATTAATCATACCTGTCTCTAAGAACTGGGAGGAAGTGGCAGACCGCTTCAACAACTGTATGCGAGAGTAAATAGGTGGATGGGCCTAAACTGGCTTAAGCTAAATGGCGACAAAACCGAAATTCTGTGTTTCGGTTCTGGCAAAGACTTATAGAGCTCACGCTGGTGGCCGTTAGAGTGTGGAGTTCCTCCTGGGCCTATTGTGGCCACTAGAAACCTGGGTGTTATTTTTGACAATTGTCTTTCTTTTAAGTCGTACGTTAATCATGTTGTTAAAACCTGCTTCAGGACTCTGAGAATGTTGAAAAAGATCTTTCCTTATCTATCAAGGGAGTGGAGAGTCATAGTTATTATGGCATTGGTAATATCTAAATTGGATTATTGTAATGCCTTGATCCTCAATTTGGATAATGTTTTAATTAAGAAGCTTCAGCTTATTCAGAACACAGTTGCTCGTTTCATACTATACCTTGCTCGCTGGGCCTCTGCCAGTGGCAGCCTGAAACAACTGCATTGGCTGTCTGACCTATAAGGCTGTGCATGGTAGAGGACCTGAATATTTATCCTCAAGATTGCATTGGCACAGACCCAGTCGGCAACTTAGATCTACGGGAGCCTTTCGTATTTAGGTCACATGCACCAATAGGGTTACATGGGGGGACAAAGCTTTTACGGTAGTTGCAGCCAAATGCTGGAATTCGCTCCCTTTCTCTATAAGGGAGGAACAACATTTCTTGGCCTTTAGGAAGGTAGTCAAAACTTGTCTCTTCCCGCTTTAAGCCTGTCTTCTACCTTTTCTGTTTGCGGTCAGTCACTCACTCAGT
Source organism: Pleurodeles waltl (assembly GCF_031143425.1). Lineage (NCBI taxonomy): Eukaryota > Metazoa > Chordata > Amphibia > Caudata > Salamandridae > Pleurodeles > Pleurodeles waltl. The sequence continues at coordinate 1,314,571,679 of NC_090445.1, read as the reverse complement.
TCTTCTGAGCACTTTGATGCTTCGGCCGGAACGTGCTTTATAAATACCAAATACAATACAAATACACTTAGATACTCCCCTACTTACCACCTTGGTAACTTGGCACAAGCAGTCAGGCTTATCTCAAAGGCAGTATGTAAAGTATTTTTACCAACACACACAGTAATATAGTGAAAACACTACAAAATAGACACCAGACCAGTTTAGAAAAATAGCTAATATTTATCTAAATCAAATAAGATCATTACGACAAAAATCCAACATACACCAGTCAAGATATTAATTTTCAAAAGAATAGGAGTCTATAGAAAACAATGGAAACGTTCTTGTTAAATAGACTACATGTTTTGCGTCAGAAAAAAAGCCGCACAGGCGAGCAATGCATCGATTTCTCACCCGCAAGTGAGGCCGTTCGTCGTTTCTTCTTCGGTCGGGTAGGCGATGCATTGCTTTTCTCTCCAAGAGAGTGATGCATCAATTTCCGGACAGGGCACCTCAGATTGGCGCAGGCTTGTGCTGATTTTTGATGCCCAGCGATGATGCGTGTGAAATCTGTCCAGACGGTGATGAAAAACCGCGCTACGTAGGGTTTGCATCGTTATCAGCAACCGCAAGCGGATTTTGCTTGGTTTTTCCAGCTGCGATGCTTTGATCTCCCAGCCGTGATGCAGGGGGAGCATCAATTTTAGCGCACGGGTGGCATGTCGTTTTTCAGCCGCATTGCAGGTGATGCAGTGAAATATTCCCCATACGGTGTTCTGTGCGTAGATTTCAGTCCTTGTTCTGCCATCTTCACCTTTCAAGGGCCTAGGGACTGGATGGGGCACCACTTGGCAGGGCAGGAGTCTCAGCAGAGTCCCGGTGCTGGCAGAGGAAGTCTTTGAAGGCCCTGAGACTTAAAAACAGGAGACAAGCTCAGTTGAAGTGCTTGGAGATTCTTCACAAGCAGGAATATACCACAAAATCCACAAAATCCAGTCTTTGTCCTCTCTCAGGCAGAAGCAGCAACTGCAGGCCAACCCAGCAAAGCACAGTCACAATTAAATAGTAGTACTCCTTCTCCAGCTCTTCTCCTTGGCAGAGGTTCCTCTTGGTTCCAGAAGTAATCTAAAAATCTGGGGTTTCGGGTCCACTAATGATATCCCTTCCTGCCTTTGAAGTAAGTAAACTTCAATGGAAAGTGTCAGTTGTTCACAAGATCCTGCCTTGCCCAGGCCTGGCTCCAGACTCGCACCAGGAGGTTGGAGGCTGCATTTGGTGAGGGCAGGCACAGCCCATTCAGGTGTAAGTGAACACTCATCCCTCCACTCTAGCTCAGATGGCTCATCAGGATATGCAGGCTACACCCCAGCTCCCTTTGTGTCACTGTCTAGAGGGATTCACAATCAGCCCAACTGTCAGTCTGCCCCAGACATGGAATACACAAGTAGGCAGAGTCACAGAATGGTTTAAGCAAGACAATGCCCACTTTCTAAAAGGGACATTTTCAAACAAACAATTTAAAAACCAATTTACCGAAAGATGTATTTTTAAATTGTGTGTTCAGAGACACCAAACTCCAGACAACCTATGAGAGGGATAGGCCTTGCAAAAGTGAAAAACGAATTTGGTAGTATTTCACTGTTAGGACATGTAAAACACATCAGTACATGTCCCACCTTTAACATACCCTGCACCCTGCCCATGGAGCTACCTAGGGCCTAGTCAGGGGTGCCGTACATGTATAAAAAGAGAAGGTTTGGACCTAGCAAGTGGATACATTTGCCAAGTCGAATTGGCAGTTTAAAATAAAACTGCACACACAGACACTGCAGTGGCAGGTCTGAGCCATGTTTACAGGGCTATTTATGTGGGTGGCAAAACCAGCGCTGCAGGCCCACTAGTAGCATTTGATTTACAGGCCCTAGGCACCTCTAGTGCACTATACTAGGGACTTACTAGTAAATCAAATGTGCCAATTATGGAAAAGCCAATTACACATACATTTTACACAGGGAGCACTTTAGCACAGGTCAGCAGGGGTAAAGTGCCCAGAGTACCAAAAACAGCAAAAACAGAGTCCAGCACACATTAAAAACAGGGGAAGCAGAGGCAAAAAAAGACAGGGGAGACCACACCAAGGATGCCAGGCCTAACACTAAGAATAGTGCATCGTGGGATCATTTGCAGTAAGGCAAACTGGATGTGCTGCAAAAGTGGGAAGGTTTGCTCTTGGAAATGTTTTACCAATCAGTTAGGGAGTATTCAGGAGTCACTCTGGCTGGTATTTCTTACAAAGATTGTGCCTTACCCAGCTCCTCAAAAGACATTTGAATCTGTGGAGGAACAAAAGAGGGCTGGACCTGCTGCCTGTGACCTGTGACCTGTGTGGAGACCTTACGGGCTGGCCCTGCTTCTACTTTTACCAAGAACTGAGATATGGACTCCAATGTTCAGTTCATTTACCTCCTGTGCACCTACAAGGACATCAAAAGCTTCAAGAAGCCTTTTCACTGGAGCGACCAACTGACCTGATGCAAGTATACCAGGCCTAGACCATGTTGGTAGTCTATGCTGGAGTGCATTGTGATTCCTCAGTGCTGTCCTTGTGGTGCTGGAAGCCTTAGAAGTGACCAAGAGGAACTTCTCCAGTAAATTTGGAAAAAGTGAGACCTGGAATTTGTTTTGCACTTCCAAGACCTATGGAGCTTCAGGAGGACCTTGCAGCAAGGATTTCGAATTGCAAGATTACTTTGTCAGATAACGCTTTTGAGGTAAAAAAACAATAAGTAGGAATATTGTGATTGGACAAAGGTGCGGAAAGTAGCTCACTGATAAAAGGACTCAGAGGCCATAAAATTGCAAGACGACAAATAATGCTTCAGGTGTTCCCCGCTGGAAGATTTTGAGCTAAAAAAAAAAAACCGCTCACTGATAAAAGGACTCAGAGGCCATAAAATTGCAAGACGAAAGATAATGCTTCAGGTGTTCCCCGCTGGAAGATTTTGATCTAAAAAAAAAAAACAGCCAGTAGGAATATTGTGACTGGACGAAGGTGCTGAAAGTAGCTCACTGAAATAATGACTCAGAGGCCATAAAACATGAAGTTTCCCACTGTAAGCTTTTTATGCCAAAAACAACAGCTTAAGCACGACCTTGACCAACTGCTATCCAACTCCAAGAGGGCTTTGCCAGACACAGCTTTCAACCTTGCCCCCGCAGGGGTGTTTTGACTTCCATTTCAAAGACTGACAAGAGGATTTATATAATGGCAGATGGCATGTTGTTTGCCAGCGATATAGAGTAGATTACTCCCTCCCTCTGGTAGAGGGACCACCTGCCAGTTTTAAAAATGACCGCCAAGCTGGTGACTGTTTATGAAGCATTGACAGGAACCACCATCACAGCACTTTCTGTCAATGTTTATCGCTGTTTGGTGCAGAGACGCATCAGCTTGATGCAACCCTACACCAAACAGGTTTATTTCTTATTTTCCAAAAGAAAATCCCAAAATGGGATTTTCTTTTTGAAAATAGAAAAATAATGCTCCCTCACCATGGGAGTCACCTCCCTTGATGAGGGAGCATAATTCATGTTTTATTGTCCCTTAATGCCAAGGTTTGCATGGTAGTGATGGATAGTAAAACAAATGGCCACATTTCCCTCATCTAAATTGAGGGGTGGACATAAAGCTATTTTTCTGACGGTCCTTACTCTGTCGGTCCACCAGAGAGGGTTGGTTATGGCAGTGAGGGAGTAGTCACCACCATAGTCAAACCAAAGGTCCGCCCCATCAAAACAGGGGGGCAGACCTTCATGTTGGTGATGTGTATACTCTGTCGCCATTGCGATAGAGTATACACACCACCAATACATAAATTGGCCCCTAAATCAGGAGATAAAATCTCTGACCGGGGCGATCTGCTTGGTGTATCTGACCTCTGCTCTTCTGCAGTTAGCCTGCTATCACACCTAGGGCCAGATGTTCAAAACTTTTTGCACGTAGCAAACAGCGAATCTCGCTGTTTGCGACGTGCAAAAAGCACATCGCGATGCCCAATCCCCATTTTGCGAGTCGGTAACCTGGTTAGCGACTCGCAAAATGGGACTGCGAGTCGCAATTAGGAATGGGTGTTCCCCTTCCTAATTGCGAGTCGCAGCGCGATGCTGTATTGTTTTATGACTGCGAACACGGTCGCAAAGCAATCGCAGTTACCACAAGTGTCACACTGGTGGTAACCCATTGGCAAAAGGAAAGGGGTCCCCATGGGACCCCTTCCCCTTTGTGAATGGCATGAAAAAAAAATTGCAGAGCAGGCAGTGGTCCTATGGACTACTGCTTGCTCTGACAAAATTAAACGACAACGTTAAATTGTTTAGTTTTGTAATGCATCTCGTTTTCCTTTAAGGAAAACGGGCTGCATTACAAAAAAAAAAAAAAAATGCTTTATTTAAAAGCAGTCTCAGACATGGTGGTCTGCTGTCTCCAGCAGGCCACATCCCTGTGAGTGCCACCACTCGCAAGGGGGTCGCAAATTGCAACCCGCCTCATTAATATTAATGGATTGGGCCTTTGCGACCCCCTTGCGAGTCACAGATGGTGTCAGGGACACCATCCTACATTCTGGATTGCGACTCGCAAATTGCGAGTCAGTCTGACTCGCAATTTGCGAGTTGCAATCCAGATTTTTACTACATCTGGCCCCTAGTTCCTAGTCAACCAAAAACAGAGGATTCTAGTTGGTGCTTTACTTTTTCTTGGGGCATTTTGCCCTAAAACTTTAGGAAAATCATAACTCTATTTTCTCTTAGTGGAATGTAGTCAGTGTTATGTCACTTTTATAACTAAACTTTTTTCTATTTTTAGAAATTGGCTGTAGGACTTTTTGCTGCTTAGACTTTTTAATTGTTTTGGTACTGCTAAATACTTCACATATTTTCATTACGTTAAGCCTGTCTGCTCTGTGCTGTTGCTACCGTGGGTAGAGCCCAGGTTTATTTATTGAAAATGTGTATTGAATCTGACAAGGATTGGGCTATTACTTGTGAAGAACTCACATTTTACCCAACTAATAACCCATTTTCTTCCACATACTATCTGAAATAAAAGTATTTCGAAATTCAGTTAAAGCAAAAATAAAAGAATAATTTGAAAGGCCTCCTACTGCTTGAGGCAAAGGAGGACTCATCCAATTCAAATACCCTATGTTTTCTAAAATTTGGGTAATGAGAGTATATTGAAAATGCTCCAGACAAGTAATGGTGTAAAAAAGTGGCCAATAAGCAGGAAACAATTCCTGGTTGTGTATTTCAATTACCAGAATCGTGGAATCTCCAGTTTCAATTAAAATTTGCTGCACGTTATCCTGATCAATCTGAAAACCTTATTGACATTCACCACAGTTTCAAGATTTCACAACCCTGCAATGTCCACTCCTCAACCATGGAAAATTTGCATTCGTCGATTTATGTTTTTTTAACATAAAGCATGAATTTACACATGTAAACCTGGCCATTGAAAACGTAATTTCATCTTAGAGGCACTAGTTGCTTTCTGAATTGGGACCAAAACATTCCAGGCATGATAGCATCAGAGCCAATCTGATTTCCAGCCAATAACTGATTTGGACGGGTGCTCTAGAGAGCATCATGAGTCCTATGGAGCAAAAGCAAATCCCCAAATGATTATAACCCAATATGTTTTTCTTTTTCTTTCTCAGACCTTATTGATAGTTAGACAGTAGAATGCTCCTGGTCAGGTCTCCCACCAAATGGATCAACTGTTTGTCTTGCTCAATGCCAGATAATTCTTTACCTAGATTGGTATATGCTCCGAAATATTACAGATGCTCCCATCCGTTACTTGCCTTTTTGCCGTTCAAATATGGACGCAACTGTCACCAATATACCTCTGAAATTTAATATTACATTGGGAGGCTGCCTTGGCCATGGATTGGCTTTATTTATAGATCAAGGTTAAAGACAGCAAAGAGCCTGAGGATTCTCCACACATCATCTCCATTAGAGTTGTGTAAAAGCTAAAGATGAGTTATAGATTGTGCTCGCAACCCATGCTCAGAGCCATTTCTATTTTTCCATGTAAGATTCCAAACTATTTGGGACACAAATGCACATCTAAAGTCTCTTTATCTAGTACATTAAGGAGGTTTACTTTAATAACGATCAGGGCTATATCTATGCTACATGCAGGTCTGAGCACCAACTGCTGGCTTTGTGAATCCAAGAAAGAATGTTGCTGTATTGTGATGGTCTGTCTGAGATCTTGCTTGGATATGCAAGGTTGGATAAACGGCCTGTAATTACAAAGAACTTTAAGGGTTGGCCATTGACATATTCAGTAGTGATGTTCCAATAACTCTTCAAATGCTTTGGCAATTAATCCTCATTCTGTGAATGTACTCAGGTATTCTTTGATACCTGGAAGCATTATTGTAATGTTGGTCTTGTTGAAAGTCTACTATAAGGTTAGATGTTTTAGTTCTTCCAGAGTCTAGAAGAACTTAGTTGTGTCCCTCAGCTAGTTGTTTCTGTATAGTGAGGAACGCAATGATGTGGTGTGATATTTCAGGGCAGAACAAGATCATCTCCTTGATCATTGCAATAGTGTTTTTAAAGAATTATAGCAGTTCTTTGGAGAAGAGCAGGTGAAGTACTCCTCCCTCTCTCTGATCCAACAGTAATTTTAAGTAGCTTGTCTGTTTTATTGTTAGCATCCCTGATTCACTTGTCATCATAGGCATGTCTTGTCCTCACCAACAAGTAGTGTCTCCTCTAATATGGCAACAACAGCTTTATTACTGACGCCATGTTTATGTCCTAATAATTTTCAGGAAGGTTTAATTATTTGTTGCTCACTTTGGGTTCTGCTTGTATTGTTTTCAAATTGAACAGGGCCACAATACTCAGGCACCTGGATTAAAGTGCAGACATGCTCTCTAGTTAAGGTTCTGGGTGGGTTACATGCTTTTGAGAGGTTGAAATTATAGTAGAATTGGGCATGGGAGACATTGTGAGAGGTCTTACAAATAAAAGACTGGTTGGTGATGTGGTTGTGTGGTGAAGCTAGAGATGATAGGTTTGGTAGTGAGCGTAGTGCAAAAGTTAGATTAGGGACATTTTTGATGCCCAAAGAAGACAACGGACCGAGAAAACCAAAAATCTCTATAGCAATCTATGGTAGACATATTTTTTTATTCAGAAAGTATTTAACTGAGTCACTGCATGTGAATAATTACAGTCTGATCAGGACAGTAGTCACACATTTGTATTAGTTATAATATCTTTTACATAGCAGGATACTTAATTGCTGATCAGGCCTAAGTGTTGGGCTGATGATGAACTGCATGACTACTTTGTTATCTAATTTATTTACTCATTGGGTGACATGACTCATCCTGGTGAGCTGAAGTTGAACCTTGGAGTTTCTTCCACAAAACTGTGGTCCTGCATTGTTTTTAGGTAGAGCACATAAAGAAGTAGTTTCCAATTATTAGACAGTGAACATTTATATATTTGGTTCAGTGACCCCAAGGATCTGGACCTTCAAAAGACAGATCGCTGGAGAGTGTTCTGCTTCTCAACATGTATTGATGAGGTTCACTTTGATTCCTGCAAATTGGCTTGGGTCAGTGCATCAAGATTTAGATCTTGGCTTGATTATACTACCAATGGCTAGTGATCATTGACATGTCTGGTCCCATGCTTACTATGCTACTGGAACCAAGCTACACCGGACTGAGGCGCCCAAGTCAGGATGAAACCAGTCTTGGGTTGCTTTTGGTCCGGTTCAGGGAGGACCTGACCTGGCAGTTCGTGTTGGACTGTTCCTGTTGGAGCAGGAGCAGGACTGATTTGCATATGACTGGGTCCAAACTGAGGTGACACAGTGCTCAAAATAGTGATGGACATGATGCAGCCCTGCGTAGTTACTAGTGGTTGAGATTAATTCAAGTATTGCACCAATAACATTTTTGTATACTTCTGTGTTAGTTTTCTAGGCCTAAATTATGCCAAGCCATGTATAGCCTGCCCCATACCTTATGCCGTCATAAGTCTGTCAACTGTTGGAACTCAGCTCATCAGCATATGTCCTTAGAAATGGGTCTATTGCTAGTTTTCCTTCTTCCTTCCAAGATGGATCTCTAAAAGGTCACCTTTCTTTGGTTTGAAGCCATGGTTACAATGCACCCACCAAATAAGTGGGAAGTTTTCCTTCTCCGCATTGCTAGTATGAAAGGTTTTGGGAAAACATGGAGGGCCATAGTTATACTTTTCGACGCACAACTGCGCCAACGCAGTTGTGCGTCAAAAAATTTAACGCCGGCTAACGCCATTCTGAAGCGCCAATGCGGGCGCCGTATTTATTCAATGACGTTAGCCTGCGGAGCTGCCTGGTGTGCGTGAAAAAAAATGACTTACACCAGGCAGCGCCGGCGTAGGGGAAAATGGAGCTTGGGCGTCAAAAAATGGGGCAAGTCAGGCTGAGGCAAAATTTTCGCCTCAACCCACTTTGCGCCATTTTTTTTTACTCCCAACCCCCATTGAAATGACTCCTGTCTTAGCAAAGACAGGAGTCATGCCCCCTTGCCCAATGGCCATGCCCAGGGGACTTATGTCCCCTGGGCATGGTCATTGGGCATAGTGGCATGTAGGGGGGCACAAATCAGGCCCCCCTATGCCACAAAAAATAAAAAAATAAAAATACTTACCAGCACTTACCTTAATGTCCCAGGGGTGGGTCCCTCCATCCTTGGGCGTCCTCCTGGGGTGGGCAAGGGTGGCAGGGGGTGTCCCTGGGGGCATGGGAGGGCACCTCTGGGCTCCTTCCGAGCCCACAGGTCCCTAACGCCTGCCCTGACCAGGCGCTAAAAAATGACGCAAAAGCGGTTGGACGTCATCTTTTTTTACCCCGCCCACTCCCGGGCGTCATTTTTGCCCAGGAGTATAAATACGGCGCACATGCCTCGGAGTCATTTTTTAGACGGGAACGCCTACCTTGCATATCATTAACGCAAGGAAGGTGTCCACGCTAAAAAATGACGCAAACTCCATGAACTTTGGCACTAGAGGCGTCTAACGCCAAAGTATAAATATGGAGTTCGTTTTGCGTTGAATTTGCGTTAAAAAAAACAACGCAAATCCGGCGCAAACAGAGTATAAATATGGCCCGGAGTTTCTAAACAAATATGACGATTGAGCGTACATTTGTAAGCATTAGCATTCAAATAGTTAGTCTGCTATTCAAGGCCCTATGCCTACAATGCACATTCTATAATGTTAAAGGCAGTCATATTTACATGCAATATATTTTTAATGTAGCATAACCTAAGTGGGATAAGTGATTCACCCTGAGGAGATCTGAGGGAGGATGGTGAGCTCCCAAGTGTCCAGGGAGGGTTAATAGTGGACCCTGAGGTGTCAGGGTAGGGTCAGTGACTACCCAAGGGAAAGAAAGGCTGTCATCCTAAGATGGTTGATTGAAACTGAGGTGTCGCTTGTGCAATGCCTAGCCAAGTAACCTGTCAGGTAGACCCTGTGGGATCAGGCCGCAGGACGGGGGGGCTGCACGAAGGCACATCTGTTAGGGATTGCACTCTGAGCTGTCAAATCAGGACAGGAAACATAGGCTCTGCCTTACTGGACTACTGGACTCCTGCCTGGTGCACATTAAGGGGTGCATCCCTGGGGCCCCTTGAAGTGGCTTAACTGGTGGGTGAAGCCTTCAGCAAGGTATAGAAGATGAGTTCACCCACAGTTGCACAACCAGGAGTCCAGGTGTGCCTGTGTTAAGTGAAGGGCTTAAGATGGGGTTGGTGTGCTTTAAACTGGGCTGGTGTAGTCCATTCTGTCCAGGACTGTTGCTCTGAGCTGCCAGTGTGGCAGGTTGCAGAGGACCTTGCCTGGCAAGACTTCTGAAGGGTGCACAGTAGGTGTACAAGTACAGGGCAGATGTCCTATGGTGGAAGGCGACAGTGAGTGCTAGGGTGTCACCTATCGAATTCCAAGGAAGATGATCTGGCATGCAGAGGAGTTCTCAAAGAGAGTGGGTATGGGTGAAGCTGACCCAAGGCCCGTGGGCTCTCTTAAGTAACTCTGAGGGATTAAGCTTGGACAAAGGAGGGCTTGAGTGTCAGGATCAATGAAGAGCTCTTACCTGAGAAGAGGAGCTGTTCCTTTTGAGTTGCAGGGACGATAGGGACTCACCTCTTATTTCCTTGTTCTGTAGTTGGTCCTGTATCCAGCTGAATATTTTCTTGTAGGGGGCATGGTGGAAAGTTTTGATATTGTGGGAGTGATAGGAAGAGTTGTGCTGGTAGTTGTGAGGATGAGTTGTTTCTAGGGACAGATACAAAATGTTGTTTTATTACAAGAACTTAATATTCAAAACGTATCTCAGTAAACCGACTGTATGCAAGAACATTTTCCCACTACTAACTTACTTGTATGCTATGGAAAGAATCTCACCTTTTGGCTTGAAGTGCGCCTGATTTGACATGTATATGTAAATTGCAGATGAGTCCATCTGGTTGTGGTATAATGTCGGCACAATAGGTGACTTTTTTCAAATTGGTTCCTTTCTGGAAGGCCCAGTGCACCAATGCCACCCTGATACTACTGCAATCCAACGGGGAGGGGCATGCTTGTGCTGATTTCTGTTTCTTATCAAGGTATGTTGTCCTGCGCAACGGTTAGCGTTCAACTTTTAATCTTTTCTTGTTTCCTATAGATGTTGAGTTGTCCAGGAGTCACGAAGAAGGTGAGGGTCCGAGGACGATTGACCAGACTCTGGATTCTCAACGCGAAGCACTGGTTCAAGGGTAGAGCAGCTTTAAATAGTTTATGTCTTTAGTCTGTGATGAGTCATTTAGAATGTTCATGATTACTGAATATGTTAACCATCAGGTGATGAGTCATTTAAAACCACGTGGATTATTATTTTTAGTACCTTTCTGATGAGTACCACGTGTTGTGAGTGGACTATTCTTTAGGAAAGACAGTTGTCCCGAAAGAGGGGTGGTAGATATGGAGCCCAGAGTTAGTGTTGTGGGTGAGGGTCAAAGGATTCGGCATTTACAGGATATAGAGACCCAGATGAGAGAGTGTACTGGGTTGCGTAATCCCCAGAGAGAGAATAGTCAGTGACCCAGGGGATAACCCTTGCCGAAGAGAGTGTGGTGGGCATAGTCTTGCATAACCTAGGGCAAGGGTAGGCCTAGTTCTGCTCAGTCCATGTAGGCCTTAAGGGTCTGAGACGCATTCAACCTAGTGGCTTCGTGGTTGGGTGAGGTTGGTGGTCTAGGCGGCAGACAGCCAGCACAAGGTATCTGGGCTAGTGGACGTTTGACCGCCCCAGCGAGGCACAGAGTGTGTGGAGCTCCGCTGCCTGACTGATTCAAACCCCAGGGCGGGCCAGGGCCTGAGAGTCATCACAAGGTGCTTTTAATTTTTATAATCCTGGCAGGAAGCATGCATGGGGCCTCCCCCCAGAGCTGAGAGGGATCACAAACACTAGGCAAGATTTTCATTACAGGGCCCGACACCTCCAACTCTGGGCCCCCACCACCTCATAAAGGGCCCTAGCAAGTGAAACATCGACCCAGGATCCCCAACTCCAGGCCCCACACAAGAAGAATTAGTGCTGGGGAATTTCCACCCCAGTCTCCCACCCCTTGGATAGTGGTGGGCCTGCCCCACTTCCTGTGTCTGTGGGGAGTGGGCAGCCACCACAAGTGAAGAGATCCCTACCCACAAGAGTGAGCAGGAAAGGAGAAGCTGGTGGCTCCTGTTGTCGCAGATAGAAGTGCAGGTCGCATGGAGAGCCTTTGGGGTTGCCAGATGTGAGCTCCCTGGACTGCCCCAATGAGAAAAGGAGGGATGAGGGGTGCCTAGGTAGGAATGGACACCCCCAATGTAAAAAAATGAAAAAGGAAAAGGCATGCCTTGTGCGGTGCATCAAGGAAACTGCACCTGGAGCACTACTTAAATATGCATGCTCTTGCGGGAGTGCCCCATAATGACCTCTGGGGCTGGTTGGTGACAAACGCCTTTTCAGCTGTGTGAGGAGGCCTCAGGATGGGGGGCACCCACAAACAATGGGAAAATAGTGTGGGGGGGGGCTGCAGGAATGCTATAGCTCTCCCCTAATGTGCCCCAGACAAAATTTAATAAAGTAGTGACCATAGAATGTGTGGGTTAGGAATGGATAGCCTCAGGATTTGCTGTTAAGTTCCAGCACTCCCCAGACTGGAGGCTGTGCTCCACAGCTAGCAGTGCATTGACCACAAGGGGCTGAGTTTATGGCTGCATGTGACCTAAAGGTAGTCAAGGAAAACACACAGACATGATATATTGAAAAACGTTTTACTTAAAAGTCGTATTCTCCATTGTGTTGAGCTATGCTTTATTCAAAGATGTCAACAATGCTTTATTTACAGAGTTCTTAATGCTGATACTAATGTATATTCTTAAGAGACTGCAAAGGTTTTTTTAATGATGATGCAAACACCTTGTTGGAATGCCTGGTTACTCAGAATAAGTGCAGAAGAGGATGTCATGCTTTAATATTGATAAAGTGGGCACATGAATACAATGCTTGACTATTCTTAATAAGCATAGAAGGCTTATGGTTACCGAAGTCAGTGATGGAATGAAGTATTACCATAACATGCGATACCAAATTAGAAATGGGCCAACACTGACCTGATGTAAACTGACAACCCTATATATGGCTTTATGATGTATTGAACATGAAGGAGGCATTCTGTAAATTTCAAGGTCATGACCCTTTAGGGGTCAAATGTAATGTCACCAAAGGAATTTCCACCAACCTTGCTTATATTTGTAACATACTGCATGTTGTTGAGTTGTATGTGTGTGTAATAAATGTATTTTTACTTTTCTAAAAGGAAAAGCACTGATTGGACAATTTTTTATTGAACGTTATTATTGAGTACCAGCAAATGTTGATTACTAGCCCACACCACCTCCTTGAGTAGGCCTTGGACTGCTCTGCTCCGTGACCCTGAGAGAGCCAAGAGCTACAATAGGGTGTTTGGTTCCTAGTGGATGCTAATGTGGACAGATAACTTGCGCAGGCCACACAACTAATGGCCCATTTCCTTACAATTCAGAACTACCTTTACAGTTGAGAAGGTGGATGAACTCAACTTATATATTACAGCTGAATTTTACAATTTTTCAAACTTGCTTTGGTATGGGGTTGGTATGCCTAAAGGAGGGTCACAGGCCAAGAAACCTTTAGGCAGCCTTTTGTTTTCTAAACAGGAAGCACTATGCATTTTTAAACATGTACCCATTGTAGGAGGCTGGCCTAGCTTGTAGTGGGTACCAAGGGGTACTTACACTCTGTACCAGGTCCAGTTATCCCTTATTAGTGTAGAAGAGGTGTTTCTAGCAGCTTAGGCTGATAGAAGGTAGCTATAGCAGAGCAGCTTAGGCTGAACTAGGAGACATGCAAAGCTCCTACTATACCACTGGTGTCATATGCACAATATCATAAGAAAACACAATACACAGATATACTAAAAATAAAGGTACTTTATTTTTATGACAATATGCCAAAAGTATCTCAGTGAGTACCCTCAGTATGAGGATGCCAAATATACACAAGATATATGTACACAATACCAAAAATATTCAGTAATAGCAAAAGGAAGTAATGCAAGCAGTGTAAAGTTACAATAGATTGCAATAGGAGCACATAGGTATAGGGGCAACACAAACCATATACTCCAAAAGTGGAATGCGAACCACGAATGAACCCCAAACCTATGTGAGCTTGTAGAGGGTCGCTGGGACTGTAAGAACACAGTGAGGGTTAGAAAAATAGCCCACCCCAAGACCCTGTAAAGTAGGTGTAAAGTGCACCTACAACCTCCAGAGAGCACAGAAGTCGTGATAGGGGGATTCTGCAAGGAAAACCAACACCAGCAATGCAACAACAGTGGATTTCCAGACCTGAGTACCTGTAAGAGAAGGGGACCAAGTTCAAGAGTGGCAACAGTGTCGAGAGTGGGCAGATGCCCAGGAAATGCCAGCTGAGGGTGCAAAGGAGCTGTCACCGGATGGAAGAAGCTTGGTGTTTTGCTAGAACGAAGAGGACTAGGAACTTCCCCTTTGGAGGATGGATGTCCCACGTCATGAAGAAGCTTGCAGAAGTGTTCCCACGCAGAAAGACCGCAAACAAGTCTTGCTAGCTGCAAGGGTCGCGGTTAGGGTTTTTGGATGCTGCTGTGGCCCAGGAGGGGCCAGGATGTTGCCACTTGGATGAAGAGACAGAGAGAGCACCCAGCAAGTCAGGGAGCCCTCACAGAAGCAGGCAGCACCCGCAGAAGTACCGGATCAGGCACTTAGAAGATGAGTGAACCGGAGTCCACTCGAAGTCAGAAAAGGGAGTCCCACGATGCCGGAGGACAACTCAGAAGGTTGTGCACTGCAGGTTAGAGTGTCGGGGACCCAGGCTTGGCTGTGCACGAAGGAAATCCTGGAAGAGTGCATAGGAGCCGGAGCAGCTGCAAATCATGCGGTACCCAGCAATGCAGTCTAGCGTGGGGAGGCAAGGACTTACCTCCACCAAACTTGGACTTAAGAGTCATTGGACTGTGGGAGTCACTTGGACAGAGTTGCTGAGTTCCAGGGACCACGCTCGTCGTGCTGAGAGGGGACCCAGAGGACTGGTGATGCAGTCTTTTGTTGCCTGCGGTTGCAGGGGGAAGATTCCGTCACCCCACAGGAGATTTCTTCAGAGCTCCTGGTGCAAGAAGGAGGCAGGCTACCCCCAGAGCATGCACCACCAGGAAACAGGTGAGAAAGCCAGCAGGATGAAGCGATACAAGGTTGCAGTAGTCGTCTTTGCTACTTTGTTGCGGTTTTGCAGGCGTCCTGAGCAGTCAGCGGTCGATCCTTTGGCAGAAGGTGAAGAGGGAGATGCAGAGGAACTCTGGTGAGCTCTTGCATTCGGTATCTGAAGAATTCCCCAAAGCACAGACCCTAAATAGCCAGAAAAGGAGGTTTGGCTACCTAGGAAGGAGGATAGGCTAGTAAGAAAGGTAAGCGCCTATCAGAAGGAGTCTCTGACGTCACCTGCTGGCCCTGGCCACTCAGAGCAGTCCAGTGTGCCAGCACACCTCTGAATCCAAGATGGCAGAGGTCTGGCGCACGCTGGAGGAGCTCTGGGCACCTCCCCTGGGAGGTGCAGGGGAGTGGTCACTCCCCTTTCCTTTGTACAGTTTCGCGCCAGAGCAGGGCAAGGGGATCCCTGAACCGGTGTAGACTGGCTTATGCAGAGATGGGCACCATCTGTGCCCATCAAAGCATTTCCAGAGGCTGGGGGAGGCTACTCCTCCCCAGCCCTTACACCTATTTCCAAAGGGAGAGGGTGTAACACCCTCTCTCTGAGGAAGTCCTGTGGTCTTCCTTCCTGGGCCAGGCCTGGCTGGATCCCAGGAGGGCAGAAACCTGTCTGAGGGGTTGGCAGCAGCAGCAGCTGCAGTGAAACCCCAGGAAAGGCAGTTTGGCAGTACCCGGGTTCTGTGCTAGAGACCCGGGGGATAATGGAATTGTCTCCCCAATGCCAGAATGGCATTGGGGTGACAATTCCATGATCTTAGACATGTTACATGGCCATGTTCGGAGTTACCATTGTGACGCTATACATAGGTAGTGGCCTATGTATAGTGCACGCGTGAAATGATGTGGACGTTATTTCACTCAGGCTGCACTGGCAGGCCTGTGTAAGAATAGTCAGATCTGCCCTATGGGTGGCAAAAGAAATGCTGCAGCCCATAGGGATCTCCTGGAACCCCAATACCCTGGGTACCTCAGTACCATATACTAGGGAATTATAAGGGTGTTCCAGTATGCCAATGTGAATGGGTGAAATTGGTCACTAGCCTGTTAGTGACAATTTGGAAAGCAGAGAGAGCATAACCACTGAGGTTCTGGTTAGCAGAGCCTCAGTGAGACAGTTAGTCATCACACAGGGAACACATACAGGGCACACTTGTGAGCACTGGGCCCCTGGCTGGCAGGGTCCCAGTGACACATACACTAAAACAACATATATACAGTGAAATATGGGGGTAACATGCCAGGCAAGATGGTACTTTCCTACACCCATAAAAGGACAAAGTTGCATATAAACGACTGCAGATACTAATAATGTGATGTCTTTGCACTTTCATCACCAAGGCTATTTTCTAGTTCGCCCATGGGGAATAGGCTGGTTCCATTAAAGATAAGGATGACAGCATCAGCACTTTAAAAAAAGCCATGCAAGGCAACTTCATTTCCTGTCACTTATTTTGGGCTCATGGCACCCTCTCCCAGATCCTTCTTAATTGAAGTTGCTGTGTGGACATGCTGCTGGCACGCCACAGGCAAGCCCATTTGTGCCTGCCGACTTCTGAACTGCACCCAGAGCCAGGAACCCTGGTTCTCCCCATACTGTCCGTTACCGTGGCATTCTCCTGTCTTATCAATCCTGACCATCATCAGCTGACTGCTGCCACACAACACAACACAGGAGCATTTACATGCATCTCCTGCAAGTTCTCATGCACTCTGTCATGCCCCACTCCCACTGCTTTCGCACCAATAGTACCCAGCATATCACTCACTCACTAGCATAAACCAGCCACCGCTCACTGTCTCAAACACCAAGCACCACCCACACAGCATGCCATACCCACTAGCTCCCCTAACACACCACAGATATATGGGACCTACTGCAGGGACACGATCTGGACCTGCTTTTCCTCATGGGAACATGGCTTAACCCAACCTCTGCACTGGATATCGCTACAGCCATACCAGCTGGCTACAACATCACCTAGCAAGACCATCAACACAAACTGAGAGGTGCAGTTGCCTTCATATTCAAAGATTTCATCAGCTGCACCACATATATGGTCACCCATACATGGTACAAGGAACAACTAATGTTCATGATATGCATCACAGCCAACATCTCCCTGGGCATTACCCTTGAATGCAGACCACCGGGGACCTTGCACCAATTATGCCAGCAACATCAATGACTACATCGCACCCCACCTCAACAATGCTAGCACCTTCACCCTCCTCTGAGACCTTAACTTTCACAAATAATACCGGATTACCCAGACTCTATGGTACTTCGAGAAAACCTAGCAAACCTTGGCCTCACCTAACACTTTATTGAACCCACCACCAGACAACTATTGGACCTGATTTCCTCCTTAATCAGCAACATCACTTGGTAGTCAACAAGCCAGCAACTGACCACGCTCTAGGCAGTTTCAGTATACCCATCCTGTGTACCCACAGATCTGCCACCACCCAAACCTCCCACTGCAGCTGGAAAATCATCACAGAAAAGTGTGCTTTGCCATCTCTGTTCACCAGCCAGAGCACACCAGCAACTTGTTGAAAGCGATCAAAAACCTCAACAGTTGCGTCACTGCATGTAGTGACTTCCTGGCTTCCCTTAAGTGCAACCCACTGGTAGGAGCCCAACCACAGGATAGTTGGTACCCGGAGAAACCCAAGCTGGTGACACACCACTGTAAGCAAGTGGAGGGCAAATGGAGAACAAGTCAAGACACCACAGATAAAGACATCTTCAAATCAGCCCTAAGATGATTCCATCAGCAGATATGGAACACCAAGTGCAAAGCTCTTACAGATCGCATCAACACTAGCACTAGTAGCAGAAATAAATATTAGCCATCATCAAGATTTCACCATGCTTCCTGCCGCCTCAGACCTTACTCCCTCACAAGACATTTGCAACAAGCTCTTGAAATTCTTCTGTAACAAAACCACCTCCGTATATATCAACCTCAACCCTCAACCAGACGTGGTCACTGTCACAAAGCAACTTCCCATCACAGCCAAAGAATGAGCCTTGACCTTGTGGCCTGCCCTCACTACAATCAAAATCACGAAAGCCACCTACTCAGGAGTCCTATCTGACCCTGGTCCCCAACATACCCTCATCAAAGGTTTTTGAAATATTAACTTCATATGCTTTACACAAATACCACTGCCATAGCAATATTGATAAGATCATTTTTGTTGTTAATTATCTAATTACAAGTTTTCCAGCCGTTGTAATGTCAGAACAGAGCTTTTTATTTGTTGTTTAATAATACCAATACCTTATTGTGATATATTTACAGCTTCATGACGTGTTTTAAAGACTTTTTTCAGTTATAGAAACTTTAGGTGAAATGAGCTGTTATATTTATTTTTTGGGAGAACTAAGAAATATTAAGGGTAATATCTTCTTGAACATTTTGGTTGGTTCTAATTACTCTTTTGCACCTGGAGAGCCTCCTTTGAGGGGTTCCTCTATTTTCTGTGCTTCTTACTGCCACTCACAGACAATGACCCCGATTTAGACTACAGAGGGTGGAGGTAAGTCAGTCGATCTGGCAGAGGACTTTACCCACGCCATACTGAGGGTCATCAGCCCATCAAATTTAGAGTTGGCCAACCTCCCAGCGGTCAACTCTAAACATTGGTAGGAATTGATATCACAGCAGCTCCTATCAATGATTTAAAATTTGATAGACAGCTCCATGAAACACGGTGGCCATCCGTGGAACTATGAACATTTTCTTTTTCAAATCGGCAAGTGGGATTTTGTTCTTGAAAAAACAAAAACTAAAGACTGTGAAACCATGGGAGTTGTCTTCCATGGTTTATGGTCTTTTAAGAATGTTCAGTATTCCTTACCACCTGTTTTTTTCACAGCAGTAAGCAAGAGAGAAAACCGGCCATTTGACTGCCCACTCCAAATTGGCCAGGTGGAACTAGGGCCACAACTTTGATGGCCCACACTTTGATGGCCAACGGAGGAGTATGTCAGCAAACGAGCCAGAGTAGGCTCCATGGCTGACACACTTAAGGTTACCCCACCTGTAAATTAGGCAGGTGGACCAACAGTTTGGTAGACAAGGTACACCATTGCAGTTGCACAAAGTGCCCACTCCGCCAAACTCCAAATCAGGCCTCTTTATTTTACATTCATACATTTGTGGAGACATATAGGGGGTCATTACAACCCTGGCGGACGGTGTTAAAGCAGCAGTAATACCGCAAACAGGCCGGTGGACAAAAAAAGGGAATTATGACCCTGGCGGAAACCGCCAACAAAGACAGCCACTTTAACACTTCGCCCGCCACGGCGGTACAGACAAGCAGCGCGGCGGTCACCGTCAACAGACAGGCAGAAGACAATGTACTGCCCACAGTATTACAACCCGCCAATCCGCCACCTTTTCCGGGGCGGATTCACAGTGGATAAAAACATGGCAGAAACAGCTTTTGCTATGGGAAAACGCTCACCTTAACATATCCCACGAGGAATCCATGGAGCCGGAACTCCAAATACTCCCTGCCCTTGTGTTTCTGCTCTTCTACGACCAACAGCTACGTAGGCGCCGCAGACAACGGTGAGTACTGCACCTACGACATGGGGGAGGCAAAAGTTAGGGGGACACACACCAAACACCCCCACCCCCACCCTCGCATATTACAACATACACACCAATGCATTCACAAAAATCACAGTAACAACCCACAATCCCCCCGGAAGAAGGAAAAGACAATGCGAAAATCGGTCAAAAAATGTAATGTGCCAATATACATGTCATACAAAAATATACAGATATATATTTGAAAATCAGTCATAATTATATAAAATACGAGAAGTAGTGCAGATATGTACATAACAATGTCCGTGCACAATCAGTCCAAAAATACATGGGCGAGGCCAACAAACGATACCTGACCACAATCGGAGAGAACACTGCCGGGGCATCAGATAGAAATACTACAGGCACCTCAGGGGGAAGGGAAGGGGGGGCACCTCAGCCGGAAGAGTGCAAAGCCAGATCCACGACGGGGCTCCATGCCCATTTATGCCCTCCTGGGGAGTGCAAAGCCACAGTCTCTCAAGTCTATACAGTGGGTGGGTTGCCCACTGTTACATCCTGGGGAGTGCAAAGCCACAGTCTCTCAAGTCTCTACAGTGGGTGGGTTGCCCACTGTTCAATCCTGGGGAGTGCAAAGCCACAGTCTCTCAAGTATCTACAGTGGGTGGGTTGCCCACTGTGCCATCCTGGGGAGTGCAAAGCCACAGTCTCTCAAGTTGATGCAGGTCTCTACTGGTACTGGGGGGGACTGGTGCCCAGACTGGATGAGTCTCCCCGTGAAAGATCGTGTCCTGTCACTGTCCCAGCTGCACATAGGATAAGGATGCCTGATGTGGCGGGCCATTCATTCCTACCCGGTGAATTGCCCTGTTCAGCGTTGCTTTGTCATGGTGGTCTTTGCCCTGTTCAGCTGTGCTTTGCCATGGCGGTTCAGGACTGTTCAGCGGTGCTTTGCCATGGCGGTCTTTTCCCTGTTCGGCGGTGCTTTGCCATGGCAGTTCAGGACTGTTCAGCGGTGCTTTGCCATGGCGGTCTTTGCCCTGTTCAGCTGTGCTTTGCCATGGCGGTTCAGGACTGTTCAGCGGTGCTTTGCCATGGCGGTTCAGGACTGTTCAGCGGTGCTTTGCCATGGCGGTTCAGGACTGTTCTGCGGTGCTTTGCCATGGCGGTTCTGATAAGGACATTGGTGTGTGGTATGACGTTCTATACACTGGACATTGGTGTGTGGCGTGACATTTCATCATTGCCCAGCGGGGCTGTGGCAGCCAGGGCCCTCCAGGGCACTGACTCCGGCGGTGGCGGTGGTCTCCTGACCAGTGACGACACTTGGGCCCTCCTGGGCTGTGACTCTGGCGGTGGTCTCCTGACCAGTGACGATACTTGGGCCCTCCTGGGCTGTGACTCTGGCAGTGGTCTCCTGACCAGTGACGATACTTGGACCCTCCTGGGCTGTGACTCTGGCGGTGGTCTCCTGACCAGTGACGATAGTGGGGCCCTCCTGGCCTGTGACTCTGGCGGTGGTCTCCTGACCGGTGACGATACTTGGGCCCTCCTGGGCTGTGACTCTGGCGGTGGTCTCCTGACCAGTAACGATACTTGGGCCCTCCAGGGCTGTGACTCTGGCGGTGGTCTCCTTACCAGTGACGATAGTGGGGCCCTCCTGGGCTGTGACTCTGGCGGTGGTCTCCTGACCAGTGAGGATACTTGGGCCCTCCTGGGCTGTGACTCTGGCGGTGGTCTCCTGACCAGTGACGATACTTGGGCCCTCCTGGGCTGTGACTCTGGCGGTGGTCTCCTGACCAGTGATGATAGTGGGGCCCTCCTGGGCTGTGGCTCTGGCGGTGGTCTCCTGACCAGTGACGATACTTGGGCCCTCCTGGGCACTGACTATGGCGGTGGTCTCTGGACCAGTAACGACGGTGCTGGCAGTTGTGTCTCGACCGCCGGAAATGATGGCGCACTTCTCCGCCGTGACACTCACAACAGGCTGGGCAGACTTCCTCTGGCCCTTCCCCACCTTTGGTGGAGTCACAGCTGACTCTCCAATCCCCTTGGAACCCATGTTAGTTGTTTTCCCACCTGGAGTCTTAACACGGTCCCGTCGTCCACTCTCCAATTTGATAGCCTTTACAGGGGGTGGGATGCCAGTGCCTTGGCTCTGGGTCCTAATGCCTGCCCTGGTGGCCGGTGCACTCCAAAAACCTTGAACAGGCACCACTGGTATTGGAGGCTTTTTGCCTGAGGCGCTACGACGGGACTGAAGAATTGGAGGGGGGGTGGGGGAAAAAAGGTCAACTTTACAGAGGGACAGTTTCTGACGAACACTGGGATGGGTAGCTGGAGAGGGTCTGGGAGTGGAGGAAGAGGAGGTGGTTGTCGGAGGTGTCACTTTAGCTGTTTTGGGTGCAGGTACTGGAGGCTGTCGTGAGGTGGATGGATGTTGGGTGAGTAATTGCCGGCGTTTGTGTACTTTGGGAGGGGGCGTCACAGACACACTGGGAGAGGACACAGGGGACGTGTAAATGACAGTGGAGGTGATGAGTGCAAGTGAGCGGCTTGTGGTGCTGGGTGTCCTGGTGCGATTCACGGTGCCTGTAGATGTTGTGCATGCAGGTGTGTGTGTAGACGAGACTGGGAGGGAGGAGGGAGAAGAGGAGGAGGGGGACACAGTGGAGGCAGTGGATGTTGTAGTGTCTGTATGTGGGTGAGGCTTGCGTGAGTGCTTGTGGTGTGTGTGGTGCCTATTTTTGCTTGAGCTACTTGTGTGTGTTGACTTGTGTGCATGCTGGTCTGTAGGTGTGCTTGGGATGGGCTGGGGTACAGGAGATTGGGTCTGGGTGGAGGAAGTTGGAGGGGGGAGGCTAGACACAGGGACAATTGCTGCCATCAGTGCTGAGGCCAAAGATTGCAGGGTTCGCTGAAGGACAGCCTGACCAGAATGAATGCCCTCCAGGAATGCATTACCGTGTTGCAACTCTCGTTCTACACCCTGGATGGCATTCACAATGGTAGACTGCCCAACAGTGAGTGACTTGAGGAGGTCAATGGCCTCCTCACTGAGGGCAGCAGGGGTGACTGGGGCAGGGCCTGAAGTGCTTGGGGCGAAGATGATGCCCACCCTCCTGGGTGAGCAGGCACGGTGCGAACGCTGAGGGGCTGCTGGGAGGGCGGTGCTGGTAGGGGAGGTGGTGGCTGTACCTGTAGAGGTGGGGGGCACAGATGGTGCCGCAACCACAAGGGAGCCCACATCGTCGAACGAGTCCGTGTCGCTGCTTGGTGATCCGGTGGCCGACGTGAAGCTCCCATCGCCCTCCGTCCCACTGGTGCATTCAGAGTCCGTGGTGTGGCCCTCCATGGCCATGTGGGATGCAGCTCCCTCGTGCTCCTGTGCCACTGTGCCTCCGCCTGTTGATGCTGATGTACAAAAGGACAGGGAGAGCAGACAAAGGGGGGGAGACAGAAGAAAGAGGGTTTTAGTGCATGGCACACCGCTATCGTTGGCGGACAAGACAAACGCAGATGCCCCCTGCATTACGCCGTGCTCCTGCCCTCTCCACATTCAATTTCTGGGATATGGCCTATATGGCAATGGTGGACATCGGCGCACATGGATGCCACTGGGGCAACTATACCTCGACTTGGCACTCTGCTGAGGTGGGGTAGAGTGCCACATGGCCTACATTACGGAGGGGCCTTGCCTGCCTAACTCGCCCTGGCCTAGGTACACCCACAGCCCACCTCCACCACCCAGACAGCTCCACTGCACGCAAAGTCCACAGAATGAGGTTGTGCTCACCTCCTGTGTCTGCTGTGATGCCCTCAAGCGCCCATCCAACTCCGGGTAGGCCACCGCCAGGATCCAGAACATCAGGGGGGTCATGGTGCGACGGGCACCCCTCCCACGTTGGGAGGCCATCCCCAGCTGAGCCTCCACCGTCTTCTTGCTGCAGCGGCAAATGTCATCCCATCTCTTACGGCAGTGGGTGCCCCGTCTCTGGTGGGCCCCCAGGGTCCGGACCTCCTTGGCGATGGCACGCCAAATGTCCCTCTTCTGGTTGGCGCTGACCTACATGACATGCACAAGGAAAGAGGAACAGTCATTACCAACTGCACCGTCGTTGTGAGTGGCCCCTCCCTACTCTGGCCATGTGGCCCATTCATTCCCATGCATTAATGTTCTATGGACTCTGCCCCCTTCCCTCTTCCCACCAGCCCTCTCCACCCAGGCCTAGCCCATCCAACGTGCTCCCTGTGTACTAACCTGTTGGTCTGGAGGACCGTAGAGTAGCGTGTACTGGGGGAGGACCCCGTCTACCAGTTTCTCCAACTCCTGTGCAGTGAAGGCAGGGGCCCTTTCCCCAGACGCAGCAGCCATCGTCGCTTCCAGACCGAGGTCACAGCAGCACTTGCAGTGTAGGTCCTCTCCTGTCGAAGGTCAGGTATCTAGTGATTGAACAGATAGAAAATGGTGGTGACGTCCGCGGCGGTGACGTCCGCGGTGGTGCGCATCATCACCACCAGCGCACCTGTTCATTGGCTCCTGGGACCCATAGGGTCCAATGTTAACCAATGCAGCATTGCGCCGCGGTCTACGACCGCCTACCGCGACGGTATGTAACGCCAGCGCTGTTACCCCACAATCCCATTGTCCCAGTTTAGAGGTCAGGCAGCCGCCATTTCAGGGGCCCACATGGCTTCATTTCCTACTGCGTCACACATAGCTAGGCCTACACTCAACACACATACAGGAAGGGTTTTGTGAGTGGTGTAGTCTTGTGTGTGACTGTGGGTACATACCTGGAGGAATAATGACTGGTTCTTCGCTGTTGTCCTTCGTAGGCACCATCTGCTGGGACATATGAGAAGATGGCGGAATCCTCCGGTCTACCAACCGCTGTTGGACCTGTTGACAATGGAAGAGCGACATGTCATCGTAACCTACCAGTTTGACCGTGCCACAATCCAGGAACTATGTACCCAGTTGGAGCCAGACCTGATGTCACCAATCCGCCATCCGACTGGAATCCCCCCTGACGTGCAGGTGCTGTCAGTACTCCATTTCCTTGCAAGTGGGTCTTTTCAGACAACAGTGGCCATGGCATCAGGGATGTCCCAGCCTATGTTTTCCAACGTGTTGTCCAGAGTGTTGTCTTCCCTGCTGAAACATGTAAGGAGATACATCATTTTCCCTGAGGTGGAGGATTTGCCTACAGTAAAAGGGGACTTCTATGCCCTTGGACATATCCCCAACGTCATAGGTGCCATTGATGGGACCCATGTAGCTCTGGTCCCCCCCCACAGGAGTGAACAGGTGTACAGGAATAGGAAGAGTTATAATTCAATGAATGTCCAGATGGTCTGTTTGGCAGACCAGTACATCTCGCAGGTAAATGCTATGTTCCCTGGCTCTGTGCATGACGCCTACATCCTGCGGAATAGCAGCATCCTTGATATGATGGGTCAACTCCAGAGGCACCGTGTATGGCTATTGGGGGACTCTGGTTACCCCAACCTTTCGTGGCTATTGACCCAAGTGAGGAATTCCCGGACCACGGCAGAGGAACGCTACAATGAGGCCCATGGGCGGACTAGGAGGGTGATCAAACGCACCTTTGGCCTCCTGAAGGCCAGGTTCAGGTGCCTCCATGTGACAGGTGGATCCCTATTCTACTCACCGAAGAAGGTGTGCGACATCATCATCGCCTGCTCCATGCTCCATAATTTGGCTTTGCAACGCCAGGTGCCTATTCTGCAGGAGGAAGATCCAGATGACGGTGTTGTAGCAGCTGTGGAGCCTGTGGAGCCTGTGGACAGTGATGAGGATGAAGCTGATGAAGAAGACAACGACAACAGGGAGTCAGTCATACAGCAATATTTCCAGTGAGACACAGGTGAGAACATTTTCATTTTTAGCATTACATTAACTTTCACACGTCTACCTCTATCCAGTTTTTCGATTTAAGTCAACATTTGGTAACTGAGTTGTACCCTTCCATTACGGTTTCACAGGTGTGGTTACCTACGTGTCAACTGCTTGCATCCTTCAAGGGCTTGTGATGTGTGACATAGGTATGTTAGCTTTAGAATGGTACACCCATTATGACACTGTCATTGATAATACATTTTTACTAAATCACGGACTGACTCCAGATTGTTTTGTGTTTCAAGGGTGTTTATTGAAGTGCTCAGAAATGGAAGGGGGTTGTAAAATGGTCAGGGGTGATGGTGGAGGAATGTCCATGGCAGAGTCCAGTCTATTAGTCTCACAGGTGCACTGCCCATCTGGGCATAGGAAGTGGAACTGGGGCAGTTAAAGTATGGACATGGTAACAAAGTGGGACAGTGGGAGGACAAACAGGGTGGTGTAATTTCCTGGCGGGGGTCTTGCCATCTTGCTCTGTCCTGTTCCTGGATCTCAGGGACCGCTTGCGTGGTAGTTGTCCGTCTGCAGGGGGTGGGGTGCTGGTGTGTTGGTCCTGTGGCGGGGCGTCCTGTCCACTAGCGCCGGCGTAGGTGGTGGGCAGTTCATCGTCCTGGCTAGTGTCAGGGGCCCCTTGGAGTGCCACGGTGTCCCTCAAGGTCTGCTGTATGTCCTTCAGAACCCCTACGATGGTGCCCAGGGCGGAGCTGATGGTCCTGGGCTCCTCCCTGAACCCCAAATACAGTTCGTCCTGCAGGCGCAGGGTCTCCTGCAACTTGTCCAGAACCGTCGCCATCGTCTCCTGGGAGTGGTGGTATGCTCCCATGATGGAGGATAGGGCCTCGTGGAGAGTGGGTTCCCTTGGCCTGTCCGCCCCCTGTCGCACAGCAGCCCTCCCAGTTCCCCTGTGTTCCTGGGCCTCCGTCCCCTGGACCGTGTGCCCACTACCACTGCCCCCAGGTCCCTGTTGTTGTTGGGGTGATGGGTTACCCTGGGTGTCCTGTAGTGGTGGACACACCGCTGATTGACCTGTCCTGGGTAGGGAGGTTTGGGCCTGCTGGGTGGGTGCTGTGCTGGTGTTACCAGAGGGTGGAAGGTCGGTGTTGGGCTGTGCAAGAGGAACCGACTGTCCCGAGGCCCACGATGGTCCGGGCTGGTCATCAGGATCCAGTAGGGCAGAGCTGCTCTCGTCACTGTGGGCCTCTTCTGGGGGTGGAGTGGTGTTGTCTGGTCCCTCTGGTGTGGTGACGGTTCTTCGGGTTCCTGCAGGGTCATAAGAGAATGATTATTGCATGTGTGTGTGTAATGGTGTGCAATGGGTGGGTGTTTGTGTACCCCAGTGCATGCATTCCTGTGTGTGGGTTTGTGTGGTGATGGTTGGGGGGGTGTTCTGGGTATGTGCAGTGGGCATGCTTTAGTGAGGGGTGTCCATGCTTCGTTGTGTCATGCAGGGCTTGGTGTTGGGACGGGTGCTTTGTGTCATGGGTACATTAGTGAGGAGTTGTAGTGATAGGGGAGGGGATAAGGGAGGGGGTGTGTGATAGCATGCAGGTAGGGTGGGGGATATGATAGTTAAGAATTGACTTACCAGTGTCCCATCCTCCACCGACTCCTGCGAGGCCCTCAGGATGCAAGATGGTCAAGACCTGCTCCTCCCAAGTTGTTAGTTGTGGGGGAGGAGGTGGGGGTCCCCCTCCAGTCCACTGTACGGCGATGTTGTGCCTGGAGACCGTTGAACGCACCTTCCCCCGCAGGTCGTTCCACCTCTTCCTGATGTCCTCCCTATTTCATGGATGCTGTCCCACGGCGTTGGCCCTGTCCACTATTCTGCGCCATAGCTCCATCTTCCTGGCTATTGATGTGTGCTGTACCTGTGAGCCAAATAGCTGTGGCTCTACCCAGATGATTTCCTCGACCATGACCCTGAGCTCCTCCTCGGAGAAGCGGGGTGTCTTTGGCGTGCCATGGGGTGGTGTGGGTGATGTGTGGGGTGGTGTATGTGGTGATGGTTGTGGTGAGTGTAGTGGTGTGTGGTGTTTTATGCGTGGATGTTGTGTGGGTGATGGTGTTTGGTGCCTCTGAGTAGTGGGGTTGTCTATTCTGTGCTCTCTCTCTGTCGCCTTAGTGTCTATTTTTTGTCGTAGGGGTTTTTGGGTGATGTGGGTGTGTGTTTTATATTGTATTGGGTGTGTGGGAGTGTTGTTTGTATGTGTATCAGGTGTGTGTATTTTGAATTGTCCAATGTGGCGGTGTTTTGGAGCTGTGTGTGTATTTTGAGCGCGGCGGTGTGTACCGCCAATGGAATACCGCGGTTGAAAGACCACCGCGTGGATTCGTGTGTCGTAATAGCATGGGCGTGTTTCTGTTGGCGTGGAGGTGGAGGATTTGTTTCCGCCAGTTTATCACTGACCTTTGGTGTGGCGGTGTTGTGTGGGTGTCTGAATTTCGGCGGATTCCAAGATGTGTGTCATAATAGCTGTGGCAGAATGCCGCGGCGGCGGCGGTGTATTGGCGGTCTTCTGCACGGCGGTAAGCGCCTTTTACTGCCAATGTTGTAATGACCCCCATAATGGCTGGATGTATGTGTCATTTTGTTAACTATTTTTTTCAGCTTTGGAGCAGAATGTTTTCTGTTTTGGTCCTGTTTTGTGGGTGGAATTATTTTCTTCCCATTTTTTGTTTGACATGTAATATAAACATCACTATTGAAGTGATAGATAATATATGTATTTTTATGAATCATAATTGTCTATGAAATAATAAACATTATTTGTGTATCATTTTACAGCCTTAAAAACTATTTTACATCACCAGAGTGTGCAAGATTAAATGAGAAAATGGGAAATTCTGTTGGTGCAAGATGTATGCTGGTTTTGAAGCAGCACTAAAGAGTGGGATCCCTGTGCAGTTGCCTTATGGGCATTTAGGCCCCAGTTCAGGGTTAACTTATTAGTATTAGAAAGGATGGTTCATTCCTTGTAAAAAGTTAGTTTTGCCAGGTCGGAATGGCAGTTTAAAACTGCATATGCAGGCTGCAAGAGCAAGCCTGGAGACATTCCTTATTTACAATGCTACTTTACTGGGTGGCAAAATGAGTATTGCAGCCCACATTTCGTATTTAAATTACAGGCCCAAGAGGCAAGTAGAATCATATATTAGGGACTTATACTGTAGGTCAATTAAATGTGCCAATAAGGTGTATGCCTATTTTACTATGTTTAAAAGGGAGAGCACAAGCACTTTACCACTGGTGAGCAGGAGTAAAGTGTGCTGAGTCCTATGGTCAACAAAAACAGGTTCAGTTTAAGAAGGCAAATTCTGGAGGAATACCTAGCAAAAAAAATGTACTTCCAAAAGATATTACACCAAATTTACTGAAATCATACCATTATGCCACATGATTTTAATGCGAGAGCACAGGAACAACACGAATGACCAGAACGCGCTCATCTGTTATTTGTAGCTCTTGTGTTTTCTGCTACGTTTTATCACAAAATGCATTCTCGCGTGGATGTTTTTCTCGCTAAAAATATAGGCTAGATGCCAGTTTTGCATTTCATAATATTTCACACAATTTGGAAGTATGCATAATCATGCAAACGCAAATTACACTAATTTTGTACACCCCTAAACAGAACTGCAAGTAACATCAATGGTGCAGTTTCAAAATGAAGCCTAAATTTCAATTTGCAATAAGTCAAAAACAAAAATATACTTACCTGGTGAGCAGCAAAGAACGATTGTTCCTGAGCCACACACATTTAATTAACACCCTATTTAATAGCCTCCCATTAAAAAAAGGTGTTGTGGTGTGCAGCTAGCCACAAGACAAAAACTAAAATATAGGCAGATCTGGTTGGCCGCTGGGGGGTTAGATGAAGGGAATCCCTTGCACGTGCATGTTCAACATGTGCCTGTATAACTGCCTGTGGGCAGGCACCATGGGTACGGTAGTTTTTTAATCCTAAAGCTAACGTTGCTGCTGGTCGGTTTGTAGATCAAGATCATGAATAAAACGAAGCCTGCGGTTTTAATCAAGAAATATTTAAATCAGAAATATTAAATCAAGAAAAAGTAATAGTAGTTATAGCAAGAACTGTTTCATTGCGAAACAACAAGAGATAGGGCCTGGCAATTTTCTCGGGTAGAGATTATTTCCCAGTCATTAAATAATGCACCCTCGTGTTGAAATAACATACTTTGATTTGGTTGTCCACGGCAATTTGCTTACATTGCGAAGTTGTGTGTTAGTTATTATGTGTTTCCGGACAAATGTATAATGGTATTGTATGTTTTTTTACCCCAGCAGGAAAAAAAGATTAGGGACTCCAGTCCAGGAAGGCAGTCCTTTGCTGCTAGATTAGGATGCCTTAGTCTGTGAAATTAAGAGAAGCAAAACCTTTCCTCCCAAAGTTAAATAGCAGATCCTAATATACCGTGTCAGCGCGAGCCACTGAGATACACGTTTCCAGTCGGCAGGAAGATCCCAGCTCGCCATCCTCTGTCTGACCTCCACTGGAGCGCGTTCATTGACCGTCTATATTGGATCTGACACAAAGCCTGCAGTTCCTTGGCCTCTGGCTCTCTGTGCATCGAAGAATTCCAGCAATCCCAACCAGTTGACTGTACTCAGCAGCATTTTGTCAATCTCAATTATTTTTGCCCTGTGCTAGCAGTTCTGCCTCTTCCAATGCCCACTGCTAATTACTCAAATTATCTCTGATGACAGCATTGGACTATGGCATCAAAACACAATGCATGCCATTGCTCTCTTTCTGCATCTTCAGTTTTTATTTGATACTGGGTAGGCAGGGGTAGCATATTTTTGATTCCGTTCTATTACATGCAAACTGCATGCACTTCCTGTGCATAAAAGGCCCTCACAGTGGCTGATCCCTCCAACACGGTTTGAGCTGAAAGATCCCTCTGAAGTGAAGTGCTTGAACTGGGCAGTGAAAGCGCAATTCACGTCTGACTACGGAAATTAAGGCCAGGATTTATCAAACTTTCACCCAACGGAGCAAGATGCAGAGCTGCGCTACATGAACGGCTAGGGATGCACTATATTTAACATTATATGGCGCATTTCTGTTCTCTTCTTGCGCAGGCGTGCAAGGTGCTGCATTGCACCAATGCATGCACCTTTGCGTGATGGTGCAAGGGTGCCTGCATTGCAGGCATGATTGTTTTTGTGCAGCACACATAGAAAGAGGAAAAAATGAGGATGAAAAAACATACTTGTTACGTTTTCCCTAGAAAGGCGTAGTACTTTGATGCATTCCCAGGTCTACCACTTATGGTAAATCTGGGAATGTGCCAAACTTCTTGGGTGAATGCATGGTAACTCCCAAGCCCCACACATGGAGCGCCATCCCAGGGCATATTAGATCCAGGCAGTGATTTATGCTGCCATGTGGCACTCCAGATTTACCAAGCACCGTAGGGCTTTGCATGGTAGTGTTAGCTCGTCAGAGCCTTGATAAGTAAACTTACAAGGGGACGCATTTAGGTCGATGAACCTTTGGACCACGTTCGGGGACTTCCCAGTATGAGATTTTTTTTGGCATCACAAATCAATAGATTATTAAAACAATCAATAATTTTCAATAATTTATTAGCAACCCAATCAATGACATTTAGTAAGAATCAATAAGTTGAACACACCATGACCTTTCAGTCATGAATGACCACACCAATTTAGTTAAGTGTTAGGATATTTATTTCTCTATTAGTTTCAATCTAATGTCATCTCTGTTAAATCTCATTAGCAATTAATCTCATTAGGAACTCATCTAATTAGCACTTAGGAAATGGTTAATCAATGTATAGAGAATATTCATTCGGAGATTAGGCACATCATTAATATGAAGCAACTCAGCAAAGATTTGTTAATGAATAATTCAACAAAGTAAGAACTCAGTAATTTGTCTATTTGCTTCAGATATTTGAGAACACCTTAACTAACCTTAAATTAGCATTGGCATGTTGGGCTTCATGGCAAACAATTAAGCAAACATGCATTTGGAAAACATCTAACTACAGCCTCTATCAAAAGAGCAGTTGTTACCTAGAAAGAAAAGGCAAACAGATAATTACAATTTTGCATCAGATAGTTACCAATCCAACCGATCAGCAACCAGCGTCAATCTTTGCACTCAGGACACCAGTCGTTTTCATCATCAGCAAAGATAGAACGGGGCAAAGTCTCAATATAGCATAGCTAAGGAATAAGTCCTTCCCTCATATGGAGGAGAAGTAAGTATCAGGTAAGGAATAGGTTCAGGATGATTAAAAGTATCAGGACGAATAAATGGCAAAGTCTCAAAGAATGGCCCCTTTTCTCCTTGGGTCATGCAGTTAAATAAAAACTGTCTAATCTGCCCTTAATTCCTCACTGGTTCATAAGTAGTGCATCGTTATCTCTGTCCAATAATTCTCCACACACTTCACCAGAATATTCCACAAAACACAGTTCTCATGTCGCTGATTGGCCCATGTTATTGACATCTTCATCGGTTGGAATGTCAGGTAAGAAAAGTTACACTTTACGCACCAGTCAGTGGCTCTATTGTTTTCTCCTACTTGAGGCAGCCATGCACCTGTTAGGAATTACACTGTTGCATTCAGCAAGAGTGTCTCCTTGAGCAAGTCGGGTCTCATGAGAAAGAATTTACGGCTACACACATAACTTCTGGAAAAGTACAACTTCATGTCCTTCAGGAAAACAGCACATTACACGTTAGAAAAATGCAGTTTAATATGAGACCAGGCAGCTAGGCCCTGTCCCTTGCTAAGCTAAGACCTAATGATTAATGAGCAAACTCCTAATACATGACTCTAATTATGATATGCTAATACAAATTAAAAACATTAGTACATAATTAATTCAGCATTAATAACTTTCATTAGTCTTCGTATACATTGTTCCCTGTCTGATGTGAATTGTTGCGAGGAGTTGGACAGTTTGGCGTATGTGCCTAGATTGTTATGATATGAGGTAAAGGTTCCGGCACCTGAGGAAGGATAGCCCAAGGGGAGGCACTATCAAGGGGTCGTCCACAGGGGGATGATGATTGGGATGGATTTATTTGGAGGATGTGTTCTTCTTATATGAGTTAAATAATCAGACACTGGTAGGATAAGGGGAAGAAAAGGAGTGTCTGGTTACTCAGCCCGAGGTCCAGGGCGTTTGTCAAGGCTGGAGATCTAGAGGGTAGAAGAAGGAGAAAAGAGAGGAAAAGGGGAGAAAACAAAAAGGTGCTAGGGAGAGAGTAGGAAGGGGAGGGCGGGGGAGGGTGAAGAGTTCTGAGAAGGTGATTGAGGCTCGCTGGCTGTCCACCAGCTGCCGCATGGTCTCGTCAGGAAGGGACTCCAAACTTCCGCGAATAGTGCCGCTTGGTCCTGCAGGTTGTAAATTACTCGCTCATGGATGGCAGTTTGGAACATGGCTGTCATCCATTCTGTTGGTGTAGGGGTCAATACTGGACCTCCAATGCCGGAGTATGCATATTTTGGCTGTGGCAAGTGCTGTATGAAGTAACCGTTTATGAGCTCGCGATAGGGAAGGGTATGGGCGCATATCGTGTAAAAGAATGAGTGATGGCGGGGTCGGGCTTGGTATCTGTATAAAGTCTATCAGGGTATGGCGTACCGCTTCCCATAAGGGTTGTACTGTCGGGCAATGACATAGGATATGGAGTAAGTCACAATGGGGGTCGACACATGGCCAGCATTTCGCATGCGGCATCAAGCCTGCCCCGAGAAGTTTGATGGGGGTCCAGTACCATTCTTGGAGAAATTTAAATAGACAAAATTTCAGGAGGGCTTCGCGGACTCCCCTGTCAAGGGCTTCTAGTATGTCCACCCATTCTTCTTCCGTATAGGCGATCTCAAGTCGGTCCTGTCATTTTAAGCGCAGTCGTTCAAGAAGAGGCTGCGAGTAGAGATGGTTCGTTAGCTCTGCATATAGACCAGCCATAACACCTCTTTGTCGACCCCACTTCTGGAGATAGGTGACAATGGGAGAGGTTTTAAGTGTCCACGGGCAATTCCTAGGGCTCTACGCATGCAATGCTTAAGCTGCATGTATCGCCACTCTTGATTACTGTGTATATCGAACTCTTCCTGAAGGGAGGCGAAGGTTCGAAAGCTGTCTCCGTCTATGATTTGAGATATGTTGTGGATACCTGCCTCGATCCATTGTGGCCATCGGAGGAGGTTTCCTCCTATTTGTATGCTTTTATTCCCTGCTATAGGGGCCTGGGCGTGCAGGGAAGGGTGTACACCAAGTAATCGGTGGGCTCTGCGCCATGCTATGTTTGTGGGGTTGGGGTTAGATAAGTGGGGGTGATAAGTGTATGTCCCTCCCATCTCGGTATGCTGGCCTCTTAGGAGTTTCTCTGTGGCTACCCATTGTGGGGGATCTGGTGTACCTGGTAGTGTATACGCTAGCTGTGACAGTTGTAAGGCTA
Organism: Pleurodeles waltl; assembly: GCF_031143425.1. NCBI lineage: Eukaryota > Metazoa > Chordata > Amphibia > Caudata > Salamandridae > Pleurodeles > Pleurodeles waltl. The sequence continues at coordinate 1,314,537,849 of NC_090445.1, read as the reverse complement.
ATGAATAGTGTTCTACTGAGGGTAGGCCTAAGCCTCCATAAGGTCGTTGTGCCAATATTGTTGCAGGTTTCAGCCTAGGGCGTAAGGAGCCCCAGACGAAAGTCCTTATGAATGCGTCCATCAGGCAGAGCGAGGAGAGGGGTACCAGTAAAAGGAGCATACCTAATACATATGTGAAGCGCGGGAGGGTAAATATTCTGACCGCCTGCGTCCTGCCCCACATGGACAGGCCCAGTAGTGACCACTTGGCGAAGTCCTGCTTCATTCTGGCTATAAGAGGATCTAGGTTGTCCCTGACCATGTGTTCCAGGCCTCGATTAATTAACGTTCCTAAGTATTTAAGGCGAGTCGGTGTCCATTTAAATGGGAGGCCATGTATTGCAGCTCTCGTCGTTACGCGGGATAATGGTAACGCTTCGCTCTTGTCCCAGTTTACCCGATATCCGGATAAGGGTGCAAAGCCTTCTATGGTAGAGAGTAGTGATGGCAGGGAGTTTTCAAGGTCGGACACAGTTAGTAAAATGTCATCTCCTAGAGATAGATTTTGGATGAGCCCCCTGTTAAAGGGATACCTTTTATCTGTTGGGAGTTCCGTCTGGTAGCTGCCAGGGGTTCCATGGCCAGCAGGAATAGGAGCGGTGAGAGGGGGCAACCCTGGCGAGTGCCTCTTCCGATGGGGAATGGGTCTGATAGAAAGCACCCGCAATTAACCTGTGCCGTGGGATGGTCATATAATAGGCGGACTTTGGAAATGAATTGTTCTCTGAGGCCGAAGTGCTTCATGGTGGAAACAGGTAGGACCATTCGATACGGTTGAATGCTTTCTCCGCATCTAGAGATAGAGGGAGGGCATCCTCTGGTAGTTGTAGGGATTCCAGTAAGGTATGGCAGAGGGTACGCATATGGTTTCTGGATGTACGACCCGGAACAAAACCCACCTGGGTATTATGGATCAGGGACGGTATCACCTTACGTAAGCGTGCTGCTAAGACGCTGGCTAGGAGTTTAACATCTCCGTTCAGAAGGGAGATGGGGCGATAGCTGCCACAAAATAGAGGGTCCCTCCCTGTCTTAGGTAGGACAACAATCGTGGCCCTGTTGGACAGAGCGCCTAAGGAGCCTTCCTGACATGCTTCCGTAAGTGCCTTGTGCACTGCTGTGATTGCATCTTCCCTGGCCCATCTATAAAATTCTGCAGGGAATCCATCCTCTCCCAGAGATTTATGGTAGGGGAGGTTTGTGATAACTTGCGTTATTTCTTCCCTGCTTATTTCGCCTTCTAGAAGGGCTCGACCTGCCTCCGACAGACAAGGCAGGTTGGCCGCATTAAGGAATGCCTCTGTCTGGGTATGATCAGTTGTTATTTCAGGGGTATAGAGATGTCGGTAGTACGTGGCAAATTCGTTCACAATGTCTTGCGGGCAGGTCAGAGGATGTTATGGCCAGGATGGCAGAGGCAGCCACTCTCTGTCGGAGCTGAGCAGCTAGGAGACGTCCTGCCTTCTCACCTTGTTCACAGTGGAGGCCGCGTAATTTTGGGAGCGCGTATTCCGCCTGAGATGTATAGAGTTCATTATGTGCCATTCGGGCCTGTTCTAAGGAGTGGCGCAACCTGGGGGACGGTTGGGCAGTGTATTATTTAGTCAGGTTCTGGATTGTGGTTTCTAAGGTAGTTTGGCGGGCTGCTCTGTCCCTGTTGGCTAATGCTGTGTCTCGCATCATATTCCCTCTCAGGGCCGCCTTTGCCGCTGCCCATAGAACCCTTCTGGAAGTCACGGTGCCCGTATTCTTGGCCATCTATGTGGACACATGGGTCCTAAGTTGTTCCTTCCCTTGGGGGGAGCGGTATCCATGTACAGTGAAGCGCCATGGTTTTCGGCCGGGGGGGGTTAGACCTGCCTGGATCAGAAGTAGTATCGGAGATTGGTCTGAGAGGCCGCTATCTAGGATGCAGGTGTCTAGCATTTGGGGGATTACAGTGTGTGATACGAGGAAATAGTCCAGGCGTGATTGGGTACCATGGACAGATGATAGAAAAGTATATTCCTTATTTTTCGGGTGTTGTGTTCTCCAGCAGTCAACTAGGCCGGCATCCGTGGTTAGGTCTGTCTGTAGTGCCCTATCATGATTATTGCCTACATCAATGGGACCTGTCCTGTCCAATATGGTATCTTGGGCGAGATTCCAGTCTCCCCCAATTATATAGCGGGTAGTTCCAATTTCAGTCAGAAGGCGATTTAGTTGTAGGAAGAATGGGCGCTTTGTGCCGGTTGGTGCATAAACGGAGCCCACACATAGGAAGGTATTTCCTATTTTTAATTTAGCGAATATATATCTTCCCTCCGACTCGTTCCACGTTTTAATGATTGTGATCGGGAGAGACTCACGCATTAGTATCGCTACCCTGCATTTGCGAGGTGTGCTATTCCCAGTCTCTTGGTCCACTGGGAAGCAGCTAAAAGCAACCTTTCCTACCCAGTCCCGTTTAAGTTTACTGGATTCCAGGATGTCGAGGTGGGTTCCTTGAAGTAGGGTGATATCTGCTCTTTTAGACTGAAGGTAGGGCAGTATATTTTTCTGTTTAACATAGCTCGCCATGCCATGTACATTCCAGGAGCGAATCCGTAGAGGACGTGTCGCTCGGGGAGCGTTCCCTGACATTCTGGGCGGTAGTGCAGAACCGCACCGGTTCCAGGGGTGGTGTTGGTGAGAGGGGAGGGGGGGCTATCTCAGCTGTTAGGGTTGGGGTTGTGTTTGTTAGTTATAGTATGATGGCTTGGGAAAAGGGGGGGCAGCTGGCGGAGGCTGGGTGTTCTGCCTAGGAGAGGAGGGGGAGGGAGGTGGAGGCAAAAGGAGAGAGGATAGAAGAGATATGGGGAAGCCGAAAGAGGAATGCAGAGAAGAGAGAAAAGAAAGGGGGGTGTGTGAAAAGCGGTATATGGGATAAAATGAATAAAATAACAAGAGCAGATGCTGGAAGAGAAGATAGAGAAGAGAGTTATGGGGAGGCTAGGAATCCAGCCTCTGTGGTTAGATCTGTAAACGGCGGGTCCGGTTCCTCTTGGGACTCTCTTGCGGTTGGCGTGATCTCTGCCGGGGAGGCAAGGGGAGGGCAACAGGCGTCGATTTATGGTGAGAGAGGAAAAAAGAGATTGCGCAGACTCCGGAGGGGGGGGGGGGCGGGGTCCCAAGTATACTGTAAAGGGGGGAAAATCTTGGAAGGGAGGATTAGTGGCCATGATAATGATGATGATGATGATCAAGGTTTGACATCTTGGGTGAGGGTAGGATTAGGTGGGTAGGTGATTACATTTGAGCGGTGGGCAGGAACCTAGTCCACAGGGCATCGGCGGTTTGGTTTAATTTGATTCTGCCTGATTTAATTTGGTTTGGTTTGAGTTGCTGAAGGGGTAGTGGCATGTCAATGTGACAAAGACAGAGGGGGGATGTTTGTGGTTGTGTATGGGGACGGGTCTGCTCGGCAACGAATAATGACAGGTGGGATGTTTGCGCGATTCAGGAGTTTACAGTTTTGAGATAGAGGGTAGTCACTGCGCTAGGGTGGTACTGTCATATGGGATTATAGGTTGTGGGAATGATTTGATGAGGGAGGAGAGGAAAGGGGTTGATGCAGGGGGTTGAGGATATATTGTGGAAGTGTGAGGTAGTGGCAGAGTAAATAGAAAGAAGGTAGGGAGGGTAGGTCGGGGCGGGGAGAGGGAGGGGGCGGGTGGGTCAATGTATTTCTGGTTCAGGCGAAGATACTGAAAGGTACAGGTATAATACATCCTGAATACTTCTTTTCATCTATAGCGTCACTGTTCCACATAATACAACATTACTGTAACCTGCTAATTCTAGTAACATAATATATCATAATGCCTTGTCATACTGTTATATGATTGACTGTTAAACTGAGTGCCAGGCAATTAATCGTAGAGTAAATAGTGAGAGCTGCCACCTCCAGGATTATGCGTGGTCGATGTGTGTCTTACTTCACTGGAAGTACCTTTTTTTGTATTATTACATCATAATACTATAAGGTGGGATATATTCAGGTATTGTCAGTTTGCTAGTTTAACATGTGATACAATCCTGATCGTCCTTTCCTGTGTGGAGGTTGCGGATATCAACAATAATTAGTCTGGGGATGAGTACGTGTGCTCAGCAGAGGTTATTAACAATTTATGTTATAATACCGTGGTTTGTAGCATTGTATTAGAGAAGGTACTAATGTACATTGGGTTGTGTATCACAAAGTTTAGGTTAGTGTAATTTTATTTGGTCTGATCTTGGCCCCTAGGATAACTATGGGGGTTCGTTAGCTCTGGTGTCGGTGTTAACCTTGTGTGTTACTTGTTGGAGCAGATTTAGTTTATGCAGTATTGTTTGCTACTATGGGGTATTCTATAGTGCGATGGAGGCGCATCAGTCTATTTGAGAGGTATTTGACAACGCCTGTGTAAAACTATAACTGGAACTGTAAGGCCAGGTCTTGACTCTTATGTAGCCTATGAGAGTCGGTGAAATCTGGTCCAGGCGCTGGTATGTGTACCCTATCTTTCACGAGGAACAATTTACAATTTACCTGATGTTGTCACATTATGACGTCTTATATTTCTTTGTGGCGAACTCGGACAGATTAACTTCCTGATCTTAACTATGACACCAACGACCATAAACAGTTATGAGAAAGATACAAATATAGGGTATGGATGGGTACTTATCCGTCCTTGGGGTCGGCGGCGGCTGTGTATCAATGTTCAGGCAATTGTCTCATATGTGCACGTCATCGAGTTGCCATCTCAAGGAGATACAGTCGTTGGTTTTAAAGGGAAGCGGGATTTGTCTCTTTCCGATAGTTGAGTGTGGGCTGCCACGGCATGTAAGACCTGGCCCCTATCATCATGTGATCTGGCTAGTCTCTCCAAGTCCCTGCCTCTTTGACAGGTATCAGTGTCATGTGGGCCGTACTTGCTTTCTCCGTTCCTTAGGGTATATTTCTGTTGCCTGCATTATCCCCTGAAATATGGTGCGGGTGATTTGAGTTGGTAGAATCCATAGGTTGGAGTTGGAAAGAGTCAAGGAAGAGTCTCAATTCTTCGGGATCATAGAAATCCTTGGATACTCCGTTTTTAGTGACCCACATTCTTGCAGGTTCAAAAAGTCCGTATTTCATCTCCAGTTGGCGGAGCCGGGGTCATAGAGCTAGGAAGGCCTTTCTGCGTTCATTGGTCTCTTTGGAATAGTCGGCGGTTATTCGGATATCATTCTGAACTACCCGGAAAGGTCCATGGCTACGCGCCACTTGGAGTATTTGATGGGTTTGGTTATGCTGTAGTAGGCATGCAATGATTGGTTGAGGCCTTGAGGATTTGTCGGAGCATTTCGGGCCTACTCTGTGTGCCCGTTGGAAATCTAGCAGTGGGTCAAAATGCAATGAGATCAGTTTTCGGAGTGTAGAGCTCAGAAAGGCCTGCATATCTGTTCCTTCTTAATTTTCTGGGATCCCAAGTAGGCGGATGTTATCTCTCCGACTTCTGTCCTCCATGTCCGTTAGCTTACTCCTAAGGTAGAGGAGGTCTTGTTCTCGGTCCCGGGATGCAGTAGCCTGTGCTTCCAGTGACCCCATGCGCTGTTCCAGTCCCGTCACCCTGGACTGGAAGCCTGCAATGTCTGATCGCATGGATTTGGTCTCTAGTGTTAGTGAGGTTATAGAGGCGTCCATTCCCTCTATGCGACAACTGTCAGTAGTGATCTCCTGTAGTATCCGTTCCATGGTTGTGGAGTGTTCATTGTCAGACATCATGATGGGCTCAGTTGGGTGGGGCGATACGTGAGGGCCTGTCGTTGTAGGAGTTGGGCGCTGGTGATGGAGCGCTTCTGAGAATAATAGTTGTTGTGCCGGTTTGCTAGGGGGTTTATGGTTCGGTTTGCTACCGGGCATCGCCTTAGCGGTCTGTAGGGACTGCCCAGTTAAAGCCCAGGTCTTCTTTCCTCGGGGTCCGATAGGGGTGTGTGTTTTCTAAGTCAGCCACTTCCCGTTTCTGTTCCTTCCTCCTTTAAACATTTTTTTTTAAATTTGTTCCCGTCTGCTAATTATTCTCTTCTTTCCTTTTTCCCCCTTTAATTGTACCAACCTAGTGACTGTTGCGAAGCGTGGCAATCTGCAGTTATCATCAGGCTGGGGGGGGGGAGTTATAGCAATGGGGGCTCCACAATAGAAGGGCCAGTGTAGGGCCTGTTGTTGCCCAGAGTGCTGTGGAGGCTGTGTCCTCTATTTGCTGTGTAGGGCTCTCCCGCGCTTAGGGTGAGTTGCAGGGGGCGTTGAAGAGGGGGGTAGACGCGTCCTTCTTCAGATCTTTTGCCAGCAGTCCATCATGGTTGAGGGTATGTATTTCTGGGCATCCCTTCCGTGACCGCTGGTGTCCCCCTGGCACGTGTGGATTGCGGTGAAAGCGTTAGCTCCTGCTCCTATGCCTGGAGATCTGGGTGTAAGGGAAGAGGTAGGTGGTAACGAAGCCCGCCTCGGTATGCTAGCTTGGGTGGTCTGCCCCTTGTGCAGTTTCCTTTTTCATGTGTCTTTTCGTGACTTTTTGCCTCTTTTTTCCTTTATTATTGGTCCATCTTTACATTGGTCATTTTTTGTTTCTCTCCTTTTGTCCTCTGTCCCCCTTTTTTTTGTCCCCTTTTCCTCCTTTTATTGCTTATGTATTATTTTATTGTCTTGCCACTTCCCTCCACAACTCCCTCCCACTTGTCCTGTGGAGAGAGGGATGCAGTGTGTTCGCCCTTCTCTGGGTGGTGGTAGCTTTACCTGTCCTTTCTCATCTCTTCTTCGCCCTCCTGTCCCTCCACTCCTCCAGCTAATTCTGTTCTCCCCTCTCCTCTTTCTCCCTTTGTCCTTCCTTGTCCTCCCCTCTCTCCTTTTTCTCTTTTATTCTCCTTTTTTTTTTCTTTCCTTCTTCCTTCTTCTTTATTATTGTTAAGTACATATTGCAAAGGGGGGAGGAGGGTGTAAGCACATTGTACCACTGAGAGGTGGTCGGGGAGGTGGCACGGTGTCTTCTGTCAGTGCTAAGGAGAGGGGAGCCGTACCTTGGTAGCCGGTGGTGTTCTCGTCGGTGAGGCCGCTCCTCTTCGGGCTCCGAGGGCGTGGCCCACCTGTCTGATAAGGTCCCCGCCCTCGCGTCATCCGCCGGAGTCTGCCGGAGGGCCCCCGGTGCCCCAACAGGTCTCCCTGCTGGGGGTCAGAGGTCCGGAGGTTCAAAAGGGCCTTCGCTGCTCTCTGGGCCGCCCCGTTGCCGTCGCGGACGAGTCAGCCGCGGCGTTAGAGTAATGCAACTCCGCCCCCCGGACAGGCCTTCTCCTCCGGGGGCGAGTTGCGAGTTACGGGTCTACAGGCTCGTGTCTGAGGGCTCCCTTGGCGCAGATCAGGGTCGCGACGGCGGCAGAAGGGGTCAGCGCCAGGTAAAGTAGTCGAGCCGGCCGTCTCTGCGCCCCGTCACCTCCTCGGCATCGCCGCGGCCCGGAGCTCACTCTGTAGGCGGCCATCTTACTTCGTGGCCCGGCCACGCCCCCCCTCTGGGTCTCTTCTCCTTCGTCTCTTACTGGAGTGACCAAGCCGTCCTCAACGGCCTCTCCTTCTGTCTCAGTTCCCCTTCGTCACTCTCTGGCCCTGAGACTTCCTTCTCTGTTGTTGGTAATTTCAACAACTCAACTTCCTCATCAGTTGGACACGACACCTTTTTCGTGTGACTGGCATGGATCCAGTTCAGAATTCCCGCACACTTCACAGCAGTAGTAGTCATTAGTATCACTTGGTATGGCCCCTTCCAACGTGGCTCCAAACACGTCTTCCATATGTTTTTCTTGGTAACAACCCAGTCACCAGCTTTCAGGTTGTGTCCTGGATCATTTATCGGTGGCAGGGTGGTAGCTTCCACCTGGTGAGAAAAAGAGCGGACCACATCAGCCAGACCCTTGCAGTAGTCCAACACCATATCATCCGTGATATTCACAAGAGCATTCGCAGGCACTGCGGGCAATCTCATAGCTCGACCCATGAGAATCTCATGAGGGGACATTCCTGTTTTCTTGTTGGGTGTATTTCTCATGGACATTAACACCAAAGGTAATGCATCAGGCCATTTCAAATTCGTGGCTGCACACATTTTCGCCATTCTCGACTTCAAGTACCATTCATCTGTTCCTCTAGTCCTGACGCTTCAGGGCGGTAGGAGTGACTTCCCCTATCTGATTCTAAAGAGATCAGAAACCTGAAACGTGGTATCAATTCCCTAAGCAGCAGCTTCCCTACTGTGAGACTGTCATTCCTGCGTGTAGGGTACGCTTCAATCCAATGACTAAATATACACACAATCACCAACACATATCTCAAACCTCCACACACCGGTATCTCAATAAAATCCGATTGCATTCTGCTAAATGGACCTCCAGCTCTCCCAATGTGGCTCAAATTCACCCCTGTTCCTTTCCCCGCATTCATCTGTTGACAGATGATACACCTATGGCAAATCACTTCTGCAGCTTGTCGAAACTTCGGGTTAAACCAGTCAATTTTGAACAACCTGATCATGGCATCCCTCCCAATATGTGCTTGACCATGGTAAAACCTTGCAAATTGTGACAAAAGACTGTTCGGCAAGACCATTTTCCCTTCATCTGAGACCCATAAGTCATCTGGCCTTTGTACGCATTGCATCCTAACCCACGAACGCTTCTAATCTTTGCTGGCCCGTCCCTGCAACAATCTCAATTCTTCCAACGTGTCAATCACCGTAAGGCATAACCTGTGCATGTCTCATTTTCTGTTTCAGGTAACAATTCCCACTGATCCTTAAACGATATACAGTTTAATGCGCAAAACCTTGCGACTTGATCCGCATATCCATTTCCCATTGAAACAAAGTCTTGCGACTACAGGTGAGCACTACATTTCACCACAGCAATTTCATGAGGTAACTGAATCGCGTGCAACAACTCTTTGATTCTTTCACTATTTTTCACTGGCAAACCAGAAGAGGTCAAGAAACCCCTCTGTGATCATAATTGGCCAAAATTATGGACAATTTCAAATCTGTATCGGCTATCAGTATAGATAGTCACTCTCAACTGAGCAGCGGCATGACAAGCTCTAGTAAGAGCAACCAATCAGCTACTTGAGCAGAATATACTCCTTGAAGCCAAGACACTTCCAGGATACCAGAAATCATACATACAGCATATCCGGGTCTCAGCACTCCTACTGAGTCTCTCGAACATGAGCCATAGACAAAGATAATTTTGTCATTTTCTTCCAATTGGGCTAATATCAGGCCTCGGTTAAGTGCACATTTCTGTTACCTCAAGACAATCATTTTCTACATCTTCGACATTCTCAACCTCTGTGTTTTCATTTGAAATCAAAGTTGCCGGGTTCAGCACTGTACATCTTTTCAACGTTACATTTGGTGACCCCAATATAATCGTTTCATATTTTGTCAATCTTGCATTTGTCATGTGCTACATTTTAGTACGGGTCAACATGATTTCAACCGAGTGAGGGACCATGACTGCTATAGGATGTCCCATCACTATGCCTTCACACTGCGTGAGGCTTTGTCCAGCTGCAGCTACTGCACACAGATAACCTGGTAAGGCTGCTGCAACTGGGTCCAACATAGCTGAAAAATATGCAAATAGTCGGTTTACACCTCCATGGACCTGTGTCAGGGCAGACAAAGAACATGCATCACGTTCATGACAAAACAGTACAAAAGGCTTTGTGTAATCAGGCATACCTAAAGCTGGAGCCCTGCACACACTCTCTCTTAACTCAGTAAACACTTTAATTTCCTTCTCTTTCAACACTATACCACCTGGCCCTTCCTTGACTGTCAGTCTCACCAATGGCTTGGAGATGACTGAGAAATTCTGGATCCACTCACGAAAGTAACCCACCATTCCTAGAAACATCCTAACATCATTCCGTGTTGTTGGGGGATTCATCTTTAATAGTGCAGTTACTCTTTCCCTGGATAACTTCCTCGACCCTTTCTCAATTTGATGACCCAAGTACTTCACCTCTTTCTGGCAATAATGCAATTTCTTTGGGGACACCTTGTGTCCGTTCCTTCCCAGGTGATTCAGTAAGGCAATCGAATCATACTTGCACTCATCCCTCGTTTTAGATGCGATCAACAAATCATCAATGTACTGCACTAGAGTCGATTGAAAAGGCTATTCCAATGACTCCAATCCTTCTTCAGTATTTGATTGAATGAGGAAGGTGATTCCGAAAACCCTTGAGGAAGTCGACACCAACTGTAAACCTTATCCAGGAATTTAAAACTGAAGAGAAATTGGCTGTCCTCGTGAAGAGGCACAGAAAAGAACGCTTGGGACGGATCAATTACTGTGAACCACTCTGCATCGCATGGAATCTGAAACATGATCACAGCTGGATTTGGCACCACTGGGCAACATTTCACCACTATGTCATTAATCTTTCTCAAATCTTGCACAATTCGAACCTTCCCACAAGGCATTCTCAGTCCCATTATTGGTGAATTACATGGACTACTCATCACTTCTTTCAAGACTCTGTGTTTCACGAAGACTGCAATTAATTGCGCCACCTCTATAAGGACATCTTGAGCCATGTGGTACTGCGGTACCTGGGGGAACGCAGCATTTGGCTTCACACTGACTTTAACTGGTTCTACTCCTTTTATCAGTCCTACTTCTTTGCCTTTTAAGTCCCACACCTTCTCTTGGACTGTTCCTTGCAAATCTGCCGGGAGATCAGCCACTGTGAACATCAGGAAGAAGTTAATCAGAGGATATTCCTTGTCTGTAGTCTCAGTTTCAGGCTCTGAAACCTGCTCCTCTTCCCCTTCATCATCACTGTTGGTCTGAACCTCAAACCCCTCATTGGAACAGGTGATTGAGAACACCTTGTCTTGCACAATAAGTCTTTTCCCAATAAGGACACAGGACTTGAATTGCAAACCACAAATCTGTGCAATCCCTGAAAAGTGCAAAGCTCAACCTGAACCGGATCTGTGATCGGGTTTGTCAGGAGTTGGTTTGCTACTCCCAATACCTTAACTGTACGTCCCAAAAGAGGCAGTTTTGGAACATCTGCACTTCTGACTGTAGAGCGTGTAGCTCCTGTGTCAACCAAGAATGAAACCTTGTGACCCATTACCTTCCCCTGAACATACGGCCCTTTCTGGTCTACCTCTAAGGATGCTGCAAGTCTACTCTCCTCACTATCTGAACTCTCATCTGACCATTCATCGTTTATTCAATTCTCACCACGCAACGGGAACTGTTGCACTGTGTTATTTTGACTCATTCTTTGACCTGTGACATGTTGAGGAAGCATCACCTGTTGCTGTTCCATTGGCGCCAAAGGCACTTGCATTTGCTGTCTAGGTACCATGGGAACCTGCTGTTGCATTTGTTGTATATGCAGTGGCTGTATACATGGCATCTGAACCTGCTGCATGGATTGAAAACCCTGCATTTGATTCACATTATTCTGAAAATTTGGATTTGGACCTCTCAGCCTCGGTCCCTTCACATTTTTAAATAAACTGACATCATTGCTTTGTTGAACAACACCCTCCTGCACCATCATCGGGCACTCCCTCTTCCAATGTGCAATGACCCCGCAAGCATGACAAGGTCTTCTTCATTCCCTGCACATCGTTTTGAACTACTACAGTGTTCAAATCTGGACTTCGATTCACAAAACCTCCCCGACCTCTGCCTCTCACTTGCGCCTGAAACATCCTGTTTCCTTGCGGCTGTTGCACCATCTGTTGTAGACATCCTCCCTGCATCCCTGACTGTGCTGCCTTAATTTGCATCACCATTGCCTTCTCTTTTAACCTTCTCTTCTTCAATTCAATCTCGTCACTACAGTACTTTGCATACTGCAACACCTCATCAATCGGCTTTGCTTGCCAGCAAATCAAGTGACTCTTAATCATCTGGCTAATCTCAGGTCTCAACCCTTCAACAAATCTAAACACAAGGTGATTCATGTCCTTCGCCTCAACAACCTCTATACCACAGTAGTGCTTGAATGCCTTCAACAACCTCTCATAATAGGCATGTATCGACTCCTTGGCCTCCTGAGACGTTCGATCAATCTTTTGCCAATCAATATTCTTCAGCGAAACTCTTGATTTCAAGAATTCAATCACCTTATAGTAATACTTCATCACCTCAGGAGACGGTGCTCCTATGATTCTGTCCCCTGACGGTTCCTCAGTCGGCCAATCCATGCCCCTCTTGCACTCAAGCAACAAATCAGCTGGAACTATGATCTCAAAGAGAGTATTCAGTCTTCCCAGAGACATTTCGCAAGTTTCACTAACCTGTCCGTCTGCTGATACCACTCTATTGGCTTCTCCCTCAGCCTGGAAAAGTCATTCGTAAATGACAGAATATCACCTCTAGTCCATGGCACATGGACAAGAACCCCTCCAGCCGTCTCTCTCATTGGTAACATCTTTACCATACCGGCATCCGGTAAGGCTTTTGCTGGCTGCTGAAAGCAGTCACTCTTCCTCTTGTCTCTTTTCTTCGCCCATCTACCTTCCCAGTTCTCTAAGGCTCCCCAAACTTGTGCACTCTGCAGTATTTCCTTGAGGTGTGCCTTCATCCCAGTTGACCTCATGTGTTCAAAATCCTTAGACTCAAAATCTAACCTATAACTCCTCTTCAGATATTTGGTATTTTCTAAATCTATGCCATATTTATCTGCCAAATTTGCCAACCTCTGGTGCACCCTGTTCACCTCTCTAGTTATCTTTGGACACAAGTATCTAAATTCTGCTTCTGTGTATGACTCTAACCTGTTCACTCCCATGCTCCCTTCAACAAGTTCATTTGCCTCCATACCCAACCTCACAAAATTCAGATGTTCTTCTACTTCCACTCTCCGTGCGACTACAGGAGCAGTGCTTGTCCAACCAATCGGTCAGCTGTTGTGCTGTCGAACCTTGTAATGAGATATTCCCAGCCTGCGCTAAAGGTGTCTGTGGTATATTCACACTCGAGATCTGCGGAGTTAACAGTCTCGAACCTGTCTGTCTCATGGTCTCTGGAGAAGCCCCAATCGGACTGAAGTCTAACAGGGATCTAGATCCTTCAAATGTCTGTTCCACTGAAGCCATCCCTTGGGAGTTTCCCACGAACCCTCCTTTTGTCATCTCTTGAGTCATTGACCCTTGATCGCATACACTAGGCTTCGCCTGCGCATACAATGGTACTTTTGGACCAACTGTAATGGGCAAAGATATGGCGGCTGGCATCTGCCTGTTCCCCAAAACCTGTTGGGGACTGACTCCCATATTCTGGTTCATCACTGGTGCCATGTTTGACTGCGGTCCTGTTACCGAAGTATAATTCGGAATCATTTGCTGCTGTCCCTTGGGCAGTAAAAGGTGGAGTGGGATCAGTCTGATTCAGCTTTGGTCCTCCATATGCTTGCTCTGTTGGCACCGATTTGTGGTAGTCTCCAAGATTGGGACATCAGGGTAAAGTCGCTGCACCTGCGGTGGTTGCAGCTGAGATTGCATACCCTGAGCAATGGACACATTGGAACTGCTCTGCACCCACTTTCCCACTTTGGTCTTCACCTTCTTGAGCTATTTCTGGAAACATCCTGACCCCGTCTATAGTCTCTCTCCTCCAAACTCTCTGTGCGCTATCCCACCTATCCTCCGCTAGTGTCTTTTCTGCTTTCCTCATTCTCCTCTTGAACTTCTGTTGCTGTTGTCGTATTGCCACCCGTTCCCAAATTGCTAACGCCTCGAACTGTGCTGGGCTCGGAGGTAGCTTTAGCTCATTTAGCACCCTCCGCAAATTTTCCAAAACCCTCAAATTGAACGTTCCGTGCTCCGGAAACGCCAAACACCCTTCTTTCTCTGTCGCTTTGCACCTTTGCTTTAGCCAAAGACATGGCGCAACACCCTTTTCCTCTATTACAGCATAAACCGGTGTATTCTCCGGCAGTGTAACTTCCCCTACACTCGCGGTAATATATACGTCTCCCCTCAAAGCGCTCTTTAAAGCCTTGAAAAATTTCATTATTGCGTCTTTTATTTTGTTCACAATCAAATCAGGAAGTGACTTTAATTCCCAGAACTCTCTTCGCCTACCTTCTCAACCAATTGCCTCTCACGGACGGCTGCCAATCCATGCGCGACCCTTCTCACTAACCAACCTATCCCAGCGCGGCTCCAATGACGTCACACTCGCACACACTGCGGCTGCAAAAGTCTTGCGGCTTGTCTTCCCACTCTCAATTCACACAAAAACTAATGCAATATATTGCGAGCACCAACAAAAACAAACTCAAATTTGCCGGTTTACTGCAGGAAAGGATAACACAATTGCTTCAGAACTTTATAGAGATTTCGTTTAGCCTCGGCCACTGCTCTCTCCTTCTCAGATCCCGCACTCGCAAGCAAAATTTGACCCGCAAATTTTACTCTCGACTTGTCAATGGGTCATTCTAGTGCACTTTAGAACTCACCAAATCTCCATCTAAGTTTTCATTCACTCACTTTGACTCAAACTTGACTCGTCAATTTCACCATCGACCTATTAAACCGCGCAAATTACAACATAAACCAAGTGTCTCATACACTTATCAATATACTCCAGAGTCTTAGACCACCCAGGGTCCGTACATCATCAACAACCACGTGGACAATTTTTTAGCACAAAGCGCCACACTCACATGAAGTTCGCCGACTTCCCTACTCTCATACTGCGGAGTACGCACACTCCTACTAAAACATCATCATCTGGCCTAAAATCCTCACAAACTTCACAGTTCACCTGCGGTATGCATAAGCTGTGCAAGCGCAAACCCTACTTCATTCACACTATCACTAGAACACAGAGAACATACTCAAACTCCCTTCAGCAAGCTCTGAGATTCTGGGAAAGTCATTTGGAACTTAGGGGCACATCATTTCTCCAATTTGCATCATTAAAAAGAACAATCTTTACCAAAACCCAAGTTTCCCGATACATCCTACTTACTTCCAAACCATGCTCATCAATTCATCAATTTCTACCAGACATTCTGAACCGTCAACTCTATCAACCCGTAGTCCCTCGTACTGGGGCCCCAAAGGGCCAAACCATCCGCACTGCTACCAAAAACTCGAGCGCGCCAGAGCCTTGATAAGTAAACTCACAAGGGGGGGCGTTTAGGTCGATGAACCTTTGGACCACGTTCGGAGACTTCCCAGTACGAGATGTCTTTTTTGCATCACAAATCAATAGATTAATAAACCAATCAATAATTTTCAATAACTTATTAGCAAACCAATCAATGACATTTAGTAAGAATCAATAAGTTGAACACACCATGACCTTTCAGTCATGAATGACCACACCAATTTAGGTATTTATTTCCCTATTAGTTACAATCTAATGTAATCTCTGTTAAATCTCATTAGCAATTAATGTCATTAGGAACTCATCTAATTAGCACTTAGGACGTGGTTAATCAATGTATAGAGAATATTCATTTGGAGATTAGGCACATCATTAATATGAAGCAACTCAGCAAAGATTTGTTAATGAATAATTCAACAAAGCAAGAACTCAGTAATTTATCTATTTGCGTCAGATATTTGAGAACACCCTAGCTAACCTCAAATTAGCATCAGCATGTTGGGCTTCATGCAAAACAATTTAGCAATTTAGCTAAAGTGATGTGTCTCCGTTTTTTCCTAAATTAAAGTAATGTTGGGCAGTCTTGATGGATACAGGTCCTGAGTGCAAGCAAAGAAGGCCTGTTTCCTTGTTTGTTCTGTTTTGGACTTCTTTGCCACCAAGCTACCGGTGTCCTGGCTGAAGGTGTGCCGAGAGCTATCTGGAAATTAAGCCGAGTACGGAGGGCTGCCAGTCATGATGGCTTTGCGGATGATGGAACTGATTTTGAAGATGATGCAGGCTGTCAATCGGAGATGTGGAGTTCAATCATGATAGTGAAAACAAGGTTATATTTCTTCTGACCCTGGGCAAGACTTGCTGAACAGTATAAAATCCCATTAATTAGGGCCAGTGTGAAATCTGGGAGTAAAGCTTCCCAACATCCAGAATTCAGAGTATGAGGACTTGGACAGCAGCAGAAGGGTACTGCCCACATTACAAAGCAAGAGTAAAGGGACACCAGGTCTGATTTGGTTTCTGGAATGTAGGAAGGTACCCTCTTTTTGGCATGTTACCCCCATTTTTGGCTTGTTTTTCAGTGTATTCGACTGTGTCACTGGGATCCAGGTAACCAGGACCCCAGTGCTTATGCTCTCTCTTCTCTAAATTTTGTCACTGTATACTGGCAACCCAGTATGTCATCCAGAATTGGCACACTGGTCACCCCTTATAAGTCCCTAGTTTATGGTACCTAGGTAACCAGGGCATTAGGGTTCCAGGGGATTCCTATGGGCTGCAGTATTTCTTTTGTCAACCATAGGGTGCCCATGCAAAGGCTTTTACAGGACTGTCATTGCAGCCTGTGTGAAATGGTGCATGCACCTTTCACTGCCATTTACACTGCACCAGGTCACTTATATGTCACCTATATGTCAGGCCTTCCAGCTCCGAAGGTTAGGTGCAGAGTACCTGTGTGTGAGAGCACCTCTGCACTAACAGTGGTGCCCCAGTGTCATCCAGGACCATTTTCCCAGACTTCGTGAGTGCGGGGACGTCATTTTACAAGTGCACTGGACAGAGGTCAATACCTATGTCCAGCATCACAGTGGTGACTCCGAATATGGCCATGTAAGGTGTCTAACATCTTGGAATTAAACCCCCATGCTGATTCTAGTATTGGTTGTATAATCCCATGCACTCTGGGGGATCCACCGTGGACCCCCAGTACTGCCATAACAGCCTGCTGAGGTTTTCCAGGAATCCCAGCTGCGGCCACCTCACAGACAGGTTCCTGCCGTCCTGTTGCTCAAGAAGCTTGAGCTCAGGAAGGCGGAAACAAAGGATTTCCTTTGGGAGAGGGGTGTTACACCTTCTCCCTTTGGAAATAGGTGTTACAGGCTGGGGAGGAGTAGCCTCCCAGAGCCTCTGGAAATGCTTTGAAGGACACAGATGGTGCCCTCCTTGCATAATCCAGTCTACACCAGTTCAGGGACCCCCAGTCCCTGCTCTGGCATGAAACTGGACAAAGGAACGGGGAGTGACCACTCCCCTGTCCAACACCACCCCAGGGGTGGTGCTCATAGCTCCACAAGAGTGTCCCTTGGTTTTGCGTCTTGGATTCCAAGTTGGCAGGGCACTCTAGGAGCATTTGAGTGGCCAGTGCCAGTAGGTGACGTCAGAGCCCTCCACCAATAGGCTCTTACCTGTTTAGCTGACCAATCCCCCCTTTCAGGGCTATTAAGGGTCTCTCTCTTGAGTGGTTCTTCAGATTTGGATTCAAGACTCCAGCAAGAATCAACAGTGCCCTTTACTTCACCTTCTCACCAAAGAAACTGCATCTGGACCCTCCAGGAACTCTACAAATGGCAACAAATCAGCAAAGTCGACTTCTTCAACATTGTATCTTCAGCTTCTGCCAGCAACTGCAACTGTTTCATCCTCAGAGGGCAGCCTGTCTTCAGCCTGCACCAGAAGAGCAAAGTAATCTCCCTTGAAGTGAAGGAGTCACTTCCCTGCTTCAGCAGGCACTCCTCTGCAGCGATGACTGGTGGATTGGGTCCCCTCTCCTGACAAAGAGTGTGGATCCAGCATTACAGTTGGTGGACTGAAGTGGTCCCAATGGTCCTGAAGTTCCACTGTCCAACTTTGGTGGAGGTAAGAGCTTGCTTCCCCACGCAAGACAGTACCCCAGTGCGCTGCGCGATTTGCAGTTGCCAAGGCTTGTGTGCGACCTTCCACAAAGTTCCTCGTGCAAAGCACAGCTCCGGCCCCCAGCACTCCTTCCTGCAACGCATAGCTCCCTGAGAGATTCGCCGGCGGCGTGGGACCCCTTTGTGTCATTCTGCATGGGCCTCCATTTGCACCTTCTTTGTCCCCGTGCTGTGGGACTCCTGTGCATGCTGCCTGGTCTTCTGTGGGCACTCTGGACTGCTGAGAGCTCCTTCTGACTCCCCCTCCTGGGTAGAGTTGACCTGGTCCTTCCTGGTTCCCTGGCACCGCCATTTACCGCTAACCACGAGCTATGCATTTACCAAGGTTTGTTGGCGGGATTCAGCAGTGCAAACCAGACTGCAATCATCCATGAGGCGTGGGAAATCATCTGCACCAACCAGGAACCCGCTTCCATCTTCTTGGGTGCAGTACTGACTATTGTTCTTCACCTGTGGTTCTTCTTTTGCACCTTCATCCGGGTTAGCTATGGCTCTTGTTCTTCCTGGACTCTTCTGTGCTTCTTGGAGTTGGTCCCCTTCTTCCACAGATCTTCAGGTCCAGGAATCCACTGTTGGTGTATTGCAGTCTCTCCTGGTTCGTGCAATATCTTCTTTTACGTTTTCTTGTGTGTTCTAGGAAAGTTCCTGTGATTTACTCCTACTGTCTTGGACTCTGGGGTGGGTTCTATCACTTACCTTTGGTGTTTTCTAATACTCCCAGCACCCCCCTACACACTACCCTTGCCTAGGTGGGAAAATGACATTCGCATTCCATACTTTTAGTATATGGTTTGTGTTCCCCCTAGGCCCATTTCTAACTATTGTGATTTTCACTATTTACCTTGTTTTCTAACTGGTTACTTACCTGTTTTTGGATACTAGTGTAAATATTGTGTATTTTACCTAGCTTCTAAGGGAGTATAGTCCATATGGTATTTTTGGCAATTGTGTCACCAAAATAAAGTACCTTTCTATTTGTACCACTAAGTATTTTCTTTCTTGTGTGTAAGTACTGTATGACTGTAGTGATATTGCATGAGCTTTGCATGTCTCTTAGTTGGGACAGTTAGGAGGACAGATCATGATTCACATTATGACATGATTGAACTGACACTCAGGGACAGGAGTATGGTGGATGACCTGGTGGCTTTATATGCAAGAACTTGTGCACAGAGGCATTCTAGCATCCAATTCAAATATCCAAGGCTTTCTTCTTACTTTAACCCCTTGGGTGCGGGCGTCGGGCACTGGCCGACGCCCGCACTACCTCCCTGGTGCGGGTCACGACCAGTGGCCGACACCAGGGAGGGGGTTAATAAATCCTTGGGTGCGTCGCACTCGAGGATTTTTTATTTTTTTTAAACCCCGGGAGACACAGAAGCTTTTCCGTGTCTCCCCCCGCCCCCCACCCACCCCTTTGTGACATCAGCGCGGCGCGAGGCGCGCTGACGTCACTTTGTTGATTTCCCCTCGGAGCAGGAAGCGGCCTTGCGGCCACTTCCTACTCCACTGGGGAACACGGCCCCAAACAGCCTTCCCCGCGTTCGGGAAGGCCTCGTAAGAAAGGGGAGACTCTCCTCTTTCTTACGAGGCCTTCCTGAAAGTGTTTCTTGGCCCCCGATCGCAGCACAGCTGCGATCGGGGGCCAGGAAACACAACTAGACACCAGGGATTTCACTTGGGGGGGTCGGCCCCCTCGGAAAATGGGCCAGACCCCCCCCCCCCCCCCGGGGCATATTTAAAAAAAAACTAAATTTTAGTTTAAAAAAAAAAAAGAATTAATAAAAAAAAAGAATAAAAAGAAATGGACAGGGAGTCGCCCGTGGGCAGGGCGACCCCCTGTGGAGGCAAATTTTTTTTTTTTGGTTGTAGGGTTTCCCAGGGGGGCATTTTGGCCCCCAAGGAAACCATACAACTGCTAAAAAAAATATTGATCTATATATATATATATATATATATATATATATATATATAAAGATCTATATATATATACAGATTTATCTATGTAGATATATCTATCTACATGGATATATCTATAGATATATCTATATATATATATATATATATATATAGATCTATCTATAGATATATCCATGTAGATAGATATATATAGAGATAGATCTATATATATATGTATATATATATATATATATATATATATATATATATATATATATATATATATATATATAAATCACTTTTGTCAATAGGTGTGTGGTTTCCCTGGGGGCTGCGATCGGCCCCAGGAAAACCAGACCCACATATAAAAGTGATCTATATATATATATATATATATATATATTTGCCACCAGTTGTCTTGCAGTTGCATCTTGCGTCTTCAAAGCAATGCACATACTTCAACTGACGCATTTCAACTGTAGCTTTTAGGCAGCAATAAAAAAGTCAAGTAAGTATTGTGATTATGTTTCTGCTACAAAAGGATCAGACTTTTGTCTAGTGGCAGTTTTAGTGCCATGAAGAAGCGCAGAAGGTTTATTTGCCTACTGCAAAGAGCAAATCTGTATTTTATTGAAATAGCTGAGTACATTAGTAAAGTTAGCCATTATCTACGCTACAGTACAAATTAAATGTATGTGCGGGGTGGAGGACGGCTATGGAGAGATGAAGGGCACTTTTGCTGGGTGGTAATGAGGGAATCCGAGGAGGAGGGAGTGGGAGCACCAATAATGATTGTTGGACTGGGCGCAGGAGGTGCTAAAGACTGTGACGAATGTGACAAGGTGTTTTTTGAGTGTCTTGAAAGAGCGTGCTGATTGAGGGAAGAAGCGCAGGTAAGGTGGCCTCTACTGTTGCACGTATCTCACACACACCATCGATTTTGTGACTGTGTACGTAGGCTAGTGTTTTAGAGCACCAGTTTAGCCAATAGCAGAGGTGGCATCTTGATGGATGACTGCTGCCGTCACTCAGGTTACAGAGGATAGCTCTGACATAGGATCAGAGACTGAGACATCAGATACTGAGACAGCATCTGAGGGATAGGACAATGGCGCAGACTCTGGAAGTGATTTTACAGTCGGAGGAGTCCCATTCGATAACTCCTCTTCCAGTAAATTATGAGGGAGGTGATGAGGACAGTCCAGCTGTCCCTTCGCAAGCACAGTCTGTGCAACGGGGTAATAGTGGGTTAGCCCAACCAAGAGAGCAGGTGAATGCTGCGGCAAGCAGAGAGAGAGAGAGAGTGCTCTCTTGGGAAGCTCCCCAATTTAGTTCAGCCCCAAATTACACCGCCCAAATCGTATTGTGGAGACATCAAAATTATCTATCACAAAACAAACTGGTTTTGTAAGGCAGGCACCTGTGTTTTTGGTCCTGGGTTCGGCGGCCATATAGAGAAACATACTAAACCCAAACATTTCTGAAACTAGGCATTCGGGGGAGTCCACAGAGGTGTGACTTGTGTGGATTCCCCAAAGTTTTCTTGCCCAGAATACCCTGCAAAGCTGAAATGTTGAATAAAAACTCTATTTTTCTTGCATTTCTGTCACACAAACTACGGGAATATGCTGGGATCCACAAAATTCCTACCACCCAGTGATTCCTCACCTGTCCTGATAAAAACACTACCCCACTTGAGTGCCTATATCTAGTGCCTGCGTCAGGAATGGATCACCCCAGGGTCAACAGCTGCCTCATGTAAGGACAAACATTGACCGATGTGTGATCTATTCCTGTTGCGGGCACCAGGCCTACCCACACAAGTGAGGTACCATTTTTATCAGGAGACTTGGGGAACGCTGGGTGGAAGGAAATTGTGCCTCCTCTCAGATTCCAGAACTTTCTGTCACCGAAATGAGAGGAAAATGTGTTTTTTTTGCCAAATTTTGAGGTTTGCAAAGGATTCTGGGTAACAGAACCTGGTCAGAACCCCACAAGTCACCCCATCTTGGATTCCCCTAGGTCTCTAGTTTTCAGAAATGCACAGGTTTGGTAGGTTTTCCTAGATGCCGGGTGAGCTAGAGGCCAAAATCTACACGTAGGCACTTTGCACAAAACACCTCTGTTTTTTGTCAAAAAATGGGATGTGTCCACGTTGTGTTTTGGGGGATTTCTTGTCGCGGGCGCTAGGCCTACCCACACAAGTGAGGTATCAATTTTATCGGGAGACTTGGGGGAACGCTGGGTGGAAGGAAATCCATGGCTCCTCTCAGATTCCAGAACTTTCTGACATCGAAATGTGAGGAAAATGTGTTTTTTTTGCTAAAGTTTGAGGTTTGCAAAGGATTCTGGGTAACAGAACCTGGTCAGAGCCCCACAAGTCACCCCATCTTGGATACCCCTAGGTCTCTAGTTTTCAGAAATGCACAGGTTTGGTAGGTTTCCCTAGGTGCCGGCTGAGCTAGAGGCCAAAATCTACAGGTAGGCACTTTGCAAAAAATATCTCAGTTTTCTGTCAAAAAATGGGATGTGTCCACATTGTGTTTTGGGGCATTTCCTGTCGCGGGTGCTAGGCCTACCCACACAAGTCAGGTATACATTTTATCGGGAGACTTGGGGGAACGCTGGGTGGAAGGAAATTTGTGGCTCCTCTCAGATTCCAGAACTTTCTGTCATCGAAATGAGAGGAAAATGTGTTTTTTTAGCCAAATTTTGAGGTTTGCAAAGGATTCTGGGTAACAGAACCTGGTCAGAGCCCCACAAGTCACCCCATCTTGGATACCCCTAGGTGTCTAGTTTTTAAAAAGGCCAAGGTTTGCTAGGTTTCCCTGGGTGCCGGCTGAGCTAGAGGCCAAAATCTACAGCTAGGCCCTTTGCAAAAAACACGTCAGATTTCAATGTAAAAATGTAATGTGTCCATGTTGCGTTTCCTTTCGCGAGCATTAGGCCTACCCACGCAAGTGAGGTACCATTTTTATGGGGAGACTTGGGGGAACACAGAATAGCAAAACAAGTGTTACTGCCCCTTGTCTTTCTCTACATTTGTTCCTTCCAAATGTAAGACAGTGTGTAAAAAAGACGTCTATTTGAGAAATGGCCTGTAATTCACATGCTAGTATGGGCACCCCGGAATTCAGAGATGTGCAAATAATCACTGCTTCTCAACACCTTATCTTATGCCCATTTTGGAAATACAAAGGTTTTCTTGATATCTATTTTTCACTCTTGCCGGATACCCGGTATAGAATGAAAATCCATTGCAAGGTGCACCTCCTTTATTGGCACTGGGTACCTAGGGATCTTGATAAACCTACAAGCCCTATATATTTTTTCAGCTCACTTTCAATATTCTTTTATTTCAGCTGTTATTTTCTGTAGGAAAACCTTGTAGGATCTACACAAATGACCCCTTGCTGAATTCAGAATTGTGTCTACTTTTCAGAAATGTTTAGCTTTCCGGGATCCAGCATTGGTTTCACACCCATTCCTGTCACTAACTGGAAGGAGGCTGAAAGCACCAAAAATAGTAAAAATGGGCTATGTCCCAGTAAAATGCCAAAATTGTGTTGAAAATTTTGGTTTTCTGATTCAAGTCTGCCCGTTCCTGAAAGGTGGGAAGATGGTGATTTTAGCACCAGAAACCCTTTGTTGATGCCATTTTCAGGGAAAAAACCACAAGCCTTCTTCGGCAGCCCTTTTTTCCCATTTTTTTTAAAAAAACTAAATTTTCACTGTATTTTGGCTAATTTCTTGGCCTCCTCCAGGGGAAACCACAAACTCTGGGCACCATTAGAATCCCTAGGATGTTGGAAAAAAAAGGACGCAAATTTGGTGTGGATAGCTTATGTGGACAAAAAGTTATGAAGGCCTAGGCGCAAACTACCCCAAATAGCCAAAAAAATGGGTTCAGCATGGGGGGGAAGGCCCAGCAGCTAAGAGGTTAAGGCTCGATCTGCTTCTCACCCAAAGAGCAGTTCATCAGGATTAAATGAAAACGACTGACTTAGAGCTACATTTGACCCATGTCTCGACCTCTTTACTCCCTCACCGATGCTATCTACACACTCTCCCCTGGTTGTAGCAAGTCGAAATTCATCTCTACTTCCCAGCACTTTACGATCAGCAGTTCAACATGTTGGGATGTGTCTTGTTTCTTGGAATGTGGCAGGACTGAGGTCTAAGATCTCCTTTCCTGCTTGCACTCAATTTATTGAGGATTATGACATCTGTCTTTTCCAGGTGACATGGGCCCTGGATCTGATCCTTAGTTCTGGCTTAAATCTAGGGGTAATTATTATTAACGTTTATGCAAGAGGGGTCCGGGGCCTGGCTTCACGTGCTCTTCTTACACTGGAAACATTCCTTAGGCAGTGTCCCTGACATTTTAAACTTATTATGGCAGGTGACTTTAATGTCACTTTCGAGCCTTTTGACTGGGGCGATCTCCACATCACGCATGACGAAGATCAGGTGTGGTCTGTCCCTTCCTTAGATATTCCCCCCATTAATAGGTAGACGCAAGTCGACATTCACCTAAAAGAACTTGACCATCGAGTTTGGCTTTGGGGCCCTTAATGCCAGGACTAGATCAGATGCAAAGGGTTATTATACGTATAACAAAGTCAACCACACAAGTAGAATTGATTTCTACCTAGTTAACGTAAGACTGTGGCCTTTTGTCATTGACATGACGGTCATTGAGAGGACAGAGAGTGACCGCACTCCGCTCTCTGTTCAAATGCTTGCTCCTAGTAACCATCATTTATGTTCACTACCTCCACCACACTGACAACGGACATCAGTATGACTAATGATGAACGCCACTTAAAATGGCATCAGGTAGTAGATCAGCAAGATATCTTAAGTACTGTGAATGTTGTTTTTAAGACCTTGTTAACACACATAGAGGCGGGTCTTATGACTAACAATGCTCAATTGATAACATTCACATCTCTTGTTTTGAGAATATTGCAGCACATTTTTTTGTAGGCAGTAAATCTGGTAGTAGCAGACCCAAAGGAAAACATCCCTGGTTTAATAAGGAATGTTGGGTATTAAATAGATTATTGGCTATTGCCATTAAATCTAAGAAGAAAGTTTCCATTCGCACGACCAGGAAGTCTTATAAGGCGGCCATCTGCAAAGCTAACTGTGAACGAGATGAACGATGGTGGGCAGCGATAAAAGATGCTTCACTCAAGAAGGACTGTCTAAAATTCTGGTCTTTGGTTGCACATGGTCCAGACAAGGGTGCATTGAATGTAACAACGAATATTGCGACAGCAGATTGGGTAGATTACTTTAGTCAAGTGTATGCTGCTGCTTTTACTAGTTCAGCTTGAGAGGCTCATGGTGCCATCTCTGCCCATTCTGTCCAATTTAGCTCTGCCACTACCCAATTGTTTACACTCTCTGATGTGGTCCATGCACTCAGCATGGTCAAGCTTGACAGAGTGTCTGGTTCTGATGGGGTTCCAGCTGACTTGTTTTTTACCGACTTGGAAGCTTGGTCCAGTTATATCCTTTTTATACCCAATGCAATGGTGGCAGGGGCTCCAATTCCCGATTCGTGGACAAGTGCTATTGTTGTACCTATTCACAAAAAGAGTGATAGATCTTTGCCCTGCAATTACAGACCAGTCAATCTGATAGATTGCTTACAAAAAGTTTTGGTCATTGTCTGTTGGGGAAGATCTAGGATTGTATGTCTGATTTTGACATCCTCAGCTAACCTATAAATGGGTTTTCATAGGGAAAGTTCTACCACAGACCCAGTCTTTAGGTTTTTCCTTTTGTATTGGAAAAGGGTTATAATCGATAGAGGGAATCTTTATGTTGCATTTGTAGATTTAAAATCAGCGTTCGATTTAGTATCTTGTGCAAAGTTGTGGAAGGTTCTCTCGGATATGCCAATGCCTTCCCAAATTCTTACATTCTCACATTACTTAGACGCCTCCATGAGGATAATTATGCCTGTATCAGGTGGGGTGATCAAGATCAGTTAACTGACAACATTTCAGTGTCAAGAGGAGTGTGGCAAGGCTGTGCCCTGGCTCCCACCTTATTCTCATTATTTATCAATTACATTGCTCCTTTCTTGGCGCAGAAGGAGATGGATACGCCTTCTCGAGGGGCAGCTAAAGTTCCTGTGCTGTTATATGCAGATGAAACTCTTTTGATCTCCAAGACCCCGGAGTGGTTTACAGAAACTCCTAATGCATTTCGAGGAGTTCTGCTCCACTAGGATACTGGAGATCAGCACTTCTAAAACAAAATTGATGTTGTATAATCTGCATAAATTGTTCAAAGGGAACATTGGAACATTGTGCTTAGAGGCATCCCACTTGAGATGGTGAAATCCTTCAGCTATCTAGGTTTAACAATCTCGGAGAATATGTCCTGGAAGCCACACACTGCCAAGGTGGCATTGAAAAAAAAACAGATCACTGGTGCTTTGCTCAAGGAGCTTGCTGCTTTCTATATTAAACCTATTTGTCCAGCATTTCAGGTCTATGAGGCCAAGGCCACGAGCTCTGCCCTTTATGCACAGAGTTATGGAGCTATTCTAATGTCCCAGAACTAACCTAACTAAAAACAATTCTGTGAGGAACCTTGCCTCTCTTCGTCAGAGTACTCCATTGTTCCCTCTCTTCATGGTCTTGGGTATTACGGGGATAGGGGCCAAAGCTCGCTTCCATCCTCTCCTGTATTGAAGGTGGCTCTGGGCCACCCCTGAGCTAGGTTCCTATATTGCAGCTCTCCAGATTGATGATGATGGCTAAGAAAAAGCCATCATTTTCTTAGTGTTCCTTGGCTCACAAATATTAAAGATTCATTGTACCTGCATGGGTTGTGTGACCCTTGGATTGTCCAGATGTTGCCTCATTTCCTTCCAAGAATGACTTAAAGAAACACTACTTGGGGGTGGAGGACTCTGATAATCTCTATGGAGCAGGTTGTTCCATGCTGTCACATGATTTTAGTGATTTTAAAAATGTGAGTAGGTGCGAGGCATTCTGGGATGTGATTCTGGCCCCTAAAGACAGGAAGCTTTATTTGCAGTTTCAAGTGGGGGCTTTACCATTAAGACTGTTCACTTGTAACTTGTCACCTGGGTATCATCGGCCTTTTACTATTTTATTAATGCAAATTTGTTCACATGGGTGTGGCATTGTGGGTATACAGGGACTTTTTGGAGGAGAGGAATTAACATATACGGAGGATACAGTAAGATAATACCACTCTTCCTAGATTGTGGGCTGCTCCGAAGAAGGAATATCAGGGATCCAAGTGGCTGCCTTAATCACAATCTAACATAATACTCTCTAATATTGAGCACACAAGTTTGTTTATTCAGTTTTATAAATCATTTTGGGTTGTCTATTGATTACTTCAGCGTGCTTGACTGGGAAGAATACTATGTACTGATTAGAGGAGACTGGAGTCCAATCAGAAAGAGTGAGGAGACAATTCCCATCTGGCATTTTATTGAGTCTGCAAGGTCACCCTTTCTCAACAAAAGATTTTCATGGGCATCACAATATATATGTTACTCTAGAAGGTGGGGCCTGATGACGTTACAGAGAGACAGAATAGCTGGCCCAAGCCATGGAAAGCAACACATCTAATAACATTTAACACATTTTGTGAAGAATTAGCTACTTTCATTGCTTGAAGACAGAGGTTAACGAACCTCAGCTTGCCCTTTTAACAATATTCATGTTTTTATGCTACAGAAAACCATGGTTAAAAACGAAACCTGGAGTTTAGTTCCAGAGAACTACTTCTCTTTTTATGGCAGTGGGAGAAAGAACAATGCCTCCGGAATTTTCAGTGCAATGCCCCTAACAGGAGTCTGATATTCCTTCTATAAATTTAGAAGGACATGGTCACACATAATTCACAGAAATTATGAAAATAAACCTTTTTCTGGTAAAATCAACATTCTGGGCCTGATTACAACTTTGGAGGAGGTGTTAATCCGTCCCAAAAGTTTCGGTAAAGTGACGGATATACCACCAGCCGTATTACGAGTCCATTATATCCTATGGAACTCGTAATACGGCTGGGGCATATATCCGTCACATTTGGGACGGATTAACACCTCCTCCAAAGTTGTAATCAGGCCCTCTGTGTTTTACAGAGAGTAATCTAAAGAATACAACATATTTAGAAGACACATTAATGTCAGAAACATGGGCAATAACTCACTGTGAAGGTAAAGGACATAGGGGGTTATTACAACTTTGGAGGAGGTGTTAATCCGTCCCAAAAGTGACTGTAAAGTGATGGATATACCACCAGCCGTATTACGAGTTCCATAGGATATGATGGACTCGTAATAGGCTGGTGGTATATCCGTCACTTTACCGTCACTTTTGGGACGGATTAACACCTCCTCCAAAGTTGTAATAACCCCCATAATGTCAATGACCTCACCAGCCATGCCTTAGTGAGTTACCCATGCCTCTTGAGTGTGCCTAAACCCAGCTGTGTGACCATTTATGCTCAGAGAGAGATGAGTTAGGAGGTGTCTCCACTTTCTCTGCCCTTTAGGTCAGAAATATTGGTCTTTAGAGTCTATCGTATTCCTGGAGACTTTCTTCTGTAATTTATGTCTGTGTTGCTTTGTAGATATTGATCTAAAAACTACCTTCTCCTGAGAGATCTACATCTTTTGAAGACTTAATCCATCTTAAGAGACCCATCATTTCTTGAGAGGTGGCAGCCTCAATGACATGTATGATGGTCCACTTTGTAGAATTTTGCATACTTCCTTTGAATTTGGACTTCTTGCTTTATGGTCTGAAAGCGGAATGTTATCATCTTTTAACACAAGCAAGTTGAGAATTTTTCTTTAAAAAAAGTTGTATTTATTTAGATAATCAATTGGCCAAACAAATAAACAATTACATGCAAGACAATAATTATATTCATAGCGTATCCAGATAAAAATTATTGATAGACTATAATGCATTCTAATAATGTAATTTGTGCTACTTGATTTGAATATGGGTGACTTTATATTCTGAACAGTGAGCTTTGCCATCTTTTCATATAAGCTGTGGGGTGAAATTGAACGCTTCTGTTTCCTAATGTCGCCATTTCCTTAATATACCATTGGAGTTGATAGTGGCAGGGTGCAGGAGAAACTGCATGGATATTTACTGGAATATTGAACCTGCTTTTGAATGAAAGAGGGACACAACTATGATTTCTTTGCTGATTGAGGACTCTGGGGGTCATTCCAACCTCGGCGGTAAAAGGCGCCTACCGCCGGTCAGAAGACCGCTATAACACCGCCGCGGTCGCGGTAAACCGCCACGGTCATTCTGACCCGCAACTGGCAAACCGCCAAAAACCCGACATCCACAAAAGTCCGCCACACCAACGGCCAGCGAAAAACTGGCGATGACCAAACCTCCACCGTCACACCAACAGAAATACGCCCATGCCATTCCGACCCACGAATCCACGCGGCGGTCTTTCAACCGCGGTATTCCATTGGCGGTACACACCACTGCGCTCAAAATACACACACCTTTACAAAACACAACCACATTGGACAATTTGAAATACACACACCTGAGACACATACACACAACACTCCCACACACCCAATACACTATAAAACACACACCCACATCACCCACAAACCCCTACGACCACAAATCAGAGACGAAGCCCAGAGAGAGACAGCACAGAATAGAGAACACCATCACACAGAGGCACACTACACCATCACCCACACAATATCCACGCACAAAACACCACACACCACCACACTCACCACACTCATCAACACATACACCACCGCACACCTCATTCACACCACCCCATGGCACCCCAAAGACACCCCAGGTTTTCAGACGCTGAACTCAGGGTCATGGTGGAGGAAATAGTTCGGGTAGAGCCCCAGCTCTTCGGGACACAGGTGCAGCACACCAGCATTGCCAGGAAGATGGAGCTATGGCAAAGAATAGTGGACAGGGTCAACTCTGTGGGACAGCATCCACGAAATTGGGACGACATCAGGAAGCGGTGGAACGACCTACGGGGGAAGGTGCGTTCCATGGTATCAAGGCACAACATCGCAGTGCAGAAGACTGGCGGCGGACCCCCACCTACTCCCCCAGAATTTACAGCATGGGAGGAGCAAGTCTTGAACATCCTGCATCCTGAGGGCCTCGCAGGAGTAGCTGGAGGAATGGACTCTGGTAAGTTCCATCTTCACTACTTCATCCCCCCCACCCCACCTGCATGCCAACTCATACCCCCACCCTCACCCCCACCCCCATCACACCTACTCCTTGCAAATGTCTCACCATCACAACCCACCCATCCCAACACCTAGCCCTGCATGCGTCCACAAAGCAAGGACACCCATCACCAAAGCATGCCCACTGCACATACCCATCTCCCCCACAAGCCACCGTCACAACAGCCCTCACAAGGGAATGCCAGCACTGGGGTACACAGGCACCCACCCATTGGACGATATGGCACACACAGAAGCAATAATCATACTCTTATACCCCTGCAGGACCCGAACGCCACCACACCGCCCAGGAGGGTCCAGATATGTCCATCCCACCCCCAGAAGAGGCCCACAGTGATGACAGCAGCTCTGTCTCCCTGGACCCAGATGACCAGCCCGGCCCATCGGGGACCTCGGGACAGTCGGTTCCCCTCACACAGCCACAGGCCACAGCAGACCTACCCCCCACTGGGAACACCAGCACAGCTCCCACCCAGGGGGGCCCATGCCTCTGTCTCCAGGACACGTAGATCAGCGGTGTGTCCACCACTACAGGGCACCCAGGTTAACCCACCACCCCAACAACAACAGGGACCTGGGGGCAGTGGTAGTGGGCACACGGTCCAGGGGACGGAAGCCCAGGAACACAGGGGAACTGGGAGGGCTGCTGTGCGACAGGGGGGGGACAGGCCCAGGGAACCCACTCTCCACGAGGCCCTCTCCTCCATCATGGGAGCATACCACCACTCCCAGGAGACGATGGCAACGGTACTGGCCAGGTTCCAGGAGATCCAGGTACTGCAGGAGGAACAGTTTATGGGGTTCAGGGAAGAACTCAGAAACAATACTTCCGCAATGGGGACCATCGTCGTGGCTCTCAACCAGATTGTCACCACATTGCGGGACCATGTGGCACCACAAAGGGCCCCTGTCACTAGCATGGACCAAGAACAGGCTACCACCTCCGCCGGCGCTAGTGGACAGGAGGCCCCCACACAAGAACAACAGGCCACCAGAATCCCCACCCCCTGCAGAAGGAGAACCACCCCGCAAGCGGGGCCTGAGATCTAGGAAGAAGACAGAGTAGGATGCCAAGACCCCCGCCAGGAAAGGATACCCCCTTATGTCATCCCACTGTCCCACATTGTCACCCTGTCCAACCTTAAATTGCCCCTGCTCCATCCTTCCACAGGCATATGGACAATGCACCTTTGAGACTGAAAATCTGGACTCTGCCATGGACATTCCTCCACCATCACCCATCCGCGATTTTCAACCATGTCCCTAAATTGAGCACTTTAATAAAAACACTTATTGCACAAAAATAATCTGGAGTCTGCCTGTATTTTGAACAAATGTATTAGACATAAACGTGCCAAAATGTCTAGTTACAGTGTGATGACAACATACCACTATCACACAGCTGTAGTCCATGGGCAAACAAAGCAGAGGTCACGGAGTGGGGCCCACATCTCTGAAATTGGAAGGGAAAGTCACAACTCAGTTAACATACACTGGGGGGAAACTCAGACAGTAGAGAGGCAGGAGACTGTAAGTAAATGTAAAATGCTGGTTTTGATTCTTACCTGTGTGTCATTGAAAATACTGCTGTATCACTGTGTCCCTGTTGTCTGTGTCGTCCTCGTCGTCTTCCTCCTCTTCACTCTCCACAGGCTCCACAGCTGCCACAACACCACCATCTGGACCATCCTCCTGCAGGAAAGGCACCTGGCGTCGCAAAGCCAGGTTGTGAAGCATACAGCAGGCCACAATGATCTGGCACACCTTCTTTGGTGAGTACATTAGGGACCCACCTGTCATATGCAGGCACCTAAACCTGGCCTTCAGGAGGCCGAAGGTGCGTTCGATCACCCTCCTAGTCCGCCCATGGGCCTCATTGTAGCGTTCCTCTGCCCTGGTCCTGGGATTCCTCACTGGGGTCAGTAGCCATGACAGGTTGGGGTAACCAGAGTCACCAATTAGCCACACACGGTGTCTCTGTAGTTGTTCCATCACATGAGGGATGCTGTTATTTCGCATGATGTACGCGTCATGCACTGACCCAGGGAACTTGGCATTTACATGGGAGATGTACTGGTCAGCCAAACAGACCACCTGGACATTTATCGAATGATAACTTTTTCTGTTCCTGTACACCTGTTCACTCCTGCTGGGGGGTACCAAAGCCACATGTGTCCCATCAATGGCACCAATGATGTTGGGAATATGTCCAAGGGCATATAAATCAGCCTTCACTGTAGCCAAATCACCCACCTCAGGGAAAACAATGTAGCTCCGCATGTATTTCATCAGGGCAGACAACACTCTGGACAACACCTTGGAAAACATAGGCTGAGACATCCCTGATGACATGGCCACTGTTGATTGAAATGACCCACTTGCCAAAAAATGGAGTACTGACAGAACCTGCACTAGAGGGGGAATCCCTGTGGGTTGGCGGATGGGTGACATCAGGTCTGCCTCCAGCTGGGCACACAGTTCCTTTATAGTGGCTCGGTCAAGCCTGTATGTCAATATGACATGTCTTTCTTCCATTGTCGAAAGGTCCACCAGCGGTCTGTACACGGGAAGATTCCTCCATCTCCTCGCAAGTCCCAGCGGACGGTGCCTAGGAAGGACAACAGCGAGCACAGAGTCAATCAACCCACAGGTACGTTCCCACAGCTTGCACAGTACACGATTCTCTATGCAGTGAATGGCTTGTATGAGTGTCGATGCAAGGCCTAGGCATGTGTGACGCAGTAGAAATTAAGCCATGTGGGCCCTTGAAATGGCGGCTGCCTGACCTGTGAAGTGCGACAATGGGATGTGAGGTCAATACGCTGGCGTGGCACACCGGGGCGGTAGGCGGTCGAAGACCGCGGTGAAAAGCCGCATTGGTTAACATTGAACCCTATGGGTTTCAGGAGCCAATGAGGATGTGCGCTGGCGGTCGCGGTACGCACCGTCGCGGTACGCACCGCTGCGGGCGTGACCGCCATTTTCTATCTGCTTAATCACTCGAGACCTGATCATCCACAGGAGAGGACCTATACTGCAAGTGCTGCTGTGACCTCGGTCTGGAAGAGACAATGGCTGCTGCGACTGGGGAAAGGGCCACTGCCTTCACTTCTGAAGAATTGGAGAAACTCGTGGATGGGGTCCTCCCCCAGTATGCGCTACTCTACGGTCCTCCAGACCAACAGGTAAGTACACTGGGACCATGCTTTGTGGCCAATGCCTGGGTTGAGTGGGGTGAATGAACGATGGTGGGGAGGGGAGCGAATGAGGCATGCATCAAACGTCAGATGAGAGCATGTGCCACATGGCAAGGGTGGGGATGGGGGGCCACTCACATTGAGCATGCAGAAAATGATGTTATTCTATTTTCTCCCCCTGTACATGTCACATAGGTCAGCGCCCATCAGAAAATCGACATTTGGCGTGCCATCGCCAAGGACGTCCGGACCCTGGGGGTCCACAACAGACGGGGCACCCACTGCCGCAAGAGGTGGGAGGACATCCGCCGCGGGAGCAGGAAGACCGCAGAGGCTCTGCTGGGGATGGCCTCCCAACGTAGGAGGGGTGCCACTCGTCAATTGACCCCCCTGATGTCCCGGATCCTGGCGGTGGCCTACCCCGATTTGGATGGGCGTGTGAGGACAACACAGCAGACACAAGGGGGTGAGTACAAGCACCTTCAGCTATCTTAGCGCGCAGTGGAGGTGTCTGGGTGGGGGAGGAGGGCTGTGGGTATCCCTAGGCCAGGGCGATTTCTGTAGGCTAGTCTCCTCCGTAAGGCATGGCCCTGTGCCCCCGCCCCCCACCTCTGTAGGGTGCCAAGTACAGCTATTCATGGCCCTGTGTCACCTATGTGTGCAGTTGTCGTCCATAGGCTTGTAGGCCAAGTCCCACTGATTGAGTAGTGTACCCCAAGTGTGCGGCGTAGTGCAGGGGGCTTCTGTGTCTGTCCTCTCCGCCAACTGTGTCGCCAATGCATGCACTCAACATGTCTTTATTTTCCACCCCCCCCTTTTTTGTTGGTCTTCCTGTTCATGTGTGCATTAGCATCATCAGGCGGAGGAGAAGTGGCATCGGAGCACGAGGGAGCTGCATCTCACATGGCCCTGGAGGGCCATGCAACCGAGTCGGAGTTCACCAGTGAGACGGAGGGCGAGGGGAGCTCCACAACGGGGACACGTGGAGACACCAGCGACACAGACACATCCTCGGAAGGGAGCTCCCTTGTGGTGGCGGCAACATCCGTGCCCACCGCAACAACAGGTACAGCCGCCACCCAGCACACCAGCTCTGCCCTCCCAGCAGCCCCTCAGCGTTCGCCTGTGCCCGCTCACACAGGCAGGTGGGCGTCTCCTTCGCCCCAGGCACCTCAGGCCCTGCCCCAGTTACCCCTGCTGCCCTCAGTGAGGAGGTCATTGACCTCCTCAGGACACTCATTGTTGGGCAGTCTACCCTTTTGAATGCCATCCAGGGTGTAGAAAGGGAGGTGCACCGGAGCAATGCATACCTGGAGGGCATTCATTCGGGTCAGGCTGCCCATCAACGATCGTTCAACGCTCTGGCCTCACCACTGACGGCAGCCATTGTCCCTGTCTCCTGCCTCCCTCCTCCAACTTCCTCAACCCAGTCCCACTCCCCTGTTTCTCTGCCTATCCCAGACACACCTACAGACCAGCCTGCACACACCTCAACACCCAAGGGAAGCTCATCCAGACATAAGCACCACACATCACACAGGCATTCACACAAGCAACAGCCACATGCAGACATGCCAACAGCCACTGCCTCCTCTGTGTCCCCCTCCTCCTCGTCTCCCTCCTCCCTCCCTGTGACGTCTCCACTCACACTTGCATGCACAACATCTTCAGCCACTACGTCCATCACCAGCACACCCACCAGAACACTCCGCACACGTGCAGTCACCACCCCCACTGCCATTTACACGTCCCCTGTGTCCTCTCCCAGTGTGTCTGTCACCCCTTCTTCCAAACCACACAAACGCAGGCAGCCACCCACCCAACAGCCATCAACCTCATGACAGCCTCCAGCACAAGCACCTGAACCCAAAGACACCAGACTTGACTCTCCTACAACCACATCCTCTTCCTCCACTCCCATACCCACTACACCTACCCTTCCCACTGCTCCTAAAAAGTTTTTCCTGTCCAAAATTAACCTCTTTCCATCACCTGACCCCCCCTCCATCTTGTAAGAGTCCAATCAGCACCTCAGCCACCACAACCCCTGGACCTACAAGGACCATAGTCCAAGGATATTGGAGTCCACCACCTTCAAGGGCAGCTACTTCGGCAAGCAGTAAAGGGACAGCCAGCCCACCCCCTGGGAAAAAATCAAAGAAAGGCAAGGCCCGGCGCGAGAGGCCAGAGACGGCAACCTCCAAAGGCACTACCCTGGCACCGTCAGGAAGTGGGGTGCCACCTGGCACATCGACAAAGGGAGACAAGGGCCACAGAGGAGCAGGGAAGGATGGCAAGGGCAGCACGCCCGATAAATCCGGCAGCAGGCGAGCTGCCCAGGAGGGCCCCACCAGCCCCATTCCAGGGGTGAAGGAGGACACCCAAGGGCCCGGGACACCAGCACAGGAGGGCCCGCAAGCGAGAAGACAGATGTGCACGAAGGGCCCGGCAGCCACATGTCGGGTGGCAAGTGAACTCCATATAATGGCCGGATCTGGTGCCCTGGAGACACATGTCAAGAACCGCTGAACAGGGCCCTTCAAGTCAAGCACCGCTGAACAGGGCACGCCGTCTCAAGAACCGCTGAACAGGGCCCTTCAAGTCAAGCACCGCTGAACAGTGCACCGCCGTCTCAAGAACCGCTGAACAAGGCCCTTCAAGTCAAGCACCACTGAACAGGGCACCGCCGTCTCAAGAACCGCTGAACAGGGCACCGCCGTCTCAAGAACCGCTGAACAGGGCCCTTCAAGTCAAGAACCGCTGAACAGGGCACCGCCGTCTCAAGCACCGCTCCGCTGGGCCCTTCATCTCAAACACTGCTCCGCTGGGCCCTTCATCTCAAGCACCACTCCGCTGGGCCCTTCATCTCAAGCACCGCTCCGCTGGGCCCTTCATCTCAAGCACCGCTCCGCTGGGCCCTTCATCTCAAGCAGCGCTCCGCTGGGCACCGCCGTCTCTGCACCGCTCCGCTGGGCCCTTCATCTCAAGCACCGCTCCGCTGGGCACCGCCGTCTCTGCACCGCTCCGCTGGGCCCTTCATCTCAAGCACCGCTCTGCTGGGCCCTTCATCTCAAGCACCGCTCTGCTGGGCACCGCCGTCTCTGAACCGCTCCGCTGGGCCCTTCATCTCAAGCACCGCTCCGCTGGGCCCTTCATCTCAAGCACTGCTCCGCTGGGCCCTTCATCTCAAGCACCGCTCCGCTGGGCCCTTCATCTCAAGCACCGCTCCACTGGGCACCGCCGTCTCTGCACCGCTCCGCTGGGCCCTTCATCTCAAGCACCGCTCCGCTGGGCACCGCCGTCTCTGCACCGCTCCGCTGGGCCCTTCATCTCAAGCACTGCTCCGCTGGGCCCTTCATCTCAAGCACCGCTCTGCTGGGCACCGCCGTCTCTGAACCGCTCCGCTGGGCCCTTCATCTCAAGCACCGCTCCGCTGGGCCCTTCATCTCAAGCACTGCTCCGCTGGGCCCTTCATCTCAAGCACCGCTCCGCTGGGCCCTTCATCTCAAGCACCGCTCCACTGGGCACCGCCGTCTCTGCACCGCTCCGCTGGGCCCTTCATCTCAAGCATCGCTCCGCTGGGCCCTTCATCTCAAGCACCGCTCCGCTGGGCCCTTCATCTCAAGCACCGCTGGCCCATTGGCAGAAGGGGCAGGCCCGGATCTGCGTCGGCCAGGGCTGCACGATGCAGTCTGGGCACCATGCCTCCTCCAGTACCAGTGGAGTCTGTAATCCACTTGAGAGACTGTGGCTTTGCCCTCCCCAGGATGCCACAGTGGGCAACCCACCCACTATATAGACTTGAGAGACTGTGGCTTTGCACTCC
Organism: Pleurodeles waltl; assembly: GCF_031143425.1. Lineage (NCBI taxonomy): Eukaryota > Metazoa > Chordata > Amphibia > Caudata > Salamandridae > Pleurodeles > Pleurodeles waltl. The sequence continues at coordinate 1,314,500,745 of NC_090445.1, read as the reverse complement.
CCAGGATGGACCAGTGGGCAACCCACCCACTTGTGAGACTGTGGCTTTGCACTCCCCAGGATGGCACAGTGGGCAACCCACCCACTGTATAGACTTGAGAGACTGTGGCTTTGCACTCCCCAGGATGGTCCAGTGGGCAACCCACCCACTTGTGAGACTTGAGAGACTGTGGCTTTGCACTCCCCAGAATGGCACAGTGGGCAACCCACCCACTGTAGAGACTTGAGAGACTGTGGCTTTGCACTCCCCAGGATGGCACAGTGGGCAAGCCACCCACTGTAGAGACATGAGAGACTGTGGCTTTGCACTCCCCAGGATGGGACAGTGGCCATGGAGGCCCCTCGTGGATCTGGCGTCGTGGACTCATGTGTCTGAGGTGCCCCCCCCTTTCCTTCCCCCTGAGGTGCCTGTAGTTTTGCTATCTGATGCCCCTGCAGTGTTCTCTCCAATGGATTCGGGTCTCCTGTGTGGGCTTTGCCCATGTGTTTAGGCCCATTGGCCCACGTACAATGGCTGAAACCCAATTTGGACAGGACAATTTACATATGTATATATAGTTATAGATGTTCGAAATAATTTTTTACTTAGCCGTACAATATATTTGAATTTCATAATCATTTTATTTTGTCTTTGCATTCTTCCGGGGGGTATGGGGGTGTCACTCTGAGTTGTTGCTCTGCATTGATGTGTATGTAGTTGTGGGTGAGGGTGGGTGTGTCGCGTATGTGTGTCCCCGTAATTTTTCTCCTCCCCCCTCCCCTTTGTCGTAGGTGCAGTACTCACCGTTGTCTTCTGCGCCGGCGTTCGTGCTCCTGGTAGAGGAGCAGGAAGACAATAGCTGGTAGGATGTGTAGTTCTGGTTCCATGCTGTCCAGATTCCTCGTGGAGTGTGTAGAGGTGAGCGTTTTCCGTTCGTAATGTCTGTTTCCGCCGTGTTTTTATCGGCAGGGCTCCCGCCCCGGAAAAGGTGGCGGATTGGTGAGTTGTGATAGGGTGGGCGGTACATTGTCTCCCGCCTGTCTGTTGGCGGTGACCGCCGCGCTGTTTGTTTGTCCCGCCGTGGCGGTCGGAGTGTTAAAGTGGCGGTCTCTGTTGGCGGTTCCCGCCAGGGTCAGATTTCCATTTTTTTTACCGCCTGCCTGTTGGCGGTTTGGCCGCCGCTTTAACACCGACCGCCAGGGTTGGAATGACCCCCTCTATCTTCACTAAACATTGACATATTCGTTCAGGATAATATAATCCCTGAAGAATATTCAGCTTGTTAGAATGAAGTGATTAAAACACCCCACAGAGTGCTAATGTTGCAGATGGATGGAGTGTAGAGAGACTGTAAGTTTAGGCGAAGAAAAGAGAGGGAGAGTGTGGATGGGAAAGTTGACACAGACAAGGTAAGACAGAATAGAGAAGTGTAAAATGAGCAAATTATCATGATATTTGGAGAGGGTTACATTAAATGGAAGAAAAGGGCAAGATTGAAAGAGAGAGAGAGGAGGAAAGATGGGACATGTTGATATAATTTGAAATAATGGGGGTCATTACAACATTGGCGGTATAAGGCGATTACCGCCGTGCAGAAGACCGCCAACACACCGCCGCGGCGGCGGGAGCCCGCCACAGCTATTATGACACACATCACGGAATCTGCCGAAATACAGACACCCACACAATCCCGCCACACCAAAGGTCAGCAATAAACATGCGAAAACAAATCCTCCACCTCCACTCCAACAGAAACACGCCCATGCTATTACGACCCACGAATCCACGCAGCGATCTTTCAACTGCGGTATTCCATTGGCGGTACACACTGCTGCGCTCAAAATACACACACAGCTCCAAAACACCGCCACATTGGACAATTACAAATACACACACCTGATACACATACAAACTACACTCCCACACACCCAACACAATATAAAACACACACCCACATCACCCACAAACCCCTACGATCACAAATTAGAGAGAAGGCCAGAGAGAGACAGCACAGAATAGAGAACCCCATCTCACAGAGGCACACTACACCATCACCCACACAACATCCACGCACAAAACACCACATACCACTACACTCACCACATTCATCACCACATACACCACCTCACACATCACACACACCACCCCATGGCACGCCAAAGACACCCCCGCTTTTCCGAAGAAGAGCTCAGGGTCATGGTGGAGGAAATCCTACTCGTAGACCCACAGCTATTTGGCTCACAGGTACAGCACACATCCATAGCCAGGAAGATGGAGCTATGGCAAAGAATAGTCGACAGGGTCAACGCTGTGGGACAGCATCCAAGAAATAGGGAGGACATCAGGAAGAGGTGGAACGACCTACGGGGGAAGGTGCGTTCCACGGTATCCAGGCACCACATCGCGGTTCAGCGGACTGGCGGCGGACCCCCACCTCCTCCCCCACAACTAACAACGTGGGAGGAGCAAGTCTTGTCCATCTTGCATCCTGAGGGCCTCGCAGGAGTCGTTGGAGGAAAGGACACTGGTAAGTCAAATCTTAACTATCATATCCCCCACCTTACCTGTATGTTATCACACACCCCCACCCTCACACCCTCCCCTATCACCCTAACTCATCACTAATGTACCCATAACACCAACCACCCATCCCAACCCCAAGATCTGCATGACACAACTAAGCATGGATACCCATCACTAAAGCATGCCCACTGCACATACCCAGAACACCCCCCAACCATCAGCACACAAGCCCCCACACAGAAATGCCTGCACTGGTGTACACGCACACCCAACCATTGCACACCATGAAACACACACATGCAATAATCATGTACTTATACCCCCGCAGGAACCCGAAGGAACATCACCACACCAGAGGGTCCAGACAACACCACTCCACCCCCAGAAGAGGCCCACAGTGACGACAGCAGCTCTGCCCTACTGGATCTTGATGACCAGCCCGGACCATCGTGGGCCTCAGGACAGTCGGTTCCCCTTGCCCAGCCACAACCCAACACCGAGCTGCCACCCTCTGGGAACACCAGCACAGCACCCAACCAGCGGGCCCATACCTCCCTACCCAGGACAGGTCAATCAGCGGTGTGTCCACCACTACAGGGCACCCAGGCTAACCCAACACCCCAACAACAACAGGGACCTGGGGGAAGTGGTAGTGGCACACGGTCCAGGGGACGCAGTCACAGGAACACAGGGGAACTGGGAGGGCTGCTGTGCGACAGAGGGAGGACAGGCCAAGGGAACCTACTCTCAACGAGGCCCTCTCCTCCATCATGGGAGCATACCACCACTCCCAGGAGACGATGGCAACGGTTCTGGACAAGTTGCAGGAGACCCTGCGTCTGCAGGAGGAGCAGTATTTGGGGTACAGGGAGGAGCTCAGGACCATCGGCTCCGCACTGGGCACCATTGTAGGGGTGCTGACGGACATTCAAAAGACCTTGAGGGACACCGTGGCACTCCAAGGGGCCCCTGACACTAGCCAGAACGATGAAATGCCCACCACCTCCGCCGGCGCTAGTGGACAGGTCGCCCCGCCACAGGACCAACACACCAGCACCCCATCCCCTGCAGACGGACAACCACCACAAAAGCGGTCCCTGAGATCCAGGAACAGGACAGAGCAAGATGGCAAGACCCCCGCCCGGAAATAAGACCACCCTGATTGTCCCCACACTGTACCACTTTGTTACCCTGTCCAAATCGGAACTGCCCCAGCTCCACTTCCATTGGCCAGATGTGCAATGTACCTGTGAGACTAATAGACTGGACTCTGCCATGGACAATCTTCCACCATAACCCTTCCCCATTTCACAACCCCCCTTCATTGTTATGCACTTAAATAAACACCCTAAACACTAATAAACTGGAGTCAGTCAATGATTTTGAACTTTGTATTGTCAATTACAGTGTCAAAAATGGTTACCCATTGGAAGGCCAACATACCAATGTCACACATCACAAGCCTTTCAAGGGTGTAAGCTGTTGACACGTAGGTTACCACATTTGTGTAACTGAAATGGAAGGGGACAACTGTAGGAGGCTGGACTGGCTTGTAGTGAGTACCAAGGGGTACTTGCACCTTGCACCAGGCCCAGTTATCCCTTATTAGTGTATAGGGTGTCTAGCAGCTTAGGCTGATAGATAATGGTAGCTTAGCAGAGCAGCTTAGGCTGAACTAGGAGACGTGTGAAGCTACTACAGTACCACTTAGTGTCATATGCACAATATCATAAGAAAACACAATACACAGTTATACTAAAAATAAAGGTACTTTATTTTTATGACAATATGCCAAAGTATCTTAGAGTGTACCCTCAGTGAGAGGATAGGAAATATACACAAGATATATATACACAATAGCAAAAATATGCAGTATAGTCTTAGAAAACAGTGCAAACAATGTATAGTTACAATAGGATGCAATGGGGAAACATAGGGATAGGGGCAACACAAACCATATACTCCAAAAGTGGAATGCGAACCACGAATGGACCCCAAACCTATGTGACCTTGTAGAGGGTCGCTGGGACTATTAGAAAATAGTGAGAGTTAGAAAAATAACCCTCCCCAAGACCCTGAAAAGTGAGTGCAAAGTGCACTAAAGTTCCCCTAAGGACAAAGTAGTCGTGTTAGAGGAATAATGCAGGAAAGACACAAACCAGCAATGCAACAACTGTGGATGTCCAATCTAGGGTACCTGTGGAACAAGGGGACCAAGTCCAAAAGTCACAAGCAAGTCGGAGAGGGGCAGATGCCCAGGAAATGCCAGCTGCGGGTGCAAAGAAGCTTCAACTGGACAGAAGAAGCTGAGGTTTCTGCAGGAACGAAAAGGGCTAGAGACTTCCCCTTTGGTGGACGGATCCCTCTCGCCTTGGAGAGTCGTGCAGAAGTGTTTTCCCGCCGGAAGGACGCCAACAAGCCTTGCTACACGCAAATCGTGCGTTTGGCGTTTTTGGACGCTGCTGGAGCCCAGGAGGGACCAGGAGGTCGCAAATTGGACCTGAAGAGAGAAGGGACGTGGAGCAAGACAAAGAGCCCTCACTGAAGCAGGTAGCACCCGGAGAAGTGCCAGAAACAGGCACTACGAGGATGTGTGAAACGGTGCTCGCCGAAGTTGCACAAAGGAGTCCCACGTCGCCGGAGACCAACTTAGAAAGTCGTGCAATGCAGGTTAGAGTGCCGTGGACCCAGGCTTGGCTGTGCACAAAGGATTTCCGCCGGAAGTGCACAGGGGCCGTAGTAGCTGCAAAGTCGCGGTTCCCAGTAAAGCAGCCGAGCGAGGTGAGGCAAGGACTTACCTCCACCAAACTTGGGCTGAAGAGTCACTGGACTGTGGGGGTCACTTGGACAGTGTCGCTGGATTCGAGGGACCTCGCTCGTCGTGCTGAGAGGAGACCCAAGGGACCGGTAATGCAGCTTTTTGGTGCCTGCGGTTGCAGGGGGAAGATTCCGTCGACCCACGGGAGATTTCTTCGGAGCTTCTGGTGCAGAGAGGAGGCAGGCTACCCCCACAGCATGCACAAGCAGGAAAACAGTCGAGAAGGCGGCAGGATCAGCGTTACAGAGTTGCAGTAGTCGTCTTTGCTACTATGTTGCAGTTTTGCAGGCTTCCAGCGCGGTCAGCGGTCGATTCCTTATCAGAAGGTGAAGAGAGAGATGCAGAGGAACTCGGCTGAGCTCATGCATTCGTTATCTAAAGTTTCCTCAGAGACAGAGACCCTAAATAGCCAGAAAAGAGGGTTTGGCTACCTAGGAGAGAGGAAAGGCTACTAACACCTGAAGGAGCCTATCAGCAGGAGTCTCTGACGTCACCTGGTGGCACTGGCCACTCAGAGCAGTCCAGTGTGCCAGCAGCACCTCTGTTTCCAAGATGGCAGAGGTCTGGAGCACACTGGAGGAGCTCTGGACACCTCCCAGGGGAGGTGCAGGTCAGGGGAGTGGTCACTCCCCTTTCCTTTGTCCAGTTTCGCGCCAGAGCAGGGGCTAAGGGGTCCCTGAACCGGTGTAGACTGGCTTATGCAGAATTGGGCACATCTGTGCCCAACAAAGCATTTCCAGAGGCTGGGGGAGGCTACTCCTCCCCTGCCTTCACACCATTTTCCAAAGGGAGAGGGTGTCACACCCTCTCTCAGAGGACGTTCTTTGTTCTGCCATCCTGGGCCAGGCCTGGCTGGACCCCAGGAGGGCAGCTGCCTGTCTGAGGGGTTGGCAGCAGCAGCAGCTGCAGTGAAACCCCAGGAAGGGCAGTTTGGCAGTACCAGGGTCTGTGCTACAGACCACTGGGATCATGGAATTGTACCAACAATGCCAGGATGGCATAGAGGGGGCAATTCCATGATCATAGACATGTTACATGGCCATATTCGGAGTTACCATGGTGAAGCTACATATAGGTAGTGACCTATATGTAGTGCACGCGTGTAATGGTGTCCCCGCACTCACAAAGTTCAGTGAATTGGCTCTGAACAATGTGGGGGCACCTTGGCTAGTGCCAGGGTGCCCACACACTAAGTAACTTTGCACCTAACCTTTACCAGGTAAAGGTTAGACATATAGGTGACTTATAAGTTACTTAAGTGCAGTGTAAAATGGCTGTGAAATAACGTGGACGTTATTTCACTCAGGCTGCAGTGGCAGGCCTGTGTAAGAATTGTCAGAGCTCCCTATGGGTGGCAAAAGAATTGCTGCAGCCCATAGGGATCTCCTGGAACCCCAATACCCTGGGTACCTTAGTACCATATACTAGGGAATTATAAGGGTGTTCCAGTAAGCCAATGTAAATTGGTAAAATTGGTCACTAGCCTGTTAGTGACAATTTGAAAGAAATGAGAGAGCATAACCACTGAGGTTCTGGTTAGCAGAGCCTCAGTGAGACAGTTAGGCACCACACAGGGAACATATACATGCACACCTATGAGCACTGGGGCCCTGTGTGACAGGGTCCCAGTGACACATACATATAGGCCACAAACCTATGAGCACTGGGGTCCTGACTAGCAGGATCCCAGTGACACATAACAACCATACTGAAAACATAGTGTTTTCACTATGAGCACTGAGGCCTGGCTATCAGGATCCCAGTGAGACAGTGAAAACAGTGACAAACACCCTGACATACACTCACAAATAGGCCAAAAGTGGGGGTAACAAGGCTAGAAAGAGGCTACCTTCTCACACAACCCCCCCCCAAACGAAGGACAATAAGGCTAACCTTGGCCAGTTGAGACTTTATTGTCTAAGTGGTGATAAGTAGAGAGTAGCTTTGCAATAGACTGGTTACTCCCTTTATCATCCACTATATGGTTACTTCCCTGTGGGGATGTAAACCACCCTGTTTGAAGTTTTTTAGCTAAGCAACAATGTGAAGATGTATTTTCAGAGTTTCTATCAGTAAGTTTTAGTTTAGAGCAGTGGGAATTGTCCACTGAACCTATTTGTAGAGATGGAAATGCCAGACAGGGATGCTGTCTCAGAAAAGCCATAGCTGGGCAAAAACTTTGTCCATCTGGCTGGAAGAGAGAACAGGAATGCTGTTTCTCTTGAGTTGGAGCAGGGCAGGGATGCTGTCCTATCAGCTCCACACTAGGGCAGGGATGCTGTCCTAAGTGTTGTGAGGCAGTGCAGAGTTTCTGCACTAAAGTTTCTCTGGGAGGGTTGGAGGGATGCTCCATGTTAACTAAAATGGTGCTCTTTTTCTCACCAATGTTAGTTATCCCACAGAGAGGTACTTCCACCTCAGGGAGTCCAGCTTTGCTAGCTGATGATTCCCTTGGAACAGGTGCCACCCCAGGAGAGGTTTCTCCCACCACAGGAATAGTATCCTGAATGGTAGGGTGGTTAGGGGATACTGTGATACCCTTTTTACCTGTTGATGGAGAGGGATCCTGAGTTTTCAGGCCTTCTCTCCTTTGCTTTTTCATTTCACTTGAAATGAGAGGGAACAATTCCTCAGGGATGCCCAGCATGGCTGCATGGGCATAAAACTCTACATCAGCCCAACCTGAGGCCTCTAGGTCATTACCTAAGAGACAGTCTACAGGTAAGCTAGGTGATACCACCACCTGCTTAGGGCCAGTAACTCCACCCCAACTAAACTGAATTATAGCTAAGGGAAGAAACTTAGTGGAGTTATGGACATCAATAATCTTATACTGTTGTCCAATGATGTGTTGATCAGGGTGCACTAGGTTTTCAGTCACCAAAGTGAAACTGGCACCTGTGTCCCTGTAGGCCAAGGCCTCAACACCATTTATTGTAACTGTCTGCCTGTACTTATCCATTGTAAGGGGACAAGCAGCCAGTGTGGCAAGGCCAGTGCCACTAGGTGTGACAGAAACTGTCTTGGGACTGATGACATCAGTTTCCACTATGGACCCATAAGTGAACCCAACTACACCCTTTGCTTGACTGTTGCCAGCAGTCCCACCACTAGTACCACTACTGCTAGGGGCACTAGAGCTTGGTGTATTAGTGGTGGTAGGCTCAGGGGGTTTACCTGGACAGGACTTATCCCCTGGCCTATGGCCTCTATTTTTACACACAAAGCACCAAGGCTTTTTAATGTGTGCAGGTTGGGAAGAAGAGGAAGAATTTGTTTTATCCCCACCCTCTGAAGAGTGTTTAAGATTTGAAGTGGGATCTTTGGTTTTACCCTTATCCCCATGCTTATCTTGAGATTTTTCACCATCTTTCTTCTTATTGCCATCTTTGTCACCCCCTGTATGAACTTTTCTGTTCACCCTTGTTCTGACCCATTTGTCTGCCTTCTTTCCCAATTCTTGGGGAGAGGTCAGATCAGAGTCTACCAGGTACTGGTGCAACAAATCAGACACACAATTATTAAGTATATGCTCTCTCAGGATTGTGTTATACAGGCTTTCATAATCAGTAACTTTACTGCCATGTAACCACCCCTCCAAGGCCTTCACTGAATGGTCAATGAAATCAACCCAGTCTTGTGAAGACTCCTTTTTGGTCTCTCTGAACTTTATCCTGTACTGTTCAGTGGTTAAGCCATAACCATCCAGGAGTGCATTCTTAAGAACTGTAAAATTATTGGCATAATTTTCTTTCACAGTAAGGAGTCTATCCCTACCCTTTCCACTAAATGATAGCCATAGGATAGCAGCCCACTGCTTTTGAGGGACATCCTGTACAGCACAGGCCCTCTCAAGTGCAGCAAACCACTTGTTAATGTCATCCCCCTCCTTATAAGGGGGAACTATCTTGTGCAGATTCCTGGAATCATGCTCTTTTGCAGGATGACTATGGGGAATACTGCTGCTGCCACCATGGGTATCTAAACCCAACTTCTGTCTTTCCTTCTCTAATTCTAAAGACTGTCTATCCAAATCCAGCTGTTGCTTCTTGAGCTTCAGTCTGGTTTGTTCCACTCTCAATCTATTGAGCTCCCTTTCTAACAATCTGTCATCAGGGTGGGTGGGAGGGACATTTCTAGATACAGAGGTATGATGGGAATGAACAGAAGGAGACCTGTCCCTTACAGAGGGCACCCTAACAGCTTGGCTACCAGTATAATGTGAGAGCACACCATCAGTATGGTGTGATTCAACCTCTGTACCAACTATGCTAGACTGTCTAGTAATGGGCAGGCTGAGAAGTTTCTTTCCTGAACCTTTTCCTGGGGGAGTCCCTGGATCAGATTGAGAACCATTAGCTACTTTTTCTACAGATTGGGCACTTATGGCCTTATCCTGTACTCTAAGCATGTTAATTAACAGTTCTAAGGAAGGATTCTTCCCTACACTCAAACCTCTCTCTATGCAGAGACTACTTGCTCCTTTCCAGCTAAGTTGATCATATGCAAGTTTGGACAGTTCAACATTTTTTCCTGTGCCAGACATTTTTTTAGAGAGAGTTAAAGTGATAGAAAAAGAAAAAAAGTTTTCAGAACTTTTTGGAAAGACAGAAAAACTTTTTAAACTTTTAAGAACTTTTTGAAAGTTTTAGAAGTACTTTTCAGCACTTAGAAAAGAGTGAAAAGAGGAAATGCAAAACTTTTTGGCTATGTGTATATACACTGACCTTGTTTTGTAAATTTTTCTCTTATGAAAAGTACAATGACAAGAGTGGTAAGTAGTCTCAAGCACTTATCCCACCACTGCACAACCAATGTAGGAGGCTGGACTGGCTTGTAGTGAGTACCAAGGGGTACTTGCACCTTGCACCAGGCCCAGTTATCCCTTATTAGTGTATAGGGTGTCTAGCAGCTTAGGCTGATAGATAATGGTAGCTTAGCAGAGCAGCTTAGGCTGAACTAGGAGACGTGTGAAGCTACTACAGTACCACTTAGTGTCATATGCACAATATCATAAGAAAACACAATACACAGTTATACTAAAAATAAAGGTACTTTATTTTTATGACAATATGCCAAAGTATCTTAGAGTGTACCCTCAGTGAGAGGATAGGAAATATACACAAGATATATATACACAATAGCAAAAATATGCAGTATAGTCTTAGAAAACAGTGCAAACAATGTATAGTTACAATAGGATGCAATGGGGAAACATAGGGATAGGGGCAACACAAACCATATACTCCAAAAGTGGAATGCGAACCACGAATGGACCCCAAACCTATGTGACCTTGTAGAGGGTCGCTGGGACTATTAGAAAATAGCGAGAGTTAGAAAAATAACTCTCCCCAAGACCCTGAAAAGTGAGTGCAAAGTGCACTAAAGTTCCCCTAAGGACAAAGTAGTTGTGTTAGAGGAATAATGCAGGAAAGACACAAACCAGCAATGCAACAACTGTGGATTTCCAATCTAGGGTACCTGTGGAACAAGGGGACCAAGTCCAAAAGTCACAAGCAAGTCGGAGAGGGGCAGATGCCCAGGAAATGCCAGCTGCGGGTGCAAAGAAGCTTCGACTGGACAGAAGAAGCTGAGGTTTCTGCAGGAACAAAAAGGGCTAGAGACTTCCCCTTTGGTGGACGGATCCCTCTCGCCTTGGCGAGTCGTGCAGAAGTGTTTTCCCGCCGGAAAGACGCCAACAAGCCTTGCTACACGGAAATCGTGCGTTTGGCGTTTTTGGACGCTGCTGGAGCCCAGGAGGGACCAGGAGGTCGCAAATTGGACCTGAAGAGAGAGGGGACGTCGAGCAAGACAAAGAGCCCTCACTGAAGCAGGTAGCACCCGGAGAAGTGCCAGAAACAGGCACTACGAGGATGTGTGAAACGGTGCTTGCCGAAGTTGCACAAAGGAGTCCCACGTCGCCGGAGACCAACTTAGAAAGTCGTGCAATGCAGGTTAGAGTGCCGTGGACCCAGGCTTGGCTGTGCACAAAGGATTTCCGCCGGAAGTGCACAGGGGCCGGAGTAGCTGCAAAGTCGCGGTTCCCAGCAATGCAGCCGAGCGAGGTGAGGCAAGGACTTACCTCCACCAAACTTGGGCTGAAGAGTCACTGGACTGTGGGGGTCACTTGGACAGTGTCGCTGGATTCGAGGGACCTCGCTCGTCGTGCTGAGAGGAGACCCAAGGGACCGGTAATGCAGCTTTTTGGTGCCTGCGGTTGCAGGGGGAAGATTCCGTCTACCCACGGGAGATTTCTTCGGAGCTTCTGGTGCAGAGAGGAGGCAGGCTACCCCCACAGCATGCACAAGCAGGAAAACAGTCGAGAAGGCGGCAGGATCAGCGTTACAGAGTTGCAGTAGTCGTCTTTGCTACTATGTTGCAGTTTTGCAGGCTTCCAGCGCGGTCAGCGGTCGATTCCTTATCAGAAGGTGAAGAGAGAGATGCAGAGGAACTCGGCTGAGCTCATGCATTCGTTATCTAAAGTTTCCTCAGAGACAGAGACCCTAAATAGCCAGAAAAGAGGGTTTGGCTACCTAGGAGAGAGGAAAGGCTACTAACACCTGAAGGTGCCTATCAGCAGGAGTCTCTGACGTCACCTGGTGGCACTGGCCACTCAGAGCAGTCCAGTGTGCCAGCAGCACCTCTGTTTCCAAGATGGCAGAGGTCTGGAGCACACTGGAGGAGCTCTGGACACCTCCCAGGGGAGGTGCAGGTCAGGGGAGTGGTCACTCCCCTTTCCTTTGTCCAGTTTCGCGCCAGAGCAGGGGCTAAGGGGTCCCTGAACCGGTGTAGACTGGCTTATGCAGAATTGGGCACATCTGTGCCCAACAAAGCATTTCCAGAGGCTGGGGGAGGCTACTCCTCCCCTGCCTTCACACCATTTTCCAAAGGGAGAGGGTGTCACACCCTCTCTCAGAGGAAGTTCTTTGTTCTGCTATCCTGGGCCAGGCCTGGCTGGACCCCAGGAGGGCAGCTGCCTGTCTGAGGGGTTGGCAGCAGCAGCAGCTGCAGTGAAACCCCAGGAAGGGCAGTTTGGCAGTACCAGGGTCTGTGCTACAGACCACTGGGATCATGGAATTGTACCAACAATGCCAGGATGGCATAGAGGGGGCAATTCCATGATCATAGACATGTTACATGGCCATATTCGGAGTTACCATGGTGAAGCTACATATAGGTAGTGACCTATATGTAGTGCACGCGTGTAATGGTGTCCCCGCACTCACAAAGTTCAGTGAATTGGCTCTGAACAATGTGGGGGCACCTTGGCTAGTGCCAGGGTGCCCACACACTAAGTAACTTTGCACCTAACCTTTACCAGGTAAAGGTTAGACATATAGGTGACTTATAAGTTACTTAAGTGCAGTGTAAAATGGCTGTGAAATAACGTGGACGTTATTTCACTCAGGCTGCAGTGGCAGGCCTGTGTAAGAATTGTCAGAGCTCCCTATGGGTGGCAAAAGAATTGCTGCAGCCCATAGGGATCTCCTGGAACCCCAATACCCTGGGTACCTTAGTACCATATACTAGGGAATTATAAGGGTTTTCCAGTAAGCCAATGTAAATTGGTAAAATTGGTCACTAGCCTGTTAGTGACAATTTGAAAGAAATGAGAGAGCATAACCACTGAGGTTCTGGTTAGCAGAGCCTCAGTGAGACAGTTAGGCACCACACAGGGAACATATACATGCACACCTATGAGCACTGGGGCCCTGTGTGACAGGGTCCCAGTGACACATACATATAGGCCACAAACCTATGAGCACTGGGGTCCTGACTAGCAGGATCCCAGTGACACATAACAACCATACTGAAAACATAGTGTTTTCACTATGAGCACTGAGGCCTGGCTATCAGGATCCCAGTGAGACAGTGAAAACAGTGACAAACACCCTGACATACACTCACAAACAGGCCAAAAGTGGGGGTAACAAGGCTAGAAAGAGGCTACCTTCTCACAACAACTCAGTTAACAAATAGTGAGTGAAATGTAGGTACAGGATAGAGGTAGACGTGTGAAAGTTAATGTTATGTTAAACCTGAAAATTTACTCACCTGTGTCTCACTGGAAATATTGCTGTATACCTGACTCCCTGTTGTCGTTTTCTTCTTCATCAGCTTCATCCTCATCACTGTCCACAGGCTCCACAGGCTCCACCGCTGCTACAACACCGTCATCTGGATCATCCTCCTGCAGAAAAGGCACCTGGCGTCGCAATGCCAAATTATGGAGCAGGTGATGATGATGTCGCACACCTTCTTCGGTGAGTAGAATAGGGACCCACCTGTCATATGGAGGCACCTGAACCTGGCCTTCAGGAGGCCGAAGGTGTGTTCGATCACCCTCCTAGTCCGCCCATGGGCCTCATTGTACCGTTCCTCTGCCCTGGTCCTGGGATTCCTCACTGGGGTCAATAGCCAGGACAGGTTGGGGTAACCAGAGTCCCCCAATAGCCATACACGGTGCCTCTGTAGTTGACCCATCATATCAGGGATGCTGCTATTCCGCAGGATGTAGGCGTCATGCACAGAGCCAGGGAACATAGCATTTACCTGCAAGATGTACTGGTCTGCCAAACAGACCATCTGGACATTCATGGAATGATAACTCTTCCTGCTCCTGTACACCTGTTCACTCCTGCGGGGGAAGACCAGAGCTACATGGGTTCCATCAATGGCACCTATGACATTGGGGATATGTCCAAGGGCATAGAAGTCACCTTTCACTGTAGGTAAATCCTCCACCTCAGGGAACATTATGTATCTCCTTCAGCAGGGCAGACAACACTCTGGACAACACGTTGGAAAACATAGGCTGGGACATCCCTGATGCCATGGCCACAGTAGTCTGAAATGACCCACTTGCAAGGAAATGGAGCACTGACAGCACCTGAACGTCAGGGGGGATTCCAGTCGGATGGCGGATTGGTGACATCAGGTCTGGCTCCAACTGTGTACATAGTTCCTGGATTGTGGCACGGTCAAACCGGTAGTTCACGATCAAATGTCTCTCTTCCATTGTCAACAGGTCCACCAGCTGTCGGTACACCGGCGGATTCCGCCATCTTCCAATATGTCCCAACTGACGGTGCCTAAGAAGGACAACAGCAAAGAAACTGTCACCATTCCTCCAGGTATGTACCCACAGTCACACACAAGACTACAACAGACAATTAACCCATCCGGGAAATGTTTTGAGTGTAAGCCTCGGTATGTGTGACGCAGTAGTAAATGAAGCCATGTGGGCCCCCTGAAATGGCGGCTGCCTGACCTCTAAACTGGGACAATGGAATTGTGGGGTAACTGCGCTGGCGTTGGACACCGTCGCGGTAGGCGGTCGTAGAGCGCGGCGCAATGCTGCATTGGTTAACATTGGACCCTATGGGTCCCAGGAGCCAATGAACAGGTGCGCTGGCGGTGATGATGCGCCCCGCCGCGGACGTCACGGACGTCACCACCATTTTCTATCTCTTCAATCACTAGATACCTGACCTTCGAAAGGAGAGGACCTACACTACTAGTGCTGCTGTGACCTCGGTCTGGAAGCGACTATGGCTGCTGCGTCTGGGGAAAGGGCCCCTGCCTTCACTGCACAGGAGTTGGAGAAACTTGTGGATGGGGTCCTCCCCCAGTACATGCTACTCTACGGTCCTCCAGACCAACAGGTTAGTACTCAGGGAGCACGTTGGATGGGCTAGGCCTGGGTGGACAGGGCTGGGTGGGAGAGGGAAGGGGGCAGAGTTCTTACAACAGAAATGCATGGGGATGAATGGGCCACATGGCCAGAGTTGGGAGGGGGCCACTCACATTGACGGAGCAGTAGGTAATGACTGTTCCTCTTTCCTTGTGCATGTCATGTAGGTCAGCGCCCACCAGAAGAGGGACATTTGGTGTGCCATCGCCAAGGAAGTCTGGACTCTGGGGGACCCCAGAGACGGGGCACCCACTGCCGTAAGAGATGGGAGGACATTCGCCGCTGCAGCAAGAAGACAGCGGAGGCTCAGCTGGGGATGGCCTCCCAATGAGGGAGGGGTGTCCGTCGCACCATGACCCCCCTGATGTTCCGGATCCTGGCGGTGGCCTACCCGGAGTTGGATGGGCGCTTAAGGACATCACAGCAGACACAAGGGGGTGAGTACAACCTCATTCTGTGGACTTTGCGTGCATTGGAGGTGTCTGGGTGGGGAGGTGGGCTGTGGGTGTCCCTAGGCCAGGGCGATTTAGGTAGGCAAGGCCCCTCCGTAATGTAGGCCATGTGGGACTCTACCCCAGCTCAGAACACAGGCAAGTTGATGTATAGTTGCCCCTTTGCCATCCATGTGCGCAGATTTCTACCATTGCCATGTAGGCCATATCCCAGAAATTGCATGTGCAGAGGGCAGGAGCACAGCGTAATGCATGGGGCTGCTGCGTCTGTCTTGTCCGCCAACGGTAGCGGTATGCCATGCACTAAAACTCTCTTTCTTCTGTCTCCCCCCCTTTTCCTGCTCTCCCTGTCCTTTTGTACATCAGCATCATCAGGCGGAGGTACAGTGGCACCGGAGCACGAGGGAGCTGCATCCCACATGGCCATGGAGGGCCACACCACAGACTCTGAATGCACCAGTGGGACGGAAGGCGAGGGGAGCTTCACGTCGGCCACAAGATCACCAACAAGCGACACGGACTCGTCCGCCGATGGGAGCTCACCTGTGGTGGCGGCACCATCTGTGCGCCCCACTTCTACAGGTGCAGCCACCACCTCCCCTACCAGCACCGCCCTCCCAGCAGCCCCTCAGCGTTCGCCCCGTGCCCGCTCACCCAGGAGGGTGGGCATCACCTTCGCCCCAGGCACCTCAGGCCCTGCCCCTGTCACCCCTTCTGCCCTCAGTGAGGAGGCCATTGACCTCCTCAGGTCACTCACTGTTGGGCAGTCTACCATTGTGAATGCCATCCAGGGTGTAGAACGAGAGTTGCAACACGGTAATGCATTCCTGGAAGGCATTCATTCTGGTCAGGCTGTCCTTCAGCGAACCCTGCAATCTCTGGCCTCAGCACTGATGGCAGCCATTGTCCCTGTGTCCAGCCTCCCCCCTCCAACTTCCTCCACCCAGACCCAATCCCCTGTACCCAAGCCCATCCCAAGCACACCTACAGACCAGCATGCACACAAGTCAACACCCAAAAGTAGCTCAAGTAAACATAGGCACCACACACACCACAGGCACTCACGCAAGCATCACACCCATACAGACACAGCAACATCCACTCTCTCCACTGTGTCCCCCTCCTCCTCTTCTCCTTCCTCCCTCCTAGTGTCGTCTACACACACACCTGCATGCACCACATCTACAGGCACTAGGACTCGCACCAGGACACCCAGCACCACAAGCCGCTCATCTGCACTCACCACCTCCACTGCCATTTACACGTCCCCTGTGTCCTCTCCCAGTGTGTCTGTGACGCCCCCTCCCAAAGTACCCAAACGCCGGCAATCACTCACCCAACATCCATCCACCTCACAACAGCCTCCAGTACCTGCACCTGCACCCAAAACACCTAAAGTGACACCTCCTACAACCACCTCCTCTACCTCCACTCCCAGACCCCCTCCAGCTACCCATCCCAGTGTCCGTCAGAAACTGTCCCTCTGTCAAATTGACCTGTTTGCCACCACCACCCCCCTCAAGTTCATCAGTCCCGTCGTAGCGCCTCAGCCAAAAAGCCTCCAGTGCCAGTGGTGCGTGTTCCAAGTTTTTGGAGTGCACCGTCCACCAGGGCAGGCAGTAGGACCTGGAGCCAAGGCACTTGCAGCCCACCCGCTGTAAAGGCTCTGAAATTGGAGAGTGGACGACGGGACCGTGTCAAGACTCCTGGTGGGACAACAACTGAAATGGGATAGAAGGCGATTGGTGAGTCAGCTGTAACTCCAAAGAAGGTGGGGAAGGTCCCGAGGAAGTCTGCCCAGCCTGTTGTGAGTGTCACGACGGAGAAGTGCGCCATCATTTCCGGTGGTCGAGACACAACCGCCAGCACCGTCGTTACTGGTCAGGAGACCACCGCCAGAGTCACAGCCCAGGAGGGCCCAAGTATCGTTACTGGTCAGGAGACCACCGCCAGTGTCACAGCCCAGGAGGGCCCAAGTCTCATTACTGGTCAGGAGACCACCGCCAGTGTCACAGCCCAGGAGGGCCCAAGTATCGTTACTGGTCAGGAGACCACCGCCGGAGTCACAGCCCAGGAGGGCCCAAGTCTCGTTACTGGTCAGGAGACCACCACCGGAGTCACAGCCCAGGAGGGACCATGATCCCACAGCCCCACTGGACAGTGATGGAACGTCAAGCCACACACCAATGTCCAGTGTGGAGATCGCCATGCCACACACCAATGTCCAGTGTGGAGATCGTCATGCCACACACCAATGTCCAGTGTAGAGATCGTCATGCCACACACCAATGTCCAGTGTGGAGATCGTCATGCCCACACCAATGTCAGTATCCGAACTGCCATGTCAGAGCACCGCTGAACAGTCCATAGACCGCCATGGCTAAGCACAGCTGAACAGGGCAAAGACCGCCATGGGGAAGACCGCTGAACAGGGCAAAGACCGCCATGGTGAAGACCGCTGAACAGGGCAAAGACTGCCATGGCTAAGCACCGCTGAACAGGGCAAAGACCGCCATGTCAAAGCACCGCTGAACAGGGCAAAGACCGCCATGGTGAAGACCGCTGAACAGGGCAAAGACTGCCATGGCTAAGCACCGCTGAACAGGGCAAAGACAGCCATGGTGAAGACCGCTGAACAGGGCAAAGACCGCCATGGTGAAGACCGCTGAACAGGGCAAAGACTGCCATGGCTAAGCACCGCTGAACAGGGCAAAGACCGCCATGGTGAAGACCGCTGAACAGGGCAAAGACCGCCATGCTGAAGACCGCTGAACAGGGCAAAGACTGCCATGGCTAAGCACCGCTGAACAGGGCAAAGACTGCCATGGCTAAGCACCGCTGAACAAGGCAAACACCGTGTGGGTATGAATAGGCCGCCACATCAGGCATCCTTATCCCATGTGCAGCTGGGACAGTGACAGGACATGAACTTTCACGGGGAGACTCATCCTGTCTGGGCACCAGTCCCACCCAGTACCAGTAGAGAACTGCAGATACTTGCGAAAATGTGGCTTTGCATTCCCCAGGATGGTCTAGTGGGCAACCCACCCACTGTAAAGACTTGTGAGACTGTGGCTTTGCACTCCCCAGGATGTAACAGTGGGCAACCCACCCACTGTAGAGACTTGTGAGACTGTGGCTTTGCACTCCCCAGGATGTAACAGTGGGCAAACCACCCACTGTAAAGACTTGTTAGACTGTGGCTTTGTACTCCCCAGGATGTCACAGTGAGCAAGCGACCCACTTGTGAGACTTGAGAGACTGTGGCTTTGCACTCCCCAGGATGTCACAGTGGGCAAGCAACCCACTTGTGAGACTTGAGAGACTGTGGCTTTGCACTCCCCAGGATGTCACAGTGGGCAAGCCACCCACTTGTAAGACTTGAGAGACTGTGGCTTTGCACTCCCCAGGATGGCACAGTGGGCAAGCCACCCACTTGTGAGACTTGAGAGACTGTGGCTTTGCACTCCCCAGGATGGCACAGTGGGCAACCCACCCACTTGTGACACTTGAGAGACTGTGGCTTTGCACTCCCCAGGATACATCAATGGGCATGGAGCCCCATCGTGGATCTGGCTTCGCATTCATGTGGCTGAGGTGCCCCCCCTTCCCCCTGAGGTGCCTGTAGTGTTTCTATCTGATGCCCCGGCAGTGTTCTCTCGGATTTTAGTCAGGTATCTATTGTGGGCCTCGCCCATGCATTTTTGGCCTGTTGGTGCACGGACATTGTTGTGTACATATCTGCACTACTTCTTGTATTGTATATATAATTATGACAGATTTCGAGATATATATCAGTATATTTTTGTATGTATATTGGCACATTACAATGTTTGACCGAAATTCGCTTTGTCTTTGCATTCTTCCGGGGGGATTGTGGGTTGTTCATGTGATAGTTTTAACTGCATTGGTGTGTATGTTGTGATATGCGAGGGTGGGGGTGTTTGGTGGGTGTCCCCCTAACTTTTGCCTCCCCTCTCCCCCGTGTCATAGATGCAGTACTCACCGGTATCTTCTGTGCCTACGTCGCTGTTGGTCGTAGAGGAGCAGAAAGACAAAGGCAGGTAGGATTTGGAGTTCCGGCTCCATGGAGTCGTCATTCCTCGTGGAGTGTGTTAAGGTGAGCGTTTTCCCATAGCAAAAGCTGTTTCTGCCGTGTTTTTATCCACGGAGAATCCGCCCCGGAAAAGGTGGCGGATTGGCCTGTCATAATAGTGTGGGCGGTACATTGTCTCCCGCCTGTCTGTTGGCGGTGACCGTCGCGCTGTTTGTCTGTACCGCCGTGGCGGCCGATGTGTTAAAGCGGCTGTCTTTGTTGGCGGTTTCCGCCAGGGTCGTAATTCCCTTTTTTTGTCCGCCGGCCTGTTTGCGGTATTTCCGCAGCTTTAACACCCACGTTGGGAGGCCATCCCCAGCTGAGCCTCCGCCGTCTTCTTGCTGCAGCGGCGAATGTCCTCCCATCTCTTCCGGCAGTGGGTGCCCCGTCTCTGGTGGGCCCCCAGGGTCCGGACTTCCTTGGCGATGGCACGCCAAATGTCCCTCTTCTGGTGGGTGCTGACCTACATGACATGCACAAGGAAAGAGGAACAGTCATTACCTACTGCACCATCGTTGTAATTGGCCCACTCCCAAATCTATCCCTGTGGCCCATTCATCTCCATTCATGACTGTTCTATGTACTCTGCCCCCTTCCCTCATCCACCCAGCCTTCTCCAGCCAGGCCTAGCCCATCCAACGTGCTCCCTGTGTACTAACCTGTTGGTCTGGAGGACCGTAGAGTAGCGTGTACTGGGGGAGGACCCCATCCACAAGTTTCTCCAACTCCTGTGCAGTGAAGGCAGGGGCCCTTTCCCCAGATGCAGCAGCCATCGTTGCTTCCAGACCGATGTCACAGCAGCACTAGCAGTGTAGGTCCTCTCCTGTCGAAGGTCAGGTATCTAGTGATTGAAGAGATAGAAAATGGTGGTGACGTCCGCGGCGGTGACGTCCGCGGCGGTGCGCATCATCACCGCCAGCTCACCTGTTCATTGGCTCCTGGGACCCATAGGGTCCACTGTTAACCAATGCAGCATTGCGCCGCGCTCTACGACCGCCTACCGCACAATTCCATTTTCCCAGTTTAGAGGTCAGGCAGCCGCCATTTCAGTGGCCACATGGCTTCAATTACTACTGCCTCACACATACCGAGGCCTACACTCAAAACCTTTCCCGGATGGGTTAATTGTCTGTTGTAGTCTTGTGTGTAACTGTGGGTACATACCTGGAGGAATGCTGACAGTTTCTTCGCTGTTGTCCTTCTTAGGCACCGTCAGTTGGGACATATTGGAAGATGGCAGAATCCTCTGGTGTACCGACCGCTGGTGGACCTGTTGACAATGGAAGAGCGACATGTCATTGTGACCTACCGGTTTGACCGTGCCACTATCCAGGAACTATGTACCCAGCTGGAGCCAGACCTGATGTCACCAATCCTCCATCCGACTGGAATCCCCCTCTAGTGCAGGTGCTGTCAGTACTCCATTTCCTTGCAAGTGGGTCATTTCAGACAACAGTGGCCATGGCATCAGGGATGTCCCAGCATATGTTTTCCAACGTCTTGTCCAGAGTGTTGTCTGCCCTGCTGAAACACGTAAGGAGATACATCGTTTTCCCTCAGATGGAGGATTTGCCTACAGTTAAAGGTGACTTCTATGCCCTTAGACATATCCCCAACGTCATAGGTGCCATTGATGGGACCCATGTAGCTCTGGTCCCCCCCACAGGAATGAACAGGTGTACAGGAACAGGAAGAATTATCATTTGATGAATGTCCAGATGGTCTGTTTGGCAGACCAGTACATCTCCCAGGTTAATGCTATGTTCCCTGGCTCAGTGCATGACGCCTACATCCTGCGGAATAGCAGCATCCCTGATATGATGGGTGAACTCCAGAGGCACCGTGTATGGCTTTTGGGGGACTCTGGTTACCCCAACCTGTCCTGGCTACTGACCCCAGTGAGGAATCCCAGGACCAGGGCAGAGGAACGGTACAATGAGGCCCATGGGCGGACTAGGAGGGTGATCGAGCGGACCTTCGGCCTCCTTAAGGCCAGGTTCAGGTGCCTCCATATGACAGGTGGATCCCTATTCTACTCACCGAAGAAGGTGTGCGACATCATCATCGCCTGCTCCATGCTCCATAACTTGGCATTGCAACGCCAGGTGCCTTTTCTGCAGGAGGATGATCCAGATGACGGTGTTGTAGCAGCTGTGGAGCCTGTGGACAGTGATGAGGATGAAGCTGATGAAGAAGAAAACGACAACAGGGAGTCAGTCATAAAGCAATATTTTCAGTGAGACACAGGTGAGTACAATTTCATGTATCACATAATATTAAATTTCACACATCTACCTCTGTCCTGTACCTACATTTCACTCCCTATTTGTTAACTGAGTTGTCCCCTTCCATTTCAGTTTCAGTAATGTGGTAACCTACGTGTCAACAGCTTGCACCCTTGAAAGGCTTGTGATGTGTGACATTGGTATGTTGGCCTTCCAATGGGTAACCTTTTTTAACACTGTAATTGACAATACAGAGTTCACAATCATTGACTGACTCCAATCTTATTGAGGTTTCAAGGGTGTTTATTGAAGTGCATAAAAATTTAGGGGGGTTGTGAAATGGGGATAGGTCATGATGGAAGAATGTCCATGGCAGAGTCCAGTCTATTAGTCTCACTGGTACATTGCACATCTGGCCAATGAAAGTGGAGCTGGGGCAGTTCCAATGTGGACAGGGTAACAAAGTGGGACAGTGGGGGGACAATCAGGGTAGTCTTATTTCCTGGCGGGGGTCTTGCCATCTTGCTCTGTCCTGTTCCTGGATCTCAGGGACCAATTTCGTGGTGGTTCTCCATTTGCAGGGGGTGGGGTGCTGGTGTGTTGGTCCTGTGGCGGGGCATCCTGTCCACTAGCGCCAGCGGAGGTGGTGGGCAGTTCGTCGTCCATGCTAGTGTCAGGGGCCCCTTGGAGTGCCGTGGTGTCCCTCAAGGTCTTTTGAATGTCCGTCAGCACCCCTACGATGGTGCCCAGGGCGGAGCCGATGGTCCTGAGCTCCTCCCTGAACCCCAAATACTGCTCCTCCTGCAGACGCAGGGTCTCCTGCAACTTGTCCAGGACCGTGGCCATCGTCTCCTGGGAGTGGTAGTATGCTCCCATGATGGAGGAGAGGGCCTCGTTGAGAGTAGGTTCCCTTGGCCTGTCCTCCCTCTGTCGCACAGCAGCCCTCCAAGTTCCCCTGTGTTCCTGTGCCTCCGTCCCCTGGACCGTGTGCCCACTACCACTGCCCCCAGGTCCCTGTTGTTGTTGGGGTGTTGGGTCAGCCTGGGTGGCCTGTAGTGGTGGACACACCGCTGATTGACCTGTCCTGGGTAGGGAGGTATGGGCCCGCTGGGTGGGTGTTGTGCTGGTGTTCCCAGAGGGTGGCAGCCCGGTGCTGGGCTGTGGCTTGGCAAGGGGAACCGACTGTCCTGAGGCCCACGATGGTCCGGGCTGGTCATCAGGATCCAGTAGGGCAGAGCTGCTGTCGTCACTGTGGGCCTCTTCTGGGGGTGGAGTGGTGTTTTCTGGACCCTCTGGTGTGGTGACGTTCCTTCGGGTTCCTGCGGGGGTATAAGTACATGATTATTGCATGTGTGTGTTTCATGGTGTGCAATGTTTGGGTGTGCGTGTACCCCAGTGCAAGCATTCCTGTGTGGGAGCTTGTGTGGTGATGGTTGGGGGGTGTTGTGGGTCTGTGCAGTGGGCATGCTTTAGTGATGGGTATCCATGCTTAGTTAGGTCATGCAGGTTTTGGGTTTGGGATGGGTGGTTGGTGTCATGGGTAGATAGGTGAGGATTTGGAGTGATAGGGGGAGGGTGTGAGGGTGGGGGTGTGTGATAGCATGCAGGTAGGGTGGGGGATATGATAGTTGAAATTTGACTTACCAGTGTCTGTTCCTCCAACGACTCCTGCGAGGCCCTCAGGATGCACGATGGACAAGACTTGCTCCTCCCATGTTGTTAGTTGTGGGGGAGGAGGTGGGGGTCCGCCGCCAGTCCGTTGCACCGCGATGTGGTGCCTGGATACCGTGGAACGCACCTTCCCCCGTAGGTCGTTCCACCTCTTCCTGATGTCCTCCCTATTTCTTGGGTGCTGTCCCACAGCGTTGACCCTGTCCACTATTCTTTGCCATAGCTCCATCTTCCTGGCTATTGATGTGTTCTGTACCTGTGAGCCAAATAGCTGTGGCTCTACCCTGATGATTTCCTCGACCATGACCCTGAGCTCCTCCTCTGAGAAGCGGGGGTGTCTTTGGCGTGACATGGGGTGTTGTGTGTGATGTGTGGGGTGGTGTATGTGTTGATGAGTGTGGTGAGTGTAGTGGTATGTGGTGTTTTGTGCGTGGATGTTGTGTGGGTGATGGTGTAGTGTGCCTCTGTGTGATGGTATTCTCTATTCTGTGCTGTCTCTCTCTGGCCTTCTCTCAGAAATTGTGGTCGTAGGGGTTTGTGGGTGATGTGGGTGTTTGTTTTATATTGTATTGGGTGTGTGGAAGTGGTGTGTGTATGTGTATCAGGTGTGTGTTTTTGTAATTGTCCAATGTGGCGCTGTTTTGGAGCTGTGTGTGTATTTTGAGCGCGGCGGTGTGTACCGCCAATGGAATACAGCGGTTGAAAGACTGCCGCGTGGATTCGTGTGTCGTAATAGCATGGGCGTGTTTCTGTTGGAGTGGAGGTGGAGGATTTGTTTCTGCATGTTTATCGCTGACCTTTGGTGTGGCGGGATTGTGTGGGTGTCTGAATTTCGGCGGATTCCGTGATGTGTGTCATAATAGCTGTGGCGGTCTCCCGCCGCCGCGGCGGTGTATTAGCGGTCTTCTGCACGGCGGTAAGCGGCTTTTACCACCAATGTTGTAATGAGGGCCTATATAAAGCATTATGTACTAACTTTTGGTTACTTCAGAGCATTTGGCACAGGAACATTAGGTTTGCTGATAAGTGGAGGCTGGAGTCCAGTCATACAAACTGAACTATCCCCATACGTTCAGTCTGCAGGATCATCCTTTCTCACCAAAACCTACTTATGGGCATCACGGAATTCACGCTACTCAAACAAGTAGTGCCTGATGACTGAAGGGCTTCTAACACATTTCTGGCAATATAGCCACTTTCATTGCCTCAGAACAGTTGTTGATGACCTTCTCTTTGTCCTATTATTGAAGCAATATGCATGTCTTTCTAAACTCCTCTGTCATTTGTAATTAATGAGCCCAAACCAAGAGACTGCTATTTCTTGTACAATTTTAGAAGAATATGGCAGAACATAATATATTGAAATGACAAAATGAAACCTTTTCTAATAAAAACAATGTCCTCCACTTTATAAATTACATTAAAGAAAACATGATTAAAATATATAATAAAGAAACTATAGGAAATGACGAAAGACAAATTGACCCACAATTCAAAAAAGTAATTGGCATTTTACAAGCGTTTTACAAATCTCACTGTTAAGCTCAATGAACCAATGCTAATGACCTCATCATCCATGTCATATTGAGTTACCCCATGCCCTTCAGTGTGCCTAAAGTCAGTTGTGTTACCATTTCTTGTCACCAAGGAAATGGTGACATGGTCCCTTTGCTCTGCTCTTTAAGACCAAAAAACACTGGTATTTAGAATCAATCTTTTCTTATAGATCTTCTTCTGTGAATCCTGATCCTTTTTGTTTTGTAAAGTTTGGTGTGAAGATTCCATTATGTTGTGAGAGACTACACAATTTTCTGAGAAGATGGTCTATGTCTTATGAAGGCCTTATTTATCCTTGAGAGGCTCATCCTATCCTGAGAGGCGGCAGCCTCACTCACATGCAGAAAGGTCCACTTTGTAAAATTTTAGACACTTGTATTGATTTAGGGCTATTTGTTGATTGGTCAAAAACTGGAATCTTTGAACCTTCAAACTCAAGTAAGTTGAAGCCTTTTTAAAAAAAATAAGTAAATGTAAAAAAAAGTAAAATGTTTATAATCAAATACATGTGCAATTATACAAAAAACAACAAGTGTAATAGTTTTTCAGCTTAAATCATTGTTAGAATATAATACATAATACCTAATAATATTGGAATTTGGGCTGTGTGCATTGAATTTTCCCTACTTGCTTTTTATTCTCAAAACTAAGTTATCACTGGTGTAGCTGAGATTTGGATGTTACCTTTGATATCACGATGTTGATCTATATGTGACCATATTGATATTAAATTTTGTGAATTGCTAACAAGTTAACTGTAATGTGGTGCACTGAAAGCCCATATTAAAGTGCATTCACTGTAGACTAGCAATTTGACATGCATTAATAAGTTATTTTACTTTTGCAAGATTACTGTAACATGAATATTGACAAGGTTTAATAATAATGGATTTGCAATTGCAGTGTTTATATGTGGCTTGTGGAACATGATTAATGTGTGGCACATTAATTCCATTTGCTTTAGCTTAGCCATATTGATTTCCTAGGCCTCAGCCTTGCAGAATGTGGGAAAGCTGTTTTCTTTTTGCTAACATGTCATTTCTTTCCATATGTTGTTTCCATAAAATGTTAGTTTGGGAAAAGAGGTGCAATTGTATTATTTATAGAGAACTTGAGAAAGTAACCTTGAGGACAGTACAGTGAGAAACAGAGAATGTGGCGACAAACCCAATTTGTTATTTGTTGAAATGTTGTACAGAGAGCAAAGATACATGCCTTCCCATGATGGCCTTGGGAACTTGTCTGGATGTTGACAATGCCTGTCGCATGATGTGCTATGAATGGACAATAAAATCTTTTGATCTAAATGGCATTACCATATGAGTTTAATTTACTGTTTCAAGTTAGTTGGTACAGGAGAGATCCCTTGGACTTTGAGAGGTACAGACTTCTTTGAACATACCACACTCTTTCCCAGTGCTTGCTGGGAAAAGTTAGATTTTTCCCTGACCCATGAGAAGATTCTTGACCAAGAGTCTGAGATAGTGACACTTTCCATTTTTACTTACTTTTTGCCAACCTCAGTTAGCTTAATTTTGCCCCAAGTGTGTTTTTTCCAATTCCTTTTGTCCTTTATTTCCTTTTTACATTTTGTCTCTATGTTTTGTAGCCCAGCATATGTCAATTAGTTACTTGTTATTTTTAGAAATTTCCCTCACTTGACTAGCTAACTTAGATGATTCTTATTTTGCCTTCATGTTTAGGAAAGTCGGTCAATATTTGTTTTCTGAACATCTGATTCTTTCTTCCTTTTTTTCTGTATAGCTCTTATTGAATGTTTAGTTTGTGTTATGTCAATGCGCCTAAACGTTTTCTGCTGTTTGGGCCGTCCTATGGTGATACTGTATCTTCATAGTTTGGTTTTGAGAATCATTTATATTACCCTGACTATAGGTTTGTAATAAAACTCTTTAACTTTATTTACGACTTAGGATTTCCTTGTGTGGCCAAATTGGTCAGACTGTAGATTTTAATGTTGTTTGATTGTGATGATAAACCTCTCTCACCCATTGCCAGGATGAAAACATCTGTCGGACTCGTTTAGAGCATACCTGAAATGCTCCACCAAATCTAGCATCAGAGGGTGGTTCCTCCTATGAGGGGGGAGAAAATAATTAAGCATTGTGTTAGGGACTTAGGGAGTCCTATCATGAAATTGTCCAAACCCAGCCCAAATTCTGATCCTATGGTTAGTCTGGAAGATTACCGGAGTTCCAGCGTCATTCCTTTGCAGCCGATGTGTGAGTATTAATAGGGTTTGTGCTTTGTGTTGATTTGGCTAAATATTGTGGTGACGTGTGATATTTGGAAGGGTTTTGCAGAGTTTTTGAAGTTGTTGTGGGAATCTGGCACTTATTGCTAAGAAGTTGCATTGGTTAACAGGTCCGTCGTGGCCGAAGATCCTGGGATAACGCACAAGTGTAGAAGTCATTTGGTTAATTTATTGTCTGCAGTATAAGGTGCTGATCGTGAAAAGTCATCAACAGTACCAGTGGTATTCCTGGTGTGTGTCAGTGGTTGGTATTGGTGAATCTCAAGTGCGCACAATGAGGAGCTGCATCAATCCGAGTGAGATCTGCTAGTCGAGTCTCATTCACTGTATACTTGTGAAAGCATAGTCAGAAAGTGTAGCTCAGTACTGCTGTTTTTGAAGTGTTTGCATAACCTGATCCTTTAGGAGCAGCCAGTTGTTGGTTTTTGCTTGCATTATTTGCATTAGGTTTACATGAAAGAGTATGTGAGAGACATTGTAAGGGAGGGTGAGCTGCTGTTAGGATTGAGACTGACGTCAGACTGTGTCACGCTGCTATAGATAGGTTGGTGTGAAGCCTCGCTGATATTGGTGGACTACGTCATAGAGCTCCTATTGGTTGTGAACATTGAAAAATAGGATTTCGGGATCAGAGTTAGTTCCTGACTACGAACAAAAAGTTAATTGTGAATTATTGAAACTTGATTGAAAATGAAGTTCTTTAAAGCATCGTAAAGTCTAATAAAAGGTGAAGTATTTGTCCCGTTAGAGAGTGAACACAACTCCACCCAAAGGTACTCCAGGTCATTATGTATTTTCTAACATAGGCGTTCATGCATGTGTGTGGCTTTGTCAGTGGCATAAGGTTACTGAGAAAGAAGGTCCATTTGCATTTCCATGCTATTTATATGAAATGAAGCCGGCTCTGAGACCTTCACAATTTGAAGCACTTCATACTTGGGAACACATAGTTCATCAGAGACAAAAAGAGAAGTATAGGGGCAGAATAACAAAAATAATGAGAACTGCTGCAGAGGCAATATAGTACAATCAACAGAAAGCTTGGAGAGCAGACATCATAGAGGGAACTAGATTGTAACCTGTCTTAATGAGTGAAGGAGAAAGCACTAAATCAAAGGGAAAGAAAAAGATAGAAAAGGCAGACACAAAGACAGAACAGAGACAGAGACAAAAGCTGAAATCTAGTGATCTGGATGATGATTTTATAAATGTGTTAATGTTAAATTGTCCTCTCCATACAACTCTGAGCAGACTGGAGTGTTTGGTGAGACATTGAGAAATGTGGATTGCGATTTACCTACTGCACCCACTGAACAGAGCCCTAATCAGACAATATAGAGTCCAAATTTGTATCAAATGGGACAGAGTTTTCATCCAAATCAGAAATGACAAGGTTTCAATACATCTTTGACATGACAAAGCTTAAGGACAATAATTGCACTGAATGCAATGAATTACACAAATCCAGATGCATTAACAGTTCTAGTGACAAAAGGTCAAGTTGTTCTTTTATAGGGTCCAGGCAGTACAGGAAATAATGCACATGCATTAAGGATTCCAAATGTTCCGAACATTTCAAATGTCAGAAATGTTCCAAATACCCCAGTCTCTCTGACTGTTCCTTACACAAATGATGAGGACGTTACATTCGAAAGTGTAAATCAAACTCCAAGTGTCACACTGTTCCCTACGTTGACCTGTAATGATTTACCTGCAGATTTGAGAGACACTAAGGGCCTGATTACAACTTTGAAAGAGGTGTTAATCCACCCCAAATGTGACAGATATACCACCAGCCGTATTACGAGTTCCATAGGATATAATGGACTCATACATCCGTCACTTTACCGTCACTTTTGGGACGGATTAACACCTCCTCCAAAGTTGTAATCAGGCCCTAAGTCCGCTGATGTTTTTTAGTGACTTTTCAGGAAAGGAAATTAGACTCATCAAATGTGTTGAGCCCCTCAAGATAACTATGAAACTGAATACTGTGTATCCAAGATTACCTCATTATAACATGACACCTGAAACAATTGCAGGAATTACCCCAGTGATCAAGTCCATGATAGAACAGGGAATTTTGAAAGAGATATGGGAAGTCCATGTAACTCTCCCAGTATGGGACTATAGAAGTCCAGCGGAAAACACCTCATAGTTCAGGACCTTAGAAAGGTAAGTGAAATAGTTATTCCTTGTTGCCCTGTGGTACGAATCCAGTAGTAATTTTGTTTCAAATTCCATGTGAAGCCGAGTGGTTCACTGTGATTAATCTTTGACAAGCTTTTTTCTCCATACCATTGTATGAGGAGACCCAGTTTCTCTTCACATTTCGGTTTGGCATTTGTGTTTTGGCATGGCACAGAGTCCCACAAGGGTATACCAAGAGACCTTCAATTTTCAAACAGATCTTAAAAAAGAATCTGGAGTCCCTTAAATTGCCCAACCATTCAGTCCTGACTCAAAGGGGGTCATTACAACCCTGGCGGACGGTGTTAAATGTGCGGCAATACCGCAAACAGGGCGGCGGACCAAAAAAGGGAATTATGACCCTGGCGGAAACCGCCAACAAAGACAGCCACTTTAACACACCGCCCGTCACGGTGGTACAGACAAGCAGCGCAGCGGTCACCGCCAACAGACAGGCGGAAGACAATGTACCGCCCATAGTATCACAACCCGCCAATCCGCCACCTTTTCCGGGGTGGATTCACCGTGGATAAAAATACGGCGGAAACAGTTACTGCAATGGGAAAATGCTCACCTCAACACATCCCACGAGGAACGAGGACTCCATGGAGCCCGAATTACACATTCTTCCGGCCCTTGTATTCCTACTCATCTACGAAGACCAACAGCAGCGCGGCCGAAGACAACGGTAAGTACAGCACCTACGACATGGGGGAGGGAGGAGGCAAAAGTTAGGGGGACACCAACGAAACACTCCCACCACCACCCCCACCCTCACATATTACAACATTCACACCAATGCATCCAAAAAAATCACAGTAACAACCCACAATCCCCCCGGAAGAATGCAAAGACAAAGCGAAATCTGTTCAAACATTGTAATGTATCAATATACATGTCTGTCAAAAATATACAGATATATAAGAAAATCAGCCAGAAATATATACATTACGAGAAGTAGTGCAGATATGCACATAGCAATCCAAAAATGCATGGGCGAGGCCCACAAAGATACCTGTCCTCAATCGGAGCGAACACTGCTGGGGCATCAGATAGAAATACTACAGGCACCTCAGGGGGAAGGGAAGGGGAGGCATCTCAGCCGGATGACTGCAAAGCCAGATCCACGACGGGGCTCCATGCCCATTGATGTATCCTGGGGAGTGCGAAGCCACAGTCTCTCAAGTCTCACAAGTGGGTGGCTTGCCCACTGATCAATCCTGGGGAGTGCAAAGCCACAGTCTCTCAAGTCTCTACAGTGGGTGGCTTGCCCACTGATCAATCCTGGGGAGTGCAAAGCCACAGTCTCTCAAGTCTCTCCAGTGGGTGGCTTGCCCACTGTACCATCCTGGGGAGTGCAAAGCCACAGTCTCACAAGTCTCTACAGTGGGTGGCTTGCCCACTGTACCATCCTGGGGAGTGCAAAGCCACAGTCTCTAAAGTCTCTACAGTGGGTGGTTTGCCCACTGCCATATCATGGGGAGTGCAGAGCCACAGTCTCTCAAGTAGATAACATCCGCCAGTGGCTATGGAGGGGGACTGGTGGCTAGACTGGATCAGTCTCCCCGTGAAAGTTCCTGTCCCGTCACTGTCCCAGATGCACATGGGATAAGGATGCTTGATGTGGCGGTCTTTACATTCTTACCCGGTGCATGCCCTGTTCAGCGGTGCTTTGCCATGGCGGTCTCTGGACTGTTCAGCGGTGCTTTGCCATGGCGGTTCTGGACTGTTCAGTGGTGCTTTGCCATGGCGGTCTCTGGACTGTTCAGCGGTGCTTTGCCATGGCGGTTCTGGACTGTTCAGCGGTGCTTTGCCATGGCGGTCTCTGGACTGTTCAGCGGTGCTTTGCCATGGCGGTTCTGGACTGTTCATCGGTGCTTTGCCATGGCGGTCTCTGGAACGGGCATTGGTGTGTGGCTTGACGATCCCTAGACTGGGCATTGGTGTGTGGCATGACGTTCCATGGACTGGGCATTGATGTGTGGCATGACGATACCCAGACTGGGCATTGGTGTGTGGCATGACGTTCCCTCATAGCGCACCGGGGCTGTGGCAGCCGGGTCCCTCCTGGGCATTGACTCCGGCGGTGGTCTCCTGACCAGTGACGATACTTGAGCCCTCCTGGGCACTGACTCCGGCGGTGGCCTCCTGACCAGTGATGATACTTGGGCCCTCCTGGGCACTGACTCCGGCGGTGGTCTCCTGACCTGTAACGAGACTTGGGCCCTCCTGGGCTGCGACTCCGGCAGTGGTCTCCTGACCAGTAACGAGACTTGGGCCCTCCTGGGCTGCGACTCCGGCAGTGGTCTCCTGACCAGTAACGAGACTTGGGCCCTCCTGGGCTGTGACTCCGGCGGTGGTTTCCTGACCAGTAACGACGGTGCTGGCGGTTGTGTCTCGACCGCCGGAAATGATGGTGCACTTCTCCACCGTGACACTCACAACAGGCTGGGCAGACTTCCTCGAGACCTTCCCCACCTTCTTTGGAGTTACAGCTGACTCACCAATCCCCTTCGATCCCATTTCGGTTGTTGTCCCACCAGGAGTCTTGACACGGTCCCGTCGTCCACTCTCCAATTTCAGAGCCTTTACAGAGGGTGGGCTGCCAGTGCCTTGGCTCCGGGTCCTACTGCCTGCCCTGGTGGACGGTGCACTCCAAAAACCTGGAACACGCACCACTGGCACTGGAGGCTTTTTGGCTGAGGCGCTACGACGGGACTGATGAACTGGAGGGGGGATGGGGGCAAACAGGTCAATTTGACAGAGGGACAGTTTCTGACGGACACTGGGATGGGTAGCTGGAGGGGGTCTGGGAATGGAGGTAGAGGAGGTGGTTGTAGGAGGTGTCACTTTAGGTGTTTTGGGTGCAGGTGCAGTTACTGGAGGCTGTTGTGAGGTGGATGGATGTTGGGTGAGTGATTGCCGGCGTTTGGGTACTTTGGGAGGGGGCGTCACAGACACACTGGGAGAGGACACAGGGGACGTGTAAATGGCAGTGGAGGTGGTGAGTGCAGATGAGCGGCTTTTGGTGCTGGGTGTCCTGGTGCGAGTCCTAGTGCCTGTAGATGTGGTGCATGCAGGTGTGTGTGTAGACGACACTGGGAGGGAGGAGGGAGAAGAGGAGGAGGGGGACACAGTGGAGACAGTGGATGTTGCTGTGTCTGTATGGGTGTGATGCTTGTGTGAGTGCCTGTGGTGTGTGTGGTGCCTATGTTTGCTTGAGCTACTTTTGGGTGTTTACTTGTGTGCAGGCTGGTCTGTAGGTGTGCTTGGGATGGGCTGGGGTACAGGGGATTGGGTCTGGGTGGAGGAAGTTGGAGGGGGGAGGCTGGACACAGGGACAATGGCTGCCATCAGTGCTGAGGCCAGAGATTGCAGGGTTCGCTGAAGGACAGCCTGACCAGAATGAATGCCTTCCAGGAATGCATTACCGTGTTGCAACTCTCGTTCTTCACCCTGGATGGCATTCACAATGGTAGACTGCCCAACAGTGAGTGGCCTGAGGAGGTCAATGGCCTCCTCACTGAGGGCAGCAGGGGTGACTGGGGCAGGGCCTGAGGTGCCTGGGGCGAAGGTGATGCCCACTCTCCTGGGTGAGCGGGCACGGGGCGAACGCTGAGGGGCTGCTGGGAGGGCGGTGCTGGTAGGGGAGGTGGCGGCTGTACGTGTAGAAGTGGGGCGCACAGATGGTGCCGCCACCACAGGGGAGCTCACATCGGCGGACGAGTCCGTGTCGCTGGTTGGTGATCCTGTGGCCGACGTGAAGCTCCGCTCGCCCTCCGTCCCACTGGTGCATTCAGAGTCTGTGGTGTGGCCCTCCATGGCCATGTGGGATGCAGCTCCCTCGTGCTCCGGTGCCACTGTACCTCCGCCTGATGATGCTGATGTACAAAAGGACAGGGAGAGCAGGAAAAGGGGGGGAGACAGAAGAAAGAGAGTTTTAGTGCATGGCATACCGCTACCGTTGGCGGACAA
This sequence comes from Pleurodeles waltl, assembly GCF_031143425.1. Taxonomy (NCBI): domain Eukaryota; kingdom Metazoa; phylum Chordata; class Amphibia; order Caudata; family Salamandridae; genus Pleurodeles; species Pleurodeles waltl. The sequence goes on along the minus strand of NC_090445.1, from coordinate 1,314,467,293 downwards.
GACAGACGCAGCAGCCCCATGCATTACGGCGTGCTCCTGCCCTCTGCACATGCAATTTCTGGGATATGGCCAACATGGCAATGGTCGAAATCTGCGCACATGGATGGCAAAGGGGCAACTATACATCAACTTGCCTCTGTTCTGAGCTGGGGTAGAGTCCCACATGGCCTACATTACGGAGGGGCCTTGCCTACCTAACTCGCCCTGGCCTAGGGACACCCACAGCCCATCTCCCCCACCCAGACACCTCCACTGCACGCAAAGTCCACAGAATGAGGTTGTACTCACCCCCTTGTGTCTGATGTGATGTCCTTCAGCGCCCATCCAACTCCGGGTAGGCCACCACCAGGATCCGGAACATCAGGGGGGTCATGGTGCGACGGGCACCTCTCCCACGTTGGGAGGCCATCCCCAGCTGAGCCTCCGCCGTCTTCTTGCTGCAGCGGCGAATGTCCTCCCATCTCTTCCGGCAGTGGGTGCCCCGTCTCTGGTGGGCCCCCAGGGTCCGGACTTCCTTGGCGATGGCACACCAAATGTCCCTCTTCTGGTGGGTGCTGACCTACATGACATGCACAAGGAAAGAGGAACAGTCATTACCTACTGCACCGTCAATGTGAGTGGCCCCCTCCCAACTCTGGCCATGTGGCCCATTCATCCCCATGCATTTCTGTTGTAAGAACTCTGCCCCCTTCCCTCTCCCACCCAGCCCTGTCCACCCAGGCCTAGCCCATCCAACGTGCTCCCTGAGTACTAACCTGTTGGTCTGGAGGACCGTAGAGTAGCATGTACTGGGGGAGGACCCCATCCACAAGTTTCTCCAACTCCTGTGCAGTGAAGGCAGGGGCCCTTTCCCCAGACGCAGCAGCCATTGTCGCTTCCAGACCGAGGTCACAGCAGCACTAGCAGTGTAGGTCCTCTCCTGTCGAAGGTCAAGTATCTAGTGATTGAAGAGATAGAAAATGGTGGTGACGTCCGCGGCGGTGACGTCCGCGGCGGGGCGCATCTTCACCGCCAGCGCACCTGTTCATTGGTTCCTGGGACCCATAGGGTCCAATGTTAACCAATGCAGCATTGCGCCGCGCTCTACGACCGCCTACCGCGACGGTGTCCAACGCCAGTGCAGTTACCCTACAATTCCATTGTCCCAGTTTAGAGGTCAGGCAGCCGCCATTTCAGGGGCCCACATGGCTTCATTTACTACTGCGTCACACATACCGAGGCCTACACTCAAAACATTTCCCAGATGGGTTAATTGTCTGTCGTAGTCTTGTGTGTGACTGTGGGTACATACCTGGAGGAATGGTGACAGTTTCTTCGCTGTTGTCCTTCTTAGGCACCGTCAGTTGGGACATATTGGAAGATGGCGGAATCCGCTGGTGGACCTGTTGACAATGGAAGAGAGACATTTGATCGTGACCTACCGGTTCGACCGTGCCACAATCCAGGAACTATGTACACAGTTGGAGCCAGACCTGATATCACCAATCCGCCATCCGACTGGAATCCCCCCTGACGTTCAGGTGCTGTCAGTGCTCCATTTCTTGCAAGTGGGTCATTTCAGACTACTGTGGCCATGGCATCAGGGATGTCCCAGCCTATGTTTTCCAACGTGTTGTCCAGAGTGTTGTCTGCCCTGCTGAAACACGTAAGGAGATACATCATTTTCCCTGAGGTGGAGGATTTGCCTACAGTGAAAGGTGACGTCTATGTCCTTGGACATATCCCGAACGTCATAGGTGCCATTGATGGGACCCATGTAGCTCTGGTCCCCCCCCGCAGGAGTGAACAGGTGTACAGGAACAGGAAGAGTTATCATTCCATGAATGTCCAGATGGTCTGTTTGGCAGACCAGTACATCTTGCAGGTAAATGCTATGTTCCCTGGCTCTGTGCATGACACCTACATCCTGCGGAATAGCAGCATCCCTGATATGATGGGTCAACTACAGAGGCACCGTGTATGGCTATTGGGGGACTCTGGTTACCCCAACCTGGCCTGGCTATTGACCCCAGTGAGGAATCCCAGGACCAGGGCAGAGGAACGGTACAATGAGGCCCATGGGCGGACTAGGAGGGTGATCGAACGCACCTTCGGCCTCCTGAAGGCCAGGTTCAGGTGCCTCCATATGACAGGTGGGTCCCTATTCTACTCACCGAAGAAGGTGTGCGACATCATCATCGCCTGCTCCATGCTCCATAATTTGGCATTGCGACGCCAGGTGCCTTTTCTGCAGGAGGATGATCCAGATGACGGTGTTGTAGCAGCGGTGGAGCCTGTGGAGCCTGTGGACAGTGATGAGGATGAAGCTGATGAAGAAGAAAACGACAACAGGGAGTCAGTCATACAGCAATATTTCCAGTGAGACACAGGTGAGTACATTTTCAGGTTTGACATAACATTAACTTTCACACGTCTACCTCTATCCTGTACCTACATTTCACTCACAATTTGTTAACTGAGTTGTCCCCTTCCATTTCAGTTTCACTAATGTGGTAACCTACGTGTCAACAGCTTGCACCCTTGAAAGGCTTGTGATGTGTGACATTGGTATGTTGGCCTTCCAATGGGTAACCATTTTTGACACTGTAATTGACAATACAAAGTTCAAAATCATTGACTGACTCCAGTTTTATTAGTGTTTCAAGGGTGTTTATTTAAGTGCATAACAATGAAGGGGGGTTGTGAAATGGGGATGGGTTATGGTGGAAGAATGTCCATGGCAGATTCCAGTCTATTAGTCTCACAGGTACATTGCACATCTGGCCATTGGAAGTGGAGCTGGGGCAGTTCCGATTTGGACAGGGTAACAAAGTGGTACAGTGGGGGGACAATCAGGGTGGTCTTATTTCCTGGTGGGGGTCTTGCCATCTTGCTCTGTCCTGTTCCTGGATCTCAGGGACCGCTTTCGTGGTGGTTGTCCGTCTGCAGGGGGTGGGGTGCTGGTGTGTTGGTCCTGTGGCGGGGCGTCCTGTCCACTAGCGCCGGCGGAGGTGGTGGGCATTTCATCGTCCTGGCTAGTGTCAGGGGCCCCTTGGAGTGCCACGGTGTCCCTCAAGGTCTTTTGAATGTCCGTCAGCACCCCTACAATGGTGCCCAGGGCGGAGCCGATGGTCCTGAGCTGCTCCCTGAACCCCAAATACTGCTCCTCCTGCAGACGCAGGGTCTCCTGCAACTTGTCCAGGACCGTTGCCATCGTCTCCTGGGAGTGGTGGTATGCTCCCATGATGGAGGAGAGGGCCTCGTTGAGAGTAGGTTCCCTTGGCCTGTCCTCCCTCTGTCGCACAGCAGCCCTCCCAGTTCCCCTGGGTTCCTGTGCCTCCGACCCCTGGACCGTGTGCCGACTACCACTGCCCCCAGGTCCCTGTTGTTGTTGGGGTGTTGGGTTAGCCTGGGTGGCCTGTAGTGGTGGACACACCGCTGATTGACCTGTCCTGGGTAGGGAGGTATGGGCCCGCTGGGTGGGTGCTGTGCTGGTGTTACCAGAGGGAGGAAGTTCGGTGTTTGGCTGTGGCTGGGCAAGGGGAACCGACTGTCCTGAGGCCCACGATGGTCCGGGCTGGTCATCAAGATCCAGTAGGGCAGAGCTGCTGTCGTCACTGTGGGCCTCTTCTGGGGGTGGAGTGGTGTTGTCTGGACCCTCTGGTGTGGTGACGTTCCTTCGGGTTCCTGCGGGGGTGTAAGTACATGATTATTGCATGTGTGTGTTTCATGGTGTGCAATGGTTGGGTGTGCATGTACACCAGTGCAGGCATTCCTGTGTGGGGGCTTGTGTGCTGATGGTTGGGGGGTATTCTGGGTATATGCAGTGGGCATGCTTTAGTGATGGGTATCCATGCTTAGTTGTGTCATGCAGGTCTTGGGTTGGGATGGGTGGTGGTGTTATGGGTACATTAGTGAGGAGTTAGGGTGATAGGGGAGGGTGTGAGGGTGGGGGTGTGTGATAGCATGCAGGTAAGGTGGGGGATATGATTGTTAAGATTTGACTTACCAGTGTCCGTTCCTCCAACGACTCCTGCGAGGCCCTCAGGATGCAAGATGGACAAGACTTGCTCCTCCCACGTTGTTAGTTGTGGGGGAGGAGGTGGGGGTCCGCCGCCAGTCCGCTGAACCGCGATGTGGTGCCTGGATACCGTGGAACGCACCTTCCCCCGTAGGTCGTTCCACCTCTTCCTGATGTCCTCCCTATTTCTTGGATGCTGTCCCACAGCGTTGACCCTGTCCACTATTCTTTGCCATAGCTCCATCTTCCTGGCTATGGATGTGTGCTGTACCTGTGAGCCAAATAGCTGTGGCTCTACCCGTAGGATTTCCTCCACCATGACCCTGAGCTCCTCTTCGGAAAAGCGGGGGTGTCTTTGGCGTGCCATGGGGTGGTGTGTGTGATGTGTGAGGTGGTGTATGTGGTGATGAGTGTGGTGAGTGTAGTGGTATGTGGTGTTTTGTGCGTGGATGTTGTGTGGGTGATGGTGTAGTGTGCCTCTGTGTGATGGGGTTCTCTATTCTGTGCTGTCTCTCTCTGGCCTTCTCTCTAATTTTGGGTCGTAGGGTTTTGTGGGTGATGTGGGTGTGTGTTTTATATTGTGTTGGGTGTGTGGGAGTGTTGTTTGTATGTGTATCAGATGTGTGTATTTGGAATTGTCCAATGTGGCAGTGTTTTGGAGCTGTGTGTGTATTTTGAGCGCAGCGGTGTGTACCGCCAATGGAATACCGCGGTTGAAAGACCGCCGCGTGGATTCGTGGGTCGTAATAGCATGGGCGTGTTTCTGTTGGCGTGGAGGTGGAGGATTTGTTTCCGCATGTTTATCGCTGACCTTTGGTGTGGCGGTATTGTGTGGGTGTCTGAATTTCGGCGGATTCCGTGATGTGTGTCATAATAGCCGCAGCGGTGTGTTGGCGGTCTTCTGCACGGCGGTAAGCGCCTTATACCGCCAATGTTGTAATGACCCCCTTGGTCAGTTATCTGCCCTCTAGATAATGTCTGTTCCGGCTTTTGGGTTTGTCTTCTCAGAGAGGTATGCAACTCTGGTTACCTGCTTTTTGTTGAGAGCTGTTACTCACAGTTGTTTGTTCTGGTAGTTTAGAACGTGTCTAGGCAGTTCTTGGTGGTGAGGTAATCAGTTCTACACGGATACGTCTCTGCAAAGATCTGCAGATATACACTCTATGGGCCTGATTGAAAGAGGTAACTTACACGTTTGTGTAAGTTTACATTTGTTTGCTATTCACAAAGGTATTTTACTAGTATTGTTTTTACGACTAAGGAGTCTCCACACATAAATAGGTAGGACAGTCCTATCTTTTATGTGCGGAGACTCCCCAGTCGTAAATATACTACTAGCAAAATACCTTTGTGAATAGCAAACAATAGTAACGCCACATAAAAGTGTATGTTTTCTTTTGGGAATCATTCCCTAGTCACTTTAAGTAGACAAATGCCATCTGACATTAAGCTATACAATTCTTAATTTTACAATGCACATGTGCAACACTTATGTGCTTACAAGCAACTGAATAATTCTGCAATGTGGTTCAAGTTTGAATATTATGTTCAAGGGGTTGGCTCACACCTTCTACTTGTTAAATGCTGTCCAAGTGTAATCCTACAAGGCTTAGGGCCTGATTCTAACTTTGGAGGACGGTGTTAAACCGTCCCAAAAGTGGCGGATATACCACCTACCGTTTTACGAGTTCCATAGGATATAATGGACTCGTAATACGGTAGGTGGTATATCCGCCACTTTTGGGACGGTTTAACACCGTCCTCCAAAGTTAGAATCAGGCCCTTAGTCACTTCTGAGTCTTTTCAATGTGAGTGTTGCATTCTTAGTTAATGAACATTGCACATAACTGAAAGGCATACCTAAGTAGTTCTAATGCATGCACACATATGCTTTTAAACTATTTTTGGTTTCACTGTTTCTGTTAATATTTACTTATCTGTTCTTTTTCTCTTATAGGATTATTGGACACAATGAGATGCCAAGGGATGTTGACCGAAGGGAGCCAGAATGCTGCAGGAACGATTACAGGTAAGTTGTTTGATGAAGTACATAGTGTTCATACTTTGGTGCTAATTTTGAAGGGCAAATCAGGGTCCAGAATGTGAGTGCAACCGTGATCTAAATCGAGACAGCGACAAAGATGGCCACTGAGATTTCCTGAATTCTTGTGAGAGTTTGGGAAATCTCACAGCATGCTGCTTTCAAAAACAAGAAACATGTAAGTACACTTCTCAAAGGAAGGAGGGGTCATGAGTTTATGGGGGGAGGGAGGATATGCACAGTATATAGTCTCCCCAGCAGGAGAGTTGTGAGATGAGTTTACCTAGGGAAGAAGCAAGAAGCATAGGCGGCAGGGTGCCTGGCCCCCAGTGATGAAATCAACATAAAGTAGCAAATAAAGTATTCATGAGCTAGAATGATCCAGGTCAAGGAGTTGGGGTCCTTCACATGCAGAGTTGTGTTCAGCCACAAACTAGACATGCACTAAATGTGAAGGCTCCTGGCTGCATGAGCTGAACTATCCCGTTCTCAGGATTTCACATCCCTATGGGCGTGATCTTCTCAGTCTGGCAAAAGTGCCTTGAGGCACTCCCCCATAGGAGTTTAGAGTAGGAAGTCCGGTTCTCATAAAAAAAACAACCAAAATCATAAAAGGAGCCTCTAGATTTACACCCCTGTGAAAATAATAAAAATCTCCAAACTCTGTATTTCTATTAGGTACGGGAGGGTGGAACAAGAGCCAAGTTTTACCCATCACAAATTCTCAGGCAGAAGTGTTCATCTGCACACAAAACATAGGAAGAAATTATAATATGTATAATGATTATATTGTCAATCATAACAGAGTATAAACTATGATGTAATTCCTTCTGTGCGTTTGAGTAGTAACATTAGTGATCTTTTTTCCCATTCCCTTAACAATAGTACAAGACTAACAGAATCTAATGTATCTTCTGAACTATCTGAAAATGTGGAAGAAGATTTGATGCCAGGAAGTAATCAAATTAGCACTGAAGCATCTTCTGGAAAAACTCACCTTGGAGGTGATATAAAGTCACCTTAAGAAGCTTAATGAGTATGCTCTCCAATGTAAATATTTAATTATTTTCATTTTTTGCTTTTCCTTATGTATTAAGGGGGGGGTAATGGAATGAGTTAATGTATTCCACATCATCAAGTCTCCGGCTTGGAGAATCTTGATGATGCGCTTGTGTTAATGCTCAAGAGCACTCTTGTGATTTCTACTTATTTGTATTCTTTTAAAAGTGTTTGTTCTGCTTCCAGAGAGATGTTGACTCCTGCAGGCATCAGTTGTTCTGATCCCGCACTTGAGTGGTCGTCTCCTGGTCGTGGGCCTTCTATGTACAGAATAAAACTTGGATTTGTTCAATTATTCTGGATTATCCTGTTTTATACAAACCATCATTCATTTGAATCTAGTCCAGAGAATTGGTCAATCTCATGGGTAAAAAGGAAGATTCTGTCGAGAAGTAATTCCGGATCACCTTCTCCATAGATTGATTGGTCTTTTTTTACTGCACTTAACAGCTCCTCTTCTATTGCATATTGACTACTTCATGAAAGATCCTCCAGGACGGCATGATGATAACAGCAATTGTATTGGGAGTTCTGATACATGTCAATATGTACAACGAAGAGGAAATCTCTTGGCACTGCAGAACTGCAGAAAGGGCAGCAAAGTGGTTATGTAGTGCCCTCTGAATGTTCTGCAACTTATTGCTTCAGTGACATAACGTCTTCTAGTTATCTCTTTGAACTAGAAAGGTGAATAATGGCATGTTGTTTATAGATGGTGCAGGATTCTGCTCTAACATTGGGATTATTCAAAGTGAGTGAGCTTTTAAAGAGACCTGATACTAATAGTGTAACAGGTGAATGCTATTTCATCTGCTACATCACATGATGTCATAGTGCTTACATTGATTATTATGTAGTATCGTCACCCTACATAACTGAGTAACTTGGAAATTGTGGTCTAGTGTTTGGACAGGCAACATTTATGGTAGACAGAGAGGGTGGTTAATGAAGGTGTCCCTTGGACTGGGTCATTCTTGACATCCTACTTGTGCATTTTAGCTTGTCTTACTGGCCAACAAGAGACCGAATTACACAGTGGAGCAGTTCAGTGATTTTCAGCATCATAGTCTACGATACTGATGAAGACTGGGTAAGTGAGGAGGGCTGTCGCTAGAGGAGGATTGACCATTGACTATGCATTTCAGTGTTTCCTATGCCCCCCATGATTTCATTTCTGTTACATGTTATTTGCGTCACAGTTTGACAGCATTGACAAAGCATGTGCTTGGAATCCAGTACTGGTAAATGGGTGCCAACAGATTATTAGCTGCATTAAAACCAGGGAGCAGTGTTTCAATTTTGCTGCTGTGAATGTAGGCTGATAGGCCACTGCAAGAGCCTAGATTGACTTTCTCAATAGAGACAAATGGGCGTGGCTTGTATATGATTCACTTACACAAAAACAATAAGGCTGCACAATCCTTGAGAAGGAAAGTGAACATAGCATGATCTTTACAATACCACACCTGGATGCAACAACTGAAAGTGTCTTTAAGGTAGACAGTGTGCAGACTGTTGCTTAAATTACAATGGCCATTGCAACAGTGCGAAAATCGCATGTTAAATAAATGTAATTTCTCAGAAGGCCTCACACCCACCTTCCACATAACATATCTTCATTTTGTATTTCAATTTATTAAAAAGCCAGTGTTGGATGGAAACCATTCCATTCCATCTTCACAGCATTATCATCTGTAACAGCATTATATTTCATGCAGTCACTTTCCTGGGGAAGCTTATGTATCAGCTGGTACCCTCAGTCTCTCATCATGTCAATCCGAACCAGGTTGAGACATGGGGATTTCTTAACTGCCTAATCGCTATTTCAGGCCATTAAAAAATGCTAAATGGGCTCTTCAGATGTATAAAGCCCTTTAGGGAATCAGACAATGCGATTTCTACCCAGTAGGGATTTCCTATTTGCAATTTCCAAAGCACAAGTACAAAGCATTTCCTAGATGCACAATGGACATTTAGGAAATGCAACTACCATCGATTCCTACTCAAGGGTAACCATGTGCAATTTAAAGAAAATCATCCAAAGATGCTTTTATTAAAGTGCAATAGAGCACACACATTCCCCTAGGACGTATGTGTGCTCCCCATGTGCACCACTATTTTTGGGGTGCATCACAGGGGCCTATTGCCCGTAGCTACCCTTGCTTTTACATTTTCCAAATAGCGATTTCCTAACAGGAATTGTGATTTCCTAGGAGCAATTCCTACTTTGTAAATACATGTCATTTTCCATTTCCTAAATAGCGATTTCTATGGAGTTGCTATTTAGTAAATGCAAAATTGCATATTCATACATATGGCCCATAATCCTGTTTCTCACTAAGGAGAACAAAGGGTGGGACAACATGTGTCTGTATACAGTTGTGCAGTAAGGGTAAAGTGTGGACACTTTATTGTAAGGATGCTAAGAACCCACACAAGTAGACTACCTATATAATGACATAGAATCGTATCCATTATTATCAAGGAGTGGGCCTCACGCATTCCCTCAGGAAAGGCATGTGATGCACATGAAGAAAATCACATGTTCACCACTCGCCTTTCTCATCTAAGGCCCCAGCTCCTAAACTAGGACTACAGAAATGTGTTCTAGATGTCTCACCTCTCAAAGCATGGTCCGAAGTGGTTAAAGGGTAGTCTAACCTAGACCAGTCCTGCTACCCCCTAGAATATAATTCCAGCCAAGTGCACCTGTGTCACTTCACATGAATATAAGTAAAGCATAGTGAGCAGTGATTAACTTGTAAAAGAATAAGTGCTGGAGCCAAAATATTTTCTTGCAAACCCACCACTGTTGCTGTGAAGTGTTGGTTTGCAAAATACCGAGGATGTCTAGTCTTGATTACATTTCATGACTTTTTCTACCACCACCATTAGCGTTCTGGTGCTTTATCTCACCCTTACAGGTTCTTTTTCATCCCTGATTTCTCTATTTGTCATAGTTTTTTAGCCTTATTCTTCTTCCCTCCTACTCCTTTTCTGCCTTCCTCTCTTTTGTTCTGGGTCTGACTTGCCAGTCCTCAAAAATAAGTGCTGGTGGGTCTCAAATGTAACCACGGGCTCAACTTAAGCACTGCCAGTGAGGCAAAAACGTATCAGTTTATGTGTGAAATTCGGAGGTGTGCCTGACTTTCCCTTTGCTGCAGGCACACTTAACTTATTATAGGTTTCATGAGTCCTGATGATGGGCCACTAGAAATCAAGACTGTATTTGTGTTAGCCAAAGCTATGAACTAAGCATACTAACCACTAACTGTACTTTTCCTAGATTTCTTACATGTATTTTGCTTCCTGAATTCTAAGTCATTTCTGTACCAGTCATTCCCAGATTACTATCTAGCAACTACTAAGATAGGCTGACTGACTGACCACCCACTGGCAGTGCTACAATAGAAGCCACTCCTGGAAGCTCTCCTCCCTCTGCAAAGTATATCACGTCCCTCCAAGACTTTCACTTCCAGAACCCTCTCTAACCAGGCATACCTCTGTCACTAGACAATATCACTTGAACCTCATACATGCTGATTTTCAGTTCAACCTAGGCACTAACAAAATATGTACTCCCTTTTTTTGAAAGTGGATTGCTGTATGTTTCCCACCTCCCCAGGAGGTCATTGCAATGATGAATACTGGGGCATCAGGAGCAAGGGCTACAGAACACTTTCATCCTAATTGAGACTCACCTGTGACCTGACCATATATTTACTCATTACTTCACCCTGCAAAGGAGAACATCAGCACTTACAAATAAATGCATGTATATGTTATGCCATCTGATTGCTTTGTACAGGTCTGTCTCACTTTCTGTGCTTCACACACTCTAAAATGGCCTCCGTAGTTTTAGTGATATGGCTGCTTACTTGCGGTGTCACTGATGGGCTACTGAAGTAAACCTTCATGCCTTATTTATATAAAGTACATGGGGGCATATTTATGCTCTGTTTGCTGCCACCTTCTCCTGCTGCTACGGGGGACTCGGAGTCCCAGGGATCTCGGCGGCTGGGGGCTGGACTAACTTGCAGGTGCTTATAGCGTGCCGCGTTGCCCCGCAGCCCGGTTGTTTGCTGCCACCTTCTCCTGCTGCTACAGAGGACTCGGAGTCCCAAGGATCTCGGCGGCTTGGGGCTGGACTAACTCGCTGGCGCTTATAGCATGCGCGTTGCCCCGCAGCGCGGGATGTGCGCGGGTGAAGCCCAGGCCAAGGGCGGGCCCATCTGCATCTGTGAGAGACTGTCAAGAAGCCAGGCTGGACAGTCCCTCGTGGCTTTGAGGTAGGAGTTATCCCTGAAATATATTGAAGTACTGTGCAATAAAACCCATTGAGACTCGCCACATAGCTGTCTTTTTGTAGTATTAAGTTGCTTAAATGGGGAAGGGTAAGGCAAGGAGTAGCCTGACGGGGGGCATTGCCCAGACTAAAATTCCCAAATTGCATCAAGCTCCCCACATGTTATCTAGTTGCATGACTGATGAAATTGATAATTTGATTGAGGAAGTGGAGACTCTGCTGACCAAAAAGATAAAAGACCCCCAGAAACGATTGGAAAATGGTCTACTTACTCCTTTTTTGTCAATCAAGTTTCGCGATAAGGGAAATTTCCCCGATAATGATGCTACTATGAGGCCATTGACAGCACAGGCTGAAGGATCAAACATAAGTGCCAGGGAATCATGTATATCCTAGGCAAGCACAGAGAACATTCTATTAGGTAGTGTGACTGTACATGATATCCCCTGTTCTAATCGCTTTTCACTATTAGAGCCCCAGGGTCAAGTAGAAGAACTGGGCTGCTCTAATTCGAGTGTACGACCCACAAGCCATCACCCTATTATTTCCCACTCTCAGGAGGATTTGATCGCCCTCGTCATGGATCTAAAAGAAGAGGTGAAAGATCTGAAGACATCAATAGCAGAGGTCTTGTCCCTCCTCCGTTCCATAAGTCATCGAAGGGAAACTATTGTGCACAAGCCAGAATTAAATGTTAATACTGCTTCAACCAAAGAACTCGTTTTCAGGAAGAAGACTTTATCCTATGTAAGCAGTATTTCTGATCAAGGCATTAGAGACCCACAGCTCAGTCTTATTAGTCCCTCGAGCGCAAAAATTTATTCAGGTGCTCGAATGTCTTCTATACCATGTACCAAATTAGTACGGGAACCGCCTATTGTGCAAACCTTACACCAGTCCAAGGGCAGTGGATACCCAATCTTCATGTGCAGAGTTCCACCTTTAGCCCTTAACGCACATAAAGATAGGGCGTCTCTTATAAATAAGGTCACTCATTGGATTCGGTACACTACACAATGCGGTTCCATCATACTTTCAGATATAATATCTGCACAGTGCTATACAGAGATGGAGGGCCATTTGTACACAATAAAGTTAGTTTTGTCTATGCCTGAGTTGGTAAGCGGTCTATTATCTCTGGAAATGCGGAGCCCCTTGCAAAGTCGCTCAAATATTTGTTTTAAATGTTTCTGGCCTGTAGACGATTCTTCGATAAGGTTGGATTTACCTCAAATCATAGCCCACGACCTGAAAGAGAAAATCTTTTAGCCATCTCTGAGGAGACTTCTGTTCTGGCTAATAAGAAGGAGCGTGTTTGCCAGAACGTGATGACCACTTCAAGGAGGCTAGCACAAGCAACTGTTGCTTCAGATACTGATTGACTTTTTTTGCCTCAAATTGACTGGGATATCAGAGTACCCCTTGGTATTGCGAATTCACGGGTAGAAGTGGGGCCAGATCTAGAGCTCCCTTCCTTTAGGATGAGGGGGTCTCCATGTGTTGTACTGGACATAGCTATGGCCAAATCATCACCAAGGAAGATTAATGCCAAACCTTGTGGCTTGTCACCTTTGGGGAAGGTCCCTGCAACCCAGGAAAATCTAACCCCATAGCTCCTAACATGGAACTTGGCTGGAATTTGCACTAAATTAGACGATCCAGATTGGGGGGAGTTTATTGACAAATTTGATATTTGCTTGTTCCAGGGAACTTGGTCAACTACCAATGCCTTCAGACAAGGGTTTAATTCATTCTGCAAAGAAGCTAGACCATCTCTGGCGGGGGGAGCAGCAGTGGGGCTTGTTAAATGAACAAGGAACTCAGACCTGGGCAAGATTAGAGAAATGTCAGTAGATTCATAGGATATTCTGGCTCTATCTATCCAACAAAAGCAAGGCTTGTCCCTGTTGTGTGTCAATGTTTATAACAGACCCGGTCCTTCTAACCAACTGTCCAAAACTATTCAGGTGTTGAATCCTTTGGTGTCAGACTATCTAACATCACATTTTATTTTTGTGGCGGGACACTTGAATCGAATCCTGTATTTTCTGAGATTACAGAGTTAGAAGATGCATCATGGAATATTCCCTCTTTTTCCTCTTTGAAGAAGCAGCCTAAATCAAGTAATATGGCTTTGCAGATTATAGATTTTATGATAACACATGGTCTTCACCCTGGAAATGGGCGCTTCCATTCGGATTCTTCTGCCAAACCCACGTTTTTAGAAGGTCTTATATGAGCACACTAGATTACGTGGTCATTGACATGACGATATGGCATATTATTCAAGATATTTGTGTAGGAAAACAGTATAACAGTGATCATGCTCCAATTTTAGTCAAATATGATGGGCTTATTGCTAAAAGAACAGACATGCAAATCATCAATGAAATTATTCCATCCTTAGTAGTTTCTTCAAATAAGCGTGCTTTGAAATGGGATTGTTTTAAAAACTCAAGAAATTTGTGGGGGCTCATGCTTAACTTAGTATCAACTCATCAATTAGAGGAGGATCTATGTTTATATTCCCCCAATGAGGTAATGACTTTGCACATTGATCTCTTTTCCACTTTGAAGGACCTCTTTTTAGAACTGTTAGAGAAAATAAGTATCCAGTAGCTGGACTTTGTCATAGGTGTTTTGGCAAGGCATGCAGGGAGGCGAAGTGTAGCTTGATAAAGGCAATTAAATCTAAAGATAGACTTTTGATAACTAGTGCTAGGCGTGAGTAGACACTAGCAATAAAGACCTGTAAAAAGAATTGGGCAGCAGAGTTATGGCAGGATTTGTTGACAGCAGCCAAGGAGAAGCATTCAAAACGTTTTTGGTCCTTGGTGGCTTCCAATGGGCGAAATGAAAATTCTAGACCAGATTGTCACATCTCACCAGAAAATTGGGTGGTTAATTTTTCAAAATTGTATGACGCTGAAATTAACAGCAGTGTTGTAATTGGATCAGACTCTCCTTCCATCAATAGCCTGACCCCGTTTACATTAAATGAAACTAGAATGGCAATCATGGCCCAAAAACCTGGAAAAGCCCCTGGCCTAGATGACATCCTGGCAACCTATATAGATCTGATCTAGATATGTGGGGCCATTATGTCAATAACGTATCAAATGCCATTTTGCCCAGTGGAATTTATCCCCGTTCCTGGAAGGGTGCAATTATTGTACCTATTTATAAAAAGGGGAATAGGGCTGCTCCTGTGAATTATAGACCAATTAGCTTTTTGGACAATCTCCCAAAAATATTTTGCTACCAGGTTTTGATAAGGATCAAAGAATGTCTAGAAGAGTCTCAAGTGCTCAGCGATCTCCAAGCAGGTTTCAGGCAGAAAATTAGTACAATTGATCAGATATTTAGGTTTCTTACGATCAAAGGGAAGATTGTATATCTGGATGGAGGGAACCTCTTTGTGGCCTTTGTGGATCTTAAATCTGCCTTCAATCTGGTCACGCACTATATTTTGAGGGAGGTATTGGATGGAGTTGGTTTTCCGAGACCCTGATTAAATTTAATTAAAAGTTTATATACTGAGGGGCATATTTATACTCCGTTTGCGCCGAATGTGCGTCAAAAAGTTTGACGCACTTTCAGCGCAAACGTTGCCCCATATTTAAACCCTGGCGCCCGATCCGGCGCACCAGGAAAATGGCGCTTTGTGCACCAGTTTTTGGAAGCGGCACCCCGCCCTGCGTTAATGACATGCAGGGTAGGCGTTCCCGTCCAAAAACAGACGCACATAGCGATGCGTGGTATTTATGCTTCAGGGCAAAAATCACTCCCGAGCGGCAGGCGGCGCAAAAAAATGGCGCAAAGCACGAATATCGTGAAATTTTAACGCCTGGGTCAGGGCAGGCGTTAAAATGGGGCAAACACACCTGTACTTAATCAGAACACACAGAACAAACAACAGAGCAGCAGAGCAGCAGAGCAGCAACAGGGAGACATGGAGGTGATTTATCTTCAACGTGCACGTAGACGCAGAGCCCTGCAGCAACAACAGCAGCCACAACAACAACAGCAGGGACCCCAAAGACAGCGCAGAAGGCAGGAGAGGATATTCCGCCCAAGAACAACCCTGCATGGCCTCAGGGAACGAGACATCATACAGAGGTACCGGTTGAACTGGCAGGCCATTCAGCAGCTGCTGACAAATATTGAACAGCAATTGGCCCCCACTTTAGTGACTCCACGCACTATCCCAACCGAAACAAAGCTGCTTGCCGTACTTCACATGCTGGCAAGTGGCTCCTTTCAGACAACTGGGGCCCTGGTTGGTGGAATCTCACAACCATCTTTCTCTGCATTCCTGCCTAAAGTACTGGATGCCATCATTGGACTGACACCCCGCCACATCTGCTTCCCTAACACAGAGCAGAAGCAGCAGGAAACTAAACAGGGGTTCTACGCCATCAGTGGCTTTCCGCACGTCCTTGGTGCAATCGACTGCACACACGTACGCCTTGTGCCACCTGCTGCGAGTGAACACCTCTACCGCAACAGGAAGCACACACATTCCATCAACGTGCAGGCCATAGTCGATCACCAAGGACTGATCAGCAACATTGTGGCTAAATATCCTGGGAGTGTACATGACGCATTCATCTTCCGTCACTGCACCATCAACCAACACTTCCAGGATGGACGGTATGGCAATGGACTACTTGTTGGTAAGGACAAAAATCTACTTATATACTCACTGCACAGAAACCCTCTAGGATAAACAACCCATACACCACAATAGCAACACCTAGACAGGAACACACTGAGGTACTCACATCACTAGCCATGTTTCACAAGTCACCATTGAACCTCTCACACCTTGGAATTTACTCCACAGCTTAGTGTGAAGACATTCATGACTGTGGTTGCCTAAATGTCACATTGCAAATTGGAAGTCTCACAATAACCTGTACACTAATACAATGCATAACTTTTAAGGGATGGGATGGCCTGGGTATGTTCAATTGAACGTTTCTAATACCCTTTCATGTTTCAACTCTGCATGGAACTATCATCACACCCCCAGTGAGGACACACGGACACCTGTGTCACAAGTCACAATGCAAGGGAGGGTACACTGTACTTGAGAAACCGATACATCCTGCTGACAAACAGTTAGCCAACAAACACTTGCTCAGCCAAGGAAAAAAAACAATGCCAAAGTGTAGGAGGCTGGACTGGCTTGTAGTGAGTACCAAGGGGTACTTGCACCTTGCACCAGGCCCAGTTGTCCCTTATTAGTGTATAGGGTGTCTAGCAGCTTAGGCTGATAGATAATGGTAGCTTAGCAAAGCAGCTCAGGCTGAACTAGGAGACGTGTGAAGCTACTACAGTACCACTTAGTGTCATATGCACAATATCATAAGAAAACACAATACACAGTTATACTAAAAATAAAGGTACTTTATTTTTATGACAATATGCCAAAGTATCTTAGAGTGTACCCTCAGTGAGAGGATAGGAAATATACACAAGATATATATACAC
Source organism: Pleurodeles waltl (assembly GCF_031143425.1). Lineage (NCBI taxonomy): Eukaryota > Metazoa > Chordata > Amphibia > Caudata > Salamandridae > Pleurodeles > Pleurodeles waltl. The sequence goes on along the minus strand of NC_090445.1, from coordinate 1,314,450,391 downwards.
AATAGCAAAAATATGCAGTATAGTCTTAGAAAACAGTGCAAACAATGTATAGTTACAATAGGATGCAATGGGGAAACATAGGGATAGGGGCAACACAAACCATATACTCCAGAAGTGGAATGCGAACCACGAATGGACCCCAAACCTATGTGACCTTGTAGAGGGTCGCTGGGACTATTAGAAAATAGTGAGAGTTAGCAAAATAACCCTCCCCAAGACCCTGAAAAGTGAGTGCAAAGTGCACCAAAGTTCCCCTAAGGACAAAATAGTCGTGTTAGAGGGAAAATGCAAGGAAAACACAAATCAGCATTGCAACAACGATGGATTCCTGACTGAGGGTACCTGTGGAACAAGGGGACCAAGTCCAAAAGTCACAAGCAGCTCGGAGATGGGCAGATGCCCAAGAAATGCCAGCGGTTGGTGCAAAGAAGCTCTTACTAGGCTGAAGAACTGTGAATACTGCAGGAACGACAAGGGCTAGAGACTTCCCCTTTGGAGGATGGATCCCCCACGCCTTGGAGAGTCGTGCAGAAGTGTTTTCCCGCCGGATGGACGCCAACAAGCCTTGCTACACGCAAATCGTGCGTTTGGCGTTTTTGGACACTGCTGGGGCCCAGGAGGGACCAGGAGGTCGCAAATTGGACCTGCAGAGAGAGGGGACGTCGAGCAAGACAAAGAGCCCTCACTGAAGCAGGTAGCACCCGGAGAAGTGCCAGAAACAGGCACTACGAGGATGCGTGAAACGGTGCTCGCCGAAGTTGCACAAAGGAGTCCCACGTCGCCGGAGACCAACTTAGAAAGTCGTGCAATGCAGGTTAGAGTGCCGTGGACCCAGGCTTGGCTGTGCACACAGGATTTCCGCCGGAAGTGCACAGGGGCCGGAGAAGCTTGCAAAGTCGCGGTTCCCAGCAATGCAGCCCAGCGAGGTGAGGCAAGGACTTACCTCCACCAAACTTGGGCTGAAGAGTCACTGGACTGTGGGGGTCACTTGGACGGTGTCGCTGGATTCGAGGGACCTCGCTCGTCGTGCTGAGAGGAGACCCAAGGGACCGGAGATGCAGCTTTTTGGTGCCTGCGGTTGCAGGGGGAAGATTCCGTCGACCCACGGGAGATTTCTTCGGAGCTTCTGGTGCAGAGAGGAGGCAGACTACCCCCACAGCATGCACAAGCAGGAAAACAGTCGAGAAGGCGGCAGGATCAGCGTTACAGAGTTGCAGTAGTCGTCTTTGCTACTATGTTGCAGGTTTGCAGGCTTCCAGCGCGGTCAGCGGTCGATTCCTTATCAGAAGGTGAAGAGGGAGATGCAGAGGAACTCGGCTGAGCTCATGCATTCGTTATCTAAAGTTTCCCCAGAGACAGAGACCCTAAATAGCCAGAAAAGAGGGTTTGGCTACCTAGGAGAGAGGAAAGGCTACTAACACCTGAAGGAGCCTATCACAAGGAGTCTCTGACGTCACCTGGTGGCACTGGCCACTCAGAGCAGTCCAGTGTGCCAGCAGCACCTCTGTTTCCAAGATGGCAGAGGTCTGGAGCACACTGGAGGAGCTCTGGACACCTCCCAGGGGAGGTGCAGGTCAGGGGAGTGGTCACTCCCCTTTCCTTTGTCCAGTTTCACGCCAGAGCAGGGGCTAAGGGGTCCCTGAACCGGGGTAGACTGGCTTATGCAGAATTGGGCACCTCTGTGCCCAACAAAGCATTTCCAGAGGCTGGGGGAGGCTACTCCTCCCCTGCCTTCACACCATTTTCCAAAGGGAGAGGGTGTCACACCCTCTCTCAGAGGAAGTTCTTTGTTCTGCCATCCTGGGCCAGGCCTGGCTGGACCCCAGGAGGGCAGATGCCTGTCTGAGGGGTTGGCAGCAGCAGCAGCTGCAGAGACACCCCAGGAAGGGCAGTCTGGCAGTACCAGGGTCTGTGCTACAGACCACTGGGATTATGGAATTGTACCAACAATGCCAGGATGGCATAGAGGGGGCAATTCCATGATCATAGACATGTTACATGGCCATATTCGGAGTTACCATGGTGAAGCTACATATAGGTAGTGACCTATATGTAGTGCACGCGTGTAATGGTGTCCCCGCACTCACAAAGTTCAGTGAATTGGCTCTGAACAATGTGGGGGCACCTTGGCTAGTGCCAGGGTGCCCTCACACTAAGTAACTTTGCACCTAACCTTTACCAGGTAAAGGTTAGACATATAGGTGACTTATAAGTTACTTAAGTGCAGTGTAAAATGGCTGTGAAATAACGTGGACGTTATTTCACTCAGGCTGCAGTGGCAGGCCTGTGTAAGAATTGTCAGAGCTCCCTATGGGTGGCAAAAGAAATGCTGCAGCCCATAGGGATCTCCTGGAACCCCAATACCCTGGGTACCTCAGTACCATATACTAGGGGATTATAAGGGTGTTCCAGTAAGCCAATGTAAATTGGTAAAAATGGTCACTAGCCTGTCAGTGACAATTTGGAAAGAAATGAGAGAGCATAACCACTGAGGTTCTGATTAGCAGAGCCTCAGTGAGACAGTTAGTCACTACACAGGTAACACATACAGGCACACTTATGAGCACTGGGGCCCTGGGTTACCAGGGTCCCAGTGACACATACAACTAAAACAACATATATACAGTGAAAAATGGGGGTAACATGCCAGGCAAGATGGTACTTTCCTACACAAAGTTTCCACCAACAACCATAGGTTGTCACATTAGTACACAAAATAGTCACAGACAACACAACACAACTACTTCCATCAAAGATACGTACAACAGTGCCTCCTACATCTAATTGATACCATTCTGTGTTTCTCTTTCAGCTGATCAGGGGTATGGCATCCAGCCTTGGCTAATGACACCATATGGGAACCCAAATACTGCTGCTGAGCGGGCATACAATGACGCCCACAAGAGGACACGCAGCATTGTGGAGCGGACCTTTGGGATCCTAAAGTCAAGGTTCCGCTGCCTTGACATCACTGGCGGAAGCCTACTATACTCCCCAGAGATGGTCTGCAAGATCATATGCACTTGTGCCATATTACACAATATTTGTGTAAAAAGGAACATTCCCCTCCTTGAACCGGACCCAGACATGCCTGAGGATGATGATGAGGAGGATGCTGGCCTGCAACAGGAGGGGGAACAACCTAACACCGCAGCAGGAGTGCGTAGGCGCCAACAGCTTGTGAACAATTTTTTTACTTAAGTTATTATAATCACTTGTATTCCACACTTGTAAATAAACACAGATAACAAACACCACATCATGCTTTGGCCTATTCATTTCTGACCAACTTTAGTTTGAAATAGCTGAAGATGAATGTCGTCTCATTGATCAAGAATGCCATTAAAATTCATCACACCAAAAATAAACATCACAACTGTATGCACAGAGGGTAGGATGTGACATGTTACATTACCATACACAGAGCCCAACAAGAGTACAAATGTGACAATTACACATGCCGGATCCAAACAACTGAAACAGTCTCTCATCCAGCCCAAAATTGGAGATCATTTGAAAGTCACATCACACGTGTTCAGAGACAGGGTGGGACCATCCATGTGTACGTGAACATGTCATCAATGGCTTCTCTCAAGTGTATGATGTGAGCAATACACAATTGCAACAACATCAGCTGCCACTAACTCAGGAGGAGACCTTGAAGTTACAGTGACAACATACACACAGACAGGTCATAGTGGATCCACATTCCCACACACATGTACACATATGTCATACAACCAACCTAATATTTGAAAGTAGACCATCATAGTTGTGTCCCAGTTTGAACCTAGCAGGAAGATTGTAACATGACACTAAACCAGTTTATGCAGAAAGGGACACAGACAACCAAAAAAATCTTCGCATTATCACATCGTGAACGCTGAGAGTCTCGCAAACTTAGTCATATGAAAATGGTATGCAACTTAGCTCCAAATCATCATTACTGCAAACGTCAAATGGGCTAATGAGATGAATGAATGGTCAACAGTCATTCATACCATATGGCCTTACATTAGCACGCTGCTGCAGGTTTGCCATGATATAATAAAAATACTCCATGGATACAGTAGCTATTCTGGATGGTCAAATCCTAGGGTGCTGGGGGCCTAAGTCCACCTCTACCGCCCCCAAAACATACAAGAATCATGTACTTGTGAACTAAACACATGCATAAGGCACATGTGTGGCCTCCATGTCACAAGTCCTACACAAATATGAAACACAAAATCGTAATGGGACCTGGTCAGCCCCATAAAAACTGAAAGTGACTCTCCCACTCCCTGTTAGGACTACAGATAAAAGCATCACCATCATAAAGGTGGGCACATTTTGGAGATGGAATACATAATGGTATCCCAGGCATCATTTCAAAATAGCCATCAGCAATTACACAAAATATGTTGTCAAATATGGTCAATACATTAGTTAAAGTATCCCAAACATTACAGTGTGAAGGCCGTCTATACATAAAAGTACGGACATGTGTCATATACAAACACAAATGTGTCTCACATCGCACCATTTGACCATGACAAATCACCTTTCCAAAGCTAAACACATGAAGACATTAGGATAAATTTGCTCCATATTCTACGCATACAGCATGGCCGTCATAATTTGTTCACGTACATGAGTGCACACAATGCAGAGTCAGATACAAATGTATCCAAAAGTGTCTTGATATTTCGCCTTCAAAATATAATTAACATCCACAATATTTTTGACTCTGCATCATGTGCACTACTGTACGTGTAAAAAAAACGACGCCCATGATGTATGCGTGGTAAAATTGACGCTACATGGACACTATGTTGGTCATTTCATGTACATTATTAATTATTAATATTCATATCATATTTTTTCACTCCGCATCATGTGCACCACTGTACGTGTAAAAAAACCGACGCCCATGATGTATGCGTGGTTAAATTGACGCTACATGGACAATATGTTGGTCATTTCATGTACACTATTAATTATTAATATTCATATCAAATTTTTTCACTCCGCATCATGTGCACCACTGTACGTGTAAAAAAAACGACGCCCATGATGTATGCGTGGTAAAATTGACGCTACATGGACAATATGTTGGTCATTTCATGTACATTATTAATTATTAATATTCATATCATATTTTTTCACTCCGCATCATGTGCACCACTGTACGTGTAAAAAAAACGACGCCCATGATGTATGCGTGGTAAAATTGACGCTACATGGACAATATGTTGGTCATTTCATGTACATTATTAATTATTAATATTCATATCATATTTTTTCACTCTGCATCATGTGCACTGTAATGCGTCAAAAAAAATTGACGCACAACTGTGTATGCGTGAAAATATGACGCATAACGGGAAAATAAAAACGGCGGCCATTTTATGCAGGAAGTGATGTAATAGGATATCCTGTTTACAAAATCTGTACTGGGAGTTAACTTTCACTTTCACTTTGCAGTCTCAGATTTATCTAGACTGTGTGGTTGTGTGAAAGGTGTTGTCCTGTGTTTTACTGCTTTTGTGTCCTGTGTGCCTTGTATTTTGTCTTAGTGTCAATCTATTATTGTTGTATAACATTGTCTCAGTCTGTTTAGTGTTATTTTGTCTATACCTGTGATAGTTTGTATTGTCTGTGGGAGTCTGTTGTGGGTAGCATAGTTTGGGGGGTTAGTTGGGCTATTTTTCTCCTTCTTCTTTTTCTTTCACACCTCTACCTTTCCCCATTTCCCCCTTTTTATTTCATATTTTTTTGGTACATTCTTAGTCCTCTCAATATGTCAGGTAGGCCTCGCCTGTCCAGGATGGGGGAAGACGAATTGGGGGGGTTCATATGGCTCGTAAGCCATTTCCTCCCACTAATGCTGGAAGCTGGGGGCCGTGTGATACAGGGGTATCACACGGAGGCGAGGAAAATCCGGTGGGAGAAGGTGCGCCATCACCTGGTCCGGGACTATGGGAGTCTCAGGAATGTACACCAACTCAAGCACCGCTGGGCAGATCTGATCACCAGGGAACAGGACCTGCTGGACCACCTGGGACTCCGGATTGGTGGCCATGTTGGTGAGTAAAAAACTATTAAATGGGAATGACAGAAATCGGTGTGTGAACATGTGATGATTGTTAGCCAATCTGCAAAATAAGTAGCTGAGTGTGTGTAATGCCAGGGAAACCTAGGCCCATGGTTATACACATTAATCCCCATTTTTGCAACACATGTACACGCAATGACAGCTTTATAAATTCAACATCTATTTGTATTATGCTAAGTCGCCCCCTCTCTGCGTCACAAAATGTTTCAAATGCTGCGCTACAAAGGTATACATATGTGTCCTAATGTGTATTTGTTGCAGAATGTGTATGAAGACCTATGCTACCAGTCCGATGGATCATTTTTGCAACACATACCAGATGCCTGTAGCTGCATGTAATGTAGTGTTGCATTTGTGTCAGAAAAGCAACACGTGAACGGCTCTATTTGTACTCCACTGGTCATAATGGCCAGTGAGTACGTCATGTAGAAACAACATACCTACATATGCAGACGCCATAGCTAGACAGAAAATTGGAAACACATGATGATGCTATACATGTGTGTTGCCGTCACGTCACACGAAGTTAGTCATGTTGTTCACACATATGTCACATGTGTGTCTGGTTGCTGTCTGTTGACCCTGTCCAAATAGCCTGTTTAATTGTGAGTGGTCATGCAGTCCTCATGGAACCAGTTTTGGAATGTCTCTCGGGGATGCACATGCTGAGATGTATGGATAACATTATTGTTGGGGCATACTAATGGAGGATTAACTTGGACGACACATGACTGTCCTGACCACTGCATGAGTGTAGTAGGGTGTGACACTGGAGCAGGAGACTCATCCAATGATAATGTTGAATACAAAGTGATCCATGCAGGATGAGCATGTGTGAAAGTCTATCATTACCATGTCATATTCACACAGTGTCATTGTAACAGAAATCATTTGTCCGTTCACACAGTCTGAGCATAATCTTTGTTTCATGCTTTACAGGTGGACCAGCCCCGTACACTGTGGGAGAGGTGGCCCATTTTGACGACCCCGATACCTACAGTGAGTGTCGCCTGAGTGCTATTTACATTGTTTGGTAATGACGCATGATGGATTACTGTGTGTTCAAGAGAATTCATGATTTGATGTGCTGGCCGTTCATTGGCTTTATTCTTTTAGTGTGATATCAAATTTGAATAATGTTTCTGCAAAGCAATACGTAGTCATCTCTCAGATTGAGGGGCTGTAGCCCATTCAATTAGGGAGGCAATTGGGAATGGTATGACTCATTTGGAATACACTGGTCAATGTTAGACTTGGTCAGGGACTTGCCATGAACTGAGTCTGCATATCAGACTGACAGTCTCCCAGATAGCTTAGGCACATGGCTTTGATGACAAGTGCTTCTTCCTAGTTGAGGATGGACTGTGTACACTGTAGGTTGGATCTTCCGTGGGCATGTACTTCCACAAGGTGAACTCGAAGTGTGTGTGACTTGAGTGCAATGCCCTAGGTGTTCAGTTGAATCATGTGAATGGGTGTACTACCTCCCCTGTGTGTGTTGTTAAACATGCCTCACTAATAGTATGTTATGTTGGGCTAAGTCATAACATTTTGACATGTGTGGACCTGGGATGTGACAAGGTTGGGCTGACTACAACGTGTTGCTAGCCCTTCATAGGTGTTGTGTGTGAAGGCACATAATTGTTGAACTTTCTGTACACTCCTGGGTGTGCATTGAACATGGGATTGTTGGTTGTTCTTCCCACACCACCCACAAAGACTGGGATGTTACTGTGAAACCGGGTACCTAGGACTGTAGCAACCAGTATGTTACACGTACTTAACACCTTTTGTGACTTGAGTTAGTACCTTGGGCCAGAGTGAGAAAAATGTCTACACGTTGCAAATGGCATAAATATATGTGTGGGATTTGCAAACGTCTGTTTCCTATTCCAAAATGTATTTGGTGATCATGTACATATGAGGAAAATGCTTTTCAAAATGGTTATAATAAAGGGATTTACCAGACCTACTTGCAAATCACAGTGGTAGGCAATCCCATTTGCAACCGAGTACGTGGTTGCAAAGTGAGTAGCTGTTATCATCCACTTGAAGTGGATGGTAACCACCTTGCTGACTGGAAGGGGTCCTCATTGTAAAGCTTCACCTTTGTGAGTGGACTAAAATAATCCTGCGCAAAACAGCCAGTGGTCTAAGGGACCAATAATTACCGTGAAAATTTCCAAGTACAATTGTTGTGATTTAAAAATAATTGCAGCTCATTTTCCTTTCCGGTAAACGGCCTACACTTGGGGAAAAATACCTTGCTTAATTTAAAAACAGTCACGTCTATGGAGTTCTGCTGGTCCCAGCAGGCCTCCATCCCCGTGAGTGCCCATGTTGCTAAGGTGGGGCAACTTGGAACCCACATCATTGATGTTCATGAGGTGGGTTTTAGGGACCCCATAGCGACTCGCAGACGGTGTCAGAGACACCGTTCTGCTTTGCAAATTGCTAGTTGATTTTCCTAAATTCCTACATCTGACACCTAGTGTGGACATATGATTCTGGGCCAGGGGTTCAATCTTAGCACACAACTAATAAAAAATGCTATTGAGTGAGGAGTGTTAGTGTTATCACATAGAATGACATATGTACTGAAGTCAGTATGCGGAAGAGCTGGTGCCATAATGTCAAATGCCTTAGGTATGATTTGGATGAGTAGTTTAGGGTGATGTCATCCATCATGTAGAGACATGGATATGCTAGGTGTGATATGACCTTAGGTATGCATGATTCACATGTACTTCCTCTGAGCATTTCCGTGAACTATGTTGTAACAATTGCTGCATACAATATATTTATAGTAATGGACAAATGAGCCATTGTGGGATTCAACCCACTGTAAATTCAATGCTCAATATTTCCCTTTTCTCTTCACAGCTGCAAACCTGAGTGCCGCAGAGCGCAACCATTTTGAGCGCAGGGCAATGAGGTACAGGCACATCCTGCAGGTGCAGTGTGGGTATCGGAGGATGGCCTGCAGATACAATTCCGATCGGGCCTCCGGGGCGTGGTATGCCACACCACAGGCTCCACCAACGGTGCCACCTACAACCACCGCCACTACAACCACCAGGTCTGCCCAAGGGGACCCAGCGACGGACCAGGCATCTTCCTCAAGACCTGGACCCAGCTGTGTGTTGGGAGCAAGGCTGTCCCATGGCCACTCCACTCCAGCAACAACCTCCACCTCCACTGGCACGCAGACCAGCAGTGACCCTCCGATTGACCCTGCAGCCTTCCAGGCATTGTCTAGAAAATTGGACAGGTTAATTCGCAAGGTGGACAACCTGACGGAGGACATGGCTGAGGTTAAGGAGAAGGTGCGCTCCATCCGGCGCACACTTCAGAGGGCAAATCTTTAGTCATTTTGCCCTCCTGAACTTTTACCCCTCCCCTCTCACTTCTTTCCTCTTTTCATACTGTTAGTTGGGTTTGGGGGGTTAGTTATAGGATAAGTATAGGTAATTAGCTTTGTTAGTGTTAGGTAAGAGGGTGGGGGGTCCTTATTCTTTCTATCTAATATTTTTGTGTGGGTGGGTGGGTGGGGGGCAATGTTGGGATTCCTGTTTAATAAAAAAAAATAAAAAAAAGATATGTTTGTTTAGGATAGTATAGTATGTGTGTAGGTTAGTAAGTGTTGTCCTGCATGTGTCTTGTCTCTTAATGGTGGGTGGGGGGTTGATGTTTAGATCATTTCGTTACATGTGTAGAGTAAGTTTAGCTTAGGTTAGTTAGGGACAGTTGTGGGTTAGTAGTAGTCAGGTTAGATTAGTGTAGGTTTACCTTTCCCTTAGTTGCCTCTTTTATTACTACTTTTAAATAAAAATTTTGTTAACCCTTTACCTGATGCGTTAGGTGCTACCTTTTCATGGCCTTGACATCAGTGTAGCAGAAAGTTTAAGTATGACATTTGTGTTCCATGCTCGCTATCCCCAGGCTTATGAGGTTTAACATGCCAGCTACCCGTGTGCTAACTTGGTAAGTATCCACCATGTTGGAGAGCCACCATTGGTAGTGTGCATTGATCATCAAGGTTTGGGGTTGGTATGTATCCTACTTCACAAAGAGTGCTTCCAGACTTGTTATTGTAGGTAAATAGATAGGTCGGACAGCATTGTGAAGTTCAGGGAGAGCTTTATAGATGAGGATTTGTTCACACTCTTGTCTTGTTGCTGTCATTGCTGACCTACATCATGTGTGTACTGATTCAGCATTAATTTCCTTCATGGAAGTATACGCCGTAAGGGTGATTGATGCTGTGTAATTTGTTTATCATTCCTTTCATTCTACAGCATAATTTCAAATTTTAGTATTGCATGGTGTCTACATTTCTCAGCCACCATTAGTTGTGTAGAATAGCTATAGATGGTGCATCATTCTGTCCAACACAGCATGATTGTGTGTGCTTAGTCCCTTCATCAGTTATTTTCCTCAGTATAGTAAAGCTATGATGCAATCCTGGCCACTGCACAGATGTTTCAGTATACATGAAATCAGGACAGTAGTATAGAGAATCGACATGGTTGCCACACAGCCACTTTGGAGTTATCTACTGCACAGTTGAATTTTGAAATGACACAGAGACACAATAGGTGTGCAAGTGATATTTATTTATAGGTGGTGTTGTGCAAAATGTCCATTCACCATGTTTGCTGACTCCTTTCTGGTGCATTATTACATGGTGATCCTACAGAAGGGGTGTGGATGATGCTCCTGACATGCTGGGGTGATGTCACAGACAGTGCAGAGGAACATGAAATGCCAGATGGTAGGAGAGAAACATTCACTGGCAAGGTGGACAAGTCATACAGTGGATTGCCGAACAGTCATTGAGGTTAGTTGTAGTGAGACTGGCATGTGTCAAAACGTAGGACCTTGGTCAGAGTAGGGCATGGTGCAGGGACTAGGGCTTCCGGGTACTCTTGTGTGTGAATGTTATCTGTTCCATGTCTTCTTCTTCTGATGTGTGTGTTGCCTGGTGTATCCTTGTTGTTGTTGGTTGTGAAGGGGCAACACACACCTCAGTGTTAGAAGACATGGAGGCAGACATCCCGGGGGCTGGTCCCTGTTGAGTAAGGAAGGGCAGTACTGCAGCAAGGAGGGCCTGCTGGTTTTTCAGAATGGCAGCCACATCCCGATGGTAGGCAGCCAGGTTGGCCCTGAGGGGTACTATGTTGCATTCATGCACACGTTGAGTGGCTTGCAGTTTGAGTTGTTGTGTCAACTGGATGACAGCTGTGCCAATTTCCTTCAGTGTTTTTGAAATGTCCTCCAAGAGCAAATTTCTGGCTTGCATTGCAGCTGCATGATCAGCAGTTGACAACATGCACGAACGCACCCCCTCAAGGCTGGCTGCCATATTTTGCATCCCGACCCACACCTCCTTGGCCAGCTCCCGCTGGACCCCAACGACAGTTCTTTCGAAGCTGGTGCCAGTGTCGTCAGAGTCCTCAGCTGTGTTGGAGCTGGCAGGTCTTACAATTGGGGTGGCGGGTGGTTCTACTGTGGTGGCTGCTTGTTCTGTGCTCCTCCTTGTGACTGAAGGTGGGGTTTGGAGGCTTTCAAGGACCATGTCAATGGTCTCTTGTGGGAGGTTGATGGTCTCGTCATCCATGTCATCAGGGAACTCATGGACAGGCAGATCAGCAGGAGATCTGTGTTCCTCTGCAATGAAACAGGGTACAATTAGTGTGTCTGTGTTGTGACAATTTTGCAGTAAGATACAAGCCTTTGGATGCCTTAACATTGTACTCTGTGTTTGTCTAGGTATCTGCTGTCCGTCATAGGGCATTGTTGTAGGCCTATGGCCCACCTGTGTGTCACATGTTTGATATGGATCTTTCAGACATGTCTGCCAGGTCGCCTCTAGCTGTTGCTTTGTAATTATTTAGGAATAGGCGTTTGTTTCTCCTACTCCTCACTCGGTGTTTCACTATTGTTATGGAGGGACATTTTGTAGGGTGGGCTCTCATTATCCAACATGTGATTCTTGGCTTTCTAGGCAGCAGGATAGCTAATGGTGTGGGGGACTAAGTTTGACCCACTTGTAAATAACTCTGTCACCCAGATATTCAATTTAGCTAAGACTAACTAGCAGTGCCTCTGGTCTCCCACATCAAAGGAATGTTTACACATCCGAGCGCATGACATCTTTGGAACTTCTCAGGGAAGTGGTGGTCACTCAGGTCCTACACATTTCTATCTTTTCCGGTATGTTCCCATACACAAATGACAAAGACAGTATTAGTTTGATATGTAGTTTCATTGTACAACTGACTTGTAGGAATTTAGGTGTGAGCCCCAATTACAAAAACAATACACACTGTTAGAATTGAAATAGTCCGCAGGAGAGTAATACATTGGTACACAGCTTCCATGGTGCCTAACAGTTTCTACTCTCCCTCTGCATGTTCTATGTATAGCACAGCATGTTAAGTTTGGAGGTTGCCTGTCAGAATCACAGGGGAGACATCATCCCTCATATCAGAGGAATGGGCTAGGATCTGGTTGTGCATCAGCAGCAAGGCAGGCAGCATCTAGTTATTATTTTCTGTTTGGAAACTCCCCCATGCTGTCTTGGGACAAGGAAATGAATGTAAAAGACATATGTCATGGTGATGACAAAGTTTCCCTACGCAGGAATGCCAAACCTTAACCCCTACCACATCTATCAGCAACGTACCAGACGGTATCCTTGACTGGGGCACAGAGTGAATATGTTCTGGCAAACTCCAGTGCAGAAGTAGGCAAAACAGTGTGATTTGACTAATTGACAACACCTTAGGACTGACTATTTGCTACATTAACTGATAGGAAGGGCAATGAGAATCATTTAGTGCAAATTGCTCTGAGGCACTTAGATGTGAGCAAATGAGTATAAGTACAATCAGGGTAAGATGCACAAAGGCCTCCAGCCTGAGGCTAATGCGCAAAGTATACGTTTCACTTGCCACACTACACTTTGACTGACTGTGGGTGTTGTGACTGCCCTGGCAGCACACTTGCCTCTCAGGCCCTGCCCCATACACTTTTTATTCACATTGCATGATCTGTACATGTCACGTGGCATTACCTATGCATGTCAATGTTAGGATGTGGTATGGATGTAAACATTCTTGATGTTTTGAGATGATGTTGGGTGATATGTATTGAATTGGATTGGCCTGTTTATCGTATGAATGTCCTATTTGTTTGTCTGACTTTGCAGGTGTGTTTCAGTGACCAGTTGCCTGTGTCCCCTCCTCAATGTTGTTGTCTGAGCAGTATGACATTAGTGATGTAGCCTTGTTAGCCAGGCACGTGAGGGACCCTGACGTATGCAGCATGTGTGTATCGTTAGTGCTGTGTGGCTCCTATTGCTGTTTACTTAGGCTTATGTATGTGTCAGTTATGGACATTCGGCATTTGAGTGTACTGGTACCTTTGTCTTATTTCTAGGAGTAATTGCAGATGTCATCCTCACCCCCTAATTTAGGTATGTATGTTCCAGGGTGGGGTTCCTGCCATTTGGTGCGATAGCTGCACAGAGATGAGAGGTGTTATTGTCAACTGTGGTGGCAGTTAAGTTGCAGTTGTTGTATTTGCTACAGCATCACAGGTAGGGACCTAGTTGATGGGGAATAGATTTTGCAATACAAGTGCCTGGATGTGGATTTGAGGTAGTGTCCTTCCCACCTGTCACTGCTTTCCCTTGGCTCTCTTGTTGTAATTACAGGATGTCCCCGTGGGACTGTTGTTGTTGCTGTATTTTGTCGTGCCCCAGCTTCGGTCAGTACTGGGCATGCCCCACTGCCGTGCCCCTTTCCCCATGCCACTTCATATATGTGCTGACTTACATGCATTGTGTAGTAGGTATCCCCCCCCTGCTTACAGTCCCCATTATTGTATTATGATTCCCCATGCGACTTACCCTGCATGTGCGTAGTGTCGTGGTAGTCTGCGCTGTCCAGTCCTTGAATCCCTGTGACGATCTCCTCCGGGATGACGGCTGCGACCATCTCCTCCATGTGGTCCAGGGCCTCCTGTTGTGCTGGACTCCCCCCTCCAGTCTGCATTGCTGCCTTCCTGTTCCTGGCCATTTTCTCTTTGGTCCTACGTTTGCAGTCATGCCAGCATTTCTTACACTCGGTGACTGTCCGGCGTTCTTCAGCCACACTGTTAATCTTGTCCACAATTTGTTTCCAGATGGCCTCTCTCCTACTGAGTGGCAATTTAGAGGTGATGAAAAGTTGGTGCTGGTGTTCCGTCACCTCTTTCACCAGGATTTCCTGCTCCTCTGCACTGAAGCGACACTTTCTTTTTTTTTAAAAAATGTCCTGGTTCCTGTATGCTTCCTCCTGGCTGGTTCCTGGTCTGCTCTCATCCTCCTGGGGTCTGTTGGGGCATCTAGGATCCATTTTGGGTCTCCTCTCCTGAAAGGGCAGTTTTCGCGCAAAAATGTGACGCAATAGCGTGAAAAAAAACGGTGTTTTCACGATTGCGCTGTCGTAAATTGACGCACAGTGATGTGCGTCGCATTTACGTTGGTTTCCTTTACGACAGACGGACGCTGTCTGCGTCACGAAATAATGACTCCCACCTGTTGGTTGCGCCGCCGTACGTCAAAGTATAAATTTGATGCCCGCATGGCGCATCCAAATGGCGTTAGACGGCGCAAATTTTTTTGACGCAAAATTGCATTAGCGCAGTTTTGCGTCAAAAAGTATAAATATGGCCCTGAGAGTTTTGCAAAAATTTGATGGGGAGTAAACGGGGAGGTAACAAGTGAGATCCCAATTAAAAGAGGGGTGAGGCAGGGATGTGTGTTAGCTCCTACATTGTTTTTAATCTTTAATAATACATGCATCCCTTAATTACTTGTCTGTGACAATGATGCACCAAAATTAGATGAGACCAAGGTCCCGTGTTTACCATTTGCGGATGATACTTTGTTATTATCCCAAACTGCCTCCGGCCTTGCCAATTTACTCGTGAAGTTTACGTCCTTTTGTAAGGACTATGGTGGTCATTACGACCCTGGCGGATTACGTCCGCCAGGGCCGCGGGACGCGGTGGCACCGCCGACAGGCCGGCGGTGCCCCGCGGGGCATTCTGACCGCGGCGGCTTAGCCGCGGTCAGAGAAGGGAAACCGGCGGTCTCCCACCGGATTCCTGCTGCCCCCAAGGAATCCTCCAAGCCGGCGCAGCTTGCTGCGCCGGCTTGGGGATTCCGACTCCCCCTCCCGCCATCCAGTTCCTGGCAGTTCTCCCGCCGGGAACCGGATGGCGGGAGGGGGAGTCGCGGGGCCCCTGGGGGCCCCTGCAGTGCCCATGCCAACGGCATGGGCACTGCAGGGGCCCCCGTAAGAGGGCCCCAAAATGTATTTCACTGTCTGCCTTGCAGACAGTGAAATACGCGACGGGTGCAACAGCACCCGTCGCACCTTCCCACTCCGCCGGCTCTATTACGAGCCGGCATCCTCGTGGGAAGGGAGTTTTTCCCTGGGCAGGCGGGCGGTCTTTTGGAGACCGCCCGCCAGCCCAGGGAAAAACTCATAATACCCTCCGCGGTCTTCTGACCGCGGAGCGGTATTATGGAGGGCGGAATTCTGGCTGGCGGCCTCCGCCGCCCGCCGGAATCGTAATGAGGGCCTATGGCCTTGAAGTTAATACCACGAAAACCAAATACATTATTTTTGGCGACAAAAAATGAAAAATAAGGAAGACGATCTTATTGGATGGGGAAGTATTAGAGAGAGTCGCCAACTTTGATTATCTGGGAGTCAGATTAGAGGGCACGCATAAATGGCAGGCCCATTTATCTAAGGCACACATGAGATTGAAACAGATCTCGGGGGTGTCTTGAGATTTGCTAATAGATCCCCTAGATTTGCAATTTCCCCCGCAATGGAAATATATAAAACACAAGCAAGACTGGGCGCTTTGTATGGAGCAGAGCTATGGGGGCATGACAACTTGAGGGATCTAGAGCTTGCTGAAAACTCATTCAATAAAGGCTTTGCTTAAAATACCCACCAGTTCCCCCACGCTGCCCATCGGGATGGACCTAAATTTAGACTCTATTGCTCATATAGCCGCCTTAAGACCAATACTGTATTGGATCAGGATTTGGTCCATGGATATCTTTGGCCCTTATAGATCATGACTAAATGCCCTGCTTAGTACACATATAATAAGGAAAATCTCATGGTGCAATCACATTGAAAATAGTCTGACCAACTTAGGGCCGGCCCACTTTTGGACAGACCCTTATGACCTTCCGAAAAATGCGGCACAAATTGTTAAGGATGCATATTGGTTCAAATTAAAAATAGGTAAATTAGCTGAGGTGCCTTCGCTCAGTCTGACAGATAGGTTTCTATTAATTAAATGTCACTATGAATTTGAAATTTACATGGACTTGATCCGATCCCCTCGGGCATATGCACTTTATATCAGGTTTAGGCTGGGATCGTTACCATTACGCACTTTTACTTGTAGGTGGTCCCAACAGGATCTCCAACAAGACCTATGCCCAATGGGCTGTGGGTCATCAGAATGTTTCGCTCATGTGTTATTTCATAGCCCCAAATATGCCAAACAGCGGATTCAATGGATTATACCTCTTTGTAGATCTATGGGCATTAACAATCTGTGTCTAGCCCTTAGAATCTGCAAAACGAATACTCACAGTATTGTGGTGTGTGCATTGGCTAGATTTTTAGATGCAATTTGGCACATAAGAGAAGAGGCACTTCCTAATGTATTACACTAAAATAAGTTTAAGCCTGCAGACAAAAACGTATATGCTACCCCTGTAGGGAATATTTGATACTAATCTTAAGATTGTTATATTGGGGGTCATTGCAACCCTGGCGGTATAGGACCGCCAGGGCTGAAATGACGAAAGCACTGCCAACAGGCTGGCGGTGCTCCCCTGGTCATTACGACCGCGGCGGAGGCGCTGCGGTCGCACCGCCGGGGCCGGCGGTTTCCCGCCACAATGCCGTAGTAATCCGCCAGGGCAGTGCTGCTAGCAGCGCTGCCCAGGGGATTACGAGTCCCCCTACGGCCAGCCTTTTCCTGGCGGTTTGAACCGCCAGGAAAAGGCTGGCGGTACGAGGAGTGGCGGGGCCCCTGGGGGCCCCTGCACTGCCCATGCCACTGACATGGGCAGTCCAAGAGCCCCCTGACAGGGCCCCATGCGGCTTTTAACTGTCTGCTCTGCAGACACTGAAAAGTGCGACAGGTGCAACTGCTCCCATGTTGCGGCCCACATCCCCGCTGGGCCAGCGGGTGGAAACTCTGTTTCCGCCCGCCGGCCCAGCGTGGATGTCATAATGGGCACCGCGGGAGTGCGGCCGCATTGGCGGCAGCACAGCGGTTACAACTTGGCGGGCGGTGGTTGCCACCCGCCAATGTTGTAATGAGGGCCATTGTGTTTTGAATCTTTTCTTGTATTTTTAGTCTATAGGGTGAAGTTTTTTATATTATTGCTTTTTTATTGATTCTTATTATTCTGATTATGTCTTAGAATTTTGCATTTTGCATTTTCATTGCTCCGTCTGAATATTTATAAATATGGAGGTCATTACAACCCTGGCGGACGGTGTTAAAGGTGCGGTAATACCGCAAACAGGCCGGCGGACAAAAAAAGGGAATCATGTCCGTGGCGGAAACCGCCAACATAGACAGCCACTTTAACAGACAAGCAGCGTGGCGGTCACCGCCAATAGACAGGCGGAACACAATGTACCGCCCACAGTATCACAACCCGCCAATCCGCCACCGTTTCCGGGGCGGATTCACCGTGGATAAAAACATGGAGGAAACAGCTTTTGCAATGGGAAAACGCTCACCTTCTACACATCCCACGAGGAAGGAGGACACCATGGTGCCGGAATTACAAATCCTACCTGCCCTTGTCTTCCTGCTTATTTACGAACACCAGCAACGGCGGCGGCGAACACAACGGTGAGTACTCCACCCTCACCCTCGCACATTACAACACACACACCAATGCATTTAGAAACATCACAGTAACAACCCACAACCCCCCTGGAAGAATGCAAAGACCAAAGGAAATCAGTTCAAAAATTGTAATGTATCAAAATACAGTTCCCAAATATATACAGATATATATATACACATTACGAGAAGTAGTGCAGGTATGCACATATCAATGTCCGTGCACCACTGGTCCAAAAATGCATGGGCGAGGCCCACAATAGATACCTGTCCACAAACGGAGAGAACACTGCTGGGGCATCAGATAGAAATAAAACAGGCACCTCAGGGGGAAGGGAAGGGGGGGCACCTCAGCCAGATTACAGCACCACGCCAGATCCACGACGGGGCTCCATGCCCGTCTCTCAAGTCCATACAGTGGGTGGGTTGCCCACTGTTCCATCCTGGGGAGTGCAAAGCCACAGTCTCTCAAGTCTCTACAGTGGGTGGGTTGCCCACTGTTCCATTATGGGGAGTGCAAAGCCACAGTCTCTCAAGTCTCTACAGTGGGTGGGTTGCCCACTGTTCCATCCTGGGGAGTGCAAAGCCACAGTCTTTCAAGTCTCTACAATGGGTGGGTTGCCAACTGTTCCATCCTGGGGAGTGCATAGCCACAGTCCCTCAAGTCTCTCCAGTGGGTGGCTTGCCCACTGTTCCATCCTGGGGAGTGCAAAGCCACAGTCTCTCAAGTGGATAAAAGTCTCCACTGGTTCTGGAGGGGGAATGGTGCCCACACTGCATTAGGCTCCCCATGACGGTTCCTGTTCCGTCACAGTCCCAGCTGTACATGGGATAACGATGCTTGTTCAGCGGAGCTTTGCCATGGGGGTCTTGCCCTGTTCGGTGGTTCTCTGCCCTGTTCAGCGGTCTTCACCATGGCGGTGATTCCCTTGTTCAGCGGTGCTTTGCCATGGCGGTCTCTGCCCTGTTCAGTGGTTCTCTGCCCTGTTCAGCGGTGCTTTGCCCTGTTCAGCGGTCTTCACCATGGCGGTGATTCCCTTGTTCAGCGGTGCTTTGCCATGGCGGTCTCTGCCCTGTTCAGCGGTTCTCTGCCCTGTTCAGCAGTTCTCTGCCCTGTTCAGAGGTGCTTTGCCCTGTTCAGCGGTCTTCACCATGGCGGTGATTCCCTTGTTCAGCGGTGCTTTGCCATGGTGGTCTCTGACCTGTTCAGCGGTTCTCTGCCCTGTTCAGCAGTGCTTGGCCCTGTTCAGCGGTCTTCACCATGGCGGTGATTTCCTTGTTCAGCAGTGATTTGCCATGGCAGTCTCTGACCTGTGCATTGGTGTGTGGCATGACGGTCCCTCATTGCCCAGCGGGGCTGTGGCAGCCGGGGTCCTCCTGGGCACTGACTCCGGGGGTGGTCTCCTGACCAGTGACGATACTCCTGCCCTTCTGGGCACTGACTCCGGCGGTGGTCTCCTGACCAGTGACGATACTCCTGCCCTCCTGGGCAATGACTCCGGCGGTGGTCTCCTGACCAGTGACAACGGTGCTGGCGGTGGCGTCCCGGCCGCCGGGGAGGATGGCGCCCTTCTCCGCCGTGCTGCTCTCACCAGACTGTGAAGACTTCTGGCACTTCACCACCTTTGGAGGAGTCACAGCTGACTTTGCAATCCCCCTGGGACCCTTGTGAGCAGTTTTTCCGCCAGGAGTCTTCACCCTGTCCCGTCGGCCACTTTCCAACTTGAGATGCTTTACAGGGGGTGGACTGGCAGTTCTTTGGCTCCGTGTCACACTGCCTGCCCTGGTGGCCGGTGCACTCCACACACCTGTAACACGCACCACAGGTACTGGAGTCTTTTTGGCTGAGGCGCTACTACGGGACTTATGAATTGGAGGGGTGGGGATGGGGGCAAAGAGTTCAACGTTGCTGAGGGAGAGTTTCTGACGAACTGTGATGGGTAGCTGGAGGGGGTCTGGGAGTGGAGTAAGAGGAGGTGGTTGTAGGAGGTGTCACTTTAGGTGTTTTGGGTGCAGCTGCAGGTACTGGAGGCTGTCGTGAGGTGGATGGGTGTTGGGTGTGTGGGTGCCCGCGTTTGTGTACTTTGGGAGGGGGCGTCACAGACACACTGGGAGAGGACACAGGGGACGTGTAAATGGGAGTGGGGGTGGTGAGTGCAGGTGAGCAGGGTGTGGTGCTGGGTGTTCTGGTGCGAGTCCTAGTGCCTGTAGATGTAGTGCATGCAGGTGAGAGTGTAGACGACACTGGGAGGGAGGAGGGAGACGACGAGGAGGGGGACACAGTGGAGGCAGTGGATGTTGGTGTGTCTGTATGTGTGTGATGCTTGTGTGAGTGCCTGTGGGATGTGTGGTGCCTATGTTTGCCTGAGCTACTTTTGTGTGTTGAGGTGTATGCATGCTTGTCTGATGGTGTGCTTGGGATCGGCTGAGGTACAGGGGATTGGGTCTGGGTGGAGGAAGTTGGAGGGGGGAGGCTAGACACAGGGACAATGGCTGCCATCAGTGCTGAGGCCAGAGATTGCAGGGTTCGATGAAGGGCAGCCTGACCAGAATGAATGCCCTCCTGAATGCATTACTGTGTTGCAACTCCCTTTCTACACCCTGGATGGCATCCACAATGGTAGACTGCCCAACAGTGAGTGACCTGAGGAGGTCAATGGCCTCCTCACTGAGGGCAGCAGGGGTGACAGGGGCAGGGGCTGAGGATCCTGGGGCGAAGGTGATGCCCACCCTCCTGGGTGAGCGGGCACGGGGCGAACGCTGAGAGGCTGCTGGGAGGGCAGTGCTGGTAGGGGAGGTGGCGGTTGTACCTGTAGAAGTGTGGGGCACAGATGGTGCTGCCACCACAAGGGAGCTCCCATCGGCGGACGAGTCCAGGTCGCTGGTTGGTGATCCGGTGACTGACGTGTAGCTCCCCTCGCCCTCCGTCCCACTGGTGCATTCTGAGTCCGTGGTGTGGCCTTCCATGGCCATGTGGGATGCAGCTCCCTCGTGCTCCAGTGCCACTGTACCTCCGCCTGATGATGCTGATGCACAAAAGAACAGGGAGAGCAGAAAAAGGGGGGGTGACAGAAGAAAGACAGGTTGAGTGCATGGCTTACCGCTACCATTGGCGGATAATACAGACACAGCAGCCCCCTGCAATACGCCGTGCTCTTGGCCTCTACAGATGCAATTCCTGGGCTATGGCCTACATCGCTATGGTGGACATCTGCACACATGGATGCCACAGGGGCATGTATACCTGTACTTGGCACTCTACTGCGGTGGGGTGGAGTGGCACATGGCCTGCATTACGGAGTGGCCTAGCCTATGGAAGTCGCCCTGGCCTAGGGAAACCCACAGCCCTCCTCCCACACCCAGACACCTCAACTGCGCGCATAGTCCCCAGAATGAGGGTGTACTCACCCCCTTGTGTCTGCTGTGATGCCCTCAAGCACCCATCCAACTCAGGGTAGGCCACCGCCAGGATCTGGAACATCAGGGGGGTCATGGGGCGATGGGCACCCCTCCCACGTTGGGAGGCCACCCCCAACTGAGCCTCCGCCGTCTTCTTGCTCCAGCTGCGAATTTCCTCCCATCTTTTACGGCAGTGGGTGCCCCGTCTCTGGTGGACCCCCAGGGTCCGGACGTCCTTGGCGATGGCACGCCAAATGTCCTTCTTCTGGTGGGCGCTGACCTACATGACATGCACAGGGGAAGAAGAGAAGTCATTAGCAAGAGCACCGTCGAAGTGAGTGGCCCACATCCCTGCCCTTGCCATGTGGCACATGCATTCATAGTCCTTCATGTTCACTGCACTCTGCCCCATTCCCTCTTACAACCAGCCCTCTCCACCCAGGCATAGCCCATACAAAGTGCTCCCTGTGTACTTACCTGTTGGTCTGGAGGACCGTAGAGTAGCGTGTACTGGGGGAGGACCCCGTCCACAAGCTTCTCCAACTCCTGAGCAGTGAAGGCAGGGGCCCTTTCCCCAGACGCAGCAGCCATTGTCTCTTCCAGACTGAGGTCACAGCAGCACTTGCAGTGTAGGTCCTCACCTGTCGAACATCAGGTATCGAGTGATTGAACAGATAGAAAATGGCGGTGACGTCCGCAGCGGTGACGTCCGCGGCGGTGCGTCTCATCACCGCCGGCGCACTTCATCATTGGCTCCTGAGACCCATAGGGTCCAATGTTAACCAATGCAGCATTGCGCTGCGGTCTTCGACCACCTACCGCGACGGTGTACAACACCAGCGCAGTTACCTCACATCCCATTGTCCCACTTTAGAGGTCAGGCAGCCGCCATTTCAGGGGCCCACATGGCTTCATTTACAACTGCATCACACATACCAAGGCCTACACTCGACACACATACAGGAAGATTTTTGTCTTTGGTGTCGTGTTCTGTGTATCTGTGGGTACATACCTGGGATTTTGTTGACTCTGTGGTCGCTGTTGTCCTTCCTAGGCACCGTCAGCTGGGACTTTTGAGAAGATGGCGGAATCCTCCGGTGTACCGACCGCTGGTGGACCTGTTGACAATGGAGGAGCGACATTTACTCATCACCTACAGGTTTGACCGTGCCACTATCCAGGAACTATGTACCCAGTTGGAGCCAGACCTGATGTCAGCAATCCGCCATCCCACAGGAATCCCCCCTGACGTGCAGGTGCTGTCAGTGCTCCATTTCCTTGCAAGTGGATCTTTTCAGACAACAGTGGCCATGGCATCAGGGATGTCCCAGCCTATGTTTTCAAACGTGTTGTCCAGAGTGTTGTCTGCCCTGCTGAAACACGTAAGGAGCTACATCGTTTTCCCTCAGGTGGAGGATTTGGCTACAGTGAAAGGTGACTTCTATGCCCTTGGACATATCCCCAACATCATAGGTGCTATTGATGGCACCCATGTAGCTCTGGTCCCCCCACAGGAGTGAACAGGTGTACAGGAACAGGAAGAGTTATCATTCGATGAATGTACAGATGGTATGTTTGGCAGACCAGTACATCTCTCAGGTAAATGCTATGTTCCCTGGCTCAGTGCATGACGGCTACATCCTGCGCAATAGCAGCATCCCTTATATGATGGGTCAACTCCAGAGGCACCGGGTGTGGCTATTGGGGGACTCTGGTTACCCCAACCTGTCCTGGCTATTGACCCCAGTGAGGAATCCCAGGACCAGGGCAGAGGAATGCTACAATGAGGCCCATGGACGGACTAGGAGGGTCATCGAATGCACCTTCGGCCTCCTGAAGGCCAGGTTCAGGTGTCTGCATATGACAGGTGGTTCCCTATTCTACTCACCGAAGAAGGTGTGCCAGATCATCATCGCCTGCTCGATGCTTCACAATCTTGCTTTGCGACGCCAGGTGCCTTTTCTGCAGGAGGATGGTCCAGATGGCGGTGTTGTAGCAGCTGTGGAGCCTGTGGAGCCTGTGGACAGTGATGAGGAGGACGCTGAGGAAGAAGACATAGACAACAGGGAGTCAGTCATACAGCAATATTTCCAGTGACACACAGGTGAGAACAGTTTTCTTTTTACCATTACATTCACTTTCACACTTCTACCTCTATCCTGTCTGTCATTTCATAGCAGTATTTGGTCACTGAGTTGCACCTTTCCATTACGGTTTCACAGGTGTGGTTAGCAACATGTGTCATCTGCTTGCATCCTTCAAGGACTTGTGATGTGTGACATAGGTATGTTGGATTTACAATTGGAAACGCATGTTGACGCTGTCATTGATTATACATATTTACCAAATCACAGACTGACTCCAGATTGTTTTGTGGTTCAAGAGTGTTTATTTAAGTGCTCAAAAATGGAGGGGGGTAGTAATATGGTGATGGGGGATGGTGGAGGAATGTCCATGGCAGAGTCCAGTCCATTAGTCACACAGGTGCACTGACCACATGGGCATAGAAAGTGGAGCTGGGGCAGTTCCAATCTGGACAGAGTAACAAAGTGAGACAGTGGGAGGACAATCAGGGTGGTCTCATTTCCTGGCGGGGGTCTTGCCATCTTGCTCTGTCCTGTTCCTGGATCGAAGGTACCGCTTGTGGGGAGGTTGTCTGTCTGCAAGGGGTGGGGTGCTGGTGTGGTGGTCCTGTGGCGGGGCGTCCTGTCTACTAGCGCCGGCGGAGGTGGTGGGCAGTTCATCGTCCATGCTAGTGTCAGGGGCCCCTTGGAGTGCCACGGTGTCCCTCATGGTTTTTTGTATGTCCTTCAGCACCCCTACGATGGTGCCCAGGGCGGAGCTGATGGTTCTGAGCTCCTCCCTGAACCCCAAATACTGTTCCTCCTGCAGGCACTGGGTCTCCTGAAACTTGGCAAGGACCGTCGACATCGTCTCCTGGGAGTGGTGGTATGCTCCCATGATGGAGGAGAGGGCCTCGTGGAGGGTGGGTTCCCTTGGCCTGTCCACCCCCGGTCGCACAGCAGCCCTCCCAGTTCCCCTGTGTTCCTGTGCCTCCGTCCTCTGGACCGTGTGCCCACTACCACTGCCCCCAGGTCCCTGTTGTTGTTGGGGTGGTGGGTTAGCCTGGGTTCCCTGTAGTGGTGGACACACCGCTGATTGACGTGTCCTGGGGACGGAGGTATGGGCCCGCTGGGTGGGTGCTGTGCTGGTGTTACCAGAGGGTGGAAGGTCAGTGTTGGGCTGTGCCTGTGCAAGGGGAACCGACTGTGCCAAGGCCCACGATGGTCCGGGCTGGTCATCAGGATCCAGTAGGGCAGAGCTGCTGTCGTCACTGTGGGCCTCTTCTGTGGGTGTAGTGGAGTTGTCTAGACCCTCCGGTGTGGTGACGTTCCGTAGTGGTCCTGCAGGGATATAAGAGCATGATTATTGCATGTGTGTGTGTAATGGTGTGCAATGGGTGGGTGTTTGTGTACCCCAGTGCAAGCATCCCTGTGTGTGGGTTTGTGTGATGATGGTTAGGGGGTTGTTATGGGTATGTGCAGTGAGCATGCTTTGGTGAGGGGTGACCATGCTTTGTTTTTGCATGCGGGGCTTGGTGTTGGGATGGGTGGTTTGTGTTATGAGTACACAGTAGTGAGGAGTTGGAGTGATAGGGGAGGGGGTGAGGGTGGGGGTGGGGGTGTGTGATGGCATGCAGGTAGGGTGGGGGATATGATAGTTGAGATTTAACTTACCAGTGTCCATTCCTCCACCGACTCCTCAGAGGCCCTCTGGATGCATGATGGTCAAGACTTGCTCCTCCCATGTTGTTAGTTGTGGGGGAGGAGGTGGTGGTCCGCCGCCAGTCCGCTGCACCGCGTTGTTGTGACTGGAGACCACTGAACGCACCTTCACCCGTAGGTCGTTCCACCTCTTCCTGATGTCCTCCCGATTTCTTGGATGCTGTCCCACAGCGTTGACCCTGTCCACGATTCTTTGCCATAGCTCCATCTTCCTGGCTATGGATGTGTGCTGCACCTGTGAGCCAAATAGCTGTGGCTCTACCCGTAGGATTT
Organism: Pleurodeles waltl; assembly: GCF_031143425.1. Lineage (NCBI taxonomy): Eukaryota > Metazoa > Chordata > Amphibia > Caudata > Salamandridae > Pleurodeles > Pleurodeles waltl. Next base: position 1,314,424,885 of record NC_090445.1, on the reverse strand, counting down.
CCTCCACCATGACCCTGAGCTCCTCCTCGGAAAACCGGAGGTGTCTTTGGCATGACATGGGGTGGTGTGGGTGATGTAAGTGTTGATGTGTGTGTTGATGTGTAGTGGTGTGTGGTGTTTTGTGCGTGTAATGTTGTATGGGTGATGGTGTTGTGTGCCTCTGTGTGGTGGGGTTCTCAGTTGCTGTGCTCTCTGTCTATCTGGCCTTCGTCCGTGAATTGTGGTCGTAGGGGTTTGTGGGTAATGTGGGTTTGTGTTTTATAGTGGTGTGAGTGTGTGGGAGTGGTGTTTGTATGTGTATCAGGTGTGTGTATTTGTAATTGTCCAATGTGGCGGTGTTTTGGAGATGTGTGTGTATTTTGAGCACGGCTGTGTGTACCGCCAATGGAATACCGCGGTTGAAAGACCACTGCGTGGATTCGTGGATCGTGATAGCATGGGCGTGTTTCTGTTGGCGTGACGGTGGAGGTTTTGTTTATCACTGACCTTTGGTGTGGCGGTCTTGTGTGGGTGTCTGAATTTCGGCGTATTCTGAGATGTGGGTCATAATAGCTGTGGCGGAATTCCGCGGACGAGGCGGTGTTTTGGCGGTCTTCTGTCTGGCGGTAAGCGCCTTTTACCGCCAATGTTGTAATGAGGGCCATAGTGTTTTAAATTATGGCTCTTATTTATTCCTACATGTGTATTGTAGGATGAACTTTTATGGCATGTTTATTACCGAAATAAAGCTAATAATAATAATAATAATAATGCTCTGTTTGCCCTGGATTTGAGTCTGTTTTTTAAATGCAAATCTGGCGCAAACTTAACTCCATATTTATATTTTGGCGCTAGACATGTCTAGCGCCAAAATATTAGAGTTAAATGCATTTTTTGCCTGTGGAATACTAACTTGCATCAGTGAGATGCAAAGTAGGCGTTCCCGGGCAAAAAATGACTCTAAGGCCCTAGCGCCGTATTTATCCTTCTGTGCAAAAATCACGCACAGTGGAGGAGTGGTCAAATAATGGTGCAAAGCTTGCATTGCACCATTATTTAACGCCTGGGTCAGGGCAGGCCTTAGGGGACCCTTGGGCCTATTCCCATGGTGGAACACCATAGAATAAGCACACAGGTGCCCTCCCCAGGCCCCAGGGACACCCCCACCCACACCAGAGGGACATCGAATGATGGGGGACCCCATCCCAGGTAAATATAGAGAAGTACAGGTAAGGCTTTTTTTTTAAGTGCCGTTGGGGACCCTGAAATGGCCCCCCATACATGGCACTGGGTGCAATGGCCATGCAAAGGGCACCCCAGTCCCCTGTTCTGGCAAGTGGGGTGGTGGGCATGACTCCTTTCTTTCTTAAGACAGGAGTCATGTTGTACAGATGGTTTGGCATCAGAAAATTACGCTAGGCTGGTTAGAGTCATTTTTTTTTTGCTCTAACCTGCCTAACATTTATTGGTGCAAAACCCCCTTCTTCAGTACCGCCAGCTCCACCCGGCATTTTTTTATGTTAGCCTACCCTTTGCACCGGCTTGCACCATTCCATAAATATGGTGCCCGGCTGGTGCTCAGAAATAGTGCAGCCGGTGCTAAACGTTTTGGTGCAAAACTGCGTTAGTGAAGGTTTGCACCAAAAAGTATAAATCTGGACCATAGTCTTTGTCTGATAACAGGGGATATTCAAAGCATGTCAATCTGTGAAAGATTCTAGAGAAAGAGAGCAGATAAGAAAGGCTTTTTATTTTCTATTCCCTTTTATCACCTGGAAACTATGTTGATGTTATTGAAGCAGCTGTGATCATCTTTCTACTTAGGCAAAATAGCAAAGGGGGGCGGGCGAAGAAGGTTGAAATTAGAAGGGTACATTTCATTGAGAGGAGGAATTATGGGTGCAGGTAGTAGAAATGGACGTTGGATGAAGTTTTGCCTGATGACCTCCTATGGTAGCTTCACAGAACCCACGCCTCACAGAACCCACACCTCACAGGAAGCTATGATGCAGAAAATAATGGTCTGGAATGCAAGTAAGAGTAATTACCAATCGCTGAAAATAATTCAAGCACTACAACAGTCATTTTGTTGATGTTCTCACCAGATTTTGCCTGTTGTACTTTTTTGGTGTCTTTCATAGCAATGAATATGGCCTGGTAGAGAGGAAAATAAACAGTGCACTGCCCTTGTACCAAACACAAGCAGGATTGAGAGCCTACGTCAGAGCAGTATCAGTAGGAGTGGGTGGATGATGCACAGCCCTCATACCTAATGCAGGCAAACTAATAAAGTTCAACATGCGTTGAACCACGTATTCTTCTTTACTCTCCATGCATGTATTTAGTCCTCTCTCTTTGGGCCGCCTCTAAATCTGCTCTCTTTTCTTGCTGACCTTCCTTAGATGAAACTGACAAATATATAATCTCTCCCTCCTCAAGTACCACTCATCAGGTGATAATGCTGGCAAATATGGTTAGGCTCCTTGTGACAGATAGATAACAACTCTAAATCCTTGTTTGCATAGGTGAGGAAATGATAGAAGGTAAAGAAAAAACTAAGGGGGTCATTCTGACCCTGGCGGTAAAATCCGCCAGGGCCAACGACCGCGGGAGCACCGCCAACAGGCTGGCGGTGCTCCCATGGGCATTCTGACCGCGGCGGTACAGCCGCGGTCAGAAACGGAAAACCGGCGGTGTACCGCCGGTTTCCCGCTGCCCTGGGGAATCCTCCATGGCGGCGCAGCTTGCTGCGCCGCTATGGGGATTCCGACCCCCATACCGCCATCCTGTTCCTGGCGGTTTTGGCCGCCAGGAACAGAATGGCGGTATGGGGTGTCGTGGGGCCCCTGGGGGCCCCTGCCGTGCCCATGCCAATGGCATGGGCACTGCAGGGGCCCCCGTAACAGGGCCCCACAAAGATTTTCAGTGTCTGCCATGCAGACACTGAAAATCGCGACGGGTGCAACTGCACCCGTCGCACCCCTTCCACTCCGCCGGCTCCATTCGGAGCCGGCATCCTCATGGAAGGGTGTTTCCCGCTGGGCTGGCGGGCGGCCTTCTGGCGGTCGCCCGCCAGCCCAGCGGGAAACCCAGAATACCTGCGGCGGTCTTAAATGTGTATTAGGTAAAAATTAAATGTATTCTTCCAAGATATCTCAGGAAAGCACACTCTACTGATCTTGCCACCCTTCCTCCTGGATATATTTTAACGGATCCATAATCTTGCAGTTTTATACGTTCTGATAGCCACGAGACACTGAACAACATCTCTGAAATTAGTAAAGATCTTCAATGGCTTCTGATCTTTTCATGCATTGTATATACATTAGTATTATTGCCATTTGCAGCTTTGCCAGCACCAGAGCTCTGTTTTAACGTCAGATTCCTAAATACTCCATCCCAAGGTGAACTCTGTGCTCCAGTTCTAATGCGAAGCAAATGGGAGAGGGGTCATCCTGCTTCTGGGATATGTATCCTCAGAGACTTTCTGATCTGCATATCAGCTCTCTAAGTACAGTGGCACCAACACTCATGGCACTGCTGTAGTTTAACTCTGATACATGCTTATCTGACTTGCATAACTCGAGAAGAATGGCAGGGGTTGTGGGCTGGTCACAAGGTACTCGAAGAGAAGAATTTGCTCCATCTTTACCACTACTGTGGCATTGCAAGGTACCCAAGGTTTTGTTAATACAGCTTTGTTTCTACTGTGGCCCCCAAACGCATGGCAAGCAACAGAAAAGGCAAATGGTGGGGATCAGCCCAGGTGAGTGGCTGCCATGGCTGTCCTATGGTGGTGGCAGAACAAATGCAAACACTGATGTGAGGTTTTCTTTGTAAAGTTTTCTTTATTTACAGTTATCATATTGATACATTCGATCAGAGAAATTCAAACAATTATACTTTAAATCATGGCATTCATCTGGTTCTGTGGCTAGTTTGTTGAATCTGAGCACGCTATAAACTATACGTAGCCAGACTAGGAATACTGGAATCCCTTCCCCACTCCGTTCTCACTTTCACGTCCATGAGAAGTATGCAATATAGTAATCTTTGTCGTCAGTGAGAATACATATTATGAATCAGAATATCCCTGTACAATCTTGTAGTATGTCATAAGGGGACAAGGGTAGGATATGGGTTGTATAAAGGTTACCCGCTTTTGCCCATTGCCTAGATCGCATCGTCTTGGCTAGGGGTGGTGATGTGCAATAGTGTGTGGTTCATATACTGCTGTGAGTTGAAATGACAACTATGCAACTGTGTTATGCCCAATTGGTGCCTTACTTTCAATGCTTTGCAAATGAAGACCACTTTAACAGGATTGCTATATAAATTATCAAAGGAAAAAGGTGCATCGTACACACTCAGCCCTGCTCCTGCCCACCTCATTCAACTCACTGATGGTACCTCCATCCTCCCGAGTGCTTCCTGGGCTCTTCATCCCGCAGCATGATTCTTGCTGTCCAGGAACCACATTCTTGTCTTTAACTTTGTGCCTTAGTGGACGGCTGCTCATGTTTGCTCTCCCTATAGGGCTTCTCCTTGCATACTCATTTCCAATCTCATTTCAATTCTAAACCTATCCACAATAAAGAAATGCATTATGCTGCACATTACCCAACACAAACATTTTAGAGACTGCCAAAAGTAATTATTCATCAGCTGACAAATTAGGCATACTTAAACATGAGGCATCTTTCTGTTTAGTAATACACCCGTAGACTGCTTGCAAGTGAAAAGTAAAAGGTCATTCATTGTGGGCAGAGAAAAAATGTATGTGCTGATAGCGGGTGTGGTCCTTGAATTGGATTGCTCCTGACGCTCTTTCATTATTTTTTTTAGTGTCTTCACAGCAGCCATCCCGCCCTGACACACTGGAAATGAGACAGAACCCAGGTCTCGAACCTTATGCTTATATAACTCAAAGTGTAAGAAATTACAGGCAGGTAAAAATAGAGGGCTCTATTGTGGAGGAAGTGGGTGTGTCGATTTGGTCTAGCCTGATGCTTTTTTGGCACTTTCACAAATACCAGTGTTGTGTAACTTAATTGGAATTTAACGGATCAACAGTGCAGCAATATTGCACCTCATAAATCTCACTTCAGGGAGCAAAATGGTAAGTGATGGAATACTGGTAGACAGGGATGACCCAGGTGTTTGTGTGTTTCCTCTGTCGCCAGTGTGTGCTTGATGTAATATGAGTATCTTTTGTGCTAACTTTTGTATGTTACATGTATTTCCATCTAAACTGTATTTGCTTTGTTTCGTCATCATGGAACCTTCCCTAAAGGTTCTAGGGTTGTCAGTCGGCACTTTCCGTTTGGGTTTCTATGTACTGGACGCGAGTGCCTGCCATGGATCCACAATAAAGAAACTTATTTTAAAATGTAAATCTGACGGAAGGAGAATTTCTTTGGATTGCCCATCTCTTTCCTCTTCGGACCGTGCTAGACTAGGCTACAAGTCTGTAGATATGGATCTTGTATAAATATACCTTATCCTTTCATCTCCCACCTCAAATAGAACAATGAAGCTCTACACTCTCACTCCTTCTACTAACCCACCTGCACATGCTACATTGATGTAATTTCCATTCACTCCATCCTCACAAAATTGTAGAGGATCCAAAATCTTGCAGTCACGCAGTTCTGTGGTCATGAGAAATGCAACCATGTCTCTGTAGCCATTACATATCTTCATTGACTTCTAATCTTGTCCTGCATTCAAGTTAAATGATTCGTATTGCCAGTTGCAGCTTCGTCAGCAACAGAATCTCGGTTTTCCAATAAATACTTAAAATCTTCATCTTAAAATCCTGTGCTATGCCCCTAAGCTGCTGATAATTGAGCTTAAAAGGTGCCTAGATGGAGGAGTAGGTGTTTCAATGGTTATAGAGTAACAATATATGGATGGATGGCTCGATAATAGGAGCTGTACATGAATACATGAAGAGGTAGGTGCCATGTGGGTGGGATTTTGATGTTTGTGGTAGGGAGTGTGAATGTTTTCCTTCTATTTCTAATTAAATGGTTGTTCATGCTTTCTTCCTCTGAAAGTATGTTTTCTCGCACCTTATCAATTCCATTTCCATTTTGAACCTATGCACAGTAAACAAATTAATCAAGCTACATATTAACCAAAATATTTTTAGGCACTGTACCAGATTCTCTAGAGATAATTTTCCATTATCTTACAAAAGTGACGTATTTAAACATAAGCCATCTCCCTGATTACAGTATCACATGTAGGCTACACACCAGTAAAAAAGCTAAATATATTTTATTGTGGGTAGAGAGACTGTGTGTGAATGGAGGGGGCGTTCATTGGACTGGATCTTGCCTGATGCTTTTTGTTGTCTTCACAGCAGCAATCCAGGCCTGCCACACTGGAAATGGAACAGAGCACCAGTCCAAAAATGTGGATTTTTTTAATGTTTCTACACTACCTGTAAAGAAATGGCCTAGATCATTAATTTTATAATTCTTCAGAACTGAATATTCTAAAACCCCACCATCTCTCACCCTAGTGTTTTTGGCTAACTATAGACTAAGCAAAGAACCCCCTCCCCTGCACCCAGACTGGGTTATGACTTCTTGGTCCAACCTCTGAGCCACCTACAGTAGCCACATTGATGTCATATCCACCCTTTCTATCCCAACCTGGATGCTTCATCCTCATGTTATGATTTAAGTATTTAAATAAACCACCTGGCTTTCACATTGTCTTTCCCAAGGTTGGTTTTTCCAATCCTGCTCTTTTTCCGTATCCCCACGTTTCCATTATGGTTTGCAACACAGAAAGAAACAGTGTCTGAGTTTCCAGCATATATAGCAAGTAAGAATTCTGCTTGATCACTCCCCTTACTCATCAAAACTACAATTTTCAGGCTTTATTCAACACTTTGGCTCTAACAGTAGGTGACACCCTAAGGCGTTCTTACCTTATCTTAAAGTCAGCCCAGTGCTCAGAAAACAGATTAAATAAACTGAACAAGTCTTTCATCATAATTTTAGATTCCTCTCTGACAGTGACGAACAGGCATTTTGGTCCTAGTATATATGTAGATCTTTCGAAAGTCAATAATGTAACAACAATGGACCTGCAGACTGTTGAAAATAAAGGGCTCTGTTGTGGGTAGCAGTCTTATCTGACACGTCTTTGGTATCTTAACAGTTGCCAGACTTTCTTACAGCAGGTCAAACACAAACGAGCCGCATCGTGTTGGTGTTGCACAACATATCAAATGGTAGGTGACAAGGTATCTGTGGACAGATCCATGTGTCTGTTTCCTTTGATCCCACTGTGTGCATGGTTCCACTTCTCTAGCGGTGAATCCTTTTCAAATCTACTCTTTTATACCTTGCTTTCCCTACATGATCTACCACATCTCTGAACTATTATTTCCTCTTCACCACTGAAGACTACACTTAGCAAACTTACTACTTACCCACCTCAGCGCAACAAGCAAGGCTGCTGTGGTGAATTGTGTAAAAGGGAGAGAGTTGGACACTGCTGTACCTATCAATAGTTGGGACTGCTGCTCTCTTCCCAAGTGTTGGTTTTACGAAAGGCTACCTGCATCAGGTACAGACCTGTGCATCATAGTGCAAAGGTGTCTTCATAAGTCCAGAATAGTTTTTGTACCAGAAGGATACCCTTCCAGTACAAACTAATTTGCTTAGGCTTGCTTTTAAACTTTCCTACTTTGTATTCGTGCTGTTGCAAACATGGAAAATTCTGGAGAAAAAATCGTTGTGCCTACTTTGCACCTGCCTGAAAGAGGCATAATTGTTGGTGCAAAGCCCTGCCTTCATCTTATAGTAGATATGGCTTTGTTTTAAAATCCACAGTTGGTTTCATGGGAATGCCCATGTATCACCCATTGAAAGACCCTTGACGAAAAAATAGCACAAAGTAGCGCACAGAGCTACTTTAAGTAACCTTTACTCAACCTTCCAGAACAAAAAACGTTTTGCACTGGAAAGTACTTTATCACGACTTTGCACTGGCATGCATCTCTGTTTGTGACGTTGCACTGGTGCAAAGTCTTGATAATCTGCTCTGCATTTTTATTCCATCTAGCAAACACTGATTTCATCAACATCCACCTTGTCTTATGTAACCACTTCATTCTTCCAACATGCTTCTTGACATATATTTATGTTTATTTTTTAGTTCTCACATCATGATATAATTCTTTCTAAGCTTCTGTGAGATACAAATGTTAGTTCTCACTTTATGATATAATTGTTTCTACGCTTCTGTGAGATACAAATGTCATACAGGGTGAGAGTTATTTAATGACTTTTTGTTGTTTTTTAATTTTATTGGTAAGTGGTTGTACAAGCGTCAAGGGAGGATATGACAAAAGCTAGGACCTTGGTTTCTACAGTTTGTTTCAGCTCCCATTAAAAGGATGACTTTTTTTAGCATTAGATGGCAACGTTGTGAAGCTTGATTATGTTCTGCAGGTATAAGAGCGCTGAACCTTCAAGGCAGCTTGAAAGTTGGGCAAAGTGAGGCTATTTTGTTGAGGCGTGATTGGTATGTGTTTTTGGATGCAGAAAAGAAAAGGTGAATGGCCGTGTTTAGCTTTTTCATTGCCCTTTGCATTTGGTATGAGGGGAATTTGGTGATGCACAGGGCATTGTTATAGTCCTATTTATATTTTCCCTTCCACCAGGGGATGGTGATTTGTTGTGATGAAGAGCAGGACTTTTTGAGGAACTTTTTTTGGGAGAAAGTAGTGTTATCTGCTGCTTTTGGCAGGTGAGAATTGTGTCTGTGGCTAAATAATGACACCATTCCCTACTTTGGTTTTGACAGTGCAGTGTTCCCAAGAAGAAATGGCAGAATTACAGTATTTTAGTAAAAGTGTGGACCTCAGCACCAAGATTTCTGTTTTTAATGCATTGACGTTCAGGCATCTCTTGTTTTGAGGTCTTCTGTCACATTGGTGAATTATTTTTCTGTGACCTCCTGATAAAGCTGCATCCCATCATCTGAAGAGTGAGAGTGAATTTTTTGGGTCCTTAGTAGGTCTGCAAGGGGCTTTATGTAATTATTAAAGTGAGGTATAGGAACAATGCCCTAGTTCTCTTGATATGACCTCATAGAATGAGAGAATTCAAACCATTGCAGGGAGTGGTCACTGATGTGTAACACAGACTGGAAAAAGTGTAGGAAGGTGATACAAAGTGGTTGAGATGGATCAACATGCTCAAGGAGCCCCAGTTAGGTGAATCGCACAAGTCAAACCCAATAATTACTGGTGCCATTTGGTTCTACATTTATAGCAGATTTGTTCTCATCGTAAAATATATTTCTTATTAGTGTTAATTATTAAGGAAGGCTGTTGTCACATATTGTGCAACAGCCCAGTGCATTATTGAGTCCCGTAATACTGAATGGGTTGATTTTCCTTGTTAGTGTGATTGCATATTAATGTTAGGCAAAAATAATGCTCAGACAGCAGAATTATCATTTCTGAAGGTGAAAAATAAGGCAATGAGGTTTGAACACCCTATGAAGCTGCCTTGGAGTAAGTCTTTTACTGCCCTCAAGGACGGATCCTATTCTACGATTTATAAGTGAGCATGTAATTGGGTGGTGAGGCAATGCAATCTTTCGTAGCTTTAATTTTCATCTACTGACCGTCCCAGTGAGGCAGTCACAGGAATGGTTATGTGGTGCAAAATGTGATTGCATTGTAAAAGTTAACCTCAAAGCATGCAATCTAATGTGGATTCTGGAATGTACCACACTTTATACAATCTAAAATGGATTCTGGAAGCAGCATGACAATGGGGAGTCTGTACTTCTTTTACAGCTAATGCAGAGCAAACCAGGGAGATTGCAGACTGGTGAAAAGATAGGCACCTTTTGTGGTGGGCAGAGAGGGAATGTATATGTGGAGAGTGACACAATACTTTGACTGGGTCTTTCCCTGTTGCTCTTTTTGTGATTTTACAGCACTCACTACGCAATGGAGCATCTGGAATATTTTAGATGTGCAGTCTTATAATTATTAACCACACCTGTCATATCTCTGGGAGAGAAAGGGAGCGTGACAGAGAATATCAGGGGATGGATGTGAACCATATCTTTGAATATTTATTTGGCCTCCACCTGCATGTTCTTCTGTTGTCCTCCAGCAATGGATGTCTAAGATCCTTCCTCATTTCACACCAGCTGCTGCTCCTCCTCCTGTAAACCACTTGCTCTCACCTATATTGACGTCCTTATCATCCTTCCTAACACAGCCTGACTAACTCACCTTTAAACCACAATTTTCACCTGCCAGAACCCACTTTTTTTTTGTTCTTTTCCATCTTACCACTTTCTAACCAGACGTATTGCCTTTGCCAGTGCATGTTGGTGTAGTGTCCAAATTGCAGATGCATTGAGAAACCATATTTTACATATGTATTGCTTATACATCATTTTGAAAATATAATAGAAAGCTTAGCTGATCTTAGTCCATACCGTGGCTTTTTTGGGACAAATTGACAAGTTCTACATAGTTTCAGATAATCCTGCAGAAAATTACAAAATAAAATGGCTCTGTCTCAAACATACTCTTATAATTTACATTTGAAAACCTGTCAGAATATATGATCATTTAACACAAACAAAAAAATAGGGTAGAGTCATGTTACCCCATGTTTTGCTCAGTTGCAAATGTCATTTGGCAAACCTGAAGAAAAGTAGCACAACTACTTCCTGGATTTATTTATTTGCACCTTTACAAACGTCTGCTGTATGGCCCTAGGTCCATGGCACTTTATGAGATTAGAAAGACAAGCTTCCGAAATATGAGATTGGGCAGCTCCACTCCTTCCAAGGAGTAGAAGTTCCAGAATGCAAAGTGAAAACCTAGACTAGAGTGATTTACATATGCATAGAACTAGGGAACTTGGTAAGGCAGGGAAGTTCCTGTCAGCTCTGTTCTGAGGCGTCTACACTCCTGTAGTATAAACTTTGGTCCTGAGGTGAGTATTGTGCAATAAAGCACTCCATATTTATAATAATAATCTAGGAAAAATTTAAACACTTATTGTGTTTCTCACTTGTGAAGAAGGTGTAGGAAATGTACCAAAAGTCAAATTAGTCACTAATGCTTATACGTACAGAAATGCAGGTAGTATTATTGTTCAATGCAGTTAACAAATCACTACTGCTGTTCAGTGCATGATTAGCTGATGTTCTGAGTAAAAAATTTAAACTGTTTTTCCTGTTTCATTAACCTTAACTGAAATGTATATTCATATATATTTATAATAATTTTCCTTTCCAGGTGACAGAAAACATGTCTGCTTCCTGCACAAGCATGCAGCACAAAGAATATTGTTGTCAAGATGCATGTTGGAAAAGAAAACTAATGTTGTCAAGATGCATATTGGAAAATCAAACCGATGTTGCTTTCTAGATGTGTTTTGAAGATGTGCTGTATCACTTCGTTCTGTTCCATGCTGTTCAATCTAGCTGTATACTGTACATTCACTTACTGACAAACTGTTTGAATAACAGTGAAAATTGTGGATGAAATTTTGAATATGTATGGTCAAAGAATTAATTGTGCCTTATGTTTGCATGATCTAAGTGGAATAAGGGCCAAATGGCTGGGAACAGTTTTCAGTCTCAACTAAGAAGGTAAATAGAATGCCCAAACTGTGCTGCCACAACAGAAGAGGGCTACCATAACTGAGTTTGGCTATGTGCATGGCATGTCTTCTTCATGTGTCCTACTCTTGCCTAAACAATGCAGACAAAGCACCTCCACCATTTGTTTTATTGGTGCCGGACATGTCAGAGGTTTTCGTGGGGCCTTGGTAAGCAACTTGAAGCGAAGTCTTTATGACTTACTTTAAAATATTTAAGAATACGTGCTATGGAGAAATAGGCAACCTGGTACATCGAGCATTTGTCTCCATCTAGTGGTATTAACCAGGTGAGCTGCATCAACATTAACAAGCATTTGCAAAGTTAATATGTCTTGCTTTTATAAATTGAATGTTGAGTGACTGGCTTTGTGAATGGTGAATGATGGCTTGTAAAGTGTGGTTGCAAAGAGAAAGAGATGAATTGAAATATTGGAGGAAATGTAACTTAAGATTAAATTCAATATTTTCAATCCTTATAATTGCCATGGGTTTTCTTTTGCATTTCACACAGAAAACTGAACACACTTATAAACACCTCAAAATAACAGAGATAACTAATTGCAGGTAGTGAAAAGAACAACAGTTGCCTGAAGAAGTTTCAGAATTTAAAGGAAATTCTTGCCGTTAACGTTCCATCCAACTATGAACTGAAACAATTGCTTCAGTCATTTTGTGCTGTGCAACAGCCTAAGAAACTGGTTTATGGGCCCTTGGGAGAAGACATTTCTTTAGTTGATCCTCTGTCTTAACCTCTGCTGATTGCCTGCAGCAGCCTAACCCTCTCCCAACACCATTTGTGTGTGAAGGCCTGTGCTTTAATGCAACATTTATATTGTGAGAGATAAAAGAAAACCCACATTACAAAGTAAGCCATATAGTCATAGCTGTTGTGTGTTCATGGATGAGGTGGGAAGAGTGAGAAGCAACATATGGAACAATGGAAGGCAGGTATGTAAGGGGGAAGCAGCAGAAGGGGATTGACTTGGAGGCAGGGATATGAGGGGGGGGCAGCACATTGGGATTGATGGAGATGCATGAGCTCTGTGTTTTTCTGCTTGTGTGCCCATCATTGCATTTCATTTATTCATTCATGTGTTCATTTAGTATTATAAATGTATATTCATTTAGTAACATTTATGCATGTTTATCATAGGACGTGCTGCTTTATTAGAGGCAGGGTCACTGGATCTATGTGATTCTGTGGTGTTTTTTGCATAATTATGGACTTGCCACCATTGCACACAATCCATTATCTGCTGCATAATATGCAGATTTTAAGAAAATAATTGTTTCTAGCTTAAATTGATCAAAAGTCACTAAAAACAATGCAACTTATCCGTGTACATTTGAAGGCCCTTTGCACAGGATAACTGGTCATCTTTTAGTTGCTTATTTCTGTGTTTAGTTGTTAAACTGGTACCATTGAGATGAAATATTTGGCCAGGCAGTATTACCATGTGTGCATATTACAAAATAATGAAGTAATACTGTCAAAACATGTGGCGCAATATGCCACATAATTTGCCTTTTCTTGCCCCACAATTCAGTCAACCCTTCTGCATAAAGTTGTGCTACCCTCCAGCATAATTCTAGTTTCCCTGATTAGAGGTTAATCAATTATTCATGTATAATGATTTACAATGTGTAAAATGTTTTGTGTGAATTACAACATAATTTTTTGTACTACATCTATTTACAACATTAATCAATCATTATTTTAATAAAGTCTTTTAATATGTATGCAGTGTAGATTTGCCAGTGTGTGTGTGTGGGGGGGGTTGTGTTACTATCCTTGATGTGATAATACACACTGTGGGGACATGATTAAACTGTGGGGACCTGAACCCCGGTGCCCACAAGGTAATGTCTTCTAAATGATAAAAAAATGACTTCAGAAACACCTGTGTCAATTTTTACAACTTTTAACAAAATGCCTTGTGGGGACTGTTTCCTCAAGTGCTTTTGTTTTGCTCAGCTCTGCCCGGTAGACTGGAGGTGGTACTGCAGCCTTAAACACACCAAGAGCATTAAACACACTTCAGCAATGTGATCTTCAAGCTAGCAACTGAAGGGACTACCATTTCGAGGGAAGCATAGCTTAGTCATCAGGAATTATTTGAATCTACAAAATCTATTTCTTGTACATTACTTATTAGTTTCAAGCATAATTATTAACAGTTTGATAGTTTTACTAGGTGTGTGTATCAGAGCCTGAGGGTTTCCTTTACATGCTGGCTCAACTTGAACTCCACTGCATGATTGATAGTCAGTGGCATCCCAACTTCAAGATAATCAGCCACCTGCTAAGAGATACTTATTTGAGGAAACTGATTCTGAAACCCTATGGACCTTTTGTTTCATTTGTAAATAAGGCCAGTAGTCTCAGTTGATAGAGGTGGTGTCTCATTGGCTCACTTGGAGTTAGCTGTTCATAAGCCTGAGGATTATTCAACCAGTATCCAGTTGCCATCCCTCTACATATGGTAAAGTATGCGCACTGTACTTGATAAAATCAACACTTCGGGGCTGGGTCGAAGCAGCCAAGTTGGCAAATGGCTCTTGCGATGGCTCCCCAGGACTTCCTTGTAATTATGCTTTATCGACAAATGCCTGGTTGCTCATAGGGACCCAAGGACAAAAGAAGACAGTGTGCCCCCAGATTCACAGCATATCCAGCCCACATCACGGTTTCGACACACGGTTACTTACAAGCCCACTGTCCTTCGGATTGGGAACTACGGGAACACAGTAAGGTAACATGCCAAGCTTCCAGAAATCTTGATCCCTAAGAACACTACTGCTAACTCCTCAGTACTCTCCTGGAATGTCAATGGCCTCCAAGAACACATCATAAGGACAGCTATCCTTCGCTATGCCAAAAGGAAGCTTCCGGAATTCCTAATGCTTCAAGAGACACATCTGGGCAAGAAATTCCATTTCTTGGCTGATATGGCTATGACAGGGTGTTTCATGCCAGCTTCTCTGGAGGCTCAAGGGGCACTGCAATACTCCTCCATATGGCCTTTCATTTGGCAGTTACCAAGAAGAACCCTGACCCAAAGGTAGATATGTGGAAATAGAGCGGTCCTGAAAGGGTCCCTGAACAACTTTCTTGGCGACTACATCCTGCCCCACTCACCTAAGACAGATCTGTGCTCCGGGATCCAAGACATCCCCCAGGGGATCACGGCCATTGGGCGGTTCCAGACCCAATAAGTGGCTCCATGGCAGCCCGTACAACACACCGATTGAGCTCTGCGAAACTACTGATGTGCTGGATGTCCTTGCTGGTGCTCTGTGATGCATGAAGAGTATGGCACCTGAATGATAGAGAATGCATACATACATCAGCTACCCATAACACACGTTCCTGCATCACTCTACTACTACTACTCCCTATAATAGATTTCGTACATACCGATGCAGTAGAGATTCTCCCACATGGAATCTCTGATCAATCCCCAATCCTTCTCCACCTACATCTCTGAACCAGCAGCCAATCTGGCATCTTAACGCCTGGTACTTGGTGGATCCACACTACTCTGACTTCTCAGCGGCGGAGATCTGAGCATACTTGAACACTAGTCAACAGTTAGTCTTCTCAGAGGGCCCATTGTGGGGAGCCAGTAAGGCCACATTATAGGACGTAGCTAGATCCATTCTCCACCTCAGAAAATGACAGAAATAAGCTCAAAATGCAAGTCCTAAAATCCTGAATCCTCCAGCTTGAAAAACAATGCCCACCTACGCCCCTGCCTGATATCCAGAGGCAAATGAAATTAGACAATACCTTTTTTCCACATCTGACCTATGACGAGGCATGCCAATGTTGGTGAGCTTCTCTTCGCAGAGTCTACAAGTTAGGGAAAAGATTCAGTATATTATTATACTGGCTAGCTACCATGGGGATGACATCCAGGGTGGTCCCGAGATCCGAGACCACAGTGGAGAAAGACTATGTGCGACAGCTGCTATTGCAGATTCTTTTCCTGACTATTATTGACCCTATACAACTGCCATCCACAACCTCTACAAGAGTGTACTAGCTCTATCTTGGCTGACATTACTCTCTCAATGATTTTGCCTCCTGATGGAGTCCCTCCTAACCCTAGAGGAAATTGGAGAGGCTCTAACCAAAATGAATGAGGGCAAAAGCCCAGCCCCGTGGCTACCCTATAGAATACTACCACAAATTTCAGGAGCTACTTACGCCCCAATTACTCAATCTCTATCTAGAGGCTGAGGTTAATTGGGCATTTCCTGTGGGGCTAGACCTCACCGCCATAGCTGTCATTCATAAACCAGGGTGCCCTCCGAAGCTATATTCCTCACACAGACCTACCTGATTAATCAATGGGAAACTCAAAATCTATCCCAAAACACTTGTGCATAGGCTCCTCCGAGTACTCCCAGACCTGGTACATCCAGGACAATGTGGCTTTATGTCTGCCATAGCACAAGGCACTGTATCAAACATCTACAGGTAGCATTGATTGACCTCCGCAAGATCCAAGAACTATGTGCTTGTCTCCTTGTTGACTTCTAGAAAGCATTTGATTCCACTGCTTGGTCCTTTGTAGATGAAGGATTAGGACACATTGGCTTCAGGCCACCATTCTACCAGTGTGTGTGGCTTCGGTATTCCTCCCCCTCAGCATAAGTGTACATCAATGGGGCATTTTCTGACCCCCTTCCCAATCCGTAGAAAAAAAGGACAAGCCTGTCCCTTGTCGCCTTTCCTTTCTGCACTAGCCTCTGGCTCGCTGACTAGATGTGACACACAGTTACAGGGTTGGTGCTGAGAAGACAGAGAGAAAGACATATTGAGATTCTTATCTCTTTATGACAAGGCCCTGGGCCTGCATACATTTTGGGCCAAATGTCTGCTGGTCCCTATCAAAAGAGACTCAGATACTGTCACATGGTTGACCTGCATCCCATTTGACCGGCTTAGCTTCCAATAGTTAGACATACATATTTATGTGGAATCCTCTCTGACCTGGTCACTCAACCTTTCCCCTCCTTTGGCCCGTATGAAGCAAGACTTCCATGAATGGGCACAGCTCACACTCCAGATCCTTGGCAGAGTAGCACTGTTTACAATTGAGCTTTTGCCTTTATTCCTTTATGTCCCACCAAACTTCTGACTGAGGAGCCCCACACCTTGGTTTACAAAATATCATTGCCTTAATCTGTTCCTTCCTCTCAGCCAGATGACCACACCACATTGCCTTGAATAAATGCTATCAATCTGCCTATGACATGGGCTTGGGCATGGTAGACATCCGGTTTTACTATTGGGCATTTTCACTCTTAGTAATAAAAAATTGTTTGAATGGAGGATGGGGGGATCGTGCATATAGACTAGAACTGTCCTTCCAGAGTCTGGATAATGTCCTCCACATTCTCTATGGAGGCTCTCTCCTCCAACACCCCGAGTGCCCACCAAAATAAGCATTTTCACATGGAGGGCTGTGCTGTAGATGATTGGGTCAGAGAAGAAATTAGCATTGCAGGCCTCACTTTGGAGGGGGCGATAGCTTGGCCAATTGTCTCAGCTCTAGGGCTTCGATAAGTGGGACAGAATAGGTATCACCTACCTATGAGATGTATGGCAGGAATCTTCCATGAAATCCTTCTGAATGACCTGTAGAACTTTCACAAAGGATGGCTCTGCTAGTTATTCTGGAGGATCTTCGGGGACCCCACAGAGAACCCTCACTCATCACAACATTGGTAGCAAAAAGAGGCATTGCATTTCACTGGAATGCTAACCTACCACAGAGTACCCCCACATGGCAAGCCACAATGGACTAATTTGCTAAGCTGGAAGGACCCATATACTTAGCTAGAGGTTGCCTGAGAAAACACACTGGAGTTACTTTGGGCACTTTTATGGATATGGCAGTGGTTGATAGGTCAATGAGAACTGTTGTTCACACACATTTATGACATTACATGTTTGAGTCAGAGCATGGAATTTCTGTTCTTTAATGGAATCATTTCAAAATGAATAAAATGTGATTATAAAACAAATCTGGACCTAAAGCTAAAGAGACTAAAAGAATGTATCAGCAATTTTGTACTTTTAATGCACATCATTCATTCTTTCCCAGATGTCATTCTCAACAACAGTGACAGCAGCCTTGCCAGCCCTTTACTGGCAGGTTGTCATTGGCAGCTCCATTCCAAGACAAGTCCTGGACGCATGCAGGTTCCAGTCACAATCAACCAAAAGCATTATTATGCTATCTGTTTTTTGCCTAACTGGGACTGAACCCAGGATATATTGCTCTATGATTCTGATCCAGCCATGGACCTTATTTCCAAATCCAGGGTCCGTTTTTTTTTTCTTCTCCGTTCTGAAGAAAGAGGAAACAATGCATCAAATTATTCAAATTAGTTACAGTGTAACTCGATAGTCACACATTCAATTCCAAAGTCCAACATATAGTTCAAAGGGCTTCATTTCAGACTCAAAGTCAAACGTATGTATATGAGTCTCAAAATCATAGTCTAAATGTACAGAATAACCAAAGGCGAATCAAAATGTTGCATGATATGCAATTTAACCAACCTTGACTGTGGCCATACTAATTAAGCGCAAATATACTTTCAGATTAAATAAAGTCTATACGCCTCTTATGCCAAGTATATAATGGCTCTAAAGAATAAAATTTCTAAAGTACTATAACATAAATATTCTTTCAAAACGATGATAAAATATGGCATACATGAAACATTTCATTCAATTGTACACTTTACTCGTATGTTTCACAGTGCACCACATTTAAATACAAATATTTCTTACATTAAGCAGAAAACAACCACCCTTTCATTTCATGTTCTATGAGACGTAATGGAACAGTCAAGTTACGCTGTCTCATATTTCTCAGGACCTGTGTGTTTGTCCTTTAAATTACTATCTGTGTAAACAAATTCAGAAAACACTGCCTGGCTCCCCTGTTCTTTATCATTCACATAAGGGGGGTACCCTATAACCCCGACCTGCTTAGGGTACTGTCCTGAACACAATCACGAAAATTAGCAGGCAGGGACAAATCTGGTCATTATTTCAATAACCAAATATTCACTATTGGTTACAAGGGTGAATTACTTTCCCATATTTATTAGATTTATTCACAAACTACAGTAAACAGCTCGTCATAACAACACATATTACTTATTCAATCACTATGGCACAAATATATATACATCAAATTTACATCTCATTCATTGGTTACATCTACTCATAAAAAATAACACATAACATAAATACCCGCAATGAGGGTTATGCCCAACAACATAACTTTCTATTATGGTCACTATAGCACAATTAGCAGTGTGATCCTATATCCTGTAGGTGAACGAGGGTCTAGCACCCAGCTGTAAAATACCTAACTATTTTTTCAAAGGTATTATGTAGTGCTCCATCAATTTTGTTTATCGATTTTTTTTCGTTTCAAAGCCCTTGATCTGTGGCTCCCCTGTTCTGTCAGACTTGCCTTGAGGCCAAATCATGTTGAAGGACCTACGGATTGGTTTCTGTTTTCTCCAGGGGAAGTGGACTTTCACCTTGGTGTCATACTCAGAAACACCTGTGTTGTTGCCCTGTTACATATCTAGTGCCAAAGAAGACAAAGGGAAAAGTGACTGGTTGCAGTGTCTCATCACTTCTCCAGCTGAAGGGAGCTGATTGCAAATTGGTGTGCTCTTCTACCATTCGCTTCCCTGCCATCTGGTTATGTTGTCTTGAAATGTACAGAAAGGTCATGTGGCCAGCTCCTGTGACAACCGCCAGAGGTGCACACAGGAGGCACTACTAGAAGGCACTGTCCAGGCAATTTATTCCTGATTGGAGGCCCACCGGGTGCCCCTGTAAGCAAGCAAGCAGCCTAGATCCTGAGCAGGAACAAACTTTAGGCAGATATGTGGTGTAAGATCTTCCTGTCCTCAGTGAACTTCAATCTTCATTCTCTTATATTCCAATTGATGTGCTGCAGAGAATGACATATCTGGTTCGATTTGTTTTCCTGGCGACCCAATGCCCCCTTCTGCTGGTCTGCTCCTAACCCATGGGGTGCAGGGGAGGAGTGTAGAAAGTGACATAGAACACAACGTGCATAGATAGTTCAGATAAAGATCTTAAACGATGGAGTTGTGTTGCATAGTGGCCCAGGTTTTTTCCTAAGCTGGCATCTGGTTTCCATTTGATGCTCTAATGCTTTTGTCCCACTTGGTCCTGATCTGTGTGGTCTTGGAAGGGGATGCATCCATTTAGTTTAGGAGGGCTCTTCTACTATCTTTCCTTGTTTATCACTTTTGGTCCTATAGGGTAAAGTATGAAGGCGTCTGCTTCCACTGGCATGACAAACCTTTCAGAGGAAAACTCGGGATGGCATAATTTAATTGCTACATGCCACACAAACAGACCATCTAAAAACGAAATCATAAATATATACACTGTTAGTTTAGATGATGTGTTTCGTGTGGTGGGATGATTCATGTGAGCAACAGCCATACAATGTGTGGTGATGGCCATAGGCAATTCTAGAGCCATGAAGCTGCCCATCTGTGGCATATAGTAGGTACATTCCCTGCCTGTGTCTTGGACATCACAGGTAGAATAAAACAGCATAAATGTTTAAGTGGGTAGTGAGTGAAGTCTGATTGTTATAAAATTAGGTTTCATAGTTACAATACCTCAAAAATGCACACACACTAGGCCTCTGTTTTTGCTTTTAATTTATAGACCTGACTGTAAGATCCATCCTTGTCTGTTTCGATTTGATTAAATACTATGTGACAGAATTTGCACTGAACTACACGAAAATGTCTGATCAACGTGGAACAAAAGGTGTTTCTCAAAAGTGGCTTTGATTAGTAAATACACACATCTACGTAATTTAGTTTTTATAGTTCAAATTTTCAGTAAACGTAAATGATTTAAATGATGAGCTTGGATGGAGAACATAAAATTCTCCACATCCAGGTCTTCAATGGATTTGCTCAGTGCTGTATATTCCTCAAAGAATTATGAGGTGCTGCTAAATCAAAAACAATCATATCTGTTGAATTTACATGTACAATTCATTAGGGCAAGGGGAAACCTAGTAACCAAAAGAAATCTCCCTTAAGCAAACAAATCAATCCAAGTGTTGACAGATATTATGGTATTCAGTTAATTATTTTTTTTAATTGAATCTCGTAGAAATGTGTTAATTATAGCACACAAAAGTAACAGCCTCAATTACTTGTTCTCAAATTCCCCAAATTACTGCATCCATATGATTCATACCTCATACAGTGCAAGCATCTCAAAAAGACCACGTTTTTAAATACACATATCAATTATTAAATTAATTGAAATACAGAAATTACGAAATAACTCATTATAGAAAGATATACACTTTGTGGATATGATATTTGATTGCTGTAGACGGTATGAAATAACGTGATCAGAACTTTGCTGTTGATAAACAAATAATAATTGTGGATGGTGCATGACTTGGTGGTGAGAATTGAATAATGTGCACCTTCTTTGGGACCACAGTTTTTTCAAACACAGCTGCAACTTATGTTTCAAGTACGGCAACATCTGATGAGGCATCCTTGTTATTGCAAATAGATATTGTTTGTTGTGCATTCAGGGAATGCACTTCTTATAATGTTTTCAAAGTTAGATATCAATGATAATCCCTTTCTCCCTGTTGAGGAAGGAGTGTTCTAGGTTACATATCCTGGACAGGCATTTCTTTCGAGTTTAGAATGGATGTGCTGCTTGCATTTAATGTAGACTCTTCTTGCTTGGTTAGTGCCAGCCTGGGCATCGTTATCTGTATTGCCTCTCCATCTGTATTACCCGGTCTATCACTAAAAAGGAAAGTCTATATAGGTGAGTGAGAGTACCACACGTCTCTTACTTAGAGAAGATTATAAACGAAACTATGTGCTTTAACAATCAAACATCATCTTAAGAATCCAATATTTGTGTGTGTTTGCTCATGGTCTTTCACTGTAGATATCACAGAACTATCTGACATGTTTTGTGATACAGATATCTATATCTGCATTATGTGAGTGCCAAGAATGCAACAATTAGGTAGCTATGAAAGTTAAATCTTAGAATATCAAACATTAAATTATTACATATTGAAAAGGTTCGAAATCTGTCAAAAACGCTAATGGCTGAAGGTGAAAAGGAGAAGAGGAAAGGCATTTTAGCATTTACATTGAGAAAGTCAACGTCCATTATGTATGAGGCCAAAACTGAACATAGATATAGTATGCCTCAATTAATACAAACTTTTAAACAACTTCAGCACCCAATATGAACTTTGCATATGTTTCAGGACTAAACTATGTTTGGTGGTAGTCCAGTCAATTTTAAGGGCCAGATCACTATAGAGTCGAACTAAGGAGCAATAAACCACATAAGTAGGTAAGCCCAGGCAGAAAAAGAACTCTTACACATAACAGATCCCCGCCATACTGTACTCAGCAGGGCCCTAAGGCACTAACAGCAAAACTTCTGAAGGACTGGCAACTCCTGGATATAAGCTTCTGATTTAAATTTGTATTTTTTTTAACTCAAACTCAAGTGGCACAAACGTTTACCTGTAATTTCAACTGAGAATCTCACTTACAAAATCATTTTTTCTGCCCCTATCTTCTTTTCTGACATTTGCATTGAAGATCTTATTTTGGAGATTAGCAACTCTTGGTTTTGTGATGTGTATTCCATGGCATGGGTTCATCACTGGGTAAGAGGACTGAAACTCGTGTGATTCTTTAGTTGCATCCAGTACAAATCTGTGAGATTTCATCCCAGGAATGAGTATAGCTAGGTTCGTTCAGGTCAGATTCATTGATGCAGGACCAATATAGATATCAATCAGATTGGTTTCTTCCTGTGCTTTTTCATCAATGTTTTGAATTTTATGTCTGACCGCAAAATTGTAATACAGATGTTCCGATGCCATTCTGTGTTCAAGAAGTCTGTGTTTATAGCTGAAAACCATATTGAAGTTTTTTTGTTTACAATTAAAAATATTGAGTGTGTGCATCATGCTTTTTCAGCTACCGTAACTGTTTGTTTCAACTGAAATTTCTCAACAGTTAGTCCATATAATTGTTTAGAAACAATGTGCTTTAATATATTTACACACTTATATCACATTTTTAATTTTATATATAATTTATCCTTTCTCCTGCCGTCAGTCAAAGCCCGGTACAGCATTATTACCATTCTATTTGTTTTAAACTCAGTTATATTCTTGTTAAAATCAAAATACTAGTCTCTATACTTTTGAGAGGCCTCCTTATGATGTGACAAGCAATAATAATAATCTTGAAAACAGATTTGAAACTGTGTACAAGTGTGTGATTGGTCTTTTTCAAAGTTCTTCGTGGGCGTCCTATTTTATTAGTAAAGTAAACCTCAAGTTAATGTAACCGTACTTGAGGGTTGTGCCCCACTAGATAACAGATTTAATTAGCCATTGTGTTTGAACTTGCTGTTATGCTATCTGTTTTTTTATTTGAGGATCATACCCCTAAAAAGAATATTGTACGTAAACAACTACTTGAATGTTGCCCAAATACATTTGTATTTCAATACCTGTAAATACGCTCCTGTATGTCTACATTGACTGGGATAGAGTCTGAGAATCGTTACAATCGCTGCCCTACTACAGTGGATGCCCAGGCCAGAATCTACACCAGCTCTAATTACATTTCGAGGTGCAAGACAGGGTGGAAAGTAATCAGGCCACCAGTGAGCTAGTGGGTTTGGAGGCAATGGCCTCATAATAATGATTTTGAAGTCTTAAAGGTTCTCCTCTCTCCAGGGGCTGGGAGACAGTCCATCATGGGTATGGCTGTGGAGATAAGAAGAGGACATGTGGATGAGGTGTTACTTTTGTACAGCATGAGCAGTCATCACTCCCTTTAGGCTTGTTTTTTTAAGAAAGGGAGATCTAGGAGTAGTTTGCTCCGGAAGTACCCGATTCTTTATGCTGTTGTAGGTGCATTCCCTTGTGTCGCAAGGCTTTCCTATCCCACATTCAGGTGTTGTTACATGTGGAGCTCAGATGATTTTTGTCACCTCAACTGGTATAAGTACAGGAATGAGGAACACAGAAAGTGATATAATTGTCTGATTACTTACCAGCAGTTTCTATTACTCCCAATTTAAATCTCATTCTCATCTTTCTCCTTATTGGCTTTGGAATTATATTAAGTTATGTTGGTTGGCGGTGGGGATGGAAAACTTGGAAGTGAAGTAAAGAACAACAGCAATGAATAATCTATCAACAATAATAAATGTTTCCACTTGGTTCTATGAGATTATGATGTGGCTCTCAAAACGCTGGAAGACTCAACAATGTTCAACATTCACTATCACAGACACATAAGGAAAACCAGCATAGCACATGGGTACCTAAAATCCCTAAAACAATCAAATGGAGGGAGCCTAATCATAGTGTACTCTATTGTTCATGCAAAGCAGGAAGTACCTGTCTTCAGTAAATTGGTCAGTGAAGTTAACTGTCGACAAATCTCATTGCATATACATGTCCCAGCAAATCACTTCCACAAAGACATCTTAAGTATTGCCATTATTCCCACTGGAATTCAAACCTGCAACCTTCAGATTTTAACAGCATAAGTGCAATTTACTATTTACGAAAATGAACATTAGGAAAATTGGAAATGCCAAAGAGGGATTATTCATAAGGTGGATATGTCCAACCTTCTTTAGATCTTTTCCATCGTCCTCTTTATTTTTTGGGTTGAAGTTTGTTGATATCTAAGTCCCCAAATCCAAACAACTTTAACGACCTGCACAAATTGAGCATTACAGCCTCACATTCTCACTGGGCTATCACTTCAGTTGTCCTTAGAGTTGCTGCTAACTTGTTTCATTTGACTTGAAGTGGAGTCAACAAAAACCTATTTTATTCTAGCAGTAATGCTATTAACAAATATTTAAGCAATCCCACAACATAGAAAGCTTATTAGTAGCATAGTGCAGATATAAGTGGGAAATGTGTATTCGTATAGGGCACTTGTTTACCCCAAAAGAGGTCGTTTGGCACTATTAGCAGATAACACATGTTTAGTGCACTCATCTTGACACCTAGTGAGATTTCATGTATGATAAGTGGATTAACCCCGATTCAAACCTATGTCAACTAGGTGAAACACAGATCCCTGCAGTGAACTCATTATTACACTAAGCCACCAGGTTGTTATTAGGTTTTGCCTGCACAGCACTTACGCTGTGCTTGTGATTAGGTTTTGTCTGCACAGTGCTTATGCTGTGCCTGTGAAATCTATAGTATTTAATAAAAATCTTAAAAGGGGCTTACATTCTGCTCTTACTTTTCATTGGTTCATGTGCTTGCCACTTACTTTTCCTCCATTTGTATTTGCTGTATAACTTTTTCTCCTGATGTTCCTTGTGTGTTTCTTTTATCAGTGTCCTATGGCCCAAATACTGTTTTCATCTACTTTTGTGGAACTTATCTTATGCTTTTTTTTCTTTGTGCTCAAGCGTGCTTTGGACTGCATATTATTTGTGTAGCTCAGCTTTTTGCGTATATATTATTTCTTTCTCGATGTTGTTAAACAGAAGGTTTACAGGGTGACTGATAAGGTCAGTATTAGCATCAAAGATGAGGTGTCTAAGATGTTAGCCCTAGGGGTGATTGAGTTTTCTAGCAGTCCTTGGGCCACCCCTGTGGTCTTGTTCCCAAAGGCTGCTGCTCCTGGTGCCACTCCAGAACTCGGGTTTTGTGTGGACTACCGGGGTCTCAACGCGGTCACTAAAACTGACACGCACCCCATCCCCCGAGCTGATAAGCTCATAGTTTGGTTTGGAGATGCCCTATACCTCAGCACGTTTGATTTGACGTCTGGGTATTGGCAGATTGCCTTAACAGAAGGGGGCAAGGAGAGGTCAGCATTTTCTATCCCAGATGGACACTTCCAGTTTAAAGTGATGCCATTTGGGATGAAAAATTCCCCTGCCACATTCCAGAGGTTGGTCAATCAGGCTGGATGACTTCATCGCAGCATACCTGGATGACACTGCAGTGTTTACTTCCACTTGGGAGGAACGCTTGCACCACCTCAGCAGAGCTTTGGAGGCCCTGCAAAAGGCTGGCCTCACTATGAAGGCAAGCAAGTGCCAAATAGGGCAGGCTTCAGTGGTGTATCTGGGACACAAGGTAGGGAGAGGCCAGGTGGCACCCCTACAGCCACAAATGGACACCATTCTGGCTTGGGAGCCCCCCAAGAAGCAGAATGAGGTGAGGGTCTTTTTAGGCCTCACCGGCTATTGCAGGAGGTTTGTCAAGGGATATGGCACCATTGTTGCCCCCTTAAATAAGTTCCAAGAAACAACCCAAAAAGGTGATCTGGACAGAGGCTTGCCAGACTGCTTTTGGTACCCTGAGGGCTGCCATGTGCACAGCACCTGTGCTGCAGGCACCTGACTATTCCCAGGAGTTTGGTGTGCAAACAGACTCCTCAGAGAATAGTATAGGAGCAGTACTCTCACAGCTTAACAAAGAGAGCCTAGATCAACCTGTAGCCTTCATTAGCTGGAGGTTACTTCCCAGAGAACGTGGGTGGAGTGCAATAGAGCGTGAAGCTTTTGCTGTGGTCTAGGTGCTGAAGAAGCTAAGACCCTACTTGTTTGGGACTCACTTCCGGGTTCAGAACGACCACAGGCCCCTCAGATGGTTAATGCAGATGAGGGGTGAGAATCCAAAACTGTTGAGGTGGTTCATTTCCCTACAGGGGATGGACTTTACTGTGGAACACCGGCATGGAACAGAACATGCCAATGCTGATAGTACGTCCAGATTCTTCCGCCTTGGTGATGAGAACTCCCATGAGGTTGGGGGGGACACATGTTAGACTTGGCATCCTTGGCGTGGTCTCCCCTAACTTTTTGCCTCTGTTTCCCAGGTTGTTGATATATGCTGGACTCTGTTTTTGCAGTTTTTGTTACTCTGGGCATTTTACCACTGCTATCCAGTGCTAAAGTGCAAGTGCTCCTGTGTAAAATGTATGTGTAATTGGCTTATCTATGATTCGCATATTTGATTTACTAGTAAGTCCCTAGTACAGTGCACTAGAGGTGCCCAAGGCCTGTAAATCAAATGCTACTAGTGGGCCGGCAGGACTGGCTGTGCCACCCACATTAGTAGCACTGTAAACCTGGCTTCGACCAGCCACTGCAGTGTCTGTGTGTGCAGTTTTAAACTGCCAACTTGACTTGGCAAGTGTCCCCACTTGCCAGGTCTAAACCTTCCTTTACTATACATGTAAGGCACCCCTAATGTGGGCCCTAGGTAGCTCCATGGGCAGGGTGCAGTGTATGGTAAAGGTGGGACATGTACTTATGTGTTTTACATGTCCTGACAGTGAAATACTGCCAAATTCGTTGTTCACTGTTGCAAGGCCTATCTCTCTCATAGGTTAACATGGGGGCTGCCTTCAAACATGGTTAAAGCGTAGATTCCCTTTGAGAGCAGATAGACATGTGGAGTTTGGGGTCTCTGAACTCACAATTTAAAAATGCATCACTTTTAGAAAGTAGGCATTTTCTTGCTTAAACCATTTTGTGACTCTGCTTGTTTGTGGATTCACTGTCTAGGTCAGTTTGACAGTTGGGCTGTTTGCACTTCTCACAGTGACACAATGGGAGCTGGGGTGAAGCCTTCATATCCTGATAAGCCATCTGGGCCGAGGGGAGTGGAGGAGTGGTCACATACCCCTGAAAGGGCTGTGCCTGCCCTCACACACTGCAGTCTCCAACCCAGTGGTGTGTACCTGGGGCAAGGCCTGGGCAAGGCAGGATCTTACAAACAAGAGAGACTTTCAGTTGAAGTAGGCCGACTTCAAAGACAGAAAGGGGTAGAAGAAGAGCCCCAAAACCCCTGAAAATTAGATCACTTCTGGAATCAAAAGGAACCTCTGCCAAGGAGAAGAGCTGAAGAACTGAGGAGAAGTGCTGCCCCTGCCTGTGACAGTGCTCTGTTGGGTTACCCTGCAGTTGCTGCTTCTGCCTGTGAAAGGGGACAAAGACTTAACTTTGTTGTGCACTCCTGCTTGAAAATAATCTCCAAGGGCTTGAACTGAGCTTGCCTCCTGTTGTTGAAGACTCACACCCATCAAAAACTTCCACTGCCAGCACCTGGACTCTCTGCTGAGACTCCTGCCCTGCCAAGTTCCTGGGCCCTTAAAAAGGTGAAGTTGGCAGACAAAGACTGAAAATACACACTCAGACCGCCGCGCAGGGGAATTTTCGATGCACCTTCCGTGATGCGGCTGATAAACGACACGCAGCTGGATCAGCAGCTGAAATCAATGCTCCACCTGCATCCCAGCTGGAAGATCAACGCAACGTGGCTCGAGAAACGACAAACAACACCCGCTAATGGAGGTTGATAACGACGTAAACCCCACACAGCGTGGTTTTGTGATACCGTGCAACTGGATTTTCAATGCAACATCGCTGGGTGTGGAAAAACAACGCAAAGCTTGCCTGGACCCGAGGTGCCCATCTGGATTTGACGTTTCACTCTCTTGCGGGAGAGAAGAAACGATGCACGCCGACCCGAACGGAGGAGGAACAAGGCACGGTCTTGCTTACAAATGAGAAATGATGCATCGCTGGCCTTTTTCAATGCACGCTCACCTGTGCGGTGTTATTTTGACACTACCCAGGTACTTTTGTATACTAACAACGTTCTCACTGTTTTCTAAAGGATTTAAGACTCTTATTCTTTGAAAATTCATAATTTGACTTGTGTATTTTGGATTGTTGTTGTTTTGGTCTTGTTTTGTTTAAATAAATATAATCTATTTTTCTAAACCTGTGTTGCATTTTGTAGTGTTTTCACTGACTTACTGTGTTTGGACACTCGCTCCCTAAAGTAATTATAACTTGCACCCTCGCCATGCATTTCTAATTACCCCAGATATTCCAGCAATCATGACAACTTTTATAACATCCTTAAAACTATAAATTAAACATTAGCAGTCACATTTTTGAAGAAAAAGCTGTGCTTGGCAAGGGCATGAGTTATAGTTACCTTAGGGCGCGGTACAGTTACTTGAAAGCACTCTAATTATGACTGCTGAATTTCTATGGTTTTGTACGAGTAAATTCAGAACCAAACTAACTACAAAGTCCCTGTAACCTTTGTTTTTTTCAGGATATATATATACATATATATATATATATATATATATATGTATATATATATATATGTATATATATGTATATATATATATATATATATATATATATATATATATATATATATATATATATATATATATACATATGTATATATATATATAGAGAGAGAGAGAGAGATTCAGCAGAGCTTGAACTAGATGGTATGCTCTTGGGAGGGGGATGCTTTGAGCACCTCAGCCTATTTCTTACACAAAATAGAAGCGCAAGGTGATGGTGGAAGGACACCCCCTTTTTAGTTCAGAAATCACCTTTATGCACACCTCAATCCTTTCCATATTAGCAGCACTCGGAAAATCTTCATCACCCCCATGAAACCTTTCATCGATTGGCTTCGCCTTCCTTTCATCATTTGTATTACTGCAGATGCCACTCATATTACTTCGTGTCCATTCTCTGCCTCTGTCCAACACTTTGCCTTTCCTTTCTTCCCACCTCCTCCTTCTCTTTGCCTCCTATGTACTTTGGGTCTTCCTTTCTTCTCTCCATATCTCTGCCCTGGCACTAGCGTCTGCAGCCACATAGCTGGGTGCTTCGCTCACTGTGCGTTCCCCTCATCCCATTTCTACCTGATTACATACGGCACAGCTCCATGCCCTGCATTGGTATTTACCCCGGCCACCTGCCAGCCTGTGCCTGTGCCTTCCCCGGTGATTTCTGTAGAAGTGAACTGCATCAAGTCTCTGGGCCTCCTCTCTCTAATCTGTCACTTTTGTGACTGTGAGCAAACATTTGCTTTAGCTGTATCAGTGCCTCCCGGCTGCCATTGAGCAGATGCCCCCTGCTTTAATTGTTATATCAATGTGGTTGATTGTGTGAACAGCCCAGGCCCTGCTCTATGTCTCTTCTGGAGGCTAGAGGTCGGCAAGCCACTGTAAGCTTCCCTTGCTAGAAACAATGCATGTGCCCTTGTGTCCTGTAACTGGTGCTCATGTATAGCACTCCAATACCTTCTGGTTGAGTTTGCGATATAATAAAAAAATGCATTATGAGGTTAAAAAAAGCTTTTACATAAGACAAGACAAATATATTCCCATTTGCTTGCTGATTTGTACAAAGTTACACCAGAAAACCTGGATAAATCCTGTCTGCCGTGCTTAAATTGATCTTAGGTAAATATTTTTTAACCAAAACTCTTTTTTTCTTCATTATTGCATATGAAGGCACTTTCAAGTATTTGAATTTAGACTACCAGTTGTACATATTTAATAAATATTGCGCAGTGCAGTGCTATAATGTGCCCTATTAATGCCAAAGCTTCCATAATACGCTTTTAAAAATTTGCATAGACTTTATGATAATTAGTTTGGTTTGTTGTATGTTTTACATAGCAACCAGCTCATGCATGGATTTAAAGATCCAAGCCAGTCTCTTGACTGGACTTTGGTACAGCTCTTCTTGTTAAATTGTGAACTTGATCACTACTACTAGAGGCTGATTTTTTTCATGAATCAGGAGTCCCTTCATGCACATAAACAATTATTCCCTTCAAAACAGACATCCTTGTACTATGGTGCAAGAATGCCTGCATCGGGTCTGGCAGCTAAATTTAACACCAGAACTAGGGGAACACACCAGCGCTACAGGAACACAGGGGCGTGCCATGTTTTAGTAAATACTGCGCCCTCCCTGTGTTTCAGAACTGACGCAGCCCAGTGCTGCCAATTCCATGTGAATATGCCCCTAAGGGCTTCATTTACGAGGCCCTAATGGCACACTGCGCCACCGGAGCATAGTTTTTTTCAGGCTCCAGTGGCACAGTGTTCCATCCCATATTTACAGGGCCCTACTAAGCGACCTGGCATGCCTTTCATGGCCTTGTAAATATGGGCCCTTTTACACATAAAACAACATGAAACAGGCATTCCATTGGTGTTGATGTGGGTGTTCCCAAGCAACACCCGTGGAGTGCTAAGGAATCTGACGCATTTCCATATTTCAAGTCTAGAAATTAGTCAGATTCCTACACCACCTTAGAGGTGGCTAGAGGTGACACAACTGGGAGAAATATCTTTATTTCTTCCCGTTTTTTTCTCTTTCTATGTGTGCTGCATTCTGCAGCACACTTAGAAAAAGGGAAACACCTCTTGTGATTGTTTTTGTGCAGGAAGGTCTCCCTGCACAAAAACAATCATCCCCACAACGCAGACATCCTTCCACCATAGCACAAGGGTGCCTGCATTGGTGCTAGACAGCAATTTGTGCTCCATTCCAGGGGGAGGACAGAAATGTGAGTATCTTGAAGATACAGCACATTTTTGTCCTTTCCTGGTGGAGCAGGGCAGCGCAGCAATACACTTGAGGTCGCCACCATGTGTGTGCTGTATCTAAGATATGGCACACCATGGCGCAGGGTAGGGGGCAATAGCATCAGAATTGTTTACACTATTGATGTACGTTTCCGGGTTAGCACCAACATTTTGGGGCTAACCCAGAAGAGTATATAGGGGCCCATTGTAAACAATGGTGTACTCTGGGCAGGTGTTAAAAGTGCTGAAAAAAATGACACAAAGAAATCTCTTGGATTTCTTTGTGTGTAAATTTTTCGGCCCTCCTAATGGGGGAGTGCCCTCTTTGTATATATTCTGCCTGGCACAGGCATAATGTAAAGCAAAGGGTTACAACATGGCGTAATGCATGCATTGTGCCACTTTGTAAATATGATGCGGGTAAAAGGCCATCTTAACGTAAAAAAAATTACACTAAGGCAGCGCTAGGCCCTCTAAATCTGGCTTACATAGTATCTAGAACATGAGATTTGAAACCTGTTTATTCAGTGCTCTGATGTCAGAGCACTGAAAAGCCAGGTTTGATTTTTTACTGCTCTGACGTTGGAGTAGCACAGTGTGACCCCCGAATGCAGAACGTAGCACACATAGAAAGAGCAAAAACAAGGAGAAATAAGAGTATTTCTCCTCTATGCGCCCTGCTAATGCCACCTCTGCAGTGGCGTTTGATTTTGGAGCTGCCTCAGGTTTACAATAATCTCATAAATCTGGAGTAGCATCAAAATGCATTGGTTGTTGCTGTGGCACTCCCACAGCAACATCCATGGCACACCCCTTCCATGCAAAGTGCTGCATGTGAAGGGGTTGTATTTACAAGGTGGCGTTAAGCCACAAAAAGTGGCTTAATGCCACCTTGTAAATATGGTGCAGGGAATTGCGCCACTGGAGCGTAATGAAAAGTGACGCTCCGGTGGTGCTGGGGGCTCCTAAATATGCCCCTATGAGTGCAGGACATGAGTTCTAACAACTGAAGGTCCCCTGTCTGTCTGTGCCTCCGAGGCATTGTCAATGCTTCTCCTGAAACTTGGAAGACACATAAAGGATTATCGCTCTCATTACAACCGTGGAGGTAAATGCCGCCTACCGCCGTGCTGACAGCCGCCAACATACCATGCCCACGGCAGTATTCCGCTACGGGCGTTATGACCCACACTGAGAACTCCGTCACATTACAGACGCCCACACAAGTCCACCAGCCCAAATGTCAGTGTTAAACTGGCGATAGCCAAACCCAAATAGTTGCGCCAACAGGAATACGCCCACAGTATCATGACCCACAAATCACTGCGGCGGTCTTTCAACCGCGGTAACCATTGGCGATACATCCCACCGCTCTCAAAATATACACACATTTACAAAACACCACCACATTGGACAATTCAAACTACACACACCTGACACACAAACACACACCACACACTCATACCACTATAAAACACCCACATCATGTGTCTGGGGACAAGGACCCTCCCTTCATTGGAGAGGAGTTGGAGAAACTGGTGGATGGGGTCCTACCCCAGTACACATTACTCTACGGTCCTCCAGACAAACAGGTGAGTACACTGTGAGCATGATGCGTGGGCCATGAATGTATGGAGTGCTGTGTATGTAAGCCACATGTGGGGGGGAGCAGAGGCGTCCTGGCAAGAGTGCAGCATGTAAGGTGGACAATGTATGTGCGTCAGGGGATGGGAGGGATCTGGTGGGCCATGAGTCTGACGGTCCGGACGGATGACTAATTCCCTTTTCTGCTGTCTTTTCCCTGCAGGTCAGCACCCACCAGAAGGAGGGTATTTGGCTTGCCATCGCCAAAGAGGTGTGGACCCTGAGGTTCTTTGACAGGCGGAGCACCAACTACCGCAAGAGGTGGGAGGACATGCGCCGCTGGACAAAGAAGACGGCGGAGGCCCAGCTGGGGCTGGCCTACCAACGAAGAAGGGGAGCCCGTCGCACCATGACCCTCCTGATGTTCCGCATCCTGGCGGTGGCCTATCCAGAGTTGGATGGGCGCTTGAAGGCATCACAGCAGCCACAAGGAGGTGAGTACAGAATCTGACTCCTGACTTTGCATGCGCTAAGAGGTACCTGGCTGGGGGATGTGGGCTATGGGTGCCACTAGGCCAGGGCGAAGATGGCAAGGTAGGTCCCTTGCTGGGCAGGCTCTGAAGCACTCCTACCCCAATAGTATTAGTGGGCATCTACTTCTGGTGTGCAGCTGATGGCGTTAGGCATTCTACCCCATGGGCCGGT
Organism: Pleurodeles waltl; assembly: GCF_031143425.1. Lineage (NCBI taxonomy): Eukaryota > Metazoa > Chordata > Amphibia > Caudata > Salamandridae > Pleurodeles > Pleurodeles waltl. Next base: position 1,314,391,424 of record NC_090445.1, on the reverse strand, counting down.
GACTATCTTAGTAACTGGTTGGGCATGGCATAGTACACAGGGCTTCTCCCTGTGTGTTGTGTCCACCAATGGTAGTGGTGTTGCTGGCATTGACCAAGTGTATCCTCTGTCTCTCCCCCCTCCTTTTTGTTTTGTCACCCTGTCCTTATGTGCATTAGCATCATCTAGCGGAGCAGCAGAGGCACCGGCGATGGAGAGTGCTGCATCCCACGTGGGCCTGGAGGCTGAATCCACCGACGGTGAGGGCACAAGTGGGACGGAGGGCGAGGGGAGCACCACGACGGGGACAGGAGGAGAGACCACAGACAGCGACTCCTCCTCCGATGGAAGCTCCCTGGTGGTGGCGGTCACCTCTGTGCCCACCCCAACAACAGGTACAGCCGCCACCCCCCTACCAGCATCGCCCTCCCAGCAGCCTCTCAGCGTGTTTCCCGTGCCCGCTCACCCAGGAGGGTGGGCATCTCCTTCGCCCCAGGCATCTCAGGCCCTGCCCCAGTCAGCCTTGCTGCCCTCAGTGAGGATGCTATTGACCTCCTGAGATCCCTCACTGTTGGGCAGTCTACCATTCTGAATGCCATCCAGGGTGCTGAGAGGCATTTGCAACAAACAAATGCATACCTGGAGGGCATTCACTCTGGCGTGGCAGCCCAACAGAGAGCATTTCAGGCTCTGGCCTCCGCAGTAATGGCTGCCATTGTCCCTGTGTCTAGCCTCCCCCCTCCAACTTCCTCTACCCAGTCCCAATCCCCTCAACCCCAGCCTATCCAAAGCACACCTTCAGACCAGCTTTCACCCAAATCAACACACAGAAGTGGGTCAGGCAAACACAAGCACCACACATCGTCCCACAGGCACTCACACAAGCACCATTCCCATGCAGACACACCAACATCCACTGCCTCCACTGTGTCCCCCTCCTCCTCCTCGTCCACCTCCCTCCCAATATCATCTCCACTCACACCTGCATGTACTACATACTCATCCACTACCTCCATCACCAGCACGCCCATCACTACTCACCTCTCACTGGCAGTCACCTCCCCCACATCCATTCACATGTCCCCTGTGTACTCTACCAGTGCGTCTGTGACCCCTCCTCCCAAAGTACAAAAACGCCAGCACCCAGACACCTCCTACCACCATTCCCTCTTCCTCCACTCCCAAACCCTCTACCTCTTCCTGCCCCAGTGTGTCTAAAAAGTTTTTCCTGGCAAACATTGACCTATTCCTTAGCCCTCCCCCCGTCCTTCCCCTCAGACCATGGTGTCCAGAACCCATGCCAGCACCTCAGCCACCAAGTATGCGTCCTCTGTGGTACCTGCAACTCTCAGAGGCTCAAAGGGGGGCACCCGTCAAGCCAGCCAGTGTGCCACCAACCCCTGCAAAGGACCAAACCATTCCACCACCTGCCAAGGTGAAGAAGGGGACAACATGTAGCAAGGGCAAGGAGCACGACCCACCCAGCAAGGCCTCCTCCAAAACTCCAGCTGCCAGAGCCAAGGTCACAACAGCATCTGCCAAGGTGAGGAAGGGGCAGAAAACCCAAGGCAAGGCACTTCACCCGTCAGAGGCTGCAGGTGAAGGCCTTGTGACCACCAACAGAACCGCCAGCCCTGCCACCTGCATCGTGGGCACAACTGCACAGCCGCTGCCACCACTACTGTCAGCAGCAGCATCCCCAGTGGGCAGCCGTCCAAGGCTGCAGGAGAAGGACTGAGGCCTACCTCCACCACTGGCAGCACCAGCACCTGCACCACGGCCAGCACCACCAGCAGCCCCGCCGCAAGCACCGCCACCTGCACAGCTGACAGTAGGACCACTACCAGCAGCCCCAGTGGGCGGCCGTCTAAGGCTGCAGGAAATGGGCTGGAGCCTCCCACCACCACTGGCAGCAGCCCCACCAGCACCAGCACTACCACCAGTTTGCAGCTTTAGGCGCCACAGGATGGAGTCTAGCCCTGCCTCCATGGACTATCATGCAACCTGGTCTCTGCAAATCTTGTGCCTCAGACACCTGGGTGAGGGAATGCGAAATGCCACAACCCAAGTGCTGCATCACTCAGAACAAGGCCCCCTCCAGAACCAGTGGAGAAAGGCATCCACTCCCCCTATCCTTGGCAGGATGAAGCAGACTGGGCACCAAGCCCCCTCCAGAACGAGTGGCGAAAGGCATCCACTCACCCTATCCTTGGTAGGATGAGGCAGACTGGGCACCAAGCCCCCTCCCAAACCAGTGGAGAAAGGCATCCACTCACCCTATCCTTGGCAGGATGAAGCAGACTGGGCACCAAGCCCACTCCAGAACCAGTGGGCAAACCACCCACTTGAGAGACTGTGGCTTTGCACTCCCCAGAAACAAGCAGTGGGCAGACCACGCACTTGAGAGACTGTGGCTTTACACTCCCCAGGACCAAGCAGTGGGCAAACCACCCACTTGAGAGACTGTGGCCTTGCACTCCCCAGGACATCACTGTGGGCATAGAGCCCCCTTGAGGAGCAGTGGTCTCATTCCATCTTCTGGCTGAGGTGCCCCCCTTCCCTGTCCCCCTGATGTGCCTGTGTGTTTACGACCTGATGCCCCTGCAGTGTTCTCTCCGTATTGAGACAGGAGTAAAGTGTGGGCTTGGCCCATGATTTTTTGCCCAGTGACCCACGGTCATTTGGAAAGGACAATGTACGGCCTTATGTACACATTGCATATTTTTGTAGATACTGTTTTTATAATCATTATGTATATCTGTCCATTTCTAAAATATCACTGATTTAACTCTATTCCTTTTGTCCTTGCGTTCTTCCAGTGGGTTACGGGGTGTAAATGTAATGTTGCTGCATGTGTTTGTGTGTGTGATGTTGTGGGTGGGGGTGTTGTGTGGTGTTGTGGGTGGGGGTGTTGTGGTGTTGTGGGTGGTGGTGTTGCGTGTGTTTGTCACTCTCTTTTTCTTCCCCTCCTCCCTGTGTATTAGGTGCAGTACTCACCGTGGTCATCGCTGCCGCCTTTGGTATTCCTGGTAGGTGAGGAGGGAGACCAGCATGGGCAGGACCTGTAACTCGGGCTCCATGGCGTACTGGTTCTTTGTTGAATGTTGAGAGGTGAGTGGTTTCCCTTCCGAACACTGTTTCCACTGTGCTTTTGATGGCATTGGTACAGCCCTGGAAATGCTGGCGGATTGGCTGGTTGTGATGGGGTGGGCGGTACATTGCTTTTCGCCTGTCTGTTGGCGGTGACCGCCACGGTGTTTGTTGCTACCGCCGTGGCGGTCGGAGTGTTAAAGTGGCTGTCTGTGTTGGTATCCACCGTGGTTGTGATCCCATTTTTTTTACCACCGGCCTGATGGCGGTATTACTGCTGCTTTAACACTGACCGCCAGGGTTGTAATGAGGGCCTATATCCTCAAATGTTCCAGCAAAGGAGAGGGTGATTTACTCTTCTAACTCCAGTCCTCACATCTTTGGTGAGAGCGTATTTTCGAAGACTTTCACTGCTCTCCTTTTCATGAAGAGTAAACATAAAGACCTGTCAGTGCACTTATACAGCGCATGTTTGCATGCACAACAGAGGTCAGGGGCTCTGAAGACATAGAGGGGCATATTTATACTCTGTCTGCGCCAAATGTGCGTCAAAACTTTTGACGCACATTCAGCGCAAACCTTGCCCCATATTTAAACTTTGACGCCTGAGCCCGCGGACTACAAAATCCCACTGTGTGCGTCATTTTTGGGATGCGGCAACCCGCCTTGCGTTAATCATATGCAAGGTAGGCGTTCCCGTCCAAAAAATGACTTAAACGCCTGTGCGTCGTACTTATGCTTTTGGGCAAAAATGCTGCACGGCCGGGAGGCAGAGCCGGAAAATGACGCACAGCCAGATTTGCATAAAAAATTAACACCTGGGTCAGGGCAGGCACTAAAATGGAGCAAACACCCCTGTATTTAAACAGAACACACAGAAGCAACAGCAGAGCAGCAGAGCAGCAAAAGGGAGACATGGAGGTGCTTCTCATCCAGCGTGCACGCAGACTCCGAGCCCAGCTACAACAACAGCAGCTACCACAACACCAGCAGGGACCCCAAAGGCAGCGCAGAAGGCAGGAGAGGATATTCCGCACCAGAACAACCCTTAATGGCCTCAGGGAACATGACATCATCCAGAGGTACAGGTTGAACTGGCAGGCCATTCAGCAGCTGCTGTGAAACATAGAGCCACAGTTGGCACCCACCTTGCTGACACCCGCACCATCCCAACAGAAACCAAGCTGCTAGCTGCACTTCACATGCTGGCAAGTGCCTCTTTTCAAACAACTGGTGCCCTGGTTGCAGGAATATCACAGCCATCATTTTCTGCCTTTTTGCCCAAAGTACTGGATGCCATCATTGGACTCACACCCTGCCACATCAGCTTCCCTAACACACTGCAGAAGCAGCAGGAAACAAAACAGGGGTTTTACCTCATTAGTGGCTTCCCACACGTCCTTGGTGCAATCGACTGCACACATGTACGCCTTGTGCCACCGCCTGCAACTGAACACCTCTACCGCAACAGGAAGCACACACATTCCATCAATGTGCAGGCCATTGTCGATCACCAAGGATTGATCACCAACATCGTGGCAAAATATCCTGGGAGTGTCCATGACTCATTCATCTTCCGTCACTCTACCATCAATCAACACTTCCAGGATGGACGGTATGGCAATGGACTACTTGTTGGTAAGTACAGAAACCTACTTATATACACACTGCACAGCAACCCTCTAGGACACACAACACATACACCACAACAGCAACATGGCGACAGGAACACACTGAGGTCGTGACATCGCTAGCCATGTTTCATAGGTCAGCATCGAACCTGTCACACATCTGAAATTAGTGTACAGTCTAATGTTAAGATGTCAATGATCACAATGTTTGGAGTGGTTTGCCTAATTGTCACCTTGCAAAATGTAAGCGTCTCAACTATGTGTAAATTAATCCATTGCATAAGTCTAAAGGTATGGGATGTCCAGGGTACATAGATGTGAATGTGCTAAAAATACTGTCAAAATGAATCTGTGTATGGAACTATCATCTCACCCCCAGTGAAGACACAGGGACACCTGTATCACAAGTCACAATGCTAGGGAGTGCACACTGTACTGCAAATCCCAAAACATACTGCTGGCAACCGGTCAGCAGCCAAACACTCGTTCAGCCAAGGAAACAACACAATGTAGATGGTACATCCTACAAGCCTAGCAATCAACACAACAACGCAAAAGAGTCACAGACAACACAAGACAACTACTGCCATGCAAGGTGATATAAATGGGGCAAGCTTCATCAACATGATCCCAATCATTTTCTCTTTCAGCCGATCAGGGGTATGGGATCTAGCCATGGATCATGACACCATTTGGCAACCCAAGCACTGCTGCAGAGCGTGCCTACAATGACGCACATAGGAGGACACGCAGCATAGTCGAGAGGACCTTCGGCATCCTCAAGTCGAGATTCAGGTGCCTCGACATCACTGGTGGTAGCCTCCTATATTCCCCTGAAATGGTCTGTAAGATCATTCTAACATGCGCCATCCTGCACAACATTTGCATAAGAAGGAACATTCTCCTCTTGGAAACAGAGCCACACATGCCTGAAGAGGAGGAAGAGGAAGATGGTGGCCTGCAACATAAGGAGGAACAACAAAACACGGCTGCTGGATTGCGTAGGCACCAACATATTGTGAACAATTTCTTTTAAAAATAATCACCCTCACCACTGTATTAACTAATGTAAATAAACACCGTTAATAATCACCATATCATGGTCTGGCTAATCATTTTTGCTCACCTTTATCTCTAACTATCAGAATAAGAGTGTAGCCTCATGGAGCATAGCTAATATACCGATCAGGACACAGAAAATCCCAGAGCAATTGTGATGCATATCATACAACAGTCACATACACACACACTGTAAATGACATATATCCTGTACATTTCACCTTTGAAGGGAAATAGCAGAGGACGACACCTATTTCACACATACATGTTGGAAATATGGTTCATCGCAGCATATGGCACACAACTAAAACACCATCACTCAGTAAGGGGAAAACAAGCCTCATACATGAGGCAGTTGATGTGCTATTACATTGGTAACAGGAATGTATGACCAGACCCTTGACAGCAGTAAGTCGTACAGCACCTATCTTTGCAAGGACTATCTGTGACTAGAGTTCCATATAAGCAGAACATAGACAGCACAAGTGCCACACATATGACAAGTATTGCGCACATGACATTCCATGTACATGTCAGCCCATTTCCTAACTCCTGACACACCCATGCTCCTGGTCACAACCCACCTGTCTGAAGAGGTCCCTGGAATAGTAATATGTGTACCCCGATATTCCCTCCTCTACACACACAGCAAACAATAATAATCCTGTGTGCTACACCCTTTCCTATGTTATGCCATTGTCATAGCACATCTGACTGCATGGACGTCAGGTCAATTAATACACTGGCTTGTAGTTTCTAAGCCCTGTTAGCACCTGTAGATTGTTTCCCATGTGAAAGGTACTGTTGGCCATTTGAATTCAATACTCACATACAGGACTTGTGAGAAACAGATGCAGCACATACTTGTGAGCACCTCCATGCACACTACCCATTTGAACATGCACTGCCCCTGCTGATGCCTGGAACAGCATAGAAGTTGCCATTTTGTCAAATACACTGTTATGCACTGCTAGTAATTAAGCAGTGTAACACAGCCCTTGGGTTCATGTGTCACCTTCAAAAACACAGGACATACACAGTTTTCCATGTCAACTGTCTTGTCCTTCCTCCGACCAGTCTTAGTCAGACCACTGAATATGTAACTTGTGAAATTGCTGGATCCAGATATACCCTGCATCCTGTCAGCCTGACTGGCACCTGTCTGTGTGTTACCCTAAAGATTCCTTGTGGCTACATATGTGCCACACTTGCTTTACCAAACCTCACATTCCTCAGGCGGTATTTTGTCATGTGCTTCATCAATGCATACCCAAATACATTGTATAGCATCATCTGCCTTTTAATTGTACCATATTTGTAAAATTGTCTTTAAATACCAAAATCATGGCCCATCCCTTGTCTGGGTCTCATGTATGCATGAATGACAAAGTGTGACAGTGTACCAGGGCCGTATGCAGGGATTGTGTATAGTGCCTCCAGCAGAACCAGCTACCTCTGATAATGTCCATGAAAAGTCCACACATGTTGGGGCCCTGACAGTTCACACGCTGAATCACATTGCTCACAACATATTGATGGGCCGTGCGTGGTGAATAGCTGTGAGAATAATCAGCACAGAGGCTATGATGTTCCCAGATGCAGTGGGAATTTTAGAGGCCAGCCTGTAATGACACATGCCGGAACATGACACCTGAGACATTATCTCACTCAGCACACCAAGTTTGCCCTGTTGACAGACTCAAACACATCTTCAGTGACAGGGTGGGACCATCCCCATGTAGGTTCTCATGTCCTCATCGACTTTACTCACATTGATCTCCGAAGGATACTCAGTAGATACTGGAATAGCTGCCACTGACTCATGATGAGATCTGGACATAACTGTGACAACATACACCCCTAAAAATATACAGGATCAACATTGGACCATACACATGAACAAGACACCTCTGTGCAATTGATCACTGTAATATGTGGACACGTGCTGCCTCGTCTGCTGGTCCACCAATGCCACTGGAGAGTTGTGGCTCCTTCATGTGACCACAACTGTGGCGTCATATTACATTTGTGGTTTACCTTTGGCTGTCTGGGCCAATGACATGGTACCCACTTTGTCTTTGCATGTGCCTGACTCACTATGGGCTCACCAACAAGTGCCTAGGAAGAAGTTTCCAAAAATCTAGGACATGGGATGGGCAACTTGTAGACCATTGACATGAACAAGCGTCTGCCATCTATCTGGTGCATGCTTTGTCATTTGTGGTGTCTACGTTACACAAAATCTTGGAAGTGCACACAACAGCTGTTGCTACATGTATGAATAGCACATGTCCTCTCTCATTTCCACAATGACTTGCATCCAAGGTTTGGACACATTGACTTCACATTTATACAAGCATATTTGCAATAATGCATCTTGTGATGCACACACACACTGGGTCGACTAATACATTAGTAGCCACTGCACACACATTGAGCCATAGGCATTGAGGTATTGTACTCATGTGCGTCACCTTGCTATCCTCTCCTGATGCCAAACATGCCCAAATTGTGCAATACATATATGTAGGCCACACATATAGCCATCTAGTGCGTCAGTCAAGCGTCAAAATCCTGTTAAGGAAGTAGCGGGTCATGGTCCGCTGCAGTATGATGTCTCACATGTGAACATACACCATCAACACCAAAGTGGGTGCAATAAGCCTATCTCAGTTGTGTCCCAAATGTAACATTACATTAAAATGGGAATAATACCCAAAACCAGTTCATGCCCTGAAATGTTGGCGCATACGTGTCAGAAAATGATGCACAAGCGTAAAAAATGACGCTTATGCCCAAAAAACGACACATAATGCCCTGAAAATTGTTAAGTGTTAAGACTATTTACAATTATTTGGATGCAGCCTAATTTTCACTCCTGTGTGCATCGAAAAATATGACGCACATACTGTATGCGTGAAAAAATATGACGCATAACGATAAAAACGGCAGCCATTTTATGCAGGAAGTGATGTAATAGGATATCCTGTTTACAGATTATGTACAGTGGGTGTACTTTCACTTTCACTTTGCAGTCTGTGATTCTTCTACACTGTGGGGCTGTGTTCTGAGTGTTGTCCAGTGATTTTGTGCTGCTGTGTCCTGTGTGCTACATTACTTGTTACTTTGCAAAATAAATATTGTTGTTGTATACTGTCTGAGTGTGTTTTGTTTACAATTGTCCGGTATTGTATTGTATTTGTTGTTTGTGGGAGTCTGTTGTGGGTAGTGCTAGTTTGGGGATAGTTGGGCTCTTTTAGTTGTTAAGTTTACTTATTTTTTGTACTTCTACTTTCCCCCTTTTCTTCTTTCTTCTTCTTTATCCCCTGTTCCCCTTTTTGGTGCTGAGATGTTGGGTAGACAACATCTTGGCAGGATGGGTGAGGAGGAGCTTGGGGGATTTATATGGCTGGTGTGCCATTTCCTCCCACTGATGATCGAGGCAGGGGCAGGGTGATACAGGCGTATCACCCTGAGTCGCGACGAATCCGGTGGGGAAAGGTGCTGCATCACTTGCAGCGCGTGTATGGGAGCCAGAGGAATGACCACCAGCTGGAGCACCGCTGGGCTGACCTCATCACCAGGGAGCAAGATCTGCTGGACCACCTGGGAATAGTGATTGGTGGCCCTGTTGGTGAGTACAAATCATGTAAATCTGCACAATTAAAAGCTCTGTAGTGACATCAGATGATTTGTACAAAATCTGCTGGCTAAGTTGCTGACTGTATGGAATGCTGCGGAAACATACAGGGTCATTGATGGGCTATGTGAAGGACCACAATTGTTAGCTGTCAGGAAGCACGTGCTCTGCAAACTTACAGAATACTTTTGCTTAATGTAATTTGGTGCCGCCTTTGTGTCAGACAGCAACACAAAATAGGAGCCAATCATGTCTATATAGGTCACATTTGCCAGTGAAGTATAGATTTACTAAAATATTGGCAACCTTTGTTGACACAATAGCTATACTGACTTTAGAAACACTACATGATGCAGAAAATGAGTGCTGGCTTCACGTCAATGGAAGATTGCAATGTGGCCCAGACATATGTCTCATGTGTGTCTGGTGAGTGTTTAAGGAAAGCATTTTTGGAAGTTCCATTAATATTTTAAGGATTATTGTGGTCCTTCATCATTTTGGATACATGTCAGATCTGGATTTGAAAACATCGGGAAAAGGTGTAAGGTGCCCTCAGCTAACATCTTAGACTGGTATTTGGAGTTTGTAGCGCCACATTCCAATTAGGGAAGGCAGTCCAAAGGTATGTACATGGGTTCATATCTCTATGGTTGGTGCAAATCACCATAGCTGGGCCACATCAAATGAAGAAACTGTAACAACATGAGGGCATACAAAAGTCCCTGCCCCTCTGTACATTGTACCTGTGTGTCATAAATGGGTCATGGCCACATAGGCGGTTTGACTGGTAATGCAGTCCTCAAGTAACCAGGCTTTAGATGTCTCTCTTGGATGCACATGATGAGACGAATACACTCCATTATTATTTCTGCTCACTAATGAAGGAGCATGTTTGCACCACATGATAGTTAGGGCCACTGCATGTGTGCAGATATGTGTGTAATTGTCACAGGAGACCCATGCTACGTACATGTTAGCCGTGCTATATCGGATGCATTATCATCATGTCTGAATGGCTTTAATTACTTATGTCATCTTACACATAGTTTTTGTCTTTGGAATTTTAGGTCAGTGCACAAATTTTGAGCACATTTCTTCCTTCCATGCCTTACAGGTGGACCGGCACCCTACACTTTGGGAGAGGTGGCTTCATTTGAGGACCCCGACAACTCCAGTAAGTGTTGCTATGTCTGTTATGTGTTGTGTTTGCTGGTGATGTGTGATGGACTTCTGTGTGTTGAACAAATAGCAAGGAATGAAGCGCTGGTCCATCATTTGTCTTGTTCCATGAGTGGGATTTCATTTTCTCACCATTTTAGAGTTGGCCAATGCTTATCCTATTGTATTATCTAGGGATTGTAGGTCATTCCTGTAGGCCCCGCAATGAGAACTGGGGTGAGTCATGTGGATAACACTTGTATCAACAAGAGTCACACTGGAACTCATCTCAGATTTAGTCTCCCTGTCAGACCCACATTCTCCCAGATTGGGACTGCAAAATGCTTACCCACAGACTTCTGCTTCCCTATTCACCAAAGTACTTATTAAACTGTAGGTTGAACTTCCTAGCAGCATGTAGCTCCACATGTAGTGCTACAAGTATGTGGCACTTGAGTGCAATGGCCTAGGTGTGCATGCAAATCATGACCATGGGTGTTCTTGCAACTCTGTGTCTGTTGTAAGTCATGCCTTACTGGAAGTATATGATGTGGACAAAGGTCTGCATTTCCTGACATGTGTGGCGCTAGGATTGGTCAAGGGTTTGCTGTCTCCTATTTGTTGATAGACCTTACATGTGGTGTGTGTGTAGAGCCAAACACATGTCCAGCTTCCTATAGACTCCTGGGTGTCCATGTTGTTTGGAATTGTTAGTTGTTTCTCCACCCCCCACCCTCAAACACAGGCATGGGTTTGTGAATAGTGTACCTAGGACTGATGCTACCAGTATGTTACACAGACATGTAAATCAGTTAATCTTTGGTCAGAACCTAGTATACACACTCAGGTATAGCACATGAGTACTATACTAGCAAGTCCATTTACAACTTGCAGATCATGTGGTTTTAGATTTCCATCCCAGACACTGACATTTGTAGCCCTGGCATTGGCGCAGGATGTGCTGAATGATTGTTAGCTGACAACTGGCAGAACTCTGATGCCAAATTAATGCCAGTTGTTACCCATCTTGTAGGGTTTGGATGTGCTATGTGTGATACGACCTTTTTAGGCTGGCCTTCCATATACTTCCTCAGGGACATTCAATGATCTGAATGATGATATGAGCTGTTACAAGTACAGTAGATGTACTGTCTGATTTACTTCTTGTGCCATTTCACACAATGCAGTTCCTAATGTAAATTGTTTGCCTTTGTCTTCACAGCTGCGAACATGACACCCATCCAGGTCCGTGAGTTCCAGAGGCGGGCAATGCGTTACCAGCATATCCTGCTGGTAGAATTGGGGTTCAGACGGATGGTCCGAAGATACCGGAACGAACGGGCCTCCGGAGAATGGAGGGCTTTCCCACTGGGTGGCCCTACTTTGCCCACCACAGCCACCACCAGCACAACCACCACTTCCACCCAGGTAGCACCACCCACAGCAGGGACTGTTATCCCAACATCTGCAGTTGCTCCAGGCCCTAGCAGTGGAACACCTTCAGGGCAGCCCACAGGCATAGACTCTACACGCCCACACACATCCTCAGCTGGTCCCCAGACTGCCCCAGCTGCTACAGTTGACCCTGCAGCTTTTCAGGAAATGCAAAGAAAAATGGACCGTGTCCTACGGAAAATTAGTCACCTGCAGAGGGATGTTCGCCATATGAACAGGCGTGTTCGGTCCATAAAGCGGACCCTCCGGAGGGCCAACCTCTAGACTTTTAAAATGGACATGATTCCCTCCCTCCTCTTTCCTTGTTCTTATACTTAGTGGGCTTAGGGGGCTTATTGTTAGGTTAGTATAGGCTGTTAGTTTAGTTAGTGTTAGTGGGTGGGGGGTGGGGGATCCTGATTATTTCTATTTTTCCTTTTTGAGTGTGTGTTGGGCTGTGTTGGGGTTCTTGTGTGTTTACAAAAAAACAAACAAAAAAAAAACATTTTTAAAAAATATAAAAAATACAAAAAAGGATATATTTGTTTAGTATATGATAGTATGTGTTTAGGTTAGTATCTGTCATCCTCCATGTGTCCCGTCTCATAAGGACGGTGGGGGTTGATGTTTAGAACGTTTCGTTACATGCAATAAGTAAGTTTAGCTTAGGTTAGTTAGGGACAGTTGTGGGTAATGAGTAGTTAGGGTAGATTATCGTAGGTAAGACTTTTCCCTGAGTTTCCTCTTCTGTTATTACCGTTTAATAAATATATAGTGAACCCTTTAAAGTATGTGTTAAATGCTTGTTGATCAGGGCCTTGGCATACGTGTACATGAACTTTGTTCTGTTACATTTGTGTCCTATGCTACGAACAAATCCCAACTGAACTGTAAGATTGGCAGCTACCCCAGAGCTACCTTGCAAAAATTCCACCATTCATTGCAACCACCAATCACAGTTAATATGGATACCAACATGTTTTTGTCAATAAGTATGTTTTCAAAGTCACAAAAGTGCTTACAGATTTGGTATTGGGGGAACTGTTTTAGGTCTAACTGCAGTGTGATGTTCAAGGACACCCTTCTAAGGTGAGTGGTGGTAAGCACTCTTGTGGTATGGTCTTCATGAATCACAGACATCATTTGTGACACTGTTCAACATGATTACTTATTTGGATGGAAACTCAGACACCTTCATTCATACATTTTTTGGAGTGTTTGCTTAGATTTGTGGGCACTGTTAGTATTGCATGGTGACAACATTTAGCTGCCACTATTTGATGACTTAGATATCCCTTGAGGAAGCATTATTCTGTCCAACACAGCATGATGGTGTATGTTTTCTCTCCTCATCAGATATTAACCTCAGGAAGGGCAGAGTATGATGCAATCCTGGCCACTGTGCAAAGTTATCTGACTAGATAATTTCAGGACAGTTGTATTGACAAGCTACGTAATTTGACAGGAGGCACATTTCAGTTATCTACTGTAAAGTTGATGTGTCACATTACACAGAGACAAATTTGCTGTGTAAGTGCTATTTATTGAAAAGTGCTGTAGTGCTATATGTACATTGTCCATGATTGTGACATCTTCCATTGAGATCCTACACAAGTGGTAAAGGAAAATGCTTTTGACATGCTGGGGTGATGTGTCAGACAGTGCAGAGGGACAGGATTTGCCAATGAGTAATTGAGAGACAATCATTGGGCAGTATGACAAGATTAACAGTGGTTTGCAGAACAGTCATTGCATACAGTTGTTGTAAGACTGGCATGTTACAAAGCGCTGGACCTTGGTAATAGTTGGCCATGTGGCAGAGACTAGTGCTTCCGGGTACTTTTCCGTGTGAAGGTGATCTGTTCCATGTCTTCTTCTTCTGATGTGTGTGTTGCCTCCTCTGTTCTTGGTGGTGGTGGTTGTGAACCTCAGTGTTAGAAGACGTGGAGTCACACATCCCGGTCGCTACTACCTGTGAAGGTCTTAAGGGCATTACGGCTGCCACATCATGATGGTAGGCAGCCAGGTTGGCCCTGAGGGTTTCAATGTTGCATTCGTGCACGCATTGACAGGATTGCTGTTGTAGGTGTAGAGTCAACTGTATTACAGCTGTGCTGATATCCTTCAGCCTTTTTTCTACTTCCTGCAAGATAGTTGTTCGCCCTTGCATAGCTGCTGCCTGATCTGTAGATGACATCATGCACGAACGCACCCCCTCTAGGCTGGCTGCCATAGTTTGCATCCCCCCGCACCTCATTGGCCAGCTCCCGCTGTACTCCGACTACAGTTCTCTCAAAGCTGGTGCCTGTGTCGTCTGAGTCCTCAGCTGTATTGGAGCTGGCAGGTCTGACAATTGGGGTGGTGGGTGGATCCTCTGCGATGGCTGCTTGTTCTGTGCTCCTCCTTGTGACTGAAGGTGGGGTCTGGAGGGTTCCAAGGACATCTTGGATGGTCTGCTGGGGGATGTTTGTCAGCTCGTCATCCATGTCATCAGGGTATTCCTAGACAGGCATATCTGCAGGAGATCCATCGTCCTCTGCAATGAAATAGGGTACAATTAGTGTGTCTGTGTTGTGGCATTGGTGATGTGACATGACTGCCTTGTGATGAATTTACATTGTGATCTTGTTTCCTGTTTATTGCTCCAGTCTTTCAGATGGGCATTCTCCCAGGCCTTTGGCCCACCTGCATGTCACATGTATTGTATTAGGTTATTAGACTTGTCGGCTTCATCTCCTCTAGTGTTGTTTTAGGCCAAATAATGAATTGCCACCTTCTTGTCCTACTCAAGCCTCTGTCTACATCCATTCTCATGGTGAGACCTTTCACTGGCTGTGGGTGCTCTGTTGGCACTAGCAGCACACTTAACAATCTGGACCTGCCCCAGTCTCTGATCTTTCACATCCACTTATATGTAGTTGACATGTAGCGCATCCTTGGCATAGCATTGTTATGGCACGATATGGATGTTAGCATTGGTAATGTGTACAGCTGATGTTGGTGAATGTGTGGAGATTGGATTGCCCTGATACTCGTGGCGGTGTCCTATTTCCTCCTCTGACTGTGCAGGTGTATTTCAGTGACCAGTTACATGTGTCCCCCCCCCTCAATGCTGTTGTCTGAGCAGTATGACATTTGGGATGTTGCATTGTGACCCAGGAACAGGATGGACCCTGACATATGTAGCATGGGTGTGTCCTTAGTGCTGTGTAGCTCCTAATGTTGATGACATTGGCTGATGTTTGCAGCAACTATGGGCATTCACAATTGACAGGACTGGAACATTTGTCTTGTTTCAGGGGATTGTTGAAGTTGTCATCCTCAACCCTCTAATTTAGGTGTGTATTATCCATGGGACGTTACTGCCATTGGCTACTTGAGCTGCACACAGAGCGGAGGTGGTAGTGGCAACTTTATCACTGTTACATTCCAGTTGTTGGTATGGCTAGAGGTTGTTAATTGGGCCCTAGTTATTGTAGGGGGTATAGTGGCTGACGTGTGCCGGGATGTCAGTTTGACGTTGTGCCCTTCCCTCCTGGCGTGGCTTTACCTTTGCTCCATCATTGGCATGGCAGCATGCCCCCATGGGACAGTTGTTGGTGTAGTGTAATGGTGTGCCCCTGCTTCTCTCTGTGCAGCCCATGCCCCCATGCCATACCCCTTTACCCATGCCACTCCATGTATAATATGACTTCCATGCATTTTGTGGTCCGTATCCCCCCGCTTACAGTTGTAATTTGTGCATTTTAATTCCCCATGTGACTTACCCTGCATCTGTGTTGTTTCCTGATAGTCTGCGCTGTCCTGTCTTTGAATCCCTGTGACGATCTCCTCAGGGTTGACGGCTGCAACCATCTCCTCCATGTGGTCCAGGGGCTCCTGGTGTGCTGGACTCCCACCTCCAGTCTGCAGTGCTGCCTTCCTGTTCCTGGCCATCTTTTCCTTGGTCCTGCGCTTGCAGTCATGCCAGCGTTTCTTGCACTCTATGACTGTTCTGCGTACTTCTGCCACACTGTTAATCTTGTCAAAAATTTGTTGCCATATTGCCTCTCTCCTACTGATTGGCAACTTTGAGGTGACAAACAGTTGGCGCTGGTGTTCCGTCACCTCTTTAACCAGAATTTCCTGCTCCTCTGCACTGAAGCGACACTTTCTTTTCTTCTTCAAACAGTCCTGGGTCTTGTGTGGGTCCTCCTGACTGGTTCCTGGTCTGTTGTCATCTTCCTGGGGTCTGTACAGGCATCTGTGATCCATGTTGACTCTCCTCTGCTGAAATGGCTGTGTTCGTGGGTATTTTTTACGCTATTGCATCAAAAAACGCCGCATATCCAGTGTGCAGTGTCGTAAATCGACCCACAGTCATTTCCGCTGCGTTAATGTCGTTTTGCTTTACGACTTGACGCTGCGGTGTGCGTAAAAAAAAATGACTTACACCTGTGGTTCGCGCCGCCGTGCGTCAAAGTATAAATTTGACGCCCGGACGGCGCACAGAAATGGTATTAGCC
Source organism: Pleurodeles waltl (assembly GCF_031143425.1). Lineage (NCBI taxonomy): Eukaryota > Metazoa > Chordata > Amphibia > Caudata > Salamandridae > Pleurodeles > Pleurodeles waltl. The sequence continues at coordinate 1,314,374,928 of NC_090445.1, read as the reverse complement.
CGGCGGTAATATTTTTGACGCAAAACTGCGCCGGGCAGTTTTGCGTCAAAAAGTATAAATATGGGCCAGAGTTTCTAGAAACAAAACATTGCCTGTCCACTCTCAATTTTTGGGCTTTCAGAGAAAGAAAGTTTTTAAAGGGTGTTGTAGAAGGAAGGCAGGGCACCAGGTCTTTTTTATACTGTATGGAAGGCTAAGGAGCAGGACTTGCTAGAGGTGGGTGGGGCTTGGTGGGATGATGGGTAACTTAAGGGAAATGTTATGGGAGTTGAGGAGTTCTCGTGAATGGTACTCCCATGACTCTTCTCTCCTCGCCAATTCAGGAGCGCAAGAGGTTTCGATGGGCGATGCATAGCATTGAATTAAAGCTGGATAACTGGCAATCACAGTGGTTGTTTTCTACCTCTGGATCCCAAGTGACATCATACACAACTCGAGACTGGCTTAGTCTTAGATTTTTTTCATTTTTAAGTTAGTGTGACCTGTCCATTTATCCCGCCTGCATTTTCCACTAACTTGTCTTACTGTATCAATCTAGGCAGAAAGGTCACATGCTCACTAGACACGAATAATGGCATTTCAAAATCTATGATGTCTCCTGGAATGGCTCCAGGCAGCCTTCCAAAATCTGCTCTCTGTTCTGCTGCCCTTTTGAGGAGTTGGGATGATTGAAAAAACATGACAGGTTTATTTTCCTTCTGCACACTATTCAGATTTGTGTAGGTAATTGGCATCATTGGTTTTGGAGTCCAGTCGTATAGAAGTTCTGATGGCTCTTGCAAGAAATATGTAAGTGGTTTGTAACCTGATTTTGGGCTCCACCTCTTTGTGCACTGTTGGTGGACTTGCACACACTGTGCATCCCAAGTAACCAAGCCCTTTACTTTTGGTTCATTTATGGGACACACAGATGGCAAAGCCCACAACCAAATAGAGCATGTTTGGTGCATGTGAGTATTGATCAAAGTGAACAGCTGCAGTCTATCCTTGTGCATATAACTGTGGGCAGCACCCAGCACCATTAATTGCTGCAGTCCATCTGCTCTATGATCAGATCTAATGTATAAAACATGGTATGGAGAAGAAAACTGTAGGTTATGTGCACATAATGCCTAACCTGTGCTACTCAATGTGCAGATATATGCTTCAGACCATGTTTTATGCACAGTAGTTGTGCATTCCACAGTTAGGATGCAACCCTGAGATACTTTGGTGTACCTCTGTATGACACACAAGGACATATTTACTCACATTTCATGCAATGCAGGGCAGCAAGTAAAGCTGCTGTGATGTATTGTGTGAAATGGAGGGAGCACAAATGCTCAATATCTACAAAGAAATGGCACACTTCTTCTGTCTCCTTGTGCTAGCACCAACACAGGCACCCTGGCTCTGTAGTGCCAGCATGCCTGTGTACCAGGCAGGATTGTTTTTGTGCGGGAAGGTAGATCTTCCTGCACTAAAACAATCCTTACAGGCATTTTACTCTTTCTATGTGTGCTGCAGATTGCACATGGAAAGAAGAACTAACAAGGAAAAACGAAAAACGAAAAACTAGCTTTGGTAAATCTAGAAATGCACCAAAATACACAGGTGAATGCATGTGAGCTCCTATGCTCCCCCCATGAAATGGCTCCCAAATTGATATGTAGCATAACGCAGGTAAAGCATCTAGGTTGCGTTACATTACTTTACAAAACCACACAAGGCAGTGAAAATTGCCGCATGTGTGGCTTTGTAAATAATACTGAAGCCTTTCAGCAGTGCAAGGGCATCACAAAGGCATGATAAGTCTGGGCCATAATGTATTGTCTATAGCCTCCATCTGTGTTCTATTGATGCAGCTAGATCTCTGAAAGTGCTGGTTCTAAACTGCACTTTACACCTGCACATCTGGCAAAAAATACCATGGCAAGAACGCTTTCAAAGCTTGAATGCAATACATAGCAACCATAAGCCAAGTATTCTATTCTGTTTTTTTTTTTTGCCTGTATGCATGAAGTAATGCAAGAAATACACATTATTCTACCCAGATGAAATCCTCACATTTACATTTGAATGTCAGTCCACATCTAATAATTCAATATTCCTGAAGCAAATGGTGAAATGTTAGTGTTTATAGATTATTGACATACATTAATCGGTTTTCAATCATCATAACTGCCAAGTTTACCGATTCCTTGAGAATGACATTTCAATTTTTACAATGTTATTTGTGACATTTCAATTTCATCTGCGCGACACATTGAGTGATACTTTAAGATGATCAGAACAAGCCAGTTATGTCCGTTTAATGAGGTAAGTTGTAGAAATTATCAATTTCAATGCACTATAATGATCTGGAAACAGCTTTAAAACAGCTTGCATTGCTTCTAAAGAATATCGGCTCAGGGACCTCAGGTTCCTAAGATTTATGTGCGAGTTGCTAGCCCAGTCCAGTTTTTTCATTTCCAATCTGGAATCTGCCGCTCTAAAATAAGAACTGCGAATCCCAGAATGCAAAGGACTGGCTTTCCGTGGGTGCCACAAATGACTGTCATGCTCTTTATAATCTTCAATTTCGTGACGTCCACTGTTATTCATGTTTTGAAGAAGCCCACAGTGGCTCATAAGTTATAGTTTGATGTAATACTCTCTCCACATGGTAGTTGTCTATTATCACGCCCTCATTATTGATAAAGCACATGCTGAATAAATATGAGCACTTTCATTGAGTGTTCTCTAATCTCACATTTTAACACCGCAGAGCAGAAACAGAAGCTCGATGTTTCAAACCATCTCAAGCCATGTTTTTGTTTTGACATTGTATCCGTTTCTCTTACCTTACTGTTCCAAACCTTCCACAATAGATGTTGCCACCCGGTGAAGAATTATTGTTTGGCTCATTAAAAGAATGTCTAGAAGCCAGAGCTCTAATGTCTGTGCAAGACAATTTGACAACTCGTACCTTCAAATCTGAAAGAAATCACAAGGCCCATGAAGAGGAGCTGCCTGGGGTGGCTAAAATCCAGTTGCCATATGCGGCGAGATAGAAAAGTGAGAGCCCAAAAAAGTTAGGTCCATATTTATACTCCGTTTGCGCCGGATTTGCGTCGGTTTTTTTGGCGCAAATTCGACGCAAAACGAACTCCATATTTATACTCTGGCGTCATTTTTTAGCGTGGACACCTACTTTGCGTTAATGATATGCAAGGTACGCGTTCGTTTCTAAAAAATGACTCCGAGGCATGTGCGCCGTATTTACACACCGGGCAAAAATGACGCCCGGGAGTGGGCGGGTCAAAAAAAATGACATCCAGCCGCTTTTGCGTCGTTTTTTAGCGCCTGGTCAGGGCAGGCGTTAAGGGACCTGTGGGCTCGGAATGAGCCCAGAGGTGCCCTCCCATGCCCCCAGGGACACCCCCTGCCACCCTTGCCCACCCCAGGAGGACGCCCAAGGATGGAGGGACCCATCCCAGGGAACTTAAGGTAAGTTCAGATAAGTATATTTTTTTAAAAAAATTTGTGGCATAGGGGGGCCTGATTTGTGCCCCCCTACATGCCACTATGCCCAATGACCATGCCCAGGGGACATAAGCCCCCTGGGCATGGCCATTGGGCAAGGGGGCATGACTCCTGTCTTTGCTAAGACAGGAGTCATTTCAATGGGGGTTGGGAGTCAAAAGAAATGGCGCAAATCGTGTTGAGGCGAAAATTTTGCCTCAGCCTGACTTGCCCCATTTTTTGACGCCCAACCTCCATATTCCCCTACGCCGGCGCTGCCTGGTGTAAGTCATTTTTTTTGACGCACACCAGGCAGCTCCGCCGGCTAACGCCGGCTAACGTCATTGAATAAATACGGCCCCCGCATGGAACTTCAGAATAGCGTTAGATTTTTTTACGCACAACTGCGTTGGCGCAGTTGTGCGTCGAAAAGTATAAATATGGCCCTTAGTACTTTCAACTCCCACACTCAAGAAAGGCTCAGGCTATAGCGCCTCGAGCACTATTCAAAACGGCTGCTGACCGATCCTAGAAAAGCTCATTTTCGTGACTAATGCATTTCAGTGCAGCGATAGGGTGCAGACAATGAAATGCTTTGGTCTAACTCGCCATACCTGGTAGTTCGTCGGGCTGCATTAAGCATTCATATGCGTATGAACAACGTCTTAACGTATTCATCGATATAAATGCTGCTTGCAGATATGTCCCAGGGGAAGCAAAGGAAGCATTTACTGAGGCTTAGCGTGCTAGAAAATGGAGTAAGGCGCCCAAGATGGGGAGGTTGGAAGGGCTGTGCTGGCAGGGGCGAAGAGACAGTAGAAATGTGTTCCTTCCAATTATTATTTTTATATTTGAAATCCAAAAAGGAGATGTGGTCCCTCCACCGCAAAGAGTGGGCCGCACCTGATCCATGGGCTCCAGGCAGAGGATAAGGAACTGCACTCTCTACCAAGGGTATTTGGGTGAGGACAGAATCGAAGGGGCATGGAAGTCAGACTGCCACTACACTCTTTAAAGTGCTGCATGGAGTAGCACTAAAGTAATTTATACATATTATAGCCTCTGGTCTTGTAATGAAATTCACTTTTCGCTGCACAGCAAAGGAGCAGATTGTGGGCTGCATCCTCTATCCAACATTGACCTGGACCCAGCCTTAGCGCTGTTGTATGTAATTGAATGACTGTCACCAGAAGTCACGGTACCTCCGTGACGCAGATGGACAGAGGTAGGCCCAGAAGAGCAGAGCCAGTGATAGTTATAACATGCAGCCTTCCGCACTGGAGGAGGAGCAAAGTAGTACAAGCCTACAACGGCTCATGTGAACACCCTATGGAGTATGCATGCCGGGCCCAAAATGCAGACAGAGGGGTACAGGCCAAAGGACCAGTCGGCTCCCCCATATGAAGGGAGAGGATCTCAGGACCACCAGTGAAAGGACACAAACACCTTGGAGTGGAGGAGCTCTGTTAGGACCAATGAATAGGAGGGATACAGAGATTGACACTGCTACTCGGAGCAGTACAGCAAAGAGCAGAAAGAAAAGACCCACTCTGAATGGACATGTAACTGAGAAGTGAGGTAGCACAATAACCAGGGGCCCAAGTAGGGGGAAGCACTGCCAAAATTCACGAAGGTTAAGGAGGACAGGGAGGTGAACTTTACATTGTAGAGTGAGAGGAGAGCAGGCAAGGGGCTTCTGGGTGTCAGCCTGATGGTCTAGCATGCAGGCTGCAAGCATGTTGGCGGCACTAGACAGCGCCTCATCAGGAGTATTTGACCAGAAACAACACCTACAGCAGAAGAATCAGATGAACCCTCTAGGGTGAGGCATGTTTCCAGTCCAGCATCTGGATTTGAAAGTGCAGAGCGACATTTGTGTGTGCCTAAAGTGCCTTGGGCAGAAGTGGTTGGAAGGCAGTGGACTTGGCAATGGCAAAGAATGAGGAGGTGTAGAGGGCACCCCACCTAGTACATCTCAAGGCAAAAGGCCTGATTTAGATCTCAACGTTGATGGATATCCCGTCCGCCGAAATCTATACCATAGAAAACAATGATATTTAAATTTCGGCGGATGGGATATCTTCACCTTTGCCATGGAGTAACCTTTCTGCCAAGATCTAAATCAGGCCCAAAGACTTGTGGGGAATGAGGGATTCACAGTCCAACAGTGGTGTCGCCTATTGTGTGGTAGAGCACAGGCTTCTCTCAGATCAACAGTGGCCGCAGTAAACAGGATGGGCCATGAGTCTGGGTAGGGAGTAAGGTGCCTGTGGCAAAGGGGGCAAAAAATGCCAGGCAGAGTGGATGAGTGACAAGGAAGGAGGAAGAGAATGGAGGTATAATTGCGGAGGGCTCAAACCAGAGGTCAGAGGAAGGTGACGAAGATAGCCAGGACATATGACACCCTGGCGACAAAAGGACAAGAACAGGTCGAACGCAACCATCCAAAGGATGGGACTCCAAAATTCACAGCCATGGTTGGGATCAGAGGAAAAATTAGGCCACATGGTGACAGAGAGACGCTAGTGTTAGCTCAAGTGGACCTGGGTAGAACCAGTGCATGGCAAGAGGCAGTTCTCCTGGGAGAGAATGCAAGATAGAAGAGGGACCAGAAGGAAGAAGTCCAGGAGATATGAGAGCCATAGAAGGAGCAGGTTGACCAGAATGAGAATATAGGGGCAATTGGTGGCACGCATGTGATGATGAGGTGACATAGAGTGAGGGTGGTAGATGTGAAATGACTGGGGTGGACATGACAAGTAAGTATGGGGAGAATTTGGTTTTCAATAGGATTCAGTAAACGTGGTAGGACTGATAGGACATGTTTTTGGAGATGAGAGGGCATGGCAAGGTGATGGCTCTGGAGCCAGAAAGGCAGGGGAGGGTGGGGTTGGACAAAGGGACTGACACAGTTGACTGGGATGAGGAGTATTGGGCACCAGAAAAAAAGTATCACAAAGTGACAGGGTGGCCAACAGCAGCAGCTGAGATGAGGGTGAAAATAGGAAAAAGAGAAATTAAATAAAAAGGCAGGGTTAGGTGCAGAGCCTGATGAATAGGTGAAACTGCTGTACATGGGGACGGCCGGCCCCTTGGAGGGGTGGTGTCACAGTGTCCTTTCCTCGGGATCTGCACGCTGCTGAACAAAAGGCCCACCTCCCGGCGTCACCAACTCAGAAAGCTAAAATAGCACAGAGTTATGATGATGCCAGGAGGGGGGAAGGGAATTAGGGTAGGGAACTGCAGGGAGAGAGATCTGAAAAGAAAAGGTTAGAACAAATATGCATATACTCATTCATAGCAGCATAACTCTTGACTAAAGGCGTCTCTGTGATACCAGATTGAGACCCCTTTTGAAATGAGGGCTAAGCCCCTTCTTTGAATCATGGAACAAGAACAAACTACAACCTCTCAACCAAGAGATGGCAAGAGATTTGGGCTATGGTCATACTCTGAATATCAATCCTATAACAACTAAGCATTCCTAACATAAACGTTTGATCGCAGCCTAGAAATTCTCAAAGACTTACATATGTATCTCACATATTATGCTTTCCAAAAAACAATGAAACTATAATTGGCTTACCTCCTAAAATGCTTTCACATTTACAACTATAGACCTGAAAGTTTTACTCATTGAACTTGAAGCGCTTTATTAATCGGGCAGAAGTGCCTTGTTTATTGTTCATGAAGCGCTTTGATTATTATACATGAAGTGCTTTGTTCCGTATGCCAGAAAGTGCATTTACTTGTCTTGTCTGAAGCGCTACGTTCTTTATGCTAAGGGGCAAATTTACTCATGAGGCCTGAATCACTTTGATTGTTGTGCCAAGGGCGTTTTACTCATGTGGACTGAAGCGCTTTGATTGCCATACCAAGGGTGCTTTACTCGTGTGGACTGAAGTGCTTTGATTGCTGTGCCAAGGGTGCCTTACTACTGTGGACTGAAACGATTTGATTGCCATGCCAAGGGCGCTTTACTCATGCGGACTGAAGCGCTTTGACTGCCGTGCCAAGGGCGCTTTACTCATGTGGACTGAATCGCTTTGATTGCCGTGCCAAGGGCGCTTTACTCATGCGGACTGAAGCGCTTTGATTGCCGTGCCAAGGGCGATTTACTCATGTGGACTGAAGCGCTTTGATTGCCGTGCCAAGGGCGCTTTACTCATGCGCACTGAAGTGCTTTGATTGCCGTGCCAAGGGCACTTTACATGTGTGGCCTGAAGCGCTTTTCTTGTTGTGTTAAGGGGAGCTTTACTTCTGTGCTCCGAAGGGCTTTGATCGTCGCGCCAAGGCTGCTTTACTCTTAAAACTGAAAACGCTTTGCTCGTTGTGCTAAGGGACACTTTACCTTTGGAAGTAACAACTCCCTTCAAGATTGGACTCATCAAGACCTTACCGCTACGAGTACGACCTACTCGTATCTGAATTCACCATGTAAACAAGGATACTCCGTTTTGCTGTCAATCTTCCATGCAGGAAATCTGCTTTTCCTCAGAGGAAACCCAACGAGGTCTGACTGCATCGAAGTCTTCAAAATAGTGAGCAATGTGCTTGGGTGTGGCTGGGCTTTATAGGCCTGCCACACCCCAAGATGTCTGCTGCCTCTAAAAACATTGGAATTGTAGTCTCTTCATAGAATACGACTGATAAGTGCATCTTGTCCACCAATATCCTGACCCTGCAGATACATGAGCTTTACCACAGGGCAGACGACGCTGATGACCACTTTTAGAACAAGAGGGGATGACAAGTGGTTTGCATGAAGCGCCGCAAATCCGTGCAGCGGAGTTTCGGGCGGAACCTGGACCACCCACAGCCTTATTCCTGACAGGTGGGTTTACCTGCTGGTGGATACAGAAGAGAAGATATGAGTGAATTACTATATAGACATAGTCAAGTTGCTTCATCGAGAGCCCAAGGAAGGCTCTAAGATGGAAGAGAGAGAGCTAGCCCAACAAAACTAATACTGGGACAGCTGCATTTACCATCTAGGCTAGCAGAACCTGTCACCATAGAGCAGTGTGGCTCTATTTAAGTACCTATATGTGGTAAGGACAGCCAGTATCAATTTTGGTGGGCTAGTGGGCTGTGCTACAGTGAGGTATTCCATTCAAGGAGAAGTATGAATCCCATGAAATTGTGAGGCAAACTGGATAATGAACTGTAGTTGGAGATCATGACTCTGACGAGACATACACCCGACATGGGGGGAAGTCTGAAAAAGTATGACCCTGCAAGAGCCAGCTGAAATTAGAACAAGAGAAAATGTTATTATTATCCTTTCAGGTTTTGATATGAATGCTTGAAATGTGTAGGTAACTACCCCATAGTACAGCATGGCAGGTATCTATGGACAGGAGACATAGGTAGAAATGGGGCAAAGGGTATGCAGTCCTGGGAAAGAGTAACTACGCCTGTTGAAGGGGAAATGATGAGACATTGTGTGGTGTGGTAACTGGATGAGTCAGCTTTATCATTGGACAAGTTTACCTATGTATTCAGAATACTTTAATCAGGTTCGTGGGTAGGGCACTGGGAAGAGAACTTAAAAGCTTGCAGAGGACATACCAAAGTATCATGAAACAAACTGATGACAGAGAGGAAGAAATGATACATGACAATGTGAAGGACCCGATGATATATCTCTTAGGCATAGTAGAAAAGAAGGCTGTAGACAAAGGTTGCTCAAACACCCTCTATTGTGGATGGAAGTGGGCTCTCTGAATCACTTTAATGACCAAAATAAATGCTTACTCAGCTACTCCAACATTTACCCTAAAATAGCACTGGCACGGAAGTGTTACATGTTGGTAGAGATAGGGAAAGCAGACATTAAATCTAATACCCAGTTGTTGTTGCTACACCCTGTTGAGCTGTTGAGCTGTTGAGCATTGTGAGAACTTGGGTTGTTGGTTGACTGGGGGCAAGCCCTTGTCAAGCAACAGCCACAATTCCACAAACCACAAAAAGTCACTAAATTAAATTGTGCTTAACCCTGGGTAGCTTGGCACAAAAGTCAAGCTTAATTTAGAGGCAATGTGAAAAGCAAATATGCAGCACACAAATAGTAATAAAGTAAAAACACAACCCAAGAAAAACCCCAAACCAATTAAGAAAACTAGAGTAAATATTTATAAATTCTTTGACACCAAAATGAGAAAAATCCAATCCGTTTAACCGGAGTTTTGATTTTTTAAAGCTTTTAGTAAAAACTAGCACTTAAAAGATCTGTGGACATCTAGTAGCGTGAGACCGGTTCAATGTCAAAAGGTATGGCTGACAGCAATGGAGCACGGTTTGGATTCAAGAAATGCCCGGTCAGCGCTTACTTTCTGACTTGGAAGAAATTCTTAGAAAAAGTATCTGAGAAAGTGAAGTTCAGAGGGACAAGGCTGCAGGAGGTGTCTGAGGAGGTAGCGTCATCATCGGATAGCCCTGGATCAAAGTCGCGGTGAGATTTATACGATTGGACTTAGTCATCGAAATGGAAGTAGATAATCTCCACTGGGACAAGGCAGAGGGCTGTAGCTGAAGAAAGTTCCACAAGGTCAGATACTCCTTTGACGAAGGACTGTTGAAAAGAATTTACTGCTGCATAGAAGAACATAGAGGGAGAACCTGTAAAGTCAATCCGACTGGCTATGAATCTTGGACGGATAGGCAAGCAAGTTGGTCCCAGTCTCCTCCTGGTTCTCAGAGCAGTTTTTGGCCAAAATGTTTCTAACGGGAGAAGCTGGGAAGTCAATCCAATGGGTGATGCACCTCGGGTGGATAGCCAAGCAAGCTAGCTGATCCCGGTCTCCTCCTGGTTCTCAGAGCAGTTTTTGGCCAAAATGTTTCTGTCCTCAGTTTTGGGATCTGGCAATCAGAGCACCATTAGCACCATAAACAGGGGTCTAGGTTGGTGGGAAACTTCTTGGGGGGTTCAGGACTCACTCAGGCTGGGTCAAGATGCAGGTTCAATATGATAGGAGCCTTTTATGTCCCTGTGGCTTTGAACAGGGGCCCAGCAAACTAGCCCTTGGAGTCACTCTGATAGTCCTGGGTGCCAGCAAAGATATAGGGTTCAACAGCAGGGCTGGACTCTGAGGGCTCAAGGGAGGCTCCAGGCAGCAAAGTAGTTCATTCAGGTACAGAAGCAGTTTGGCAGAGTGCACAGCAGGTCACAGCAGCAGGCAGTCCTTTGAGAGCCCTTCCACAGGTCCAGTAGTGAACTGAACAGTGAGTCCTTCTTCTGGAAGTTGGGAGAAGCTTCTGGAAAGGTTCTTTTTTGAAGTGCATGCTCCAAGCTGGCTGCGGTGACACTGCAGTGTCATTAAGCCCTTTGTGTGAAAGCAGAGCATAAGCTATTCAGTTGTAAGAGGAATGTGCTCTGCTACGCCCCATACTGTTAGCAGATGGCCCATTGAGTAACACCTAACCCCTCTATTGTGTGACAGTCTGGGAGGAATTCACAAAGTCTAACTGTCAGCTACACCCAGTCATGTGATGCAAGACAGGCTGCAGGCACAGAGGGAAAAGGGAAGGAAAATGCCAACTTTCTAAAAGTGGTACTTTCAAAATTGTAATGACAACTCTGACTTTACCATTGAAGAGGGCTTATCATTACAATTTCATAGGTAGCAAAATGACATAACTACCTGCTCCCTCTTAGGACTTACAGCTTATTTAATGTAATAAGGAGTCTCCAAAGTTGTCCTATGGCAGGGGTAGGCCTCATAATAGTGAAAAAAGTATTTAAGTGTTTTTTGCTAGCAGGACATCTTAAAATTAAATATACATGTACAACCTTTTAATTATTAAACACAAGAAAAGCTACCCATGACATTGTTTGTTTGTTCCTTTGCAAGTAATTGTCCACCTGGAGCCTATCTATGGACACACAAAAAATTGTGATGAGATGTCCTCACACTCCGCCAGGTGTCATGCATAATCATAGGACTCCCTTTAATCTTCAAAAACCCTGTTTGAGCAGGACTACACTTTATAGTAAAGGAGGCACTTCTATCTAACTACTGAGCACAGGATATGAATATGTCAAAAACCACTGTGATAAATCAAAATAATCTTTTACTATAAATGAGGTATCATTTAGTGCTAAAAAAGAGTGTGGAGAATAATGGAACCAATGCCCCATCCCACTTAGACCGTCAACATGTTTCTGCCTCTTGGCTCACAAACGTCCATGGCATTCGTAAGGTCGGAACATGGGAGATTAGGTTATATAGAGCAATATTTGTTGCAATTGTTGTTGGGGTGCTTAGAGCATAAGCTGTGGTAGAGGCAAAGAGCTACAGAGGCCTGTTGTGGAAGAATGTGGAAATAAAGGATAACAGGATGTGTGTCGGAGTGAGATGGTGCAAAACTGATTAGAGAGCCCAAGGGAAGGTGGTCTGGACAGGACTGCAAAATGTGCCTGTGGTCTACCTAGAGAGACTAGCTCAGAACCAAATTTACAGGGGGCTGGTTGCAGAATGGCATTTTCTTTACTGTGAGGAGTATGGTGGGTTGCAACTTGTTCTTGGTGAATGGGAGAAAGCATGTATTGTATTATATTGTATTGCAGCATTTACAATGTGCTTACCACCCCTATAGGGGGCACTGAAGCACGTGCTGACAAGGGCAGCAAGCTACATTATGTAGGGTGTGTGAATGGAAGCATGATTTGTTTGGTTTTTGATCCAATGTTGAAGTATTTCTGTGTTGTGCGTGACGACCACCAAGGTGCGGTTATTGTTTTTTGGGGCATTGCAATTAGCAGTGTGATGAAGGAAGATTTGCAAGCAATAGCAGCGCAGCGTATGGTTTCCACTAAGCTGAGATTTGTTACTATTATCCTGTTATCTGAATGTCATTGTGAGATGTAAAGAAGAGTTTATTGTGTGCAGCTAGATGAGATCTGCAGTGGTGGACTAGATTAGAGTCCTTCAATTGCCTGGCAGCATGTAACTGATCTCTTGAGGTGGTCTTTGCCTGCTCAATTAGTGATGACTGGTTTATTGGCTGGAAAAGTAATGAGTGATGTGCAAGCCCCATAGCAGATATGTCTTATGTGAGCGCAAGATGATTAACCTACAGTTGGCAGCTGATGGCTGAATGTTACAGTATTAGTATTAATGTGGGCCAGAACGGTTATATATAAATTGATATTAATGTGTAATAAACATGCTTAACATCGGCCAGCCCTTCATGGATTACCTGGACATAAAAAGTAGTGTGATGACTGGGTTGTTCCATATCTGTTGACTGTAAACTGCAGATTGTACTTAAATGTTTGATTATCTTTCTGAGTTCTACCCCAGGGTCGTGGGATGATATAGTTATCCTGGAAATAGGAATTATTTAAACTGCCTTCTGGGGTGTATATGCTCCTGAATGCTTCAAACCTTGGCTGGTAGCGAGTTCCAGATTTTGGTGACTTGTACTGTGAAAACTGTACCTCCAATGTATTTCTTATGGTAAGGTGGTAGGATGATGCATTGTGCAAGCCTGGATTGCAGTGTCCTGTCTTTATCTGTATTGCTTGCAGTTAACATGTAGGTATAATGGTCCTATCCTTAGGGTGTTTTGTGGACAATGCAGAATGCCTTGATCATTGGAGGCTGCCTCATCTTACCCTGACAAGATAGTATAGTTAAGATGCCCTTAAACTTGATAAGAGAAAGTTCAAAATAAATGTTACTGCATAAAAAAATAATCCAGTTCATTGTTAAGACTGCCTCCTTGCATACCCAAAAGATCCCTTTTTCTGAGGGCAGAAGTAAAAAAACAAACAAAGATGCATAGTGAGAATAGTGTCTCTGTCATTCATGGGTAGTTCCTGCTTTAGAGTTCTGGGGCTGTGCCCCTCTGAAATTCCTACATCTTTTCTGCAAAAAATATTAAATGTATTGCTTTAATTAGAGATATGATCTCAGATAGTATCTCTATATAAATCAACGTATTTAAGCCTGGGCTGCCTGCACCATCTTGCTCTGAACAAGAGCCAGAAGCCAGGCAGTAAATCAACTTTCTGCAATGTAACGCAGGGCACATGGCTTACCTTTCTAAAGCCCTTGAGTGCCATTAGAGTCTTTGGTAATAGCCACTGTAGGCCAGTGACACTGCCAAGGTCATGGTTTCAAATGCTGAAAGCATCTTCTCACCATGATGCCAGAAGTCATTCATAGGCACAGATATCACCCTTTCCCATTGGTCACAGGGTAGAATTCGATGTAAGTGCAGTGAGATTTAACACCATGTCCTTTGTAACAGTAAGTATTAATGCTAAACATGTATTAGGAATATTGTGCTGAGACTTCTGGTCACGCTGACCTTCCCCACTCTGACACCCCAGGCCATGGCTGTCAGTTGCTGGCCGTTGTATTAGTTTTGTATTGCTCATACTTTAAACTGAGTCACACCACGTATTTATGACATTTGAGAGCTCTGGTACTGAGACTGAAGTCAGTGTGAGTTTCTTACAGTGCCTGTCAGTGGGTTGGCCTCTCTGAAGAACACACAGAGAAGTGTGTGAAGGGGGTACACAAGAGTCAACATATTGACAAGGAGAAAACAGTAAATAAAGTTCTTACAATTGAGAATGCCTAGTATGTTTGGGGGTATTGAAGTGTATTCAGGAGAGAGTGTAAAGAAGGTATTGAAGAGGAAATAGATGAGGTACAAGATATGCAGGTGGACAAGTTGTGGACACAAAAAGGGAAGACAGGTCTTTAAAAAAGTGCACAATACCAAAGACCAATATCCTTTCCACAGGCCTCAATGATATTTTCTTTACAGTTTCATAATTTCATAATTGAAGCATTTTTAATGTTATTGTTTACAACAATATCATTGTTGTTACTCCTTTATCTTAAACAGCTAACAACAAGGACAAGGCCAGTAGTCCTGGCAGGTTTATGGTGTATGTCAGTTGTTGTACTACTGGACACAGTAACAGAAAGCTCATAGAGAAACCAAAAGACCAGTTGTGTGGCACATTACAAGAATCACAGATAATTAGTTTACATGTTTAAGCCAAGACCTTTTTCAACACCCCCACTTTTTTCATCCCACTTAAAGTCCTGTCTGCAAATATTTTTGTATGACTGCTTCCAGCCAACGACAGCTGTGGGTGCTACATCAAGCCTGGTTAGATCAATTCATTCCAAAATCAATGCTGAACACAGTGCAAGACAGTGGGCAAGCACACACTTTAAAGGGCGTGAAGTTGTTACACTACACAATTTGCACATCATAGAAATGGGGTCTATGGTTGGCACTCAGTTTGCACTCTGTCGAAACAGGGACCCTCACTCTAGTCAGGTGAAGGAAGATACTCTCTTAAGATAACTCCATCTCACCCCATTGGTTGACTGGCACAAGCGGTCAGGCTTCTCCCAAAGGTAATGTATAAAGTAGTTGTACCAGCACACAACTTAATACAGTGAAAACACAAAAAATGGACACCACACCAGTTTACAAAAATAGCCAATATTTATTTCAATCAAACAAGACCGAAATGACACAAATCCAACATACACAGTTAAGTTAAAAAGTAAAAAAGAGTTTTACTCCATAGAAAACCACAGATGCATTGATTTTACCTAAAGTACCTGGTTTGCCTAAAAAATAAAGCCGCACGGGCGAGCTTGCGTCAGAAAAGTCAGCGATGCGTTGATTCCTTACTCACAATAGAGGCAGTGGGTCATTTCTTCTCCTGTTGGGTAGGGGATGTATAGTTTTTCTCTCCCCCAAGAGAGTGATGCGTCGATTTCCAGACGTGCACGTCGGCTGCAGGCAGATTCATGTTGATTTTGACACCCAGCAACAATGGGTGCTAAATCCAGCTGCACGGTGACGAGGAACCACGATGCATGGAGCTTGCATCGATTTCAGCAGCAACAAGCGGGTTTTGCGTCATTTCTCCAGCTGCGATGCAGGTGATGTGTCGATTTCCCAGTCGCGGTGCAGGTGGTGCATCAATTTCTCAGCAGTGATGCAGGTGGTGCATAATTTCTACACCTGCTTTTCAGCGGGTGCGACAAAATGTTGCCCGCACGGCTCCTGTGCATGAATTTCCACCTTGGTTCCACCAGCTTCACCTTTCAAGGGGCAAGGTACTGGATAGGGCACCACTTGGCAGGGTAGGAGTATCAACAGAGAGTCCAGGTGTTGTCACAGGAAGTCTTTGATGGCCCTGAGACTTCAAAACAAGAAGCAAGCTAACTTCAACCCCTTGGAGACACTTCACAAGCAGGAATATACACAAAGTCCAGTCTTTGTCCTCTTTCAGGCACAAGCTACAACAGCAGGCCAACCCAGCAAAGTACAGTCACAGGCAAAGGGGCAGTACTCCTCCTCCAGCTCTTCAGCTCCTCTCCTTGGCAGAGATTCCTTTTGAGTCCAGAAGTACTCTACAAATCTTGGGTTTAGGGTCCACTACTTATACCCCTTTCTGACTTTGAAGTTGGCACAATTGAACGAAAAGTCTCTGTTGTTCACAAGATCCTGCCTTGTCCAGGGCTGGCTCCAGACTCACACCAGGGATCTGAGGACTGTGTTATGTGAGGGCAGACACAGCCCATTCAGGTGTAAGTGTCAAATACTCCCTCCACTCTAGACCAGATTCCGCATCAGGATATGCAGGCTCCACCCGAGCTCCTTTTGTGTCGCTGTCTAGTGGAGTTTCAAAAACAGCCCAACTGTTAGTCTAACCCAGACAGAGACTACACAAGCAGGCAGAATCAAGGAATGGTTTAAGCAAGAAAATGCCCACTTCCTAAAAGTGGCATTTTCAAACTGACAATTTACAAAGCAACTTTACCAAAAGAAGTATTTTTTAATTGTGCGATCAGAGTCCCGAACCTCCACATCTCTATCTGCTCCCAAAGGGAAACTGCACTTAAAAGTTATTTAAATAATGTTTACTGGGCTACTTATGTGGGTGGCACAATCAGTGCTGCAGGCCAACTAGTAGCATTTGATTTACAGGCCATGGGCACCTCTAGTGCACTTTACTAGTAAATCAAAGATGCCAATCATGGAATTTACACAGGGAGCACTTGCACTTTAGCACTGGTCAGCAGTGGTAAGGTGCCCAGAGTACCAAAACCGGCAAAACCAAAGTCCAGCACACAGTCAAAACATAGGAAACAGAGGCAAAAAAGACAGGAGAGACCACGCCAAGGATGCCAGGTCTAACAGCACATTACTGTAACTGTTGAACATATTAATGTAGTAAGATATGTTGCAACTTTTAATGTGTTTAAATACTTTAAGACTACACATTCACAGTTGCTTTAGAAACCTTCTTGCTTTGTCACAATTTTTTAAATAATTTTTGCTTTAGTATGTACCATTTGCCAATCTATCTTTCAAATATATTTTGGGCCGAGCCCCCCACCCTAAATGCCACACTTGGCCATTAAGCTGTCTCACTTTACTTTCCACTTAAAAGACATACCCAATGTTTACCCTCCACCACTTTCAAATGTTACTAGCCACCACTGCAGTCGTCCTCCGTCGGCTGAAGGAAGCTCTAGCAAGTTTACCGTAGAACTCACTATATGAGGAATGTGTGACTGTGGAAGGTGGCCCCTTCCTGCAAGACTAGTTTACCTGATTCCCTAAAGTTTGTGTACTAAGACATTAGAATCACTGGTAAGGTAAAATTAACTCTTACTCTCACAGATAATTACCAAGGTAAATCTGCCTTTTCTGTGTTGTCATCCTAGATACAATGTTCCTTCTTTCAACGTGTTAAATATGATGCTCCTGGTTGGCATATTTAACTTATATATAACTCCCTAGCATATTGTAAAACTCTATTTAAGGCCTGTAAATGGAATGTCACTAGTGGACTGCAGCATCCATTGTGACATCCACTACACTGACAGTGTAAACTTGACTGTCGGCCTATCCTCTGTAGCCTAGCTGTGCAGTTTTAAACTGCAAATTCGATCTATAAAAATAAAATTTTGAAAGGCCTTAACCTTCCTTTTAAAAATGTATAATTCAGCCATGAGTAGGCCTTATCAACCATAATTCAGGGTACATAGTATTTAAAAGCAGGACATGAAAAAGTTACATTTTGCACGTCCTTATAGTGAAAATTTGTCCAAAGCTATGTCTCTATAGCAAGCTGGCTGCTCTGTAGGAAAACATTGGGATGCAATATTAAATACTAATACTGTATCTCAGGAATAGAAATAGCTAGGAAAATACAACACTATTATTAATAATTATTAAAAGCCAATTTAATGATGAAATTCCTAGATATTAAGGAAAAGTAACTTTTAGAAAGTTACCTTTTCCCTCCATGAAGTTCCTGGAGACTATTCTCCATTTTGCTCTCCCTCATCTGCTATCAATTAGCATTTGCAATAATTAGCATCTGAATAGTTGTAAATTGGTGTGCATTGCTTCCCAGGAGCAAACAATATGCTGACCTGAATGGGCAGCAATGCCCACCTCTGAACCTGACAGAATATGCAGGGTGGGGCTGTGAGTGCCCATTGTACATTAAAGTGTCAAATTCTGCTTAACAGGTCTGAGTGGGGGTTCAAATGACATTTGTAGTGGACTTCAAAGAGGCTTCCCCTGTCACAGGCAAATATTATGTGACACTTAGGCATAGCCATTCTTCTGTCACCCAAAGCCAAGCAGGCTCCAATCTCAGTGGGCTTCTTTTCAACATTACAGTGTCATTGCCTGTTTGACAGGTCTGCTGATCTAAATGTACCACTTGGAGCACACTTCAAAGAAGAGAAACAGGATGCCAAAACAATTCAGGCGCATGCACTGGTTGCTGAAAAGCATCCATTTTGGCCTACTAGACTTCTGTCTCTGAGTTTGCTAAGGGTACAGGACCTGCTTTTACTGGGCTTTAGTGTTAAATCTGGAAGTACACTGGGATGACTGTTGAAGATACCCTTTCACCTGCCCACACACATAAAAAGTCACCAGGCCCCAAGTTTAATGTGGTCACAAATATTCACCATCTTGCAAACAGCCAAAGTAGGTAGGGTTGGCCCTAGGAGCTTTTACTCATTGGTTAGGGCATACCCAGTAGTCATTCTCACTCAATGCTTGTGCCAGGCATAAATCTGGCACCTCCTGGCACCCACTTCAGCACACTCCTAGACCTGTGGAAGATCTAAAAAGGACTGAGCCCCTGCCAGGGAAATGAGAAGAGCCTAGAAAACTGGACCTGCTCTCCCTCTTGTACCCAGGACAAAGAAGTGGACTCAATAAATCAATCAATGTATTTGTAAAGCGTGGTTATTCACCTGTTAGGTCTCAAGGTGTTGGGGGGAGGAGAGCAATAATGAAGGTCAGAGGGGATCAGGTGAAGAGCCAAGATTTGAGGTCCTTTCTGAATTATGATAGAGTCAGAGATCTTTTGGGGTGGATAGGGAGGGAGTTCCAGGTCTTGGTGGTGTGGTGGGAGAAGGACCTTCCCTTGGCTGTGGCCTTCCGGGCGAGTGGGACGGCGGCGAGGGTGAGGTCAGCAGAGTGGAGTTGCCTGGTGGGCGTGTGGAAGTGGAGTCTTTGATTGAGGTATTCTGGTCCAGCATTGTGGAGGGCTTTGTATGTTTGCGTGAGAAGTTTGAATGTAATTCTCTTGTCTATTGAGAGCCAGTGCAGGTCTCTCGGTACGGCGGAGGTGTGGCTGTGTTTGGGGGCTTTCTTGATGAGACAGCCAGAGGCATTCTGGATGCATTGCAATCTTTTCTCCTCCCTTGGTGGTGGTTCCGACGTAGAGTGCATTGCTGTAGTCCCACCGGCTGCTGACAAGGGCCTGGGTGACTGTTCTTTTGGATTCAGTTGGGATCCATTTGAAGATCTTCTGGAGCATGCGCATGGTGTTGAAACAGGCGGAGGAGTCTGCACTGACTTGATGGTTCATCGAGAGTGCTGAGTCCAGGATGAACCCGAGGTTGCGGGCGTGGTTGGTGGGGGCCAGAGCACTTCCAAAGGGCAGTGGGCCACCAGGAGATGTTGCCGATGACAAGGACTTCTGTTATTTTGGTATTTTGCTTGAGGCAGCTCTCTTTCATCCAGGCTGGACCCCAAGGGTCATAAGGCTGACCTCCTATTAAAACTACAAGGACACAACAAGCTACACAAAGTCTTTTCCTGCAGCTACCCAGATCCCCAGTGGCAACTGGACTGGAACTAGACCCTGCTGTTTGGTCTCCGCCTGACACCCTGTCAAACTCTAAGTGCCTCCACTGAGGTCTTGGGGGCTTTTGAAGTGTACACCTGTGATAGATTGTTACTTGAAGGACTAAATCAGAAGATAAAATCTTCAATGAGTATGAATTTGGTTGGTGTATCTGATCCGCTCTCCATCACTGTCAGCACCATTTTGCCCCAAGATCCTGGTCTTTCGTGACCATTGACTATCATTGGCATTTCATGCTTCTAAGTGCTAATTTTACTACAAAAATCTCTAAAAATTCCTAAATCCAATTCACCTTATTGGATGTTCACTCTATTATTTAATTCATTCTGGGATTTTTATTCTTTTGCATTTTAATTTTCTTACTGTCTTAGTAATGCATAAATACTTTACACATTGCGTCTAATTTACGTCTGTCTGCTCCATGCCATAGCTACCAGAGGTTAAGCCCAGGTTAATTTAGTGGCTTTACTGATGCACCCTAACAAGGAGTGTGGTTATTAATTGAGGTCGGTACCTAACCCCCTCAATTAACACCCCAGTTTCTTACAGTAACACTTAATAATTATATTAGGGATCCTACTAGTCCTCACAAAGGCTTAAGACCTTGTGTGGGCTATCACTGGGTCCGAAACATGTAGGCAAGGATGAGATTAGTCTCATTAAGAACACTATCTTTGTTTTATTAATGCATGATGGTAGACAGTGTCAAATGGAAATTCAGAAGCAATAGGCTGGCCACTCCATTCTTGTCCACTGTGAGTTTTCAGTCATCCCAAATAGATATGATGGCTGACTATGCTTCTGCCTGGCCTGATGCAGGAATGTTGGTCTGACATCAAGTTATTTACTTCTGTAAATTTTTAAAGTTGAGTAAATACTGCTCTTTCAAAGATTTTTTTAAGAATGGTCCATTTGATATAAGACTGTAGTTTGCTGGGTCAGGTCAGTCAAGGCTTGCACACCTGCACCATTTGATTAGGTACTCTCCATAACCTTTCTTTGTTTTGGTGAAGAGCCAACGATCCGCTCAAACTGTTACATAGGTTCTTTTCTATTCTAATGCTTTCAAACGCAGCTTCATTTGTTTAAACATGTTACACTTTCTTTCTTTTGCTAAAATGAAATGCTCCTCTACAGTTTTCTAGATGGCTCATACATTTTAATGGAAACTTAGTTGTGTCATAGTTTTATTGTCATTGGCAATTATTAAAGCTTTGCTACTCTAAGAGTGATTATACAAAAGTGAATTATTATTTTGAAGGGAAGTTAGTCCACCACCAGTAACCAAGTCACAAACCTGCTATGTCTGGGAAACGGTTTCTGCAGTTTAAACCTATGCTCAGTCTGTAGTGGCTATGGTAGAGAGCAGGCAGGTTTAAAACATTTAGAAGTATCAAAACTGTTAAAGAGTTCAAAACAGAACATAATAAAAATCCCATTCCAACTCATAAAGATAGAGTACGATTTACTAAGCAAAATGACACCAAAACAAAAGAAATCCAATGAGATACCAAATATATTTTTTCAACAATTAAGAGAAAAAGCATTAAGCTTTATGAGAGAGGAACATCATGAATGAGAAATGCATGGGAAGTCTGTAGAGGAAAAACAAACCTGTGCTTTGATTTAGCGTCAGTTTCTGTCTTGAAAACTGGCAGCTGTGCAACTGAGACAAGGGATGAGGTTAATGAGAAAAGCAAAGTATTTGGACTCTAACAGAAAATGGGCTGCTTTTAGGTTGGGTACATCTGAATTTGGTATCATGGAGGCACTATTCATAGCACTGGTATCCTAGTCCATCAAGTGCAGCCAAGGTGACAATGTGATGACACATGGTTAACTTAAGGAGAACTCATATCATGCCCACAAACCTAAAGTATGTTCCATGTTTTTTCTAACCCAAGAACTGTGAAAATTAATTCTTGTAGCTGGAGTTTGACGGTCGTCTACCCTCGTCTTACCTTATCTTGACATCCTGTTGGAGCCATATTTTGATCTTTTCATTCCCTAGTAGATACAGTTTGCTTATACAATTGATTACAGGGGATTCTCTCCAGGTGGAGTTCATCTACGAATTGCATTGAAATCTGATATTCCTGATGAGAAATTATAAAGATTTATATCCACAAAATAAATTGGTAAAAGTCAAGGCAATAATCTTTTGTTAATTAAATTTATGCTTTATTAGCTAGTATAAATGACGATAGTCACTAGACGTGCCTAACAGCTCACATTAAGATGTCACATTCAGTTAAAACGGTGTATTTGAACTACAGGTTTCGTGCATACCTCCAACTATCCTGGGCTCTTGGGCTACCCAAAGATGTTTGGAATGCCATAAAGAGTGTGCCATTCTGATTA
Source organism: Pleurodeles waltl (assembly GCF_031143425.1). NCBI lineage: Eukaryota > Metazoa > Chordata > Amphibia > Caudata > Salamandridae > Pleurodeles > Pleurodeles waltl. The sequence continues at coordinate 1,314,352,913 of NC_090445.1, read as the reverse complement.
GCCATGGGTGTAAAAACACTATTCTTAAATACGTTCCTGAAACTTAAGCCCTGGCTCATCCTTTCTTTTCGTGCTATTAAAGTATGTATCCAGTTCCCCCATCTACCTCAACTGTTTTACAGTGGAGTGGTCAAGTGATTGAACATCACAATCAGAGTCTGGCATCTCAGAGGATGAGCGCTGAAGTGCCACAATCTCATAACACCTGTAATAAGCTCCGAGTCACACAGATGAAGAAGCAGGTCTGCACAGAAAAATATGCTTTGGACATGGACAGGGACTTCTAAGTGGTCCGAAGAAAGGTTTGTGAATATCGTGAATACGGAATAGGTGATTGGATTTTATTTAGTGTGCTTACCTGAGAAGGATATCGAGAAGAAATGGTGAAGGACAACAGTCCCAAGTTCATGTTACATCTAATGGAAAATAATGTGAAGGCGAACGGAACCAGGCATCATTGAACAGCCTTGTACCATCCTTGTGAAAACAGGATGGTTGGAGAGATTCAGGCGGTCATTCCAACTGCGGCGGGCGGCGGTAGCCGCTCGCCATGCGGTTACCGCCGAATGACCGCACCGCGGTCAAAAGACCGCGGCGGCCATTCTGGCTTTCCCGCTGGGCCGGCGGGCGACCGCCAAAAGGCCGCCCGCCGGCCCAGCGGGAAAGCCCCAGCAACGATGAAGCTGGCTCCGAATGGAGCCGGCGGAGTTGCTGGTTTGCGACGGGTGCAGTGGCACCCGTCGCGATTTTCAGTGTCTGCTTTGCAGACACTGAAAATCATTATGTGGCCCTGTGAGGGGGCCCCTCGACACCCGTTCCCGCCATCCTGTTCCTGGAGGTATTTACCACCAGGACCATGATGGCGGGAAGGGGGTCGGAATCCCCATGGCGGTGCTGCAAGCAGCTCCGCCATGGCGGATTCCTTGGGCCAGGGGTAAACCGGCGGGAAACCGCCGGTTGCCCTTTTCTGACCGCGGCTTTACCGCCGCGGTCAGAATGGCCCTGGAAGCACCGGCAGCCTGTTGGCGGTGCTTCCGCGGTCCCCGGCCCTGGCGATCATGGACCGCCAGGGTCGGAATGACCCCCTCAGTCATGTACTGAGTATACAGTTGATTCTATGAAGTGATCTGCAATGGAAGAGACAAATATGGAAATTGCTGTGGAGTTAGAGGGGTGAGATTTGTAGGGGTGGGAAATTGTTGAGAGGCTGGTGGAAGGCTAATTATTATTTGTTAGTAAGTGGCCTAGGGAATGTTAGAGTGTACTGCATAACCAAAGAACGTTTATATTGTGAGCATAATAAAGTGTCCTTTCCACATCATCATGTGGTACAGTTAAAAGCACTGAAAATAAGACCAGCATGCTGGGGAAAATTTGCAGTCGAGGTGCAGGTTGTCAATTGAAATGTGGAAAAGCAACTTGGCATACTTGATGTTAACTCGACCAATATATTTTGCTGGCTGGATAGGCCTAGCCCCTATTCAGTATAGTGCAGCTATTTTTGTGTGAGTGGTTTCTCTGATCTTACCTCCAAGATACTACCTGTGACTCTGTGCCTCATTCTCTTGCCGTGCCTGTGCCTCACGTGTCTCACACCACTGTGTCTAATTCTCCCATCACCAGTGTAACTTACTCTCCTGTCATGCTCTCACCTGCTATTCTGAAATTCCCAGAGAAATCTCGCACAGTGGGGTGCATGTAGGAGATGACGTCCACCATCACTGGCTCATCTCTGCCGACCCACCGCAACCACGCAACAGGCTGCAGCTGGAAGTGACAGAAAACAGTTGCGGCATCCATTTGATAATCTGAGTGGAAACAGTTGGCGGACCTCGTGACTCAAAACTTCCTCCATTTATTCACAACTCAGCTGCATTCTCCCTACCGACAACACAGCGGGTGAGCAAAGCACAACATGGGTCACATTTATCAGAATTTTTTAAGAAAGTGTAATACAGTTAGGATTGAAATTAATAACCTAGTAGAGGCAGTGGCGGCTGGTGACATTTGAAAGTGGTGGGGCATAATAGTGCGGGCTGAGTGCCCAGTGGTGAGCATGTGTAGTGAGTGAGCCCGACCGTCACAAGGGGGGCTGGGGGTGGGGGGAAGGTTCTCCCCTGGGAAATGTTTGAAAGAAGAGAGGGCAAATGGTACATTTTCAAGCAAATCGGAAAGCAAGAAGGTTAATAAAGCAATTGAGAATGTAGTTATTACATCAATAAAGAGATTCCAAATTATAATGACGTAGGTAGCCGCTTATTCAGTATAACCAGAGACTTTCACTTCACAACCCCCAAACACACCCACTCACTTATAAGCACTATGTATTTATTTACTTTTGCCTTCTCAATATTTTGATAACTGTGCACCTCCTTCGCACACAGTTGCACAGAATCACAATTGCAACTGGAATAAGTGACTATTACTCTGTTTGTTCAGTAGAGAGGCCATGGACCCATTGACAGGTACTGTGAGAAATTTGTAGTGCCTTCAGCCTTTACTTCAGAGCTCTCAATGGTGGCCCATTAAAAATGCCTGAGGGCAACTTAGTTCAAAGTATGCACTGTACATAGAAATAAGCTACACAAAAATACAGAAATACAACATCCTGGAAATACTGAGCACTCTTAAGGAATGCAAGATTAAGTAAAACATGCGAAATATAAACAGGAACAGAGGGCCATATGTATGAACACTTTTTCCCATAGACACCGAATGGGTAAAAACCTTTGCTATATCTGGCCCTAAATCACCGACATGGAATACCTTAACGTTTTATGCATTCATTTGTTCAGAAATTGATCAGTGTTATTTGCCAGTTGTGGATGGATGGATTGGTGGATGTCTGCAGGTCTGTATGGATGGATGGATGGATGACTGGTGATGTGGATGGATGGGTGAGGGGATGGTTGTGTTTGAAGAGGATGAATGGATGAATAAGAAAATATGTTGATGGGTTAATGAATGAATGGGTGGGTTATGGATGGATGGAAGGATAGATGAGGTTGTGGGGTGAATGGAAAGAAGGGGTGGATGGATGAATTGGATAGAAGAACAGATGGTGTTGTGGAAGGATGGATAACCTGGTGAATTGAAATATGGCATGGATTGATGAGTGAACGGATGGTCAAACAAATAGTTTTGGTGGCAAGATGGATGGAATAGATGCTGGAAGAGGTGAATTCATTCATGGATCCCTAATGGAAGGGAAGGAGGGAGTGCCACACAAGGGTAGGATTGAGACTGGGCGGTCGAGCCCTTTGCCCTGCAGGGTACAGAAAAAGTCAGACCCAGGCAAGGGTACGGGGTTGGGTTTTAATGGCCCCGGTGCAGATGGCATGTCTGTGTCCAGCAGTGCAAGGACATGCAAAGGTCACGTGGCCCCTTATCCCAGAGAGAAGCTGGCTCCCCTCTGCAGTTACAAACTGGGGGGAATTTTAATGTCCCCTGAAGCAGATGGCATGTCAGTGTGTGCAGCAGTGCCAGGACATGCAAAGGCCATTCGTGCCCCTTATCCCAGAGAGGAGCTGGCTCCCCTCTGCACTATTAATACTGGGGAAGTTTTAATGTCCCTGGGAGGAGATGTCACGTCAATGTGTCCAAGAGTGCAAGGACGTGTAAATGCCAGGTGTCGTGTCCGTGAGGCCAGAGAGAAGCTGGCTCCCACGGTGTCCAACTGTGAAGGGATGTGCAGTGCAGAGACCACCTGATTCCCTAGTCCACAGAAAGCAGCTGGCTCCCATCTACGCGTATGGGACTGGGGGAGTTGGAACGCTTCGAGGCAGAGATGGCACGTCACTGTGTCCAACAGTTCAAGGAAGTGCACAAGCCACCAGTGCCCCTTGTCCACAGATGACAGCTGGCAGTCTGTGTGTGTGCTGTATGACACAGGAGACTAATGAAAGGACCTGCACAGACCCCTCCTTGGACAGCCATAGACCATCAGCACTACTTTCAGTGCCATAAGCGCCGCCACCAGAAACAGGTCGCCCGGATTACTATGACATAGCTAATGATTTAACTTCCATCTTCCGGATTCTGAAATTTTATACAGGAAGAAAGTTTACGTCCTGAAACGTTCCTTTGCAGGCAGAAACAAGGCTGCTGTTTTACCTAGTTAAAAACACCAAAGGGGGGTTGAAATGAAACCCACAAGTACACCCCAGTGTGAGGGATCGGAAAGAGGTGGGCATTTCAGCACCAGGTGACACCAGACGAGAAATGAGCCAGCCTAGAAGGCAAGAGCGCATCTGTGCTTTAAACATATGCGTCAAGCAGGATGGCCTCTGAGCTTTCAACGGACCAGCTCGGCCTGTTCAGGCCCTGGTAAGAGGCCAAAGAATTGACTGGGTAACCCTGATGACCTCCCAGGCAAACACCGGTCACCAACAACAACAACCCCTTTGACACAGACATACTAACACACACACGCTATCCTAGGCAGCAGCTACACACAGGTATATATGATGTGTGCTGAGACTTGTGACCTTAGGCATGCGTGCACGCAAATACACACAGACACATACTAACCCACACATGCTAACACAAACACACACACACACAGCAACACACGTGGGCATACACAGATTAACACACACGTACGCCATCCTACACAGAAGCCACACACAGAGGTATACGGAATCTGCGGTGAAACTTGTGACCTTAGACAGGCACGCAGGCAAATACACACACATACTAACCTTCAGCTACTACACACACAGTAACACGTGCGCACACACTCTGATACACACAGACTGTCACTCATTTATTTTCCACTCAGAAGAATATAGATGTGTTTGATATAACAATTGGACACAGTACCACTGACTACAGCACACCAAAACCTAGAACACACACTTATTTCCACGTTCTGTCTTCCACCCATAGACGGGGCAATTCACAAACACAAGTTCAGTTTAGGGGCACAAACATCTCAATTTATACGTTTAAAGCCACATACCATGGTACTTGTACTGGGGTAGCAACATTTCCGAGCTGCAAGCAGGCCCTCCAACGCAGTGCTTGAAATGGAAAAATTAAAGTGCAGGTACTCTGTGCCAGAGTACCTGCATGTTTCCGAGAAGTGCCGGTACTCTCCAATTAAAAGTATTACGTTTTTCTGGAGATGTGCCAGTACTCTCCCTCTCAAAATAAAAAAGTGCTGGTACTTAGTACCGGAGAGTACAGGCCCATTTAAAGCACTGCTCCAACGATATGTCAAGGAAAGCGGGGCTGGTGCTTAGCCAAGTCTTCATCTGCTGCCTCCATGTCAGCGCGTGAGCCCCAAACGATGCCACAGCTCCTGCTGATCAAGCAGAGAGTCAGTGCACTCGAATGAACTGTGTCATAAAGAAGCACCATGTTAATATGAAGCCCGCCCTCTGACAACCTTGCTGATTGACACACAGTCTTGGGCAGCACAGGGCGTAAGCCTAATGCGCCCACGCTGTGTTCAATCAGCGAGGCATGCCTTTCATCGCAGAGGGGTGTGGCTTTATGGTCTCGAAGCCCAAAGAGGACCAGGGCTATGAAAATATAAACCCTGTTAAACCTGCGACAAGTGGAACATGCGCACTAAGCACATGTGCCAGTGAAACTTGCCTGACCCTGCCTGGTGAACCTGTACACACGTAATGTATCATGAAAATAATAAAATAAACAAGATCAAAGATAGGAAATATGGCCTGGGCGGAGCCCCTACGCCCTCATGAAAAAAACGCCCCTGAGTAGAGGTCATTTGCAGACCAGGTCTAGTGCCGCACTGAACCAATGTTGTTATGGATTGCATGTTTGTGTTATTTACGTTTGTGATATCCGGCAAGAAAATCTCACAAATTAAACACATTCATTCACGCTACATATTATTCCATCTTCCCAAAGAAATGGAACCACAACATAATGAAGGCCAGTTGATGACACGTGGCTCTACCACTGACACTGACTGTGATCCAATTGGTCAGTTTAAAAGTACTTAATAAATTTAAATTGTAGTGCTTCCAATAAAACCATATCAAAAGTTCAATGTTGCCATAATCAATTCTATTTTATTTTTTTATATTTGTATTCTATTGTGGGTCAAAGAAATATTGGTTTATGGCTAAAAATACTCCTATGCATCATTCTCAAAATCCAATAAAATGTGTTGACTTAAAAAGTATGAAGTAATTAGCTAAAAAGCAAAAATGCGTCGTCTTCACCACTTTAAAGTGTCTCAAATTTTGGTCTAGTTTAACAGCGCTGCTGTAGTCAGTCAATTAAGTAAGAATCACGATGAGAAGGGCTTTGGCTTTGCTTATATGTTAAAAAACAGGAGTACATGTTTTGATAGGGCAGAAGTTATGTGCTTTCACAAAATAGTACTTGCCCTTCACACAGCTATGATCACTTTAATTATATATCCAGCTGCCTGAGCTTTAAATTTCAAGGTCCCATACATGACATTGTAATGCTGTTAAAGTGTCTTAGAAAACTAGAAAATGTATGGTGTTTGTCTTTCTCTGGTAGCAGCATAGACTGGAGGAGGGTAGGCGTGAGGAATGTATTGGATTCCCAGCATCCTTCCCTTCCATCACTAACTTTAGATTTAAAAGTGTAGTTTTGTGTTTGAAAGCCTAAGGCTACACTAATCGACATGGAGTTTGAGGTCTGGCTTGACAGTGCAACTGTTGCGTAAACCTATGTGATCAACAGAAAATAACTTTCAGAGTACTACTGAGAGAGGGTGTAATTAAATGCCTCTTATTGCATGTTCACTCCTACATTTTTGGACTGATGCTGCAGGTTTTTCAACTCAGAGTGCACTGAGGCCTGCTAAGTAGACCTCAGTGTCAGTATTTTAACCCTATAAAAATTAGATGTTGAACCAGACACATCCAATTGAGAAGGCCTGACCTACTTATAAGTCCCTAGTATATGGTACCCAGGGTACCCAAAGCATGTGTGACAGAATGTCCACTCAGGGCTGCAGCTCTGCTTGTGCCACCCTTCGTGTGACAAGGTACCAAATGGCTCCAAGCCTGCCACTGCAGACTGGAAGGACAGTGTGTTCACTGCCAATTAAACTTTGCCAGTTAAACCAATGGCAAAGCCACCCCTTATCCCTTAACTGTATATACATCTCCCCTAAGGAAGGCCTATGGAGTTCTATAGCAGGAAGCTGTATTTTGTTTACTAAGACTTATAATTTGTGATATGTCTTAACAGTGACACTTCCAAATTGTTGCTTTGCTATTGGTCATGTTAGTAGTGCCATTGGCTGACATAGAGCTACCGGATTGCATCCCAACCCAACTAACTTTTGTATGGGACCACATAACTGGGTAATGTAAGGTATCAAGTTACTCGTGGCATTGAATGCGATCTGATGGCCAGGTTGAAATGAATGTCACTATTAAAAGTAGGCAACTTTTAGAAACTTGCCACTCTGTGCTCTGCTCATCCAGTAGCCTCACAAAGGCACACACACACACAGCTTTCTGACCCCCTGTGGAGACATGTGTATGACTTGCAGGCTCAAGAACAAAGGCAATGCCGCAGCAGTGAGGTGTCACCTCCTCTGCTAGGATGGGACCCATGTTGTTAGCCCGGAGGCGTGTTTCAGAGGCGAAGTTGCTTTTGATGGGCTGCTTGGCCAAACACATTTGAGCAGGGTGCCTTTTGTTCTTGTAGACAGCATGGAGACACAAACAGAGAGGGGAAACTCACCCTCAAACTGCTTTTACAATGGGTGTGTAGCCCTCAGGTAGCCACAAGCTCCTGATGACCAAGGAAAGGTCATTCCAACTTGAAAGGGGCAAGAATGTTGCATTCAGGGATAGCCAAATGCCATACATCACAGGAACTTCATAACTAGGAGGGGACCGAATAGCCCACTGGCTAGTGACTGCGCTGTCCTCTCAGGGCACTTTCCTGGGATAAATATGGCACCCCTGTCATCCTGATCCTAAGATCATGCTGGAATTGGAGAGAAAACCAAAGAAGGACTGTCCAGTAGCCCTCTGGCCCGCACAAAGACAGGCTGCACACTCAGAAGGACTGCACCTGTTGAACTTTGGGCCAGCAAAGTTTGGACCGTATCTACAGCGGCTGGCTCAGGGACAATTTGATTCAAGACATCCAACAATAGCAGTGAACTGAAGGATCAGTCGGTTGATCTCCTGGAACCAGCTCCAGGGACACAAGAGTTGAAAGAGCCCAAACCAACAAATTAGTAGCCACCACAGACGTTTTGCCACTACCAGTTGCCAGGCATCAAAGAAGACTAATCCAAGATAGCTAAAACCTGCATCTGTGTCTGCTGGACCCAGGAGTTCTATCCAGGACCGTACTCATCTTACCCAAGGGACACTAGCCCCCACCAAATAATTTTGCTCCAACTGCTGTGTAGACTGACCAGTTGCCCAACATGCTACTGCAACGTAGGCCAGCATGCTACTGCAACGTAGAGGACTTTGAGGGACCCCGACCTCTGTAGCCAAGTTTGTCCCACTTCACCCATGGACTGCAGAACACCCACAAGGGCCCCCCAGTCGATTGCAGCACAACTGGAGCATCCTTTGAGCATCTTTTTGCTTGTATCCCTCAGCATCTATGGCAGTCATCCTGTAAAGTTTGGATCTTGCCTTAAAAATGCTCTGGTGGCCAGGTGTCTGTCCAAAGTATTCCTTGTGGCCATCAAGACCTCTGTCCTGCCTGAGTTGATGGCCCAACTCGGCCCATAGTTGCCAAAGTAATTTTTACAATCTTTTTAAAAGTTTCCAAACTTCTTTCTGACCAATGCTTGCTTGCGGTTGATATAAAAGGTATTTATTGCTTCTAAAATCTGTATCTCCAGAAACCTTTGATGGATTTTGATACTTAAGGTCTCTAAAATTCCTACAAATATACTTTATTTTTATAATTTTTTTTTTATTTTTTTTTGTGTTGTGTTACTTTGTTATTTCATTGTTTGGTGCTCTTAAATGCTTTTCACATTTTTTCTTTGCTAAGCCTTGCTGCTTAAAGCCACAGCTACCCAGAGTTGAGCTTATGGTTGAATAAGTGTACCTGACTAGACCCAAGAGTTTATTTGACAGTGTACTGCATTATAAGGCCAACCAGCCATATCATATAGTTCACCCAAATCCTCACAGAGGACGTTAGGCTCCAGCCATGTGTTGCAGAATTTGATTGGGCTTCTACTAAAATGGCTGCTTTTATGACACTTGTATGGGACTTTAATCTTCACACTGAGGATTAATCTGACACTATGAATGTCAACCTCAAGTGTGAGCTACATATCTTACAACTAACACAAAAGATAACTGGTCGCACTGCTATTACTGCCTATACTTTGGACTTACTATTATCTAACATAGATACTGTGATAATGCACTTGGTCGCCCTGTTACCTGGTCAGACTATTTTCTCATAAAGTTCTCTATAACTCTGACAAATTGCAGGCCAATCGCCAAAGGGCACCATCCATCAAGTTTAGATCCTGGAAGAATTTTAACATTATTAACTTCAGTGACAACTTTGGCCTGCCAGCAGTAGTAGAGATCACCACTGTTACTACTGTGGTCTCCGATTTGTCTTGTGCTGTGTTCGAGGCAACTGACATCTGTGCCTCTCTGAAGAAGGTAAACTCTTTCAGTTGCCTAATCTTGGCTAAATGGTACTTGGTGCAACTAGGAGACTACCAAAGGAACAGCAACCAGTTGGAGCAGTGGTAGTGCTCCACTAAACCTAACGAAGACAAAGACATTTTTAAAAAGGATCCTAAGGATTATCAGACAAGTCAAGCAGGCAAGATAGCAGTATTTTGCTAGGAAAATTGAGAAAATAGTGGTTCCTTCCGGGAATTGTTTAAAATTGTCAAAGAACTGGCCCAGCCAGCCATGATGACTCAGTCGGCCTCAGCCTCTGAATCCCTTTGTGAGGATTTGGCCTTATTGATCAGCGATAAAATCTCTAAAATTTACTTGTATTTTGCACCACAGTCATTTGCTGAGGTGCACTCTTTTAATGTGAATGTTCCACATCCTTCATTCACAGCCAATTGAGACTTTTTGTTTATCAATGACCTAATTCAGGTTTGAAGAATATATGGTGGAAGTGAGCTCGGGCTTGCCTTTATATCCATGTCAACACTTTATTTATTCTTATCGCTCCTTCATTCTTATTCCACATCTAACAAAACTTTAAAGAAATCCCTTAGTGAGGCGGAGTACCCATCAGATTGGAAGCAGGCTTTAGTATTGTCTCTGTTGAAATAATGGTGCAGGCTCATCAAATTTAGCAAACTGTTGCACTGTCTCCCATCTTCCCTGCCCTGCACAGGTTCTCAAAACATTTGTTAATTTCCAACTCACTCACCATTTGGATAGCAACAATTTCTGGATTTTCCCAAACAGGTTTTAGAGATAATCATAGCACAAAATCAACTCTGTTGGCATTGTCAGACAATGCCAGGCTTTATGTAGATGAGGGTAAATCTGCTGCCTTCATCCTCTTGGAGCCGTCTGCTGCTTTAGATACAGTTTCTTATTATCTAAAGCTACAGAGGCTCTATGAGAACAGACTGCACTCTACTACTTTGAAATGGTTTTACACTTTTTCTAGCAACCGGTTTTAGTCTGGTCAGCTACCTCCATTCAAATCTAAGACTGTGGCAGTCAACTGTGGTGTTCCCATAGATTCTTGTCTGAGTCCCACGCTTTTTGAGATCTATTAGACTCCTCTGGCTGTCATTGTCAGAGCTTGGGGTTTGAGATTATCTCATATGCTGATGACACCCAGTTAATCGTTTCCATTGATGAGAGCAGTGATGATAGTAGGGGCAATCTTGGGAAATGTCTTACAGAAGTGGTGGACTGGATGCAGTCTCATTGCCTAAAGGTCAATGGTAAGGAACCAGAGATCCTATTATTCGGGAAGGCCCACAGTGCATGGAATGATTTGTCGTGGCCAACATTGCCGGCACAGAAATCCCAAAAATTCAGTTAAGAACTTAGACTTCTGATTGAAGGTTCTTCTATAAAGGACTATGGGGGTCATTCCAATATTGGCGGGCGGCGGGTGCCGCCTGCCAAGCGGAAACTGCCAATTGGCCGCTCTGCGGTCAAAAGACCGCGGAGGCCATTCTGGCTTTCCCGCTGGGCCGGCGGGCGCCCGCCAAGGGATCGCCCGCCGGCCCAGCAGGAAAGGCCCTGCAACCCAGAAGCCGGCTCCGAATGGAGCCGGCGGTGTTGCAGGGGTGCGACGGGTGCAGTGCTAAGCAGACAGTGAAAATCATGCTGGGGCCCTGTTAGGGGGCCCCTGCACTGCCCATGCCAGTGGCATGGGCAGTGCAGGGGCCCCCAGGGGCCCCACGACACCCATTCCCGCCATCCTGTTCCTGGCGGTAAAAACCGCCAGAAACAGGGTAGCGGGAAGGGGGTCTGAATCTCCATGGCGGTGCTGTTTGCAGAGCCGCCATGGAGATTCAGCCCAGACATGGGAAATCCGGCGGGAAACCGCCGGATCCCCTTTTCTGACCGCGGCTTTACCGCCGTGGTCAGAATGGGCAGGGAAGCACCGCCAGCCTGTTGGCGGTGCTTCCGTGGTCATCCACCCTGGCGGTCGATGACCGCCAGGGTTGGAATGACCCCCTGTGTAACTACTGTGAGCTGTTTTGGTGTTCTGTGTTCACTCAGCAGGATTTTCTACTGGATTTCAACCTACTGGCACAAAACAATCATACACACACTAATTATGAGTCAACTGAATCACAGTAATGCTTCGTATGGAGGGCTGACTATCTCTTTACTAATTTGCAATGCATCCAAAACATGGTGGCGTGACTAATCTGTAACCTTCCCACTAAGGCTTCCATTTTGGCCAGTTTGAACCCTTCACTGGCTGCATGTCTGCAAAAGAGATGTGCATTGGGTGGTCTATTCCAGAGTGCCCATGGCATTAAGTTGTGGAAATTCCTTCTACACGATGTTGAGAGCTCTTAGGTCAGCCAACCAGGCCCCCATTTGAAGCATAAGTATAATGAGGACATGCATGGGAGGATACTCCTTCACTTATTTGGCATCCACCTACTGGAATGCCCTTCCCCTTAAATTTGTCTTACTCCTGGTCTTATAATATTTTGTAAGCTGCTTAAAACATGGCTGTTTACTCTCAAGTAGCTCTTTTGTGTTTGGCCTTTATGGTGATAGGCTAATGCTCTTGAGTCTGGTCCACTGTCTAGAACCAGGGGACAAATGTGCGATCTCTAAATGCTGGAATAAATAAATAAAAATAAATAGTAGGCAAGAGTTTTGGCGTTGGGGTTTTGCACTTTGATTGTTCTTGTTAGGCCCTATTCAGTGGGGTTTTATATTGTTTTGCAAGCTGTATTTTCATATTTGTTTTTTTACAGTCGTGTTCATGATGGTTGCCAGTTTATTTGCCTTTGAATAGGCCAGTATTGGGTATGGTATAAAGCCAACGGTAACAGGTAAATGCTTAATTGGTTTAATGGGAAAAGTCATGTCACATTTCAGAGGTTTGATTTGATGTTTGATCTGTTTATTATGAAATATTATACCAAAGTCAGTAGTCATAACCTACTTATTGTGAAAAGCATGTGTTAAAGACAACAAGCGTTAAAGGATGGATTGGTCTTATATCATTCTAAAGCCTGTAGGCAGGTATCTTGTTAAATGGAATTTCATAGATTATCATAATTAGCAAGGGCTTTGATTTTGATCATTCATCCGAACAAACTATGGGGATAGAAGATATGCAATACAATAATCCTCGCTCTGGAGAGATAATATGTTTTTGCCAACTGTAATTTTCTATACATTTGTACTTTTATGACTGTATTCCGGATGATTGCCTCGTAGAAAGCTAACCCTCAGTACAGTGTGCTTGAGCTGGTTTTGGTGTCGCCCCAATAAAAAAGGCTGTAGGCCTGATTGTTTATTATGAAATGTTATGATAGAGACCATAGGCCTGGCATATCGACTTTAAAAAGAAAGCATATGATAAAGTCAATAGGCTTCTAAGGGTGGATTGTTAATACTATAAATGAAAGCTTGCAGACTTTTTATTACATGGAATGTCACAGATTACTTTAGTAGGAAAGGTTTTAGGTGTTGGTTACTCCCTCACACAAACTGTGTGGCTCTTTCAAATCATGGGTATGGATTATTTGCACTGTGAGAATGATTGTTAAGCCCTGTTAGAAAAGGTAGTATTTCACCTTGCTAAGTGCACGTTTGTATGCATTCGCAATTTTCTAACTGTATGCCTGATGACTGCCTTGAGGGAAAGCTTACGCTCACCACCGTAGGCCTGAGTTGATTATGATGGCAAGCCGATGAAACAGCTAAAGACTTGATTGACGTGCAGGGAGATGTAATGCCAGGTGCAATAGGCCTGGCGTGTCTTCATGAAAGGTTATTGCAACAACAGTATGCCTGCCTTATTTATTGTTAAAGACATGGTAAATCCAAACATCATCTAACAGTGGATTGTTGTCACATTATTTTACAGGTCTACTGAGTCGAGTTATGTATTGTTTTGCCAATTGTAATTTTATTCATATTTGTAATTTTACAATGGTGGTTGCCAGTTTATGCACATTTCAATAGGCCTGTGTTGTATACAGTGTCAAGCCACTGGTAAAGGCTAGAGGCCTTTTCAGTACACTGGGAAAAAGCTATGATGAGTTCCTTAGGTGTGATCTGTTTATAAGGAAAAGTAATAACAAACCAATTAGACCTTACTTACTTATTGTGAAAAGCTTTTGTAAAAAGCAATAGATTTTTAAGGGTGAATTGTTATAACAATGTGCTAAAGCCCATAGGCATGTATTTTGTTACATGAAATCTCGCCGAGGACCTTAGTAACCCACCCGAACAAACAATGGGGGTAGACGGTTTGCACTATTTATCCTTATCAGACTGAATTAGGACTTTATATTGGTTTGACAATTGCATTGTGTTCATATTTATAATTTTATTATGGCATACCTGAAGGTTGCCTTGTGGGAAGGCTTATAACCAACATAGTAGGTCTGAGTTGAAGATGCTGACAAGCCAATGATAACAGCTAGAGGCCTTATTGGTTCAGGAGAAAACTTATTTCCAGTGTCATTTGTCTGATCGGTTTAACATGAAAAAAACACAGTAGGCCTGGAATATTGAGTGTTAAATTCAAAAGTCATTTAAGGGTAGAACGTTATTTTTCTATAATAAAGCCAACAGATAGGTATTTTCATAAATGAAATTTCACAAATTAACTTTGTATGGAACGATTTTGGGGTTGATTGCCACCTTTGACAGCCCTCGGGGAGAACTTTTGCTTTGTAATAATTCTTTCTAGAATCAGTCCTTAGCTGTCTGCCAGAATCTTGCAACACAGAAAATCAATAACTAATGCATACATCCATACATATAAATATATACACACAGGTACATAGACGGCCTTTGGGTCATCTCTGTTTTGCCAGTAGTGTGTTTGAGTGTAATGTATACTCTACATTTTCTGATCACATGTGCACACTCTGCTTCCATCCATGACAGTGTTCTGCGTGGAGTGATGGTTCGGTCCATGTGTCATTGTCTCTTTTGCCTGTGAATAACTACATGTTCTGATCACATGATCCACCTGGAAAAGGGTACATATCAGTATCAGGACCTTGTTGGCTAGTCCTTTAGTTTTAAATTTTCTCCTTTTATACTTTCCCTTCAATTGTGTTGCCTCTACACCTTTTATTTTGACATTTCAGAAGGCAATACTACAGTTCTCAAAGCAGTGCTAATGGGTCACTTCCTTTCTGCTCATTTAATCTGCATTGAGCCTCAACTCACGTGGGCACTTCCTTTAAATCAGGAGATCATTATGGAATGCTGTTGTCCACTGACCATGTTCTGCATGGGGTGCTGGTTCAGTCCATGAGTCTTTGTCTCTTTTGCCTATGAATAACTACATGTTTTGATCACAACATCTACCTGAAAAAGCTACATATCAGTATCAGGACTGGTTGGCCAGTCCTTTAGTTTTCAATTTTTTCCTTTTTTAGTTTCCCTTTCATTTTGTTGCTGCTGCACTTTTTTATTTAATATTCCTTTTGGCAATACTACAGTCCTCAAAGCAGTGCTAATGGGTCACTCCTTTTCTGCTCATTTCATCTGCAGTGAGCCTCAACTCACGTGGTCACTTCCTCTAAACCAGGAGACCATTATGGAATGCTGTTGTCCGCAGTGTGTAATTTTTTACCATTCTAAGATGGCTAACACATTGGTTCTAAATTTGATGACCATGCTGGAACTTTAAAACAATAACCTATTTACAATACCTTTGCAAGACAGATACTCGTTGCTGCTTTTAGTTCCGTTATTGCAAGCATGCCCATCATATTTAGATGGCAGCATTTTTTCTTTATTGAACTTATTAATTTATCCTGCATATTTTGTTGACTTTGTGTGGGTTTAATTGTGGTTGTAGCAGAAGTTGAAAGCAAAAATTAGTCACTGAATGGATGAATAAATGCATGAGTGCAAAGATGAGAAACACAGTACAAATATGGTAACTTACTGAGTGTCTAAATCCATCAGTGACACAAAAGGCACTTCTAATTCATAAGCGAGGCCTATTGGTATTGTCAATGCTTGTTAGAAGGCTGTACTTTTTAGGGTCGAGCCTGCGTTGCATGCGCTCGCGCATGCGTTTCGCAGCGAGACTCTTTTGTATTTAGATAAGGGCTCGGAGCCCTGTCAACTTCACGTCAGTGTTTTTTATTGGTTCGTGGGCTTCCCTAATAAAATCTGCTTGCTTTCATTAGTCGAAGGCACGCATATGTCATGCCTTTTCCGGTGGCTAGCCCTCCTCGAGCGCAGCGACCAAGTACAGAAAACATGCGAGGCTCGCTGTTTTCCATCGGGCTCGTGGACTTTTTTTTCTCTAATTTACGAGCGCGATCTCGCTTGGCAGAAGTCGAGCGCTTTACATACTTGATTTCACTTTTTCGGGTTATGTACATAAATGCACTTTTGCCCGATAGGTGAAAAGTCTGGTTAAGAGTTTACAATGCGATCAGCTCTAACATGAGCAAACGCGAGACCCTTTGCATTTTAAATGCTTGTTATTATAAACTCTGAAATTTGTATTTAAATGTTACATGTGTGTTTCATTTAGTCCAACTACATTTCCAGTAATGTGTCTAACTGCATCATTGTAGGCTACGAGATCACATATTCACCAGTTTTTTCCATTTATAGAGAATTCAGTCATTTAAAACAATTTCGTCTTAATAACACTCGAGGTAGTTTTGCAGAGTGTTTTGTTGGCTAAGTGATAGAAAGTATGGGCATAACAAACTTTAACCCGGCAATTTCGAGCTTTCTGTGTTTAGAACAAAATTATAGTGATCAAAGGGCAATTTATCCCTCTCTGTCCGGACCAGGCGTGTTCAGCTTTACACAAAGGAAAACAAGTGGCATATGTCAAACAACTCTGAACCGGAGATGCTAATTCCTGAGAATATCACAGCAGGCAGTCCGGACACTGTGCTGCTCGAATAATACAGCTAGGGAAGGCCAAGTTAACTGACAGGGGAGCGCTGATTGAGTTATATGCCAAAAAGAAGCAAATTATGTTGCACAAAGCGCACATTCAGTGGCACTGTTACCTTGCTCTTTTGACGTTTACCAAACATAGGCCCTCATTACAACCCTGGCGGTCGGTGTTAAAGCGGCAGTAAGACCGTCAACAGGCCGGCGGTAAAAAAAATGGAATCACGACCATGGCGGAAACCGCCAACATAGACAGCCACTTTAACACTCCGACCGCCACGGCGGTAGAAACAAACACTGCGGCGGTCACCGCCAACAGACAGGTGGAAGACAATGTACTGCCCACACTATTATGAGAGGCTAATCCGCCACCTTTTCCGGGGCGGAACCAACGCAAACAAAAACATGGCGGAAACAGGACTTGGAAGGGAAAACACTCACCTCTCCATACCCCACAAGGAACCAGGACGCCATGGAGCCACAACTCCAAATACTCCCTGCGATGGTATTCCTGCTCTTCTACCAGGAGCACGAAAGACAGCAGCGATGACCACGGTGAGTACTGCACCTACAACATAGGGGAGGGGGTGGGAAAAGAGAGTGACACACACATGCAACACGCAAAACCCCACCCCCACCCTCACCCACAACAACATACACACAAATACATGCTGCAAAATTACATTTACACCCTCCTACTCCCCCTGGAAGATCGCAAGGACAAAAGGAAATGAGTTAAACAAGTGTAATAAATAAAAATCCATTAGTCAAAACTTTAAATACAGTATATACAATTATGTACACCAACTACACAAGTACAGATAGTGCACCATTCATAGTCCGTGGACCACTGAGCCCAAAAAGCATGCGTGAGGCCCACACTCGATACCAGACTTCAAATGGCGAGAACACTGCATGGGCATCAGATCGAATGAAACAGGCACCTCAGGGGGAAGGGAAGCGGTCACCTCAGCCGGATTAGTGCACGACGCCAGCTCCACGAGGGGGCTCCATGCCCACTGCTGTATCCTGGGGAGTGCAAAGCCACAGTCTCCCAAGTCTTTACAGTGGGTGGTTTGCTCACTGCTGTATCCTGAGGAGTGCAAAGCCACAGTCTTACAAGTCTTTACAGTGGGTGGTTTGCCCACTGTTGTATCCTGGGGAGTGCAAAGCCACAGTCTCACAAGTCTTTACAGTGGGTGGTTTGCCCACTGCTCTATCCTGGGGAGTGCACAGCCAAAGTCTCACAAGTCTTTGCAGTGGGTGGTTTGCCCACTGCTTTATCCTGGGGAGTTCCAAGCCACAGTCTCTCAAGTGGATGCCTTCCTCCACTGGTTCTAGAGGGGGCTTTGTGCCCAGAGTGCTTCCTCCTGCCAAGGACTGAGGTAGTGGATGCCTTTCTCCACTGGTTCTGGAGGGGGCTTTGTGCCCAGAGTGCTTCATCCTGCCAAGGACTGAGGTAGTGGATGCCTTTCTCCACTGGTTATGGAGGGGGCTTTGTGCCCAGAGTACTTAATCCCGCCAAAGACTGAGGTAGTGGATGTGATACTCCACTGGTTCTGGAGGGGGCTTTGTGCCCAGAGTGCTTCATCCTGCCAAGCACTGAGGTAGTGGATGCCTTTCTCCACTGGTTCTGGAGGGGGCTTTGTGCCCAGAGTGCTTCATCCTGCCAAGGACTGAGGTAGTGGACGTGATACTACACTGACGGTGGTGCAACATGCAAGCTGCCCAGACTCCTGGAACTGACCATCAGCCTCGTACGACTGACCACTGGGGATGGCAGCCATGTCTGCGTTGGTGCCACTGGCTCTGGATGTCGCGGGCTGCTGGCGGTGCTGGCGGCAGTGTCTGTGGCATTGGTGCATGGCAGCGGTGTCCGTGGCATCGGTGCTGGCGGCGGTGTCCGTGGCATCGGTGCTGGCGGCGGTCTTTCTGGCGGCAGTGCTGGTGCCGGTCTTTGTGGTGGCGGTGCTGGTGGCGGGCTCAGTGACTGCGGTGCTGGTGGCGGGCTTAGTGACTGCGGTGCTGGTGGCGGGCTCAGTGACTGTGGTGCTGGTGGCGGGCTCAGTGACTGCGGTGTTGGTGGCGGGCTCAGTGAATGCAGTGCTGGTAGCGGGCTCAGTGACTGCGGTGCTGGTGGCGGTGCAGGTGGCGGTGCAGGTGGCGGTGCTGGTGGTGGTGGTAGTCTTGTCCACCGTGCAGGTTGGCGTCGACGTGGACCAGCCATGATTTTCTGGCCCTTCCCCACCTTGGATGGTGGCGCAGCTGTCTTTCCAGTATCCACTTTTGTTGTGCCTGAGCCATTGTTGGCAGGTGTTTTCGCCTTCTCCCTCCGGGATGTGGGCAACTTATTGACTTTTGGAGGTGGCTGAATGTCCTTGCACTCGCTCCGTGGAACACTGGCAGCCCTGATGCTTGGCGCACTCCAAAAGCCTGCAGTTGCTGGCACCACTGTGCCCGGTTATGTGGTGGCTGAGGTGCTGGGTTGGGACCTGGAAAGGCGGGCCCTAGGGGACGGACGGGGGAAGTGTAGGGAAGAGGTCAATAGTAGACAGGAAAAGCTTTTTAGACACACTGGGACAGGTAGATGGAGTGGGTTTGCGAGTGGAGGAAGAGGTAGTGGTTGTAGGAGGTGTACGTTTGCTGACTTTGGGTGAAGGTGCTTGGGCTGGAGGCTGTTGTGAGGTGGATGGCTGTTGGGTGGGTGTGTGGCTGCGTTTGTGTACTTTGAGAGGAGGGCTCACAGACACACTGGGAGAGGACACAGGGAATGTGTGAATGGTAGTGGGGGTGGTGAGTGCAAGTGAGCCGTGTGTGGTGATGGGCGTGATGGTGATGGAGGTAGTGGCCGAAGATGTAGTGCATACAGGTGTGAGTGGAGACGAGACAGGGAGGGAGGAGGGAGACGTGGAGGAGGGGGACACAGTGGAGGCAGTGGATGTTGGTATGTCTACATAGGTATGATGCTTGTGTGAGTGCCTGTGGGATGTTTGGTGCTTATGTTGAGGTGTGTCCATGCTGGTCTGATGGTGTGCCTAGGATAGGCTTAGGTACAGGGGATTGGGTCTGGTTGGAGGAGGTTGGAGGGGGAGGCTGGACACAGGGACAATGGCTGCCATCAGTGCGGAGGCCAGAGCCTGAAATGCTCTGTTGGGCTGCCTGGCCAGAATGAATGCCCTCCAGGTATGCATTTCTTTCTTACAAATGCCTCTCTACACCCTGGATGGCATTCAGAATGGTAGACTGCCCAACAGTGAGGGATCTCAGGAGGTCAATAGCCTCCTCACTGAGGGCAGCAGGGCTGACTGGGGCAGGGCCTGAGGTGCCTCGGGCGAAGGAGATGCCCACCCTCCTGGGTGAGCGGCCACGGGACACACACTGAGGGGCTGCTGGGAGGGTGGTGCTGGTAGGGGGGGTTGAGGCTGGACCTGTTGATGCGGGGGCACAGAGGGACCCGCCACCGCAAGGGAGCTCCCATCAGAGGAAGAGTCGGTGTCGCTGATGTCACCTTCGGTCCCCGCCGTGGAGCTCCCCTCGCTCTCCGTCCCACTGGTGGCTTCAGACTCCGGTGTCTCGCCCTCCAGGGCCATGTGGGATGCAGCTCCCTCCTGCTCCATTACCACTGCTCCTCCACCTGATGATGCTAATGCACACAAGAACAGGGAGACCACAAAAAAGGTGGGGGAAAGACAGAAGAAAGACATGTTCAGTGCATGCAATACCACTACCGTTGGCGGACACTACAGACACAGCAGCCTTCTGCACTACGCCATGCACTTAGAGTTCCCTAATTGATCACAGGGACATGGGGTACAAGGCCTATGCCCGACTGATGCACACATGGAAGTCACAGGAGCCTGACTAGGTGTAGTTGGCTCTTACCACTGGTAGTGTTGGGGTGCCACATAGCCTGCCTCACGAAGGGAGCTTGCCTACAAAACTCACCCTGGCCTAGGGGAACCCACTGCCCACCTCCGCACCCAGACACCTCTTAATGTGCGCAGAGTCATATGGATGTGACTGTACTCACCCCCTTGTGGCTGCTGTGATGCCCTCAAGCGCGCATCCAACTCCAGATAGGCCACCGACAGGATCCGGTACATCAGGGGGGTCATGGTGCGATGGGCACCCCTCCCACATTGGGAGGCCATCCCCAGCTGTTCCTCCGCCGTCTTCTTGCTCCAGCGGCAAATGTCCTCCCATCTTTTATGGCAGTGGGTGCTCCGTGTGTGGTGGACCCCCAGGGTCCAGACGTCCTTGGCGATTGCACGCCAAATATCCTTCTTCTGGTGGGCGGTGACCTACAGGAATAGTACAGGGGGAAAAGGAAAATCTTTAACCGTCCGAACCGTCAGTCATTGACCCACTTTCCCACCCTTGCCCTGAGGCACATATACTCACCGTCCGCTCATGCAGGCCTCACCCCCCCTGTATCTTCCATCCAGACCACTCCAAACAGGCATTGCCAATACAGCATGCTCACAGTTTACTCACCTGTTTGTCTGGAGGACCGTAGAGTAGTGTGAACTGGGGGATGACCCCATCCACTAACTTCTCCAACTCCTCCGAAGTGAAGGCAGGGTCCCTTTCCCCAGACACATGAGCCATTGTCGCTTCCAGACTGAGGTCACAGCAGCACTTGCAGTGTAGGTCCTCTTCTGTCGAAGGTCAGGTATCAAATGAGTGAACAGACAGAAAATGGCGGTCACGTCCGCGGCAGTGCGTACCGTCACCGCCGGCGTACATCGTCATTGGCTCCTGGGACCTATAGGGTCCAATGTTGACCAATGCAGGATTGCGCCGCGGTCTTCGACCGCCTACCGCGACGGTGTACAACGCCAGCGCAGTTACCTCATATCCCCTTGTCCCACCTTACAGGTCAGGCAGCCGCCATTTCAGGCGGCCACATGGCATTAATTTTAAATGTGTCACACCTATCTAGGCCTTGCATACACACAGTGACACGCACATTGCGGATTGACAAATGTGTGCAATAAACATTCTTTTAATACCTCAGTGTTGGCTGACTCCCTGCTCACTGTTCTCGTCCATAGGGCACGTCCGCTGGGGCAGGTGAGGAGATGGCGGCATCCTCCGGTGTACAGACCGCTGGTGGACCTGTCGACAATGGAAGAGAGACACGTAATAGTCACCTACAGATTTGATCGTGCAACAATCCATGAACTGTGTGTCCAGTTGGAGCCAGACCTGATGTCAGCTATCCGCCATCCCACAGGAATCCCCCCTCTAGGGCAGGTCCTGTCAATATTCCATTTCCTGGCAAGTGGCTCTTTGCAAACTACAGTGGCCATTGCATCAGGTATGTCCCAGCCTATGTTTTCAAACGTGTTGTTCAGAGTATTGTCTGCCCTGCTGAAACACATGTGCAGCTACATTGTGTTCCCTCAGGTGGAGGATTTGCCCACAGTGAAAGGTGACTTATATACCCTGGGACATATACCCAACATCATAGGTGCCATCGATGGGACACATGTGGCCTTGGTACCCCCCGCAGGAGTGGACAGATGTACAGAAACGGAAGAGCTACCATTCAATGAATGTGCAGATGGTGTGTTTGGCCGACCATGTGAATGCCAAGTTTCCAGGCTCAGTGCATGACGCTTACATTTTGAGGAATAGCAGCATCCCTTACGTGATGGGGCAACTCCAGAGGCACCGTGTGTGGCTTTTAGGTGAGGACAAGGACCCTATACCCTGTAAATAGTTGTCTGGGTCTGGGGTTGTCCCTAAGGGTTAATATGTGTCTAACAGTTGTCCCTCGATTTTTTCAGGTGACTGGTTACCCCAACCTGTCATGGCTACTGACCCCAGTGAGAAATCCCAGGACAAGGGCAGAGGACCACTACAATGAGGCACATGGGTGAACTAGGAGAGTGATAGAAAGGACCTTCGGCCTCCTGAAGTCCAGGTTCCGGTGCCTCCATATGACAGGTGGTTCTCTCTACTACTCACCAAAGAAGGTGTGCCAGATCATCGTGGCCTGCTGTATGCTGCACAACCTGGGTTTGCAACGACAGGTGCCTTTTCTGCAGGAGGATGGTCCAGAAGGAGGTCTTGTGGCAGCTGTGGAGCCTGTGGACATTGAAGAAGAGGAGGCAGAAGAAGAGGATATCGACAACAGAAACAACGTTATCCAGCAATACTTCCAGTGAGACACAGGTAAGAAGATGTCACTGGCTCATACATCTCATACAATTGTTGGACCTATCATAAGTCTGTCACTTTCACCCAGTGTATGGACCCT
The DNA here is from genome assembly GCF_031143425.1 of Pleurodeles waltl. Taxonomy (NCBI): domain Eukaryota; kingdom Metazoa; phylum Chordata; class Amphibia; order Caudata; family Salamandridae; genus Pleurodeles; species Pleurodeles waltl. The sequence continues at coordinate 1,314,330,113 of NC_090445.1, read as the reverse complement.
GACTTGTCACTTTGCCTTTCCATTTCACAGATGAGGATCTCCCTGTGTGATCTCTGCTATATTACCTCATGGACTAGAGCTGTGTGACATAGGTATATTGACAATACAATCAACATTGCTATTTTCCTTAGTTATTGCAAATACACATTTGTGAAAGCACAGACTGACTCCAGATTGTTTTGTGATTCAAGGGTGTTTATTACAGTGCAAATTAGTGGAGGGGGTTGTAAAATGGGCAGGGGTGATGGTGGAGGATTGTCTGTGGCAGAGTCCAGTCTATTTGTTTCACAGGTGCATTGTCCAAAGTGGCATAGGAAGTGGAGCTAGGGCAGTTGATGGATGGACAGGGTGACGAAGTGGGACAGAAGGATGACATTCAGGTTGGTCTCATTTCCTGGCCGGGGTCTTGGCATTGTTCTCTGTCTTTGTCCTGGATCTCATGGACTGTCTGCGGGGTGGTTCTCCCTCTGCAGGGGGTGGGGTGCTGGTGTCATGGTCCTTTGGCGGTGCCTCCTGTCCACTAGCGCCGGCGGAGGTGGTGGGCTGTTCATCATCCAGGCTAGTGTCAGGTGGCCCTTGTTGTGCCACAGTGCCCCTCCTGGTGTCCACAAGCTCCTTCAGCACCCCTACAATGGTGACCAGGGTGGTGTTGATGGACTTAAGTTCCTCCCCGATCCCCAGATACTGTTCCTCCTGCAGCCGCTGGGTCTCCTGAAACTTGGCCAGTACCATTGCCATTTCAACCCCAATTCAGCAATGCGGTAGTGGCGAACAAAAGTGGATGGAGACGCCCAAGTAGCTGCCCTACAAATCTCCACCACCGAAGTGCCCTACAACTTAGCCACGGTAGAGGCTATACCCCGAGTGGAACGACCATGAATTTCAGAAGGAGGCACGACCCCTTTCAAATCATAGGCAAACAGCGCCATCACTGTATCCAGAGATCCAGGGAAGCAGAAGAAGGCTTCACCCCTTTCTGTGCAGGACCAAAATGTATAAACAAAGAATCCCCTTTTCGAAACGCAGCAACCACCTTCAAATAACACAACAAGGCCAGCCGCACATCCAAAGCATGTAAACTGACCTCCTCCTCAGAGGAAGGGTCTGGAAAAAAGGCAGGGAGAATCACCTCCTGTCGGCCATAAAAAGCTGAATTTACCTTAGGCATAAGAGAGGGAACCGCAACCAGCACATCCCGATCAGAAAACTTTTTCCCCCAATTGATTAAGAAACCGTGACCCTGGAGGCCCCCCAAGACCCGTTTCACATGAAGCCTCATGAGATCGGCGTCTGGAGCCTGTATCAACAGATCGTCCAGGTAAAGATGCATAAACACCCCTTCCGCATGCAGAAGAGCCACTAGAGAAGCCAGTACTTTTGTGAACACCCTGGGAGAGGACTTCAGGCCAAAGGGAAGAACACAGAACTGAAAATAGTCTGGGCTGATCGCAAAGCGCAGAAACATCTGAGAGGAAACTGCGACAGGCACGTGGAGGTAAGCATCCTGAAGATCCAGAGACCCCAAAGAATCCCCTGGAGTAATCTGAGGAAGAATATCCTGAGTGGTCAACATCCGGAAGAGCACAGTCTTGATCCAAGAATTCACCCATTTGAGATTCAAGACAGGTCGAAAACCCCCAGTTAGTTTTGGAACAAGGAACAGAACAGAATAAGCCCCCTTTCCCCATTCCTCCACCGGCACCCTGCAAATGGCTCCTTTGAATAGCAAATCTCGGACTCCCTCCTTCCAAAGCCCCCCATCTGCCTTCCTCCACAGGCAAAGGAGTCGGACGAACCCCAGTGTCGGGAGGAACAAGATCGAACTCTATGGAGTATCCATTCTCCACAATGTTCAGGACCCAATTATCAGAGACATCCCTTCACCATACGGACAGGAATGCTGCAGTCTTCCTCCCACTGGCCGCTCTCCATAACCTTGATTGTAAGGAGCCCTTCTTGGGAGCACCCTTCGCCGAGGGAACCGACCTCTTTGGAGAAAACCTAGGCTGAAACCTACGGTTCCTGGAAGAAGAGGACTGAAGAACAAACTTTGGAGAGGACCTAGAATGTGACTTCCACCCCTTGCCTAATGCGGAACTTCCCTTATAAGGCAATGCATGCTTGTGGTTTTTAAAGGCTTTAGAAATCATGACAGGCAATTGATCACCAAACAGAGCCTGGTCCTCGAAAGGAAGTCTCAGGAGAGCTGAATTCTCCACAGGATTCAGCCTTCCATTGCCGCAACCATAGAGATCTGCGGGCCCCAATCACTACCCCAGAAGCCATAGCCAAGGAGCGGATAGTATCAGAAGAAATATCTGCGAATAAATGGGCCTGTGGTCCATAACTGACAGTAATTCAGAACATTCCGACCCATCCTGAACAGCCACAGCAAGTCTGTCAAAGTCCTGAACCAAGGACTACGCAGAATAAGCAGAAAAAATACCTGCCCGAAGAGTCAAATTCCCTCCAGCAAAACCCCTCTTCATACCAGAGTCAACCTTCCAGTCAGTGGCATCAGAAAGAGTACACTCTTCATGAATGACAGCGGTTTTACCAATCAAAGTAGCCAGCATGGTATCCAAACGCACAGAAGGAGGCAGAGCATCCTCCCCTTCCAGAAAATACAATTTCTGGAGAAAACGCGGAACCTGGGCTTTGTCAACCTCCTTCCACTCCTGAAAAATGTCCTTTACTGGCCCCTGGAAAGACAGAGCAAACCGCGAAGGGTTAATAAATTGAGGAAATAAGGTAGAATCCACCCCCGCAGGCTGAAAAGCAGGAAAACCCAGATTGTCACGTACATGAGCCAAAATGCTCCACATCTCTTCACGAGACACATATTTGCCAACAGAAGAGGTAGAAGGACCATCCTCCTCCGATGAAGATAAGCCAGCAGCCTCCATGGAGTTAGGAGCAGCAGAGGAATGCCTCGACCGGACAGCCCCAGCCTGGAGATGTCTTGAAACCGCCACCTCAATCATATCTTGAACCTCCTCTCTACACATAAGAGGAGCAGTCCCGGAAACATCACTCCTAACCACTCTAGCAACTCTAGGAACAGGATCCCCCCTCCTCAGATGAGGAAGAGGAAGAAATAACACGCCTTCGTTTAGCACCCTTTTGCCCCGACATGTTGGAACACAAGAAATGCCCAAAACTACCCTCTGCGAGTAAAAAGGGCAAAAACGCCACCTCTGAACACCAATCAGAAAGGAATCAAAAATAGGCCCCCAATCAGGAAAAACCACAAAAAATATAAAAAACACGGGCCCAAAAGCCCGCCTTACCGCACAGAAAGGGAGAAACCATGCCGCTGGGCACCCATCCTGCTCCGCACTGCTGCGATCCGGAAGCACAGCCACAACAGAGCTGGCTGATCACGTCATATGACGCTGCAGCAACACCGACCGAGGCAGCCACGCACACCTCTCATCGACATCACCCAGCCAGGAAAATCAGCACCAGAGGCTCCGCGACCGGCACCGAGGAAAAGGACGACGCTCCCTACCCCCCCACAGCCACACCATGAGGAGAGAAAGGTAAGTCCAAAGGTTTGTAGACAAAAAGAAACAGGAGTGGGTGGGGCGTGGGTGGGGTGGGGGCCCCTCGGCCCCTCCCCTCTCTTTAAAAGAAGAGGGGAGGGGTCTAGGTGAGGCAAAGGGGCCTCATTGGTCAATAAGGAAGGCGAAGGAGGGACGGGAGGTAATGAAAGGTTTTCCATTCACTGCCAGAGAAGCTCATTCTTTATCTGCATATATAATTTGATGCTTTATGATTAATTAACATACAATACACATGATTTCCGAAAGCCATGAGTATTCAAGAAATATTAAACCAGTCATGATTTTCCCATTTGACTCCACAAAGCACTTTTGTGCTTGCTTTCTAACACAACTAGTCTTCAAGTAAAGCAATTTAATATAATTCACAGAAATAATCTTAATGCCTATGTAAATACAAAAATATAGTCCACATAAACGGCCCTCCAGCATAAACATCTGTGACTTTTTAAACTAGTTCTCATTGCTTCTTTAATGGGTAATTTCACTCTAGCCCTCCTTCCCCCCCCGTCTTGAGTCTAGATTGGACCTGAATGCTTCTGCTGTGTGTCAGTGTCTTTGGATGCCATGCCGTGACAACATAGAACGCTTACGTTGTCAACAAATATCGAAGTACAAAACACAGCAGCCGATTCTACAGTGCTTTAATATCTCTGCCTGAATTTTCTCTGTAAACCCACTGGGATTGTCTAGTATTTTGTTAATAAAAATAAGTGAGGAGTCAGTTCAACGAGGATCGTCAGTCTATTGTCATTGCTATCGAGGGTTGGATGAAGCAAACTACTCTTACCGTGTGTTTTCTATAGGCTGTGCTTTTTAAACATGCTTGGTTACAGCTGTCACTCTGTCCCCTGGATTTGCTAATCAAAAATAAGGGTGATTAATTTCTCATTGGCATGGAAAATATGAATGCTATGTAAATAAATAACATTTTATTACGGTGTAAGTGGCCCCATGTGGCCTCAGATGGTCACAAAGGACTTCCGCTGCATTCCCAGACCTGATATTATGCCTCTGTTTTCAGAACTGAACTTCTGGATCCTTCTGCTTTGGCAGGACTGTGAGGAGGTGTGGAGACTGGGTTCAAACCATTAGTCTAGGGATGCGAAGCGTGTGATTTAGCACAGTTCCTTATTGTGTGATCAGAATCTCAGACTCTTCACTGTTTACCTTCTGTGTCGATTATGATACTAATTGAGCACCTTGGCTTAGTAAACAGCTAGTGCTAAAAAAATGACAGCTTGGAAAGAAAGTAGGACTGCATAGCTGTCCCATGTTGGCTTGTGGGCTACTTTGGCCGCAGAGATCATCAGGGACATTCCTGAGATAGTAAGGTTGATCTAGAAGAATGGAAGGTCCAGTACCCTGTGAAAGGATTCCAGGCATGATACATCGTTCTGTGTATCAGTGAGGCTGCTGAAGAACACGAGGACAATAAGAAATCCGCTGCAATGGTGGCGCTTGGGATGCACTCTGCCCACTCAACATCTGGAGCAAAGGGCTGCCAAATTCCCCACTACCTGTTGTGTCACCACACACCACGTTCCTTTCGTTAACATTAAAAAATATATTTTAGATACAATGCAGCCTTTTCCCGTTGAAGAACTGTGCTCATTTCATTGTGGACATCATTTTCTACTTCATATCCTGTGTACATACTGCCTGAGGAAACAGAGTGAACAAGCTGATCAGAGAAAAGGTGCAATCAACAATATAAGATATAGATTTAGAGACAAGAGGAGCAATTGAAAGTGAAACATAGATGTCAAACGCTCCACAGTAGGATTGGTAGGGGATGCAAACAAATATACAGATGTCTGGAAGAGAACATCACATTTCATGGCTTAAAGACTTATTAAGAAATATGTTAAACTTTAGTAGAGAGAGGGATGAGTGCCGAAGAGGTGAGGAGAGTCAGTAATTAAAAACAAGCATTTGAAATGCAATGGGTCTCGCATTTGCTCGAGTAGAGCTATTAGCGTTGTAAACTCCTAACCAGACTTTTCTTGCCATGTAAACTGAAAATGAAAAGTATATACAGTTTCACATAAGCAAGCCGACAGCCACCATGAGTGTGAAGGAGACAAAAGAAAAAGTAGTCCAGAAGCCATGCAGAAAACACAGAGCCTTGTATGTTTTCACTAGTTTACCAGTGCACTTGAGGAGGGCTAAACACTAGAAAAGGCATGCCATATGCATGATTTTCACAAATGAAATCAAGTGAATTTTAAAAGACAAGCCCACGAACCAACCAAACTGATGGGTGTGACATGGGTGTGGTTAAAAGCCCACAGAGATATTACAACAGGTGCCAAAGCACTTGTGCGCTCAACCCTAAACATAACCATCTATTGATTCATGTGTTGGGAAGAGCTGGAGCATGATAATCAAACAGGACTCTGGAGAATTAAGGCAGCTTTAGAACACATTTTAAAGTGCCTTTGCTGTTTACTGTTTAAACTACATACAGATCAAATGAAAAATACCGCCTTTAGGTATTTTTTTTCATTTTCATATCGGCGACCCTAGCCGGAACAGATGTTGTGGCCACTTAATTTCAACTTGCCCTACAGGCCAAAATGCAGTTCTTATACTTATGACCAATTTTACTGACTATAAGGTTTAAAATGCTTAACTACCAAACTTTGCTCAAAAAATGGTTCGAATGAGAGGAACCAAATGGCGTTTCACAGAAGGGCACGATCCAGGGATGTGAGACGGTTCTTTTGGGGTGTTGGGCGTAATTGTGATCCCAATCCGACCTTGGCTATTACTAGGGCACTAATTTAGGAGTTTACTTAGTATGGGTGTGAGAAGTAAATGTCACCTTCTCGAGCGCAGGTAACATGTTTTCTGAATTCGCACAAGGTGAATGAAGCCAGCCACCTTGACAACTTCGCTCGCTCCATCATTTAAGTTTTAGGCCTTGATCACAAGTGTCCTGGTAATTCCGATGGGCCTGGGAATTAAAGTAGTTGTCCTACATATGAAGAGAGACAAAATCTAAGTGTGAAAAAACAGGAAAAACATGCTGGAGTCGGTGTAGAAACACAAGTTACGCCTAGGAATACTGTAATTTCCGTTCATTTCCTGCCACAGAATCACAAGTCATTCCCCTCTAAGGGGAGTGCTGGGGAGAGAATGTGGTGTCACCGCTAGAGCTCCTACTTTTAGAATTGGGGGCCGGTTCGAATCTGGGCGTCTACTCAACAACCTGTGACTCTGGGCAGCTGGGCAAATCACTTAATCCCCGACCAATTTAAAAAGTGTGACCTTGTGCAGTGTAACTGGACTAATGCTCATGTGAGAATACCTTTGGTCCAGCTCGCGCTTTGTAAAACTGCGTAAATGTAAATGAAGGAAATCATTCCTGGGCAGTTGTAATGAAAGCCTCAAAGCTAAACAGGTGAAAAAAAATCTAAACTGCCCCAATCTCATGCGTGTAGTGCTCCGGAAAATGTGCTCAGAGACAGGCCGTCACGTTCTCTCTCATTCGACTGTGCATCGAGAAAGAAAATTAGATTGCGAAACACTTTTTATATGACGAGCAATGTTTGTCTGTGTTGAATTTCCGCAAGACACGTTTTAATTCTCTTGTGCTGTCACTACCGCGCCTCGAAGCCGTCCTTTGCTGCACACGAGGAGCGCAGCCATCTTGGATCCTTGACCAGGGGCACATTTAGGATTCAATGAGGCTCCACGGACGCCCCAAGAAGTGCAGGGTACTACAGTACCAAGCACCGAAGTCAACGATTGCGTGTAGGCATTAAATGGGGCGATGCTTAAAACAGCGCCTTAATTTCTCGTGTGATACTGATAATAGTGTGTTCCTTGCTGCTGGTGTGAAAATGTTCCCTCCCAGTGCCTCCTCAGCACAGAGCAATAAGAGATGCTAAAACAGAACTCTCATTAACCAAGTTAGAGTAATATTTGCAACACATTACTTAATTAAAATTAACTGGTGGCCCAGAGTTAAGGCTTGGGGCTATCATCTGTGGTGATCCGCCAGTCACAAGTTCGGTTCGCATCATGGCCCACTCAAACTTTCCTCAACCAATAAGTAGCACTGATTAAAGTGGGGAATAATTCGATCTGTTTCTCGGAGCGCTTAAAAATTGCCACACTGCAGTGGAAAGCACTACATATGTTATTTTTAATTTGTTGTCAAAAATCGGAAATAATTACAGTGGAAAACTAGTACTTTGGGAAGGATGCCTCACTGTTTCCTTAACTGCAAAGTAGTTTAGACATAGATTCTTTTCAGGTGTTTTGAAAACCAGCTGTTATTCTGGGTGTGAACCCTTTTTATGAAGATGCTTTTAATTATTTACACGTTTTGATAAATATCAAATTTAAGCAGAAAATGTGCTTACAAATTACAACTATTGGCGTCATTTGTGTTTTTAAAAAATAGCTATTTATTTCACAAAGTCTACTCTAATATATTTTTAACTCAAAAGTTGCTTAAATTAATATGTTTTTATTGTTTCCAAACGTTTTTGGGACATTCAGAAAACCAAACGACTTTCATTACGAAATGTTTTGAATAAAAAAATAAAAATGTTACCAAGTCCGCTGAGGTTTTGCTGCTAAGCGAAATGAAACGGAAGTGCAGTTTAAACTTTTGCCCTTTTTGTCTGTCTGCTTGTCTTCGATGTGTAGATTTATTTTTCTTGGCTCTCTCCATTTTTTTTCTTCATGCCATATCTTCAAGTAACACTTATGTGGGCAAAATCTTTTGCAAAAACACGTTTGTGGGAAATTTTCAAACCAGGCAACAGTTGTGTGAAAGTTAAAACTTCGCAGCTTCAGGATGGTGTAAACTTTACCAGCTTTGCTAAACGTGGCCAGCTAAACGAAAAAAAATACAGCGTGATCGCGCTGAAACTGAAAATGGAAAAACCGAGAGCGATCCCAATACTTGAACCTCAGCGCGAACGCGATGCATGGAAAATAACAAAATAAAATAGTCTGGAAACCATGCTGAAAACATCAAGCCTCGAATGGTTTCAGTAGTTTACCAATGCTGTGCAGGTCGGCTAAACACCAGAAAAGGCATGACGTAGGCATGCCTTTCACAAATGAAAGCAAGAGGATTTTAAAGGCAAACCCACGAACCAATGAAAGTGACTGACAGTGACATGGGCGTGGTTATAAGTCCAAAGAGAGATTACAGCATGGGACAGAGCACTTTGCTCTCGCCCATAAAAAGGAGCTAAGAAAAGTGGAAAATAATTGTAGAAATAACAAAAATGAGAAACGGGTGGGGTAGGGCTGGTGTTTGCCATCTGAGCTGCTGCCACCTTCTGCTCCTGGTCCGCTGTCTTTTCCTACGTCCTGACATCGGTTCACCCACCTTCACATGATGGATACCATCTTGGCCTTCAGTATTGGACATGTCTGACAAGATATCCTTCTCTGTGAACATGCCATACGTTTTAGTTGAGCATTTCAGCCTTTTGGGCCACAGTTGATAGTGACAAAAAAGACTTTCCCTGTTCCCCCACAAGACAAAAAATATTGCTTGAATATGATATTTTACTATATACAGAATATATTTGTACATAATCATATGTTTAAAACAAATCTACATTTTTAGTAAGGTTAAGGAGAGAGTTAGGCAAAAATTCTGTTATCCAAAGCACACCATAAACTACAGTCCTTATGTAATTTGTCTTGTTTTTGCTCCCGGTTCCAGGCCTAAAACTTCAGCTTCCTAACAATTGCATGTGTGCTGCCTTAAGTCGGATCATTACTAATTTACATTTTGATGTCTTACTGAGAACAGAAAATAAATTTCAATATCATCCATTTCTGTCATTCGTGTTTTTAGTATTCATATTTACTGTGCTGACAGCTGTTGCTTTTTGAAGTGTTGTGTTCCAAGAGTTATTTGTATCCAAGCCTTCCTTCCATTCATTAATGTTATGTTTTCACTCATTCCAAATAAGTTCATCCAACTTATCCAACCTTGGTAATGACACTGTATGCGTAGATGACATTTGTGATTACACACACTAGTTAATAATTTTGTGTTTAACTTATTTTGGTCTCTCAGTGGGTTTTCACACAGTTGACCATTAGCTGCTTTTGTCTAGTCAGTTTTGATCTGGGTACAAGCTTATGTTCTAGGGTGGCTCTGCTCCCAATATGTATCGTTAGAATCAGCCACCCAGCATGTCTCCCGGGTAAATTCAGCAGCACCAACTCTGCTTGTATTGTTTACTGTTCACGGCCTTACTTTAAGGGTAGGTTGGATGTACCACCGTGTTCATGTAAGCCAGATTTACATTGTCTGGTGGAAAAGGTATACTACGTAGCTTCCAGGAAGAGTTTTTCAGAAAAAGTCTGAAAATACCTTTTTTGGCCCTGGATTACAGAACTTTTTTCTTTCTAACTTTCAGCAGGCAAACTGTTTCAGAAAACGACTTTCATTTACATCACTTTTAAGTATGGTCCTTTTTGTAAGGTTAAAGGATTCAGATAAATACGTTTTGCACTATTTTCATGGTTTTATTTATCTCCTGTTTTTCTGATTATAAGTCCTGTGCAGAGCTTTTTGAGGTCCAGTATGACTTGATCTCAAGCTACTCCTAATTCTGAAAATAAATAAGTCAAATAAAGTAGTCAGATTGAGCAAAAAAACAAGACTGTTAAATTGATGGTCTAAGATGAAGTTCTCAATTAAATAATGTGTGCCACTAATGCTTCAGCAGAACACGGGAATAACACCTGCAAGATCACTTGTTGCATTTGCTAGATGATCACAATGCTGACGTATGCTGGCAAATAGAAGAAATTGGGCCTTTTTTACGTTCGGTGGCCCGGCAATCATACAGCTGCTGCAGAAGATTCATCGCCTCTGCCAGGCTTGCCAAGGCTGGCCTTCCCAAATTTATAGTCTGCAGTTCAGCAGCTGTTCATTTTTTCCCAAGGTACAGCCTGCAAGCTTCGGTGGAAATAGAGCATTGATGACAGTTATCCACCATGCTGTTGCTTTTTATTAAGAAGACATACACAACAAATCGGGGAGGGCATCTTTAAAAACACATAACTAAAGTCCCCAATATGCTGGCAGGTTTTGTCTCAACACTGCCATGGTTGAAAATACATGTCTTAACAGAATGGATGGTGGGGGAACGGTGTTGGAGGGGCCACAATAATAAGGATGATCACGTCTATACCATTATGCCCATGCAATCATTGTTCCCTGTGGCACAGCCGGCCGCAGTTTGGTTGTCAGAAAGAAAATACCTTCTTTTGACCTCTAAATGATGTGGTGGCAACGATGAGAATGCGGTAGGGACATCTACCGCCCGTCTATACAAGGCCTTGTGTCATACAACTTGAAAGAAAATGTTTAGCCTTACAGAGGTTTATATCTGTCATCGTCATGAACAAGCAAGGCTTTAACCTTTATTATGGTAAGATGATCACTCACGAATGCCAGAGTTTAAAATATTAACTCAGATGTCAAAGCAAAATCACCAAAGAAACAAGAATTTGAAAATAAGGCTGGAAAAGTATTTTCTTTTTTAAATTAACAGAAAGAAAAGTCTTGCAAGCATTCTTGCCTTGCATTTTACCAAAGCTGTAATGAAATTAACTGTAGCAGAGTAGCCTGAGAAGATTTATGGCCCCAAGAAAGAAGCTAAGCAATGCCCTCTGTGCGGATGTCAGGTGGGGCCCTGGAGAGACTCCAGATGCCAGGCGCTGCAGGTTTCACATCATTGTTTAGCTACATTCTATGAGAAAGAGCATATTGTGGCATTTGTGAGCAGTGGGCAGTGGTAAAATAACATTAAAAACACAAATCCCAGGAGCTACCTTTTACTAAAGATTTAATGGTGGAGCAAATTTTCCAGGAGCTAGAAGAGGAGAGCACTGGCATAAAGCCAAAACAAATGTCAGCGACATGTGAGGAGGTGGAGGAACGGAATGATGTAATAAAATGCAGGTAGCTACCAGCCAAAAAACACCCACAGTGAAAAGGCAGCAACAAAGAAATGAATGCTAAAGTAGTCCATCACAGCAACAGATAAAGAAACAAAAGTTGAATAATACAGTAGTTGGTCACTGCTCTAAAACAGAAAAAGGAGGGAGAAAAAGGCAGAATTGACCACTAGCAAGCAGGAATTTTTAAAGGACACTGCAACCAACAAATGAAATTCCTTTAGCCATAAGAAGTAGACGAAAAGTATACATGAGGTAGAACGTTTACGCTCAACCTAAAAAGAACTAAAGTTTCAAGATTTTTCTTTGCTCTGAGTGCCCTCTTGAAATAACTGCTGGTTAGAGAACAGCATCTGTGGTTTAGCATAATTGTGCAAGAAATAATTAAAAAACATGTTTTATGGCAAAAGGAATTAGTATTCCCACTAAGTTTTAATTGTGTTTTAATATCAAAGTGTTTGCTCTATGTTCCCCACAAAAGCCCTTGTATCATCCATATGCATCACACCACTTATACTCTGTACTATTTGTTTTGTAAATTCTGACCCACTTAAACTATAAACAAAATGTCATTTTTGTTAGCATGTGCAGGTTGATCTATTAGGTGACTAGTGAACAGCAGCCATTACGAGAACCCTTCTATCTATTGGAACTTTTTCATTGTTGCCCTTCCTCTCCACAAGCTGCCCAGCCTTTCTGAACCCGAGTATCCCTCATAAGATGAAAGCTAAGGTCCTGCTCCCCTAATGAAGATTCTTTTTCAGAAAACTTACTATCTGTTGCTATGAGTAGTCCACCAACCCTAAACAACTGCATGTCTAAAATGTGTTAACATGGTATGCAAAATAATAATGGATTAGGAAGCGGCCCGATTAATAACCTGTGGCTTAGATTAATTCAAGCATTCCATCCATCACTTTTTTGTATACTTAATAATAGAGGCGGCTATATTTAACTGTATAATAGTGACAAACCTACATACACCTTCATTCTGTACCATAGGAAATAGCCATAGGGACTTTCTCCAAACCTGTAACTTCTAATTCCTGATTCGACCACAAACTAATTAATCGGCAAATCTGGAATTTCTCAGGACTCTGTTCAAATTCAGGAAAGAGCTGATGATGCACCTCTTCAAGGAAAGCTACATCATGATGTAGTAACAGTATACAAACCAGCTACCTCTCCTATCACTTGTTGACTGGATTCTTGCCTTTTATCGGGTACAGCCCTCTGCTGCCTTTTGACTCGGTTTGTGCTACATAAATGTTACATACATACATCGATGCGTATGTACATGCATAAATGATGGCATGAGCATTCATTTTTGTAGCCTAAAGTCATAGATACATAGGCCCATATTTATACTTTTTTAGCGCCGCATTTGCGCATCTTTTGGTCGCAAAAATGGCGTCAACTTGCAAAGTACAACTGTATTTTGCACGTTTTCTCTGCTTTTGCGTAAAAAAATGACGCATATGCGGCACGAAAAATGCATAAAAATGGGCCATAGATTCCTAAATAGAGATGCACATGGGAACTTCTGGACACTTCTAGAAAATCTGTTTAGCTTGTAGCTTTATCACCAGCTCCAAAGATAAAAGCACCAGAGCTAAGAGAACAGCTCTGCCAGTCTGCATTCACTTTGGTACTTTTCAGACCTATATGTGTGTTTTCCACCAGCTGTCTCAATATCTTAAACGTGGCATCATGTGCTTCACATTGTTTTTCTTACTACCCCAATTTAGCTCTCCTTGAGTGGGTTTTGATCTCAATGGGCAACCAAACCCAACATAGAGGCTGGTCAGTGGCATAATAAGGTTGTCATGGGTTCCCTCTTAAATGGGTAGTAAAGTTTGGGTTTAGTAGACCCCCAGAACCCAGGGCACCAATGTCACTGTAAAAGCTACACTATAGTTAGCTGTGCCTATGTTAAGCTCTATCTAAAATCTGGGCACTTATATCAGAAAACGTCAATTTGTACGTCTAACACCTTCAAGAAATTAAATGACACTTAAATGGATAGACTGCGACCCTTGGCAGAATATTTTGTTCTCATTCACAGTTGAAGGGAGAGAGAAAAGAAACCACCTGCGCTTTCGTTCTCCCAAATCCAAAACCACACACTACAAATGAAAGGATAGACTTATCAGGACCACTATCAGGCAAAGCCAAGCAGAGCAATCTCTGTGAAATAAAAAGCCCTCACCCCTAAAATGTGGCATGCTTCATCATCGGGATTTCCACATCTTGGGCTAATTAAGTCTAAGGTGGGCTCTACCATATCACATAGGAGCAAGAGGTTTTTTAATGATCCCTCCAAAGAGTTGTCAGCAGCCAGAGTAAAACCTGTTAAAACAATCCAGAACTATCCTAAAGATATTCATTTGTGGATGCCCTGGTAGGGTTATAAACTGAAGATGGAAGATGAGAAAGGGTTAACAATCACCCTGCCAGCCTCGTATACGTCAACATGTTTCGATCGTTTTTCCTAGTGCCCTACTGGTCAGTGGCCTTCTTCAGGAAATCAATGTCTCTGGCTAAAGTACCATTCAGACCTTAGGTTGTTTGTGATGATATAGTCATAGGTGTATTCATATTCAACGTGCAAAGTCACCAAATCCCAGCAATCACAATAACCCAGAAAATAACTGTCTTTTTACGGTTTCTTGGTTGTGTCATACACGCTTATCTACAGGAAATCATTTCCGTGTAAAGATAAAGGAGGGAAAACATCAATAAGGCACAGTACATCAGTATGAGTGTAGCACACATCTATTTAAAACTTACATTGGATACCTTATCATGCATAAAACATATGTATAGTGCACTGGTGAACAACAGCATCACACTGTGATCAGGAGACACTTAGGCCCATATTTATGGAAAATGGTGCACAACTGCGCTAACGCAGTTGTATGTAATTTTTTTAAACGCTGGCTAACACCATTCCTTAAAGCCATCCGTGTGCCATATTTATGAAATGATGCACGATGGCACTAAGGAATGGCTAGCCTCACCAAAAAAAGATGCTAGACGGTGGTGGATGGCGTTAGGGAAATTGGCATTAGTTGGTCAGAAATGACGTTAGGCTGGTTAGTGGCAAAATCAGCCTAGTGTCATTTTTTGACGCACAAGCAGCCAAAAAATGAATCCTGTCTAAGTATAGGCAGGAGACATTACCACCACCCCAATGCCCACCACAGGAGACCAGTGTCCCCTGGGCAAGCCCTACAGACCCAGTGACAGGCAGGTGGCCCCCAGTGGCACACCACACACATACACAAACAATTACCTGCAACCTACCTGGGATGGGCTCCCTCCTGCAGTAGTGTCCCTGTGGTGTGGATGGTGGTGTTGCTTGTTTTTCCGCCGGTCAGCCCAGTGGAAACTTTGTAATGGGTTGGGTGGGAAGAAGGATGAGGTCTCCTCACCGAGAATCTGGTGGTCTCGTAATGAGACCCCTAGTCTTTCGCTCCTGTGTCTGTGTGTACTTTGTGTTTATTCTTGTATGAGCTATGTACTGATTCTATGTGCTGTGTGAATGGTGTTGTCTACCAGGACATGGTGAATGGAGCACGAAATGCATGTTTCCTACTTGCAGTTTTAGTTAGTAAGATGTTCAGTGCTTTAATTTAGCAGGTTGCCTTTTTACAAATTCGGTGAAATGCAATGGAGCATCATTCATTCCCTAATTTAAATGACAGCAAATGTGTTCCACTAAGTTACTTTTGCAAGATGATATATATTATGAAGAATGGAAGATAGCTCGAATGAAAAGGCAAAGCACCATATTAAAAATAACTGGCAGTATAATTATGGATCATGCAAATTGGGTGAGGCCTAGTAGTGTATGGGAAAGATGGGTGCAATGTATACTGTGGGCTCCTTATTTTATTTTTTTGTAGTTCGTCTAGATTTGGTAAATGGATGGGGGCCGTGAACACAAAGGGGCAGTCAGGCAGTGTGAGCGTCGGAAACTTTCTCACAACAAATGTATCACATTTTGTAGATGCCTCTAAGTGGCTTTTTGTTTCTTATGCTTGAGTATTTTTAGTTTAGATTGTATTCTCGTTGTTTTAAAGAAGCAAGCTGATTCCAAAAGCAGTGTTTTTTTCGAATAATCGAACTGGGATAGCTTTCTCATTTAACATTTGATGTATACATTGTTAGTGCTTTACTTTTTAGTGATAAGAAGGGCATTTCGATTAAAGCTAAAAGGCAGCATGCAATTTTTGTTTTGTGTTTGATGCATTAATTTAGATGGATGGTGTTGCTGTAGAATACATTAGAACTAATGGTATAGATCTTTTTCTGCTTCATGGTCAAGGCCAGTCCACGTTCCTATCTTATTACCATCGGTGCCCCGCAAGTCACCTGGATGAAATCAGTTTGATTATCCAGGACAGAGCAAGTCATGATCAGCTCAGCAAGAGCCTAGTCACTTGAGATGTCTGGCCTAAGGTCTGTCTGTACTTCTCACTGGGAATATTCCTTATCACCACAAACATAGAATGTGTATTTGAAATAGAAAGTGTAACCCCTTCAGGCTGAATAACAGATGTGTATCATTTTGTCAAACTGAAGGATAAAGGCTAAGAAGACATAGAAGGATTCTAACCAGAGGCCATGATATCATACACCTGCTCCTTTAGTGGATGCGTTTGTACACAGAGTCACCAGCTGATGTTGGCTAAAAAAATACAAAAAAAACAACAATGCTTCCTTCTCTGATTATCTTGTAATTTCGAACTTTTAAATGGCACACCATTTGAAGGAGCCCTTGCTTCTGTGGGCTTGTCCAGCCTAACATTTTTTTTGATATTTTATTTATAAAGTGACACATATAGTGTAACCATCTATTAACCTTAGAGGTCAACCTGAACCTTTTGACTCAGACAGGAGAGTGATAATGACCTAACAATCAACATTAACAATATAAAATCAATAAAATTCTATTTAAATTTTGGAGTCAGTAATCTATACGCACTAAGACCTATGTGGTCATTAATCACAACAGCAGTTTAATAAACCTCAATTTATTCCCCTCTAAACCTTTAGAATAGCAATGCTAGGGTCACGTAAATCAAACGCAAGACCAAATGATATAAGTGCAGAAACAATACAGACTGGCCAAATTGTTGGAGAATCTTGACCTAGACACAATACTTATAATTAAATATTCAATAACCTCAATGCAGAATAACAACAATAACGGATGAATAATCAAAACAGAATACATTTAGTTATCGAAGATGAATTATTTACAATCAAATCATATATAACAGTCACATTTAGATTTTGGCTTCCCTAACTATTGCTCTAATTCAATAAGCATGGTTGGGCTTCATGCAAAAAGAAGAAGAAGACAAAACATCTGACTATGGGGCTAACCAAAATAGCTGTTGGATTTTCTAAAGAAAGAAAACATAAAACCTGCAAGAAAAACAAATGCACATTTAGTTATACCTCTCCTAAATGGATCAGCAAGCAGCAACGTCTTCATCAGTTGAGCATCTGGTCTTCATTGCACAGCATCAGTATTATGAATGGGAAACAGTTCATCAAAGTTTGGCCTTAATGCATCTGAACTGACAGAATCATAGGCAAAGAGCTAAGATACACAAACACATTATCTCTCTAGCATAGAAGAAAATAATCTAATCTTACATTATCTAAACTTTGCTATATTAAAATCCTAGCAAGCAACTAGATAAATTTCTATTGATCAGACTATGAGGTGTTTTAGTGTTAAACCAATTAAATTTGTTTGTGTTCCAGAAGTATCTTTCTTCATTTTCTGCACCCACGATTGGCTTATTTTCTCTCGGTCCTGGTCACCAGTTTCCTCTCAAAAATTTAATTTAAGTAGTGTAAAAAAAAATAGCATGAACTTCTTGCCAAGAAACTAAAACTCGAGCAGGAACAAATTGTTTTAACATGCAACACGACATTGAGCACTGAAGTCTATTGTTTAGTTCAAACTTTATCTCATTTCAGGAAAGAAGTGTTACAAAAAAAAACATAACTTTTCCAGAGTGAGCAAGTCACACAGGATATTTGAAAAACATTTTACAGAGTTAACACTCTCTAAAACATTGCCTCTGGAAAATTACTAAAACGTGGGGCATGTTTAAACTAATGCTAAAACATAAAGAATAAAACATTTCTTAATATTTAAACTATTAATCCTTTTTTTTTTTTTAATGTGTTTATTGAGTTTGTCAAATTCTTTACAGTGTTATAAATATAATAACAAATTATTATACCAAGTTATCTCACATTTAAAGCAGCCTGTGAACCATTACAGTGCAGCTACAGATCTCTCTCTCAACAGTTGAAAGGAGAAAAAAAAAAAAAAAGGAAACAGCAATGAACTGCCATTCAACAGGTAAAGAAAGTTGCTCGCCGGAGGTTCGAACTTGTGTCTGAGTGTTTGTGGGGAGAGAGAGATGGAGAGCGGGAGTGGAGGAGGAGAGGAAGGGATGCCAGTCCATGGGGAGGACAAAGGAGAAAGAGGAGGTGGAATGATAGTGCTGTGGCGCCGCAGAAGCCCCCACTCCAAGCGACAGTGGCTGTCCCGCTGGGGAGGACCCGATATCATCCTCAAGCACTTGCGATGGTCCTAATAACACGATCGCGGGCGCTATATGTGTGAGATCCAGAAGTGGGGCTAACCTACAGGGCAGTCCGGGTACCCAAAGTTTGCGCCCCCCACTATATCCTGTATCTCCGATTCCATGCGTCTGGTTAGGCCTGCGCAGCATTTGATCGGGTTAATGAAGCAACCTCGCTTCAAGGAGGCCGGGTGTCATCCTTCTGCTCCAGCTGTTCTATGAAGGAGTCCCACATGTCTGCCCCCTTGACCACCACCCCACTATTGCGTAGCGTGTATAGCACCTGCGCCTCTGCTCTAGCCCAATGCAACAGCTCAGATGACCAACAGCGTATGTCTGGAGCGCTGGGTGATTTCCATTGGATCGCTATTAGGCGTTTGAAAAGAATGAACGCAAGGTCCGCGCATCTGTGTCTTTGCTTCTTTCTCATGCGCTGCCGACGCACCCCCAGCAGACAAGAATCAGGAGTAGGGAGTAAGGGCAATCCCGACCAGACAGCCGTCTGTGCCGTAACATCCTGCCTTACGCGGAGTACCAATAGGCAACTCCACGTCATGTGAAGAAAGTCAACTTCTAATTTCCCGCACCTCGGGAAATCTGGGGTAGAATGCGGAAACATACGATTTGTCCTGGCTGTAGTGAGATATGTCTGATGTAAATAGTTAAATTGAGTGTATCGGAAACGAGCATTCCACAACACCTCTTGTGTGGTTGTAAGCGCTGTATTCCAAGTTTGTGTAGAGAGAGGTGAAAGCAAGGCCGCCTCCCACCTGATCTTTGCCTGTGTCTGCGCCTCCTCAGGGCAAGCCTGTAATATTTTATATATCCAGGAGATATCGGATTGTGCGCCCGAGCCCACCAGTAGTTCATGAAGAACCGCTGATGTTTGCGGTTCAACATTGCCATTCCCCCATGTGCTACGCACCAGCCGCTGCAACGCTCCCTGCGCAAGAAATCCACCCTGGCCCAGATCGTATGTTCTCGCTAGTGTCTCGTATGGTAGAAGGCACCCCTCCCCGAAAATATCTTCAATAGTATGTATACCCTTCGTGGCCCAGGCAGCCAGTCTAAACTGCCCTTTTATCTTGTCTATTCAGGGGATAGCGAGCAGGGGGATCCTAGGCAAATCACGTATCGGCACCAAACCCAGTCAGCCACTCCCATCAGAATATTACTGTGGGACGACGGACCATCTCGGCCAATGAGCCATCTCAATATATCCGAGTGTTCCAGAGAGGCGCCCATCTCACTTCCCTCCGAGCTGAGGGGGTTGCACATCCAGCTCATAATCCAGTCTATCTGTGCTGCTGCATAGTACAGCTCGAACTGTGGTGCGCCCATCCCCCTCCCTCTGGTGGCAGAGAGGTCTTAGCTAGGGCTACTTGACGGCATCCTCCGCCTCATATCAGTTCTGTCAATAAGCTGGTCAAGGGTGCAAAGAAACTCTTGGAAAGTTTTAGCGGCAAGGCCGAGAAGTAATACAATACTCAGGGGAGGACAATCATTTTAGCTACTGCCACTCTCCACAGCCTCTTATGGACCTACTCATCCAATCCAGGTTCCCTTCCCTTAAATCTAGTGCATCGTGGTAGATATGCACCCCTAAGTATTTGAAAGTGGTGTGATACCACTGCAGGTCATGTGTGGTGAGTGCGTCTCTCTGTGGTCCTGGGATCGGTCGCATCGGAAACAAACATGATTTCGACCAATTTACACGCAGACCAGATAGATCACTGAAAGAGTCCAGCAATCGCAGTAAATCCGACAGGGATTCAGAGCAATTGCCTAGATATGCAAGCGCATCATCCGCATATAGAGAGATAATTTGGTGTTCGCTTCCATCTATGATACCCCAATGTGGAGCCGCGGCGCACTGCCGTGCTGCAAGTGGTTCAATTGCTAGTGCAAACAGGAGTGGCGATAGAGGCAACCCTGTCTGGTGCCTCTGCCTATCGCAAACCCCTCGGATATGATCCCACCCGTCCTAACTCTTGCTTTCGGGTCCGCGTATAAAGTTGAGACCCAGTGCATGAATGTATTGCCAAATCCCATGTGCCTCAATGCCTCCATCAGAAATGGTCAGCCTAGAGTGTCAAATGCTTTTTCTACACCTAAAGATACCTCTACTCGTGCGTGGTCTAATTCTGGGGTGTCAGCTGTGAGCCTTAAGAGCTATCTGATACTGATGAAGGTGCTGCGGCTGGGTATGAAACCGGACTGGTCCGGGTGAACCAGGGTTGGCATCAGTGGTAGGAGGCAGTTTGCCAGCACCTTCCCCAGCAATTTGCAGTCTGAGTTCAGCAGTGACAGGGGCCGGTAGGACCAGATGTCTAGAGGGTGCGGCCTTTTTTGTGGAGGACCACTATTATTGCTTCTCGTTGTGACTCTGGGAGGCGACCCCGTTCATATGCCTCCGTTAGCCTTTCCAGGTAGGGTGCCAACGTCTGCGCTGAGAAAATCTGATAGTACTCAGCTGGGAGTCTGTCCACCCCAGGGGCTTTTTTGTGGGCTAATTGCCGCAAAGCTTGCTGGATCTCGTCCATTCCTATGGGTTTCTCCAAATCAAGTAATTGTGATTCTATCAGGCGAGTTAACTGAGATGCCTGGAAAAATTCCCTCATCTGCTCCGGGGGCGGGAGGGGCCCAGCCTTGTACAGAGTGGCATAATATTGTCTAAAAACCTCATTTATCTCTAGCTGTGTATTGACTATGTCTCACGTGGCTAGACGGATGGCGCTTATACGGGTGTGTTGTTGTTCGCCTTTCACTAGCCAGGCCAATAATCTGCTGGATCTATCTCCCTTGGCGTGCACTCGAGCTACATAATGTTGATAAACAAATTTCCTTAAGCGCGCTTCGGCCTTGGTCCATTGTTTCTTTAGTCCAGTCATATCGCCTAGGTTTCCCTCGTCAGTCGCCGCCCTCCTCTCTTCCCAACGTAACTTCTCCTCAATGCTATGTAGGTCTGAGATTAATATGTGACGAACTCCGCTGGCAGCCGACATACACAAGCCCCGCACCACCACCTTATGTCCGTCCCACTCAACCGCCCGCAATGATGCCAACCGTGTGTTTATTTTAAAGTATGAATCTATGCCGTCCACCAGTTCTGCTCGGAAGGGGGGATCTCACAATAGGGAAGGTTGTAGACGCCAGGTGGGAATGCGTGTAATTAGCCTACCCCAACGTACAGCGGCAACCAGCGGGCAATGATCCGATAAAGTCTTAGCCAGATACGATGCACTGTCCATGAGGTGAGTAAGCTCACCTGAACACAGTAGTAAATCTATCCGGGTGTGAAGATGGTGTACCGGGGAGAAGAAGGAGTATTCCCTGTCTGTGGGGTGTAAGCCCCTCCAGACATCATGGAGTCCCCTATCCAAAAACCAAGTCCGCAGCACCTGGGAGAGTCTCCTGCTATGTGCGCCCTCGAGCGGAGGGTGGGATCTATCCATGATTACGTCTGGCACGCAGTTGAAGCCCCTCCCAGATACTGGGCATTGACGGGTCCCGTGACAGTAGTGCATAAGTAGACAACAGAAAATCTCCCTGCTTAGCATTGGGTGCATATATTCCCGTTATGTCCAGCTGTTTCCCATCCAATTCCCCTGTTAAGTGGACATATCTGCCTTCCGCATCTATTTGTACTTGCTTAACTGTGTAGGGGACTCTGGGGGCAATCCATACCATCAACCTTCTTGCAAATGCTGACTCTTTGGGGCCATATATCGAACTCGACCACTTCTTGCTAATATTACCCAATTCGTGAGCCGCTAGTTGGGTCTCTTGAAGTACACCTATGTGTATTTTATGGCGTTTAGGGTAAGCGTGTATTCTGCAGCTTTTGGGGATATTAGCCATACCCTCACTTTCCAGGTTAAGATGTTAATATAGCCATAGTGTTGTAATCGATGTGAACCACCGCGCCCCCCCCCAGCTGAACCGCATCATGTCCCGGGGACTCCCCCATGGACCACCCACCCAACCCCCCCACCCCGCGAGCATGAAAGAAGTGGCTTGGAAAGAAAAGATAGAAAGATGCAATAAAACTTACAGTAACCAGAGCAACAGTAAACTGTGTGGCACCACCGGTGCCAACTGATACACTAGTCCGTTCAAGGTCCATTCGGTAACCCATATGGGTGTAGGGGCGTGGATGGGGAGAATAGGGTCGTCGTGTGTCCTCGGCCCATGAGGATGATCGTGCTTCCCCTGGGGTCTCGATTGTTCAGCCCCTCCGGCAGCTTTGTCCCAGTAGAGCAAGAGCAAACTCCGCATCCCATTCCGGCCATGGTTCCAACCTTGTCTCGGCCGAGGGGAGAGTGCGACAAGCTTGTGACGCAGGCCCTGGGCAGCCACGGCAGTGCGAACTCCATTCAGGACACATATGACTCATAATGATCCTGTATGTTACTGAGAGCTCAGAGCCTGGCTTGGCTAGTCCCACACGTGCTGTCTCAGATGTCATCGGCCATACGTGGTGTCAGAGCAGGGCCAAATATAAGTGGCAACGAAGGAGAACTTGGGTGGCCCAGTGAGGAGCCCAAGTCTGTGTCTCTTATTTTGCCTCTGAGCAATGTTTGCGCGGTGCAAACATATTAGCCTCTTTTAGGGCTTGTGCCTGTTCGTCTGCAGCCTGTGATTTTGATGGGCGCACTTTGATCCCAGTGTTTGTTTTCTTCTTCCTTCGGGGGCATTGGACGAGCCAGTCCCCATTCCTGTTGGACTCCTCTACTGGGTCCACAAGGCCCTTGGCATGGAGCCACGTCCATACATCTTCTGATGATCGGAAGAAGAGGTTTCTATCACTGTCCACCACACGAAGTTGGGCCCGAAACAAGAGGGAGTAAGTTATGTTCTTGTCTCGTAGTACTTGCTTTACTTTGACGAAAGCGGTGCGCCTGCGCTGGACTTCCACTGTGTAGTCTGGGTATGCCGTGACCACAATGTTCTCCATACGGACAGGGCCCTGAGTCCGGAAGCCTTGTAGAACCTGATCCATATCGCGGTAGTTTAGGAATCTTGCGATCAATGGTCGGGGCGGAGGACGGGGAGGCCCTCCCGGGATCCGGTGTGCTCGTTCCACCACCAGTAGAGGCGATACACTCTAAGGCAACACATTGTCTCTCAGCCAGCGCTCCAAGAAGAGTTCCACGGTGGGGAGCTCCGCACGTTCTGGTATACCCAGGAACCTAACATCGTTCCTGCATGCGCGGCCTTCTGCATCCTCTGCTCTACGCTGCAATAGTATTATTTCAGCGTCCATGCGTCTGATTTGAGCTTTCATGTCAGAGATGTCAGGTTGTGCTGTTTCAATTGCTAATTCAGTGATGGTGACTCTGTCCATCAATTTACAGTGATCAGTTTGAAGGAGATTAACTTCCAGCACAACCAAATAAATTTTCCCCTCCAGTGAGATCTTAGTGTCCAGCACCGCTTTCAGTACCTTGTCAAACTGCACTGAATGAGAAGCCAATGTTTCAGACATCCTGTGTAGGGCATCACCTTGAGTTCCCATGTCCCTCTCTGGGGGTGAGGCTCCGGTCCCTGTGCTGGAGTGCACTCTTAATGGCTTCGGCTTGGCCATATTTCAGCGTGATGCAGCTGTCCTGACCACTGATTAATGCCTTGGGTGGCCTGCCCCTGATATATATCACATACCACTCAGATAACACAGCAGGGCTCAGCACCCTCTCTGGGTATTATTAGCCCGATCCATCACGGGGCCGTCAGACCACCCCACCTTCCTCGCCCCACTGAGTCGCCACATGTATTGAACGCTGTTGCCGCAGCCCCTGGGGGGAGCACAGGGGTGGTTGCTCCAAAGTTTTCAGGGTCGATGCTCCAGGTCCACCATCCTGCCCTCCAGCTCAGTTATTTGCTGAGATTTCTGGGCCTCTTGCCATCTGACATACCCCCTGATGACACCTCTCAAGGAAGGTTTGTTGGCCACCCAGAGGGTCACCGCCGAGTCCACAGACCCAACTTTCCCCCTAAAGTAATTTCCTAGTTCTTGATCTATGAAGCTGAAACAGTCAGGGTCATTCAAGTACCATGCACTAAAGCAACACATCGGGCACAGGGTCTGCGCAGGGATGCCCCAGCTCAGCAGGACTGGAGCATGATCCAAGATACCGCCAGCCAAAATCTGAACCAAGGTCCAGGCCAGGAGATCTGCCTCCAGAATCCATATCAGGTCTATCTGCACCTCTGTATGATGCCCCCCAGACTGGTGGGTAAATACTCTTGTTTTCAGGTGCCAAGACTGCCATTTATCACACAGGCCCAAAGAGTCCACCCATGTCGACAGGCATGTCGATCCACTCTGACGTATCTCCCCTGAGGGTCAGTGTGAACCCTGGCCACCAACAAGGGCAGTGACCTATGAAGATTGGGGCCACACCTCTGGAGCCCCTGGAGAACCCGGCGTGCCACACCTGATCATAGCAAAAGTGACCAAGAAACATACATTGGGTCCCGCTAAATGGGTCTCCTGCAGTAGGACAATACCAGGGCGATATCTCTTGACATATCGCAGAACAGCGCATCTCTTAATGCGGTCTAACAGACCGTTGACATTCCAGGAGAGTGTTGTGAACATGATGCTGGTTAATAAATCGATGATACGCAGAGCCAGTGTCCCTCATAAGGCCCAATCCGGTGAGCACAAGGCTGCCATAAGTGTTTAGGGGGCAACATGTTGGCATATATAGTCAAAATAGTTCACACAAACATAGCAATGCAACACTACACAACTCCCTTTAAACCCCCTGAGTGCCCCCTACCCCATACTTCTCCCCCTGAAGCTTCTGCCACCCCTTCCCAACACACTTGCAAATCAGTAAAATGGAACAACTCAATTTTGGGGGTCCTTGTAGCTTAGCAATGCCTTAATTACGGATGTGCCACCTGACTATAGCTAATGAAACAATATGAGGCAGCCCCAGTCACCCTGACCACAAGCCGCCACAGGCCTGACATCCATGGCATCCATCAGGCCCTGTGGGACTGGTCCCAGACACTGGGCCACCCCTTCTCTCACCAGTCCTCCTCGCCCATGATCAATCCGAGGGGATCTCCTCCGCCGACGCAAAGAGGGCAGGGGTGGCTGCCAGGACAGGGTCCAGAGCTGTCTCTGCCTGCAGCTCATGCAACCGTGCGGTCGCCAGGCGTTCTTTCTGCTCCCAAGCCTCAGCTCATGACTTCCATGAGCGGGAGCACCTCCTCCGTACTCGGGCCAGGAGGGGGGCCTCACCAGGATCTGCAGCAACTTTCACCATACCCCCAGCTTCGCAGGCTCAGGACGCGTTGTTCTGCAACTCACTCCCATGCCTGCTCTGGGATGTTGAAGAAGTACTTGTTGGATTGAAAGATTACTTTTAGGTGGTCAGGGAAGAGCAGCATGTAGCGAAGATTCAGTCCTCGTAGTTTCTGTTTAATGGCCTCAAAGGACTTATGTTTTTGCTGCACTGCTCTGGAATAGTCTGGAAAAATTATGGTTTTAGACTTACTGTAGTGGAGGTCTGCCTGGGTCCTGGCCTTGCGTAGTATTGCATCACGGTCCCTAAAATTCAAGATCTTCAAGATGATCCGTCGGGTGGATCGCCGACCTGCGGCCGAGGCGCCAGCAAGCAATGCACACGCTCTAGAATGAAGGTGGAGGATATTTTCTCTACGGGCACCCAGGAGCAAACCACTCTTCAAATGCCACAGCCAGATCAGCAGAATCCAAGTTCTCCGGCAGGCTCACCAGGCGCATGTTATTGCGCCTTGCCCGGTTCTCCGCATCCTCCGCCCACTCGTGCAGCACTGCCACCGAAGACGTTAGCTGATTCTTGAGGGCAACCAGCACACCTTCTGCTGTGGAGATACGTTTTTCAGCCTCATTGACCCTCCTGTTACTCTCCGTAAGTTCTGCCGGATCAGTGAAAGGTCTATTCGGAGCTTGTCGACAAGGTGTTCCATGACTTCCCTTGAATCTTGGATCCCCTTCGGGATGGTGCTGAGGTCCAGCTGAGATGCTGCATGTCCTGGGGAGGAATCAGCTGCTCCACCGCACCATCCAATGCAGGGGTTGGGACTGTGTATTGATCCATCTTTGTCTGGTCCTGCGCAGGCGGCCTGCTCCGGCCCACGGCAAGGCTCTCCTTCCGCCACGTGTGACAGGGACAAAGGACACCAGGCCCCAAGAAGAGACCCCCAGATGCCTGCAGCAGTGAGCTTCAGACCAGACTCAGCCAGGGCACTGCCGCCAGTCGCCCGGTTCTCCACTCAGCCGCACTCTCATCAGTCCACTGTGGCTCCAGTACACCCGGCTGGAGGAGAGGGCCACCGGGCACAAGGCCCGCCAGGCCACCGCTCTGTGGGCACCTCTGGCACAAGTGGGGGGACCCCTTTGGTCCGGGCTGTTGTCCAGGGCCCCCCACTCACCACCTCAAACATTTCCAACTCTCTCCCCGCAGCCGTCTACACTTCCCTGGTCGACTGTCCCTGTAGCTAAAGAGTCGCCAGTCCCTGGAAGCCCAGGGGATCTCCTCACTGCTGTCCACCACAGTGCTGTTTGCAGGGCGGGGGAACCCGCAGAAACCCAGACTTCCCCCGCGCCTCTGACGATGCTGTTCAGTTTAGCAGCTTGTCAAAATCAGTTTTTCAAAAGTCTTTTCAGTAGATCATTTGTTTATTGATCATTGATCATCACTTCTAGTGTATACTGTCTCTCTTCTTCAGTTGGCAATGCAGTTTCATATTTCAGTTCAAAAGCAATTTCAATGTTCCAAAATATTGAGCTGGAATTTCACGATCAAAACAAAAAGACAAAGACTCACGTTGCCACTCATCTGTTGTAAAATATGCCATTCAGGACCTGAGTATCTTTGATTTGCTACTCTTTTCTGGTCCAGTCTTTCTGTCAGGTGTATTTCTCGTGCTCATCAGAACCAAAGGCAGCGCATCTGGCGACTTCAGATTTGTGGATGCACACATTTTTGCAAGATGAGCCTCCAGCGTACCATTCATTTGCTCTACAAATCCAGAAGCTTCAGGACAATAGCCACTGTGCAACTTCTGCTCAATGTTTAAGGCTGAAAATAGTAATTTTATCACCTCGTTATTGAAGTGACTTCCTCTGTCTGATTCGAGAGAGGCTGGAAAACCAAAATGCAGTATCTACTCTCTAAGTAAAAGCTTTGCTACTGTGGGACTATCATTTCTATGTGTAGGATAGGCTTGAATCCAGTAACTAAAAATTACAGACAATCCCCAACACTTATCTTAAACCACCACTGTTAGAACTGAGGTCTCCAGTTGGCAGAGGTATACACCCTTGTCCAAGTAGGGGCCACAATCCTTGTCAGGGTAAGTCACACACATTCCAAATGATCCTGTATCCCCCTTCTAGTGGCTTGGCACTGACCAGTGAGGCTTAACTTAGAAGGAAATGTGTAAAGTATTTGTGCAATGAATCATACAGTAATAGAGTGAAAACTCCACAAATAGCCACCTCACAGGTTTAGAAAAATAGAGAATATTTATCTGAAGAAAATACTTTTGATATGATGAAAATCAAATGTACACAAGCAAAGTTATGAATTTTTAAAGATTAAATCCAACTAAAGCACCTAGATAACACAATAGCTCCCACTGGGGCTATCACGGCATCCTTGACAGAGTCATTCCCAATAATCCAATACCACCGGTGCCGGTCACAGAGTCACATGGACCCCCTGATACAGAACCTTTTGAAAACGAAGAACAAGGACATCGCATGGAGACAGAAAGAGGCATCAGTGGAGTCTGTGCGGCATCAGTCCCTTACGGCATGCAAGGAGCGAGGCATTGGTTCCATGCTGCGAGGCAAGTGGAGGTGCGGCGTCAGCTCCATCTGGATGTAGGGGGGAGGTGATGCATCAATTCCTAGCGACCTGGTTCCGATCTGTCAGGACATGACATGTTGACTTCACAGTGTTGCGAGGATCTTGAGCGGCGTCAGCAGAGTCGCAGCAACGTCAGACTTGCATCACAGGTCGAAGTAGCTGCGTGCAGCAAGGTCCAAGGAGCGGGAGCAGGCTACGGCGCCGCTGGCATTGTTGAAGTAATTCCAAAGTTGCTGAAGTTGGTATACTAGCAAAAAGCTAGCAGTGGAGGTCTTTGTAGTCCCTGAGACCCCTGAACAAGAGGCAAGCTCAATCCAAGCCCTGGGAGAGCACATTAGGGGGAAGGCAGAGTCCTTCCAGCATAGTCAGAGGCCAGCAGGGCAGCAGTCTTTTTCAGCAAAGCAATCCAGAGAGTCCTTTGGGCAGCCAGCCAGGTCTTCTGGCAGAGTTAAGGGGGTAGGTCCAGAAGTGTCTGAGTTTGTGGGGTCAGAGATCCAGTTTATATACCCAAAAATGCCTTTGAAGTGGGGGAGACTTCAAAGAGTGGTTTTGAAGTGCACAAGTTCCCCTTTCAGTGTAGTCCTGTCTGCCAGAGTCCTATAGGATGTTTGGCAGTTTATTGTGTGAAGGCAGGCCACTGGCATTTGAAATGTAAGTATCAGCCCCTCCACCCTTCCAGCCCAGGAAGACCCATTCAATATGCAGATGAGTGCAGGTGTGACTGAGTGTACTGTGTTTGTGGTTCTCTAAGTGAAATGCACAAGGGAGATGTCATCCAGCCCAGCCCAGACATTAATTGGAGACAGGCTGTAAGGTGCAGAGAAATGCTCACTTTCTATAAGTGTTATTTCTAAAATAGTAATATAAAATCCAACCTCAGCAATAAGCAGGATTTTCTATTACCATTCTGGCTATCCTAAATATGACCTGGTTACCCCTTTCAGATCAGAATCTACCACTCAAAAAGTATATGAGGGCAGACTTAATGCTACTCTATGAAAGCAGCAGGCCTCACAGTAGGGGAAAAGGAATCACTACATATCACTACCAGGACATATAAAACACATGTGTGCATGCCCTGCCTTCTACCTACATAGCACCCTGCCCTATGGGTTACCTAGGATCTACCTCAGAGGTGACTTACATGTAGAAAACGGGAGTTTAAGGCTTGGCAAGTACTTTTAAATGCCAAGTCGAAGTGGCAGTGAAACATCACACACAGAACCAGTATTGCTTAAACGTACAAATCATTGCATCTTTTCCATTGAGTGCTTGACCATGATAGTATTTTGCCTTTTGCATAAGTAGATAGATTGGCAAAACCACTTGCCCTTCATTTGAAACCCAAATTTCACCCATATCCCTTTGTAAACATCCCAATTTTATACAACTTTTGTTTTCATCATCAGGAGCATCCTCCTAGAGTCTCTTAATTTCCTCCCATGTATCAAACCCTGTTAAGATGTAACTTTGACTTGTTTCATCAACATTTGTTTCTCCAACAACATTTGTTTCATTCTTTATGAAATGTAACATTGTTCAGGGCACAAAATTGGTGCCATCTGATCTGCATAAGAATTTCCCATGGAAACAAAATCATTTGATTTCTGGTGTGCACTACATTTAACCACAGCTATCCTCTCAGGTAATTGTAAGTCTTGCAACAAATGAATTTTATCACCATTTATAATTGGTGAGCCGGAAAAGGTCATGAAACCTCTCTGTGACCACAACTGCCCAAAGTCATGCACTACACCAAATCCATATTGACTGTCAGTAAAATTTTTAACTTTAAGCTTTGCAGAAATACAGCATGTTCCTGTAAGAGCCACTTGTGCAGAAAATGCTCCTTGAAGCCATAAAGCTTTGAGCATACCAGAAATTGTGCACTCACCATATCCAGATTTCAATGTTCCCGCATTATCTCTTAGACAGGAACCATGAACAAATATATATTTGATCATTTTTCTCTAACGGGGTATACTAAATATCGGGTCTGGGTTTTATGCTCAATTCAGTAACTTCCAGAAAGTCATGTTTAATGTCTTTTAATTTCTCATTTTCAAAATTGTCTACTGGGTGCAAGGTTGCGGGGTTAAGCATAGTACAGTTCTTTAAAGTTACATTAGGAGAACCAAAATTCAAAAGCTCATATTTCATGTTAAATATTGGGTCTTTGTTTGAGTAAGCAAAACCTTGACAGAATGTGGGACAAGAACAGTTAATGGATGTCCCATCATAATACTCTCACACTGAGTGAGGCTCAAACCAACCGCCGCCACTGTCCGCAAACAGCCAGGTCAGGTTGCTGCGAGTGGGTCCAAAGTAGCAGAAAAATATGCTACTGGGCAGTTTACACCACCATGTACCTGTGTAAGGAGAGAGAGTGCATAACAATCATGTTCATGACAAAACAACAAAAATGGATTCATGTAATCAGGCATTCCCAAAGCTGGTGCTCTGCACAGACTCTCTCTCAGCTCAGTAAAAGTTTTCATACAAGCTTCATCAAACAGAACAGGATCAGAAATATCTTTGTAGGTCAGTGTCTGCAATGGCTTTGAAATAACAGAAAAATTGGAATCCATTGGAGACAGTACCTCACCATTCTTAAACATTTCCTGACATCTCTTTGTGTAACTGGAGGATTCATTTGCAAAATAGCTGTAACTCTTTCTCCGAAAACGTTCCTTGCAACTTTTTCTATTTGGTGAACCCAAGTATTTCACTTATTTCTGACTGTACTGTAATTTCGCTAGGGACAGTTTATGTCCATTTTCACCCAAATGATTCAATAAGGTAATAGTATCTTGCCTGCACCCGTATTTTGTCTTTGAAGCAACCAAAGGATCATCAATGTACTGAACTAATGGTGATAGGACAGGGATTTCCAATGATTCCAAATTCTTTTTCAACTCCTGATTAAATACTGATGGAGACTCTGGAAAGACTTGTGGGATCCTACAACAGGAATATACACAATTACAGAATTTGAAACAGAAAATAATTGGGGTACCCTCATGCAGAGGCACTGAGAAAAATGCTTGTGACAAGTCCACCACTATGATCCATTCTTCATCACATTGGATCTGAAACAAAATCACTGCTGGATTTAACACCACTGGACAACATTTGACCACTCTGTCATTAATTTTCCTCAAATCATGAACAATTCAAAATTCCCACTTGGTTTTCACAAACCCATAATAGGAGAGTTACATGGGCTGCTCAGCACTTCTTTCAGAACGCCCTGCTTCACAAAATCTGCAATTACAGAAGTAACTCCTCCAATTACATCTGGTGCCATATAGTATTGTGGAGTTTGCGGAAATACTGCATTTGGTTTGACTATAACTTTAATTGGTTCAACTCCTCTAATCTGACTAATGTCTTTCTGGAAAGATCCCAAATCTTTAAAGTCTCTGTACCTTGTAAATCAGTTGGTAGGTCTTGTACTGTAAACACAGGATAGAACTTAATCAGTGGAAATTCTTCAATAACTGAATCACCTTCAATTGGCATAGATGAATCATCTTTATCATCAGAATTCATCTGAATAGCAATTCCATCATTTGTACAGGTAATTGAGCATTTTGTTTTGCACAGGTCTCTTCCCAATAAGGAAACTGGACTTGAGTCACAGACTCCAAATTAGTGTAAACCTTCAAAATTGCAATTTTAACAGGGATCGGTTTAGCAGTCCGGTTTGTCTACCCTAGTTGTACTTGATTTGCAACTCCTACAATCTACATTGTTTCCCAGAAAGTGGCACATTAGGAACTTCTGCAGTTCTTTCTGTAGAGCGTGTAGCTCCTGTACCAACTAAGAATGAAACTTGATGACCCGTTACTTTTCCATTTACATAAGGACCCTTTTGATCCACTTCTAATAAAACTGCTAACACACATTCTTCTTCATCCAAACTCTTACTCATCAATTCATCATTTGATTCATCCTTATTGTGTGGTGTGAATTGTTGCACCATTTGATTACTTTGACTTAATATTTGACCTGTGTTCTGCTGAGGAAGCATCACCTGGTGCTGTGCCATTAAGAGCTTGAGGTATCTGTATTTATTGCTTAGGTATCATTTGCATTTGGGGTTGCATTATTGTCACTGTGGCACCTGAAATCTGTCTGCATATAACCTGGATTAACAATAGTATTCAAATCAATGCCATTGTTTCCATTTCCAGTTACACCACAGCCTCTACCTCTTGCCTCTCCCTGATTTCGAGACACCTGCATGTTTCCCTGTTGTGGAGAAAATCCCTGCATTCTTAATTGTGCTGCATTATTCTGCATCACCATTGC
Source organism: Pleurodeles waltl (assembly GCF_031143425.1). NCBI lineage: Eukaryota > Metazoa > Chordata > Amphibia > Caudata > Salamandridae > Pleurodeles > Pleurodeles waltl. The sequence goes on along the minus strand of NC_090445.1, from coordinate 1,314,297,794 downwards.
CTTTTACTTCAATTTCTTCTGCTACATTTCGATCTTGTCACTGCAGTAGTTAGCAAACTGTAATACTTCATCTACTGGTTTTGCTTGCCAGCAGATCAAATGACTCTTAGTCATCTGGCTAATTTCAGGTCTCTACCCTTCAACAAATCTGAACACAAAATGAATCATGTCTTTCAGCTCAATTGTTTCAGTATATCTGTAATGTGATATACTTGCAGCAATGTGTCATAATACGTATGTATTGATTCTTTTGCTTCCTGAGCTGTCCTATCGATTTTCTGCATGTCAATTTTTTTAGGGGAAATTCTCATTTTCAAAAATTCAATCACATTGTAATAGCTTTTCATTACATCAGGAGATGGTGCACCTGTAAGTGGATCTTGTGGAGGATCTCTTGTTGGCCAGTTGTAATAAAGTTGATGCCGAGGGTTGTTAATTCCAGTGGTTTCTTTATTAAAATAAGGAATATCCCTTCCACACAGATGGTCACAGCAGCTCTGATGTCTCCAACTCCTTCCTCCACCAGTCTCCCTGAGGAATGTAGAATCCTCTTACATTCTACCTCTCAAATGATGCACAGCATGCATCTCTCCAGATACCACACACATTCCCCCCAATGAATATGATAAGTAACATAGAACAAAAAAAAAAATCTAAATCTTACAATAACAATAAACTATGCTAAAACATCCTAACAGAACACAACTACATTAGAGAATGAACAAGAGAAGAATTAGAAATCTTTCTTCATGGAGATCAGGAAACAATTGAGATTCCATATTCTTCCATCGCTAACTTTGACTGCATTTTTTAACAGCTTAGTGACCGCAAAATGACCCTAAAATTTACTTCCACTCTTACTTAATGTTGGTTTCTTAATCAAAACCTCATCTCCTACCTTTACTATCACAGTACATGCGCTTTCTCTTTTATCAAAATACTCTTTCCTTTTTTCCATGCAAACCATTTCACTGCTTCTGTCATACTCCTCATGAGACCAGGAAACTGCTTTGTTTTTGTCCCCCAACACCCATCATGGAGCTAACATGGTATTACCTTTTCTACCCCTGAACATCTTAAAAGGAACTGCTCCAGTGGTGGAATGCGGAGTATATCGGTATGCCACTAGAAAGTTTTTTAAACCATCTTTCCAATTTTTTCCAGCAGCTATCTCTAGTTGCAGACAATTCTTTACACACTTGTTAAACCTTCTACAGTTCCATTCCCTTCAGGATGGTATAATGAACATAACTTATGCTTGATCCCCAATCTCCTAAAATATTCCTCCATTTCCTTGGAGACAAATTGCGGACCATTATCTGTAAAGATGGAGTTGGGGAATCCCTCTCGAGCGAACATTTCTTCAAGCAGACCAATTATCCTCGTAGTTTCCATGCTGCTGACCACACCCATCTCAACCCACCTGGAGAATTGATCTACCAAGACCAAAATGTAATTGCTTCCCGCTCTTCCATGAACTGAAGCAATGTATCCATTGCATCTACATCCCACGGTCTGCTTGATAAACTCCTGACACACATTGAAGGTACTCTTGTTTTATAAATCTTAGCACTATTACAGCAATCAGGGCATTCTCTAAATACTCTCCCGATACTCAAATCCTTTCCTGGCCACCAATAGTTGAGGCAAATTCTAGATTTAGTTTTATTCATACCTTGGTGCCCCGTATGTCCCAACTGAATAATTTTGTCAGTCAAAACACTTGGGATTACCAATCTCGCTCCCCGAAACAATAACTCATCAGACACAGATAATTAATCTCTTACTTTCCAGAATCCTCTAAATGTTTCAGAATTCTTCAACTCAGCATGCCAAGAGTTTTAAAGAAAATGACATACACGTTGTAACACAGGATCAACAGCAACTGCCTTCACCCACTCATCCTGTTCAATTATCCCTTCCGTGACACTACACACACTAAATTCTTCTTCCTGACAATTGTTCAAATTTTCCTCAGATTCAGAAGCAAGTCTAGATAAACAATCTGCCGTTTTGTTACAAGCTCCAGGCACCTAAAACATTTTGAAATCAAAATCTTGAAGATTAACACCCCACCTACTGATCCTACTCGAGATTTGGTCAAGACCCTTTTTCATGAACTAGTGGTTTGTGGTCAGTATAAATATGGAACTCCCTTCCCCACACAAAGTTCCTAAATTTATTGATAGCCCAAGATACTGCTAAGGCCTCTCTCTCAATAGTGGAGTAGTTTACCTCTGCTCCCTTTGACGTTCATGAATTGTACACCACCGGTTTAAACTCCTGATCATTCCCCTTTTGTAACAGAACAGCTCCTAGGCCTTTGGTGCTGGCATCTGTCATGATTACACACAATCTTTTTGGATCAAATGATTTCAAACTTCCAACCTTAGATAACTCATCTTTAATACTTCCAAATTATCTTTCGCACACATCATCCCACGAGAACTTAACCCCTTTCCTCAGCAATTTACGCATATTCTCTGTTTTGGAAGCTAAGTTGGGCAGGAATTTGGCATGAAATTCTACCATCCCTAAAAATGACAATAATTCTTCTTTTTTTTCTGGGGAATGCAGGTTCAAAATATTTTTAACCAACTCTTGTTTTGGATATAACCCTGTTGAGGTGATTTTATGACCCAGATATTCATTTTCCTCTTTTCCAAAGGAACACTTCTTTAATTTTAGTGTGAGACCGTGATCCCTTAGGATGCTCAAAACCTTCTTTACTCTCTCTACATGTTCCTTCTCTGTCTGGGCATAAACCAAAATATCGTCCTGGAAATACTTAACTCCTGGTTCAGAGCCAAATAAATTGTGCATTAAACGCTGAAACACTGAGGCAGCTGACAGTAGCCCAAAAGGCATCCTTACAAATCTAAAGGTACCAAAAGGTATGATAAAGGTAGTGTAGTCCCTTGAATCGGCATGCAACACAACCTGATGCTATGCTGAAGCTAAATCCAATGTACTAAAGTACTTTGCACCATGTAATAAAGATACCATCTCTGTTATATTTGGTAAGGGAAACTGATCACTAATAACTGATTTATTGAGATTTCTTAAATCCACACATAATCTGATCTCACCGGAGGATTTACGTGCGACGACTATCGGAGACACCCATTCAGATGCCTCTACCGGTTCAATTATACCTTCACTGCACAACGTCTGTATTTCCTTTTCTACGTCATCTTTCATCGCTATAGGAATAGGTCGCACTTTGGACACTGCTGGTACTGTCCCTTCCTTAATTTTGATGCGATGCACATATTTTGCTAAGCATCCCAACCTGTCACTAAATACATCCTTAAACTCATGGACAAAATCTGCCACCAAATCAACCTTTTTTTTTTTCATTAGCAGAAATTTCACATACACCCCTCACCTTTTGCACAAAATCATTCTTAAGCATAACTGGCGTGGGGCTATTAGGATCTAAAATGACCTTCAGTTCCTTGTGATGTAGCCAGATTAAAACACTGTCACCTTTCATCGTACATACATTTTCCCAACTATGGTGTTAGATTTGAAGGTAATTTACGATTCAAAGTAGCCCCTCAGGTCAATGGTTTGTCCCCCTTAACCCCCAGGAATCACATCAGGATCTTGCAGTTTCACACTTTGACCTAAATACTTATTGAATGCATCATTGGACAATGAAAGTCAACCATGCCCCCGAATCGAATAAAACTTCACTGTCAATCCCACCAATGGTTACAATGTCTTTCGGATGTTTCTTTTCCATTTCTTGTGTGTCGACCGACAATATGCAGTCTTCCACCAGTTTCACTGAAGGAGAGTCTTTGTTCGACCTACAACACTTCGCAAAATTTCCGCGTTTGTTGTACAACTTACAAATTGCATTGACTGCTGGACACTTTTTATAGGAGGCATAATGTCCTGGGTTTCCGCACCGGACACACATTGTATCTTTGAATTTAGACCTCTGAATTAGATGCAGCTTGCTATCATCTTTTCGACCTTCACTGTCTTTGCAATCACTGTGTTGCTGATTTTTCTGAATAATTTTATTGACCGCCGGACACCTGTATTTCTCCAATTCTTCCACACAAGCTAATGTGTGTTCCACACTCTTAGCTATTGTCACAACTTTCTGTAGAGGAGGGTCATCTTTGCTCCAAAGTTCCTGTCTGACCGTGTCACTGGAGCATTTCAACATAAACTGATCCCTTATACGTTCCTCCAAGGTCACTCCAAACTTGCATGTAGCAGCCAGTTTCCTCAATGCTGTAACATAATCCTCTATGGATTCACCTGGCTTCTGTTCACTCATGGCAAAATAATAACGTTCAAGAATTGTGCAGATTTTTGGTAAATAGTGTAAGTCAAGCTTTTTCAAACAGAGTTTAAATTCATTCAAGTCAATCCCATCATCATCTGGTTCTGGTAGAGTTTCAAAAACTTCTTGTCCCTCACTTCCTAAACAATGCATGAGAAGAGAAGTTTTCCTCTCATTGGATACGTTTGTGCCGCACACTCTTGTGTAATGTAAAAAGGACTTCTTCCATTTAGACCAGATTATAGGTGCTTCACCTGGGATCATTAAGAAAAAAGGAGGAGGTGGTATGTTCTGCATTGTTCAGTTTCCTCCTCATAAAAAGTTTATTTTCTTATTTTTTAACAATATTAACGTAAATCACTGTAGATCAATGTAGATCACTATATATCACTATGGGGGTCATTCTGACCTCGGCGGTAAAAGGCCCTTACCGCCGGTCAGAAGTCCGCCATTCTACCGCCGCGGCCGTGGTAAACCGCCACAGTCATTCTGACCCACAACGGCGAAACCGCCAAAACCCGACATCCAAGGAAGGCCGCCTCATCAGCGGGCCGCGGAAAACTGGAGATGACCAAACCTCCACCGTCACGCCAACACAAACACGCCCATGCCATTCTGACCCACGAATCCACGCGGCGGTCTTTCAACCGCGGTATTCCATTGGCGGGACACACCGCCGCGGTCAAAATACACACACAGCTCCAAAACACAGCCACATTGGCCAATTTGAAATACACACACCTGACACACATACAAACAACACTCCCACACATCCAACCAACTATAAAACACACACCCACATCACCCACAAACCCCTACGACCGAAGATCAGAGACGAAGGAGAGAGAGACACATCACAGAATAGAGAGCTACATCACACAGAGGCACACTACACCATCACACACACCACATAGAAGCACAAAGCACCACACACCAACACACTCTTCACCATATACACCACCCCACACCTCATCCACACCACCCCATGGCACCCCAAAGGCACCCACGCTTTTCGGACCAAGAACTCGGGGTCATGGTGGAGGAGATCATAAGAGTCGAACCGCAGCTCTTCGGCTCACAGGTGCAGCACACCACTATAGCCAGGAAGGCGGAGCTATGGCAGCGGATCGTGGACAGGGTAAACGCGGTGGGACAGCATCCCAGAAATCGAGAGGACATCCGCAAACGTTGGAACGACTTACGGGGAAAGGTGCGCTCGATGGTCTCGCGAGACAACATCGCAGTGCAGAAGACTGGCGGGGGACCCCCACCCACTCCACCCGAATTCACAGCATGGGAGCAAGAGGTACTAAACATCCTGCATCCTGATGGCCTCGCTGGAGTACACGGAGGAATGGACTCTGGTAAGTACAATCTCAACTACTTCACCCCCCCAGCATGCCAACCCCCACCACCACCCTCACCCCCAACCCTGAGAATGTCTCCCCAGCACAACCCACCCAACACCAACCCCTGCATGCCACCACAAACTATGGACACCCATCACCTAAGCATGACCACTGCACATACCCCCCCCCAAACACCCCCACAACACCTCCCCCAAGGGAATGACAGCACTGGGGGACAAGGGCACCCATAAATCGCACACAATAGCACACACAGAGACAATAACCATACTCTCTTACCCCATGCAGGACCCGAACGCCAACACACCGGCCAGGAGGGTCCAGAAATGTCCATCCCCCCCCGGAAGAGGCACCCAGTGATGACAGCAGCTCTGTCGACCTGGAACCTGACGACCAGCCCGGACCATCGGGGACCTCTGGACAGTCGGTTCCCCACACACAGGCCACAGCAGACCCAACCCCCTCTGGGAACAACAGCACATCTCCCACCCAGCGGGCCCATGGCTCTGTCTCTAGGACAGGTCAATCAGCGGTGTGTCTGCCACTACAGGGCCCCCAGGCTAACCCACCACCCCAACAACAACAGGGACCTGGGGGCAGTGGTAGTGGGCACACCGTCCAGGGGACAGAGTCCGGGGGAAACAGGGAAACTCGGAGGGCTGCTGTGCGACAGGGGGGGGGAGGAGAGGCCCAGGGAACCGACTCTCCAAGAGGCCCTCACCACCATCATGGCAGCCTACCACCGCTCCCAGGAGACGATGGCGACGGTACTGGCCAGGTTCCAGGAGATCCAGGCACAGCAGGAGGAACGCTACATGGGGTTCAACAATCATCTCACCAACATCTCTACCGCCATGGGGAGCATAGTCCAGGCCCTCCACCGGATAGAAGACACGTTGCGGGACCATGTGGCACCACACAGGGCCCCTGTCACTAGCCCGGACCAGGAACAGCCTACCACCTCCGCCGGCGCTAGTGGACAGGAGGCCCCACCACAACGACAGGCCACCAGAACCCCACCTCCTGCTGAAGAACAACCACCCCGCAAGAGGAGCCTGAGATCCAAAAAAAAGACAGAGTAGGATGTCAAGACCCCCGCCAGCATGAGATACCCCCTGAAGTCATCCCACTGTCCCACATTGCCACCCTGTCCAACCTTGAACTGCCCCTGCTCCATCCTTCCACAGGCATATGGACAATGCACCTGTGAGACTGAGAACTGGACTCTGCCATGGACATTACTCCACCCCCACCCATCACCGTGTGAATATCATGTACCATCATCTAGCACCAAAAATAAATCACGCAATGCACTGAAATCATGCTGGAGTCACGCTGTATTATTTACAAATGTAAAACACATTACCGATCAATTATGTTCTGTAAACTTTGTGCTGAACACATACCGAGATCAATAAGCATTAGTCCATGGGCTAACCAAGCTGAAGTCACGCAGTGGGTCATACAGCACTGAAAAGGGAAGGGAGAATCAAACATCAGTTTCAAATAACTGGGGGGTCATAGACAAAGTTGAGAAGCACGAGGCATTCAGGAAAATTAAAATGGCGTGTGTGATTCTTACCTGTGTGCTACTGAAAATACTGTTGGATAACTCTGTCCCTGTTGTCTGGGTCGTCCTCTGAGTCTTCCTCCTCTTCACTCTCCACAGGCTCTACAGCTGCTTCAACACCACCATCTGGACCATCCTCCTGCAGGAAAGGCACCTGACGTCGCAATGCCAGATTGTGAATCATACAGCAGGCCACGATGATCTGGCACACCTTCTTTGGGGAGTACATCAGGGATCCCCCTGTCATATGCAGACACCTAAACCTGGCCTTCAGAACTCCAAAGGTCCTTTATATGATCCTCCTAGTTCGCCCATGGGCCTCATTGTACCGTTCCTCAGCCCTGGTCCGGGGATTCCTCACTGGGGTCAATAGCCAAGGCAGGTTGGGGTAACCAAAGTCACCTATTAGCCACACACGTTGTCTCTGTAGCTGTTCCATCACATAAGGGATGCTGCTATTACGCATCACATACGCGTCATGCACTGAACCAGGGAACATTGCATTCACATGGGAGATGTACTGGTCAGCCAAACAGACCACCTGGACGTTCATAGAATGGTAACTCTTCCTGTTTCTGTACACCTGCTCATCGTCTTTTGGGGGGACTAAGGCTACATGGGTCCCATCAATGACACCAATTATGTTGGGAATATGTCCAAGGGCATAGAAATCACCCTTCACAGTGGGCAAATCAACCTCCTCTTGGAATATAATGTAACTCCGCATGTGTTTCGTCAGGGCAGACAACACTCTAGACAAAACCTTAGAAAACATTGGCTGAGACATTCCAGATGACATGGCCACTGTTGTCTGGAATGAGCCACTTGCAAGAAAATGGAGGACTGACAGCACCTGCACCAGAGGGGGAATTCCTGTGGGTTGGCGGATGGGGGACATCAGGGCAGGCTCCAGCTGGGCACACAGTTCATGGATAGTGGCACGGTCAAGTCGGTATCGTAGTATGATGTGGCGTTCTTCCATTGTCGACAGGTCCACCAGTGGTCGGTACACGCGAGGATTCATCTTTCTCCTCGTAAATCCCAGCGGACGGTGCTTAGGAAGGACAACATGGAGCACAGAGTCAAGATAATCACTGGTACGTTCACCACTGCTTGCATGGCACACGGTTATCTAGGTATTGAAAGGCGTGTATGTGTGGCAATGCCAGGCCTAGGCCTGTGTGTCGCAGTAGAGATTATGCCATGTGGGTCCTTGAAACGGCGGCTGCCTGACCTGTGAAGTGGGACAATGGGATGTGAGGTCACTGCGCTGGCGGAGCACACCGTGGCGGTAGGCGGTCGAAGAACGCTATACGGAGCCGCATTGGATAACATTGAAGCCTATGGGTTTCAGGAGCCAATGACGATGTGCGCCGGAGGTCGCGGTACGCACCGCCGCGGTACGCACCGGCGCGGGCGTGACCGCCATTTTCTATCTGCTTAATCACTCGAGACCTGATCATCCACAGGAGAGGACCTATACTGCAAGTGCTGCTGTGAACTCGGTCTGGAAGTGACAATGGCTGCTGCGACTGGGGAAAGGGCCCCTGCCTTCACGTCTGAAGAGTTGGAGAAGCTCGTGGATGGGGTCCTCCCCCAGTATGTGTTACTCTACGGTCCTCCAGACCAACAGGTGAGTACACCGGGTGCACATGGAATGGGCGATGCCTGTGTGGAGTGGGGTGGATGTAAGTTGGTGGGGTGGGGGGCGAATGAGGAGTGCAACGCACGACAGATGAGAGCATGTGCTATATTGCAAGGTTGGGGAGGGGGGGCCAATCACATCTAACATGCAGTAAGTTGATGAATGTTTCCTTCCCACCCTGTACATGTCACATAGGTCAGCGCCCATCAGAAAGTCGGGATTTGGCGTGCCATCGCCAAGGAAGTCCGGGCCCTGGGGGTCCACGTCAGGAAATCCGCCGCGGAACCAGGAAGACCGCCGAGTCACTGCTGGGGATGGCCTCCCAACCTAGGAGGGGTGCCAGTCGTACCCTGACCCCCCTGATGTCCTGGATCCTGGCGGTGGCCTACCCTGATTTGGATGGGCTCTTGAGAGCATCACAGCAGACACAAGGGGGTGAGTATCAGCACATTCAGCTATCTTTCTGTGCAGTGGAGGCGTCTGGGTGGGGGAGGAGGGTTGGGGGTGACATTAGGCCAGGGCGCTTTCTGTAGTGTAGTCCTCTCCCTTAGGCATGGCCCTGTGCTCCCGGCCCCCACCTCCGTAGGGTGACAAGTCCAGCTATTGATGGTCCAGCCTCACACATGTGCGCGTTTGTCGTCTCCTGACCTGTTGTCCGAGTCAGAAGTACTGAGTAGTGTGCCCCGAATGCGCGGCTTAGTGCATGCGGCTCCTGTGTCTGTCCTCTCCGCCAACGGTGTTGACATTGCATGCACTCAACCAGGTCTTCTCTTTCTCCCCCCACCCTTCTTCTTCATCTTCTTGTGCATGTGTGCATTAGCATCATCAGGCGGAGGAGATTTGGCATCGGAGCACGAGGGAGCTGCAAGCCACAAGGCCCCGGTGGGCACAGGAACAGACACCGAGGGCCCAAGTGAGCCGGAGGGCGAGGGGAGCACCACGACGGGGACCGCTGGTGAGAGCAGCGACAGCGACACGTCCTCGGATGGGAGCACCAGCGCACCAGCCCCGCCCTCCCAGCAGCCCCTCAGCCTACGCTCCGTGCCCGCTCACCCAGGAAGGCGGGCGTCTCCTTCGCCCCAGGCACCTCAGCCCCTGCCCCTGTTACCCCTGCTGCCCTCAGTGAGGAGGTCATTGATCTCCTCAGGACACTCATTGTTGGGCAGACTACCCTTTTGAATGCCATCCAGGGGGTAGAAAGGGAGGTGCATCGGAGCAATGCCTACCTAGAGGGCATTCATTCGGGTCAGGCTGCCCATCAACGATCGTTCAATGCTCTGGCCTCAGCACTGACGGCAGCCATTGTCCCTGTTTCCAGCCTCCCTCTTCTGACTGCCTCCACCCTGTCTCTGTCTCCTGTTCCTCAGCCTATCCCATCCACACCATCTGACCAGCCTGCACACACCTCAACACCCATGGGCAGCTCATCCAGACACAAGCACCACAGATCCCACAAACACTCACCCAAGCAACACACAGATGCAGACATCCCAACAGTCACTACCACCCCTGTGTCCCCCTCCTCCTCGTCTCCCTCCTCCCTCCCTGTGACGTCGACACTCACACCTGCATGCACACCAACATCAGCCAGTGCTTCCATCACCACCACACCCTCCTGTACAGTCCGCACGCGTGCAGTCACCACCCCCACTGCCATTTACACGTCCCCTGTGTCCTCTCCCACTGTGTCTGTCACCACCCCTTCCAAGACACACAAACGCAGGCAGACACCCACCCAACAGACATCCACCTCACAACAGCCTACAGCACCTGCACCTTCACCCAATGACAGCACACCTGACTTTCCTACAACCACATCCTCTTCCTCCACTTCCATCTCCACTTCTCCTACCTTTTACCTTGGCCCTAAAAAAGTTTTCCTGGCTAATCTTGACCTCTTCCCCTCCGATGACCTACCCCCTCCATCTGCAAAGAGTCCCAAGAGCACCGCAGCCACCACCAGCCCAACTTCGGGTGTCACTGTTGTGCATGGGTTCTGGAGCCCACCCTTTGCCAGCAGTGATACCTCCATCAGCAGCAAGGACACATCCAGCCCCCCCCCGGCAAGAGGACCAGGAAACACAAGGGCCGCCGTGCGAAGACTGACACGGCTGCCCCCAAGGAGCAGAGTTCGCCCACTTCACCAGCCACAACGTCTAGGGGAGGCAAGGGCCCGAGAGCCCCATCTAAGGAGCGTAAGGGCAGCAGGGCGGAGACGTCAGCCAGCAGGAGCGCGGAGCAGGTGGGCCCCACATGCCACATCCCAGCTGTAAAGGAGGACACCAAAGGGCCCAGGACTCCGTCACCGAAGGGCCCAGGAACATCACGGCCGGAGGGCGTCTGAGCACGGAGTCCAGGCCAGGTCTGGCTCCCTTGAACCTACTGGATGTGCACCGCTGAACAGGGCCCGCCGTGCAGAAGAGCACCGCTGAACAGGGCCCGCCATGCAGAAGAGCACCGCTGAACAGGGCCCGCCGTGCAGAAGAGCACCGCTGAACAGGGCCCGCCGTGAAGATAGGCACCGCTGAACAGGGCCCGCCGTGAAGATAGGCACCGCTGAACAGGGCCCGCCGTGCAGAGGAGCACCGCTGAACAGGGCCCGCCGTGCAGAAGAGCACCGCTGAACAGGGCCCGCCGTGCAGAGGAGCACCGCTGAACAGGGCCCGCCGTGCAGAAGAGCACCGCTGAACAGGGCCCGCCGTGCAGAAGAGCACCGCTCCGCTGGGCCCTTCCTGTCAAGCACCGCTCCGCTGGGCCCCGCCGTCTCAAGCACCGCTCCGCTGGGCCCCTTCTTCTCAAGCACCGCTCCGCTGGGCCCCGCCGTCTCAAGCACCGCTCCGCTGGCCCCTTCTTCTCAAGCACCGCTCCACTGGGCCCCGCCGTCTCAAGCACCGCTCCGCAGGGCCCCTTCTTCTCAAGCACCGCTCCGCTGGGCCCCGCCGTCTCAAGCACCGCTCCGCAGGGCCCCTTCTTCTCAAGCACCGCTCCGCTGGGCCCCGCCGTCTCAAGCACCGCTCCGCTGGGCCCTTCCTGTCAAGCACCGCTCCGCTGGGCCCTTCCTGTCAAGCACCGCTCCGCTGGGCCCCGCCGTCTCAAGCACCGCTCCGCTGGGCCCCTTCATCTCAAGCACCGCTCCGCTGGGCCCCTTCATCTCAAGCACCGCTCCGCTGGGCCCCTTCATCTCAAGCACCGCTCCGCTGGGCCCCGCCGTCTCAAGCACTGCTCCGCTGGGCCCCTTCATCTCAAGCACCGCTCCGCTGGGCCCCTTCATCTCAAGCACCGCTCCGCTGGGCCCCGCCGTCTCAAGCACCGCTCCGCTGGGTCCTTCCTGTCAAGCACCGCTCCGCTGGGCCCTTCCTGTCAAGCACCGCTCCGCTGGGCCCCGCCGTCTCAAGCACCGCTCCGCTGGGCCCCTTCATCTCAAGCACCGCTCCGCTGGGCCCCTTCATCTCAAGCACCGCTCCGCTGGGCCCCTTCATCTCAAGCACCACTCCGCTGGGCCCCGCCGTCTCAAGCACCGCTCAGCTGGGCCCCTTCATCTCAAGCACCGCTCTGCTGGGCCCCTTCATCTCAAGCACCGCTCTGCTGGGCCCCTTCATCTCAAGCACCGCTCCGCTGGGCCCCTTCATCTCAAGCACCGCTCTGTTGGGCCCCTTCATCTCAAGCACCGCTCCGCTGGGCCCCGCTGTCTCAAGCACCGCTCCGCTGGGCCCTTCCTGTCAAGCACCGCTCCGCTGGGCCCCGCCGTCTCAAGCACCGCTCCGCCGGGCCCCTTCATCTCAAGCACCGCTCCGCTGGGCCCCTTCTTCTCAAGCACCGCTCCGCTGGGCCCCGCCGTCTCAAGCACCGCTCCGCTGGGCCCCTTCATCTCAAGCACCGCTCCGCTGTGCCCCGCCGTCTCAAGCACCGCTCCGCTGGGCCCCGCCATCTCAAGCACCGCTCCGCTGGGCCCCGCCGTCTCAAGCACCGCTCCGCTGGGCCCCTTCTTCTCAAGCACCGCTCCGCTGGGCCCCGCCGTCTCAAGCACCGCTCCGCTGGGCCCTTCCTGTCAAGCACCGCTCCGCTGGGCCCTTCCTGTCAAGCACCGCTCCGCTGGACCCCGCCGTCTCAAGCACCGCTCCGCTGGGCCCCTTCATCTCAAGCACTGTTTATGGTTCACTGTGCCCACCATGCCTCCTCCTTGACCAGTGGAGACTGTTATCCACTTGAGAGACTGTGGCTTTGCACTCCCCAGGATGGTACAGTGGGCAACCCACCCACTGTAGAGACTTGAGAGACTGTGGCTTTGCACTCCCCAGGATGGTACAGTGGGCAACCCACCCACTGTAGAGACTTGAGAGACTGTGGCTTTGCACTCCCCAGGATGGCAGAGTGGGCAACCCACCCACTGTAGAGACTTGAGAGACTGTGGCTTTGCACTCCCCAGGATGGCACAGTGGGCATGGTGGCCCCTTCGTGGATCTTGCGTCGTGGACTCATGTGGCTGTGGTGCCCCTCCCTTCCCTTCCCCCTGAGGTGCCTGTAGTATTTTCATCAGATGCCCCTGCAGTGTTCTCTCCAAAGGACTCAGGTCTCCTGTGTGGGCTTTGCCCTTGTGTCGCTACACTGTAGCCCACGGACTGTTCCATTTGACTTTGATGTAGCGGACTAATTGCCTCGGTTCTCCATGGCAGTGTGTATAGTATTATTTTGTTATGGATATTTTGCATAGTTGCCGATACATCTCAGAGTCTATTTTTTATATAAAATTTTGGTTCACAATTTAATTATGTCTTTGCATTTTTCAGGGGGGTTTCGGTGGTGTCACTGTGCATTGTTGCTCTGCATTGGTGTGTACATAGTTTGGGGGGGTGGGGGTCGCATATGTGTGTGCCCGTAACCTTTCCTCCTCCCCCCTCCCGTGTGTCGTAGGTGCAGTACTCACCGTTGTCGTCTGCGCCGGAGTTCGTACTCGTGGTAGATGAGCAGGTAGACGAGTGCAGGTAGGATGTTTAATTCGGGTTCCATGCTGTCCTCCGTACTCGTGGAGTGTGTTTTGGTGAGCGTTTTCCCGTCCGTAGTCTGTTTCCGCTGTGTTTTTATCGGCGGGGCTCCCGCCCCAGAAAAGGTGGCGGATTGGTGAGTTGTGATACTGTGGGCGGTACATTGTCTGCCGCCTGCCTGTTGGCGGTGACCGCCGCGCTGTTTGTCTTTACCACGGTGGCGGTCGGAGTGTTAATGTGGCGGGCTGTGTTGGCGGTTGCCGCCAGGGTCAGAATTCCATTTTTTGGACCGCCGGCCTGTTGGCGGGTTGGCCGCCGCTTTATCACCGACCGCTAGGGTTAGAATCACCCCCTATATGTCTATTAACATCTTTATTTGATGTAAGACTCCATGGGGTGTTTTCTACAGGAAGTTCTTCTTTTTTTTTTTTCTCATCTGTCTCTGTACAGAGTTTCGATAACCAGACCGACAGGCAGATCAAATTTCCCGGCAAGGTAAGTCTTGTTTACCTTGATGTTTAATTCTTCACACGTCATTACATATTGAAGAAGTATACGCGTGTGTAAGAATACACACGCGTGTGAATATGCACTGGTTTAGCATACACGCGGCACACAAGACTTCTGGGAGGAGCCGGCAGGGATTATTCATGCGGCCCAGATTATGCACGTGGCAGGTTTGCTCGCGTGCTGACAAACTGGCTGACGTATTCCTTTTTGGAAGAGCCGGCAAAGTTATGCACGCAGCAGGATGCTGCACGCAGCAGTTTTGTTCACGCGCAGGTAATTTAAAAAATGCGAGCGCGTTTATTTTAAACAAGAAATGCGAGAGCGTTAGGGAATCCCAAATAAATGCTGTTATCTACTTAAATACTTATTGAATGCATCATTGGACAATGAAGTCAACCATGCCCCCGAATCGAATAAAACTTCACTATCAATCCCACCCTCGTCGCCAGTGTAATAAAGATGATGCTGAGGGTTGTTAATTCCAGTGGTTTCTTTGTTAAAATAAGGAATATCCCATCCACACAGATGGCCACAACAGCTCTGATGTCTCCAACTCCTTCCTCCACCAGTCTCCTCCCAGTCTCCCTGAGGAATGTAGAATCCTCTTACATTCTAACTCTCAAATGATGCACAGCATGCATCTCTCCAGATACCACACCAGTCAACACTTCTTTTGCATTCAAACCACAAATCAGCTAGAACCACTATTTCTAACAAGACATTCAAATCCTCCCACAGGAATTTTGTGAGTTTCACAAACCTATCTGTTTGCTGGTACCATTCCACTGGTTTCTCCCTCAGTCTTGGGTAGTCATTTGTAAATCACAAATATCAGTCCTGCTCCAAGGGACATGTACATAATTCCCTCCAGGAATTACTCCCATTAGTGGAATATCAGTCTGCTGTACCTCAGCACTTGAATTCACAAACTCATTTTTCTTCTCTCTGTTTTTTACCCATCTGCCTTCCCATTTGTCTAATGCTCCCCATGTTTGAATATTCTGAATAAATTAATTAATGTGAATTTTCATTCCTGGTATTCCCATGTTCTCAATATCTTTTGATTCAAATTCTAATCTATAACTTTTTTTATTGGGTTTGATTTCTCAATTTCTATTTCATATTTCTCTGCAAGATCTGATAATTTCTGATGTGCCAATCCTGCTCTGTTTGTAGCATTTTTACAAGTGTAACATAACTCATCTTCATTATATGAGTCAGTTCTATTTAATTCAAGTATTCCTTCAATCATTTCATTTAATTCTAATTTAAGTCTTCCCGTGTCCAATGATTTTCCTCCTTCAGCATTTGATTTTGCTCCACTCATTTTTCCCAACCAGTCTGTTAACTGCTGAGCTGTCAAACCTTTTAATGAGACATTATTACTTACATTGAGCACACTCTGTGGAGTAATGCATGGAGTCTCAGGTGTCATCAGAAATGAATTTGAATTCCAAGTTAACTTTGTAAAATTCTGTGAAATCCTAGGATAAGTTAAGTCAGTCTCAATGTCTGATTTGTTGGAGACATAATTACTCAGATGCATTGAGTCTCTCCATTTCTCCATTTGTATTAAAACGATTCTGTTGCACAACAGGACCAATAGTAATTGGTACTGATAATGCTTCTGGTCTTGTAATAGCATTCTGATTTCTCGAGTAAGTTACTCCAGAACTCTGACCTGAAGGCATTGAAGAATTCAACTGTGATATTGTTACAGATGTATACCTCTGCATTGTCTGAATTTGACTAACATCTTGCACAGAAGTCATTAAATTTGATGTAAACTCCACCTATGGTATATTTGATGGTGGCATCACTGGTACTGTCATACTCTGTGCAGAACTTACAACAGGAATTGTAGGATAGACTACAGGTAGCTCAACCTGAGGCATAGGAATTTGAGTAACTGTGATAGTAGGAACGTTAGTTGCAACCTGTACTTGACTCTGTGTTACCACAACTGGACTGGTGCACTTGGACCAGTACTGGTATCTGAACTTGCTTCTTGTGCTGCATATGAAGAAGGACGACTTCTGAGTAACTACATTATAAAATCATCATCATCTGATTCATTATAAGTCAATGATTTTCTAGCCTCATCTGACTTCGTCTCATCTACTTCAGAAAAGTCCTTATTCTTTTTCTTTGTCTTTTGTCTGACGCTGCTCTCTTTCTCTTGTGTAATTGCAGGAAACTTTTTAATACCCTGTAAAGTTTCAGTTCTCCAAAATGTTTGCTCATTGTCCCACCTTCCCCCTAATGAAGTCTTCTCAACTTTTCTCATTCACCTCTAAAATTTTAATTTCTCTTGTTGTCTGGACACTAATTCCCAAATGGTTGAAGCTTCAAACAGTGCTAGTCTCGGAGGAGGTTTTCATTCATACAGCACTCTTCTCAAATTTTCTAAGATTCTCACATTGAAAATTCCGTAAATAGAAAACGCTAAACTCCCTTCCTTTTCCATAATTTGGCACCATGGTTTCAAACAAATACATCCTGTGGTTCTTTTCTCTTCAATTACAATATATGAAGGTGTACCTTCTGGCGGGGCAATTTCTCCTACTCAAACCGGAATGAAAGCATATCAGTTTTACTTTATTCAGTCTTAAAACTACAATTTAAATTCAAAGCAGGAAGGAATTAGGGGCCAGATGTATGAAAGCATTTTGCATTCGCAAACGGTGCGAATGTCCATTTGCGAATGCAAAATGCCATTTCAGAATGTATAAAAGACATTCTGAATGCAATTTTAAGGAATCGCTAAAATAGCGATTCCTTAAAATTGTGACCCTGTTTAGAGAGTCGCAAATTGCGACTCTCTAAATAAGAAATCGCAAATAAGGAATCCTTATTTGCAATTCCTTAGCACATGTATGAAGCAATTCCTAATTTGCGATTTGGGCATTTAGGAATCGCTATTTACCACCAAGTTGAACTTGGTGGTAACCATGTGCAAATTTTAAAAATGCATTTAAAATGCATTTTTGAAACTTACATGTAAAGCACACATGCCCTTTTGGCATGTGTGCACTTTACATGGTGAAAAAAATAATTTTGGGGTGCAGCAGAGGGGGCATTAGGCCCCCAGCACCCAGGGGTTTTGCATTTCCAAAATTGCGATTTCTAGTTAAGAAATCGCAATTTTGGAAATGCAAAAAATTCGCTGATATGGGCCAACAGGCCCTGGGTGCGAATGGGGCCGGTATAGCAATTTGCAATTCGGTAATAGCATTTGTGATTTTTAAGAAATCGCTATTACCGATTCGCAAATGTGATACATGGCATTTTGCGAGTCCGATATAGCGATTTCTTAAAAATCGCTATTGCCGAATCGCAAAAGGCCTTCATGATACATCTGGCCCTAGATCCCCAAATCCTTTTCGCTTGCCTCTCCCAACCAATAGTGAACCGCTATTGTCCACGAATGCCTTCACAGCTCCTCCTTACCATCCAACCAATCTCAGGCAGACCTAGTAATATCACTTTCACACACACAGTGGTTGACAAAGTCATGCAGACTAATCCAAAACAAATTCATACAAAACTAAATGCAAAATATTGTGAGCACCAAAGAAAAATCAACACACAAACTTGTCTGCTTACTACAGGTAGGGAACACAATAACTTCGGAAGCTTGCCTAATATTTCAATTGCGGCTTTTAGCTCTGACAACTACGCATTCGATCTTTGCCTTTGATTTGCAAGTAAAATTCGACCAGCAAATTTCACCCTTGACCAATACTACATCCTCCTTGTGCACTCAGGAATCACCAATATCTGCAAAAGTAGCACTCCTCAATCATGTACTCTTAAAATACTATTTGTCCACCACGCCCGACTGACAAAACAAAACAGACAAGTTACAACGGCAACCAAGTGTCTACTGTACTTGTACAATATTCCACAGTCTTAGACCACGTAGGCTCCGTATACCAACATCCACATGGGCAAATTTTGAGCACAAAGCACCACACCCAATTGAAGTATGAAGTACTTCCCTAGATACACCCTCTGGAGTACACACACTCTTTAACAAACTACATTGGCATATGCAAACTCCTTATTCCTCACAATTCACCTGCGATTTGCTAAAGCACTGAAAGAGCAAGCCCTATCCCAAGCACAAATCATACTAAGAACACTGGGAACATCTCCAAGCAAGCATTGGCAACACCAAATTCCATTAAAACAAACATTGGCAAAAACAAATTTCCAAATTTCAATAAGCACTGATAAAACCAAATATCCCAATTATTTTCTAAATGACATATAACTATTAAAAACAGGACGTTTCCCTCCTATTGAGATGAAACCATCCTCTTCTATCAATTTCAGTGGTTGTGTCCAGCCTTACATTTCTTTTGATATTTTATTTATGAGGTGACACGTACAGGGTAACCATCTACTACCCTTGAAGGTCGACCTGAACCTTTTGACTTAGACAGGAGTATGATAACATCCGAACAATCAACATTAATAATTTCAAATCAATAGCCATCGATTTCAATTTTGGAGTCAGTAATTCATACGCACCATGATATATGTGGTCCTGAATCACCACTCCAGTTTATTGAACTTCAAACATTTATTCCCCTTTAGATAAACCATGCTAAGGTCATGTAAATCAAACACAAGACCAAATGAAATAAATACAGAAACAATACTCGCTGACCAAATCGTTGGAAGAATCTTAACCTAGACAGAATGTTCATCATTAAACACTGAAGAACCACAATGTAGAAAAACAATAAAATGAATGATTGTAACAGAATACATTTAGTTATCACGGATGAATTATTAACAATCAAATGATACATACAAGTCAAATTTAGGTTTTGGCATCTCTAATTATTACTTTTGGCTTCATGCAAAAAGAAAAAGAAGGCAACAATTATTTGGAAATCATCTGACTATGGCGCTAACCAAAAGAGTGGTTGGATTTTCTAAAGAGAGAAAACATAAAATCAGCAAGAAAAACAAATGCACATTTGGTTATACTTCTCCTTAATGGATCAGCAAGCAGCAACGTCTTTATCAGTTTCTGGTGTTTATTGTACAGCATCAGTATTATGAATGGAAAACAGTTCAGTAAAGTTTGGTCTTAATGCATCTGAACTGACAGAATCATAGGCAGGAAAAGACAAAAGAAACAGAAACACAACATCTCTCAAGCATAGAAGCAAAGAATCTAATCTTACATCATCTAAACATTGCTATATTAAAATCCTAGAAAGCAACCAGCTAGGTTTCTATTGGTCAGACTATGGGGTATTTCAGTGTTAAACCAATAAACTTTGTTTTGTGCTCCAGAAGTATCTTTCTTCATATTTTGCACCCACGATTGGCTCATCTTCTCTCTCTCCTGGTCATCAGTTTCCTCTCAAAAATTACATTTAAGCAGTGTAGAAAAAAGTAACATGGAATTCCTGCCAAGAAACTAAAACTCATGCGGTAGCAAATTATTGCAACTTGCAACAAAACATTGAGCACTGAAGTCTATTGTTTAGTTTGTTCATTATTATCTAAATTCAGAAAAGCAAGTGTTACAAACAAAGAACATAACATGTCTACATTGAGCAAGTCACACAGGATATTTGAAAAACATCACTTTGTAAATGTTGCCTCTGGAAAATTACTAAAACGTGGGGCCTTTTTAAACTAATGCTAAAACATAAAACATTTCATAATATTTAAACTAATAATCCTTTTAGTACATATTAATACTCATTTTTTCAGTACATTTAATTATTATTAAACAAAATACATTTTAATTAGAAATTATATTCTCATGTTGATATACGTTGTTTAGAGTGTTCACCATGTCAGCTACACGTTTTTATTTTCTAAAACCTGGTTTTAGTGATGCCTTTTAATACGTTATTTCACATTACGTATTAATGACACAATTTTTATTAGTAATGTTTGCACTCCAACACTTCCCATGAATGTTTTTCTTTCTAATTTGTAGTTATATAGTCAAACTAGTCCTGTGTGTTCATTTAACTGCAAGAAATGCTGCAGAACCAATTTAGAGAACAATCTCACTATTACAGGTCACTCTTTGCACTCAAATTTGTTATGACTTGTTATATATTCATTTATTTTATATTTATATTAATGATTGGCAATGAAAATATGTAGTCTAACAGACTTTTTTAGAGCAACAGTGTTAATAAATACACTTTTACACAATTATTGCAACAGTGCAAAGGTTAAATTCTAGTTTCTTACCACAGTGTAGCAAAACTCAGTGAGTGAAAACACTGTTTATTGCTTCACATATTGCATGTTATATTTGCTTTATGTATGGAAAACCTCTCCTACAAAGTCACAAGGCATCTTCAGCGTGGTGTTACCTTTTTGTATTAATATATTCCCTTGCAGCATGGCTTTATTTAAATAAATTTTTAATCAAATACTTATAAACAATGCCAGGGCATAAATTATAGCTGCTACATATGCATCATGTATGCAGATTTAGAAGATGTAATATGCAATTTCTAGCAATTGCTGAGGATCTTGACCTCCATTGTTGAGGAAGAGGAGGAGAATCCCCTCTTGTGGGTCATGCCATGTTCGTTCGCTTGGTTGTGAATGATAATGCCTCAATATCATGCTGCAGCCTAGCACTCGCTCTGCATGGCCTTACATTGTATGCAGCAGGGGTTGTGTGCAGTTACCAGCAAATGGCCAGGTCCTGCTGAAGTCCACCTTATAGTTTACCACTGCTGTATGTAGTGTTAGAACATGAGCAATGGTTGTTTTCCAGGCAACCAACCTCCCTTTGGACCATGCAGTTTGCAAGGTAAACCCAATTTTAGGGGCATATTTATACTCTGTTTGCACTGAATTAGTGTCATTTGTTTTTGTACTCTAATTTGGTGCAAAACTAACTCCATATTTATACTTTGGTGCTAAACCCATCTAGAGGCAAATTTATGGAGTTAAAGTCATTTTTTGGAAGTGGAAACCTACCTTGCCTTAATGAGATGCAAAAAATTACTCTATGGCCTTAACGGCATATTTATACTCCCATGCAAAAATAGTGCACAGGAGGGAGGAGGGGTCAAAAAATGGTGCAAAGCTCTCTTTGCCCGGTTATTTAGCTCCTGAGTCAGGGCAGGTATTAGGGGACCTTTGGGCCTATTGCCATGGTGGAACACCATGGAATAAGCCCACAGGAGCCCTCCCCAGGCCCCAGGGGTACTCCCACCCACACCAGAGGAACTGCAGAGGATTAGGTGGCACCATCCAAGGTAAGTACAAATAAGTACAGGTAAGTGTTGCATTTTATTTTTTAAAGTGCCATGCGGGCCCTGAAATGGGCCCCCATACATAGCACAGGGTGCAAAGGCCATGGCCAGGGGACCCTTTTCACCTGTGCTGGCCACTGGGATGGTGGGCATGACTCCTCCCTTTTCTAAGGCAGGAGTTATGTGGCATGGTAGGTTTAGCACTATAAAATGACGCTAATCTGGTTAGAGTCATTTTTATTTTACTCAAACCTGTCTAAAGTAATTTTTGGTGCTAAACCCCCTTCTTCTATAGCCCCACCAGACTAAAGTTATTTTTTTTTACTCTAGCCTACCCCTAGCACCAGCTTGCACCATTCCATAAATATGGTGCCCGGCTGGTGCACAGAAATGGTGCAAGCCGGTGCTAAACTTTTTGGTGCAAAACTGCGTTAGCACAGTTTTGCACCTAAAAGTATAAATAAGGGCCTTAGGCCCGTATTCATACTTTTTTTAGCGCCGCATTTGCGCCGCTTTTAGACGCAAAACGGCGCAAACATACAAAATACAATGGCATTTTGCAAGTTTGCGCCGTTTTTGCATCAAAAAACGACGCAAATGCGGCGCAAAAATAGTATAAATACGGGCCTTAGTATCTCAAGTGTAATGCAAATCCGTCAAATGGCACCAAAGGGGTTAACAAATCAAGGATGTTTGACTTTTCCATTTAACTCTGTCCTTTTTTCAGGTCTACTTGAAACTTGAGATCCTCGCACTGCACGCCAAAAATTGACAGACCAACTGAAAACTAAAGTGTAAAGTTGCGACAAATTTTATGTGGATTCAGTTGAAGGGTAGAAAATGAAAACTTTTTGCCACCCTTATCTGTAAGTATACCCTTCTTGATTGAGCTGCATGAACATCAACATTTCTAATGTAAGTTAAGCATGCTAAGTGTAGTATAATTTGCAGATTTTATTAACAGCCTGCAAAAGTCCATGCACATTAATTAGCAGTGCTGCAGATATCAGCTAATACTCATATGTTGACTTAATTTAACTGTATCCCCCCATTGAAGGATATGTATTAAACCAAAATATCAAGAATACGGTAAACATGTTAAGTGTCTGCAAGTGTTGTGTAGTACTGCTGCAAGCTTAGCTGTAAATCAATGATTTTTAAGCCCCCTTTACTCCCTCTTTTTTTGTGAGACTGTTAGATCAGCATGAAACCAGAAATCAGCAGGAAACCAAAGAATTCTGCACTGGGCTTAACTAGATAACTGCCTGCCACTTCCCTTCTTAACGGATCTGCACAAAATGTTCCACACCCACAAAATACATTTTTGGCCCTTCCTTTTAATTCCCCCAATGCATCTGCATCAAATAAAATATACCAACTGTAAGCTACAAACATTAAATGTCTGTTCGTTTCACGTACAAAAAAAAGTTAAACAGAAATTAGACAAGCATTTGCAATGCAACGGGTCTCATGTTTGCTCGAGTGTACTGCCCAGTGAGATTGCGCTGCCTCTGAAATAAAGAATAAAAGTAGTTCAGAACCCATATGGAAAACATGGAACCTCGTATGTTTTCAGTAGTTGGCCAGGGCACTCAAGGAGGGATAAACACCGGTAAAGGCATGACATATGCATGCCTTTCACTAATGAAATGAAACGAATTTTAAAAGGCAAGCCCACGAACCAACCAAACTGATGGGCGTGGTTAAAAGCCCATAGAGGGATGACACCAGGGACAGAGTGCTTTGAGCTCGACCCTAAATGCGCCTTTTTTATTTTCAGGATATCTCTGTAATGTAACCCTCTGAATCAACTGACACCTTTTTCACAGACTGAAAACTCAAAAACTTTTGGATTAAAATTCCACAAAGTTAGCAAACACACCCCTCTGAGTAAACATCAAATTTCAAGCCAGGTTATATGGAATTCTTTTCAGTGGTTTCTCCTCTAGTGGAGATCAAGGTTAGTTAAAATGGGAAGCACATTTTTTATTTCCCCTGTTTGCCCCCCACCGCACGTACGTGCTCAGAATTCATATGAAGAACCTACTGTTTTACCATTCAGTGATTGTCAGCTGGGCTTGTTTTAATTTGCTGCCACTGCTCTTGGCTTTTACCTTCCATTTCCTTTCTTCTGTGGTACTGCCAGGAAACAAAAGCAGCAAACAAGCATTGGCAAAGGCAATAGGCCTGGCAAGCATTAGCATTTGAAAGCCAGCTCTATTTATTTTAGTGGCAAATTGAACCAGGATTTTTATGCTTAGGATATTTTTTTGCCTTTTGCATCAATCACAAGGGCCAGACTGGCCTACCATGTAGCTCGAAAATCCCACGTGAGATGGAGACCTAGAGGTATTTTTTCCTCCAGTCCTTTCTTTTTTTATACATAGGTTTGAAACCTACTGGTAGTCTGCCACTCTCAGTAATAGTGTCTCGCTTTATCAGTTCAGGCCATTCCTCATTTAGAACCCTGCCATGAGAAGAATGGTCCTTAGCAATGATACATCAGTCCTGGGCAGAAACAGGCCAGCGGCATTGACAGCATCCTACATCAGTGGGAAGGAGTGTGGTCTTCTGGAAGTTAATTATTAGATAAACTGAGGTTGGCATGTAGTGATTATGTATCATCAGCAACTGTAACACACAGCATAAGCTGCCGAGTGACTGCGGAGAGGGACAGTGAGATGTCTTTTGGGGAATGCACAGTCTGACCAAAAGTTAAGAAGTACTGTTCTCACTGTCATTCACTATCTTCTTTGCCTTATATGGGTAAATAGAAAGAATATGAATGAACATTATAAAATGTGAGCACTGTAGGAAAGTACCATCTTGCCTGGCATGTTACCCCCATTTTTCACTGTATATATGTTGTTTTAGTTGTATGTGTCACTGGGACCCTGGTAACCCAGGGCCCCAGTGCTCATAAGTGTGCCTGAATGTGTTACCTGTGTAGTGACTAACTGTCTCACTAAGGCTCTGCTAATCAGAACCTCAGTGGTTATGCTCTCTCATTTCTTTCCAAATTGTCACTGACAGGCTAGTGACCATTTTTACCAATTTACATTGGCTTACTGGAACACCCTTATAATTCCCTAGTATATGGTACTGAGGTACCCAGGGTATTGGGGTTCCAGGAGATCCCTATGGGCTGCAGCATTTCTTTTGCCACCCATAGGGAGCTCTGACAATTCTTACACAGGCCTGCCACTGCAGCCTGAGTGAAATAACGTCCACGTTATTTCACAGCCATTTTACACTGCACTTAAGTAACTTATAAGTCACCTATATGTCTAACCTTTACCTGGTAAAGGTTAGGTGCAAAGTTACTTAGTGTGAGGGCACCCTGGCACTAGCCAAGGTGCCCCCACATTGTTCAGAGCCAATTCACTGAACTTTGTGAGTGCGGGGACACCATTACACGCGTGCACTACATATAGGTCACTACCTATATGTAGCTTCACCATGGTAACTCCGAATATGGCCATGTAACATGTCTATGATCATGGAATTGCCCCCTCTATGCCATCCTGGCATTGTTGGTACAATTCCATGATCCCAGTGGTCTGTAGCACAGACCCTGGTACTGCCAGACTGCCCTTCCTGGGGTTTCTCTGCAGCTGCTGCTGCTGCCAACCCCTCAGACAGGCAGCTGCCCTCCTGGGGTCCAGCCAGGCCTGGCCCAGGATGGCAGAACAAAGAACTTCCTCTGAGAGAGGGTGTGACACCCTTTCCCTTTGGAAAATGGTGTGAAGGCAGGGGAGGAGTAGCCTCCCCCAGCCTCTGGAAATGCTTTGTTGGGCACAGATGTGCCCAATTCTGCATAAGCCAGTCTACACCGGTTCAGGGACCCCTTAGCCCCTGCTCTGGCGCGAAACTGGACAAAGGAAAGGGGAGTGACCACTCCCCTGACCTGCACCTCCCCTGGGAGGTGTCCAGAGCTCCTCCAGTGTGCTCCAGACCTCTGCCATCTTGGAAACAGAGGTGCTGCTGGCACACTGGACTGCTCTGAGTTGCCAGTGCCACCAGGTGACGTCAGAGACTCCTGCTGATAGGCTCCTTCAGGTGTTAGTAGCCTTTCCTCTCTCCTAGGTAGCCAAACCCTCTTTTCTGGCTATTTAGGGTCTCTGTCTCTGGGGAAACTTCAGATAACGAATGCATGAGCTCAGCCGAGTTCCTCTGCATCTCCCTCTTCACCTTCTGATAAGGAATCGACCGCTGACCGCGCTGGAAGCCTGCAAACCTGCAACATAGTAGCAAAGACGACTACTGCAACTCTGTAACGCTGATCCTGCCGCCTTCTCGACTGTTTTCCTGCTTGTGCATGCTGTGGGGGTAGTCTGCCTCCTCTCTGCACCAGAAGCTCCGAAGAAATCTCCCGTGGGTCGACGGAATCTTCCCCCTGCAACCGCAGGCACCAAAAAGCTGCATTACCGGTCCCTTGGGTCTCCTCTCAGCACGACGAGCGAGGTCCCTCGAATCCAGCGACACCATCCAAGTGACCCCCACAGTCCAGTGACTCTTCAGCCCAAGTTTGGTGGAGGTAAGTCCTTGCCTCACCTCGCTGGGCTGCATTGCTGGGAACAGCAACTTTGCAAGCTACTCCGGCCCCTGTGCACTTCCGGCGGAAATCCTTCGTGCACAGCCAAGCCTGGGTCCACGGCACTCTAACCTGCATTGCACGACTTTCTAAGTTGGTCTCCGGCGACGTGGGACTCCTTTGTGCAACTTCGGCGAGCACCGTTTCACGCATCCTCGTAGTGCCTGTTTCTGGCACTTCTCCGGGTGCTACCTGCTTCAGTGAGGGCTCTTTGTCTTGCTCGACGTCTCCTCTCTCTGCAGGTCCAATTTGCGACCTCCTGGTCCCTCCTGGGCCCCAGCAGCGTCCAAAAACGCCAAATGCACGATTTGCGTGTAGCAAGGCTTGTTGGCGTCCATCCGGCGGGAAAACACTTTTGCACGACTCTCCAAGGCGTGGGGGATCCATCCTTCAAAGGGGAAGTCTCTAGCCCTTGTCGTTCCTGCAGTATTTACAGTTCTTCAGCCTAGTAAGAGCTTCTTTGCACCAACCGCTGGCATTTCTTGGGCATCTGCCCATCTCCGAGCTGCTTGTGACTTTTGGACTTGGTCCCCTTGTTCCACAGGTACCCTCAGTCAGGAATCCATCGTTGTTGCATTGCTGATTTGTGTTTTCCTTGCATTTTCCCTCTAACACGACTATTTTGTCCTTAGGGGAACTTTGGTGCACTTTGCACTCACTTTTCAGGGTCTTGGGGAGGGTTATTTTGCTAACTCTCACTATTTTCTAATAGTCCCAGCGACCCTCTACAAGGTCACATAGGTTTGGGGTCCATTCGTGGTTCGCATTCCACTTCTGGAGTATATGGTTTGTGTTGCCCCTATCCCTATGTTTCCCCATTGCATCCTATTGTAACTATACATTGTTTGCACTGTTTTCTAAGACTATACTGCATATTTTTGCTATTGTGTATATATATCTTGTGTATATTTCCTATCCTCTCACTGAGGGTACACTCTAAGATACTTTGGCATATTGTCATAAAAATAAAGTACCTTTATTTTTAGTATAACTGTGTATTGTGTTTTCTTATGATATTGTGCATATGACACTAAGTGGTACTGTAGTAGCTTCACACGTCTCCTAGTTCAGCCTGAGCTGCTTTGCTAAGCTACCATTATCTATCAGCCTAAGCTGCTAGACACCCTATACACTAATAAGGGATAACTGGGCCTGGTGCAAGGTGCAAGTACTCCTTGGTACTCACTACAAGCCAGTCCAGCCTCCTACATTGGTTGTGCAGCGGTGGGATAAGTGCTTTGAGACTACTTACCACTCTTGTCATTGTACTTTTCATAAGAGAAAAATATACAAAACAAGGTCACTGTATATACACATAGCCAAAAAGTTTTGCATTTCCTCTTTTCACTCTTTTCTAAGTGCTGAAAAGTACTTCTAAACTTTCAAAAAGTTCTTAAAAGTTTAAAAAGTTTTTTTCTGTCTTTCCAAAAAGTTCTGAAAACTTTTTTTCTCTTTGTCTATCACTTTAACTCTCTCTAAAAATGTCTGGCACAGGCCAAAAAGTTGAACTGTCCAAACTTGCATATGATCACCTTAGCTGGAAAGGAGCAAGGAGTCTCTGCATAGAGAGAGGTTTGAGTGTAGGGAAGAATCCTTCCTTAGAACTGTTAATTAATATGCTTAGAGTACAGGATAAGGCCATAAGTGCCCAATCTGTAGAAAAAGTAGCTAATGGTTCTCAATCTGATCCAGGGACTCCCCCAGGAAAAGGTTCAGGAAAGAAACTTCTCAGCCTGCCCATTACTAGACAGTCTAGCATAGTTGGTACAGAGGTTGAATCACATCATACTGATGATGTGCTCTCACATTATGCTGGTAGCCAAGCTGTTAGGGTGCCCTTGGTAAGGGACAGGTCTCCTTCTGTTCATTCCCATCATACCTCTGTATCTAGAAATGTCCCTCCCACCCACCCTGATGACAGATTGTTAGAAAGGGAGCTCAATAGATTGAGAGTGGAGCAAACCAGACTGAAGCTCAAGAAGCAACAGCTGGATTTGGATAGACAGTCTTTAGAAATAGAGAGGGAAAGACAGAAGATGGGTTTAGATACCCATGGTGGCAGCAGCAGTATTCCCCATAGTCATCCTGCAAAAGAGCATGATTCCAGGAATCTGCATAAGATAGTTCCCCCTTACAAGGAGGGGGATGACATTAACAAGTGGTTTGCTGCACTTGAGAGGGCCTGTGCTGTACAGGATGTCCCTCAAAAGCAGTGGGCTGCTATCCTATGGCTATCATTTACTGGAAAAGGTAGGGATAGGCTCCTTACTGTAAAAGAAAATGATGCTAACAATTTCCAAGTTCTTAAGAATGCACTCCTGGATGGTTATGGCTTAACCACTGAACAGTACAGGATAAAGTTCAGAGATACCAAAAAGGAGTCTTCACAAGACTGGGTTGATTTCGTTGACCAGGCAGTGAAGGCCTTGGAGGGGTGGTTACATGGCAGTAAAGTTACTGATTATGACAGCCTGTATAACTTGATCCTGAGAGAGCATATTCTTAATAATTGTGTGTCTGATTTGTTGCACCAGTACTTGGTGGACTCTGATCTGGCCTCTCCCCAAGAATTGGGAAAGAAGGCAGACAAATGGGTCAGAACAAGAGTGAACAGAAAAGTTCATACAGGGGGTGACAAAGATGGCAACAAAAAGAAGGATGGTAAGTCTTCTGACAAGGGTGGGGACAAATCTAAAAATGAGTCTTCATCAGGCCCACAAAAACACTCTGGTGGGGGTGGTGGGCCCAAATCCTCCTTTAATCAGAACAAGGAAAAGAAACCATGGTGCTATTTATGTAAAATAAAAGGCCATTGGACAACAGATCCCAGTTGTCCAAAGAAAGGCACCACAGCTCCTACCACTACAACCCCTACTGCTACACCTAGTGTCCCTACTAATAGCAGTGGTGGTGGGAGCAAACCTACTAATAGCCAATCCAAGGGAGTAGCTGGGCTCACTTTTGGTAATTTAGTTGGGGTTGGTCTGATTAGGGAGACCACAGAGGCTACTTTAGTCTCTGAAGGGGCTATTGACTTAGCCACTTTGGTTGCTTGCCCCCATAACTTGGAGAAGTACAAGCAACTAACCCTAATAAATGGTGTTGAGGTCCAGGCCTACAGGGACACAGGTGCCAGTGTCACAATGGTGATTGAGAAACTGGTGCACCCTGAACAACACATACTTGGACACCAGTACCAAGTAACCGATGCTCACAACATAACACAAAGCCACCCCATGGCTGTTGTAAATCTCAACTGGGGGGGGGTATCTGGTCCAAAGAAAGTTGTGGTAGCTTCAGATTTACCTGTAGACTGTCTATTAGGGAATGATTTGGAGACATCAGCTTGGTCAGATGTGGAGTTGGAGGCCCATGCAGCAATGCTGGGCATCCCAGGGCATATTTTTGCTTTGACAAGGGCTCAGGCCAAAAAGCAAAAAGGACAGGGAAGCTTGGATCCTGGAACAATGGACCAAGTGCTCCCTAAAGCTAGGGCTAGTAGAAGCAAACCACTTCCTACTATCCCTCCCTCTACAGTGGATTCTACTTCTGAGGAAGAAGAATTCCCTCCCTGTGCAGAACCTACACCAGAGGAGCTGGAAGCAGACACTGCTGAGCTTTTGGGTGAAGGGGGGCCTGCCAGAGAGGAGCTGAGTGTGGCACAGCAAACCTGTCCCACATTAGAGGGTCTCAGACAGCAAGCTGTCAAACAGGCTAATGGGGATGTCAGTGACTCACACAGAGTTTACTGGGAGGACAACCTCTTGTACACTGAGCATAGGGATCCTAAACCTGGAGCTGCCAGGAGATTAGTGATTCCTCAGGAGTACAGAAAGTTCCTCCTAACACTGGCACATGACATTCCCTTAGCTGGGCACCTGGGTCAAATGAAAACTTGGGACAGATTGGTACCATTGTTTCATTGGCCTAGGATGTCTGAGGACACAAAAGAATTTTGTAAGTCCTGTGAAACCTGTCAAGCCAGTGGCAAGACAGGTGGCACTCCAAAGGCACCCCTTATCCCACTGCCTGTGGTTGGGGTTCCCTTTGAAAGGGTAGGGGTTGACATAGTTGGCCCCCTTGACCCTCCTACTGCTTCAGGCAATAGGTTTATCTTGGTGGTAGTGGACCATGCCACAAGATATCCTGAAGCTATTCCTTTAAGGACCACTACAGCTCCTGCAGTGGCAAAGGCCCTCCTAGGAATATTTTCCAGGGTGGGCTTCCCAAAGGAAGTAGTATCAGACAGAGGAAGCAATTTCATGTCTGCATACTTAAAGGCCATGTGGAAGGAGTGTGGTGTAACTTACAAGTTCACAACACCCTATCATCCACAAACAAATGGACTGGTGGAGAGATTTAATAAAACTCTCAAAGGCATGATTATGGGACTCCCTGAAAAACTCCGCAGGAGATGGGATATCCTTCTACCATGCCTCCTTTTTGCCTACAGGGAGGTACCCCAGAAAGGAGTGGGCTTCAGCCCCTTTGAACTTCTTTTTGGACACCCTGTTAGGGGTCCACTCACACTTGTAAAGGAGGGTTGGGAACAACCTTTAAAAGCTCCTAAGCAGGATATTGTGGATTATGTACTTGGCCTCAGATCAAGGATGGCTGAGTACATGAAAAAGGCCAGTAAAAACCTTCAGGCCAGCCAAGAGCTCCAGAAGCAATGGCATGATCAGAAGGCTGTTTTGGTTCAGTACCAACCAGGGCAGAAAGTGTGGGTCTTGGAGCCTGTGGCCCCAAGAGCACTCCAAGATAAATGGAGTGGACCCCACACAATTGTTGAAAAGAAGGGTGAAGTCACCTACTTGGTAGACTTAGGCACTGCCAGGAGTCCCCTTAGGGTGCTCCATGTCAACCGCCTGAAACCCTACTATGACAGGGCTGATCTCACCCTGCTCATGGCAACAGATGAGGGACAGGAAGAAGACAGTGATCCTCTACCTGATCTCTTCTCTTCCACAGAACAAGATGCTCTTGTGGAAGGTGTAGTTTTGGCTGATTGTCTTACTGCTGAGCAGAAAGATAATTGCATAAATCTCCTTGGACAATTTTCAGAACTCTTCTCCATTGTGCCAGGCACCACTTCTTGGTGTGAGCACACTATAGATACTGGAGACAGTTTACCTGTCAAAAGTAAGATCTATAGGCAGCCTGACCATGTCAGGGACTGCATAAAGCAAGAAGTTCAGAAGATGTTGGAACTAGGAGTGGTTGAGCACTCTGACAGTCCATGGGCTTCTCCTGTGGTACTGGTACCAAAACCCAATTCTAAAGATGGAAAGAAGGAAATGAGGTTTTGTGTAGACTATAGAGGTCTCAACTTGGTAACCAAAATTGATGCTCACCCTATACCCAGGGCAGATGAGCTAATAGATACACTGGCATCTGCCAAGTATCTAAGCACTTTTGATTTGACTGTAGGGTATTGGCAGATCAAAATGTCAGAAGATGCTAAACCTAAGACTGCATTTTCTACCATTGGAGGACATTACCAGTTTACTGTAATGCCTTTTGGTTTGAAAAATGCACCTGCCACTTTTCAGAGGTTGGTGAACACAGTCCTGCAAGGGCTGGAAGCTTTCAGTGCAGCATATTTGGATGATATAGCTGTCTTTAGCTCCAGCTGGGATGATCACCTGGTCCACCTTTGGAAAGTTTTGGAGGCCCTGCAAAAGGCAGGCCTCACTATCAAGGCTTCAAAGTGCCAGATAGGGCAGGGTAAGGTGGTTTATCTGGGACACCTTGTTGGTGGGGAACAGATTGCACCACTTCAGGGGAAAATCCAAACTATTATTGATTGGGTTCCCCCTACCACTCAGACTCAGGTGAGAGCCTTCCTAGGCCTCACTGGGTATTACAGGAGGTTCATTAAGAACTATGGCTCCATTGCAGCCCCTCTTAATGACCTCACATCCAAGAAAATGCCTAAAAAGGTATTATGGACAGCAAACTGTCAGAAAGCTTTTGAGGAGCTGAAGCAGGCCATGTGCTCTGCACCTGTCCTGAAAAGCCCTTGTTACTCTAAAAAATTCTATGTCCAAACTGATGCATCTGAATTAGGAGTAGGGGCAGTCCTATCACAACTTAATTCTGAGGGCCAGGATCAACCTGTTGCTTTTATTAGTAGAAGGTTGACCCCTAGAGAAAAGCGTTGGTCTGCCATTGAGAGGGAGGCCTTTGCTGTGGTCTGGGCTCTGAAGAAGTTGAGGCCATACCTGTTTGGCACTCAATTCATTGTTCAGACAGACCACAAACCTCTACTTTGGCTAAAACAAATGAAAGGTGAAAATCCTAAATTGTTGAGGTGGTCCATATCCCTACAGGGAATGGACTATACAGTGGAACATAGACCTGGGAGTAGCCACTCCAATGCAGATGGACTCTCCAGATATTTCCACTTAGACAATGAAGACTCATCAGGTAATGGCTAGTCTTATTGTCCTTCGTTTGGGGGGGGGTTGTGTAGGAAAGTACCATCTTGCCTGGCATGTTACCCCCATTTTTCACTGTATATATGTTGTTTTAGTTGTATGTGTCACTGGGACCCTGGTAACCCAGGGCCCCAGTGCTCATAAGTGTGCCTGAATGTGTTACCTGTGTAGTGACTAACTGTCTCACTAAGGCTCTGCTAATCAGAACCTCAGTGGTTATGCTCTCTCATTTCTTTCCAAATTGTCACTGACAGGCTAGTGACCATTTTTACCAATTTACATTGGCTTACTGGAACACCCTTATAATTCCCTAGTATATGGTACTGAGGTACCCAGGGTATTGGGGTTCCAGGAGATCCCTATGGGCTGCAGCATTTCTTTTGCCACCCATAGGGAGCTCTGACAATTCTTACACAGGCCTGCCACTGCAGCCTGAGTGAAATAACGTCCACGTTATTTCACAGCCATTTTACACTGCACTTAAGTAACTTATAAGTCACCTATATGTCTAACCTTTACCTGGTAAAGGTTAGGTGCAAAGTTACTTAGTGTGAGGGCACCCTGGCACTAGCCAAGGTGCCCCCACATTGTTCAGAGCCAATTCACTGAACTTTGTGAGTGCGGGGACACCATTACACGCGTGCACTACATATAGGTCACTACCTATATGTAGCTTCACCATGGTAACTCCGAATATGGCCATGTAACATGTCTATGATCATGGAATTGCCCCCTCTATGCCATCCTGGCATTGTTGGTACAATTCCATGATCCCAGTGGTCTGTAGCACAGACCCTGGTACTGCCAGACTGCCCTTCCTGGGGTTTCTCTGCAGCTGCTGCTGCTGCCAACCCCTCAGACAGGCAGCTGCCCTCCTGGGGTCCAGCCAGGCCTGGCCCAGGATGGCAGAACAAAGAACTTCCTCTGAGAGAGGGTGTGACACCCTTTCCCTTTGGAAAATGGTGTGAAGGCAGGGGAGGAGTAGCCTCCCCCAGCCTCTGGAAATGCTTTGTTGGGCACAGATGTGCCCAATTCTGCATAAGCCAGTCTACACCGGTTCAGGGACCCCTTAGCCCCTGCTCTGGCACGAAACTGGACAAAGGAAAGGGGAGTGACCACTCCCCTGACCTGCACCTCCCCTGGGAGGTGTCCAGAGCTCCTCCAGTGTGCTCCAGACCTCTGCCATCTTGGAAACAGAGGTGCTGCTGGCACACTGGACTGCTCTGAGTGGCCAGTGCCACCAGGTGACGTCAGAGACTCCTGCTGATAGGCTCCTTCAGGTGTTAGTAGCCTTTCCTCTCTCCTAGGTAGCCAAACCCTCTTTTCTGGCTATTTAGGGTCTCTGTCTCTGGGGAAACTTCAGATAACGAATGCATGAGCTCAGCCGAGTTCCTCTGCATCTCCCTCTTCACCTTCTGATAAGGAATCGACCGCTGACCGCGCTGGAAGCCTGCAAACCTGCAACATAGTAGCAAAGACGACTACTGCAACTCTGTAACGCTGATCCTGCCGCCTTCTCGACTGTTTTCCTGCTTGTGCATGCTGTGGGGGTAGTCTGCCTCCTCTCTGCACCAGAAGCTCCGAAGAAATCTCCCGTGGGTCGACGGAATCTTCCCCCTGCAACCGCAGGCACCAAAAAGCTGCATTACCGGTCCCTTGGGTCTCCTCTCAGCACGACGAGCGAGGTCCCTCGAATCCAGCGACACCATCCAAGTGACCCCACAGTCCAGTGACTCTTCAGCCCAAGTTTGGTGGAGGTAAGTCCTTGCCTCACCTCGCTGGGCTGCATTGCTGGGAACCGCGACTTTGCAAGCTACTCCGGCCCCTGTGCACTTCCGGCGGAAATCCTTCGTGCACAGCCAAGCCTGGGTCCACGGCACTCTAACCTGCATTGCACGACTTTCTAAGTTGGTCTCCGGCGACGTGGGACTCCTTTGTGCAACTTCGGCGAGCACCGTTTCACGCATCCTCGTAGTGCCTGTTTCTGGCACTTCTCCGGGTGCTACCTGCTTCAGTGAGGGCTCTTTGTCTTGCTCGACGTCCCCTCTCTCTGCAGGTCCAATTTGCGACCTCCTGGTCCCTCCTGGGCCCCAGCAGCGTCCAAAAACGCCAAACGCACAATTTGCGTGTAGCAAGGCTTGTTGGCGTCCATCCGGCGGGAAAACACTTCTGCACGACTCTCCAAGGCGTGGGGGATCCATCCTCCAAAGGGGAAGTCTCTAGCCCTTGTCGTTCCTGCAGTATTCACAGTTCTTCAGCCTAGTAAGAGCTTCTTTGCACCAACCGCTGGCATTTCTTGGGCATCTGCCCATCTCCGAGCTGCTTGTGACTTTTGGACTTGGTCCCCTTGTTCCACAGGTACCCTCAGTCAGGAATCCATCGTTGTTGCATTGCTGATTTGTGTTTTCCTTGCATTTTCCCTCTAACACGACTATTTTGTCCTTAGGGGAACTTTGGTGCACTTTGCACTCACTTTTCAGGGTCTTGGGGAGGGTTATTTTGCTAACTCTCACTATTTTCTAATAGTCCCAGCGACCCTCTACAAGGTCACATAGGTTTGGGGTCCATTCGTGGTTCGCATTCCACTTCTGGAGTATATGGTTTGTGTTGCCCCTATCCCTATGTTTCCCCATTGCATCCTATTGTAACTATACATTGTTTGCACTGTTTTCTAAGACTATACTGCATATTTTTGCTATTGTGTATATATATCTTGTGTATATTTCCTATCCTCTCACTGAGGGTACACTCTAAGATACTTTGGCATATTGTCATAAAAATAAAGTACCTTTATTTTTAGTATAACTGTGTATTGTGTTTTCTTATGATATTGTGCATATGACACTAAGTGGTACTGTAGTAGCTTCACACGTCTCCTAGTTCTGCCTGAGCTGCTTTGCTAAGCTACCATTATCTATCAGCCTAAGCTGCTAGACACCCTATACACTAATAAGGGATAACTGGGCCTGGTGCAAGGTGCAAGTACTCCTTGGTACTCACTACAAGCCAGTCCAGCCTCCTACAAGCACATTAAGGACTCTTTAAGTGGATGAATGCACAACATGTAGCTGTTTTGACACAACTAGCTGTCTAAACTATTTAACATATGTTTATTCTATGAACATTGTCTTGTAATGAAACCTTTGCTATGGCTGTTTTGAGCCCCCATACCTGCTCCTAAGCATTTGAGTGTAGCATTATTTGGCATCTGATATAAAGACACCTTCGAACCTGACTATGGCTTTATCACTTATCCTTGTGAGGAATGCCTATCTGTGTGTCTAAAGGAGACCACTTTATAACTTTATAACTTTATAACTAGGTATAAGGACGCTCATGGATTTGGGTACAATCTTCGGGAGTTTGTAAATTGTCTCAAGTTCACTTGCATAAGCATTTCCATCAAACACAAGTACCAAAATTAAAATGTCACCTTTGCGTCATCGTGGCAAATTCTTGACTGATTTTGGGAATGTTTAAAGTGAAAAAATCTATCCAAAGATTATCCACTATTGAGCCCAGTGACCCTTAAGCTCATATGAACCACAACCAAACCACAATGTGAAATAAATAAATAAACTTTAAGGTTGAAGACTCATTATTGAAAGTCTGGAGGAGATCTGGATGCTACTGGTTAAAAATCTGGTATGGTGAACTCTGCAGTTTTTACTTTCAGACAAAGCCCTGATTTAGAAATTGGTTGACAGGGTAATCTGCCACAAATTTGACTGCAGACCCTGTCCACCAAACCCTAGTTCTGCCTACCTCATTTAGATGTAGGTGGATCTTAAGTTTTACTTTCATGGAGTCCCCCATTGGCTCTGTTGACGGAAAACTTTCTCTAATGACCCAACGTACTAAAGGGTGTCAAAGGAAGGACATTGCACAACTCATTCTATTTAGGGTGGGCAGTGTATAAACTTTACTTTGTCCATAACCTTTAGGAAAACCCTGTGGTGAGGAACAGTAAAAACATAATGCCCAGCCCCACCTGAAAGATGGAGTGCTGTGTGTCAAACTCACAATCAAGCCCCAAAAAATGTTTCATGCTTGTAACATCAGTGAATGCCTGTTGAAATGGGCAACCCCAAACTATGTTCTTACCCACAATGCCCTGCAAACCTCTAACTTTGCTGGAAATCACACATTTTCCCCACATTTTTGTGATGGAACCTTCCGGAATCTTCAGGAATCCACAAGATTCCTACCACCCAACATTGTCTCATCTATACCAATAAAAATTCTGCAGCTTAAAAATGTTTTTTTTCAAACTGCCCTTTTGGACCCGCTTTGGTTCCCCCTCAATTTTGACATGTTTTAGGCTCTTCCCTGTCACACGCACTTGGCCCACCTACACAATTGAGGTATCAGTTTTAATGGGAGACTGAGGGGAATGTTGGATCCCTGTGCGGTGATCCCCCACAGAAATGTGGGAAAAATAAAACATTTTAGCAAAATTTGAGGTTTGCGGAGGATTCTGGGTAAGAAAACATTGGGGGATCCATGCAAGTCAACCCTCCCTGGACTCCCTCGGGGGTTTAGTTTTCAGAAATGTCTGGGTTTGCTAGGTTTCCCTATATGGCTGCTGAGTTCAGGACCAAAAACGCAGATGCCCCCCGCAAAAACAGGTAGTTTTGTATTTGATCATTTTGATGTGTCCAGATAGTGTTTTGGGGCATTTCCTTTTGCGAACAATAGGCCTACCCACACAAGTGAGTTACCATTTTTATCGGGAGACTTGGAGGAACGCTGGGTAGAAGGACATTTGTAGTTCCTCTCAGATTCCAGAACTTTTTGTCACCAAAATGAGAGGAAAAAGTGTTTTTTGGGCACATTTTGAGGTTTGCAAAGGATTCTGGGTAGCATAACCTGGTGAAAGCCCTTAAGTCACCCCATCTTAGATTCCACTAGGTGTCTAGGTTTAAAAAATGCACAGGTTTGGTAGGTTTCCCTAGGTGCTGGCTGAGCTAGAGGCCAAAATCCACAGCTAGGCACTTTGCAAAAACAGCTCTGTTTTCTTTTGGAAAATGTGATGTGTCCACGTTGTGTTTTGGGGCATTTCCAGTCGCGGGCGCTAGGCCAACCCACACACGTGAGGTACAATTTTTATCGGGAGGCTTGGGGGAACGCTGAGTGGAGGGAAATTTGTGGTTGCTCTCAGATTCCAGAACTTTCTGTCACCAAAATGAGAGGAAAAAGTGTTTTGTTGGCCAAATTCTGAGGTTTGCAAAGGATTCTGGGTAACAGAACCTGGTCAGAGCCCCACAAGTCACCCCCTATTGGATTCCCCTAGGTATCAAGTTTTAGAAAATGCACAGGTTTGGTACGTTTCCCTAGGTGCTGGCTGAGCTAGAGGCCAAAATCTACAGCTAGGCGCCTTGCAAAAAACATGTCTGATTTCAATGTGAAAATGTGATGTGTCCATGTTGTGTTTCCTGTCGTGAGCTTAGGCCTAACCACGCAAGTGAGGTACCATTTATATCGGGAGACTTGGGGGAACACAGAATAGCAAAACAAGTGTTATTGCCCCTTGTCTTTCTCTACATTTTTTTCTTCCAAATGTAAGACAGTGTGTAAAAAAGATGTCTATTTGAGAAGTGTCCTGTAATTCACATGCTAGTATGGGCACCCCGGAATTCAGAGATGTGCAAATAACCACTGCTTCTCATCACCTTATCTTGTGCCCAATTTGGAAATACAAAGGTTTTCTTGATACCTATTTTTCACTTTTTATATTTCAGCAAATTAATTGCTGTATACCCTGTACAGAATGAAAACCCATTGCAAGGTGCAGCTCATTTATTGGCTCTGGGTACCTAGGGTGTTTGATGAACCTACAAGTCCTATATATCCCCACAACCAGAAGTGTCCAGCAGATGTAAAGGTATATTGCTTTCAAAAATCTGACCTTGCAGGAAAAAGGTACAGAGTAAAACGTGGTGCAAAATGGCTGTTTTTTTACCTCAATTTCAATATTTTTTTATTTCAGCTGTTATTTTCTGTAGGAAACACTTGTAGGATCTACACAATTTACCCCTTGCTGAATTCAGAATTCTGTCTACTTTCAGAAATGTTTAGCTTTCTGGGATCCAAAATTGGTATCACACCCATTTCTGTCACTAACTGGAAGGAGACTGAAAGCACAAAAAATAGTAAAAATGAGGTATGTTCCAGTAAAATGCCAAAATTGTGTTGTAAAATGTTTTTTTTATTCAAGTCTTCCTGTTCCTGAAAGCTGGAAAGATGGTGATTTTAGCACCGCAAACCCTTTGTTGATGCCATTTTCAGGGGAAAAAACACAAGCCTTCTTCTGAAGCCCTTTTTCCACTTTTTTGTTAAAAAATGAAATGTTTGCTGTTTTTTGGCTAATTTCTTGGACTCCTTCAGGGTAACCCACAAAGTCTGGGTACCGCTAGAATCCCTAGTATGTTGATAAAAAAGGACGCAAATTTGGCGTGGGTAGCTCATGTGGACAAAATGTTAGGAGGACCTAAACGCAAACTGCCCCAAATAGACAAAAAAAGCCTTGGCACCTGAGGGGGAAAAGGCCTGGCAGCGAAGGGGTTAAAAGACATAATAGCATATACCACCCCACTAAGGGCCTCCTCTGCCTGTGTCTTCTGTTACATCTACTGCCTTGTTTCCCAGCTCCTATACAAGCTTCATCCACTGCCGCACTAGAGATTTCCCATCTGCTGTCTAGAATGGAAACTGGAGCACCTGAGAGGTGTAGCTTCCTGCTCCACATCCATCTCGACAGTGATAAAACGTCCAAACCTTGATAATTTAACTTTAGGCCAATGAATCTTTTGACCGCATTTGGGGACTTCCCAGAACAAGATATTTATCTAGCATGTCAATCAATATGTCAATAACCTAATCAATATTCACAATAACTAATCAATTTAACTAATCAATAACATTTAATAAGAATCAAACACACCATGACCTTTCAGCCATGAATAACCACACAAATCTAGTAAGAGTTAGGATATTTATTCCCTATTAGTTACACTCTAGTTTCATATTTATTAGTCGCAACATCAATAAGCACATCAATACTACTATAACTTGGCAACTCGAATGAGACTTTATCAAAGCATAGGTAATGAGCATTAGAACCAAACAAGATGTTAACATGAGTCACTTTAGCAGAGTATCATTAGAACATTATTCAACAAAGCAAAGATTTCAGTCATTTGTCTATTTGCATCCGATATTAGTGAACTCCTTAA
The DNA here is from genome assembly GCF_031143425.1 of Pleurodeles waltl. Taxonomy (NCBI): domain Eukaryota; kingdom Metazoa; phylum Chordata; class Amphibia; order Caudata; family Salamandridae; genus Pleurodeles; species Pleurodeles waltl. Next base: position 1,314,257,892 of record NC_090445.1, on the reverse strand, counting down.
CTAACCTCTAATTAGCATCAGCATGTTGGGCTTCATGCAAAACAAATTAGCAACATGAATTTGGAAAACATCTAGCTACGGCCTCTATCAAAAGAGCAGTTGGTACCTAGAAAGAAAAGGCAAACAGACAATTACAATTCATCAGCAGATAGTTACCTATCCAAATGGGTCAGTATGCAGGATTAGTCTTCGTCCTCAAGACATCAGTCGATTCGCCATCAGCCAGGATAGAACAGGTAAATCTCAGCCGGGCATAGTAAGAAACTCTTCCCTCATAAGGAGGAGAAGTAAGTATCAGGCAAGGGGTGGAATGAGTATAGTTTAAAGTATAAGAAAAAGTATCTCAGAAGGGCAAGTGATAGCAAGTAATGGGTCGGTGGAATGTCCGGTAAAGGACGATTTCTCCTTGTGCCACGCCGTTATATCAAAGTTGTCGAGCAAGTCTCTAATTTCCCATTGGGCAATACTTGGCGCATCATTATCTCTGTCTAATAATCCGTCACCCACCTTACTAGAGTCTTCACCTAAGACAGTTCTTATGTAGCTTATTGGCTCCTGTGATTCACGTCTTCAACGGGTAGAATGTCAGGTAAGAAAAGTTACACTTGTCGCTTCAGTCAGTAGTTCTATTGACTTCCCCTAGTCCAGGCGACCTTACACCTGTTGCGAATTATACTGTTGCATTCGGCAAGAATGTCTCCTTGAGCAAGTCGGGTCTCATGAGAAAGAATTTACTACAGCTACACACATATCTCTAGCTTCTGAAAAAGTACAGCTCCATGTTCTTCAGGAAAGCAGCACATTGCACGTTAGAAAACACAGTCAATATGAGACCAGACAGCTAGGCCCAGACCCTTGCTAACTAAGGCCTAGTGTGTAATTTATCAGAACCTTAATACATAACTCTAATTAGGATACGTTAATACAAACCATACATGAGTACATTATTAATTCATTATTAGTCAGTTTCATTAATCATCGTATACATTGGTGGCCACTCCCTGTGGGCACATTTCAAACGTGTGCATTAGCATTACATTAGCACATTTTATGCGGTTTCATTAGACATTACATTGCAAGCTTTTCATGTTAATATTGATTCTAAAAGTCACACTCCAACAACAGCCAAAGTGAATACTTCAGCAGAAATGAACTCGTTTCATGAATCTTGATCTTCCGACCTGCTGTCCCCTTCGCAAATGCTCCATTATTCTTTCTCACATGATTTATAAGAACCACACCTTTCTTTCTCAGTAGGAGAGCACTGGAGGACTGTGGACCCTGTTTTAAATCGCAGCCTCCTTTATTTCTTTGACAGTTCAGGTCAGCGTCAGTTTGGGATTAACAACCAATTAGACATAGCTGAAGTTTTGATATTCCTACAGAATATTGTGCAAAGAATATGTTGAGGCACAAATACTGTGTAAAAAATATTGTCATGTCAACAATATCATGGGGCAGAACATAACAAGTAAGAATATATTTTTAGGTAGTTATTCTAATTTTTAAAATAAAGTTGTATATAACACCTATTTCAATATCCTTGTTTATGATATCGCTTTTTTAATCAATTTGATACATTTTAGTTATTTTAGTATTAAGATTTATTGTAATGCAATAATTTTTCTGTTTGATTTGTTTTAGTACATATTGTAAATTGTTATATGAAATGTAGTGTTTAAACAAATAATTAGGAATTGTTAATTTAGCAATGAGTTGTTGGACTTTTGGGGATTACAATGGGAATGTTTTTAATATGTAAATCATATTTTAAACTCATAAATCATTTTCAATGTAATTTATTTAATTGAAATTTATGTGAATTAATTAATTGGCTATTAGTTGATTTGAAATCAATTGGTAATTGGTTGATCGATTTATAGTGATAATTTATCAGTGTTTTTTTATTTTTTTATTAATTTTAATTTTTTGTCAGGAATCGTTTTCAGGGTAATAGGGTGGGAAATGTTTATTTGTAAACATTTTAAACATTTTTTTTAAATATATATATATTTTTTTAATATTTAAATTTTTATTTGTTAAATGCAACGTTCTTTGTCCTATATTTAATGGATGTGTTTAGTATTTAAAAAATATTTAAAACTTTCATAAAATTTCAATTTTTTTGGTCTATATTTAAATGTTTTATTTAAAAAAATAGGAGTGGAAATAGCAAATCCGACCCTGCCAAAGTTCAACACCTTCCCTACTGCTGTTTAGATTGGAGTGGGTGTAGTAAATCTAAGATCCCTCTAAAGTCTGCTGCGTTTCCCTACTGTAGCTTAGATTGGAATGGAAATAGTAAATCTGACCCCTCCAAATCCAACACTGCCTACTTTCGTTCAAATTGGAGTAGGAATAGAACATCCAAACACTCCAAATTCCAACACTTTCATACTCCTGCCAAGATTGGAGTAGAAATAGTAAATACGACCCCTGCAAAATCCAACTCTTTTGCCAGATACCAGTGGTAATAATTATTTTAATTGTTTTCTATTTTTTTGTAATATTCATTTATAATTATTGATAACATTAATTCATTTGTAATTGTTTTGTTGAATATGTTTTTGGTTTATTCCTTTTGTATTTCATTTTTTCACATACTTTGCTGTATATGTTTTGTTACATGTATGTTTATTGTTTTTTCGTTGTTACTACTGATGTTAATGCAATTTATTTAAATTATTGTTTAATGGTTTTACTTTTTGAAGTACATATTTTTGCTTTGTGCTATCTTGTTCTTTTAAATATTATATTTATGTTTAATTGTGCTGTGATTTTACATTTCAATATCTAAATTAAATGAGATATTTTTTGTTCCAGCATAAGATATTTGACTCACTGGGAGGGATGACTGCAGATGTTATTGTTAAATAGTCCATTTGGACACCTATGGGATCTCCAGCGACTGTTATATTAGATGTATTGAAATATAGCTGTATGCTATGTAAAACTGCTGAAAGGGCGGAGCTGTGAGCCAACTACGATGGCATCTCTCCATTGAAGCTCCACCTCAGCGCTGCCTGTTCCTACCCCACTGCAATTTACCTGGTTCACTGTCTTCTTCTTCCTACCAGAGGATACAGCTGCCATTCTGTGGATGAAGGGGCAGTTGTTTTACTGTCAACAGGGAGATGAATCGCTCAACTGACGGATGCATCCACGACCTAGCTGATGGGCACTATCTTGGTGAATGCCAATGTGGGGAGCTGTTCCTTCCTGATGCCCTCTGCTGTGTGCCGGCCAGAGCACCCTCATCGAAGCCCATGCTCGGCACTCCCCTCGACAACCCATAGCCAAAATTAGGCTGAGGGTTGCCCATGTGGCACGGGGGTACCCACATAACTATATCACTCCATTGTGATGAGGGCAGTGTGGTGGCTGATTAGGTAGGGCCTCACTTCCATCACAAGGAGCCCCTTCCTGATCTGGCACAGTGGCCATAACAAACATAGGGCCTAGTATTTTGGGAACAAAAAGTGTGGTCGGTTCAGAGGTGGGGTACCCCCCACGAACCTGAGCACTGCTCCCCCTTTTATGGCTGAACGACGAAGACTTAGCAACACGTCAGGATACTTGATGAGTGTTACAAGTGATGTGATATGCGGGGTCATAAGCAGTGCATGATGGGGGTGCAAGTTATAGTTAGCTCAGTAAACTAGAACTGTTGAACTTCAGTGTTTTTGTGGTTTCTTAACACTCATTTTTATCTTTCTTCCACACATAACTCTTGGCACATAAATGGGAACTACTAGAAGGAATTGAGAGTAAATGCAGGCAAAACCAGTTTTCCTCCATTTGTAAAGACACAGTGTTAGAGTAACTCACTAGTCCACTGCCATAAGTGTCAACTGGGACACATTGGGCTTTATAAATCTCAAAAAAGGTAGGAACGGTTTCCCTCACAAAGGTACAGGATAAGATTAAATAATGCTCCTACTGACTGATATAGTTTTTGTCTCCTAATTGACACGGTAGTAAGCCAACATTGGGTGCGGTCAACGGTAATCTTTAAGTACAGGAAACCTGTAACTCTCATTACCTTATTCTCTTTGACAGAGATGGAATGCAAGTGAGTGTTGGGGATTTTGCCACAAGCCATTGTCTAACACTTGGAATAGTTAATATCCAGGTCCAGTATATCATAAAAAAGCCAAAGGGGGATACCAATGTCATTAAACTGACAGGAATACAAGCCAACAACACAGTGTCATCACCATACAACAGTGCCAGAGAAGCAACAGAGCTTATTGTGGGCATGCCAAGACCCTGCCCCTCTAAAGCTGAACTGAGCCTATTATTATATAAAATTGACAGCATGGGAGCCAAGATACAGCCCTGATGTACCCCTTGGTCCAGGCTAAAAGAGTCAAAGCATACCCTCAATGCTCCAAACTAACTCTGGCAGTCGAATCAGTGAGGAACACAGATAAAAATGTAACCAAGGTTGTGCCCATCCCCATGAGTGATAACATTGTCCATAGCTTCAACCAATTACCCACTCAAATGCGCTAGAAAGCACCATGCAAGCCAGGTGCAATGGGCAGCACCTAGAATAAATGTGTTTCCTGATGACAAAATGCAAATTTAGGCATTGCTCCATTGAACTTCACTCCGCACTGAACCCATATTGGCAAACACTCAAAAAACTTTGACAGTAGAGTCCATTAATGAGATAGGCTTGCAACAGCATGGGTCTGTACGTCTGCATTTTTGAAAATAGGGAAAATTATAGAACTTGTTAAAAAGTGAGTAAATTTGTGTAGCTTAATTTGTGGAAAACATTAGGGGGCAAAGGGGTCCAGAGATTAATATTGCAGTTAAAAAGATCACTCAGGATTCCATCCAATACTGGAGCTTTATTGAAGTGACAGACAAAAAGAGAGGAATTGACTACTTGCAAAACTTGCAAAACTCATCACCACATGGTTGCTTCCCTTTTGATACAGAGGTTTGCAGAGAATAAATTCTGGAAAAGTGCAAGACCAATTGTTCAGTAGATAGGTGGTGGGAGCTAATACTGGACATTTGAGAGTGACCTTTCCTTGTTTTGTTCACAATTTCCCAAAATATCTTGGGGGTTTCTATGTTTTAGATGCTAGTATTAACTGATTGTGGTTACTCTCTGGAATCTTCTTCTTCCTGGTACCAACGTATGACCTATATCCAATGTTTAAAATGGAGACTAAAGAGGTATCTCTTGGTGTCTCATTTAGGGCAAGCCTCAAACACCTATTTGCTGCAGAACATATGGCATTGGCCTATCTCAGAAATTGGTACCATTGAGGACAGCCGGGTTCAAAAGAAGAGTGCAAATAGCAATACATAAACCATCACAAGTGGACAATGTGCTCTCATCTACACCCCCACCCACTGGTGTAGATAAACAAATTTCAAAATAACTAAGTTTCAACATAGCCAAAGACTCTAAAAAGGCATTTGGATTTTTAATTTTCCAAAGAATGAGCATGTTGTTTTAAGTAGGGTAAAAACAAGTGGGTGCTTTGAAAGGACTGGACCTCTTTACTGAGGAAGTCAACAAGACCACCAGCAGAGGATTGTGATCACCATAACTCAACTTTATACTGTCACCTATCACAATATATCAGATGACACAAAAGGCCCGTAGAGAAGAATACACAATTTATTGATAGTTGTTGTTAGACTTAGCATCATTGGAGTGGTTTCCCCAGCCTTTTGCATCTGCTTGCTGCATTTTTGACTGTGCTGGACTTTTATTTTGCTGGTTTTTGGTACTCCGGGCACTTTACCAATGCTGACCAGTGCTAAAGTGCAAAATTATGATTATGATTGTTTATCCCTGATTGGCATATTTGATTTACTAGGAAGTCCCTAAATGTAAATCAAATGCTCCTAGTGGGCCTGCAGCACTGATTGTGCCACCCACATGAGTAACCCTGTAAACATGTCTCAGACCTGCCTCTGCAGTGTCTGTGTGTACAGTTTTGCATTGCCAATTCGACCTGGCAAATGTACCCACTTTCCAGGCCCAAACCTTCCCTTTTCCTACATGTAAGTCACCCCTCAGGTAGGCCCTTGGTAGCCCTATGGCCAGGAGGCAGTGTATTTAAAAGGTAGGACATGTACTGGTGTGTTTTACATGTCCTGATAATGAAATACTGCCATATTTGGTTTTCACTATTGCAAGGCCTAGCTCTCCCATAGGTTAACATAGGAACTGTCTATAGTTATCTTTTAAGTGCAGTTTCCCCATTGGAAGCAGATGGAGATATGGAGTTTGGGGTCTCTGAACTCACAATTTAAAAATACATCTTTTGGTAAAGTTGGCTTTAGATTGTTGGTTTGAAAATGCCACTTTTAGATAGTGAATATTTCTATGCTTAACCATTCTGTGACTCTGCCTGTCTGTGGAATTCACATCTGGGTCAGACTGATATTTGGGCTGTTTGTGAATTCCCTCTAGACAGTGACACAAAGAGAGCTGAGGAGTGTCCTGCATATCATGATGAGTCTCCTGGGCTAGAGTGGGGAGGGAGGAGCTGACACTTACACCTGAAAGGGCTGTGCCCGTCCTCACACAATGCAGTCTACAACCCGTTGGTGTGAGTCTGGGGCCAGGCCTGGGCAAGGCAGGATCTTGTCAACAACCAAGACTTTCCTTTGAAGTTTACCTACCTCAAAGGCAGAAATGGGTATTAATAGTGGACCCAAAATCCCAATCTGGATCAAGAGGAACCTCTGCCAAGGAGAAGAGGTGAAGAACCGGAGGAGGAGTACTGCCCCTGTGCTGTGTGTGCTTTGTTGGGTTGGCCTGCAGTTCGTGCTTCTGCCTTAAAGAGGACAAAGACTGGACTTTGCTGTTATCCTGAAGTTTCTCCAAGGGCTTGGACTGAGCTTGCCCCCTGTTCTGAAGTCTCAGGGCCATCAAAGACTTCATGTGCCAGCACCTGGGATCTCTTGCAGAGACCCCTACCCTGCCAAGTTGTGCCACATCCAATCCTTGGGCCCTTGAAAGTAAAAGCTGGTGAACCCAACGTGAAAATCCAAGCACCGAGCCGAGCGGCTAAAAAAATCGATGCAGAGCCTGCACTGCAGCATAAAAATCAATGCATCACCAGTAAAATCAAAGCATCACTAGCTCAGCGCGGATTCATTGCTGCCGGATTTAACATGCATCGTCCCTGGGTGTCAAAACCTTCAACATCCCCATGCAGACCCAAGGCTGCTTGTCTGGAAATCGACGCATCTCTTCCCTACGAGCAAAGAATCAATGCATCACTTGCCTGGCGGAGAAAGAGTCGACGCACGGCCTTACTTGTGAGAAAAGAATCAACGCATTGCTTGCTTCTCCGATGCATGTTCGCCCGTACTGCTTTATTTTTTATGCATATCAGGTACTTTGTGCTAAAACAATGCATCTATTGATTTCTATGGATTAAGACTCTTTTTACTTTAAAAATTCATATCTTCGCTTGCATATGTTGGATGTTTGTCATTTTGATCTTGTTTGATTAGATAAATATTGGCTATTTTTCTAAACTGGTGTGGTGTTTTCAATGTGTTACTGTGTGTTAAACATTGCCTCTGAGCTAGGCCTGACTGCTTGTGCCAAGCTACCAAGAGGATAAGAAGGGGTTATCCTGGGTGTGTGCGTCTCCCTACCCTGACTAGAGTGAGGGTCCCTGCTTGGACAGAGTACAAACTGACTGCCAACCAGAGACCCCATTTCTAACAGTCGCACTTCCCATGTCAAAGAAAGTTGGAACTAAAGGTTTGTGTGGATCCTGCCTTTTGTGGATATTAGCCACATCAAAGTCAGTAAAATATCCCCTCTTTTGTTTGGCAAGAGCTAGCTGCCTCAGTAATGTAGTTTAGTAAGCGAATACTGCAATGTGTTAACATTTAGAACCAGATCAGCACTGAAATATACACAAAGTGTGCAATTATGAGCCCTAGAAGAAAACATTGGTGCAATAAGCTTACTCTCTGTAAAGATAAACTAATCATGAAAATTCTTAACATTAGAGGGAGCAACCTCATTATTACAAAAAGTTGATCACCTTCCCACAGTCAACATGAAAAGCTTCTATCCTCTTGTTATCAACAGGAATATTGCTGATGCTCAAATTGAGTGCTAACCCTGCTGAAGTTACCCTTAACAGCAAGGACAGAAAAACCAGTACAACCATCACAGAAAATGTAAGCAACAGTCCAACGGCCTAGTTATGAATTTGGCTGTCATATGACCACCATGTTGGCGGTTGGAAAACCAACAGGTTGGCGGAGAAAAATGCCAAATTATGAGTTTGGCCGTGGTGGACATAGAAGACCTCCAAAGCACGGCCAGCACCCCCAGGCAGGACAGGCTGCTGCAGTCGATTGGAGGCACCAACACTCTGGTGGGGACCATGTTTCTGTCGGACTCATAACAAGGTTGCACTCCGCCAATATGATTGCCGCGGTGGAACCATCATGGCACAGCAGGCGGAAACAAACAGTATAATAGGAGACACTCACCTCCTGGAAGCAACGCATGTCCTGAGATGTCATGGAACCACAACTATATGTCATCCTGCAGCTCCTGCTCACAGAAAGACAACGGAATCATCACCGACGAGGAAGACAACAATCGTAAAGTACACACACTCACCTGTTACATTTGTCAATTGTAATAATTTGTACAGTTACATAACATACCATAGAGATGGAGTGTGAGGTCTGCACTCACATGTAACTGGACAGGGATACACACACTCACATACCTCATCAAGGATGCCCTTACATACACATCACGCACAATGCAGCCAGCATACATACACACTCCACATGTCTATACCACACAGTTACGCATGGCAACCCAGCACAGGCCCAGGCTCACAGATTAACATACAACCCACTAACTTGTTACAACAACTCAACAACTGCACAAATATAAACACATGTTACATAGTCACAATCAACACTGGCCAGGGACTTAACACATACAACACAATGTACAACCATCTGTGATGGCACACACAAAATAACACCATCATAAAACCTAGCAATCAACACATAACACACACACACACAGCACATCAAATCTATTATGCTATCCACAATACATGCAGACTCAAACAGTCAAAATGCACAAAGCCACACATCACCACAAACACAACACAATGCAATGACAACATTCAGCTACATACACATACCCATCACACACCACACACCCTATCCGGGGACAAAATCACTGCACACAACCTCACTTACTGCTCAAACAATATATAAAGCACAATTAGCATGCACACACACACACAAATAATGGCACACAACCAATGTCAGCCAGGAACAACTCAAACCTAGGAAAGGAAAAGCAGGACAAAGATGTAACCAAAAAACAACAACAACTGGTTGGCTTTAATTGGGGGGAAATATGCAATGAATATGAATGCGCAAGGCCATAGGCCAGTCCATTGTCCTCAATATTAGCACCAAAGAAACACAAAATGGTGCCTCTAATTGACTCCTGACTGTCATGTAACCTCCACAGGTAGGGGCATCAAGGGGGCAGGCAGGCACCTCAGGGATGTTGGAGGGTAGTAAGGGAGGAGGGTGGCGCTTTGGGAGGGGGGTTTAGAATTTGGTTTGGGAGGGGGTTAGACCTTTTTGGAAGGTGTGGACCTTTTGGTAGGGGGAGGGGCATGGGTGCTGGCGGGGGGTAGGTGAGGCCTTGGAGGTGGAAGGGATGGCCTTCAGGAGGGAAACAGATCTTTTGGGGGTCTCACGAGGGAACAGTATGGAAAAGATTACAAAGGAAATCTTTCTTAGACACACAGGGACAGTCATTAGAATGGGGATTGGGTGTGGAGGGTGATGGAGTGGTTGTCTGACATTTAGGTGTGGATGTTGGGTGTGTGTTTATGGGAAGTGTGCTGGTGGGTGATCGGTGTCTGTTGGGTGGGTGAGTTTGGGTGTTTATGTGTGTTGGGCAGGGGGGATGGAGGTACTTGGGGATGCCATGGTGGTTGGATGGCTGCCTGTAGGGGTGGTGACTGCAGGTATGGTGAATATGCTGCATGTAGGCATGTCAGTGGTTGTGGTGTCTGCATGTGTGGTGACTGGGGTGAATTTCTGAGGCTCTACTGGGGTGGGGTCTGTGGCTACGATTGCTGTGCTGGCTGGATCAGTGAATGTTGGTGTGGCGTCTGCAGGTGTGTCAGGTGTTGTGTCTGTGACGCTAGGGGTGCTGGGGGTGTCAGGGCAGGTTGTGACTGTTGCTGTGTCTGCAAGTGGATGTTGTTTGTGTGCATGCCAGTGGTGTGTCTTGTGGTGCTTATGTTTGTCTGCCAGGCCTCAGTTGGCATATTCTCCATAGCAACAGCAAGTACACATAGCAAATGCCAATGTTGAGAAATGACTGAACCTTTCCATTTAAACATGATGTTGACAATCAACTGTCTGACCCTTAGCTGTGGTTAGGCTACCATTGTCTCTGTATCACACCTACAGCAAAGAGTATGGCAATGGACAAAGCTGTGTGGCCAGTTTCTACTCTCAGAACATCAGCATGGTTGTTACATTCCTACATTTGATACCAATATATGTGTTCCTGTAGAAATGTTGCAATACTCAATGTTATCCAACATACATGTGGTCTATTCTGATGAGACATAAAAAATGTCTATGTGCATCCCTCACTTACCAAGTGGGATTACCTTGCAACAGGTGTGAAGATGTTAACCATGTATGTCATGTGACATGTCAGGTGGACATCACAGCCTCACATGTGGCTGTCAATTATCAGAAACCATTAAAAACTAGAGGTGACTTGCATATGCCTGACTCAAAGTTGCACATAGACATGAATCTTGAGACTATGCAGAGGACAGAGAGCAAGGACCTACACATCTTACCACTATGAGGATTGACCTGTTGGTGGGAATTAACACCCACCAGAGTAGAAGAAGCAGTATTTTGGTACACATATGAAGCAGTGATATGTGCACCATTATGTGCCATTGGACTGAGGGGACAACATATTTGAGTAATACATTTGTATGTGCACACCTGTGTGCTATAGATGGCTAGTGTACATCAATGTGTGCACAGGAGACCTGTGAAACTTTGCACTTACAACACTGTCAGAGCTAACATTGTTTCCCCACTAATTTACCTGGAAAAGGGGCAAACATGTGTTAGGTCTGTACTTACCCCCTTGTGGTTGCTGTGCTGCCTTCAAACGTCCATCCAATTCAGGGTAGGCCACTGCCAAAATGCGGGCCATTAGGTGGGGTCATTGTCTGACGGGCACCCTTTCCTCATTGGGAGGACATCCAAAGGTGGGCCTCTGTTGCCTTTTGGGCCATCTCAGGTCCTCCCACCTCTTTCAACAGTGGACGCTCCGCGGGTGTGGACCCCCATGGTCTGGACTTTCTTGGAGATGGCATGCCAAATCTCTTTCTTCGGATGGGTGTTAACCTGCATGAATGATATCAACAAGAAAGAATATAATGTCCACATGTACCACACTAAAACAGACAGAGTTAGTTACAAGTCAGTTCAGCAAGCCAAACATAGACTTGAACATCCTCTCCACTGATAGATAAGCATTCCCAGTAAGGGCATAAGTGAAGTGGAAACAGGCAGACACCATGCATCTCCAGCACCAGCTGTCATGTTATCACATGTGACAAGACACCAAGCACATACGAAGATGGGATTTTTCTGGCAGAGTCTGGCATAATGCTAACCATGTGCAACAGTCACAAGGTGGGTCAGGGAAAGTACATGACACACTCTCCACAATGTCTCAGGACTCTAAATCTGTCACCAAACATAAGTACATGCCCACTAACTCATCCATTTTTGCACATCCTAAGCACCCAACAGTCTTTAAGGACACAATCTGGAACATTGTCCATCAGCCTTTGCTTAGCATATCAAAGAATAGGTGAGCTAATGAAACATATGTACACATGGTACACTTACCTGCTCCTCTGGTGCACCATAGAGCAGTTCATACAGCGGTAAGACCTCCTCCACCAGCTTCTCCAGCTCCTCGGGTGAGAGGGCAGGGACCCTATCACCTCTAGGACATGGCATGATTGCTCCTAGAGGCAGTACACAGCAGCTCAGGTCGTGAAGATCTTGCTGGCAGCAGTGTCAGTTGTCAAGTGAGAGATGAAGTATGAGAGACCGTCATCACGGGTGGACATCGCCATTTCCCCTAGATCACCAAAGGCAGCAATGTGTTCCAATGGCAATGTCCACCGCAGTAGTATCTACCTACTGCCATAACAACTTCCGCTGGTGGTCCCAGAACGTTTCCTATTGTCCAGTACAGCAGGTCAGGCAGTGGCCATTTTAAGTGCTGTGTACCATGTTCCTACTGTATCATGTGGCGTGTCAGTTCATTATGAGAGATCCATGTATTGACACTTACAATGGACACAATGAGTGAGGGGAATACCATTTTATTTTCTCTCACATAGTTTCCCTGGAATGAGAATACTCAGACAACCTCCAGTGTACCATCCACTAGCAGACATGCAGAAAATGGAGGATTGACATGTCATTCAGATCTACCACCTGGATAGGCTGACAATCATGGACCTCTGTCATTAGTTGGAGCCACATCTGATGCCTGCCGTTCGTCATTCAAATAGCATACCACCCATTGTACAAGTCGTGTCAGTGCTGCATTTTCTAGCCACAGGGTCCTTTCAAAATACTGTGGCCCTAACTGCAGGGATGTCCTAGCCTATGTTCGGTCTAGTCTTAAAGGCTGTACTGTCTGCATTGTTGAAACACCTGGACAGCTACTTCTGATTTCCAAAACGTGAGGATTTGGCCTATGTGAAGGCTGACTTTTATGCTTTGGCACACATCCCACATGTAGTAGGAGCCATCAATGGTACCCATGTAACCTTGGTTCCCCTACATAGAAAAGAACAGGTGTATTGGAACAGGAAGACCTTCCACTCCATAATTGTCCAAGTAATCTGTTTGGCAGACCTCTACATTTCCAAGTATGTGCACGGTAACCAGGTTCAGTCCATGATGCCTTTATCATGTGGAACAGCACTATTCCACAGCTGATGACATGACAGTATCTAGAGAGGGCCTGGCTGGTTGGTAAGTCACATATGTCATGTGTGTTAGTATTCTATGTCTGCTGCCAAATGTAAGGATGTCCAAAATTAATGTTTGCACACATGTGACAATTCCTTACAGGGGTCTCTAGCTACCCAAACCATTCTTGTTTGTTGACACCAGTGAGGTACCCAACCATGCCAGGGAACGTCCGCTTTAGTGAGGCCCATGTAAGGAGATGGCGTGTCGTGTAGCGGACTGTTGGGCTCCTAGAGGCAAGAGTCTATAGCATTGATAAGTCTGGTGGAGTCCGCTTCTACTCACCAGACAAAGTGTGTCAGATCACTGTGCTCTGCTCCAGGCTCTACAACCTCTCCCTGAGGCATCAGATCCCATAAATCCTAGATGAGGGGGAGCCAGCAGTTCCACCAGGTGGGAATGCAGAAATGGCAAGTGAGGATGACAGCGATGAGGATGAAGGTGGAGACACCCGGGCAGATCTCCTCAATCAGTACTTCACCTGACTGTAACTCTGTGTTGTTCTGTAACCTGACGGATTCATTGGGGTAGTTGGGGGGTTATGGATATTTGAGAAGGGTCTTTGTATGAACATCAGACATATTATTCACTGCTTTTAAAAACATAGCTGAGGTTTTCATGCAAAATAGTACATGTAGTTGTGACTATCATGATGAGCTTCTCTGTCAGTGTTTGACACAATGCATAATGTAAGTTACCATTTCATTTATTCAACATTTTTACTTTCCAGATGTCTTCACAATGCCATCCTCATGTGAACATTTTTAAATTGTGTCACTGGCAGGTGGGTTTAGCTGGTCAGACATTTGAAGTGGACATGGATTGATCCGGGTACTGTATGACATTATTTTGGTGGTGTATGAGCCCCATGCCCAGGCTGTCAGGACAGTGGGATGGCAGTGTTCTGTTCCACACAGTAGACCTGTTAGCAATGTTATCTGGGACTATTGGTGTCATGTGCATGATCATGTGTCTATGACACGTCTTCCTGTGCAATTCATTCACTCAACTTTCTAATTGTTTTGATAATGATACTGTCTTAATTGTATGAAGCTGTCCCTGTCTTTCATCATTGCAGGCCATTGCGCATGTGTTAAGACTGCCACAGATGATTAGCATGCCTACAGATACCTGACCATGGCAAGTGGAAGTTTCCCTGACTGGGAACATTTGTATTGACCTCTGTCGATATTATGGGGTATGTTCATTTGGTAGGTACGGTATGGGTATGTGATAGGGTTTTAGCTGATGACAAATTGCACTAACCTGTTTGCCTATTTGGATAGACAAGGTCTGACGTGTCCCTTACTTCAGTGGTCTGTGGAATGTTAGTTACTGACACCTCTGCTGAAGCACAATGTTGTGAAGATGAACTTCACTGTGCCCTGGCTAGTTATATCCCTAGCAGCCTCAAATTGCTGGCCCACACCATCCCTCCCACGCACCTTACACCCATGTGCCTGCGCCCTAGGCACAGTCTGCCCACTGCCACTGGTGCCACGTCCTTCATTGTCAGGGTTTTTGATTTGTGACTCCGGTACCTATACTGGGGGGCACATGGTGGTTGTAACTGTCCCTGGGACGCAGGTTTGGGGGTGACTGGTTGCTTGGCATGTAGATGTAACAGGGCTAGGAAGAGTCGAAGTGGGCAGGGTGAGGCTGGCAGTTGTAGACTGAGCAGGTAGCCCAGATGTGCCAGAGTCATCCTCATTGTCCACATAGCCAGGAGTGCTCTCCTCACTGAGGGTTTCATCCAGGGGAGAGGTGGCTGTCTCAGGTGTCCTTTCCATGGCCCAAATGGCAAGTACACCTGTTGAAGAAGTGGAACAGACAGTTACAGACTGTAATGCAACATGTGATATCCAGATTTAACACATAGGTATGCTTTGAGCCATGTACAGATAGGCTCTGCTAGATTCCCTCATTTGACAGTGATACCTGCTTTTAAATCTGGAGAACAGCTACATGGGATAAGATAATTTCTATTTCATTCACCTTGCTACAGAATGTCAGAGTATCTTGGCAGTTGGATGTCTGTTCATGAACTCATATCTTGGCAGCTCTGTAGCTTTATATTTTTCATGTTACCTCCCAGTTAGCAGTAGTTCATTACTGAGTCAACAGACAGCTGCACAATGTCATGAGGAAAGTGACCTGACCATCAGATTAGGTGAAACCATTGTACCTGGCCATATGTGTCAGGTTACACCAGGTACAGCACACAGCATCCATGTGTGCACCCCCAAGTGAGTTGATTTCAATAGGTGATGGGAGGTAGAAGGGCCAGTTTAGCAGAGAACACAGCCATAGCTGTGTGTTGGTGGTATTCTACTTCCAGATGCCCATAGCATTGTTGTCATTGCCATAGCCTGTACAACTGTGGAGCATTCAGGTGGGTTTACTCTATTGTTTACTTAAAATGCAAGCCAATTGTCATTGTGGTACACTGTTCTGGTTTTCTTAATGGTGGGAAAGTGCCTGCTGGGAGTTGTAGTGCTGTCAGTCGCTGTATTAGCCACACAATACACAGACACTGTGCCCCAGGGGAGTTTAGTTGACATGTGGGATGCCAGACAGGGGTATTCGGCAAATATGCAAGACAGAACTTTTGGGTGACTATATTGGTGTTGTGACTTACCCAACTCCACTCCCCCAGGTATTCCTGTCAAGCCCTCAGGATGCAGGATGGTCAAGACCTTTTCCTCCCATGATATGAATGTTGGGATAGGACGTGGGGGAACCACCACCAGTATTGAGGACTGCCAGCTGGTGCCTGGCAGCCATTGAACGGACCTTCCCCCTGAAGTTGTTCCACCTCTTCCTGATGTCCTCCCTTGTGAGTGGATAGTTGCCTACAGAATTCATCCTGTCGACTATTCTTTGTCACATCTGCATTTTCCTGGTGATAGTAGTTTGCTGGACTTTGGCTCCTAATAGGTCTACTCTGATGATTTCGTCCACCATGACCTTCAACACGTCGTCAGTGAAACAGGGATGTTTTTGTGGGGTGTTGGTGCCGGTCGACGACACGGAAAAGTGATGTAGACGGATGATGAGGTGTTGGTGCTGTGTTGTGAGGGGATTATGGTTGGTGTCTGATGTGTAGGGTACTATTTTTTGTGTTGGGTGTGTTCTGCAGGTGTGGCATGAGTAGTATGTGAAATGTGGAGTGGTGCCTAATCTATGGTTTGTAATTTCTATGTGTGAGTTCTATCTTGCTATGTGTGGCGTTTTGGTTGAAAAGGATTGTGGTGCGTGAAGGGGTGTATTTTGTAGTGCAATTTGTAGGAGTGTTGGGTGAGTGGATGTATGTCAGCTGTGTGGAATTTAAACTATCCTATGTGGTGTTGCATATTACTGTGGTGACTCCCGACCGCATTTCACACCGCCATTGGCTTGCCACCATGGAAGAACCGTCATTGTGATTTGTGAGTCATAATAGGTTTGGTGCATGTTTGACGGGCCGGTGGTGCTGGTGGTTGGAACGCCTCTTTCTCGCCCTCCAGACTCCAGGTGATGTCATTTTTTTGGCTGTCTTTTGGCCGTCCTGGCTGTGTAACTCATAATTTGACAGTCTGTATGTCCGTCAACATGGAGGTCTTTTGATGGCCGCCACCATGGTTGTCTTGCTGTCAGACCGCCAAACTTGTAATGAGGCCCCAAGTCTCTTGTAGTACCACAATAATATAATACTGATAAAAGAGAGCCATTTTTTTAAATATTTTTGACATAAAGCTAGCAATGGTCCAGCTAATGATGCTAATGTTGGAGTGACATTGCAGCTGGGGTTGTATTGACAGTAAGTCAGCATTATCCTGGGAATCAACATGCAAAGAATCAAGATCAACCTGCAACAGTGTGGGTTGTCAGTCCAATTCAGAGGTACTTTGCAAACACGAGAACCTATTAAAAAGGATCACCGGGTTACAGGTCTTGCTTGTGAGCCATGGAGGGCACCAACTGGGCAGATGACTAGCTGAGAAGAAGCTGGCCTGTAACAGAAGCTTAAGGGCAAAACATGAACACAACTACGTCTAGTATCTGGATTAAACTGAGTGGCAAGTAGGGTTCTGACAAAGATGGGCTTTCTAAAATTAATAACTACCCAGTTCCCTTTCTATGTTTTCTGTGAGGGCCCTATCAATAATATTCTTCTCACTGAGAACATAAATGTGGACTTGTGAGTATTGGAGTTTAAATGTTTTGATAGCTAATAAATAATTGTATATTTTAACAGAGTCCTCTTTTGTTTGCATGCTCAGAGTAGGAACATTGGCTAAAATGAGGATGTATCAACATGCTGCTGGTGGAATACTTGAGTAAAGTTGCGGATTTGATGAGTCGATAACATACAAAGCACTTTTACAACCAAGGCTGTGAGACTGTGATCCTGGACCATAAGAAACAGCTTCACTGGCCACTTTAGGCAAGTTCAATGGTAAAGGGATGCTCCCCTGAAGAAGATAAGCTAAGACCATCCACTTTCTCTTTTGGCCCTTGGGGCACCAAAGAGAAAGTAAGGGATTTATGTGAGTGAAACCGATGAGAGGCCAACCTTAATGGGGAATAGATAATAGGCCCACTTAATCCAGTGTTCAAAAACCCTGCAATGCAAATCCGGCCAATTGTGTAAGAGTTTTAAGTGTTGTGCAATTAAGAGTACAAATTTCGCAAACAGGGCATCAATTAAAACTATCTCAGGCTGAAAGGGGGCAGACAGGTTAAACCGGTGCTGACGCCAGAACTCATGCGACCTGGCAAGACTAGTCCATGCTCCTTAGACTCCTTGACCTGCTAGAGAAATAATGTCAGTGGATGACGCACTAGCTGGAAAATTGCCATCAAACGTTTGTCTCCTTTCAGGAAGCTCGATTTCTTAACTAATGATGTCAACAGCATGGGCAAGAAAACCATCAATGGTCAAAGATTTATGTGCACCATGAGGATTACCTGTTGCTTTCTATTTCACCATCTTCCTGCTAAATATGATGACATGGAAGAGATCAGGGCCCACTTCCACCAGGGTTCCTCCTTCCAGTACAAAGGGTGTCTTGGTGCTAATATTCTGCGTAAACTCTCAAAAAGCAGCTCTGTGTCCTCCATAGTCTGCCCTGCCTCTCCCACCTGCCCTCCATTACTGCCCCTTCTCCTCCTAAGCCCCCTGTTCTCCATGTGCCTGCCTCTGCCCTCTCTCTTGGTCTATTGTCCTGCCCTTGTGCTGCCACTGTCCTCCACTGTGCTGCTGGCTCCCGCTCTTGTATTCTGTGTGCATGCCCCTTCCCACTCCTTCCCTGATCTGTTGTGCTGCCACCATCCTTATTATGCCACTAACCTCTGTTGCTGCCCCTATCCCTCCCCTGCCCTGTTCTCCATGTGCATGCCACTGCCCCCTCACTCCCTGATCCTTTGTGCTGCCACTGCCCTTACTCGCTGTCCCTGCCGCTGTTCTTCAGGTGCATGGCCTTGCCCCTCCCCCAGCACATTGTGCTTCCAGCACCTCTCTTTGCTGCCCCTGCACGCATCCTGCCTCATTCTTCCTCATTCTCCAGGTGCATGACCCTGCCTCCCTCCCTTGCAGGTGTATTGCACTGCCAGTGTAGTCCCACTGCTCTCTGTTGCTGGTCCTGCCAACCGCTCGCCTTGTGCTTGGTGTCCATGTCCCTACCCCCTACCTCACTGGTCCATTGTACTGCCATTGTTCCTGTACATCCACTACCTTCCATTGCTGTCCCGGTCCTCCCCCTTCTCCCTTACCCATTTTCTCCATGTGAGATCCCCTACCCACTCCCTCCCTGGTCCGTTGTGCTGTCACTGCCTCTGTGCTGTCACTGACCTCAATGGCTGCCCTGCACCCCTCCTCGTGTTCTCCATGTGTGTGCCCCAGCCCTTTTCTCTCAGGATCTGTTGAGACTCCACTGCCCCTGTACTGCCACAGTCCTCTGTTGCAGTCCTTTTCATCTGTGTGTGTGGTCCTATCCCCTTCCCTCCCCCCTAGTCTGTTATGCTGCCACTGATCCTCCCACCTTCCCTCTGTTGCTGCCCTTGCTCAAGCCAAGAACATTCTTTTAAATAAAGGATTTGCAGTACTGCAAATTCAGCTCCTGCACCACAATACCATACTAAGTTCTGCACTGGGAACAGAGTTACCAGCTGTTTAGCACCACAGAACCCACTGCAAAATCATTTTTATACACAAGGGGGGGTTCCTTGGAAACCCCAAACCCAGGCAGCCCTGGTAGTCAGGGTGTGCCCACCTTGCCTCGTTATGGATTTTCACCAAACCTTTTTCAGGACTCGGGGACTGAGTCTTTGAGTCCTGTAATGGTCACTGCAGCATGTTGTTTCTAGCTGTGGCCAGCCAATCAACTCTTTTGGTACCATATTCACAGCCTAGGTACTGCAGTAGTGAAATGGCCCAAGGGAGCAAATACCAATAAGAAGGCCCTATAGGAGGCTGGCCTGGCTTATAGTGGGCACCTGATGGTACTGACACCTTGTGCCAGGTCCAGTTATCCCTCATTAGTAGATTAGTAGTGTTCTAGCAGCTTAGGCTGATAGAGGTAGCTATAGCAGAGCAGCAAAGGCTGAACTAGGAGACATGCAAAGCTCCTACTATACCACTTATATCATATAGCACTATATCATAAGAATCACAATACTCAGAGTTACTAAAACTAAAGGTACTTTATTTTAGTGACAATGTGTCAGAAATATCTCAGAGGATATACTCCCTTAGGAGGTAAGTAAAATACACAAAATATACACACAAACCAAAATCAGGTAAGTAAACAGTTAGAAAAGTGATGCAAACACTGTAGAATACAGTAGGATGCAATAGGCCTAGGGGCAACACAAACCATATACTAAGAAAGTGGGATGCAAACCACTTAGGGACCCCAGGCCTAATGTAGTGTGTAGAGGATCGCTAGGAGTGTAAGAAAGCACTAGGGGTGTCCAAGATCCTGAAAAGTAGGAGTAAATTTACCCTACTACCCCAGAAAGACAGTAAAGTCGAGATAGGGGATTCTGCAAGGACAGCAACTGACTCCAAAGCACTGAAGACGTATTCCTGGACCTAAGGACCTGCAAAGGAAGGGGACCGAGTCCAAGAGTCACGCAAGTGCCCAGGAGGGGCAGGAGACCACTAAACCCCGGATGAAGGTGCAAAAGGGCTGCCTTTGGTGGAAGAAGCCAAAGATTCTGCAACAAGGGAAGGTGCCAGGAACTTCTCCTTTGGTCAGAAGATGTCACATGGTGTGCTGGAGGATGCAGAGTTGTTTTCACGCACAAAGACTACAAACAAGCCTTGCTAGCTGCAAGAGTCGCGGTTGAAGATAATGGGTGCTGCCAGGGTCCAGGAAGGACCAGGAGGTCACCCCTTGGTGGAGGAGACAGAGGGTGCGCTCAGCAATAGAGAGCCCATGCAGAAGCAGGCAGCACCCAGAGAAGCACTTGAACAGGCGTTCAAGAAATCTGAGCACGGTGGTCGTCTCAGCACAACAAAAGAGGGTCCCATGAAGTCAGAGGTCAACTCAGCAAGTTGGGCAATGCAGGACAAAGTGCTGGGGCCCTGGGCTGTGCTGTGCACAAAGGAAGTCTTGCAAAAGTGCACAGAAGCCCTAGCAGCTGCAGATCACGCAGTATACAGGATTACTGTCTGGTGTGGGGATGCAAGGACTTACCTCCACCAAATTTGGACTGAAGGACCACTGGACTGTCGGGGTCCCTTGGATACAGCTCCTGTGTTCCAGTGACCACGCTCGTCCAGATGAGAGGGGTCCCAGAGGACCGGTGATGCAGAGGTTTGGTGCCTGCGGTAGCAGGGGGAAGATTCCGTCGACCCACGGGAGATTTCTTCTTGGCTTCCACTGCAGGGTGAAGGCAGACAGCCCTCTGAGCATGCACCACCAGGAAACAGTCGAGAAAGCCAGCAGGATTAGGCGCTACAATGTTGCTGATAGTCTTCTTGCTACTTTGTTGCTGTTTTGCAGGTGTCCTGGAGCAGTCAGCGGTCGATCCTTGGCAGAAGTCGAAGAGAGAAGTGCAGAGGAACTCTGGTAAGCTCTGACATTCGTTATCTCACGAATAACCCACAGGAGAGACCCTAAATAGCCCTCAGAGGAGGATTGGCTACCTAACCAGGTAAGAGTCTATCAGGAGGGGTCGCTGACGTCACATGCTGGCACTGGTCACTCAGAGGCCTCCATTGTGCCCTCACACCTCTGCATTCAAGATGGCAGAGGTCTGGGACACACTGGAGGAGCTCTGGGCACCACCCCTGGGGTGGTGATGGACAGGGGAGTGGTCACTCCCCTTTCCTTTGTCCAGTTTCGCACCAGAGCAGGGGCTGGGGGCTCCCTGAACCGGTGTAGATTGGTTTATGCAAGGAGGGCACCATTTTGCCCTTCAAAGCATTCCCAGAAGCCAGGAGAGGCTACTCCTCTCAGACCTTTAACACCTATTTCCAAAGGGAGAGGGTGTAACACCCTCTCTCAGAGGAAATCCTTTGTTCTGCCTTCCTGGGAATGGGCTGCCCAGACCCCAGGAGGGCAGAAGCCTGTCTGAGGATTGGCAGCAGCGGTAGCTGCAGGGAAAACCCCAGAGAACTAGTTTGGCAGTGCCCGGGTCTATGCTGGAGCCCTGGGGATGCATGGGATTGGCACCCCAATACCAGATTTGGCTTGGGGGGACAATTCCATGATCTTTGACATGTTACATGGCCATGTTCCATTGTGAAACTACACATAGATTTTGACCTATATGTAGTTCACATGTGTAATTGTGTCCCTGCACTCACAAAGTCCGGGGAAATTGCCCTGAACAATGTGGGGGCACCTTGGCTAGTGCCAGGGCTCCCTCACACTTAGTAACTTTGCACCTAACCTTCACTAGGTGAGGGTTAGACATATAGGTTACTTATAAGTTACTTAAGTGCAGTGTAAAATGGCTGTGAAACAACGTGGACGTTATTTCACTCAGGCTGCAGTGGCAGTCCTGTGTAAGAATTGTCTGAGCACCCTATGCGTGACAAAAGAAATGCTGCAGCCCATAGGGATCTACTGGAACCCCATTACCCTGGGTACCTAGGTACCATATACTAGGGAATTATAAGGGTGTTCCAGTGTGCCAATCAGAATTGGTAAAATTAGTCAGTCGCCTGCAGTGACAGTTTTAAAAGCAGAGAGAGCATAAACACTGAGGTTCTGGTTAGCAGATCCTCAGTGATACAGTTATGCACCACACAGGGAACACATATAGGCCACAAACTATGAGCACTGGGGTCCTGGCTAGCAGGATCCCAGTGACACAGCCAAAAACAAACATACATACAAGTAAAAATGGGAAACATGCCAGGCAAGATGGTACTTTCCTACACAACCACCCTCCTCCAAACGATGGACAATAAGGCTAACCTTGCCCAGGTGAGTCTTCATTGTCTAAGTGGAAATATCTGGAGAGTCCATCTGCATTGGAGTGGGTACTCCCAGGTCTATGTTACACTGTATATTCCATTCCCTGTAGGGATATGGACCACCTCAACAATTTAGGGTTTTCACCTTTCATTTGTTTTAGCCAAAGTAGAGGTGTGTGGTCTGTCTGAACAATAAAGTGAGTACCAAAGAGGTATGGTCTCAACTTTTTCAGTGCCCAGACCACAGCAAAGGCCTCCCTCTCTATGGCAGACCAACGCTTTTCTCTAGGGGTCCACTGCCTGCTGATAAAAGCAACAGGTTGATCCTGGCCCTTAGTATTAAGCTGTGATAACACTGCCTCAACTCCTGATTCAGAAGCATCAGTCTGCACTATGAACTTTTTGGAGTAGCAAGGGCTTTTTAGGACAGGCGCAGACCACATGGCCTGTTTGAGCTCATCAAAAGCTTTTTGACAGCTAGCTGTCCATAATACCTTTTTAGGCATCTCCTTACTAGTGAGGTCATTAAGAGGAGCTGCAAGGGAGCCATAATTCTTGATCAACCTCCTATAATACCCTGTGAGGCCTAAAAAGGCTCTCACCTGGTTTGAGTGGTAGGGGAGCCCATTCCATAATGGTCTGGATCTTCCCCTGCAGTGGTGCAATCTGTTCCCCACCTACCAGGTGGCCCAGATAAACTTATTTTGCCTGCCCTATCTGGCACTTTCAGGCCTTGATAGTGAGGCCTGCCTTTTGCAGAGCCTCCAAAACTTTCCACAGGAAGACCAGATGATCATCCGAGGTGGAGCTAAAGACAGCTATATCATCCAAATATGCTGCACTAAAAGCTTCCAACCCTTGCAGGACTGTGTTCACCAACCTTTGAAAAGTAGCAGGTGCATTTTTCAGACCAAAGGGCATTACAGTAAATTGATAGTGCCCTCCAATGGTTGAAAATGCTGTTTTGGGTTTAGCATCTTCTGATAATTTAATCTGCCAATATCCTGCAGTTAAATCAAAAGTGCTTGGATACTTGGCAGAAACCAGTGTATCTATGAGCTAATCTGCCCTGCCTATAGGGTAAGCATCTGTCTGGGTTACTTGGCTGAGCCCTCTATAGTCAACACAAAACCTCATCTGTTTTTTACCATCCTTACTTTGAGGTTTTGGAACAAGCCCCACTGGGCTAGCCCATGGGCTTTCTGAAGGCTCAATCACTCCTAAGTCTAACATTTTCTGAACTTCTTGTTTTATGTAGTCCCTGGCATGGTCAGGCTGCCTATAAATCTTACTTTTGACAGGTAAACTGTCTCCAGCATTGATTGTATGCTAACACCAAGTAGTGGTACCTGGTATCAGTGAGAAGAGTTCAGAAAACTGACTTAAGAGATTTACACAGTTGTCCTTCTGCTCAGCAGTAAGGCAATCTGCAAGTACTACTCCCTCCACTAAGCCATCAGTTTCAGTGGTGGAGAAGAGATCAGGGAGAGGGTCACTCTCTTCTCCCTGTCCCTCATCAGTTGCCATGAGCAGGGTGAGATCAGCCCTGTCATAGTAGGGTTTTAGGCGGTTGACATGGAGCACCCTAAGGGGACTCATGACAGTGCCCAGGTCTACCAAGTAGGTAACCTCACCCTTTTTCTCAACAATTAGATGGGGTCCACTCCATTTGTCTTGGAGTGCTCTTGGGGCCACAGGCTCCAATACCTACACCTTCTGTCCAGGGTGGTACTGGGTTAGGACATCCTTCTGGTCATGCCTTTGCTTTTGCAGTTCCTGGCTGGCCTGAAGGTTTTTACTGGCCTTTTTCCTGTACTCAGCCATTCTTGATCTTAGGCAAAGTACATAGTCCACAATGTCCTGTTTAGGAGCTTTTAAAGGTTGTTCCCAACCCTCCTTAACAAGTGCAAGGGGACCTCTCACAGGGTGCCCAAAGAGGAGTTCAAAGGGGCTAAAGCCCACTCCTTTGGGGGGTATCTCCCTGTAAGAAAAGGAGGCAAGGTAACAGGACATCCCATCTCCTTCTGAGGTTTTCAGGGAGTCCCATTATCATACCTTTGAGAGTTTTATTAAACCTCTCAACCAGACCATTTGTTTGTGGATGATAAGGAGTAGTGAACTTGTATTTTACACCACACTCCTTCCACATTGCTTTGAGGTATGCAGACATGATGTTACTACCTCTGTCTGACACCACTTCCTTAGGGAAGCCCACTCTGGAAAAGATTCCCAGGAGGGCCTTTGCCACTGCAGGCGCTATGGTGGTCATTAAGGGGATAGCTTCAGGATACCTAGTGGCATGGTCCACTACCACAAGGATAAACCTATTGCCTGAAGCTGTTGGAGGGTTAAGGGGGCCAACTATGTCAACCCCTACCCTTTCAAAGGGCACCCCAACCACAGGAGGTGGAATTAAGGGGGCCTTTGGAGTGCCACCAGTCTTGCCACTGGCTTGGCAGTTCACACAAGAGCGACAAAACTCTTTGGTGTACTCTGACAGATGAGGCAAGTGAAACAGGGGAGAAAGCCTGTCCCAAGTGGCCCAAATGCCCAGCCAAAGGAATGCCATGTGCCAAGGTAAGAAGGAACTCCCTGTACTGTAAAGGGATGACCAATCTCCTGGCATCTCCAGGTTTAGGGTCCCTTGATTTAGTATACAGGAGGTTGTCTTCCCAATACACCTTATGGCTATCACTGACATCCCCATTCTGCTGTTTGATAGCTTGTTGTCTTAAACCCTCTAGTGTGGGACAGGTCTGCTGTGCCACACTCTGCTCTTCCCTAGCAGGTCCCCCTGCACCCAAAAGCTCAGCAGTGTCTGCTGCCAGCTCATCTGGTGTAGGTTCTGCACAGGGATAGGATTCCTCTTCCTCCAAAGGGGAATCTTCTGGTGAGGGAGGGATAGTGGGCAGGGATTTACCCTTACTACCCCTAGCTTTTGGGAGCACTTGGTCCATTGTTCCAGGATCCAAGTTTCCCTGTCCTTTTTGCTTTTTGGCCTGAGCCCTTGTCAAAGCAAAATATGCCCAGGAATGCCCTGCATTGCTGCATGAGCCTCTAACTGCACTTCAGCCCAAGCTGATGTCTCCAAATCATTGCCTAGTAAGCAATCTACAGGTAATTCAGTGGCTACCACAACTTTCTTTGGACCAGTAACCCCCTCCCCCCAGTTGAGATTCACAACAGCCATGGGGTGGCGAAGTGTGTTATTGTGAGCATCAGTCACTTGGTACTGCTGACCAAGTAGGTGTTGATCAGGGTGAACCTGTTTCTCTATAACCCTAGTTACACTGGCTCCGGGGTCCCTGTAGGCCTCAACCTCAACACCATTAATTAGGGGTATTTGCTTGTACTTACCCATATTAAGGGGACAAGCAACCAAGGTGGCAAAGTCAATGCCACCATCAGAGACCAAAACAGCCTTTGTGGTCTCCTAACAAGACCAACCCCAACTACACTGCCAGTAGAGAGCCCAGCTACACCCTTAGATTGGCTATTTGTAGTAGACTTCCCACCACCACTGCTATTACTAGGGGCACTAGAGGTTGCAGTTGGGGTTGTGGTAGTGGGAGCCTTGGTGTTTTTCTTTGGACAAGTGGCATCACTTGCCCAATCACCTTTTACTTTACATAAATAATACCCTGGCTTTTTATGATTGTGAGAAGAGGATTTGGACCCACCACCCCCAGAGGATTTTTGTGGGCCTGCTGAAGACTCAGAATGTTTTTTATCTTTGTCCCCACCTTTGTCAGAAGACTTACCACCCTTCTTCTTGCCATTCTTGTCACCCCTTGTATGACGTTTTCTGTTCACTCTTGTTCCGACCCATTTGTCTGCCTTCTTTCTCAATTCTTGGGGAGAGGTCAGATCTCAGTCTACCAAGTACTGGTGCAACAAATCAGACACACAATTGTTCAAAATATGCTCTCTCAGGATTAGATTATACAGGCTTTTATATTCATTCACCTTACTGCCATGTAACCAACCCTCCAAGGCCTTCACTGAACAGTCTACAAAGTCTGTCCAGTCTTGAGAGGACTCTTTTCTGGTGTCTCTGAACTTAATCCTGTATTGTTCAGTGGTTAAGCCAAATCCATCCAATAGTGCTTCCTTCAAAACTTTGTAGTTGTTAGCATCACTTTCTCTGACAGTAAGGAGCCTATCCCTACCCTTACCAGTGAAAGATAGCCACAAGATAGCAACCCTCTGCCTTTGAGGGACCAACTGTACCATACAGGCCCTCTCAAGTGCAGCAAACCACTTGTTAATGTCATCCCCCTCCTTGTAAGGGGGTACTATCTTATGCAGGTTTCTGGAATCTTGCTCTCTAACAGGATTGGTATCAAAAACACTGCTGCTGCCACCATGGGGCACTAACCCCAATCTCTGCCTTTTCCTCTCTACATCCAGAGATTCCCTGCCTAAGGCCAGTTGCTGCTGTTTAAGCTTCAGTCTGGCCTCTTCCAACCTCAGCTTTCTGAGTTCCCTTTCCATTAAGTTATCCTCAGGGTGGGAGGCTTGGGAATTGTGAGATACAGAAGAATGTGGGAATTGCCAGAGTTGGACCTGTCCATAACCGACTGGACTCTAGTAACCTGGCCTTTAGGAGTGAAAGATGCCCTACTAATATGTGACCCCCTCCCACTACCAGTGTCACTAGGTGGCCTGTTAGCTGGCAGGTCCTTGGAAGAACCCTCCCCAGCATCCTCAGGGACTCCCCTGAGTCTGGCTAGGTCCCCCATCCTCTACCTCCTGATCCTGGGATGGGCTAGACTGGTTCTGGTCACTTTCTAGTCGAAGGCTAATGAGAAGATCTTTTGTAGGATTCTTACCAATTGCTAAACCTCTTTCAATGCAGAGACCCCTCAAACTTTTAAAGTTTAGATTCCCATATGTTGCCTGGGCAACTGTGGGAGTAAGTTCTACTGCAGACATGATAGAAAAGGTTTAGGATAGAGAGAGAAAAAAGTTTTGGAACTTTTAAAGGAAAAGAGAAAACTTTTTCAAACTTCTGAAAACTTTTAAAAGTGTTCAGAAACTTTTTAGAACGTTTTAGAGAAGGAAAGTTAAACTGTTTAGGTTACTGTGTATATTCTGAAGTATTTGGTATATGTTGTTCTTATGAAAAGCACCAATGACAAAGTGGTAAAGTAGTTACATGTACTTATCCCACCGCTGCACCACCAATGTAGGAGGCTGGCCTGGCTTATAGTGGGTACCTTGTCGTACTTACACCTTGTGCCAGGTCCAGTTATCCCTTATTAGTAGATTAGTGGTGTTCTAGCAGCTTAGGCTGATAGAGGTAGCTATAGCAGAGCAGCTTAGGCTGAACTAGGAGACATGCAAAGCTCCTACAATACCACTTATATCATATAGCACTATATCATAAGAAACACAATACTCAGAGTTACTAAAAATAAAGGTACTTTATTTTAGTGACAATATGCCAAAAGTATCTCAGAGGATATAATCCCTTAGGAGTTAAGTAAAATACACAAAATATACACACAGACCAAACTCAGGTAAGTAAAACATTTAGAAAAGAAGTGCTAACACTGTAGAACACAATCGAATGCAATAGGAGACAATAGGCCTAGGGGCAACACAAACCATATACTCCAAAAGTGGAATGCGAACCACGAATGGACCCCAGGCCTAGTGTAGTGTGTAGAGGGTCGCTGGGAGTGTAAGAAAACACTAAGGGTGTCCAAGATACCCCCCAAGACCCTGAAAAGTGGGAGTAAAGTTACCCTACTACCGCAGAAAGACAATAAAGTAGAAATAGGGGATTCTGCAAGGACAGCAACTGACTGCAAAGCACTGAAGACGGATTCCTGGACCTGAGGACCTGCAAAGGAAGGGCCCAAGTCCAAGAGTCACGCAAGTATCTGGGGGGGGCAGGAGCCCACTAAATCCCAGATGAAGGTGCAGAGGCCTCCATTGTGCCCTCACACCTCTGCATTCAAGATGGCAGAGGTCTGGGACACACTGGAGGAGCTCTGGGCACCACCCCTGGGGTGGTGATGGACAGGGGAGCGGTCACTTCCCTTTCCTTTGTCCAGTTTCACACCAGAGCAGGGGCTGGGGGCTCCCTGAACCGGTGTATACTGGTTTATGCAAGGAGAGCACCATCTGTGCCCTTCAAAGCATTCCCAGAGGCCAGGAGAGGCTACTCCTCTCAGGCCCTTAACACCTATTTCGAAAGGGAGAGGGTGTAACACCATCTCTCAGAGGAAATCCTTTATTCTGCCTTCCTGAGACTGGGCTGCCCAGACCCCAGGAGGGCAAAACCTGCCTGAGGGTTGGCAGCAGCGGTAGCTGCAGGGAAAACCCCAGAGAACTAGTTTGGCAGTACCCGGGGTCCATGCTGGAGCCCTGGGGATGCATGAGATTGGCACCCCAATACCAGATTTGGCTTGGGGGGACAATTCCATGATCTTAGACATGCTACATGGCCATGTTCGGAGTTACCATTGTGAAGCTACACCTATATGTAGTTCACGCATGTAATGGTGTCCCCACACTCACAAAGTCTGGGGAAATTGCCCTGAACAATGTGGGGGCACCTTGGCTAGTGCCAGGGTGCCCTCACACTTAGTAACTTTGCACCTAACCTTCACTAGGTGAGGTTTAGACATATAGGTAATTTATAAGTTACTTAAGTGCAGTGTAAAATGGCTGTGAAATAACATGGACGTTATTTCACTCAGGCTGCAGTGGCAGTCCTGTGTAAGAATTGTCTGAGCTCCCTATGGGTGGCAAAAGAAATGCTGCAACCCATAGGGATCTCCTGGAGCCCCAATACCCTGGGTACCTAGGTACCATATACTAGGGAATATAAGGGTGTTCCAGTGTGCCAATCAGAATTGGTAAAATTAGTCAGTAGCCTGCAGTGACAATTTTAAAAGCAGAGAGAGCATAAACACTGAGGTTCTGGTTAGCAGATCCTCAGTGATACAGTTAGGCACCACACAGGGAACACATATAGGCCATAAACTATGAGCACTGGGGTCCTGGCTAGCAGGATCCCAGTAACACAGGCAAAAACAAACTGAAACACAAGTAAAAATGGGTGTAACATGCCAGGCAAGATGTTACTTTCCTACAGTGCCTGTGGATGCTGGTGTTGTGTTTGCTATTCTCTCTCTCTGCTTCTTCCAAAAATGTCATTGTAAGGGGTTGTGGGTAATGTGGGTGTGTGTTTTATAGTGTTGTGAGTGTGTGGGTGTGGTGTGTGTATGTGTATCAGGTGTGTGCATTTTGAATTGTCCAATCTGATTGTGTTTTGTAAGTGTGTGTGCATTTTGAGCGCAGCGGTGTGTACCACCAATGGATTACCGCGGTTGAAAGACTGCTGCATTGATTTGTGGGTCGTGTTGGTGTGGGCGTATTCTTGTTGGCGTGACGGTGTGGGTTTTGGTATCGTCATTTTATCACTGACCTTTGGTGTGGCGGACTTGTGTGGGTGTCTGTATTGTGGTGGATTACGAGATGTGGGTCGTAATACCTGTAGCGGATTTCTACCGCAGCCACGGTATGTTGGCGGCCTTCAGCACGGCGTTAAGCGGGATTTACCGCCAGGGTTGTAATTAGGGCTGAGGTGTACTTATTTGGACTGAGGCACCTATGGACTGCTTCTCCATCCCCACCATATCTAGAATCTTCCACTGAAATCTCACTGCCTGATGTTGAAATTCTACTTGGGGGTCCTAAGAGTCCAGGGCTAGGGGTGGTGCGACAGGTGGTCTTATTGTGTGCTGAGTGGATTCTCTGGAGACCCCACAACACTGTCGGCATTTCACGCAACCGGAGATGGTGTGTCAAGAAAGCCAGGATTTTCCGGCAGGTGTCTTGATCAAAGATGAGCAGGCTGTCATCCTCAGATAGATCGTCATGCCGAACAGGCAGCTGCTCAGGAGGTGTAGGTACATCCTCTGCAATGAGAGACAGCAATGCTCAGGTTGTCCTTTGTGCGATGTTGACATAGGTAAACTGTTTGACAATCTGCCTTGGTAATGTTTGACTTTCAAAACAACATTTTTGTCTAGGATGTCTGTTACACAGAGTCTTTGAGTCCAAGTTGAACTGTAATTACCTTTCAAATGGCAGTCACTCTGCATTACCGCTACAACCACAGTGTGACCGGACAGACTTTTGAAGTCATGGCGCATATTGCAACACTATTAAAGGGGTTACTGGGCCTACCATTTCTGGACGTATGTAAAGAAATCTTGCGGCGATGCGTAATTTATTCTAAATATGGCCCTTAGTTTTTAAATCCTGCAGGTAGAAACACAGACATAGAATATGCTTCATTGTTTCAGAGTAAGAGTTGCAAAAGTGCTATGAGTCCGACACTCGTCAGTTTTATTCCAACAGCCTTTGAGTTTTCTCAAAGGGATATTACATGTAAACAAAAGGCTTTTTTATCCAGTGATATCAGCTAGAATCAAGGTACAACTGCCTTTTTATTGATAACGATCCATACGTATACTAGGAATTCTTATACTTTGCTGCTGACGATAGATCTGATTCATATGCTACAGCTCTCACATTCCCTTTAATTAGCCTCTTCCTGGACAGCATTGGCAGTTTTATTTTATTGTAGTATCTTAATAACTCCTCCAGCTTGGCTACAGTAACTGCCATGGTAGTACTAGTATTATTTTCAAAATCTATTCTAATGAATCCTTTCAAGCTAGACAAAGATGAATTTTCATAATCACATAAATAATCGACCAAATAATGCAGTTTAAAGTGACTAGTTGTATAAATCCAAATTCTAATCTTATCTTTGCCAACGGCATACCAACAGGTGCTAACACGTTTTCCCCTCACCCTTTGCAGGGTTTGAAAAACGCTTCCTTTCCCTCAGGTCAATGGATCTTTTCGATTAGTGAAGAGTGTGGTAACCATTTAAAATCAATTCATCTCAAATAACAATTTAAACACCATGACTTATGTGGCCACAGAAGACTACTCCAATCAATACATTTTTCAAAGTGTTATTTTATTGCCACAAAGCCAAAGTCACATAAATTGTGTGTAAAATCAAATTGTACAGATAAATGAACACCATGGGCTGACCAAACCCACAAAACAAATGTAATCTACTCAACATCAACACCATTAGACACTCAAAAAGAACAATGCATATTAATGAAGCAATCACTTGTGAGACAGAGACATGCTTCAGTTCAGACAGTGAATTCATTAGTGAAGTCAAATTGCACAGATTTAGAATTCCCGAATAGGGACCTAGGTTCTCCCTACAACTAAATAAATCAGGACAGGCATGTGTGGGAGCGGGCAACACATGCAGGCAAAAGTCAAAAAGAAAAGACAAAAACAATTTGGAAAACATCTCTAGCTAAATTAAACTAGCTAAGCAAAATAAAAGCCAGCATACTAATTCTACTCAGAAAAGCAGGACAGGGGAAAATAGCATTAGCATTAGAATTTACATTTCTTAGGTTAAGCATTCAATTCCCTTTTGTCAGCAAAGAATGTATATCATCAGCAAAGCCCATTAGAATCACAATCAGGGGAAAAGTGCAGAACACGGACTGCACTTAGAAATCAGGTAACATCTAAGGGGACAAGTTGACAGAAAAAGATTCAAGAGGGGAATGCCTCAAACTTAGAAAGACCTACCCTGATTAGAAATACTCAGGTTAGTTTGATTGGTCCATTGATGAGTCCAAATTACGCAAAAGGGGCAATATTCAATCAGTCCCTTGGCAAAAATCAAGTCTGAAACATCACAGCAGTTTCTCACGTTTGGTCGGGTTTCATCTCCTGTTTCTGTGTGACTTGAGTAAATTTAACAATTTGTACATCACGCTTTGCAACCCATGTTCCGTCCCATGGCACAAGATGATTATCTCCTTTCTCATGGGAACACTTTCTTTAACAATGGTATTACTCTCCTTGCAGTCATCGTGTTCCAATATTGAAACACTCAAGGTTACTGCAATGTAAGACTTGCATATATTACAATAGGACTCTTTATGAATCATGTGAAACAACCTAATGGAATATTTCATGTTAGAGAGAAGGAAATGGCTTGACATTTTGTGCTGCTGCAAACATGAAAACTTCAGGCCTATTTTTGCTAACACAAGAAATACAATGCATTAATATTACCATTAATAAAACACACATTGAGCCTCATTACAACCCTGGCGGCCAACGACCTCCAGGGTTAAAGTGGCCATCGTACCGCCAACAGGCTGGCGGTACAAATCGACATATTTTGACCACGGCGGTAGCGCTGCGGTCACTCCACCGGGACCGGCGGTTTACCGCCATGGTTGTCCCGGCAGTCAGAATCTGGATTCTGACTCCCATTCCTGCCAGCCTGTCCATGTCGGCAGACACCGCCATGGAAAGACTGGTGGTAAGGGGAGTAGCGGGGCCCCCAGACACAGCCCCGTCGCGATTGTCACTGTCCGCCTGGCAGACAGTGAAAAGCACGACAGGTGCTGCTGCACCCGCCGCACCGCCACATTGACGCCGGCTCCATTAGGAGCCGGCTGCAATGTTACGTCCGACATCCCCGCTGGCCCGGCAAATGCGGCCGGCGGGTTTCCTGCCGCATGGGCACCCGACTGGCAGTTCAGCTTTTGCGGTCGGCCTCGTCCAACCGTCAAGGTTGTAATGAGGGCCATAATATGCACACTTATGAATTCAGCATTAATAATATATCATCAAAATATGCATTTTATTAATAGTTGTAATATTTGTTAAAGCATCGCATTAAGTACGACAGAGATGTGCATTTAGTTTTCTGCACACATGTAACTTTAAACTAATTCATTATAAATAATTATAAATCATATTCATTGCTACTAGTAATAGTGCATTCTAACGATTAAAATATATTTCAACATTGTTAAATCATGTTAGCCCTTTGTAGGTAGTGTAGGAATAATGTCTGCCATGGTAGGCACAATGTCTGCCATAAAACATAAACGAGTACACTTTTAAAATACGTGTCAATGCAGTTCTCTCTAGGTTAGGTTATTAAACATGAATAGAAATGTTACCTGTTGCTAATGTCTGGTGCTTTAAAGCATTGCTAAATTTACGCTCCATCACAGGTCACCAAAAAAGTTGCTGTATAAATTCCATAAACATGGAATTTAATATCTTTAGTTTCTTTAAAATTATTGCTCCATACAAAAGAACTGGACACATTTTCTGATTGTTAACCTGAGGACATTGCACCCCATCACCTATATAAATGTGCACAATTTGCAATAGCTCTGGCCGTTGCCATTACTCTATTATTAATGTTTTCTAAGTGTGACGCACAGGACAGTTTTAGACCAATAATGACCCCCAGATATGTATATTCTGTCACTTGCTCTATTACTCTCTCAACTTGCCACTTAAATCCGCCTCTTGGGTTTCAGAATGACATGGTTTTTCTTTTATTATTATTATAAATAATAAATAGGCCATTCTCCAAACAAAAATCTCCTAAAAGTGGTAGCTGCCTCTGTAAACCATTCTGAGTCTTTGATATTGAATCCAAGGTATCCGCGTACATTAAGTGTGACATTTTCTTTTTTCAAATTTCAGTGGCTCACCATCATCTTTGTTGAGAACTGGGATCAAATCTGCAATATAAAGTTCAAATATTATAGGTTTGGGACCATTATAGGTTTTGATTTTTGGCTATAATCTTAACCCCTATAATAATTTGACTTGTACCCATGTATCCAAGTAAAGTTCTATTAATAGGTGTAAAAGAGGACCATTTATAACCACACTTTAATAGTTTTGTCCGCAGCTTATGTCTTAAGACCTTATCAAATGTGGTGGCAAAATCCACAAAACACACAAAAAGATTGGACTCTTTTAAGATCAAAGTTTGCTGGACTAACATACTTAATACCACTACATTTTCAATGGTGGAAAAAATTGATGTAAGGCCAGTTTGGTTTATTGGGATAAGGCCCCTGTCCTCTGCCCAGCTGATAAAAAAGGTCTGAAAACGCTTCGCAAATAATTTACCATCTGCATTTAACAATAACATAGCTACTCGGCTCCAGACTACAGCCCTTTTTTATAAATTGGTCGAAAAGAAGAGCCTTTCCAAGATGTAGCACTTGGCCATGGATAATAATTCCAGAACATTACTCCAATTTTTTTAATCTGTTTTGATTACTGTATTGATATTCCTATTCGTGTAGCCTGGGATTCTCTGCTATATTTCTTGTCAAAAGTTCTACTGGTTTTGGCATACTAATATAGGGCTCATAACCATATTCCTCGAGCCGATCATTGTGGGGTCAGGGGATTTTCAGTATAATGCAGTTACAAAATCTTTCGATTTACTACATGGAGTACGGTAATCTGCTCTATACTTATGTTGTTGTAGGCTTGTGACTATTAATGACCAACATTTATGACTATTGCCTATTTTGATTGCTGACTTCATGACTAACCAGTTTTGTAAGCATCTCTTCCTTTTTATTTGACTGATTCTTTTCCTATACTCACACTTTAGTATTCTCATGCTCTCCAAAGGAATATTCTTTTTTATTAGTGTTCAAAATTCTTCCCTATATTGTCTTTTTTCACTACATATTTGTTTCTCCATATATCTCTCTTTATGGAATCCTTTGTGAATGTGACTGCAAATAATAAAAAAATCCACATATTTTCCAACAAGGTTTCCCAATCAACCCACCAACTTACATTTTGTATAGAAAACCATACTATTACTCTCATTGTCTCAGTTATTTTATCAGCCCAGATCGGGTTTAAACATACTGATAGGTCACTGTTCCATGCAATTGTTCCTTTTATCTTTTCACTATAGTCATTACAATGCCTTCCAATTAAAAACATACTCGCTTCCATGTTCAATAAAATACTCTGTGGTTCATGATTACTCTCTGGTCTTCTAATAATTTGAAACTCAAAGCATACATGAAAGTGAGATACACGTAGCAAAGTGTAATCAATGATTGGTTTGTCTTCTGCTGCCCAAAATGTGTATTTTTCTGGTTGATCCTCTGCTTAGCTGTAGATAATCTAAATTAAACTAGGTATACTAGATAATGTCTTCCTCTATAGGATGTGCTAATTTTCCAAACAATAGATTGTGGAATAATAAATAAATCATACTACTCATAAAACTTATTTTTCCTACTCGCAAATAAATTCACATTAAAATCCCCTGTTAGCAAGAGAAAACTTGACCAAATATATAACAAACATGTCTGCGTTTACTGTTTATCATCCGTCAAACAGGCAGGATATATATATATATATATATATATTATATATTAAGGGTCGAGCGCAAAGCGCTCCTTCCCTGGTGTAATCTCTCTGTGGGCTTGTAACCACACCCATATCAAGGCCATCAGTTTGGTTGGTTAGTGGGCTTGACTTTTAAAATTAGCCAGATTTAATTAGTGGAAGGCATGCCTAGGTCATGCCTTTTCTGGTGTTTAGCCCGCCTTGAGTGCACCGGTAAACTACTGAAAATATACGAGGCTCCGTGTTTTCAGTGTGGTTTCTGCACTATTTTTTCTGTTTATTTCATAGGTAGCGCGATCTTGTTGGGCAGTAGTAGAACGCTTTGCATGACATCGACCCTGTTAAATGGTGCACTTTTGCTGATAAAATGGATAATTGCACTTTTGCCAATACATTTCACTGCGAGCGAATTTCGGTTTCCTTTTCTGTGTTTGCTTTGCGCTCATGGTGGCCATTGGCTCGCTTATGTGAAACCGTTTTACTTTTCAGTTCGTATGGCAAGAAAAGTCCAGTTAGGAGTTTACAAAGCTAACAGCTTTAACGCTAGTAAACGGTAGACCCATTGCATTGCAAATGCTTGTTTAATTTTATCTCAGTAACAAAAACTACTTGTACCTCTCAGTGTAGCAACCACGTCTCCGTCAGCCATACCACCAAACTCCAATGGACCGACCACCACTGCATTCACTTCACCTTGGACAATCCCATTGATTGCCACCATGCCCTCCAACTTCCCTGCAGAAAGTGGAACAAGGTCACTGAAGCCCGGCTCACCGCCAGCCTCAACAGAACACCCCCCCCCAAGCCGATGACGACATCAACACTGCTGCACACAACATCCACGAATGGATCACCAACTGCGCCAACACCCTCACCTCCCTCAAGACACCCCACCACAGAAGCTCAGCCAAGAAAGCAAACTGGTTCACCCCGCACTCAAAGAAGCAAAGAAGGTCTGCAGATGTCTAGAGAGGAAATGACGCACCGACAAGAGCCCCACAAATCACAAAACCTCCAAAAACGCCATCAAACATCACCACCAGCTCATTAGGACCGCCAAAAGACTCACCCTGCAACAATGCATCAATAAAAATGCCCACAACAGCAAGGAACTTTTCTCCATCATCAAAGAGTTCACCAACCCCAACTCGAACTCCACCGACATCCCCACATCACAAGAACTCTGCAAAAACCTCGCCAACGACTTCCATCGCAAGATCGCAGACATTTACGACAGCTTCACTACCCAAGGCCTCCGATGACTCACCACCACCCCGTCGACTGAAGCGTCTACACAGCCCCCCGCTCCGCTGGAACAACATCACTGACACAGAGACCCGAAACATCATGGCAACTATTCACTCAGGAGCACCCACTGACCCCTGCCCTCACCACATCTTCAACCAAACCAGCTACATCATTGCACCCAAACTCCGGCATACCATCAACCCCTCCTTCAAAACTGACACCTTCCCAGAGAGTTGGAAACACGCTGACATCAAACCTCTTCTGAAGAAACCCACCGCCGACTCGACAGACCTCAAGAACTACCGGCCCATCTCCCTGCTCCCCTTTCCGGCCAAAGTAATTGAGAAGGCAGTCAACAAACAACTCACCCCCTTCCTGGAAGCCAACAACATCCTGGACCCCTCTCAATCAGGATTCAGAAGCAACCATAGCACAAGACTGCCCTCCTCGCCGCCATAGATGACATCCGTACCCTCGTCGAGCAAGGTGAGACCGTCACCCTCACCCTCCTGGACCTTTCTGCCGCCTTCGACACAATCTCACACAACACACGCTATGCACCTGCCTCCACAATGCCGGCATCGGAGACTCAGCACTGCAAAGGCTCTCATTGTTTCTCACTGGCAGAACACAGAAGGTCCGCCTCCTCCCCCTTTCTCTCAGAAGCCACCAAGATCAGCTGTGGCATCCCCCAAGGATCCTCGCTGAGTCCCACCCTCTTCAACCTCTACATGACCCCACTAGCTGCCATTGCCAGAAGCCATGCACTCAACATCGTCACCTACGCCGACGACACCCAACTGATAGTCTCCCTCACCAACAACCCGACCACCACCAAAAATAATTTCCACGAAGGAATGAAAGCAGTCGCCGCCTGGATGGAAGATAGTTGCCTCAAACTGAACTCAGATAAAACAGAAGTCTTCATCCTTGGCTCCACACCCTCTGCCTGGAACAAGTCCTGGTCGCCCACCGCCCTCGGAAACGCCCTCACCCCCAATGACCACGCCTGCAACCTTGGCATCATCTTAGACTCATCGCTTTCAATGGACCGACAGGCGAGCGCAGTCTCATTAGGTTGCTTCCACACACTGCGCATGCTTTGAAATATCTATAAGTGGATCCCCTCCAAAGCCAGAGTGACAGCCCCCCAGGCCCTCGTCAGCAGCCACCTCGACTACGGCAATGCACTCTACGCCCGAACCACCGCTAAGACCCCGAAAAGACTACAACGCATAGAGAATGCCTCCGCCCTTCTCATCAAGAACACCCCACGACATAGCCACACCTCTGTCCTTCTAAGAGACCTACACTGGCTGCCTATCGACAAGAGAATCACATTCAAGCTCCTGACCCACACCTTCAAGGCCCTACACGGCTCCAGTCCAGCCTACCTCAACCACAGACTCTCCTTCTACAATCCTTCCAGACAACTGCACTCCACTGACCAGGCCCTCACCAACGTTCCCCGCATCCGGAAAACCACAGCCGGCGGAAGATCCTTCCCCCACATCGCTCCAAGACCTGTAGCACCCTCCTCATCCATCTCAGGCAATCTCCCATGCTGCCTCCGTTCAGGAAGGACCTCAAGACTTGGCTCTTCGACTGATCCTCAGCTCCCACTCCCGCTCCCACACCCACACCCACCTCCCCAGCAGCTTCAGACCCTCACGGGTGAGTAGCCATGCTTTACAAATCCATGATTGATTGATTGATTGATTGAGTGTTTTTCAAATTAATCACTTCCAAGTTGTTGATTAGCAAAGTGGCAAGCCCACCTCACTTCCTTCCTCTGCTAGACTTCTTTGCGTGACAGTCAGATAAGCTAAAGTTTGACCTTGTAACTTACGCCCTTCTCATTAAACAATTCTTCTTCCCGGGCATCATTACAGGATCTTGCTGGTGTGACAGGTTTTTTATTACAGCTCACAGAATTTCGCAGAATTGCTGGATATCTCTCCTGTATCACAGATTTCAATGTAATTTCCCATTCTACTAAGACTGTTTGACAAGACAATAATTGTGATTTTTTGCCTTCTGCACGTTGTCCATGTGAATTCTATTGAGGCGTTTACATTCTGTTTAAATATCATACTTAATAGTTTACCGATCTATGTGCCATCCCACTGTTGTTTTCCAAAGTCCCAGTAAGCACACAATCAGAGTTCCACCCTGTGTCCCTATATGTACACATTGGCAGTATACAGTCTGCTTCTCTGTTCAATTAATGCCCATTGCCAGTAGCAAACAAGCCATGATGCAGGGGCGTTATTTGGTTAATAAGATTGGTGGGGAAGGGTGAACTTTAGTTTTTCCAACAATCACAGAGGTATGTAATGTTAAAATACATTATGCAAAAAGCAGGGTGCAAGAGATGGGCTAAAGAGACTTTAGAAAGTCAGATGAACACGGATTGGTAGGGGTACTAAGTGAGAGAAAATACAATATTTTGTAAAATAACTAACACTTTTGAAGACTTTCAAAACAGAGGGAGAGTGTGTGTGCGTTTTTGTCTGTGTGTATGTAAAAATTCCAGCTGACATCCGACAGATACCTCACCATACCTGACCGAAAGCACCAGTACCCATCTATCAGGGTCGGACTGGGAACCCAAACAAGTCCTGGCAAATTTTGTCAGACCAGCCCAGCCCCCTTACAGTGCATGGCAAGTAAGCGCAGCGAGAAAGCCTGAGCACTACATGGGTAGTTTGGGGGTTCTCCCCTCAAGAAAATGTGCATAATACAACACATTTTTCAATACATATTCAACTGTGTTAGTTTTTAAACCATAATGAATGATGATCTTACAGTGCACCACGATACATCAATCTTTACTGGGGGTCTTCAGTTATTCCCTCACTATCACCCTCCAACAGTGCCTCTCATCTCTCCATAGCCCCTCTCTCACATGTATTTCATTTGTCTTATAGCTCCTCTCATACCAGTGTAGGGTGTCATAGCAATTTACATCACACACTCATAGAGACAATGAACCTCTGTGGCCACTGGATCACTCCCCACACGTACAGCGACGCCCAGATGTCCCCGTGTCCTCCCCCCCGCCCTCGCTGCTCCCTACTGGCCATCCCTGGTGTCTAGTGGTAAGTGCCGTCTTGTAATCACTGTGTGTGTTTTCCATGTCCTGAGTTACTGTGTCTTAGTTTTTTGCTTTCTCCATGTTCTGCCTTGTCTTAGCTGGCTGTATTTTGCGTATTTTGCCTTGTCTTAGCCACTTATTTTCTCTGTGTTTTGCCTTGTCTTAGCTGTCTGTATTTTGCGTATTTTGCCGTGTCTTAGCCGCTTGTTTTCTGACAGCGGAGTGGCGGCAACGGAGGAGGTAAGTTTTTTCTTTCTTTCTTTTATTATTAACTGTCCCACTCCTGCTTCCCCCGCGCATGCCGCAGCCGCTCCACCCCTTTAAAGAGCAGCGAGCCATGACTGCTTTCTAACCTAGATTATGGTTGTAACTTATGAACTGCACAGTGACAAAAGGATTTCTGTGACAAAAGCAGTAACCCACTGAGCTATGAACATAAAATACTTTTCTGTGATCTGCATAGTACACGCTCTTTGCGGCAGGCATATTAACCCTCTGCACTCCCTAAAATGAGTCAAACCTACCACTAGACAAAAATCCGGTCAGCAGGTACATTAATTACCAGAGTTACCTTGGCATTTTTATTGTTAATTGAAAACTGTTGGATATACAAGGAACTCGGCAGTGCTGTAAAACTGATAAACTGGTACTTAACCGACCCCCAATAACAAAAGTGCCCACCACCCTTCCAGCCACTTGGGGAAACGCCCGATGCCCATTAAAGTCAGAATCTGGCCTTGCCAGCTATTTACCAGAAAATACATTTATTGGAGGGGTGGGGGCGTAACATCCAAAACACACCCTTGAAGCCACACACCTGCTAGGATGCTTCAGAACTGTACACAGCTTTAGCAAAAGCATCTTTTCCAGAAGGTTTGTGACAATGCGAACAGGCCACCCAGGCACTCTATTAATTTCACAAACTGGCAGCATGCTAATGAGCTACTTTCAGAGTTGGATCAGCTAGCATTATCCAGCCTTGAACGCTTTCTTCGCCCCACTCTGATCTATAGATTTTTAGCCAACATATTTCAAATTTTGTGCTGCAGAAAGGCATCCTTTTGGGTCAATTTATGGGCGTGATTCACAAAAATTGTGCAGTGGTTTACCCTTGAATTTCAAGAGTAAGGCAGGAGAACTCCTGGCTATTCTTGAAACATTACATTAATTCCGTGCTGGTTTGAACATTTTTGCCAGGCTGTTTTTAGTTCCCTGGTCCATGAAACTATCCGCATGAAGGCTAGTGCTCACCTGGAGATTCCTAGGTAGAAAAAACATAAAAAACTGCAACTAGCTTCAAATCTGTTGCTTTTCTTGAAGAATTAAATATGCACTCGCCCAATCATCATTTTTTGTGTGATATGACAGAGGAGCGGGATTAACAGTAACGTGTATTATTTAAATATATTAATTATTGGTCAGGTTTATTACTAATCTGTTGATTAATAGCTGATAAGTAACATATATGCATTCACCGAAAAGTTTCTGTACTCTAGACAGGTTTCTGTCATACAATGTGCAGTGTCTATGTTATCACAACATACCCGCATCGTCCAGGTGTTACAGTGACCCAGTGGCTTGGGCCCATATTTATACTTTTTTAGCGCCGCATTTGCGCCGCTTTTTTGATGGAAAAACCGGCGCAAATGCGGCGCTAAAAAGTATAAATATGGGCCCAAGTGTGCACCGCAGTATATGCACATTGGTCAGTTTCCATAATAACCAAGGGCCTGATTTAGGGTTTGGCGGACAAGTACTCTCCTACAAACGTGATAATTATTCCATCCACCTTATTACCTCAAGTGCAATGTAAAGTTCTCACATACAACCATTTAGCACTGGTGCTTTTTATGAAGCGGGTAGCGGTGGTTGCGGAAACTCCCATTGGAACCATGCCTTTCGCACTACACCAATGTTATCTTTTGGACATTATGTTGGTATCTGTTACCTAATGGATAATAACTGCCAGATTCAAGGGGCAGTCGATGATATAATGGAAATTCGTAATATAAACTAGTTCTGTCACTGTCCACGTTATAGGTGTCCATGGAAGTTTTTCTCATGATCTAGAATTTCTAGTCAAAAATAAGAAAAAGTAGGTTATTTCTGCAAGGTTAGACATGATTAAGCCTTCTGGATGGAAAGCGGCCATTTGTTTACACTATGTACATGAGTGTATTTGAAAAATGCTTAAAATTACATGCAAACTCGTTTTGTAATGGAGAAGTTGCACATACTTGAGTCATTTGTTTGCAGCTTTTCCACAAATAATGTATTTATTTCCTTTTCTGAATGCCTGACTTGTATTTTACCCCTTCATTTCCTTCTCGGAATGCCTGACTTGTTTTACCAATGCTTTTTCTGTCTGACACATGAGGCAGATTCAGCCTACTGTTTTTCCCCAAAATCATACACAATACAGCTACACAGAGGGCCGTTTGGTAGGCGGGCATCTTCCATTGTTCTGTTAACCCGTCATTCACATTTTGCTTCCCCTGGCCATACCACGCAGCTTGGGACGATCGGTCTGCCCAAAGAGTGCTATTTAACTGTTGCCTGCAGTTCGGGTGCCCAATTAGATGGTAATGTAATTTCCCTTTGCTTATAAAATTGCTGTTATAAAGTTCTTAAGTGACATTGTGAAACAGTAGCTGCCTGCAGGTTGAGTGTTTGGTTAGCTGGTGATTTATTCTTGTCTCCTTAGCAAATACAAATAATCAAATTCCAGGGCAACTAAAAGCCTTTATGCTTAGAAAAGATCACTAGTAATACCGCTGCTTCAGTGAATGGTTTTAACTGTAAAATGTTAATCACAAGCATATAGGAGCAACCAATAGGTCGCAGCATATTTTCTTTTTTCCCTTTTTATTTTTATGGCATATGGTTTCATAAAAAAAAAAAATAGCCATCGCACCAGATTGTCAAAGCCAGACCAGGTGACTTTGCCAAAGCTTGTTGTTACCTGGTGCCAGTGCTAAATTTGAGCCGGTGGTTTTCGGTGCAGCTCACCGGCACTTATTTTTTAGGGCTGGCACTTATTTTCCTGCCTCAAGCATTTACTGTGAGCAAAAGACACATATGGGAAAGACGGGAGAAAAGAAATCCGAAAAAGCAACACAAAGGGAGAAACCACGAAGCTGCAAGTGTGAGTTGAATGGGCAGGGAGTGGCAATAAAGGGATTAAAGAATCCAGAGATGGTTTCAGGATTACGCTCCCTCTGTAATCATGCTTGCACACTTAGCAGCAACTGCATGTTTCAGAGTAGTGCTTTGGGTACCGGGACCATTTTAATTACAAATTAAGCACTGTTTCTTTTTGCCTCTACCAGCAGTAGGCATACCGTTTGCATTATGGGAAATGGCAGCCCTGGTACTCTTTGTGTTTTGGAACCTGCCCTACATGCTAGTAGCCAGTGAAAGACCAGGAAAAGCCCATCCCTTTTGGGAAAATCAGAATATGTGGATATGTGTAAGAAAATGTGCCTGGGCACCTGGATTAATTCCAGCACCAGGTCATCCATCCAGGTATGAAACTCCTTATACATATATCAGTGTAAAGAGATGGTGAAAAGTTGTGTTTATTATTTGTTAAATATTGTTAGAAATGGGGTCTCTAGTTGGCAGAGGTATATACCCTTGTCCAAGTAGGGACCACAATCCCAGTCAGGGTAAATCACACACAATCCAAATTATCCTGTGTCCTCCCTCTGGTAGCTTGGCACTGAGCAGTCAGGCTTAATTTAGAAGGCAATGTGTGAAGTATTTGTGCAATGAATCATGCAGTAACACAGTGAAAACACCACAAAAATACACCACACAGGTTTAGAAAAATATATAATATTTATCTGGTTAAAATTAGGTAAAAATTATCAAGATTCAATAAGCACAAGCTGAAATATCACTTTTGCAAGTTTAAAAAGAGTCTTAAGTATTAGAAATTAACAGTTGTTTCTTGATTACACAAAGTACCTGGTTTGCATCAAAAATAACAAGCACGGAGACCGCAGAG
Organism: Pleurodeles waltl; assembly: GCF_031143425.1. Taxonomy (NCBI): domain Eukaryota; kingdom Metazoa; phylum Chordata; class Amphibia; order Caudata; family Salamandridae; genus Pleurodeles; species Pleurodeles waltl. Next base: position 1,314,213,756 of record NC_090445.1, on the reverse strand, counting down.
GAGGAGATGCATGGAAAAATATGGTGTGCATTTGATTTTCTTACATGGCACAGACAATGCGTTGTTTCTTTTCACGCTACAAGGGACTTGCGTTGTTTTTCAGTGCGCAGTCTTGGTTCCTCACTGTGATGCGGGGATCTTTTTGACGCCCACGGACGATGTGAAGAAATCTTGGGCTCTTTGGAAGAAGTCAGAGGCATTGCGTAGATCCAGTAGAGCGATGCATCAAATTTTCTGTCGCACGGTAGGTGCTGCGTAGATTTTCCACTCTGGAAATCAGCTGCGTCATTCCAGTTTGGCTGTGCGTCGATCCGATAGGGCAGTGCGTCTAATTTTCTGTCGCAAGGCAGGCCCTGCGTCAAATCTCCACTCGGGAAGCCGTTCGGCTGGGCGGTGATTTCTCGGTCGCAAGGCAGGTGTGCATCGTTTCCGGCGGGTTGTGCATCAGTCTTCAGCACACAAGGAGTTTACTGAAGAGATGAAGGCCCTCATTACAACCCTGGCGGTAAATGCCGCTTACCGCTATGCAGAAGACTGCCAACATACCAATGCGGCCACAGAATTCCGCTACAGCTATTACGACCCACAGTTCGGAATCCGCCATAATACAGACACCCACACAAGTCCGCCACACCAAAGGTCAGTGATAAACTGGCGATAACAAAACCGACACTGTCACGCCAACAGGAATACGCCCACACTATCACAACCCACAAATCAACGCGGTGGTCTTTCAACCACGGTAATCCATTGGCGGTACACACCGCCGCGCTCAAAATACCCACACATATGCAAAACACAACCACATTGGACAATTCGAAATACACACACCTGATACACATACACACACCACTCCCACACACTCACAGCACTATAAAACACACACACACATTACCCACAAACCCTTACTACCAGAAATTTGAAAGCAGGCCAGAGAGAGACACTACATAAAACAACACCAGCATCCACAGACACAGAACAACATCACTTACACAACATCCACGCACCTAAAACAACACATACCAACACATCCCCTCACACATCACAACACACACCACCTCACACATCACCCACATCACATCATGGCACCTCAACGACACCCCAGGTTCTCTGAGGAGGAGCTCAGGGTCATAGTGGAGGAAATCGTCCGGGTAGAGCCACAGCTATTCGGATCACAGGTGCAGCACACTTCCATTGCAAGGAAGATGGAGCTATGGCACAGAATTGTCGACAGGGTCAACGCAGTGGGACAGCATCCAAGAACTAGGGATGACATCAGGAAGAGGTGGAACGACCTATGGGGAAAGGTGGGTTCCGTGGGCTCCAGACATCCGATTGCTGTACAGAGGACTGGCGGTGGACCCCCACAACTAGCAACATGGGAGGAGCAAGTCTTGGCAATACTGCATCCTGAGGGCCTCACAGGAGTAGCAGGAGGACTGGACTCTACTAAGACATATCTTTATTACCATATCCCCCACCCCACCGGCATGCCATCACATACCCCCACCCTCACCGTCACCCCCATCATTCCAACACCTCACATATGCCCCACGATCACAACCCAGCCATCCCAATACCAAGCCCTGCATGCAACACCAAAGCATGGACACCCATCACCAAAGCATGTCCACTACAGATACCCACCCAGACCCCAAACCAACTATCACACAAGGACCAAGCCAAGAATGCAAGCACTGGAGTACAGGGTCACTCACCCATTGCACACAATGGCACACACAGATGCAATAATCATACCTTTACACCCCTACAGGACCCCTACCCAATGTCACCGGACAGGAGGTGCCAGACATAGCCAGTCCCCACACAGAAGAGACCCACACTGATGATAGCAGCTCTGCACAACTGGATCAAGATGACCAGTCCGGCCCATCAGGGACCTCAGGACAGTCGGTTCCCCTGACACAGTCCCAAACCACCACTGAACCTCCCCCGCAGGAAACACCAGCACAGCACCCACCCAGCAGGCCCATCCCTCTGTCCCCAGGACACATCAATCAGCAGTGTGTCCACCACTACAGGGAACCGAGGCAATCCCACTAACACAGGACGATCAGGGACCTAGGGGCAGTGGCAGTGGGCACACGGTTCAGGGGACAGAGGCACAGGAAAACAGGGAAGCTGGGAGGACTGCTGTGCGACAGGGGAAGGACAGGCCCAGGGAACCCACTCTCCACGAGGCACTCTCCAACATCATGGGAGCTTACCATCATTCCTAGGAGGCAACGGTACTGGCCAAGTTTTAGGAGACCCAGCGGCTGCAGGAGGAACACTACCTTGGGATTAGGGAGGACTTTAAGTCCATTAACAACACCCTGGTCACCATTGCAGGGGTGCTGCAAGACCTTGTCAACACCAGGAGGGACACAGTGGCACAACAAGGGGCCCCTGACACTAGCCTGGACGATGAACAGCCCTCCACCTCCGCCGGCGCTAGTGGACAGGAGGCACCGTCACAGGAGCACGACACCAGCACCCTACCCACTGCAGATGGAGAACCACCCCGCAAACAGTCCCTGAGATCCAGGAACAAGACAGAAAACATTGCCAAGATCCCTGCCAGGAAATGAGACCCCCTGAATGTCACCCTTCTGTCCCACTTTGTCACCCTGTCCATCCTTCAACTGCCATTGCTCCACTTCCTATGCCCCTTTGGACAATGCACCTGTGAAACAAATAGATTGGACATTTCCATGGACATTCCTCCACCATCCCCCCCAGCCCATTTTACAACCCCCTCCACTTATTTGCACAGAAATAAAAACATTTCAATCACAAAACAATCTGGAGTCAGTCTGTGCTTTCACAAACGTGTAATTGCAATAACCATGGAATATAGCAATGTCAATTTACTTGTGCACATACCAATGTAACCCAGCTGTAGGCCTTGAGGAAATATAGCAGTGGGCACAAAGTGGGACCCACATCTGTGAAATGGAAAGGCAAAGTGACAAGTCAGGGTCCCTACACTGAGTGAAAATGACAGACTTATGCTAGCTCCAGAAATTGTATGAGATGTGGGATGCAGTGACATCTTCTTACCTGTGTCTCACTGGAAATATTGCATGATTATGTTGTTTCGGTTGTCGATATCCTCTTCTTCTGCCTCCTCTTCTTCACTGTCCACAGGCTCCACAGCTGCCACAAAACCACCAGCTGGCCCAACCTCCTGCAGAAAAGGCACCTGCTGTCGCAAAGCCAGGTTGTGCAGCATACAGCAGGCCACGATGATCTGGCACACCTTCTTTGTTGAGTAGAAGAGGGAACCACCTGTCATATGGAGGCACCGGAATCTGGCCTTCAGGAGGCCGAAGGTTCGTTCGATCACCCTCCTAGTTTGCCCATGTGCCTCACTGTAGCGTTCCTCTGCCCTTGTCCTGGGATTCCTCACTGGGGTCAGTAGCCATGACAGGTTGGGGTAACCAGAGTCACCTGCAAATATCGAAGGACAACTGTTAGACACACACTAACCCTTAGGGACAACCCCATACCCAGACACCTATTCACACTGTATTGGGTCCTTGGCCTCACCTATTAGCCACACCCTGGGCCTCTGGAGTTGCCCAATCACATAAGGGATGCTGCTAGTCCTCAAAATGTAGGCGTCATGCACTGAGCCCAGAAACTTGGCATTCACACGGGAGATGTACTGGTCTGCCAAACACACCATCTGCACATTCATAGAATGATAGCTCTTCCGGTTTCTGTACACCTGCTCACTCCTGCGGGGGTACCAATGCCACATGTGTCCCATCAATGGCACCAATGATGTTGGGGATGTGTCCCAGGGCATAGAAGTCACCTTTCACTGTAGGCAAATCCTCCACCTGAGGGAACACCATGTAGCTGCGCATGTGTTTCAGCAGGGTAGACAACACTCTGGACAGCACGTTAGAGAACATTGACTGTGACATCCCTGATGCAATGGCCACTGTTGTTTGAAAGGAACCACTTGCCAGGAAATGGAGTACTGACAGGACCTGCACTAGAGGGGGTATCCCTGTGGGATGGCAGATAGCTGACATCAGGTCTGGCTCCAACTGGGCACACAGTTCCTGGATTGTTGCACGATCAAGTCTGTATGTGACTATTATGTGTCTCTCTTCCATTGTCGACAGGTCCACCAGGAGACTGTACACCGGAGGATGCCACCATCTCATCACCTGCCCCAGCAGACGTGCCCTATGGAGGAGAACAGCGAGCAGAGAGTCATTGAGGTATCCCAAAAAGTCATTTGCACAAATTTATTAATCCGCAATGTGCCTGTAACATTGAGTATTCCAGGCCTACATAGGTGTGACACAGTTATTATTAATGCCATGTGGCCCCCTGAAATGGCGGCTGCCTCACCTGTAAGGTGGGACAAGGGGATGTGAGGTAATTGCGCTGGTGTTCTACACCATCGCTGTGGGCAGTCGAAGACTGCGGCGACATTCTGCATTGGTTAACATTGGGCCCTATGGGTCCGAGAAGCCAATGACTATGTACGTCGGCGGTGACGGTACGCAAAGCCGCAGACGTGACCGCCATTTTCTGTCTGTTCACTCACTTGATACCTGACTTTCAACAGGAGAGGACCTACACTGCACGTGCTGCTGTGACCTCAGTTTGGAAGCGACAATGGCTAATGTGTCTGGGGAAAGGGCCCCTGCCTTCACTTCGGAGGAGTTGGGGAAACTAGTGGATGGGGTCCACCCCAGTACACGTAACTGTACAGTCCTCCAGACAAACAGGTGAGTACATTGTGAGCATGCTGCATGGGCAATGCCTGTTTTGAGTGGTGTGGATGGAAGATACCTTGGGGGGGCTGAGGCCTGCATGTGCGGATGGGGAGTGTATGTGCGTCAGGGCAAGGGTGGGAACGGGGGGCAATGAGTATGATGGTCTGGATGGGAAAGTAATGTCCTTTCCCCCTGTACCATTCCTCTAGGTCAGCGCCCACCAGAAGAAGGGTATTTGGCGTGCCATCGCCAAAGACGTCCGGACCCAGGGGGTCCACCACAGACACCCACTGCCGGAAAAGATGGGAGGACCTGCGCCGCTGGAGCAAGAAGACGGCGGAGGCCTAGCTGGGGATAGCCTCCCAACGTGGGAGGGGTGCCTGTCGCACCATGACCCCCCTGATGTTCCGGATCCTGGCGGTGGCGTATCCAGAGTTGGATGGGCGCTTCAGGGCATCACAGCAGCCACAAGGGGGTGAGTACACTCTCCTTCAGCTGACTTTGTGCGCATTACGAGGTGTCTGGGTGGGGGAGGTGGGCAGTGGGTTCCCCTAGGCCAGGGCGATCTTGGTAGGCAAGGTCCCTTGTGAGGCAGGCTATGTGGCACCCCAACCCCACTAGTGGTTAGAGCAATCTACACCTAGTCAGGCTCCTGTGACTGCCAGGTGTGCAGCAATTGGGCTTAGGCCTCGTACCCCATGGGCATGTGATTAATCTAGGAACTATAAGTGCATGGCGTAGTGCAGAGGGCTGCTCACTGTCTGTTGTGCCCGCCAACGGTAGTGGTGTTGCATGCACTGAACATGTCTTTCTTCTGTCTTTCCCCCACCCTTTTTTTGGTCTCCCTGTTCTAGTGTGCAATAGCATCATCAGGCGGAGCAGCATTGGCACCGGAGCAGGAGGGAGCTGCATCCCATTTGGCCCTGGACGGTGAAGCAATGGAGACTGAAGCGACCAGTGGGACGGAGGGCGAGTGGAGCTCTACGGCGGGGACAGGGGCAGAGACCAGCAACAGCGACTCCTCCTCTGATGGGAGCTCCCTTGTAGTGGCGGGCCCCTGTGTGCCCACCGCATCAACAGGTACAGCCACCACCCCCCCTACCAGCACCGCCCTCCCAGCAGACCCTCAGCGTGTGTCCCGTGCCGTCTCACCCAGGAGGGTGGGCATCTCCTTCGCTCCAGGCACCTCAGGCCCTGCCCCAGTCAGCCCTGCTGCCCTCAGTGAGGAGGCTATTGACTTCCTGAGATCCCTCACTGTTGGGCAGTCTACCTTTCTGAATGCCATCCAGGGTGTTGAGAGGCATTTGCAACAAACAAATGCATACCTGGAGGGCATTCATTCTCGCCAGGCAGCCCAACAGAGCACATTTCAGGCTCTGGCCTCAGCAGTGATGGCAGCCATTGTCCCTGTGTCCAGCCTCCCACCTCCGACCTCCTCCACCCAGACCCAATCCCCTGTACCTCATCCTATCCCAAGCACACCATCAGACCAGCATGCACACATATCAACACACAAGAGTGGCTCAGGCAAACATAAGCACCACACAACCCACAGGCACTCACACAAGCGTCATGCCCATGCACACATACCAACATCCACTTCCTCCACTGTGTCCCCCTCCTCAACATCTCCCTCCTCCCTCCCAGTCTCGTCTCTACTCACACCTGCATGCACTACATCCTCACCCACTACCTCCATCACCAGCACGCCCATCAACACACATCGCTGATGTGCACTCACCACCCCCACTACCATTCACACATCCCCAGTGTCCTCTCCCACTGTGTCAGTGAGCCCTCCTCCCAAAGTACACAAACACAGGCACACACCCACCCACCTCACAACAGCCTCCAGCCCATGCACCTTCACCCAAAATCAGCAGACGTACACCTCCTACAACCACTACCTCTTCCTCCACTCCCAAACCCCCTCCATCTACCCGTCCCAGTGTGTCTAAAAAACGTTTCCTGGCTAACATTGACCTCTTCCCTACACCTTCCCCTGTCCTTCCCATAGGGTCAGGCTTTCCAGGTCCCAGCCCAGCACCTCAACCACCACATCCTCAGGCACAGTGATGCCAGCAACTGCAGGTCATGGAGTGCGCCAACCATCAGGGCTGCCAGTGTGCCACGGAGCGAGGGCAAGGACATTCCGCCACCTGCCAAGGTTAAAAAGGTGCCCACATCCCGGTGGGAGAAGCCGAAAACATCTGCCACCAAGGGGTCAGCGAAAACGAAAGGGGAAAGTGGCAAGACAACTGCGCCACCATCAAAGGTGGGGAAGGGCCAAAAACTGAAGGGCAGTTCAGGAGAGGGCATGGTGGCACCGACTGAGGGACCAGTGTCACACCTTCTGTCCACCAAGCCCCGTCCAGAACCAGTGGAATATCACATCCACTACCTCAGTCCTTGGCAGGATGAAGCACTCTGGGCACAAAGCCCCCTCCAGAACCAGTGGAGTATCACATCCACTACCTCAGTCCTGGGCAGGATGAAGCACTCTGGGCACAAAGCCCCCTCCAGAACCAGTGGAAACTGTTATCCACTAGAGAGACTGTGGCTTTGCACTCCCCAGTATAAAGCAGTGGGCAAACCACCCACTTGAGAGACTTGAGAGACTGTGGCTTTGCACTCCCCAGGATAAAGCAGTGGGCAAACCACCCACTGGAGAGACTTAAGAGACTGTGGCTTTGCACTCCCCAGGATAAAGCAGTGGGCATGGAGCCCCCTCATGCAGCAGTGGCATCGTGCGTTCATCTGGCTGAGGTGCCACCACTCCCCCTGAGGTGCCTGTTTCATTTCGATCCGATGCCCCTGAGGTGTTCTCTTCATTTCCAGTCAGGTGTCATGTGTGGGCTTCACCCATGCATTTTGGGCCCAGTGGTCATGATCAATGTTTGGTGCACTATCCGGACTTGTGTAGTTGGTGTACATAATTGGGTTTACTGGATTTTGAACTTTAATAATGAGATTTCACATGATTACATTTGTTCAAATTAATTCCTTTTGTCCTTGCGTTCTTCCAGGGGGTGGGGGGTGTATGTGTACTGTTGCTGCATGTATTTGTGTGTATGGTGTTGTGGGTGGGGGTGGGGGTGTTGCGTGTTGCGTGTGTGTGTCACTCTCTTTCCCTCCCCCCTCCCCTGTGTTGTAGGTGCAGTACTCACCATGGTCGTCGCCGCCGTTGTTGGTGCTCCTGATAGAAGAGAGGGAAGACCAGCATCGGCAGTATCTGCAATTCGGGCTCCATGGCGTCCTGGTTCCTTGTGGGTTGTGGAGAGGTGAGTGTTTTCCCTTCTGTGTACTGTTTCCGCCGTGTTTTTGTTCGCGTTGGTTCCTGCTCCGGAAAAGGTGGTGTATAGGCATCTTGTGACAGGGTGGGTGATACATTGTCTTCTGCCTATCTGTTGGCGGTGTCCGCCGTGCTGTTTGTTTGTACCACCGTGGCAGTCGGAGTGTTAAAGTGGCTGTCTATGTTGGCGGTTTCCGCCACGGTCGTAATCCCATTTTTTTTCCCGCCGGTCTGTTTGTGGTATTACCGCCGCTTTAACACCGACCGCCAGGGTTGTAATGAGGGCCGAAGTCTTTTTGGCTCTGAGACTTCAGAAAACAGGAGTCAAGCTCGATCCGAGCCCTTAAAGAGCACTTCTCAGCAATGTCAGAGGTCAGCAGTGCAGTAGGGCAACAGGGCAGCAGGGCAGCAGTCCTTCTTAGCGAAGCAGTCTAAATGAGTCCTTTGGGCAGCCAGGTAGTACCTCTTGATGGGTTGCAGGTTCAGGTTCCGAAGTGTCTGAGTTGGTGGGGTCAGGGACCCAGTTTATAAACCCCAAAATGCCTTTGAAATGGGGGAGACTTCAAAGAGTATTTTTGAAGTGCACAAGTTCCCCTTTCAGTACAGGTCTGTCTGCCAGGGTCCCGGTAGGGGGTTCGGCAGTCCATTGTGTGAGGACAGGCCACTAGCCTTTGAAACGTAAGTGCCAGACCCTCTACCCTTGCAGCCCAGGAAGACCCATTCAGTATGCAGTTGAGTGCAGGTATGACTGAGTGCCCTGTGTTTGTGGTTGTCTGGGTGAAATGCACAAGAAAGTTGTCAACCAACCCACCCAGACATTGATTGGAGACAGGTTGTAAGGCACAGATGGTTCTTAAGTGCAGAGAAATGCTCACTTTCTAAAAGTGGCATTTCTAAATTAGTAATATAAAATCCATCCTCGCCAATTTTCTATTACAATTCCGGCCATAGTAAATATGACCTGGTTAACCCTTTCTGATCAGAATCTACCACTCAAACAGTATATAATGGTAGTCCTAATGCTATCCTATGAAAGGAGCAAGCCTCGCAGTAGTGGAAAAATAATTTAGGAGTTTTTCCCTACCAGGACATATAAAACACACATGTACATGTCCTGCATTTCACCTACATAGCACCATGCAGTTTTTAGTTACCTAGGGCCTACCTTAGGGGTGACTTATATGTAGAAAAAGGGGCGTTTAAGGCATGGCAAGAACTCTTAAATGGCAAGTCGAAGTGACAGTGAAACTGCACACACAGGCCTTACAATGGCAGGCCAGAGACTTGGTTAAGGGGCTACTTAAGTGGGTGGCACAATCAGTGCTGAAGGCCCACTAGCAGCATTTAATTTACAGACCCTGAGCACATGTAGTGCACTTTACTAGGGACTTACAAGTAAATCAAATATGCCAATGGAAAATGAACCAATGTTACCTTGTTTAAGGGAGAGAGCATATGCACTTTAGTACTGGTTAGCAGTGGTAAAGTGCGCAGATTCATAAAAACCAGCAAAACCAGTGTCAGAAAAGTGGGGGAAGGCAGGCAAAAAGTTGGGGGATCACCACCCTAAGGCAGTTAGGTCTAACATGTGTCCCCCCAAGTTGAAAGTGGGGAGAGCTACCCAATGCCTTAGGAGCTCTCATCGCTAATGTGGAAGAATCTGGAGAGATCATCAGCATTTGCACGGTCAGTCCCTGGGCAATGATCCACCATAAAGTCCATCCCCTGTAGGGAAATGGATCACCTCAAGTTTAGGATTTTCACCCCTCATCTGCATGAGCCATTTGAGGGGCCTGTGGTCTATCTGAACCCGGAAGTGAGTCAGACCAGGTATGATCTCAGCTTCTTCAGTGCCCAGACCACAGCAAATGCTTCTCTTTCAATGACACTCCACCTCTGTTCCAGTGGTAAAACTCTCCTGTTAATAAAGGCTACTGGTTGATCTAGGCCCTCCTCATTCATCTGTGATAGAACCACTCCTATGCCATGCATTGAAGTGTCTATTTGCACAACAAACTCCTTGGAGTAGTCAGGGGCCCTGAGCATGGGTGCAGCACACATAGCTTCCTTAAAGAGTAAGGCTTCCTGACAAGCCTTTGTCCAATTCACCAACCTAGGTTGTTTTTTGGAAGTAAGTTCTGTTAAGGGGGCCACTATAGTGCCATAACCCTTAACAAACCACTGGTAGAATCCAATGAGGCCTAAAAAGGCTCTCACTTCTGTTTGGGGTCTAGGTGGTTGCCAGGCCTTGATTGTCTCAATCTTGGCTTGGAGGGGCTGCACCTTGCCACCACCTACTAGGTGTCCCAAGTACACCACAGGACCCTGCCCAATCTGGCACTTACTGGCCTTGATGGTCAGGCCTGCCTGTTGCATGGCCTGGAGCACCTCTTGGAGGTGGAGCAGGTGTTCCTCACAGCTGGAACTGTAGACGGCAATGTCGTCTAGGTAGGCAGCGCAGAACGCTCCCTTCCTAGCTAGGACCCTGTTATCCAACCGTTGAAAGGTAGCGGGGGCATTTTTGACCCAAAGGGCATGACTCTGAACTCGTAATGTCCCTCAGGAGCTGAAAAGGCAAAACTCTTTCTGGTCCCCTCAGTCAAGGCGATCTGCCAATACCCTAATGTGAGACCAAAAGTACTGAGTAATTTGGCAGCGCTTAGCCTATCTACTAGCTCATCAGCTCGGGGGATAGGGTGAGCGTCTGCCTTTGTGACAGAATTGAGGCCTCAGTAGTCCACGCAGAACCTAAGTTCTGATTTGGCAGCCAGGTGGTGCAGCCCAGGGTACCAGCACCACAGGGCTGGACCAGGGACTGCTGGACTTCTCAGTCACCCCAAGAGCCAGCATCTTGACAACTTCCTCCTTGATGCTGGCCTTCACCCTTTCTGACAACCTGTACATTTTGTTATTTACGGGGGGACTGCCTCCCATGTCAATTTCATGGACAAACAAGTGTGTGAGTCCAGGGGTGAGGGAAAACAGGGAGGAGTACTGCTCCAGTAACTGGTAGCAGTGCCCTCACTGGTCCAGGGTCAGGGAATCAGAGAGATTAACACCCTCCACTGACCCCTCGCCTTCTTTGGCAGAGAAGATCTCGGGAGAGGTTCACTCTCTTCCTCCACAGCCTCACCTGCCACCAGAAGCATGTTGACCTCAGTCCTTTCAAAATGAGGCCTTAGTCAGTTCACATGGAGCACCCTTGGGGGTTCCTAAGGGACTGGAGGTCCACTAAGTAAGTGGCCTCCCCCTTATGCTCCTTGATCTCAAATGGTCCAGTCCAGTGGTCCTGGAGAGTTCTAGGCTCCACTGGCTCCATCACCCAAACTTTGGGGGTGAGCGAGAACCGCCAGAAGACCGTACCGCGGTCAAAAGACCGCAGCGGTCATTCTGGGTTTCCCACTGGGCTGGCGGGCGACCGCCGAAAGTCCGCCCGCCAGCCCAGCGGGAAACACCCTTCCCACGAGGACGCCGGCTCAGAATGGAGCCGGCGGAGTGGGAAGGTGCGACGGGTGCAGTTGCACCCGTAGCGAATTTCAGTGTCTGCAAAGCAGACACTGAAATTCTTCGTGGGGCCCTCTTACGGGGGCCCCGCGGCACCCCCTACCGCCATCCTGTTCCTGGCGGGAGACCCGCCAGGAACAGGATGGTGGTAGGGGGTGTCAGATTCTCAAGGGCAGCGGGAAGTCGGCGGTACACCGCCGACTTTCCGTTTCTGGCCGCGGCTGAACCGCCGCGGTCAGAATGCCCAGCGGTGCACCGCCAGCCTGTTGGCGGTGCTACCGCCGACCTCCGCCATGGCGGTAATTACCGCCAGGGTCAGAATGACCCCCTTTGTCTCCATACTGAAACTCCACCAGGGTGGCCTTCTGGTCATACCAGCATTTCATCTCCACTTGACTGGCCTTTTTCCAGAAGCGTTGCATCTGGTTGCGGAGGGCCAGCATGTAGCTGACTACATCCTGAGGGGGTGCCTTGGGAGCTTTCTCCCACCCCTCTTTCACAATGCTTAAGGGATCTCCTGATAGGGTATCCTTCTGAGGTACATTTCTGTAAACAAAGAGAAGGCATGGCAAAAGGGCATCCCACTTATGCCTCATGGCCTCAGGGAGGCCAGTGATCATGCCTTTCAAGGTCTTGTTGAATCTCTTCACAAGACCATTGGATTGAGGATGATAAGGTATCTCCTGATAGGGTATCCTTCTGAGGTACATTTCTGTAAACAAAGAGAAGGCATGGCAAAAGGGCATCCCACTTATGCCTCATGGCCTCAGGGAGGCCTGTGATCATGCCTTTCAAGGTCTTGTTGAATCTCTTCACAAGACCATTGGATTGAGGATGATAAGGTATGATTAACTTGTAGGTCACCCCACACACATCCCACATGGACTTCATGTATGCAGACATGAAGTCTGTACCTCCGTCAAACATAGTCTCCTTTGGGAACCCCACATGGGTAAAGATCCCCACTAGAGTTCTCGTTACCAGCGGTGCAGTCACCATCCTTAGAGGTCCCCTCTGGGTAGTGGGTGGCATGGTCCAGCAAACCAGGATGGCATGGTCCAGCAAACCAGGGTGGCATGGTCCAGCAAACCAGGATAAACCTGTTGCCTAGGACGGTTTTGGGGTCCAATGGACATATGATGTCAATGCCCACCCTTTTAAAGGGGGTACCAATGATGGGGAGTGTGATCAGGAGGGCATTGAACCTTTCCCTGTCTTCCCACTGGCCCTGCAGGTGGGACAGGACCTACAGAATGCATCTGAGGACGTCCACATTTGGTTCCAATAAAAGTGGGTGACAAAGCCTGGCAAAGATCTTGTCTTGCCCTAAATGTCCTGCCAGGGGAATGTCGTGAGCCAGGACCAGTATGAAGGCATGGTAACAATGGGGAACCGCCAGCACACGTGCTGCCCTAGCCTCCGGTATCTGAAGCTCACTCTAAAGGAGATCATTCTCCCAATAAATAAGGTGATCACCAGAGGCTTCACCTGCTGCTTGGGCTGAGGCCTGTTGCCTCAAACCTTCAAGAGTGGGGCATTCTTTCTGTGCCTTGCTGAATTCTTCCCTGATGGGCACACCCTCAACTTTCCAGCCAGAAAGCTCGAGTGAGTCACCTACGGCAGCAGTGTCCTCCCCGGTTGGCTCAGGGGTCTCCTCCTCAGTGACCCCGTCAACCACCTCAGGAACTTCCGGGGCTAGTTTCCCACACCTCTTGCCCCTCTCATGGGCAGCTGTCTGGGTGATTCTTCCAGGCTCCAGCCGCCCTTCACTCCCCTCTTGGGCAGCCATGGACCTTGTGTTCATACAGACCCACTCAGGCAATCCCAACATTTCCAAGTGAGACCTTAGCTTTACCTCCTTCCAGGTAGTGTGCTCAAGGTGGTTGTCTAACAGACAATCTACAGACATGGCAGGACTCACAACTACTTTTAGAGTACCAGAGACCCCCCCCCACACTCAAAGAAAACCAGAGCTACTGGTAGGTGGCTCTCGCGATCATCGGTGACTATGACTTTGTGGAATGTGTTCGTTAGGACCTGCTCTGCTGACACCAGCTGACCCCTGACAGTAGTCATGCCGACTTCTGTGTCACGCACAGCCTCCACCAGTTGCCAATTAATAGTGATACCCTGCCTATACTTGGAAGAATTAGCAGGCATGTGGGATTTTGGCACCATTTCTGCATCCCCCAGGGACACAAGGGTTACCTCTATCTGTTCCCCAAAACGAACTGAGGCTACCTCCTCCCAGAGAGCTACATTAGCCAACCCAGGTGTCTGCCCTCCAGTGAGTGGCTGTGCCCTCTTGGGACACTTGGATTCACCCTTAGAGTGACCATACTTAATGCACTCTATGCATTGGGGTACAAACCTCCCTGTCTTACTGTCAAAGAACCCTTTCTTTTTAGACTCAGACTGTGAATGTTTACCACTATTTCCTTGGTAATTATTTTGGGGGCCTTTAGAGAACTCCTTATTTTAAAGTTTTTCTCCCCCCTCTTTCTCCTGGTAGGAACCCTGAAAACCTTTGTAGGTGTCCCCCCAGATACCTTTTTGGACACTCTGGTGCTAGCCCAGAGGTCTGCCTCTTCAGCAAGCTTCCTGGGATCAGTCAGCTTACTGCCAATAAGGTGCTGGTGCAACTCTGTAAAGCAAATACTGAGTATATGCTCTCTCAGGAACAAATTATATAAACCCATATAATCATTTACTTTACCGCCCCTCACACATCCATTCAGTGCCTTACTAGAAGAATCATAAAAGTCAACCCAAGTTTGTTTGGAGAGTTTGGTAATGTCCCTGAATTTCTGGCTATACTTTTCAGGGGTAAGTCGAAACTTGGCAAGATTAAAAAGAGTCTTAAATCTCAGAAATCAACAATGTTCTCTTGATTACACAAAGTACCTGGTTTGCTTAGAAAATAACACTCACGGAGACCGCAGAGGAGGAGATGCATGGAAAAATATGGTGTGCTTCGGATTTTCCGACACGGCACACATGATGTGTTGTTTCTTTCCACGCTAAAAGGGGCTTGCGTCAATTTTCGCCGTGCAGTCTTGGTTCCTCACTGCGATGCGGGAATCTTTTTATCACCCAGGGGTAATGCAGGGAAATCCTGGTGGCGATGGAAGAAGCCACAGGCGGTGCTGCAATCCGGTAGGGCAATGCATCGAATTTTCTGTTGCATGGCACGCGCTCCAACGATTTTTCACTCGGGGAATCAGCTGCATCTTTCCAGTTCAGCTGTGCAGCGATTTCTCAGTCACAAGGCAGGCTGCGTGTCGTTTCCCGCATGCTGTGCATCGATTTTCGGTGCATAAAGAGTTTTCTGAAGAGATTAAGCGGGTCATTCCGACCCTGGCGGTCCGTGGCCGCCAGGGCCACCGACCACGGGAGCACCGCCAACAGGCTGGCGGTGCTCCTACGAGCATTCTGACCGCGGCGGTTTAGCCGCGGTCAGAAGCGGAAAGCCAGCGGTCTCCCGCTGACTTTCCGCCGCTCGTAGGAATCCTCCATGGCTGCGGAGCGCGCTCCGCAGCCATGGAGGATTCCGACTCCCCCTCCCGCCATCCAGTTCCTGGCGGTTCTCCCGCCGGGAACCGGATGGCGGGAGGGGGAGTCGCGGGGCCCCTGGGGGCCCCTGCCGTGCCCATGCCTATGGCATGGGCACGGCAGGGGCCCCCGTAAGAGGGCCCCTAAAAGTATTTCAGTGTCTGCAAAGCAGACACTGAAATACGCGACGGGTGCAACTGCACCCGTCGCACCTTCCCACTCCGCCGGCTCTATTACGAGCCGGCGTCATCGTGGGAAGGGAGTTTTCCCCTGGGCTGGCGGGCGGTCTTGCGAAGACCGCCCGCCAGCCCAGGGGAAAACTCGGAATACCCTCCGCGGTCTTTCGACCGCGGAGCGGTATTTCGGAGGGGGGAAGTCTGGCGGGCGGCCTCCGCCGCCCGTCAGACTCAGAATTAGGGCCTAAGTCTTTTTGGCCCCAAGACTTCAGGAAACAGGAGGCAAGCTCAATCCAAGCCCTTGGAGAGCACTTCTCAGCAAAGTCAGAGGTCAGCAGGGCAGCAGGCAGTAGCAGGGCAGCAGTCCTTCTCAGCACAGCAGTCTAGGTGAGTCCTTTGGGCAGCCAGGCAACTCCTCTTGACAGACTGCAGGTTCAGAAGTGTATGAGCCTGTAGGGTCAGGGATCCAGTTTACATACCCAAAAATGCCTTTGAAGTGAGGAGACTTCAAAGAGTGGTTTAGAAGTGCACAAGTTCCCCCTTTCAGTACAGGTCTCTCTGCCAGGGTTCCAGTAGGGGGTTTGGCAGTCCTTTTTGTGAGGGCATGCCACTAGCCTTTGAAATGTAAGTGTAAGGCCCTCCACCCTCACAGCCCCGGAAGACCCATTCAGTATGCAGATGACGCTAAAGTGGCATATTACCTGTGCCATATTTGCAAAGTGGGTCAATGCATGCATTGTGGCATTTTGTAAAACCTTGCGCCACATTATGCCTGCGCCAGGCATAATGTATGCAAAGGGGCGTTCCCCCGTTAGGGGGGCCAAAAAAATGAGAGAAGGAAATCTAAGAGAGTTCCTTGTGACATTTTTTTGGCACCTTTAACGCCTGCTGAGAGAAGGTGTTAAAAGGGGAAACACAATTATCTATAATGGGCCCCTATGTACTCGACAGGTGTAGTGCCAAAATGTTGGCGTTACTCCTGCAGAGTACATCAATATTGTAAAACAAAGATGATGCTATTGCCCCCTGCTCTGCGCAAATATGTGCCATATTTTAAATAGAGTGCACACATGGTAGCGGTGCGGGGGCACTAAGGGGTGCAAGGAAAGTGGCGCTGCACTAAGTACAGCAACACTTTTCTTAAATCTGCCTGTCTTTGATAAAGAACACATCTTTCCTTGATGGCGCACAGTTGTTTTCTGCCTCTGTTACACGTGCAGGAGTTAGTTTTCAATATTTGCCTCTGCTATTACATATTTGTCACCATTGCTTAGGGCTTGGACTGTCTAACAGAGACTCCAGTGGAACATGTTAGGTTTTGCTAAGTGAAAATATAAAAACTGGCAAATACTGCATGGATTAGAAAAAAATAAGTAAAGTAAGCTGGATAGACACAGCATATTCCCACCATGAAACTATTTTTAAAATGCTGAATTCTCAGTGGTCATTGGAAGGGAAAGTCTTCCTGCAAACAGAATAATCTGTTGTGGAGAAGAATAGGATAAAAGCAGCAAGGTAAATACTGTCATAGGAAGAGCTGAATATATCACAAGTGGCTCATATAACATAAGGCAGCGTTCATTTTAATGGATGAAGTTGAGTGAAAGTGATCAAAGGACTGATTTAGATCTTGGCAGAGGGGGCTTCTCTGTCACAAATGTGACGGATATCCCGCCTGCCATATTATGATTCTATTATATCCTATGGAAATTGTAATACAGTGAACAGAATAACTGTCACATCCGCCAAGATCTAAAGCAGGCCCTCAGGATCATTTTCACATGTAGCATGCTCTATAAGTAATAAAATATGGTTTTGCGCATGGCATCGACATACATAATAATGAATTAAATTGTTGCAGACATTCAGAAACTTAATCAATAGGTCTTTTCAATCTTTTAGTTCCGTTAGAGTGAAATGTGTGTTCTTTCCATATTAGTTACCCAAGTATGTACAGGCGCAGCTCCTCCACTAAAGCGGAGGAGCCTCCCACCCCCCCAGCAGCTGCCAAACGTTTACAATAAAACAATAAAAATACTCTATTTATTATCATTTTATTGTACATAGGGCAGGGCCATGGGCTGTGACGAGGACGAGTGCACACTCCCCCTCAGTGTGCATGCATGTTTCACTGGCTGTCTCGGGCCAGCCAAACACACATGCGCACTAGGATCTCTCCAACCCAGCACTGCCTTGCCGGGTTGGCGACAGCAGGCAGAGACTCCCACTCTGCCTTGGAGTGCCCTGGCTTGGTGCTCCGACCAACTGGAATGCTGCTGTCATGCTGCCAGCAGCATGACAGCAGCGTTCAGATTGGCCGCAGGGCAGCATGAGAGCCTGTGCCTGCAGCCTTCAGCTGCAGTGAAAGCAAGTGAAGTGGCGCAGAGGTGCAAGCGGAGATTCAGATAAGTGATTTTATATTTTTTTATTCATTTTTTTTCTTCCCCTCGCCATGCGCTGCACCGCCCCCTAAACATGCTGTCAGCCGCTCCTGAGTATGTCTGTTGACATGTTGGTGGTTGTTCTTGGTGATAGCTTGGTTCAGTCATTGGACAGGTACTAGTTCAGGAAGTGTCAGCATCAATTGCACTGTCCTAAATGCATCATGGCAGAATCTGGGGTGGACCTGAATGTTTAATGCACTTTGTCCAGTGGTTAGAGTTATTGCCTTCTTGATGGCCACTAGGAAAGAAAAACAATGTGTTGTTCACACTGACAAAACTAGTTTATTTTAATAACTTCACTGTCTTCATTTTGGGACTTAAATCTTCTGCAACTCTACAGGGACCATGATGCATCAGGAAGATCATGCAGAAGACTGGATTGGAATATGAAGTGGATCCGGGAGTGCAAAGTATAGAAGTGGTAGAACATTATTTTATTAGTTAATAAAAAACATTAAAAAAATAAGAAGGCATCGAAAGGATACATCAAATACATCCAAAGAATGACCTAAAACATGTATACAGTAAGATATAGACAAACCATATATCATCATCATCATCATCAAACAGACTTTATTCGACTTTCAACAAGCCATAAAAGTATCAAATAATAGCACATTTAGTAATAAATATGTATAAGAAAAGTTATAAATAAATAGGGAAGGTAATAAAACACATCCTTAATTCATTCAAGTACAGGTATATAAAACTTGATAAATTTACATCAGTGCAAAATCGAGTTCCATTACAGAGTGAGGGGTTTACCGGAGATTCCAGATATTCAAATAAAATTAGTACAGTACGCCCATAGACTTCCTTACAGAGAGTACTGTACATAAAAAGTTTGCTAAAATTCCACACATTTAAATAGAGGATAAAATCTGTAAGCTGAAATACACGTTGCGGCACTGACGCAAATTAGTCGATCTTAAAAAAGGCAATAAGAAACGTTTTTTTTGGTATATCATAAAATTTACAAAAGAGGACCACATGCATTGTAGATTGGGGAGCTTTCGCATCACATGGACATGCTCTTAAAACTGTACTCCAGTCACTCATAATCGGAAAGGTTACTAGCCGATGGAAGATATTTAAGCGGAATCTTGTAAGAACAAATCGATGTCGGGGATTTACCAAACTTACTAGGTAAGGCTGGACTGCATCCGTCGACAGAATTAGTTGGTTAGACATTACTGTAGATTTTTTTGATTCCACTTCCCATCTCTGTTCATCCAAGTGCTTCAAAGTCAGAGCCCTCAAATCTCTCCTGGTTATTTTTTCCATTGATTGTGGGTTTTGGTAATATGCTTCGCAGCCCATATTTTAAAAAAAGGTCATAATATATCTCAGCCAGGGAACTCTAAGCGAGTGTGTTAGATTCATGCAGTCGGATAGTATGGCCTGGTTTAATCCGGTATGCTCAGAGGTCCACACTTTATGCCATAATAATAGAGGCTGTATCTTAATTAGATCAATTACAAAGTGGACCCCTATTTCCGAATGGCTAATATATGATGACGTGCTATTTGGTGCCATTAGCAGGAATCTGAGGAAGTCATTTTCCACCAACTGAATCGCATGGCAGTTCGTATACCCCCAGATACATGCTCCATAAGTGGCCGCCGGGATACATTTGGCTTTGTAGATTTTTACCATGTTTGACGGGGAGATCCCCCCTAGTTTTTTGGAAAAGATCTTCAAGGCCGCCGTTGTTTTAATGATCTGGTCTTTTTTTGTTTTCACACAGTGTGCCCAAGTGGCCTGTTTATCGAACATTATGCCCAAATATGAGAAGGTGGGAGCTATCTTCACCTTGTCCTCGTGAATAGTGATTTTATAGGACTTGCTCAGTTTCCTGCCACAGTTCATTATGAACGTTTTCGAGCGGTTGACTGTGAGGCCCAGGGCTGTCATGTAATTTATACAAGTGGTTAGGAGTTTCTGGAGGGCTAGCGGTGTCCTGGCCATGAGTACTGCATCGTCTGCGTAAAGGAGTGCAGGAACGGGGCGATTGCCTATCTGTGGAAGGTCTTTACATTTGCTTATCAATTCACTTTCTAGGTTGTTTATGTATAATGAAAATAGAAGTGGTGCGAGAACGCAGCCTTGACGCACCCCTCTGTATATGCCAAAAGACTTAGTGCATTCCCCTCTCATCCCGTACCTTACTCTTGCTCTGCACCCAGTGTACAAATCCCTTATGACATGGACTATTGTTGGTTCGACCCCCATGCTTATTAGAATATCCCATAACTTTTCATGCAAAACACAGTCAAATGCTGAGGACAAATCTATAAAGGTCAGGTGCAAATTACCCTCGCTGGTCTTCGTATACTTCCCCACTAGGATAGTTAAGTTCAGAGCCTGTTCCACTGTACCTACTCCTGTGCGGAAGCCATACTGCACTGGGGACAAACCATATAAAAAAAAATAGAACTGGGGTGAGCCCCTCTTAATAACAACAGGGGTGCCCAAGTGCAATTAGGCCCCAAAAACCTATATTTTCGGGCAGGCAGACGAAATGAGCTGAACTAACACTGAGCAGGGCGGCCTATTGTCCAGAGGATGCCTTCAGGGACTGGACAATTGTCTTTTGCTAAGCTGGATTTACAGGGACCGCCAGGACTGTGAAAATTCTCAGAAACTGGATTAGTCTGGTGTTCAGTTTCCCATTGCTTGGGTCAAGGGCTGTTATAACATCCGATCTGCATGATCGGACTCCTAAGATGTTGAATTCATTCCTCAACAGTTCCCTTCTCTGGCGTCCCAAAACTGGGCAGAAGCAAACCACAATGATCAGGGTCTCCCTGGTCTGATGGCATATGCCCTCATTTCAACCCCGGCGGTAAATGACGCCTACCCCCGTGCTGACGGCCGCCAACATACCGTGACCATGGTGGTATTCCGCTACGGGTACTATGACCCACACAAAGAAATCTGCCACTATACAGACACCCACACAAGTCCACCAGACCAAAGGTCAGTGATAAACTGGCGATAGCAGAACCCACACCGTTACACGAACAGGAATATGCCCACAGTATCACGACGCACGAATCACCACCGCAGTCTTTCAACCGCGGTAAACCATTGGCGGTACACACCGCCACGCTCAAAATACACACACATTTACAAAACACCACCAGATTGTACAATTCAAAATACACACACCTGACACATATACACACACCATACCCACACACTTATACCACTATAAAAGACCCACCCACACTACCCACAACCCCTTACAGCGAAAAAAACGATAGCACACAGAGAGAGACAAGCCTGGAGCACCCACCCAATCAGAGGCACAGAACACCATCACCTATACACCATCCACGCACACCACAGCATACGCCACAACACATCACACCACACATCACCCCACACATCCTCACACATTTCACTTGCACCACATTCATGGCACCCCAAAGACACCCCAGGTTTTCAGAGGAGGAACTAAGGGTAATGGTGGAGGAAATCATCCGGGTAGAGCCACAGCTTTTCGGATTACAGGTGCAGCAGACGTCCATTGCTAGGAAGATGGAGTTATGGCGGAGAATAGTGGACAGGGTCAACACCGTGGGACAGCATCCAAGAACAAGGGATGACATCAGGAAGAGGTGGAACGACCAAAAGGGGAAGGTGGGTTCCGTGGTAGCAAGACACCAGGTAGCAGTACAGAGGGCTGGCGGTGGACCCCCCTCCTCTTCCCCCTCCCCAACAACTAACAACATGGGAGGAGCAAGTCTTGGCGATCATGCATCCTGAAGGCCTCGCAGGAGTAGCAGGAGGACTGAACTCTGGTAAGTCATATCTTTACCATTATATCCCCCACCCTACCTGCATGCCATCACATACCCCCACCCTTACCCTCATCCCCATCACCTCAAATATACCCCACCATCATAACCCACCCACCCCAATACCAAGCCCTGCATGGAACACCAATGCATGGACCCTCATCACAGACCTGCATCACCCATCACCACAGCATGGCCAGTAAATCACCACTCACACAAGGCCAAGCTGACAGGGAAATCACAATCATAGAGGGAAACACACCCATGCACAATATGGCCCACGCAGATACACTAACACTACATTGCATCCCCACAGGACCCATACTCAACGTCACCGGAGAGGAGGTGACAGCTACATCCAGTACTCCCACAGTGATGACAGCAGCTCTGCACACCTTTATCTCGATGGCCAACCTGGCCAATCTGGGACCCCTGGACGGTCGGTTCCCCTGCTACAGTCCCAACCCACCACAGAGCCTCCCCCCTCAGGAAACACCACCACAGCACCCACCCAGCAGGCCCATGCCACTGTCCCCAGGATAAGTCAATCAGCAGTGTGTCCACCACTACAGGGACCCCAGGAAACCCCACAAACACAGGACGATCAGGGACCTGGGGTCAGTGGCATGGGCACAAGGTTCAGGGGACAGAGGCACAGGACAACAGGGAAGCTGGGAGAACTGCTGTGTGACGGGGGAGGACAGGCCCAGGGAACCCACTCTCCACGAGGCACTCTCCAACATCCTGGGAGCATATCACCATTCCCACAAGACGATGGGCCAGATACCAGCCAAGCTGTAGGAGACCCAGCGGCTGCAGGAGGGACAATACATGGGGATCAGGGAGGACCTAACAAAAATATACACCATCCTGGTCACCATTGCAGGGGTGCTGGCTGACATGGGCAAGACCATGAGGGAGGCAGTGGCACAACAATGGGCACCTGACACTAGCCAAACTGAGGAGCAGCCTTACACCTCCGCTGGTGCTAGTGGAAAGGAGGCCCCGCCACAGGACCAACAGGCCACCAGCACCCACGCACTGCAGAAGGAGAACCACCCCGCAAACGGTCCCTGCGATCCAGGCACAAGACAGAGAACATTGCCAAGACCCCCCCAGGAAATAAGACTCCTGATTGTCACCCTTGTGTCCCTCACTATCGCCCTGTCCACCTTGAACTGCCATTACTCCCCTCCCTATGCCCCATTGGACAATGCACCTGTGATACCAAGAGACTGGACTCTACCCTGAATTTCCTTCCACCATCAGACCAGCTCCTTGCACCACCCCCTCTACGTATGAGCACCTAAGTAAACACGCTTGGAACAAATACCAATCTAGCGTCTGTCAAATCATTCAAATATGTATTAGTACAACATAATCAAAGCATTGCAACTCAAAAGTACAGTTAAATATACTGTAGGATGACCTGTGGTGGGCAGCAGTACACATAGCAGGAGCCAGAGTGGGGCACAGAGATCTGAAAATAGAGAGGCCAAAGGGTACAGTCAGTGGCCATAGACATATGGAAACAGGCTTCCTTGTACAATGTCCAACAGATAACTGAAATGCTAAGTGAAGTAACAGTGTCTTACCTGTGTGTCACTGGAAGTACTTCTGAATAATATTGGTTCTGTTGTCAACATCCTCTTCCTCTGCCTCCTCTTCCTCACTGTCCACAAGCTCCACCACTGCCACAGGATCATGTCCAGGCACATCTTCCTGCAGAAAAGGCACCTGGCATCTCAAGGCCAGGTTGTGCAACATGCAACATGCAACGATGATCTGGCACACCTTCTTGGGTGAGTAGTACAGGGATCCACCGAAGGTCCTTTTAATAATCCTCCTTGTATGCCCATGTGCCTCATTGTAACGTTCCTCTGCCCTTGTCCTGGCATTCCTCACTGGGGTCAGTAGCCATGAGAGGTTGGGGTAACAAGAGTCACCTGCAAATATCGAGGGACAACTGTTAGACACACACTAACCCTCAGGGACAACCCCATACCCAGACACCAACATATACTGGCCGTTGACCTTGGGCTCACTTATTAGCCACACCCAGTGCCTCTGGAGTTGGCCCATCACATATGGGATGCTGCTATTCCTCAAGATATAGGCGTCATGCACAGAGCCAGGATACTTGGCATTCACATGGGAGATGTACTGGTCTGCCAAACACACCATCTGCACATTCATCGAATGGTAGCTTTTCGGGTTTCCGTACACCTGTTCACTCCTGCTGGGGGGACAAATGCCACATGTGTACTATCAATGGCACCAAAGATTTTGGGGATAAAAGTCAGCTTTCACTGTGGCCAAATCCTCAACATGGGGGAATACGATGTAGCTGTGCATGTGTTTCAGCAGGGCAGACGTGGTCAACACATTAGAAAACATTGGCTGAGACATCCCTGATGCCATGGCCACTGTTGTTTGGAAGGAACCACTTGCCAGGAAATGGAGCATTGACAGGACCTGCACTAGTGGGGGGGAATACCTGTGGGTTGGCGGATAGCAGACATCAGGTCTGGCTCCAATTGGGCACACAGATCTTGGATTGTGACACGATCAAGTCTGTAGGTAATAATAATATGTCTGTCCTCCATTGTCGCTAGGTCCACCAGGGGTCTGTACACTGAAGGAATATGCCATCTCATATTCTGCCTCAGCCGTTGAAGCCTATGGAAGAGAATGGTGAGCAGAGGGTCATATTCACACTTATATTTCACTAATGATGAATTGTTGACTTTACAGAAACACTATATGAACTTGAGTCCCTTGATGTGCCAATGTCTGCTGTGATGCAGTTAGGTGCCATGCCCTGTGCCTCCCTGAAATGGCGGCTGCCTGACCTATGAGGAGGGACAAGTGGAAATGAGGTAATTGCGCTGGCATTGTGCGGCGTCGCGGTAGGCGGTCAATGACCGCCACGCAGCTCCGCATTGGTTATCATTGGGCCTTATGGGGGCCAATGGCGATGTACGCCGGTGGTGACGGTACGCACCACCGCGGACGTCACCGCCACTTTCTATCTAATCACTCACTTGCTACCTGACCTTCAACAGGATAGGACCGACACTGCAAGTGCTGCTGTGACCTGTGTCTGGAAGCAACAATGGCTCATGTGTCTAGGGAAAGGGCCCCTGCCTTCACTGCGGAGGAGTTGGAGAAACTGGTGGATGGGGTCCTATCCCAGTACACATTACTCTACGGTCCTCCAGACAAACAGGTGAGTACACTGTGAGCATGATGTGTGGGCCATGAATGTATGTAGTGCTGTGTGTGTAAGCCACATGTAGGGTGGGCAGAGGGGTCCTGGCCAGAGTGCAGCATGTAAGGTGATCAATGTATGTGCATCAGGGGATGTATGGGATCTGGTGGGCAATGAGAATGATGGTCCGGACGGGTGAATAATACCCTTTTCTGCTGTCTTGTCCCTACAGTTCAGCGCCCACCTGAAAAAGGATATTTGATGTGTCATCGCCAACGATGTGCGGACCCTGGGGGTCTTTGACAGGCGGAGCACCCACTGCCACAAATGGTGGGAGGACCTGCGCCGCTGGGCAAAGAAGACGGCGGAGGCCCAGCTTGGGCTGGCTTCCCAATGAGGAACGGGTGCCCGTCGCACAATGACCCGCCTGATGTTAAGCATCCTAGTGGTGGCCTATCCGGAGTTGGATGGGCGCTTGAAGGCATCACAGCAGCCATGAGGGGGTGAGTACAGAATCAGAAACCTGACTTTGCACGGGTTAGGAGGTACCTGGGTGGGGGATGTGGGCTGTGGGTACCCCTAGGCCAGGGCGAACATGACAGGGTAGGTCCCTTGTTGGGCAGGCTCAGAATCACTTCTACCCCAATAGTGTTGGCGGACATCTACTACTGGGCAGGGTCCTGTGGGTTTCAGGTGTGCAGCTAATGGCGTTAGGCATTGAACTCCATGGGCTGGTGACTGTCTTAGTAAATGGTTGGGCATGGCCTACTGCATAGGGCTGCTCCCTGTGTGTTGTGTATGCCAACAGTAGTGGTGTTGCTGGCATTGACCAAGTGTCTCCTCTGTCTCTCCACCCCCTTTTTGTTTTGTCACCCTGTCTTTGAGTGCATTAGCATCATCTGGCAGAGGAGCAGAGGCACCGGCGACAGAGGGAGCTGCATCCCACATGGACCATGAGGCCGAATCCACCGAGGGTGAAGGCACCAGTGGGACGGAGGGGTAGGGGAGCACCACGACGGGGACAGGAGGGGAGACCACAGACAGCGACTCCTCCTATGGAAGCTCTCTGGCGGTGGTGGACACCTCTGTGCCCACCCCAACTACAGGTACAGCCGCCACCAGCACCGCCCTCCTAGCAGCCCCTCAGCATATTTACTGTGCCCGCACACCCAGGAGGGTGGGCATCTCCTTTGCCCCAGCCACCTCAGGCCCTGCCCCAATTAGCCCTGCTGCCCTCAGTGAGGAGGCTATTGACCTCCTGGGATCCCTCTCTGCTGGGCAGTCAACCATACTGAATGCCATCCAGAGCAACAAACAAATGCATACCTGGAGGGCACTCACCCTGGTGTGGCGGCCAAATAGAGAGCATTTCAGGCTCTGGCCTCAGCACTGATGGCAGTTCTTGTCCCTGTGTCTAGCCTCCCCCCTCCAACTTCCTCTACCCAGGCCCAATCCCCTCAGCCCCAGCCTATCCCAAGCACACCTTCAGACCAGCATTCCCCCAAATCAACACACAAAGGTGGCTCAGGCAAAAATAAGGACTGCACTTCATCTCACAGGCACCATCTCCATGCAGACACACCAACATCCACTGTCTCCAGTGTGTCCCTCTCCTCCTCTTCGTCCACCTCCCTCCCAGTATTGTCTCCATTCACACCAGCATGCACTTCATCCTCATCCACTAGCGCCATCACCAACGCCTCTCACAACACACCCTTCACTAGCAGGCACCCCTACAACCATGCACACGTCCCCTGTGTCCTCTCCCAGTGTGTCTGCGACCCCACCTCCCAAAGTACACAAACGCAAGCACCCACCCACCCAACCGCCATCCACCTCACAACAGCATCCAGCCCATGCACCTTCACCCAAACTCAGCAGAAAGACACGTCCTACAACCACTCCCTCTTCCTCCACTTCCAAACCCCCTCCATCTTCCCATCCCAGTGTGTCTAAAAAACTCTTCCTGGCTAACATTGACCTCTTCCCTACACCTCCTCCCCCCCGTCCTCCCCTTAGGGCCAGGCTTTCCAGGTCCCAGCCCAGCACCTGAGCCACCAAATCCCCAGGCACAGTGGTGCCCGCAACTGCGGGGTCATCGAGTGCGCCACCCATCAGGGCTGCCAGTGTGCCACGTAGCGAGGGCAAGGACATTCCACCACCTGCCAAGGTGAAAAAGGTGCCCACATCCCGGAGGGAGAAGCCGCACCTACCAGCCACCAAGGGCTCAGCAAAAACAAAAGGGGATGGTGGCAAGACAACTGCAGCACCATCAAAGGTGGGGAAGGGACAAAAGCACAAGAGCAGGTCAGGAGACAGTGGCACTGACTGAGGGACCAGTGTCACACCTTCTGTCCACGACCACACTAACCTGTATGGCGGCGAACACCGCAAACTGCCCCGCCACCACAACCGCCACCTGCACCGCCACCTGCACAGCCACCAGCACGTCTACAGCCTCAGCGACAGTCCCCAGGCTCTTCCCCAGTGGGCAGCCGTCCCAGGCTGCAGGAGACGTCCTGCTGTGTCCCTCAGCAGGTGCTGACCCATGCACTACTGCCAGCACTGCCGCGACAGACACCGCCGCAAGCACCTCCACCAGCCCCGCGACGTGCTCGGACAGTAGCACCACCGCTGATATGGCTACCATCCCCAGTGGTCAGTCATCCGAGGCTTGAGGAGACTTCCTGGACCCTGGCCAGCATCCATGAGGCATGACTTCCATCACTGTTTGCACCTGCAGGTGGAAGGCAAAGCAGCAGCTGTTTGGGGTATGTCGCTGCATCCATGGCGTATCATGCTAATTGTACTTTGGCAATCTCGTGGCACACACACCCAGGTGAGGGAATTGTAACGGCCACACTGCATGTGGAGCACTCTGGGCACCATGCCCCCTCCAGCACCAGTGGAGAGATACATTCACTACCTCAGTCCTTGGCAGGATGAAGCACTCTGGGCACCATGCCCCCTCCAGAACCAGTGGAGAGATACATCCACTACCTCAGTCCTTGGCAGGATGAGGCACTCTGGGCACTAAGCCCCCTCGAGAACCAGTGGAGAGATGCATCCACTTCCTCAGTCCTTGGCAGGATGAAGTACTCTGGGCACCAGGCCCCCTCCAGAACAAGTGGAGAGATACATCCACTACCTCAGTCCTTGGCAGGATGAAGCACTCTGGGCACCAAGCCCCCTCCAGAACCAGTGGAGAGATACATCCACTACCTCAGTCCTTGGCAGGATGAAGCACTCTGGGCACCAGCCCCCCTCCAGAACCAGTGGAGAGATACATCCACTTGAGAGACTGTGGCTGTGCACTCCCTAGGATAAAGCAGTGGGCAAACCACCCACTGGAGAGACTTGAGAGACTGTGGCTTTGACTCCCCAGGATAAAGCAGTGGGCAAACCACCCACTGGAGAGACTTGAAAGACTGTGGCTTTGCACTCCCCAGGATACAGCAATGGGCATGGAGCCCCCTCGTGCAGCAGTGGCGCCGTGCGATCATCTGGCTGAAGTGCTCCCCCTCCCCCTGAGGTGCCTGTATATTTTTGATCTGATGCCCCAGCAGTGCTCTCTCCGTTTCCAGTCAGGTATCTTGTGTGGGCTTTGCCCATGCATTTTGGGACCAGTGGTCCACAGACAATGATTGGTACACTCTCCGGACTTGTGTAGTTGGTGTACCTATTTGTATATACTGAATTTTGCTAATTGACTATCAGATTTTGCATGATTACACTGGTTACAATCATTTCCTTTTGTCCTTGCGTTCTTCCTGGGGGTGATGGGGTGTATATGTAATGTTGCTGCATGTATTTGTGTGTATGTTGTTGTGGGTGAGGGTGGGGGTGGGGGTATTGCGTGTTGCGTGTGTCTGTCACTCTCTTTTCCTTCCCCTGTGTTGTAGGTGTAGTACTCACCTTGGTCGTTGACGGCATCTGTCCTGCTCCTGATAGAGCAGGAGGAAGAGCAGCATTGGTAACACCTGTAGTTCGGGCTCCATGGCATCCTGGTTCCTCGTTGGGTGTTGAGAGGTGAGTGGTTTCCCTTCTGTGTACTGTTTCCACCGTGCTTTTGATAGCGTTGGTTCCTCCCCGGAAAAGGTGGCCGATAGGCCTCTTGTGGTACAGTGGGCGGTACGTTGTCCTCCGCCTGTCTGTTGGTGGTTACGGCCGCCATGGTCGTGATTCCATTTTTTTCCGCCGGCCTGTTGGCGGTATTACTGCCGCTTTAACACCGACCTCCAGGGTTGTAATGAGGGCCTATATGTGCTACCTTAACCATACACAGCACCCTGCCCTTGGGGCTACCTAGGGCCTACCTTAGGGGTGTCTGGCATGTGAGAAAAGGGAAGGTTTAGGCCTGGCAAATGGGTACACTTGCCAAAGTCGAATTTACAGTTACAACTGCACACACAGACACTGCAGTGGCAGGTCTGGGACATGATTACAGAGCTACTTATGTGGGTGGCACGACCAGTGCTGCAGGCCCACTAGTAGCATTTGATTTACAGGCCCTGGCACCTCTAGTGCACCTTACTAGAGACATACTAGTAAATCAAATATGGCAATCATGGATAAACCAAACAACCGTACAATTTACACAGAGAGCATATGCACTTTAGCACTGGTTAGCATTGTTAAAGTGCTCAGAGTTCAAAAGTCAACAGCAACAGGTCAGAACAAATAGGAGGCAGGAGGCAAAAAGATTGGGGATGACCCTGCATTATCAAAAAAGTCCAACAATGGGGTTCATGATGGAGATACTGGTTTGAGTTGGTCCCAGTGGGTGATCAGGTTTGGGTTCATGGGTGTGAGCAGAGGGATGCTGTCGGCAGCGGTGGATTGGGGTTTGAAGTTTTCATAGATGCAAGAGATTTATTCATGGAAGAAGTCCACAATGGTGTCACACAGTTCGTGGGAGGGGTGATGCTGTTCTCTGTGGATGCAGGATTGGAGAACTCCTTCACGATGGCAAAGAGCTCCATGCTGCAGTTTGTGCTGGCTTCTATGCGGTCTGCTAGGGTGCTTTTCTTTGTTCTTTTCTGGAAGCGGTAGTACTGGTTGAGTGCTGTCTTGAAGGTAGTGAGTTCTCCTGTCTTTTTTGCTGGTGTGCCATTTCCTCTCTAGTTGCCTGCAGTTGAGTTTGGTGAATTTCAACTCCACAGTGAACCAGCTGAATCTTCTGGCAGGTCCTGTGCGTTTGGCTGCTTGGTGGGGGGTGATTGCATTGGCACACTCCATGATCCACTGAGAGAGGTTCTTTACAGCCTGTTCTATGATAGATGTTGTCTCTAAAAGGTGGAGTAGACAGCCTTGTTCCACTGGTTCTGATATATATTTCCAATTTCTGTGCCTGGAGCTGGGAGGTAAGGTGCCAGTGTTGGTGGGTCCTGAGATGGTAAAGTGGAGGCTGTGATGGTCTGTCCAGTGGAGCTTAGAAACTTGCCTGTTCTTGAGGTGACAATGGAGTCAAGCGTGTGTCCTGCGATGTGTGGGACTCAGTGACATGTTGTTTGAGGCTGATGTTGCTAAAGCTTTCCAAGAGGTTGGTTGTGTTGGTGTTGCCAGGGTTGTCAAGGTGAAAGTTAAGATCTTCTAGGAAGATGTGGTGTTCAGCGTTGATGGCGATCGGGGCGATGAGATCAGGGATGGCATTGCAGAAGCTGGGGCATAGTGGTCTGAAAGTGAGTGTGCTTCTTATTGTGCTTTTACCATTTACGTGGAGTTGGAATCTGAGATGCTCCATTATCTGGGTCGATTCACCCACAGAGGTAGTGCAGCGGATGGTGTCCTTGTAGATGATGGCAATACCTCCTTCGTGTTTGTTCGTTCGGTCCCCGTGAGTTATCTCGTTGCCTTTGGGGGTTACGATGGTGATGTCCGGTGCTGAGGCAGGGTTCAGCCACGTCTCTGAGAGGAAGATGATGCCCTGGGAGGGATGAGATAGTGTCCCAGATCTCAGTGGCGTGTTTGCCGAGCCATTGTACGTTGAGTGGGATGCACTGGAGTTGTACTGTGGCGGTCTCGGTTGGCGATATGGGCTCAGTCGTGTTTGCGGTGTCTCTGGTGCTGTTGGTTGCTCCGTTATTGCAGGAGAAGAGGCACTGGTAACAAGAGAAAGGTTCTACTATTTATCGTGGATGTGCAATGCAACAGTTGTTGTTGCGTGGTCCAGGGCTCAGAGCTCCGCGGCAGAGTATCTGTAGATGTTAGGAGAGCCAGGATTCCTGGCACTGGGTGCGGTCCATGCACAGACAAGTACAGATGGACTTGCCTTTGGTGCTCCATTGGTGTGTCAGCAACACACACTTCACACGTCCACTGTGCAGTTACACTGCAACCTCCTTTATGTAGGTCCTCGGGATAGGACAGTTGCTGGAAGGCAGTGGGCAGGGTTAGCAGGAGCAAAGTAACAGACTTAAACAGGAAAAACAACTGAGCAGAACAAAATGAGCAATGACAAGAATAACACAATAGCAAAATAACACAATCAGAACAAATGGGCAAATAACACAATATCAAATTAACAGAATCTTGACAAAGGGGTTTATACCAGATGAAGCAACAGCAATGGCAGCTAGGGGAGCGGGCACAAGGACCTGCTCCTTAAGAGCAGCAACAAAGTTCATTGCAGGATGATTAGAACACGTCTCCATCCTCAAGCACCCATTGCTTCCAAAGAAAGACCGCCACGTTCCAACATCTTCCCACTATAGACATCGAAATGACCTCCCAGTACTTGATGACCAACGAAGACTTTCAGTGCCTCATCAGGGGTATGAAGCATCATATAAATTCTAAAATACAAGTACTGGCATTAGAGACAGACATGTGGAGAGCAGGATGATTAAACAAGATGGGCCAAATCTTTCTGGCTCTCCCAGAAGCCCATGCCTTGCCCCTACTCTCTGATTAACAGAACATTCTGGAATGATTCTATGATCAAATAACACAGGGGAAAGATTTGGCTGCACCAAATGAAATAGAGGAACACAATGTCTTATTGTCCCTGCCCACTTTGAGTTCAGAGTTTGCCCAATGTTTCTTCCCCCCCCCCACCCCAGCGCCTTGAGACCCTTACGGGTGAGTAGCGCTCTATACATTTTTTGATTGATTGATTGATTGATTGAATGTTCCACTCGAAAGCGATTAGGTATGCACCAACTGCAAATTCATTTCAGAAAAATTCCTTGGGCCAGAAACACCAATGCCCCCTCTAAAACAGTTTTAAAACCTCTTAAAATGTTGAGCAATAGTACTGCTTTGAAGCTGTCGCCTCGCAGTGTACATGCTATACAAAAGCAAT
Organism: Pleurodeles waltl; assembly: GCF_031143425.1. Lineage (NCBI taxonomy): Eukaryota > Metazoa > Chordata > Amphibia > Caudata > Salamandridae > Pleurodeles > Pleurodeles waltl. The sequence goes on along the minus strand of NC_090445.1, from coordinate 1,314,181,729 downwards.
ACAGAAAATATAATTGCATTATTTGCCCTTAAATATTTTTGCAGATTCCTGCCATTCCATGCCCCAAACAGCACCAGCACTTGGACTTGATACAGCCACAATGGAAGCAGGAGCATGCATGCTTTGACCAACTGGATGCATGCATTGCATGCCTTATCAGGGATTGGTTACAAACTAGTCCGTTCATGCACAGTTGAAACTGTTGCAAGAGGAGTATGATCTCAAGTATTGGCTTGCATGAGGTAGTGAGTGGTGCTTCAGTTGCATAGAGTGTTGCACCACATTGAACAGATATATCAAGTAGAGGGTGAGGGATACTGATTTGAACACCTGTCCTTACCATGCGTGCAAGTGATCCAATTATATTTATGGCCAATTCCACTCAGTTAAGAACCACTGTGACAGGAGAGCAAAGTTATGTGGAGAAGTTGATAGAGTATAGTCCTGTACCATAGGCATCAAGTACATAGTACCTGGGCTGGCACATTTGACAGGACCAGGTATCTGGAGAGTGCTACAACAACCAATGGTTCTCTTTGCTCATGGTTTCTGTTAGGAGTGATGTCATATCACAAGTGATCAATGTTCACTAGATCCAAAGCTCAGCATGTTTTAGTGCCTGCAGGTCGTTAGATGACTAAATGGCATAAAATATTGGTGGTAAGCTTGTGAGAACATGTCTGTCGGTCAGCCAAACAAATTCATTTTAGACCTTGACCTTTAAAAACATATACACAATAAAAATCATAAATCAATTATCCATACATTGTAAAACCATTACAAGCTAAAATTAATCCAAACCCACAATTAATCACACAAGATTACCCCTAGCCAATAATACAATAAAATGCTAAAATGCTTGCTAAATCTTCATTCACCAACAATAAAAGCCAAAGCACAGGTTACGTCCAAGAACCGCATATCAGCACATTAAGGCCCTCATTACACCATTGGCGGTAACTACCGCCTACCGCCACAGTGATGGCTACCAACATTCCACCGCCGTGGCTATCAGCCGTCTACGCGTATCATGACCGCCGACGGTATTCCGCCAGAATGCTGGCGGAACACCGCCAATGGCGGCAGACAGCGGTAAGGTAGCGCTGCTGATAGCAGCACTGCCACGCCAGCAAAACAGTGCCGACCGTATCATGAACAATGATACAGCCTGGCGGTGTTTAGCTGGCGGATGCTGTTGCTGACAGCAGTGCTGCAGACCGTCTCCAGCCGGAGGACCTCCTGCAAGCAGGTAAGTCGGGTTCTCTGACAGGAGAGGGGGGTGGGGGGTGTAGTGTGTATGTGAGGGGTTGTGTATGTTTTGGAATGTGTGCATGTGGGTGTGAGTCGCATTGAATGCATGCGTGAATGAGTGAATGTGAGTGTTGTGTGTTGTGAATGCATGAGTGTGCAAGGAATGTTGGTGTGTGTTGCGGTGTGTGGGTATGTATGTGTGCATGCGTGGGTGGTGGTGGGTATGCGTGTGTGCATGTGTGTATATGGGTGCGCGTGTGGGTGTGTATATGTGCGGGGGCGGGAGAGGGGGATGGAGGGGGAGGGGGCAGGGGAGACCCCTCTCAGTGCCAGGGGAGGGATTCCCTGGCACTGATAGTGCCTACCGCCATGGTTTTCGTGGTGGTAAGTTTGGCACGAAAACCATGGCAGTAGGCTGGGTCGTAATCCCGAGGGTGGGATTGTGACAGCTGCCGGGCTGGAGACCGAAGTCTCCAGCCCAGCGGGCGTTACCACCCTGGCGGTCGGTGTGTTAAGGTGGCGGTCTTTGATTGCGGTTACAGCCAGGGTCAAAATATATATTTTTTTACCACCGGCCAGTTGGTGGTATTAACGCCGCTTTAACACCAACCGCCAGGGTTTTAATGAGGGCCTAAGTGCTTGTCCCCTTTCTCTAACATCGTACTTGTGTAAAATTGGATTTAATAAAAAATTCTATTGTGTTAAAAACCACTAACAATTCAATACAATTGGGGTCATTACAACCCTGGCGGACGGTGTTAAAGCGGCGGTAAGACCGCAAACAGGCCGGCGGAAAAAAAAGGGAATTATGACCGTGGCAGAAACCGCCAACAAAGACAGCCACTTTAACACTCCGACCGCCATGGCGGTACAGACAAGCAGCGCGGTGGTCACCGCCAACAGACAGGCGGGAGACAAAGTACCGCCCACAGTATCACCACCTACCAATCCGCCACCTTTTCTGGGGCAGATTCATCGCGGATAAAAACACGGCGGAAACAGCCATTTCAAATGGAAAATGCTCCACGAGGAAGGAGGGCACCATGGAGCCGGAACTCCAAATACTTCCTGCACTAGTCTTCCTGCTCCTGTACGATGATCCTCAACGCCGGCGCCGAAGACAACGGTGAGTACTGCACCTACGACATAGGGGAGGGGGGAGGCAAAAGTCAGGGACACACACATGCAACACCCCAACCCCCACCCCCACCCCGACCCTCACTCACTACAACACGCACACCAATGCATATCCAAACATCACAGTAACAACCCCCAACCCCCCGGGAAGAATGCAAAGACAAAAGGAAATGTGTGCAACCATTGTAATGTATAAAAATATAATAAGCTAATATTTACAGATATATATACACATTCAACAAAATATACATCACGATTAGTAGTGCAGGTATTCACCATTCAATGTCCGTGGACCACTAGGCCCAAAATGCATGAGCGAGGCCCACATCAGATACCTGAGCAAAACGGAGAGAACACTGCTGGGGCATCAGATCGAAATACAACAAGCACCTCAGGGGGAAGGGAAGGGGGGGCACCTCAGCCAGATGACAGCACCACGCCAGAGCCACAATGGGGCTCCATGCCCATTGATGTATCCTGGGGAGTGCAAAGCCACAGTCTCTCAAGTCTCACAAGTGGGTAGTTTGCCCACTGCTTTATCCTGGGGAGTGCAAAGCCACAGTCTCGCAAGTCTCCAAAGTGGGTGGTTTGCCCACTGCTTTCTCCTGGGGAGTGCAAAGCCACAGTCTCACAAGTCTTTTCAGTGGGTGGTTTGCCCACTGCTTTATCCTGGGGAGTGCAAAGCCACAGTCTCACAAGTCTTTTCAGTGAGTGGTTTGCCCACTGCTTTATCCTGGGGAGTGCAAATCCACAGTCTCACAAGTCTTTTCAGTGGGTGGTTTGCCCACTGTACCATCCTGGGGAGTGCAAAGCCACAGTCTCACAAGTCTTTTCAGTGGGTGGTTTGCCCACTGCTTTATCCTGGGGAGTGCAAAGCCACAGTCTCACAAGTCTTTTCAGTGGGTGGTTTGCCCACTGTACCATCCTGGGGAGTGCAAAGCCACAGTCTCACAAGTCTTTTCAGTGGGTGGTTTGCCCACTGCTTTATCCTGGGGAGTGCAAAGCCACAGTCTCACAAGTCTTTTCAGTGGGTGGTTTGCCCACTGTACCATCCTGGGGAGTGCAAAGCCACAGTCTCACAAGTCTTTTCAGTGGGTGGTTTGCCCACTGCTTTATCCTGGGGAGTGCAAAGCCACAGTCTCACAAGTCTTTTCAGTGGGTGGTTTGCCCACTGCTTTATCCTGGGGAGTGCAAAGCCACAGTCTCACAAGTCTTTTCAGTGGGTGGTTTGCCCACTGCTTTATCCTGGGGAGTGCACAGCCACAGTCTCTCAAGTGGATGCCTTTCTCCACTGGTTCTGGAGGGGGACTGGTGCCCAGAGTGCTTCATCCTGTTAAGGACTGAGGTAGTGGATGCTGTTCTCCACTGGTTCTGGAGGGGGACTGGTGCCCAGAGTGCATCACTCTCCCCGTGACGGTCTCAGTTCCGTCACTGCCCCTGCCGCACATGGGCTACCGGTGCTTGGCCTGTTCAGCGGTGCTTGCCATGGCGGTCTTTGCCCTGTTCAGTGGTGCTTGACTTTGCTGTCTCTGACCTGTTCAGCGGTGCTTGCCATGGCGGTCTTTGCCCTGTTCAGCGGTGCTTGCCCTCTTCAGCGGTGCTTGCCATGGCGGTCTTTGCCCTGTTCAGCGGTGCTTGCCCTGTTCAACGGTGCTTGACTTTGATGTCTCTGACCTGTGCAGCGGTGCTTGCCATGGCGGTCTTTGCCCTGTTCAGCGGTGCTTGACTTTGCTGTCTCTGACCTGTTCAGCGGTGCTTGCCATGGCAGTCTTTGCCCTGTTCAGCGGTTCTTGCCCTGTTCAGAAGTGCTTGCCACGGGGGTCTTTGCCCTGTTCAGCGGTGCTTGACTTTGCTGTCTCTGACCTGTTCAGCGGTGCTTGCCATGGCGGTCTTTGCCCTGTTCAGCGGTGCTTGCCCTGTTCATCAGTGCATGCCATGGCGGTCTTTGCCCTGTTCAGCAGTGCTTGCTCTGTTCAGCGGTGCTTACCTTTGCTGTCTCTGACCTGTGCAGCGGTGCTTGTCATGGCAGTCTTTGCCCTGTTCAGCGGTGCTTGACTTTGCTGTCCCTGACCTGTTCAGCGGTGCTTGCCATGGCGGTCTTTGCCCTGTTCAGCTGTGCTTGCCCTGTTCAGCGGTGCTTGACTTTGCTGTCTCTGACCTGTGCAGCGGTGTTTGCCATGGCGGTCCCTCATTTCCCAGCGGGGCTGTGGCTGCCGGGGCCCTCCTGGGCACTGACTCTGGCGGTGGTCTCCGGACCAGTGACGATGGGACTGCCCTCGTGGGCACTGACTCTGGCAGTGGTCTGCTGACCAGTGACGATGTGACTGTCCTCCTGGGCACTGAGTCTGGCGGTGGTCTCCTGACCAGTGACGATCGGGCTGACGGAGGCCTCCTGGGCAGCGGGGATGATGGCGGCCTTCTCCACCGTGCTGATCTTCCCAGACTTTGGCGCTTTCTTCTGCCCCTTCCCCACCTTGGGAGGAGTCACAGCTGAGTCGACACTCCCCCCGGGACCCTTGTGAGCGGCTTTGCCGGCTGGAGTCTTCCCCCTATCTCGTCGGGCACTGTCCAACTTCTGGTGCTTCACAGGGCGGGGACTGGCTGTGCTTTGGCTCCGTGTCACACTGGCTGCCCTGGTGCCCGGTGCACTCCACATACCTCTAACAGGCACCACTGGTACCGGAGATTTTTTTGGCTGAGGTGCTAGTACGGGACCTATGAATTGGAGGGGGGGTGGGAAAGAGGTCAACGTTGCTCAGGAAAAGTTTCTGATGAACACTGGGACGGGTAGCTGGAGGGGGTCTGGGAGTGGAGGAAGAGGAGGTAGTTGTAGGAGGTGTAACTTTTGATGATTTGGGTGCACGTGCATGTTCTGGAGGCTGTCGTGAGGTGGATGGATGTTGGGTGTGTGTATGCCCGCGTTTGTGTACTTTGGGAGGGGGCATCGCAGACACACTGGGAGAGGACACAGGGGACGTGTAACTGGTAGTGGGGGTGGTGAGTGCAGGTGAGCGGGGTGTGGTGGTGGGTGTGCTGGTGCGAGTCCTAGTGGCTGTAGTGGTAGTGCATGCAGGTGAGAGTGTAGACGACACTGGGAGGGAGGAGGGAGACGACGAGGAGGGGGACACAGTGGAGGCAGTGGATGTTGCTGTGTCTGTATGTGGGTGATACTTGTGTGAGTGCCTGTGGGATGTGTGGTGCCTATGTTTACCTGAGCTTCCCTTGTGTGTTGACGTGTGTGCAGGCTGGTCTGATGGTGTGCTTGGGATAGGCAGGGGTACAGGGGATTGGGTCTGGGTGGAGGAAGTTGGAGGGGGAGGCTAGACACAGGGACAATGGCTGCCATCAGTGCTGAGGCCAGAGATTGCAGGGTTCGATGATGTGCAGCCTGACCAGAATGAATGCCCTCCAGGAATGCATTATTGTGTTGCAACTCCCTTTCTACACCCTGGATGGCATTCACAATGGTAGATTGCCCAACAGTGAGTGACCTGAGGTGGTCAATGGCCTCCTCACTGAGGGCAGCAGAGGTGACAGGGGCAGGGGCTGAAGTACCTGGGGAGAAGGTGATGCCCACCCTCCTGGGTGAGCGGGCACTGGGCGAAGGCTGAGGGGCTGCTGGGAGGGCGATGCTGGTAGGGGTGGTGGCGGCTGTACCTGTAGAAGTGGGGGGCACAGATGTTGCCGCCACCACAAGGGAGCTTCCATCGGAGGATGAGTCCATGTCGCTGGTTGCTGATCCGGTGCCCGCCGTGAAGCTCCCCTCGCCCTCCGTCCCACTGGTGTATTCAGAGTCCGTGGTGTGGCTCTCCATGGCCATGTGGGATGCAGCCCCCTCGTGCTCCAATGCCACTGTACCTCGGCCTGATGATGCTGATGCACAAAAGAACAGGGAGACCACAAAAAGGGGGGGCGGACGACAGAAGAAAGACAGGTTGAGTGCATGGCTTACCGCTACCGTTGGCGGACAATACAGACACAGCAGCCCCCTGTACTACGCTGCGCTGTTGGGCTCTACAGATGCAGTTCCTGGGATATGGCCTACATGGCTATGGTGGACATCTGCACACATAGATGACACAGGGGCATGTATACCTGTACTTGGCACTCTACAGAAGTGGGGTGGAGTGGCACATGGCCTGCATTACGGAGGGGCCTAACCTACGGAACTCGCCCTGGCCTAGGGAAACCCACAGCCCTCCTCCCCCACCCAGACCCCTCCACTGCGCGCAAAGTCAGCTGAATGAGAATGTACTCACCCCCTTGTGTCTGCTGTGATGCCCTCAAGCGCCCATCCAACTCAGGGTAGGCCACCGCCAGGATCCGGAACATCAGGGGGGTCACGGTGCGACGGGCACCCCTCCCACGTGGGGAGGCCATCCCCAGCTGAGCCTCCGCTGTCTTCTTGCTCCAGTGGCAAATGTCCTCCCATCTTTTACGGCAGTGGGTGCTCTGTCTGTGGTGGACCCCCAGGGTCCGGACAGCCTTGGCGATGGCACGCCAAATATCCTTCTGGTGGGCGCTGACCTACATGACATGTACAGGGGAAGAAGAGAAGTCATTACCAACTTCACCGTCGAAGTGAGTGGCCCACATCCCTGCCCTTGCCATGTGGCACATGCATTCACAGTCCTTCATGCTCACAGAACTCTGGCCCCTTCCTTCTTACGACCAGCCCTCTCCACCCAGGCATAGCCCATACAACTTGCACCCTATGTACTCACCTGTTGGTCTGGAGGACCATAGAGTAGCGTGTACTGGGGGAGGACCCCGTCCATGAGCTTCTCCAACTCCTGTGCAATGAAGGCAGGGGCCCTTTCCCCAGACGCACGTGCCATTGTCTCTCCCAGACCGAGGTCACAGCAGCACTTGCAGTATAGGTCCTCTCCTGTTGAAGATCAGGTATCGAGTGATTCAACAGATAGAAAATGGCGGACACGTCCGCGGCGGTGACGTCCGCGGCAGTGCGTATCATCACCCCTGGCGCAATTCGTCATTGGCTCCTGGGACCCATAGGGTCCAATGTTAACCAAAGAAGCGACCGCCTACCGCGACGGTGTACAACGCCAGCGCAGTTACCTCACATCCCATTGTCCCAGTTTAGAGGTCAGGCAGCCGCCATTTCAGGGGTACATATGGCTTCATTTTCAACTGCGTCACACATACCTACGCCTGGACTCAACACTCTTACAGACAACTTTTTGGATTATGTTTCGTGTTCTGTGTAGCTGTGGGTACATACCTCTGAGTTGCTTGACTCTGTGGTCGCTTTTGTCCTTCCTAGGCACCGTCAGCTGGGACATGTGAGGAGATGGCGGAATCCTCCGGTGTACCGACCTCTGGTGGACCTGTTGACAATGGAGGAGCGAAATTTAATCATCACCTACAGGTTTGACCGTGCCACAATCCAGGAACTGTGTACCCAGTTGGAGCCAGACCTGATGCCAGCAATCCGCCATCCCACAGAAATCCCCCCTCAAGTGCAAGTGCTATCAGTGCTCATTTCCTTGCAAGTGGGTCATTTCAAACAACAGTGGCCATAGCATCAGGGATGTCCCAGCCTATGTTTTCCAACGTGTTGTCCAGAGTGTTGTCTGCCCTGCTGAAACACATGAGGAGCTACATCATTTTCCCTCAGGTGGAGGATTTGGCTACAGTGAAAGGTGACTTCTATGCCCTTGGACATAACCTAAACATCATAGGTGCCATTGATGGGACCAATGTAGCTCTGGTACCCCCCCCCCACAGGAGTGAACAGGTGTACAGGAACCGGAAGAGTTATAATTCGATGAATGTACAGATGGTATGTTTGGCAGACAAGTACATCTCCCAGGTAAATGCTATGTTCCCTGGCTCTGTGCATGACGCCTACATCCTGCGGAATAGCAGCATCCCTTATGTGATGGGCCAACTCCAGAAGCACCGGGTGTGGCTGTTAGGGGACTCTGGTTACCCCAACCTGTCATGGCTACTGACCCCAGTGAGGAATCCCAGGACCAGGGCAGATGAACGCTACAATGAGGCCCATGGGTGGACTAGGAGGGTGATCAAACGCACTTTCGGCCTCCTGAAGGCCAGGCTCAGGTGCCTCCATATGACAGGTGGTTCCCTGTTCTACTCACCAAAGAAGGTGTGCCAGATCATCATCGCCTGCTGTATGCTTCACAATCTTGCTTTGCGACGCCAGGTGCCTTTTCTGCAGGAGGATGGTCCAGATGACGGTGTTGTGGCAGCTGTGGAGCCTGTGGACAGTGATGAGAAGGAAGCAGAGGAAGAAGACATTGACAACAGGGACTCAGTCATACAGCAATATTTCCAGTGACACACAGGTGAGAACACTTTCTTGCCTACTACAAGTACTTTCACACTTCTACCTCTATCCTGTCTGTCAATTTCAACCAGTATTTGGGAACTGAGTTGTACATTTCCATTATGGTTTCACAGGTGTGGTTACCAACGTGTGTCATCTGCTTGCATCCTTCATGGACTTGTGATGTGTGACATAGGTATGTTTACATTACTATTGAGAACGGATTTTTTCACAGTCATAGCTAATACACATTTTCTAAATCACAGACTGACTCCAGATTGTTTTGTGGTTCAAGGGTGTTTATTGAAGAGCTAATTATTGGAGGGGGTGGTAAAATGGTGAGGGGTGATGGTGGAGGGATGTTCATGGCAGAGTCCAGTCTATTAGTCTCACAGGTGCACTGCCCATATGGGCATAGGAAGTGGAGCTGGTGCAGTTCCAATATGGACAGGGTTACAAAGTGGGACTGTGGGATGACAATCAGGGTGGTCTCATTTCTTGGCGGGGGTCTTGCCATCGTGCTCTGTCCTGTTCCTGGATCTCAGGGACCGCTTGCGGGGTGGTTCTCCGTCTGCAGGGGGTGGGGTGCTGGTGTGGTGGTCCTGTGGCGGGGTGTCCTGCCCACTAGCGCCGGCGGAGGTGGTGGGCAGTTCATCGTCCATGCTAGTGTCAGGGGCCCCTTGGAGTGCCACGGTGTCCCTCATGGTGTTCTGTATGTCCTTCAGCACTCCTACGATGGTGCTCAGGGTGGAGCTGATGGTTCTGAGTTCCTCCCTGAAGCCCAAATACTGTTCCTCCTGCAGGCGCTGGGTCTCCTGAAACTTGGCCAGGACCGTAGCCATCGTCTTCTGGGAGTGGTGGTATGCTCCCATGATGGAGGAGAGGGCCTAGTGGAGAGTGGGTTCCCTTGGTCTGTCCGCCCCCTGTCGCACGGCAGCCCTCCCAGTTTCCCTGTGTTCCTGTGCCTCCGTCCCCTGGACCGTGTGCCCACTACCACTGTCCCCAGGTCCCTGTTGTTGTTGGGGTGGTGGGTTATCCTGGTTTCCCTGTAGTGGTGGACACACAGCTGACTGGCGTGTCCTGGGTACGGAGGTATGGGCCCGCTGGGTGGGTGCTGTGCTGGTGTTTCCAGAGGGTGCAAGGTCTGTGTTGGGCTGTGCCAGTGCAAGGGAAACCGACTGTCCCGAGGCCCACGATGGTCCGGGCTGGTCATCTGGATCCAGTTGGCCAGAGCTGCTGTCATCACTGTGGGCCTCTTCTGTGGGTGGGGTAGAGATCTCTGAACCCTCCTGTCTGGTGACGTTAGGTAGTGGTCCTGCAGGGGTGTAAAAGTATGATTATTGCATGTGTCTGTGTCATGGTGTGCAATGAATGGGTGAGCGTCTACCCCAGTGCTAGCATTCCTGTGTGGGGGTTTGTGTGATGATGTTTGGGGGGGTGGTGTTATGGGCATGTGCAGTGGGCATGCTTTAGTGAGGGGTGTCCATGCTTTGATGTTACATGCAGGGCTAGGTGTTGGGATGGGTGGTTTGTGTTATTTGTACATTAGTGAGGAGTTGGAGTGATAGGGGAGGGGGTGAGGGTGGGGGTGTGTGATAGCATGCAGGTAGGGTGGGGGATATGATAGTTAAGATTTGACTTACCAGTGTCGATTCCTCCACCGACTCCTCCGAGGCCCTCAGGATGCATAATGGTCAAGACCTGCTCCTCCCATGTTGTTAGTTGTGGGGGAGGAGGTGGGGGTCCGCCGCCAGTCCGCTGTACTGCGATGTTGTGCCTGGAGACCACGGAACGCACCTTCCCCCGTAGGTCGTTCCACCTCTTCCTGATATCGTCCTGATTTCTTGGGTGCTGTCCCACTGCATTGAACCTGTTGACTATTCTTCGCCATAGCTCCATCTTCCTAGCTATGGAGGTGTGCTGCACCTGTTATCCAAATAGCTGTGGCTCTACCCGTACAATTTCCTCCACCATGACCCTGAGCTCCTCCTCTGAGAACCTGGGGTGAATTGCCGTGCCATGGGGTGGTGTAGGTGATGTGTGGGGTGGTGTATGTGGTGATGAGTGTGGTGATGTGTAGTGGTGTGTGGTGTTTTGTGCGTGGGTGAGGGTGTTGTGTGCCTCTGTGTGGTGGGGTTGTCTATTCGGTGCTCTCTCTCTGGCCTTCCTCAATAATTTTTGGTCGTAGTGGTTTGTGGGTGATGTGGGTGTGTGTTTTATATTGTGTTGGGTGTGTGGGAGTGGTGTTTGTATGTGTATCAGGTGTGTGTAATTCGAATTGCCCAATGTGGCGGTGTTTTGGAGATGTGTGTGTATTTTGAGCGCGGCGGTGTGTAACGCCAATGGAATACTGCGGTTGAAAGACCGCTGCGTGGATTCGTGTGTCGTGATAGCATGGGCGTGTTTCTGTTGGCATGACGGTGGAGGTTTTGTTTTCGCCAGTTTATCACTGACCTTTGGTGTGGCGGACTTGTGTGGGTGTCTGAATTTCGGCGGATTCCGAGATGTGGGTCATAATAGCTGTGGCGGATTTCCGCGGCCACGGGGGTGTATTGGCGGTCTTCTGCACGGCAGTAAACGGCTTTTACCGCCAATGTTGTAATGACCCCCAATGTGCTTTAAGTCTCATTTCAAATAAAGACCACATTTACAAATATTTTCTTTATCTAACAAAGAACCTTGAGCTTCAGTGATTAAAACCTGATTTACCCTACATCTAATCAAAAGGCATCATCTTAAACATACATTTGGTAAATTCTCTAGATGAGGGAATATCTCCCCATCAAGCTACGAGTTCATCAGAAGGGCTACCGATTTCTTATTCCTTCAATATCTCAGATCTTCTACTCTGGCCACCTGTTCTGTCACCCTTCTGAGCTCAGCTTTACTAACAATTATCTGATCCATCATACATTGTATTGTATTGTTAATTTCTTGCACTGGTCGAGAATCCCTCTTCTTACTAATCTTGCCCAATTTAATTCATAAGTTATAATTTCCCTTTTATATTGCATTGTTATTTTGGGGAGCTCCTCACTTTCTAATCTTGTTCAGAATTTTACCGTCCCTGCAAATGCTAAATGCTGATTTATTCTGGACAGCAAAACCCAGTCTTAATGTTGTGCTTAAGTTGTGTTGTGCTTAAACTTCTTGATGTAGCTGAAGGCCCATGATTGAACAAACACATAGGCCCATATTTATACTTTTTTAGCGCCACATTTGCATAATTTTTTTGCATCCAAAAGTGCCGCAAATGCAGCGCTAAAAAGTATAAATATGGGCCATAGTCTATTGGGCAGTTCTGATTACCACTTTTCCTTGCTGGAAAATCTGTTGGTACTCAACACCATTTAGACTTACAAAACCATTTGATGCAATAAAGTCTAGAAACTATATATCTCTTGTTGTTGCAATATTCATTGGGAAGCTAGTAAAGTTTATGTTAAAGGCAGACACTAGTTCTTCTTACCTTTCATCAATCATAGCAGGATCTAATTTATGATTAAAATCATCCATCAGAACATACAAATAGTGTGGCTACATTGAACCTATTTTGACCAGGTCCTGTCTGAATGTCTCCATATGTCCTTGCTAATGGAGGGGACTCTTTGCACGCAGGTAGATATTAAGGACAATAATAGAATGTGGGCCTGTCTTGACATTGGACAGTTTTACTCCGTAAGCTAGAACCCAGTTACTTCTGGTATTGATTTCCAATACCCTTGAGCCAACTTTTGTAGATATTAAGTTAACATACCTCCCAAAGGACACCATAAGGGTTTTTTTGATGCAACTTGGTAGACTTTCAGGAAACTGTCAATCTGTGGGGGTTCCATGCCCAGTCATGTTCCCCGGAAACTCAAGAATGAATACTGATCTTTTTTTTTTTTTAAGATTTGCTGTTTCAATATGTTACTAAACCCACGCGTGTTCCAGGAGGACAGTGTAATGCTGTGCACAGCATTCCATTCCTAATCTATGTTACATAAATTACCCCAATACTCCTTGTTTTCCTATTCCTATTTTAGACAGGCATATCTATTTGGGCCAAGTTGGTTTTGCCACTCATTGGTGCCCTCCCTCTGGGAAGAATAATTTTCAGGTTGCCTTCGCTACTTTGCAGTATATGCCTGGAACCACACCATGGCACGGCAACAAGCCCATCTTGGGGGACTCCTTAAGTTCCTGCTCCTCCTCCAATAACATTTTAATGCCTTGGAATTTTATTTCACTTTCGGCATGAAGCAAGACATCGCTAACCAGCACTGAATATAGTAAAATTTTTGTTACATCTTTGCCTATTTTATATACCAGAAAAATAACTTACTTCATAACACTATATGATATTTGATGGAGGCTGGGGCATTTTAAAATATCGGGAGCAATTGAGATCTATTTAAGGGGTTTAACTTCCTGTGCCTTGTCCTACTAGTGCTTTCTGGGTTGAGTTCCAAAAATACCCATAAGCAACTTTCGCTATTTCCTTGTATTTCAACATTCCTCTTATGTACTGAAGTTCTGACAGCATGTTTATCACCGGAATTACTATACGTTTGTAAACATAGCTTGTGGTTTATCTACATCTAACCAAGCTTCCTTCTTCTGTCCCCCCTCTTTTAGACCATTCTGTTGTATCTATTTACCTTTCATGTACTTCCCTAGCCATTTCCCTCACATTATCACAGGAAGCCATACTGCTCTTTCAAATGTACTTTTTTTCCTACTATATTCTCTGTATCTGAGCTAATGCGTGTGCTTTTACCCAAATTAATATTATAATTCCCACATTCCCTCACATCACTATTGATTATCCATCAGAACAAGAAAATAGAGTGGCTACAGTGAACCTATTTTGACCAGGTCCTCCCTGAATGTCTCCATATGTCCTTGGTAATGGAAGGGACTCTATTGATCATCTTATTCTGTTTTTTAAACATCTTAGTTTCTTCCTTACTTTTTATTTAACCTGGCCCTTTCTCTTTCTGCAGGGTTATCCCCAACCCTTTTGCCTTCTTCCTCCTATTTTTTTCTGACCTTTTTTGTTTGCTTTTGGGCTCTTGGCACTTTACCACAGCTAACAAGTGATAATGTGCATATGCTGTCTGTCTAAAATGTATTGGCAATTGGTTTATCCAAGAGTGGCATATTTGATTTACTAGTAAGGCCCTAGTAAAGTGCACTATATGCGCCCACGACCTGTAAAGCAAATGCTAATAGTGGGCCCGCAGCACTGATTGTGCCACCCACATGAGTAGCCCTGTAAACATGCTCAGACCTGTCACTGCAGTGTCTGTGTGTGCAGTTTGAAACTGCCATTTAGACTTGCAAGTGAACCCACTTGTCAGGCCCAAACCTTCCCTTTTATTACATGTAAGTCACCCCTAAAGTGGTCCTAGGGCAGCCCTATGGGCAGGGTGCAGTGTATTTAAAAGGTAGGACGTGTACTGGTGTGTTTTACATGTCCTGATAGTCAAGTACTCATAAATTTGTTTTTCACTATTGCAAGGACTATCTCTCCCACGTGGTAACATGGGGATTGCCTTAAAATATCATTCAGGTGTAATGTCCCATTGGGAGCAGATAGAGGTATGGAGTTTGGGATCACTGAACTCACAATTTAAAAATACAACATTTGGTGAAGTTGGTTTTTAAATTGTGAGTTTAAAAATGCCATTTTTAGAAAGTGTGTATTTTCTTGCTTACCATTCTGTGGAATACATGTTTAGGTCAGGTTGACAGTTAGGCTGTTTGTGCATTTACTCTAGACAGTAACAAAAAGGGAGCTGAAGGATGCCCTGCATATCCTGATGGCCCATCACCAGGCTGATGGTCTTCCTGAGCTAGAGTGGTGGGAGGAGCTGACACTTGCACCTGAATAGGGCTGTGCCTGTCCTCACACAAAACAGTCTCCAATCCCCTAAAGTGTGTCTGGGGCCAGAGCAGGATAGGCAAGGTCTTGTGCACTACAAAGGCTTCTCTTTGAAGTTTGTCTACTTCAAAGACAGAAAAACGTATAAGTACTGGACCTCTGACCCCACATAATTGGAACACTTTTGGACTGAGGATATCCTGTCAGGAAGAAGAGCTGAATGTTGTAGGAGGGATTCCCTCTCTGTCTGTTGCTTTGTTGTGCTGATTGCTGCTTGCTGCTTCTGTCCTGGGAGTGAAAGGACTGGACTTTGCTTTCTGCATCCTACATTCCATGGTTCTCCAAGGGCTTGAAATGAGCTTGCCTCCTGTTAAGATGTCTCAGGGCCATTAAAGACTTCACCTACCAGTCCCTTGCTCAGAATCCTGACTTATCAAGTGGTACCAAGCCCAGTTCTTGGGTCCTGGGAAGTGAGCTCTGGTGCAACCAGGAAGAAACCAAGCACATCGATTCCATATCGACTTCGGAACCGCCGACGCTCTCCGACTCCGTGCCACTGCCTGCACCGGAGCTGTTCTGTGGTGCAATGACCACAACCAGCAACACAGGCTCAATGCCGGGCCTCCGAAGTCCCACTACAGTGTGAGTCATGAGTGCCGTGTCACTGACATCCGTGACACCCGACTCCAACTCTGCTGCAGCACTAGTGGCCAAGTGGTGTGATCGCGACACTGCAAAGTCATTACCTGACATCTTGACCTGCTTGAGTCATAGACCCTGACCTGTCACAAGGAACCAATGCCCCACCACCAACACCACATCATCTCCCTTGCCTAGCAGTAAGGAACCAACGCCTTACCTACCCGGTAGCAATAAGAAACCGATGCAGCACTGGCTCCAGCGACGTCTCACCTCCCTGACTCCATGCAACGTCTTTGTTTCCTCATCTTTTTTCCAAAGTACCGTACCCGGGGTCTGTGCGACACCCATGAGCCCCAATTGCAATGGTGGGCATTCCCACACCATATGGTAGAATCCAGCATCTGCAACCTGCCATGTCGGGCATTCAGGCGTGGATGCAGGGACCATGCGCTTGATGTACTGGGGGGAGAGTTGAGCATGGTGAGTACAGTGGAATCTGGGAGTTCTGGACAGGTCCTTTACATGTAACAGTGCCCGTGCCCAGGCTTTGTCTGTCAATAGTAGAGGTAGAGGAGTGGCCCTGTAGGATTGCCATTACCAGTTTTGCTGGAGCCGCACAGGTTTTGCCTGCCTTCCACCCCTGTCACACCTGGAGCGCATCTGGGAAGTTATAAAATACAGAGGCCAGTCCTGCAGCACAGAGAATTGCCAAGAAATACTGCCATTACCAGTTTATATTGCAGCTAGAGAAGCGCAGGTTTTGCTTACCTGCCATGCCTGTGACACCTGGAGTGCATTGGGGAAGTGCTTTAAAACACAGAGGCCACTACTGCAGGTGTGGCACTGAAGGACTGTAATTACCAGTTTGCATTGCGGTTGGAGCCACGCATGTTTTACCTGCCTCCCACGCCTGTCAACCCGAGAGCGCAGAAGGGAAGTGCTATAAAACACGGAGGCGGGTTCTCAGCGTTGGGAGTGGCCCTGAAGGACTGCCATTATCAGTTTACATTGCAGCTGGAGCCGCACTGGTTTTGCTTACCTGCCATGCCTGTCACACCTGGAGCGCATCGAGGAAGCACTGTAAAACACCAAGGCTGATTCTGCAGTGCGGGAGTGGCTCTGAAGGACTGCCATCACCAGTTTGCATTGCAGCTGGAGCCACACAGGTTTTACCTGCCTGCCACGCCTATCCCACCTGGAGTGCATCAGGGAAGCCCTATAAAACACCAAGGCCGGTCCCGCAGTGTGTGACATGCCCGTGTGCGTACCCAGATGAAGATTGGTCCAAGAGCAGACCCGCCTGCAGCCGCCATGGCTTGACGGGCCACCCCATTTTAATTCAGTCCTTTGTGGAACTCCGGTGGTAAGTCTAGAAGATTGTCATACTGGTGTGAGGTTCCATCTGTTCCATTTTCGAGCTCTGAAGCATCTCCTGGCATACCAACAATGGGAAACAGAAAACGCAAGGATCGGGCAGTGTAAAGGTCATCGTATCTGAGCCACCTAATACACCCTCTATCATAAACTATTCAACTTCAGCTATGGGGGCTTTAAACTCTGAAATCGATCAAGTGGAAGAAAAAAATTGATGCAGTCAGGCGACATTCTTTGTCATTTGCAGCTACCCCACAGGCACCGGAAGAGGCAGAAGGCTTAGGTTTGTCTTTTTTGGATGGTTAACCTGCTCTTAGTAACCTAAAGATAGACAGTGCCCAGAGTAAGGTTTTATATATGGACACTGGAGCAATTGTGAATAACCAGGAGAATGGGAATGATCTTCTGACGGAGGGGAAAAGGAATTAGGGGACGGTGGTTATTTTAAACTCTCCAACAGTGAGCATAGAACTTGCCTTTCACTCACATTTACCCTGCAAAAGAAAAGCCAATGTAGGAAGCGGACTTCTATCAAGAGGAAGCTACAATGTCAATCACTGATAACATGAGGTGTTGATGGTTTGTTGCAATCTAATGAGGGGGAAAGGGAATGCTTGCCTTCAGTATGGTGGCTCAATTAGACTCTCTCCTAAATACTCATCTGATGAGCTATTCACCAGGTTGGAAACTCTGGTGAGATCCCTTAGGGAGGACTTTATAGTGAAAATCATAATGGGATGGAAGAACGTTATAACCTCTTGTGGCCAAGTCCCGCAACATCCCCAGGAGAAAGGACTCTCAAAGTGTCCTTAGTTGGATGAAGCAACACAGACAATGTCCTTGCTTAGCCGTCCACCTGCCCAGTTAGCTTTGACCTCAGCGCAGAACTTTCCTGCTGCGCCCGACACCTACTATTCTCCTGCAGGGAAATCAGCACAATACTATCACTAATATAGGGAGATCTGTTGGTGATTTACTGGATAGAGAAGTCACCCCTAATGGGTTAGGAATGCCCATAGGTGAACCTGATGCCAGCTCCAGGCAAGATCTACTGTATTGGTGGCATCTTTATTTACCTCCTGAATCAACATCCAATGTGATAATTCTTGATAATGTCCCAACCTTGGCTATGGTGAAGAAAGAATCGGGAGTGGATTTAAAACACAATACAATGCACTGGTTGAGTACTAATGTTCGTTGGGTGTCAGGAGTTGGTTATGCTCCAAAAGATACAGCTGGGGAATGTGTTGTGATTAATTTCAGATCACCGTGGGTGGTAGGGAATTTGCTTTCAGCTTTAAACCACCTGGCGCACTCCCCCTCCTGTATTAGAGCCTTGCCTTTAGGCTATTTTTATAGGCCTGTGCAGGACTCATAGTTAAGGCAAATAACAAATTGGGAGAAACATACCCGCTTGGTGGCCCTAACACATCCCCCTCCATTAAGCCTTGCTAATCGTTTCTCGGTGTTAAATTCTCTTCAAGAGAATGATTGACAAACACGTAGTTATTTTAGTCCCTCATCTCATAAAATAGCTGCTGCTCCTTTAATGCCAAGGGTAGGTGATTTAGATGAGTTAGGAGATCATGGTCTTAATCTGGTTAGTCAACCAGATAAAACGGAACTTGGGTATACTTCCTAAATATTATCCTGGAATATCACTGGTATTTGTTCCAAACTAACAAATGAGGATTGGTTGGGTTTTGTAACCAACTTTGACATGAGCTCTTTGCAGGAAACCTTGGTCACAAGAGGATTTCTTTGTAAAGGGTTTGCTTTCTTATTGTAATCCTGCTGTTCCCGTGGCTTTGGGAAGAGCGATGGTTGGATTGACTATTTTAATCTCTATTAAATAGAATCAAGGTTAAAGTAAGGTTTTGGATTCGTTCCCCTATTTCCAATTGTGATTGTTGGGAGGATTGGGCAACATTAATATGTTGATTGTGAATTTTTGATATAGTTTTTTGACCATCAAAATACCAATGTAGTTGATACACTGAATAACATGATTGTAAAGGCAACCAATGCTGACCTCTCCCCTGTATTTTATGGGTAGGGGACTTTAACTGTACAAAATGGCAGTTTAATGATCCAAGAGTGGGTGGTATAGAAAACAAGGAGGGAGATGTATAACTACACTTTAAAAAGTCCCTGTATGGAGAGATCATGAAAAATATTGTGATCACAAATGAGTTAATTTTCTTATCTTAATGCATAAAGGTACCTCCCATACATTTCCCAACATTTAGAGGAGGATCCAAATCCAGTACAAAAGATTTTATGTTAATTGCTAATGAGTACAGTTGTTTAATAGCTTATTTTAAAGTAATCCACACTCCCTTAGCAATCATAATCATGGAGCAGCCTATTTTGATCTGGTTCATGCTCCAGCGGATCCTAAATTAACCTCTGCCCCCATTGCCTTCGATAGTAACCAAGGGTGTAGACTAAAATGGGAATGAGTGGATCAGAACATTTTTTAGGATAAACTTATTTCTGAAAAGGATGTTAGTTAATCTGTTTCAATCCCGAGTGCTAAATTCAGGACTTTAAGAGGTATCCCTTGCTTGTCTGCATACTTCTCATACCCTAAGGTGGTTTGATACTCTGTGTTCAAAAGCAAGTTGAAAACGGCCCTTAAGGCTACCCCAAAAGACAGGGAAGGGATTGTTGCCATCCGTAAGACCTATAAAGGCGCAATCGCTGCTAGGAAGGTCCAGCTTAGAAACAAAGCATGGGAGGAATTGTTGGTTGTGGGACAATCAAGGGATATGAGAAAGGTCTGGGAAGTTGTTAATTGGCCGATGTTCAGAGAGGGCCCTCATTCTAATATAGATTGCTTAATCTCTGAAATGTCATGGGAGACACATTTTTTGAGCGATTTTAACTATTTCAATAAAGCAATGGTGCTACAAGAAGATGAAGGGACTATAGTGCAAGGAGGGCAAAGGGCTCTTCAACTAAGCCAGTGTATTTCAGTTAAAGAAGTTCATTGGGCTATCAGGCAGGAAAGCCCCAGATGGAGTTCCTGTGGACCTATTTAAAGAAAATTCCGACCTCTGGGTTCAATTTCTTGCCAATGTTTTTAAAGCCACCATCATTAGCCCACTTCCTTCATCCTGGAAAGAGGCCACTGTAGTCCAGATTTTTAAAAAAGGAGATAGAGCTGATCCAGCCTGCTGTAGGCTTATCTTCCCGATAGATTCCACAGGGAGGATTTTGGGGAGGATTTTATTAGCCCGACTTGAAGAGTGGGCTACCTCAAATAACATCTTTTTAGGTGCCCAATGCGGCTTCAGACACGGTTTGAGCACGGTTGAGCAGTGTCTTAATCTATCCCTTATTATCAGAAAAAATACACTGTCAGTCGTAAGGAACTCTGGGGCATGTTGGAAAACATAGGAGTGGAGGAGCCGTTGGTAACCCTCTTTCAAAGGTTGCATTGGAACACCTTCGGTAAGATCCGGTATGGCCCAGGGGGAGAGTGCACACACCATATAGTTTCATGTTAGGGCATACACCAGGAATGTATACTGGCCCCTTTTTGTTCCATATATATATATATATATATATATATATATATATATATATATATATATATATATCCTTCAAGCGTCCTGCAGCAGCCGACTGCTACCGCCTGCGAGGTTGGTGCTCGGCTACGGATGCAGGCTCCATAAAATATGCTAAATACTCTTCCAACACCTTCAGTGAAAGAGAGACACCAGCACTCCAAACTCCTTTCCAAATCCATAACTTTATTTACAATTCGACTGCACAAGGCTGAGCAATCCTACGGCTTCAGGGCTGACTCGTTTCAACCGTGTCGGTCTTCTGCATAGCCCACCTTATAGCCATTTAAAAAAACAAGCTCTACCTCCCACTGATCTTACATCCTGTTTGTTAATAGACATAAAGGAAATCCTTACTCCAATCTGTTCTACTACCAACTTAAATCTTATTACTAGAATCAATCTACACAAATAAAAATAAAAACTTGAACTGTTCTATAATTGTCATATTGTGTATATATATATATATTCGTACATTAATAATTCATCATCATGTACGTTTTCAAGTATTAATTTTTCCATACTCCTCATATATTATTCAAATTTTCACTATTTTATATTTTAAATCATCTTAAATTAATCAAGGCCTCATCAACAAATAAATTATCTTCTCAGAACATTCACCGTCATCTCATACATTATTTAATAAATCAACATTATTATGTTAACTTACTAGGTGGTATACGCTACATCCCTGGAGACCCGGTCACCCTTGTTATTTTCATCTATTGTTCAATTCAAAAAAGGGGAAAAGAAATCATAAACATCATCCCACATGCACGTAAAGTTCTTCATCCTGGTTCAAACCCCACGGAGCTCTACTGTTGCTTCTAATTATGTATTCAGATTCCTTTCTTCTAAGAGTTTGTTCCCTGTCTCCTCCTATCTGTGACAGCAACACCCTCTCAATGCCAAAAAATAACATATCATCAACCTTCCCATCATGTTCCTGTCTGCAATGTTGTGCTATTAGATAATTGGCATCATTATTTCTAATAGCCCGCCAGTGCTCCAAAATAGATTCTTTGACTGGAAAGATCGTACTTCCAACACACACAGATTACATGGACACTTTATAACATAGATAGTAAAATCAGAATTACAGTTTATGAATTTATCAATCTTTTTCTCTTCCCCTGTGGGCAATACACAGGTCTTACGATTCATACTATATTTGCAGGCCTTACAATTTGCACATCTATAAAAGCCTGTCTGCTTGATGAATCCCAAATTGTCTTTCTTTTACATAACTGTGTACTAATATGTCATGTAAAGAGCTACTCTTTCTATATGTGATCCTTGGGTAAGGACTCATCAAAGGGCCTATAACTCTATCTGTTTTAATGAGATACCAATATTGTTTCATAATCTCCATAACTTCCCTAGAATTCGCATTAAAGGTAGTTATACATCTCACTACATTTTCTCTCTTCTCTCATTTTTTTGGGGAACCAACAGGCTACCCCGTTTCATACTCGCTGCTTTCCTACAAGCTTCCTTAATAACTTTGAGGGGATAACATCTGGATCTGAACCTTGCAATCATATTGCTCCGTTCTTTCTCAAAAATAGTATTCGCACTACAATTTCTTCTTGCTCTCCCTAATTCTCCATAAGGTATACTCCACTTCAGTCTCAAGGGATGATGACTCTTAGCATGCAATAAACTATTTCAAGCTGTGCTCTTCCTGAACAAACTTGTCAAAACTTTATCTCCCTCCATTGTCACCACGACATCTAAAAACTCCAATACCTGTCTATCCAATTTATAAGTGAATTTCAAATTAAGTTAATTTCTCGGTAACCAATTAAAAAAGTCTAATAAAATATTTTCCGGACCATACCAGATAATAAAAATATCATTGATAAATCTCGTCCAGAAAATCAAATGTTTAATCCACTTCTCATTTTCTTCTGTCATCACATACTGGGTTTCCCACCAGCCCATAAACAGGCATGCAAAACTTGGAGCAAAGCAACTTCCCATCGCTGTCCCCGTAATCTGTCTAAACCATTTATCATCATACAGAAAATAATTATTTTCCAAACAAAATTTCAACATCTTTGAAAGCATTTTAGTATGCTCATATACCAGCAATAGTTTGTCCCTAAAAAAATATTCACATGCCTTAATCCCTAATCCATATTCAATACTAGTGTACAAGGACACAACATCAACAGTTGCCATAATGTAAGTTTGCTTCCAAGGAATATCCTGGATTTTTGTAATAAAATCCATGCTATCTCTACAATCTGAAGTTAAACTCAAAACATAAGGACACACAAAATGATCCAAATATATAAACTTATTTTCAAGAAGACTATCTCTTGCCGATACTATCGGCCTACCGGGCGGATTATTCCTATCTTTATGAATCTTAGGCAACATATAAAAACATGGTGCAACTGTTTTTTTCCACTGTCAAAAACTGCAACTCATCCCTACTAAGTAGACCCTGCTCAAACTATTCTGAAAGCAGGGAACGATAAGATTTTATAGAAGTCTTATATGCTGTCATTGTTGATGTCTCATAACATCCCGACAATTCTAGTTGTTTCCTCGCGTCCTGTCTGTATTTTTCCACATCCCATAACACGACATTTCCCCCTTTGTCCGCTGGTTTAATAACAAAGGATATTGCATTCTTCAATCAGTCAAGTACTTTCCTTTGCCCCCGTTAAATTACTAGCCCAACGCCTCATACTCTTCTTCCATAGTTGCAATAAGTCAAATCCTACTTCCTCATGAAAGGCATCAATGTTGTCATGTGGGGTGGAAGGATTACACTTTGATTTTGGTTTAAAACCACTCCCACTCGGGCTAACGACATCCAATCCCAATTCTCTCAGCAAATCTCTCTGTCTCCCATAACCTCTCCCCATATATCCAATTCTCTCATGGCAGCTAAACCCTCAAGATCCCCTATACATAATTCCTTAGGAGCAACCTCCCCACCCATGTCATCCTTATCTTCCTCTTGCACTCTAGATTTCTCTTTTTGTTGTGTGAATATTTTCAACAATTTTAGTTTTCTAACAAACTGAAAAACATCAATCTGTGTTTTCACATAATCAAAATCTGCAACTGGACAGAATGACAAACCAAGTTCTAATAAGGAACGCTCTTCCTGGGTTAATTCATGAGAGGAAATGTTCACCACTGTGAGTTTGTTCTCACCTACTATTTCTTCTTTTGAGTCTGTCTCAAGTGCCTGCCCTGTCCATAGTCCTCTTCCTGCCTTCCTCCCTCTCCTATTCCTTTTTTGTTGCCGTTTCCTCTTCCTCTTGGAGGTTTTCTCTGGGGTCGCTGATTCAATTGTAAAAAACGATATTCTTCAGCTGTTGTAAAAGGCTTTCCCAGAATCTCACTTGGGCCCGGTTGATCCTCCAAATCCGAAACATTATCTGAACTTGATCCCATTGAGACTATTTCCTGTTGTTGAAGAGATTCATTGAGTCGAAATTATTTCCTTGCCAAATCAAATCTCCTTCCAAATGTTAAAACTCTACCCAAAGAATAGTCCATCTTATCCCTCAAAAACTTCCGCTCCTTCCTTTCTTTAATTTCCTCCTCATATTGAACCAATCTTGTCTCCATCTCTTTTATGAAGGTAATCATCTCCTCTTTTTCTGGGCTATTCTCCAGGGTCGCTCTTAACTTCTTAATTTCCTCACTCGTTTCTCTCAACTCAATTGCTGCATATTTGGACAAAAGTTCCAACATACCCTTGCTCGTAGATGCCATCAATGCGGACCATTCCTCCAATAACCTCAAATTAGGATTCACATATGTGCGAGTGATCAAAATTCTCAAACCACGTGGGATCCTTCCTACTTTAATGTAGTTATTTAATGATATAACCTCCCAACTCCTATTAATCTAAGGTATATATGGTTTAGAAGCCCACCTATTGCAAGGAAGCTGGGTTTCCCGAGAGTGGGTACTCGTTTCATCCTTACCATGCTCTATGCAGATGATGCTGTTATTCTAACTAGAACAGCAAACAGTTTGCAGAAAACCCTGAATGCCTTTACTGACCTCATGTCTTCCCTGGATGTGACAATTATCTATAATAAGCCCTCTGTTATGGTACGTGAGCCCAAAAGGACTAAATCTAAGACCTTTTATATCCAGGGACATACGGTAGAAGAGGTGCCAAATGTTTGTTGTTTAGGTCTCCTTTTTAATTCACAACTAAATTGGGATCCATTGCTGATGTGAAGGAGTCAACAAACTAACACAGCAGTTAAAGCAATCTTTTGTTTTGCATCAGAATTGGGACATGGGCTTGCTAAAGAATTGATAGCCCTCTTTAAGTCTAAATGTTTATCTATTGCCACAGACTTTGCTGGAGTTTGGGGGTATGCTAACTGTACCAGGCTACAAGCCATAGAAAACACTTTTCTGAGCAGACTCCTAATTTTCCCTCAGGGAGCCTCAACCTATTTTTGCTATTCTGAGGTGGATATAAACTATTTGAAGGATTGTGTGGGCCTTACCCCTTTGCTTTTGTGGTTAAAATCTGGATACTACCTGAATTAGACTCTCCCAGACGTACCCTTCAGGATTGTTAAACCCTGGATAAAACTGAAAGTATCCCATGGCTTAGATATATACACCATAGCTTGAAGGGGCTGGAATTTTTAGAGTTTTACAAAGAACCAACTCCAATCCTGCGATCAGCCAAAGCTCTAATTAAGTCAGTTTACTATGAACAGGCCCAGTTCAAGCGTGGATGCAAATCCCTACAGTCCTCCTCCTTGGCAAATGTGGAAAGTGGCAGTATTTAACAAGGAGATGCATTCTTAATTTCCTCTTATAGACATTTTACAGCAAGATTTTATTTAACAAGAACCAGATTGAGATAGGCACATTTCCTGGTCACATTTCCAGTGCAAGGAGGATAGGCAGAAAATCTCTCCCTGTGCCCGTGTGATATTTTTTCCAGACAAGGCACCTTGAACTTTTTGCTTTTCTGTGCACTTTATAGAGCCCCTAAAGGAAGGTTCTTAGACCTGCTTCTGCGTTCACGCAGTATCAAACAGCATCAAAAAGGTTTTAGATTTTTAACTAATTTTGACACCCCAGAAATTGCTATACTGTGGTAAGTTTTATTAGAGAAGTACTTTATATTAGGAAGCGGTATGGCTAGCTTTTCTTTAGGACTTGTGGGTTTGAGGTTATTGTATTTTATTGCTTTTTAATGTGCAGAATTGTCTGCTGTATTAAATGAATAGGTTGATATATAGTGTTTTATGTTGTATGAAGTAGTATTATTTTATGGCTGTGTAAGCCGAATAAATATTTTCTGAATGGAAAAAATGGTTAAGGTAGAACTGCATTCCACCGGGTTAGTGCCTTACACATATCTGCCAGAGTGACAGACATCAGCGCTTCACTAAGTGTCAAAATGACCCTAGATGTCTGACCCTGTGTGAGGAGCGTGTGAAGGACCGGTGACTGGGGCGGTTCCGTCTCTCTTGTTCCCCATGTAGTTCTCACCACCTGTTGGATGAAATGATAGGTTCGAAATTGGCTTGCTCCCAAATTGCATGCGTTCATGATCTCTGCAAAGAACATGTGGATTCCCTCATGAATTAAATAACCCAGAGTAGAAGTCCTGCCATTTTCCATGCTGCCAGGTGGTGTTAGGTAGCCAACTCCTGAATATCCATCAGTTGGCCCAAAATAATCGATGGTGCGTCGGGGATGATGGGGTGACTCCCATGTACAAACCATCACCAACATGCTTTTGTTGTTGACATCAAGCTTGATCCTCGCCGTGGGGGACAAGTATAGTCCATTAGCTGGGTGTAAACACTACTTTCATAGAGCTGTGCTCGGACAGTCATCCACTCAGCACTATGCGTCCTATCCAGCCAGTGTAGTGACTTTTGCGGTTGCGCCACTGCGTAATATAGTTTGAAATTAGGTGCGCCTGTTCCTCCCTCAAGACCTGGTCACTGTGCTACGGATAGTGCCACCAGCCTGAGGGCCACCCCAATATCGAAGCCAATAGGAGGTAGTTTAAGTCACAGAAAAAGCATTTGGGCAAACACAACTGGCAGTGTGGCGAAAAATACAGCAATTTGGGTAGCACCAGAATCTTGGCTATGGCTACCCACCATAGTGGTGAGAGGGTAGGGAGCACCAGAAAGGGAGTGATCTACACGCTGATCGCACCACACGGTCTACGTTGCCCTCTCTGTGTGATATATTTTGGCTCCCAGGTATTTGAATGTATCATAAAACCTTTTAAGGCGGTGTTCCTAAGAAGCAGCCCTGCGTGGTTCAGGGGTTGAAGAGAGGGGACACAGATAAGATTGGAGCCAGTTGACTCCTAGGCCTGAAACTGTAATTTAGTCACCAAGCAGCCACATTAAGTCCCGCAACGAAATACCAACGTCACACAGGAAAATCAATGCATCATCTGCATAGTGACACAATGTGGTAGGTGTTTAGTTCCAGGACCTCTCCATTCGTGTGCCCACAGTAGACGGCAACAGGCTAGGGGCTCCATTGCAATGGTGACAGTGGGCACCCCAATCTAGTGCCCCTCAGGATAGGGAAGCTGTCTGATATCATCTAACCCCTCTTCACTCTAGCCGTCCGGTTCAAGCACAAGGTATCCACCCCAGGAACCCCAGCCCGAATTCCATGATCTGCAGTTTCTTTTTTTTTAACATTTGATTTTGATTTTCAAAAGCACACAACCAACAGCAGTGACAGTGGAATACATATTACTTCATTTAGCATGGCTATAGTCTCATTAACAACAAAGCATCTTTCAGAAGCATATTCAATTAACTCCCCTTATCAGAGAGAAAGTGCAACACTACATTTTTAGCTGGCTCATATCCCTGACATCAGGGTCACTCTTGCTAGTCCCTCTTCAGCATGTCCCACTCCTCGGACATCAGAGTCGTTATCACTCTCGGAAGACTTCTCTTTTCCATACATGGATTGTAAAATGATTCACACACTGCCCTCCAAGCCCCAACATCATCCGTCATTCGCTCATCTGTCCTCCTTTTCTTCATGTGCGCTTCCTCAGCCAACACCCATTCCCATACCTCCCTGCGCCACTGCGAAAGCGCGGGAGCGTGCTGGTGCATCCAAGTAATGGCCACCCTGAGCCTTGCTAATATCAGGACCAGTTGAAGGAATCTCTAGTTCATTTTGTGTCCTTTTTTGTATTTTACCTGTCCTAAGAGGCATAGTAGCGATGCGCATTCGAGTGGTATGCTTGTGGTTCCCCGGAGGTTTGCGACTACCTGTATCCAGAAGTCATGCACCAATCGGCACTCCCATGCTAAATGCCTAAAGTCTGCTCCACCCTCTCTGCACAGGGGACACATGTTGGGTCTAGTTATAGAAATGCGGTGAAGTCTCTTGGGAGTCAGGTATATGCTATGCAGAAAGTTATAATGTTTTAACCTAAATTGGGCATTGCACAAGACTGCATGTTCGGTCAGATATGCTGGCCCATTCGCTCTCTTCTATTGGGGATCCCAAATCTAATTCCCAGGCCACTTGCGCTCTGACCGGCTGTCCCATCGCCTCCTCCCTCATCGCTTTATATAGTTGTGTGATTAAATGTCGACCCCCTCCAGTCATTAATAGGATGTCTAGGACTTGCATTGTCTGCGGCGTAGCAGGGTACGTAGGCCAAGTTCGTTTCATCACTTTGACAACTCCAGCCTGATGAAGAAAATGTCCCTGGCCCAGATCGAACATGTCACATGCTTATTCAAACATTATAAAGTATTCACCTGGATATAGGTCTGCTACACGCATACAGCCCCCTTTCTCCATGCCTGAAATGACACATCAATCGTGATCTGACGTACCAGTGCTAGTATCCAAAGTAGTTACTCTCGATGAAAGGGAGCTCATACCTCTGCCAAATATTGGCCATGTGACGGACTAAATATGGGAGCCTTCCCTCTGCTCCAGACCCCGCATTTATGTGACTTGGAGGTATTCCACTGCCAGCAAGCCAGCCACAAGCAGTTTTTCCCAATTGTCATCCTCTGTGTCGTATGCTGCAAGTGTGCAGCATAGTAATAGATGTCAAGTCAATCCACAGTCGGCGTAACAGCGGGTCAATGAAGTTAGAGCCACCCTACTGCGATGTCCTGATCCTCAGTGTCTTTAGTCAAAAGTCCCAGCTCAGGGTACTGAAGGCTTTCTTGATGTCAAGAGAAACTCCCACACTGTCATGTGCCTCTAGTGGCGTATCATGAATAATCTGTAAGAATTGACCTTAATTGGGAAAGGTCCACCACCGTGTATGAATCCAGATTGATCCTCGTGCACCAACATGCCTACCAGAGGGAGTAGTCTGTTGGAGAGTATTCTTCTCAGGACTTTATAGTCAAGGTTAAGGTTAAGGAGGGCTAGTGGGTGATATGACTGGACATCTAAGAGGTGACAACTTGGCTTAGGGAGGACAATTTTTAATGCTTTGCATTGCGAGTCAGTGAGCTGGCTGGGTAACTCCTCTTCTTCAAACACATCCAATAGCGGTTGGGCAAATAGAGCAGAAAACATGGAGTAGAATTCAATTGGTAGTTCATCCATTCCAGGCGTCTTATCACAAGTTATCTGGGTCTAGTCAGATGGGTTTGTCCGAGTTCACTTCCCTGGATCTGGGGCAAGTGCGTCAACTGGAGTCCCGCCATGAATCAATTGAGCAGGATGAGGGCAAGGGCTTCTGCAGTTGCATACAGGGCACAGTAATAATAGCGGAATGTGACATTAATATCAGCCTGCGTATAGGCCATGGAGCCATCATCATGTTGTATAGTACAAATTGGAAAGCGTTGCTGGTCTTCCTTGACCCACCACACCAGCGGTCTGCCCAATTGGTCACTCTCTGCATGTAGCATAGTCTGTCAGTGTCTGTGGTCACGGTGTCTGAGTATGGTTTCTGGCTCCCTATGTCATTCTTGCAGGTGCAGAAGACGCTCAACCCTCGCCTTCTGAATAGCCACTGCTGTCTCCAAGGGGCGCAGTTCTATCTCCGCCGTCAGAAGTTCATCCTGCAGTGTCCATCGGACCCCTGAGGTGGCTGCCCTTCAATGGCGACTGACCACTACTTTATGTGCATCCCATTCCATGGCCCCAAGAGTAGTGGACCCTTTGTTAAAGTCAAAGTATTGGGAGATGCATGTAGCACAGCCTACACAGAAGGAGAGTGACACAAGGCCTCGGCCTGAAGAGGCCAGGTAGGAATTGCCATGTGTGGTCTGCCCCACTGCAGGACAATCTGCTGAGGCAGTGGTCTGACTAAGAGAGTATGGGCCAAGTACTCTGATCAGGCGATCAGTGGTCACATGAGGTCAGTGCAAAGAATCAAGTCTAGCTTGGTTTGAACATTATGGACCAGTCAGTAGGATGAGTACTCAGTCTGCAGGATGACCCAGGTGTCAAGCATCATGCAGTTGTCTCTGTGTCAACCAAGTTCGGAAGTGCTGTGTCGCCCGAGCCCCACTGCACCTCGCAAGGGGGGAGTAGAGCAGTCAACCGGCACACAGTTCTAGTCCCCACCTCAAAAGGGCAAGCCCTATTGAGTCATGAAAGAGAGCAGGAGTGAGCGCATCAAAAAAAGTCTACTTGGTTAGAGTTCAGGGCATAATTTTCCATGACTGTCAGTTGTGTCCCATCCAGGTGGCCCTCACATGTCTATCTTGTGTCCCTCCACTATGTAGGGGACCCCTGGTGCTATCCAAATAAGTACACTAAGGGCAAAAGCTAAGGAGGATGTGCTGTAGACTTATTTCCTCCTGCTGGCCCGGAATTTTTGGAGTTCCGCAGCCATGACATGTGTTTTTTGCAACATGGCAATGTGCGTATGGCGGCAGATTAGGTTTTAGATTCAATAGTATTGGGCAAGAGTCGCCATACTGTGCATATTCCATGTTGTATTGGGTGGTGAAATTATCAGTGCATATCCAAGTATCATAGTAGTGTACATGACAAGAGGCAAGCACAGTGTGAGCCGCGCCCTATGTCTGCAATGACTAGCCATTGAATGATGTATCACTCCCTCTCAATGATGCGTATGCCATCGGAGTCAACGTGTACAATGGCTGCATAACAATAAACCAGTAACAACAAACATAACAATTGCACTTGCCAAGGTCAGGTGACACACGTGCCCCTGTCCAACTGCCCGAACAAAAAATACAAAACAATAAAACTACATGACAGGCAAAACATGTCCACTAGGAGTCTTTCATTAGGGTGTGAGAGTGCTAGTGTCCACCTGTCTCAAGGCTTAGGTGTGAAGCTAAAAAGTCATCATCCAGCACACTCAGATTGTACAGCTTACCTTGAAAGTGCCCAGACTCATCAACATCCAGGATATCTGCTGACCGTTGAGCGATTTTCAGGCCCCTGTAGACGCCAGCCGTAGAAGATATTGATCCACCTGAGTCTGAGCCAGACTCCGAACGATGGTCGGTATGCAGGAGGGTGAAGGAGTTTGTGCAGAATCGCAAGGCCTCCGACACCCCCATGCTTGCTCCGCCGTTGCTTTAACTAGCAGGGCTTCACCTTAAGGGGTCTCCATTTACGTTGGTTTGACACCAACTATTTCCTAACACTCATTTCCTCAGGTGTGGTTAGTACTAGTTCTTTAGCTTGTAGCCAAGTCCATTCATCGTCCGGAGAATAGCAAATGTGGGTCGTGTCCTCATTGATTGCTATAACCTTCACTGAAAAAAGGAGCGCATATTTGAAATTCAGTTTGCGGAGACATTGTTTAACTTTTAAGTAGGCACTACAGAGTTGTTGCACCTCCATCGTAAAATCAGGGTACGTTGTGATCGTTGCATTTTTATAGTGTCAGGTACCCTTCGTGCTGAACTGTTGCAACAGCAAGTCGCGGTCCCGGTAGTTAAGAGATCTGCCAGTTGTCTGGTGTGCTCTTTCTATGGAAAATAATTCGTCCACAAGCACCGTCGTCACCAACCAATCTTCAAGAAACAGTTCCACGCTGGGACCCTCAGAGCAAATGTTGCTGCACCTGGAATGGCCTTCCACGTTCTCTGCCCTATGGTGGATACTGGCAAACTCCTCTCCCATCTTCTTCCATTTTACTTGCAACTCTTGCATTGCTGGTGTGAAGGCATAAATAGGATTTAGAGACTTAGCCACCAGCGCATCTCTTTTTTTCTTAACTAACACCCATTTTTAGGAAATGTCACTGGTTACTGATGTAGCTTTGTATCTAACTTAAGGTGTTGTGCATCTAGGGTTCCAGAGTGAGGGACATGTCATTGCTTAGAAACGGGAATCATGACATGATCTCCCTGCTCCTACGGAGAGTGTGAGACAGGAGCTAGGGAACTACAGCCCATTCCCAAGGCGATTTTACTAGCCGTATAATACATTGGGTGGAATCGAGTCCATTGTTCCCGCACCTCGAAAGTCACGGTGCGGCAACAACAGCCAAGAATTCCACCTGGTAATTTCCCCTCCTCTCAACCTGTAATCAGAGCCTTAGCCTCTTATTTTTAAACTTATTTAAAAAAAAATGTGAACCGATTTACACCTTTAAAATCGTATTCTTTTCTTCCAATTTAACAAGACATATCATGGACCAAGAAGGAGAGGAACACTTGACGAAATGGCTGGAGGTCAAAAAAGTGGAGTTTGAATTTGAAAACTCACTACAGAATGAGACACTTGTGAAAGCGGCTTGTGGACCCTAAGGTGGTTAAAAGTGGAAGAAAACTCCGGTGCTTTCAAAAGGATGACAGTGCTAATGACAAATTGGAAATCTATAGATGCGACACAATGACGAGAGGCAGAAAGATTGAACTCAGTTAAACAGAACAGATGGCAGTCTCAGCAGAACACACACAGGTTCAGCACATCAACTTAATCAAGAGGAAATTGCTAAAGTACTCTAATGATGTTGGGAAGGACCCTTTCGTATTGCAGCGCACAATTCAGGTCAATCTATTGTAAGCTAACATAGCAAACAGAAACATTTAAAGGAAGAGGAAAACACAATGCACTCCGATGACCAAGAGTCAAAACAATTTTTCGGTGTTTTCATTTTTGTTGAATAAAAAGTTGTCTGTTGCTAGAAATAATTATATGTATTGCAGAAAGTGGCAGAATATAGCAATCTCTCCGCTGTTATGTTGCATTGCACCTGAGACTAGGCCCTTCTGGGTTTATGTTTTGTTCTTCACTTTTACCCAGTAATTCGGGACTGAGGATCCAGATCGCACTCATAAACTAGGGCCTGGACTTGAGTGGACTTCTTAATTGTAAAATGCCTGCGCGGCCTTCCAAACTACGAATCAGGCCATTAGTCGTTGAGTGTCTCTAAAAAAGAACCAAATAAATGAGGTGCAACTTCTATACGCATGGCAGACGATGTTTTGTTCATTTTTTGATTTATTTAATTGGTCTTTTCACAAAAAGTCATAAAACAAAGTAAGTGAGATATCCCTCCGCCACAAAATCAGCTAGGATTTTGTGTACCAAATAAAACCAATTTGAATAAAATACACATGAAAGGATGAAGAGTGCGTGTAGAAAGCTACGTTAAACCAGAACCACAGGACAGTGTGGTGTCACTCTCATGGATGCAATAAGTGTAGCTTACTTTGGACTGTACAGTTGACGCCTGTGTTTGTAATGTTATTGAGCTTTGTTAGAAATGGGGTCTCTAGTTGGCAGGGGTATACACCCTTGTCCAAATAGGGATAACAATCCTGGTCAGGGTATGTAACACACAATCCAAATGATCCTGTGCCCACCCTCTGGTAGCTTGGCACTGAGCAGTCAGGGTTGACTTAGAAGGCAATGTGTAAAGTATTTGTGCAATAAATCATGCAATAACACAGTGAGAACACTACAAAAGGACACCACACAGGTTTAGAAAAATATAAGTTATTGATCTGGTTAAATTAAGGTCAAAACTATCAATCACAAGTTGAAGTACCACTTTTGGAATAAGAAGAGCCTTTAGTTCTTAAAAGCAACAATTGTCTCTTGCAAGCACAAAGTACCTGGTTTGCGTCAAAATTACACACACGAAGACCGCAGAGGAGGAAATGTGTGGAAAAAGGTAGGTGTGTGTCGCTTTTCCAGGCGCACACAGAGGATGTGTTGATTCTGTTCAACACGGCAAGGGCTTTGTGTCGAATTCCGGCACCCAGGCTTGATTGAGCACAGGGGTCTTTTGACGCCCATGGACGATACATGGAAATTCTGGGCGTGTGGAACAAAGTCCCAGCTGTTGCATCGATCCGGTGGGTGATGCGGTGCAATTTCATCTGCACAGCTGGCGCTGTGTTGTTTCCTCTCGCTGGAAGTCGGGCTGCGTCGTTCAGGTTCGATGATGCGTCGATCCGGTGGGCTGTGCGCGGAAGTTCCAGTTACAACGTTGGCGCTGCGTCTATCTCCACTCGGGGAGCTGGGCTGTGTCATTCCGGTTCGGTGATGTGGTGATTTTCTCCCCATTAGACAGGCTGTGTGTCGATTTCGGCAGGCTGTGCATCAATTGTCACCGCACAAGGAGTTTCATTGCATGAAGTCTTTTTTGACCTGAGACTTCAGAAACAGGAGGCAAGCTCAATCCAAGCCCTTGGAGAGCACTTCTCAGCAGAGCTAGAGGCCAGCAAGGCAGCAGGGCAACAGCAACGCAGTAGTCCTTTACAGAAAAGCAGTCCAGGTGAGTCCTTTGGGCAGCCAGGCAGCTTCTCTTGGCAGGTTGCAGGTTCTGGTGCAGAGTCTCTGTCCCAAGAAGTGTCTAGTTTGGTAGGGTCCAGGACCGAGTTTATATACCCAAAAGCGCCTTTGAAGTGGGGAAGACTTCAAAGAGTGGTTTTGAAGTCACAAGGTCCCCTTTCAGTACAACCCTGTCAGCCAGGGTCCCAGTAGAGGGTTTGGCAGTCCTTTGTGTGAGGGCAGGCCACTGTCCTTCAAAATGTAAGTGTCAGGCCCTCCACCCTTCCAGCCCAGGAAAACCCATTTAGTATGCAGATGTGTGCAGGTGTGACTGAGCATCCTGTGTTTGTGGTTGTCTGGGTCAAATGCACAAGGGAGCTGTCAACCAGCCCAGCCCAGCCATGGATTTGAGACAGGCTGTAAGGCACAGAAGGATTTAAGTGCAGAGGAATGCTCACCTTTTAAAAGTAACATTTCTAAAATAGTGATGTAAACTCCAACCTCACCAGTCAGCAGGATTTTGTATTTCCATTCTGGCCATACGAAATATGACCTGCCTACCCCTTCCTAATCAGAATCTACCACTCAAACAGTTTATGAGTGTAGCCCTAATGTTAGCCTATAAAACGAGCAGGCCTCACAGCAGTGGAAAACAAATTTAGGAGTTTTCCACTACCAGGACATATAAAGCCACAGATATATGTCCTGCCTTTTACCTACACAGCATTGTGCCCTCTGGGTTACCTAGGGCCAAACTTAGGGGTGACTAATATGTAGAAAAAGGGGAGTTTAAGGCTTGGCGGGCAAAAAGTTGGGAGTGACCACCCTAAGGCTGTCAGGTCTAACAAGCTTGTACTGAAGTAAGCATGATTAGTGCAAATGTCAAGAGGTGAACCTGCCCGACCTGAACCAAAAGTTGAAGGCCTACATTACAGTTTCTATGCAAGAGAAGCTTCACTTGTTGCTGAGTCAATGTCCTGCTTGTCTTGGCTGTGCCATGCTGGTTCTAACTCTGCTGAATTTCTATTTCAAGATAAGAAGATGCCTCCTTTTTGTAAAATACTTAAAGTTACATTTTAGATAAGGAGCAGCTAATGGTGTTAATTAACTGGTGGTTGAATGCCAGTCAACTGTGGTGTGAAATCTACCTAGATATTGGGTTGTGGCATTTTCTCAAAATAATGCGGGTACTATATTGGCATTAAAGTTTAATGTGAGAGCTTTAATCATTCTCTGGTTCCATTTAGAAATTCGTGTCCTTTTGTTTTGTGGACAGATCCTTGAATTGGGGCTACAACACCACTGGGACAGTTCTACTTGTGCTTCCAATTCTATTACAATGTTTTTATCTGGCTGTAGAGTGAAGTATCATCATCTATGCACCTTTGCTGTGTACATTCCTCAAGGAAACCCTTTAATATCTGCACTTAGAGAAGGATTTCACATATAAATTGTCAGTGTAGGATACTAAAAGCCTGATCAGAAGTGATACAGGTTTCCAAATGGTGTTCCTGCTCTTAGAAGCAGAAATACCCCGGATACGGGCACTTCCATATGCAGGAAAATGGAGCTATTGTCACGTTTGCACTCACAAAAAGACAATAACAGCAGACATTAGTGTGTCTACGCCAATCTCACTCTTTCCTCATTATCAAACCTATTTCCTCGCACGTTTCACCTGCTAACTGAAGTAAAGTCTGGGTGAAAGACCAAGCACTGGCCAATAGGTCTCTTGTTCCGTTGACATTATCCAGCCTTTAGGCTTTTCAATGCTTTATGCTAATGCTGTTTCACATGGAAAAACAAACAAAACGAATGTGCTTGTCTGTTAATGCGGAGCAGAATGAACAAAAATAAAATAAGGCTGCAGCATTTTTTTTACATATACATGTGCATGCGTCATTACACATGCACATGTATACATCATGACGGAGTGGGCAACTTCTTTTAACCTTTTAGTTTGGCATTTCAAGCTCGTGGATCACAATCTTGGAGTATTATAACAATAAGTGCAAAAGTACAACAAACATAAACGAGCTGTGTAATGGCAAATTGCAGTCAACACGCCCTCCAGAAAAGAATAAGCAATTAAAAACAAAAGAAGGCGGAGGAAGAGAAGGACGAGCTGGGAAGTAAATGAGAACCACACAGAAAGGGCAAAGTGGTGATTTGTGAGGAGAATCAGCACGAGGGAGAAAGCAAATAACACACAGTCATTCCATTCCCAAATAGTGCTAAAATCTAAAGAAAAAAAAGGTAATTCCCTGAATGTAAGCAGTGAAAGGACACAATACTTCCATTCAGAAGTATAGTAAAGAAGCTATGCTCTAGGGAGAGACAATCACAAGATAGGGCAGGAAAGCCATTAAATAAGAAGCATGCAAATCACGTTGTCAAGAAAGCCAACCGATTATAAGGAAAGAGATTACCGAAAGCCCACTATATGTATATATTATATTTAATATACTGGTGACAATATGTCTTTCAAAACAGACAGCTAACGCCATCTGTAGCCAGTGCTTAATTTGTGCTTGTTGTTTCCGGTGCTGAGCACCAGCACTTATTTTTGAGGGCTGGCATTTATTCTTCTGCACCAACCATAGCCTCAAGCAAAAGACTCATATGGGAAAGACGGAGGAAGAGAAAAACGAAAAGGCGTCACAATGGGAGAAAGCAGAAAGCTTCAAACATGAGCTAAATGGGCAGGGAGTGGCTTTAAATGGATTGAAGAGGCCCGAGATGGCTTCAGGATTACGCTGCCTCAGTATTCCGTGTTCCCACATGTAATTGCAGCAGCTCCGTGTTTAAGAGGAGGGCTTTGAGCACCTGCACGTTTTTATTTACAAATTAAGCACTGTCTGTAGCTCAGACCTCAAAAGAATGGGGATAGCATGAGAATGGTTGTTCCAGAGGAAAGGGGCAGGAGGGAACCTGCCATTTTTGGCTCACATCATTTTATCAACATGATCACAAAATGAAATGGCTCAACGAAAGGGTTTGCACTTAAAAGTCACATGTAGCACAACACACGGAATTACAGTAATTACTAAAGGTGAGCTATGTCATTGTCCACATGTACTTTTCTGAGGCACCATTGTTGCGACACTATGAAGTCACATTCAAATTTGCAAGGCTCCCCGTAATGTGCATCCAGTCACATATCACTCATTTACTCATTAATTCACAGATTAAATAGATAAAATATTATGATTGGAATCATCGTTCACACACACTAACAAGTTCAAGTGACATCTTACCCCACATATAATATAATATATAGACCAAAACACATACAAAATGGAGAATCACATTCACACATCTTCATAGTCACATGCATGTGCTTATAAATGCAATTAAAACATTTTTTAAGTTATATTACCTATAACACTTAAGACACTTTCAAAAGTACAGGCATGTATTTCTCTTTTTTCTGTTATGCCTATTCAATAAATGAAAGAGTCGAGGGATTTATCAAGCGTGCAGGTACTCAAGGGAGTGTCCCAGAGCTGTTGGCTCAAAGTGAAGAAAGCTACTGTGCTGAAAAGAGATATGTTTTTAGGCCCATATTTAAACCTTTTTAGTGCTGCGTTTGCACCGCTTTTTGACGCAAAAACGGCACAAACTTAGAAAATACTATTGGGGCATATTTATACTCTGTTTGCGCCGTTTTTTTTTACGCAAATCCGACGCAAAACTAACTCCATATTTATACTTTGGCGTTAGACCCGTCTAGCGCCAAAGATCTTGGAATTTGCGTCATTTGTTAGCGTGGACACCTTCCTTGCGTTAATGATAATGAAGGAAGGCGTTCCCGTCTAAAAAATGGCTCCGAGGCATGTGCGCCGTATTTACACTCCCGGGCAAAAATGACGCCCGGGAGTGGGCGGGTCAAAAAAAATTATGTCCAGCCGCTTTAGCGTCATTTTTTAACGCCTGGTCAGGGCAGGCGTTAAGGGACCTGTGGGCTCGGAAAGAGCCCAGAGGTGCCCTCCCATGCCCCCAGGGACACCCCCTGCCACCCTTGCCCACCCCAGGAGGACGCCCAAGGATGGAGGGACCCATCCCAGGGAACTTAAGGTAAGTTCAGGTAAGTATTTTTTGTAAAATTGTTTTGTGGCATAGGGGGGCCTGATTTGTGCCCCCCTACATGCCACTATGCCCAATGACCATGCCCAGGGGACATAAGTCCCCTGGGCATGGCCATTGGGCAATGGGGCATGACTCCTGTCTTTGCTAAGACAGGAGTGGGAGTCAAAAAAAATGGCGCAAATCGGGTTGAGGCGAAAATTTTGCTTCAGCCTGACTTGCCCCATTTTTTGAAGCCCAAGCTCCATTTTCCCCTACGCCGACGCTGCCTGGTGTAAGTCATTTTTTTTTACGCACACCAGGCAGCTCCGCCGGCTAACGTCATTCCATAAATAAGGCGCCTGCATAGTGCTTTGGAATGGCGTTAGCCGGCGTTAAATTTTTTGACGCACAACTGCGTTGGCGCAGTTGTGCGCCAAAAAGTATAAATACGGCCCTATTGTATTTTGCAAGTCTGCCCCGCTTTTGCGTCAAAAAGCGGCGCAAACGCGGCGCTAAAAAAGTATAAATATGGACCTTAGTGTTTAACAAATTGAAGGTGCGTGAGAGATACAGTGAAGTGAATGGGGAAGCTAATTCCATTTGCCACCAGCGAAAATCATAAGAGACCAGCCTCCACATCTTATCCAGCCAAACCTTGGAATGGTAACTAGCAAGGCGGATGATGAGCTCGGGGATCTAGGGCTGATAGTGCCTGGTTTATCTAATCAGACACTGGGGCCCTGGCCAATAAAATGCCCGGTGTAAAATGGCGAGAGCTTTAAAAAGAACCCTTTTTTGACTGGTAGTCAATGTATCTCTCAAAAATGCTGAGAAATATGTGATCTCTGCAGAATGTCTAAAATCAGATGAGCAATTGCACAATTTAAAGCTTCTTGGTCAGCTTGCACGAAAGTCCCAGATTCAAGCTTTTAGTGTAGTCCAATCTTGAGGATATAATGACATAAACAACTGTCTCACGTAGGGTGACCACCTGGCATTGAGGCAAATTCTGGACAGGACTGTCAAAAATTCAGGACAAAGGGTCAAAATTCAGGACAAAAATTCAGGACAAAGGGTCAAAATTCAGGACAAAAATTCAAAAACAAACGTCAGTTTTACAGACACACGCAAGAGAGGCCATGCCTCACTATGTTGTCAGTGCATTTATGTCCTTTTTTTTAACATAGCACTATTTATTCACTGTGGACCTTTTGTGATTGCCTCCTGGTGTGCTACATTCAGGTGTCACATTACGTCCTTGTTCAGTAGTAAATTAATGCCCTTCACGGCAAGGCCATCACCCCTACCCAAATCTACCCGATCTTTCCTGAAGAGAAAGTAACAGCAACATTATGATTATGTTTCTGAACATTTCAAAACCCCTGGCAAACAGTTTGGGAAACATTAAGATAATTGACCTTATGCTAGTTTAAACAAATTGAACAAAAACATCTGGCTTACCCCAACCGCCCATGGACTTTCAACCTAATTTTTTTTAAAGAGGCAGGGCAGATGGTGTGGGTGACAGTCTCACACCTAATGACAGGATGTGATGTACCCATAACTTGTCTGTAGTCTCACTGCACTAGAGTGTATGTTTGGGACTCTACATTTATCTCAGAAATGGGAGCCCGGACTACCAATCAAAGATAATAAAAGAGTAGGATGAAATCGAGATCAAATGGGAGATCCACTGCAAGTAATTCAAATGGTTGTTGCTAACAACTGGATAAATAAAGAAGAGAAGAACAAGGTGGGAAAATTCCTAAAATCAGACAAGATGAGTCCACCAAGACTGTTTGAGGTATTGGGTACCTGGGGAGTTGTCTGCAAACAGGAGAGAAACAGAAAGGGCACTGTCAAGTGGTTGAACAATCAACACCCATCCACCTTGGCAAACTCTTCTGGTGCAATGGTTCGCTGTTAGTGCTTGTGAAGGGTGAGCAGGGGCCAGACCCCTTGCAAGGTTGTGCAAGGCAATTGCCCGCTTAGTCCATGTCTTTATATGGTTTTGAAATTGAGCAAAAGCCAAACTAGAGATCTGGGTTATCCCTAAGTGTCAAGTACACATAGAATCTTCAAAATATTTGGCATGTAAATTGCACAAACAAAATTTACAAATTTTAAAATGTAATTAGTGTTTCTTTAACATATGGCACTGTTTTCGCCTTCATACACAATTAGATCTCAGATTGAACTGGGAACCAGTTACCTTTTGATACCTAGTGATTAATATCTACCATTCTTACACTGATTTCCAGGATGAAAATCTCGGCAGAGCGAACGGTCCCTCCAAGCCCAGTTTGCTTTTTGGTCTTCTCTTCTGCTTTCTGTAGATGCCATGTGGCACTAGCGGAGATGGTGTGCTACCCCAATGATAGTATTATTTTGCAAACCTTCCCATGCTCGTCCTTCATTCCTTCTTCAGACAGGCCACACATCTGATTTGGTCGCTGCAGAGCCATCGGGAGCTCTTTCCACTCTAAAGCTAACTGTGACTGCGGGTGGATTAGATCTTCTGGACTTAGAATGCTTTTATTTAGCTGCAGATGTCCAATGGGTGGCTCACTGGCTTTCTGCCCACCTCCCTGCATGAGATGGGGTTTACCAGTAAAGACTTTTAAGGAAGGCTTAATGCACTGCTCATCGTTTCCTACTGACCATTCTGTGGATCACAATCCGGGGTTATCATGCATGGCTTTCTCTTGCCTTGCCAGAACCTGTAAACTCACTGACACGAAGAAACCCTATGCTCCTGCACTACCTTTGCTAAGCCTTCCCACTCGCACAGGATGGCTGTGCTCAGAGCAACTCCATCAGTGGCATGTTGCAGGTGTCTTAAAATTGGGGACTTTGTTTCTGAACAGTGAGCTACTAAATTTCCAAACCCTTGTGGCAGACTACCATCTTCACCCCGGTCAACTCCTTACTTACAACCACCTTAAATAATCATTAAATGCCCTATTTCATGTCTGCTACCTACCTAGCACTAACCATACAAGAGGTGTGCCAGAAGCTCTGTACCATAGGAAATGGTGGCAAACTGATAGAATGGGTGTACAGACCTATCCTGCAACATGGAAACCACTCCAGGTCTTCTTGTCATACTACCTGGGTGATTGATTTAGCCAAACCTCTGCAAGATATGGACTAAAATACTGGATTTTCCCCACAAAGTATCCCACAGCTGTCACTTTAAGTAAATTCATAGTACTTCCTTGTGAATGCATTCTGCCCGTTGCTTGCCATTGGCCTTGTGGTTTGTAACTCACAATTTGTTGCTTTCAATTTGCTGGCTTTATTTGTTTTAGGCTATGCAGCTTGAATTCGTCCCTTCCCTTGCCAAAACCTTATTTACAGTATCCTGCTGAGTGCTCCCTTTCTGTAGACAGGCCTGTAAATCTTGTTCTTATCTTATCATATTTGCTGTGCATTCAAAGAACAAAGTCAAATGTCAGGCTCTGTCTTCGGTGGGAACTTAGTGTTTACTTTCCTTTCTCTGACTTCAAAGTGAGAGGATTTATGCAACAATCTTGCTGGATACTGGGGTTAGGAAAGAGTTTTTTCTATCACATGACAACATTTAAATAGACTTCAGAATATATCAGAATTAGAAGTACAAATCAAGCACATTTTTGTTAATTCTGAACTGTGCTGGAAACAAATACCTTTACATGATTAAAACAAATCATTGCATAAGGTGATGTAATTTCCACATATCATCATCTGTGCACAGTATAGTTTGATTTGAAAAACTGTATATCTGTGCAAATGTAATGGTCATTTCAATCAAAAATGTGTTGTCTGTAATGGCAGTGTGTTACCACACCATGCATGCTCCACTCCACTCTGCTCTGCACCACTCCACACCACTGCACCCTATCCTGTATCACTCCACTTTACGCCACTGCATGCCACTGTTCTCTTCTCCATTCGGAACCACTCCACATTATGCCACTGCTCTCCATGCTGCTTCACACTATGCCACTCTACTCTACTCTGTACTACTCTACTCTAAGCCACCGCACTTTGCGCCTCTCTACACCACTGCACTCTGCTCGTCTGCACGCCATACCACTCCAGTCTAGGCAACACCAATCTAATCTGCACAACTTCACTCTCTGCCACTCTGCAACACTGCACTGTACGCCACTGCACTCTAAGCTAATACACTCTATGCTAATGCACTTTACTCTGTAACATTCAACTCTATGCCCCTGCACTCTACTTCAATACACTGTACATCATTCTAATCTACTCTGCACTCTATTCCATGGCACTCTACACTACTTTACTCTATGCCATCACACTCTATGCCACTTTATGCAACTCCACTCTAGCCTGCACTTCTCCACTCTAAGCCACCTCACTCTACTGTGAAATAATCTACTTAATGCCACTGCACTCTGTGCCACTGCATTCTATGCCACTGCACACTACCCTGCACCTCTCCACTCTATGCAACTGCACTCTACTCTGAAACAATCTATTCTACGCCACTGTATTCTATCCCACTCTGACCACTGCACTCTAGTTCAATGCACTCTACACCACTGCAAGCTGACACTCTGCAACACTGCTCTGGCCGCCACTATACTCTACACAACTCTGCTCTGTACTACTGCATTTTGCACCAATATACTCTATTCCACTGCATTCTATGCCACTCTACTCTGCCCAATGCCACTCTATGCAACTGCACTCTACACCAGTGCACTCTAAACAACTGCACTGCCCTTTACTCTGCACCACTGTACTCTATGCCACTGTTCTCTGTACCACTCTACACCACTGCACTGACACTCTACTCTGCAACTCTGCACTCTACACCACTCTACTCTATGCCACTGCACTCTAGGCACTATACTCTACTCTACACCACTCTACAATACTCCACTCTGCACCACTCTACACCACTACACTCTACGCCACATGAGTCTACTCTGCACTCTATGACACCGCACCACTCTGCATTACTGCACTCTCTGCTACTCTATTGTATACCACTCTACTCCACTGCATTCTATGTAACTCTACCCCATGCCACTCTATGCCACTGCACTCTGCGCCAATGCACTCTAAACAACTGCACTGTACGCCACTGCCCTCTACTCTGTACCACTGTACTCTACGCCACTGCTCTGTGCCACTCTACTCCACTCTACATCACTGCACTGACACTCTACTCTGCAGTGTTGCACTCTCCACCACCGTACTATACACCAATGTACTATGTACTACTGCATTCTATGCCACTGCACTCTATGCCACTCTACTCTGCATCACTCCACTCTACAGCACTTTGCCCTACTCTGCACCACTCTACACTACACCACTGCACTCCCTGCAATGTGAGTCTACTCTGCAATCTATGCCACTGCACCACTCTACACTACTGCTCTCTCTGCTACTCTATTGTATGCAACTCTACTTCACTGCACTTTATGCCACTCTACTCTGTCCCATGCCACTCCATGCCACTGCACTCTAAACCACTGCACTCTACGCTAACGCACTCTGAACAACTGCACTGTAGCCCACTGCACTGTACTTTGCACCACTGGGCTCTACACCACTGCTCCTATGCTACTCTACTCCACTCCACACCACTA
The DNA here is from genome assembly GCF_031143425.1 of Pleurodeles waltl. Classification (NCBI taxonomy): domain Eukaryota; kingdom Metazoa; phylum Chordata; class Amphibia; order Caudata; family Salamandridae; genus Pleurodeles; species Pleurodeles waltl. The sequence continues at coordinate 1,314,138,199 of NC_090445.1, read as the reverse complement.
TGCCACTAGCTTTAAGCCATGCTGAACAGCAGCTACTCTGGTGTATAACATGGCTAATGACTAAAACACATTAGCAAAGCCAATAACTCTTTATTAGACAAGACCTATTGGCTTTGCCAATGTTTGTTAGTACTATGAGGTACTGAGGTACCTGAAAGAACTGTGAAAAATACAATTACACCATAATAAAGGCTGCTACAAAATGCACAAATACATTTCGGTTAAATAAAAAAAAGTGCTTCTCAAGTACAGATTTGAATAATATACAGTTTATACCTAGTGATAATTTTTTTTATAACACTCCATTAAAAGCACGCACTCCTCAGCTCACCTTGGAACATCATTACAATACCTCTCTGAAAGAAATATCTTTGCCACCAGAAAACTTCAAGTGACTCCTTTTAGTAAAATCAATGGAGGTTTTCAAGCCCCTTTGTATTTGCAGATTTACCAGTTGCCCACATTTGCATGTCTTTAGGGAAGGAGACCCCCTGGCAAGAAGGCCTTTTCTTATCTGTCTGCCCCTCCCTCCCTCAGAGCACAGGAGACCCCCTGCCTTCCAGCCCAGCTGAAGCCTTCCAGCCCAGCTGGGGAAAACTCCTCTGCCCGTAATTTAGCCCTGCCTCCGTTGCCCTTTAGGTGAAAGGCTAAAATTATGGACAAATGCCGTCCATTAAAGCTTTCATCAGGGACAGCAGGGCGAAATTACGGGACTTGAAGCGCAAAAAATCCAAGAATTTCCTGTGGAGTCAAAGTAGAGAAAAACAGATGGCAGCAACGGAGGTGATTTGAGGAGAGAAATATAACTATCAGGCTCCTGACCACTGATAAACGGCCCGGAGGGGGAGGCAAGTCCCTCGTCCAACAGTTAAGCAGTCATTCCTCTTTCATATGGCCAAATGGGAGGATCACAGTTTTATCTGCATTGCATAACAAGTGGCTCTCTCTCAACCATTGCAGAGTATACATGGAGGCAAGCTTTACAGACCTCCGCTGTGATAGAGGAAGAAGAAGCTGGGTGTCATCAGCATAAGGGATAGTCTTAAGGCCAGAAGATTATATTCATTCGTCCAGGGAGCCAAATTGATGTTGAATAAAGTGGAGTTCATTGAGGAGCCCTAAGGTCCTCCAAAGCAGTGGCGTAGCGTGGGGGGTGCAGGGGGGGCCGGCCGCACCGGGCGCAACATCTGGGGGGGGCGCGCTCGCACTCGCGAGTGCTAAAATCCACGGGTTAAGGGGCGCAAATTACTTGCCTTGCCCCGAGTGCTGACAACCCACGCTACGCCACTGCTCCAAAGACAAGCTTCCTTGCTGAAGACAGGCAGGGACAAGCCGCACTTTTCGTTCTCGCTCCTCAAGAAATGATCTGAACCACCCACAAGCAGTCCTGCAAATTCCAACTTCAGAAAAGCATTGTTATAGCATGGGGTGACAGAACATTTCAAAAGCCGTTGATATATCAAGTAAAATGAAAACTACACTTTCCCCTTTGTCCAATGTCATTCCACCTACGTAAGGATTTCTCTGCCTTCACTGTGTATGTGGAAAACTCCTCGGTGGATGCAGAGAACTCTGTAGTCAGGACAGAGATCTCCATCTACCATGACATACAGATTATGACATACAGAAGCAGGAAGTAGGCCATTTCTGAGGCATCCAAGGGCAACTAAACACTCCTCTTTCATCCTGCTACTATTTTAATTTCAGAAATCCTACAAATGGCAAAAGATTGTGATGAGTGGCCACCAGTTTCTCTTGGACGTTTCTAGGCATCGTCAGCGAGGGATCATCCAAAAGTACCCTCGGCTGTAGAGGGGCCCCGAAACTCAGCAGAGCATGACTAAGATGTGTGAGGACATCACCTCATGCTGCAAGGCAGTGGGTGTTCACTCCAGCTCATATCATGCATTGGGATGTGGTAGTCTAAAGGATTTGAGCAAACTGAACCGATGTATCCAGTGGCCTAGTTTTCCAGGAAGCTTTGTCTAGCACAATTATATTACACTCACTGTCTACACTCTACATTCACTCTTACCTGACTTTTGGCAGGTAAGACATATTTTGAAGAGTAGAGGCATTATTTATCAGGAGGCAGACACACAGTAGCGGTCTACACTGACAACAGCAATCTGCATTTATACAGTCAATAACGGAACTGACTCCAAGGCAGCATAGAAGGACCTTGTTCTTTTCTGACTATAATTTTGTGATACCCTATGTGTGCCTATTTTGTTAAAACTCAATAAAGAAATGTAAATAAAAAAAAAAGTTATAAACCTTTTCCAAAGTGAAGTACCTGGGAATGCCGCAAGTACCTCCGGATCTAGACAAGATTGAAGACAATGGACCTGCTGAATGTCCCCTACCAACACCCTTTTGCGGTCGGCCATGATTTCTGGACCGCACAGGAGTGTTTTCAAAACAGCGCGGCTGTCCCTAAAAACTGCGAGAAGCTGCAAGGGGCTAAGTCTTACATTATTAAATAAAAGAAAAATGCATGTGTGTTTGAAAGTTTTGCGGTGCTATGTTTCATTTTTTTTATTTTTTGTTGTCCATGGTGTGATAATTTATGTGGCTGATCGGCTAAAACGTAAATTTGAATGATTATTACGTACATATATATTTTTAATTATTTTACATTTTGTTCTAATTGAGATTGATACTTTTTAGTGAATTGTTCTGCCAGAAAGGATGTTTTCCTTTTTAATGATTATTTTCATTTTCTAAAAAAATGTACTTCACCCTAAATGAAACATGCCCTATTTTTACAATGATTTACCTATTCATGTTAAACTGAAGTACTACATAAATCCAGATGTTTTTCAATTCAGACAGAATGCTAGACATGTTTTTTTTATTTATACACATGAAATGGCTTGTCATGTCATGTACATAAACGTGCCATTTATTACAAGTAAGAGCCATCACATGATATACAAGCATGCTGTATAAATCGATATTAAATGTTGAGCTTCTAATAATACTTCTGTTCATTTTTTCAATGAAAATTGAATGTTAGGATAAAAGTGTTTTAGTACATTTAGGCATCCTGTATGCTTAAGTGACATTTATGTTTGTTTCCTATATTTAACATTTGTACTGGAGGTAACCATTATCATCAACAAGCAAATGTTCTGCTTGAATGTAGAAGCGTGTAAATCAAAGGGAATTACTTTTTGGAACTATTATTCATTGTCATTTAACGTAATATTTAATGTTCTTTTACTGTCTTTTGATTCACATAGTATGGTGGACATATGCCCTCATAATTTGCCCAGCTCCTTTTTAGTGGGAAGCCAAGGAGAAAGCAAGGGTCCAGGAGCGAAGATGAAGGAGGGTCACAGCTGCTAACTAGGTGCAAGAGGAAGCCACTAGCACAACCACATAGGAGGTGGGAGCATCCACTAAAAGGAAGGGTGCATATGGCCAGAAAGCCACTCAGTCACAAACCAAGAGACTCGAGGTGGAAGCTGCGGAGATCATCGAGGAGGTGGTTGAGTCTGTCATCACATGCCCAGAGGAGGCAGATGATGGATCACCTCCTGGTCAACAAGAACTAACATCATTGGCGTTCCAGGAACGGGTGCCTCGGACTACAGACACTGAAGTGGTCCCTCCACCATTAAAAGCCTTCCACAACACTTGTGACATCCTGTGAGATTTTGTTGATATGTATTGTATAGGTTATCTGGATTACATCTTGATCTGCTCTGTTTTGTGTATTTCATCAGCCCCATGTTATTAAGATAGATGAGAAACAGGTCTTAGATACATTTATCAATCCTCTGAGATCATAAGACTCATCTCCAAACATCTGGATAAAAGGATTTACTTTGTCTGGTCCAAACAGGCTGACCATAATTTTTGTTTTTTTTGAAGAAAGGGTTTCCTTGTGCACCTATTTCCCAACATCCAAATGATGAGCTTCCATTCATTGTTGACAAAGTTGCCTCATTTCATTCTATAGGGATGGGGTTGTCTGAAGGATTGCAGCAACTAAAAAGATGCATCCAGTGTCCTACTAAACCAGGGCGCTTTCTTTAGCAGAATTATATTACACTCACAGACAAAGGACTTTTGGCAGGTAAAAGATGGAGGCATTATTCCTTAGGAGGCAGACATACAGTAGATATTTACACTGATTTCACAGAAATCTGAAGTTTTGATAGTCAATAAGAGAACTTACTCCAAGGCAACATAGAAGGACTTTGTTCTTTTCTATAATTTTGTGATAATCAAAAGTCTGTTCCAAACAACAGGAAGATAAGTTATCCCGGCAGAATAACCTTGCAAATTAAAATAAGGTGGTTAATTAACCCCCATTGATTTTGACAAATGAGACTCAAAATATTAATGCTATATATAACTTTGACCAACATTAAGGTATTGCTACCAAAAGAACGAAGTTCACTGGTAAGGAAGCATGGTTCACAGAAAATTAAAGTGGAAGTGAGAAAGATGAGTTAATCTATCAATGAGAGACTCGGTATTTACCTTCAGCTAAGTTAAGACAACCTGCTAAGTGTTTGCTTCCCAATTCTAAAACTGCCGGGTATCATAGAATAGATAAAACATTAGCAGCATTTTGGTGGACAACTATGTCAGTAGAAGTAAAACAGAATGTTCAGACATGTTCAACTTGTGCTCAAATTAAGTGTTTGCATAACAACCCAATGGTCTTTTAAGACCATTCCCTGTTTGATGTACGGCTTGGCATACACTGTCAATGGTTTGCATAGTACAGTCACCCATGAGTCAAATCTGTACTGCCGTTCTAATAACCATTTCATGAAAATTGTGCATTTTATGGCATTAACATAGTTAACCTCCTCCAAAACGTTGGCACTGATCGCTGACCGCCTTTTTATTCATTAACATGAAATACCACAAGTTTTGACACCTGACAGGGATTCTTAATTTACTTCTAAATTCGCATCTGTATTGTGTTAAGAACAAGGTATGTTATTCTGTTATCATCACCAGACAGGTTGATAGATTTAACAATGTGTTTAACAGCACTTGAGATATCAAACTTGCAAAAACGAGGACTGGAGTAAAACATTGTGGTTCGCAGAATTCACTTATAACCTTACAGCACATTCTGTCATAGGGATGTCACAATTTTTGTTTTATTATGTATGGCTACCACCCTTGAATATTGACATTGGACATAAGAATATTTTATCTCAGTATAAGGACTTTTAATTGAATTTCAGAAAATTCAAAAGTCAACACAGGAGGTGTTAGAAAGGCCAAGGTTAGCTACAAGGTAAATGCTGATAGAAAAAGAATCGTAGCATTCAAATATACAGTGGGTGGGAATCTCAGGTTATTTACTAAAATGTTGTATTTGACGAACGTTTCAAACCTGCAACCTAAGTTTATGTGTACAGTTAAGACTGAAAAAATGTGGAATCGTGTAACTGTATGGTAAAATTCAACATGCGTTTTATGTGTCCTGGTTAAAACTATGTCCTGCAAAAATGACTTACTTTAAATCCTACATCAGTTCTGAAGAATGCTGAAAACGTAAATAAAGTATTTAAGATTCAACATAAACCAGTTATTAGAAGACAATTGCAATATATAGTAGATTGGATCGGCCCTCAGTAATTATGGGACCTGGCCTCCAATCTTCATGCCCCTCACCTGCTGTGTGAGGTCTACATCAGTAACTCAGATAAACCAGGAGGTCCCATCCAGACAAAAGCCTTTTGGGTTGGCACGGGGGTTGGGGTTAATGTCATAATCCACGGCCTGTATTTACCTCTTTGCATTGGTCCTGTAGAAATGCATATACTTTAAATGTTCCTAAATATAAGTGCTTTCAGAAGCAGAAGACCCTGGTGATGTGCAAAATGTGAGTGCTGCCTGTAAAGAGGCATTGTGTCTCTGATGGATATGCCAGATGAGACCCATGATTAACCTCCCGGAAGAAAACACGCCTCATAGAGTCAAAAATGCTTGCAGGACTTGTGGCAGTCATCTTAAACTCTTAGAGTATAAGATCCTTGAGGTAGAGTGTCCTTGCTAGGCAATCCAGATACATTGGGGCTCATTTACAAGACCCAAGCACCACAGGAGCACAACTTTCAGCGATTCTCTGGTGGCGCTGTGCCCTTTTCTGTATTTACAAGGCAGCGCTAAGCTACTTTGTGTGGTTTAATGCCGCCTTGTAAATCTGGGCCCCCGACACAGTTTTCTGTGGCTGAGGGGAGAGCCATAGGTGTTGCTGTGGGCATTTCCATGCAACTCCCATTGCTTTTGACACTGCCGCAGATTTATGAGAGATCGTAAACCTGAGGCAGCACCAAAAACTGACGCCACCCCAGGGGTGGCAGTAGAGCGGTGCAACAATGAGAAATAATTGTATTTCTCCTCGTTTTTGCTTTTCCTATATGTGCTGCATTCTGCAGCACACAAAGAAAGAGCAAACGCCATTAATGATTATTTATGTGCAGGAAGGTGTCCCTTCCTGCACATAAGCAATCATTAAATAATGACAATTCGCTACTTCTATGTGTGCTGCATTTTGCAGCACCCATAGAAGTAACAAATCGCCATTATTGATTGTTTATGTGCAGGAAGAACTCCCTTCCTGCACATAAACAATCAATCCCTGTAATGCAGGCACCTTTGCACTATGGTGCAAGGGTACCTAAGTTGGCACAAAGCAGGTAATTTTAGCTCCTGTGCTGGAGAACACACAGGGGTGCGTCATATTGTTGTAAATATGGCACATGCCTGCGTCTTTGACATGTCAGAGCACAGCGCTGCCACATTTGGCGCAGCTCTGACATTTCCTTGTAAATGAGGCCCATAGTTTCTGCAGCCAAGGTCTTGTTAGATTTATTAAACCTTTGGAGACTTTTCAGAAGTCGACAGAAGACTGAACTGGCTATAAAGACATTTTCTAGGATCACACTTTCTGTATCAGAATTTAAACATATTTGCACAATATTTTCTGGCGTCATCCACTGGCATTTTAGATTCCTATAACTTGTATAGTATGTGTAACCTCTTTTCAATACAGTGGAGTAAAAGGAATCCTAAACGTTGATAGATTTTCTTAAAGAGACACGCAGTATTAAGGTAAAAAAACGTATGTGGTTGGAAAACAGAGATTATCAAAAGGTATATCATATCCAATATTAGGAATTAGATTTACAGGTCAGAGGGATAATATATTTCAACGTGTTCTATTGTCTCTGGGTATCAATAGCTCTTCATTTAAACCAGTTGCCCTACAGGGCAGAGTGAAGATACCAAGTGTCTTTATTTCTCTCTTCGTTCTAATTCTCCTTTCCCCAGTTATAGTTACAATCAGCATATTATCAGTATATGGTTGACAGTGGGCACAGAGAAGTATGGAAGCACATATTGCTCCTGATAGATCCGGGTTGCAAGATTAGTGCATTCTGGTAGGGTGGCATTTGTCTTCGTCATCTGCAATTGTACTCTGCAAATAACTGATCGCTTTACTGCATTACCTGTGCCAAGATTCGTGGCCTGCCACTGCATTGCATGACAGAATCAATGGGCAGGAGGCGTACAGGCACTATAACTGCAGGTATAAAACATAACAGAGATACTGCCTTCCTGTTGTAAATCATCGCCTCATAAGTAACAGTCTGGAACCAGGGATCAGAAGTTTTGTTGTATTGATCCATTGGTTTTTCCTCTCAATGCTTTTGAGAAACTTTTTGACATGGTGCACTAGAGAGGGAATCTTCCCAGAAGTAACTCATGGTTGTAGTGTGTGGCGGCCACAATGCCTGGGTGGATGTTGACTGCTCTTAGCTCTAACGCCAACGAGCCTAATTTCGATAGGTTATCCAAACGCAAGAGGAAGAAAGTAAGGAAAACCAGGAACAAATTTCACAACCAGAGTAATAGCACATCATCAAAGGTTTTCCGATTTTCGCAGCTAAGGAGAACAGGAAACCATCCCCACTTTATAAAGTCAAGCCCCGGCCCACAAGGACTCAGAAATAGCACCAACATCTGTTACCCATAGAGGTATCGAACAGTCCAGTTATTGAACAGACAGGCTATTATTGCTTTCAGTTAAAGTAACTTCAAGAGAGGGCGCTCTCTCATATGCAGCGGTGGTAGCTCAAGCACAAACTGAACCCGTGGAGGAACACACACATCAAACACAGCTCAAAGAGAGGCCGTTGCAGTCACAAGCTTGGCCTGCTCTTACAGCTTTTGCATCTTTGCAAGTGGCAGCACAGCCCAAACAGAAATTCAGAACAGCTCTAGTCACCAAGAATTAAATACCACAAGTGCCCATCAGTTAGCTACTAAGAGTTCAATAGACCAGAAGATAAACAGCTCAAAAGATATAGATCAATATAGGAAACAAGTGACGCCTCAACCGCCACATTACGATGATCCAGGCATAATTGGGGACAGTCCAAATTCCCTAAGATCTTTTCAAAGCGAAGAAAGATTAGTTTGCATAGAAAATACTTCTAATGACACCTCTTCTAGACTGATGGTTAGACTTACAGGCCCTGCGGCAAGTAGTCACCTGCAGCTAATCAAACAGAATGCTCAAAAGGCATTGCAATACAACATGGGGGGAGGGCCCTCAAATTGGCAAAAAGGCGGGCTGCAAGTTGGGCTCCCAAGCCGAGGTAGTAAGATCACCTAAGCGAAGAAATCAAAATCAAGATCAACAATGTAGGACAGTGTCTGGAACATTCGCCTACGGGAGCTCCTTCTAATGCTTTCATCCTCATGAAGCCTGAATACATCTTACAGGACAATTGTGGCACCTTAAACAGAGGAAACATAATGTGGCTACTGGCCGAAATCCCATCATTGAAGCACTTGAACTCTGCAGATCTGGTCTCAGTTACATTTCGTCCTGGTGAAGACGCAAACGGCCTGGAATACACATTACCACAATGGCGATCAGAAGCTATAGCACATTCAATTTTAGCACATGCAGATCTTTTTGAATCATGGGGCATCAATATGTCAGAATAAACAGCAATGCGCTATCCTACTCCTTTAATACGATCACCAAAATGCATTTCTAATTCAATGCCAGTCACCTCAATCTTACAGGCCGCAAGAGGTCCCTCAATTAGTCTTGAAGACACAGTAGAATCAGCATCAGCTGCCACTCCGTATCAAAATCAATGGCCGTGGATCGCCCCATCACTCTATCTACCAAAAAGAGGGTGATTGTGATCCCCTTGGGCAGGGGGTTAAACCAGAGGCCCTCCTCCACAATCTCTCATGGAACATTGCTGGTGCCAAAACGGTAAATCAAGATGGATCAATGACAAAAAAGTGGCAGTTATATGACATAATCGCACTACAGGTAACATGGCTGCTGGAGCCGTTGCCATTAGATGGATACATACATTTCCATCTATTTTTTTTTTTTTTTTTTTTTTTTTTTTTAATTTTATTTTAATATGTCGGAGGGAGGGGGTTACATGAGAAAAAAAAAGAAGAAGACATAATATATCCGTGCGAAGAAAGTAAAGTAAACAAAACAACGGGAGAAAGAAGACCTTTAAAAAAAACCTCAGTTATATATATCACATATCGAAACAATTAGCATTTTTTTTTTTTTTTTTTTTTTTTAAACTGTGTCTTGATATTCCAACCATCTAGTCAGTGGTGCCCACATTCGTTCTCCTCTATGTCTCTTCTTATGACCCTTTAACTTATAAAGACTTAATTCAGTATTATAGATGGTAAGTAATCTAGAGCGCCAATTCTCAAACGTGGGGGGTTCTTTTTTGAGCCAATCTGTAGCAATACATAAGCGGTATATTGCCATGGACAAAAATTAAAATCGCCTTATTTTATACAGTGCAGGTTCCGTACTTTCAGGTGAGTCCACGACTCCCAATACTACCAGCATAACAGTAACCTGAATATTGCAATGCGTGATCTTCTTAAGGAATACCTCTATCTCATTTAATATTCCCTGCAACATTGGGCATACAAAGAACATATGCATTATCTCAGCTTCAACTTCCCCACATCGATTGCAGCTTCCAGAGGATATCCCCCACTTTTTCAGTTTTGCTGGAGTATAATATAAGTCCATCAGTGTTTTGTAATGCTGGGTTTTCAAATTAGCTGATAGAAATGTTGTCTCAGCCATGGCTAAGGATTGGTCCACCCACTCTCCAGCCACCCCAAATCGTGCAATCCATCTCTCATTCTGTTGTGCCATATCATCTACTTGTAGCTCTGTTAGTAACTTATATAACTTGCCAATCTTTGCCCCATTTTTAACAGCCTCAACTACCGGGATCTCCGACAACTGTACTGTAACACACTTCTGAGACTGTAAAAAATTTCGTATTTGCAAAAATTTTTAAAAATGGGTCTTAGGTAAGCCAAATTGAGACTGCAGATCCGTAAATGATTTATAACCGGATTTACAATACAAGTCTCCGACTTTATTTATTCCCCTAGAACGCCAAAAATCTAGTATGGGATCCCTAAAGATATGATTTGGGATAGCTGAAAATTTCACTGGTGTATAAGCCGTAATCTTTCCCAGTCCCATACTCCGTTTTATCTGAGCCCAAACCTTGAAGGCGGACAAAAAAGGCTTAAATCTTACTTTTTAAAAGTAACTTGGTTCCTCAAATTTTGATAACCAACCACTTGCCTCCCCACCCGCCATCATAGTATAAATAGGGGTTGGTTTTACTTCTTCATTACCCTTAAAACTTCCCCTTATAAGTTCATCCATATGTTGAAGGCAACAGGCGTAGTAATACAGTGTAAAATTAGGGACTGACCACCCGCCTCGATCTTTGGGAAGTGTCATATACTTCATTGCCCTTCTCGTTTTAGCATACCCCCATAAAAAATTATTCCCCATCTTTTCCAATCTTTTAAGCCATTTTTTATCAACCTCAAGGGGAATAGCTGTAATAAATATAGGATTTTTGGCAGAACCATCATTTTCAATACATTGCAGCGACCCTCTAGCGATAAGTGCAAATTATGCATTCGGTCTAAATCCCTCTTTATTCTATTTAATAATGGGATAAAATTAATTTCCACCAACCGATTAACCACTGATGTAATCTTCACCCCCAAATACACTGCTTCAGATACCAATCGTCTATCTACTAGTGAAACGTGCCCAGAACATACTATTTGTGTTTTATCTGAGTTCAGCTTATATCCGGAGTATTTTCCGAACTCTCTTGCCTCTATTTCTATTGCCCTAATAGCTTCCTCCGTGTTGCTTGTCACTATAGCTACATCATCAGCATATGCAAACACCTTATATGTTTCTCCATGATATAATAGAGGTTGAATATTTTTGCATTCTTCTAATCTCAGCAAGAAAGAATCAATATATAGAGCAAAGAGCAAGGGGGAACATGGACACCCTTGTCTAGTCCCCCTAGAGATTAAGATAGTATCTGATTCCAAACCAGCAATGCAAATTCTAGCTTTTGGGGCTACATATAAAGTTTTTATGGCTGTAATATATCCACTCCCTATACCTTTCCAGCGCATGACTTCCCATAGAAACTTCCACGATACACGATCAAATGCCTTCTCGGCATCCAAAAGTAATAATCCTAAATTTGTTTGATATAGTTCTGCAAGATCAAACATGGCTATTATTCTTCTTATATGATCTATTGTATCTCTACCCGGAATAAACCCATGTTGTTGTTTTCTAACCAGCCTGACTATCACATTTGCCAATCTACTGGCCAAAATCTTTGCATAAATCTTTCCATCTACGTTTAACAAAGATATGGGTCTGTATGAACTGGGGAACTCTGTTGATTTATCCTTTTTTTTTAGCACTATAATACTTGCACATTCCCACGATAAGGGTGCCTGACCTGCCTGCGCTATACAAAAAATGCTATGCATATCCTTTTTAATGTCTATCAGGAAGGTCTTGTAAAATTCAAGTGGTATTGCATCCGGTCCAGCAGCTTTCCCTGTTGCCAGGGAGCTTACTGCCTCAATTATCTCATCAATACGAATTGGTGCATCTAATGTAATTTGTTCCTCAGAAGAGAGCCTTGTACTCTTTAATCCCCCCAGAAATTCACTAACCTTTTTTTGTAGCTGTTCAGAATACACTATATCTTCACTATACAGCTCCTGATAGTAACCCTTAAAAACCTCTAGAATTCCTTCTAACTCTGTATGTTTCCGCCCATTACCATCAATTATATTCAAAACATTCTGTTTAACTGCCTTTTGTCTGACCCGTCTAGCTAAGACTTTTCCTGTGGATTCACCATATTCATAACACTCCAATCGGTGACTTTGATAGACGGCTGCCACTGTTTTATTCAAGTAAGCATTTATTTTAGCCTTAAGAATCACCATTTGGGTCTGAGTGAGAGTAATGTCTTCTCTACTAGTAATTTTACTAGCTAATTCCCTCTCTTTTGTTATTAATCTTTCTTGAAGTTCTACAATTTCCTTCCCCCTAATTTTCTGTATTCCCAAACTATAACTAAGAGTTTCACCTCTCATTGCAGCTTTAAATGAATCCCATACCATCCCCGGATCTGCCGTATTCCTATTGATATCAAAAAAGTGGTGAATCCACTCTTTCATATGGGATATATATCCTGGGTCAACCAACAATTTCCTATCAAATGTCCATACACGACGCGAATTAGATGGTCCCTTAATTGTTATGGACAATATTAATGGATTATGATCTGATAAGAATCTGGGTTTGCATTCTATTTCAGCCCCATGGATTAAGTTTTGTGATACGAAAAAATAATCCAACCTTACCAATTTAGCATGTGGGAACGAGTAATAGGTATACCCTGGATCTACAGTTTTAATATTTTCCCAGACATCTCTCAACCCATGTTCCCTTACTAACCTCCTTAGAGCTTTCCATACTTTAGGCTTTCGTCCCTGATATAAACTCTGGGTGTCCATGCTCCTGCTACCTACCTCTAAATGAATATTTAAGTCGCCACAAATAATTATTGGTAAGGGCCATCCAACTAGTTCCATATTCAACGTATCCAGAGGCTCAGCCTCGTCCAAAACTGATCCATATATAGTGCAGAGGGTAAATATAAATGTATTCACAGATAATTCTAAGAGAGCCCACCGCCCATCGTTACTTGCTCGAGATCTACAAACTTGTACATTGTTATTTCTGGCAAGTATCGTCACCCCACGTGTCGAAACCTCCTGTCTGGTACAAACAAGGGGCGTCAACCCAAGCTCTCGTATGAGCTCTCGCTTACTCCATGCAATGTGTGTTTCCTGCAAGCAATATAAATCTGATTTAATTAATTTAAGACCAGCTGCCACTCTTTTCCTTTTCTGGGGGCTATTTAGACCGCAAATATTCAGTGTACAAATCCTTAATCTATTTGCCATATCACTCAGTTTGATGTACCAAACTCACGTCAATACTTTCTCCCTTAAAGAAACCAACTTGTTGATATTGAATCCTATACATCCTCTTCTTTTGATATGTCTTCTTTAAATTGTTCTGAACATTTCTACCTATATTAGTGCCCCCCCCACTCCCCACCACCCCTCTCCCCCCTCTCCCCCTCTCCCATCCTCCCACCCCTTATACCCCAACCCTGCTACCAACCACCCCCCCGACCCCCCTACACCCCTTACCCCTACCCTTACACCCAATTTATGGAGAGTATGGGATCTCACTGTCCCTAATGATGGTAAAGCTTCCGCTCCGACCGTCCCTACCCAGTGCATGATTTTCTTTTTCTTTTTTTTTTCTTTTACCTTTTCTCCCTTTCTTTGTCTTTATCTCTCTCTATCTAACCCTGTTTCAGCCAAAACAATATCTTACCCCCGGCTCGACTTCTCAGGGCTTAACTCCTAACCCTCTCTACTTTACCCCCACCCCTATGTCCCAATCCAGAAAATCTATCTTAGGGAACCGGACCGTTAAGTCCACCCAAAAAAGCCCTTGCTTTCTCCTCTGTCGTGAAGAAGTAAGTCCTATTTTCCATTACTACTTTCAGTTTAGCCGGATTTAATAAAAAAAACCTGTGCCCCCTTACTTTGAAGTGGCTGAATTAACTGCCGGAGCCTCCACCTTTTTTCAACAGTAATATGGCAATAGTCTGGTCTCACAAAAAACTCACATCCCTTAGCCTTACTTCTAGCATTGGGTCGAGCTCGGTCGTATATAGCCTGTCTTGCCTGATAATTAAGCAAAGAGATTAATATTGCTCTAGGTCTACCACTTCCTCCTTCTGAGTTTGGTCCTATTTTACTAAAAGGAAATCGATGGGCTCTTTGAACCTCTTTGTCCCAGTCCCACTGGTGTAAGTCCGGAAATGCTTCCTTAAGAAGTGCGACCATAAAGCTATGTATATCTGATCCTTCAAGTCCTTCTGGTACACCCAGGACGCGCAGATTATTCCTCCTCATTCTGTCCTCTAAATCTGTCAATTTCCACTGAGTGTCCTCAAGTTGTTTCTCCACCATTTCTCGAGATGACTGGCGAGCTCCAGCCTCATCCTCCAGACGCGAGATCCGGGTCTCTGCTTCTTCCATCCGTGTAGTAAACTCTGAACATGTCTTAGCTACTCGACGAATTTGGATTTGCATCTTGCGGCAAGCAATTTGAGTCCTACGGCTCTCTAATTTAGATTCCTCTCGATGTTCCATAATGCTTTGATATATGGTTTCCAGTGACACAGGATTAGGCTGTTTTTCACCATTATCAAATAGAGTTAAATCATCCTTGGAATACTCCCACTGAAGCCCCTGAAGACCCTTAGTGTCCAATGGGTTAGTGGAGTGCTTATTAGGTCCTACTTGCTCACTTCTCTTCCTCTGTTTTTTCCTGACAGTGGCACTCCTGCCACTCTCCTGTAATTCCTTTCCCAGTGCCAAAGAGGACACCTCAGATTCGAATTCAGAAGAAGTTTTATCCGCCTCCAAATCCAGCTGCTCGTTGCTTGACCAACTTGAATGATCTGATAGTGAGAAAAACTTGTCTCCTTGTATTGTCTCATTATCGCGTAATCCCACTGGCCTCCGCTCCACCTGTAATAATGACCTAGCGCCTTGTGCGCCCTCCCTCTGCTCCCTCTGCTCCATCTGACTCCCAGTAGCTTGTTTTTGTAAAGTTGCCACATCTTCAGCATCACTCTGCCCACCTTTATGCGGGGGGGGCACATCTATAGCCGTCATCTCTTCGTTTACTAGAGGATCAGCCTCCTCCACAGCGGCGGGGGGGGGTATCTATGCCCCCCACCAGTATGTCCTTCCCTTTCTCAAAATACCTGTCCAGTGAAGCACTCTTGTTTTTGGAGACAACCTTCTCACCTAAGCCTTGTTTTATATCCGTACCCCCCCCTGCCGTGCCGACAGGCTTACTCTTACCGGCTTGCCTCGTCCAGACAGAGTCACATTTTTCACTCCCTTAGGTGGCATTTTTACCTTTTTTTTTTGCTTTTTAATGCAAAATGCGTTATTATAATATACGCCCAGTGTCAAATACTTGTAATACAATAAAGAGACTCTGACCGTTTTTTGAGCCCACGTCGAAAATTGCCCCCAATTGGGACCCGTGAGCACAGACCTGTAGTTGTCTTCAGGTAGGAGCAGGAGCAGTCCAGACCGCATCCCGGGAAAACACTTTGCAATCCTTTTGGCCTCCGTCAGCAAATCCACGTAGTTTTACTTCTCCCAGGAAGAAAAAAAAAAGGCCCCGCAGAAACCAAGAGCCAAGTAGCCTTGAACAATCCTCACATGAGAAGCAGTCCTTCAAAAAGCAATGTCACCCGCAATATTTCCCCTGTGCCGCCCCTCCTGAGAGTCCTGGGGCAGTCATCCCCAAGAAAAGAGGGAGCATGTGAAGCAACGCGAGTCGGCACAATGTTGCTAAAATGCCGCTACATTGTTTTCCTCTAAGCGCGACTGTCGAAGGAAGCTCCGACCCGCGGGAGAGCTGCCGCAACACTGGGAGGTTTCCTTGGTCGGAGCAGACGCTTCGCGGCTGCGTTACGCGGCCGCCATCTTGCTCTCCGTCGTCGCCTGGAGACATTTCCATCTAAAGGCAGAAAAATTGCAACATTTTGGCAGACCGCAGGGTGGACTAGCATTCTATATAGCAACGTCACTAAACATCATGACCGAACAATGTTTATCACCATACCTGGGCATACAAGTGATAAAACTGAACAACTGGAAATCTCACAAAATAACTACAGTAGTGCTATGTAAGATCTATGCATGCCCAAGTCTTGAGGAAAAGCAGTGACTTTACTCTAAATTGATAACAGCATTAACAGAGTTAAGATTCAAAAACCCCACATGAGAGATAACCCTAACTGGAGACTTCAATGCCAGCCTATTTCATCACGTAAAAGACGAAGAAAAAATATCTATAGACAATGCATTCAGGAATATCCCAACACAGTACTGTCCAGCAAGTAAATGCCGTAATGTCAAAGGCAAGTGACTAGCCATCTCACTGGAGCTCCATGGGCTAAGAATAATTAACGGCAGGTCCCAGGACAATGTCCCCCCAAATTACACATATTTTGGTCCAAAAGCACGTTTGTACTTGGACTTTACTGCCCTATCATTTGCGCTAATGCCTTTGTTTTGTGAATTCGAGATTGTCTTCACCACATCAAGAGATCACACTCTCCAGCAAATAATTCTTAACCTAAAGCCCCTGAAGCACATCAAAACACCGGCCGACACTGGACTGCTTAAATCAGTCAATCTAAACAGACTAATGTGGTCCAGTGACACAATAGCCGGTTTGTCGATTTGGGTGAAGAGTTTGCTAGAGCAAACAAGTACATCAGTATCCAGCCATAAGGATCACTGGAATGCCTTTCTTGGGATCGTGCAGCTGAATTCCCTTTGTGTAACACATCGGCAAACTGGCAGGGGCACTCTAACTTTGTCAAAAAAGCTCAAATGCTAAAGAAAGAGCTCAAAAAGGCAATTAACAGGTCGAAGAAAGTAACTACCCAAGTAACAACATGGGAGTCAATAAAGCAGCTTAGAAAACAATATAAAAAACAGGTTTGGGAGGAGCGGAGACTCGGGAATGAGTCATCTCGGTCAAGGCGTAGCAATAGCTCAAAGAAAGCAAACACTAGCCTGTTTTGGGAAACAGTAAATGCTTTAGTACGCCCCCCCACCAGGCTACCAAATAGCTCAAATGTTTCAGAAGAATCATGGATTATGCATCTGAATAGCACTTTTTCTGATGACCTTGCCTCAGGGGCCCTAAGGCCATTAAAGTATCAAAATCTTGCAAACAAGGAAAGTCAACTGCACCCTACTTTGTCTAATCAACTACTCAGCAGAAAAAACAAAGCAGTAACATTGCATGCGAGTGATAGTCCACAAGACACCTACCTGCTCCAGTGGAACGTATTATCTGAAAGAAGTAGAACGGATTATAAACGAAGGGTCTATTCCAAGGAGTTGGAGAGGATCAATAATACATCAAATTTATACAGTCGGCGACCAATAATCTCCAGCTAACTACAGGTTTATTGCACTAATAGATGTCAAAGCCAAGTATTATTCCTTATTGATTTTACAAGAACTAACACAGTGGTCGACCACTAATAAGTAGGTGCCAGTCAATCAAACTGGATTTAGAATGGGCTTTGGCACGAGCACCAATATCCTTACACTTACAATGCCGGCTGACAAATGCAAGCAACAGAGGAAGAAACTGTATGTGTTTTATTGACCTTTAAGTGGCGCTTGACTGAGTTGATCAAGGTATTTTATGGCGTAAGCTAAAAGAAACGAGTATTCCTGCTACTCTTCTGCGAGCCATCGAAGACCTCTACTCGCACACATGGATCCAGGTCAAATTGGGTGACGGTTCCAGGCTATCAAGGAAAATCCCTACCAAATAGGGACTGAATTAAGGGTGTGTGCTGGCTCCTCTTCTTTTTAATCTGTTTCTGGCTGACCTATATGCCAGCCTAGATGGTGTAAACTTACACTTACCACGCTTGGGGCCTTTGATGTTATCCCACCTTGCCTACACTGATGTTGTATTGCTGAGTCACATGAAAATAGATATGCAGAGAGTAATCATTGACTTAAAAAACCATGTGGAAGTTAACAATTTAGAAATAAACACCTCCAAAACTAAAACAATGTTAATCTTTAAAGGTCCAGCCCAGCCATTAAAGATCTATTTGTATGCTGAACTCCTTGAGGAAGTCAATTATTATAAATACGGGGGTCTTCACCTGCATGACAAGCTAAATTTCTTGGAACACAACCGCTATGTAAGCAGGAAGGCACATGCACTAACCCATGCTTTTTGCTCTCTCCACAAAAGACTTGATGGGCCTTCTTTCAAGCCTTTACTGTCTATAATAACTGTCAGGTTTCTTCCAACAGTAGCATATTCTAGTGCTGCCTTGCACTGCTCTTGGATAGCTTGCGAACTAAAATATATAATTCAGGGTGTGGGCTTCCAAAAATGCCTCCCTGGCACAGGTTCAACTGGAATTTAGCCTTATTGCTCAATCACTAGGAAGAAAGTATCCAGCAATAAAGGCTTGGTATCAAATAAGAGAAACACAGAGCAGTGTAATAAGCAGTGCCTTGTGGTCAGCCTTAGTAAACTATCCCACTCCAGTCATCATAAATACCTTTTTTCTGCATTCAAACAGACAAACCTGCTTGAACTTTGGGAAAATAACTTACCTGTACCATCCTCCAAACAAGTAGTTAACAGAGTGGCAAAATTTCATTTGGTTTTGCACCATAAGAGTATTTTTAGCAAACTATCTCATGCATGGATGGTCATCAACAATTATGACATAATGAAGCCTGCTCAGTACCTAACCCATACATTTCCCCTTTTTATTAAGTGAAAACTGGTGGCATTGTGCTTTGACAACATTCCCAGCCTTGCAGACTTCCCACATTGGAAGCATAAAGGCCCAACAAATCGTGGAATATGCGGTCCTGGAAAAGAGGACCTTATGCATCTAATATGTATTTGTCCCATGTTAAAACAAGCTAGGGTTCCTTTATTGGAAAAAAGTTCTTGGACAAAGGGGTATGTTCATGTAGTTCGACAATTATCTGCAGTCGTAACCCAGAAGATACTAGGCTGAATTGCAAACTGATAAAATTCCTCCAGCTGCACGCAAGCGCAGTGACCACGAAACTGAACCTGTATCAGCTAGCACCCACAGTAGTGCACAACTCGGTGACTAGTGACCCCCGGGGGCTGCTTAAATTGTGGAAACTGAGGCAGTAAGGACTACAAATGTGGCACAATAATGGTTAGATGTAATTTAAGCTCATTCACTTTATAGGTGGGCAGCCATGTTTGTATTTTTCTGTTTGGTTAGGCTGCTGCATTGACATTACAACAGGACTATGGCAGCTAATTATGCTGGCTATATGCAGTAGGTCTATGGTAGCTTTAGTTAGATTAGTGCATGTGTAAGTACTTTTAGTTAATGGTCTGGCACTTTATAGCAGGATAAATATTAAACTTGCACAAAGCTAAGCTGGGCTATCTGTTAGAATATTAAGCAAATAAAATTATGGTAGGTATTACCAATTAGGTGGAAAATAAATCCCCAAAGCTAGGCAGGGAATCTTCCTATTTTTTTCAGGTTTCTCAGACTAAGAATCATGGCAGCCCAACACATTTCACTTTTGGAAAGGAGCAAGTGAGAAAAAACATACTAGTGTTTGCAGGTCCCAGTTGCTTGGCTCACGAAGTTCTCTCTCTGGTTTTCAGTATGGCCTGCATCATCTTGCTCGGGAATTTATTTCACAAAAAACAAAAAAGAATGCAGAGCGGTGCAAAAACTACATGGTGTCCTCTCGAAATTCTACTCTACCCTTGGTGCTTCTAGTGGGCGAGTTAATTGCATAGGGATCCTCAATACCAGGCATGGCTCAAGGGGTGGGGGCCAGAGTCTCCACTGACCGGGGAGCCTGGCACGCAGCCCCAAGCTATGTATCTACAACTCAAAAGTTAACGAGGTTGTGAAGACCATTAGAAACAAACTCGCTATGTGCTGGAGAAAGAAATACACAAAGTGGCTCTAGAAATCTGTGAATTCATAGTACCACTGGCAGCTCTTGGTACTTACTGGGGAAATTTACTAAAATTTGATGCAACGGAGTGCAGCAACCAAATATATGTCAAGCATAGCTTTTGTACAGAAAGGGCACCCTTCCATTACAAAATTATGCTTTGGTACAGTTTAATAATTTGACGCTTTGGGCCTGATTTATACTTTTTTAGCTCCGCATTTGTGTAACTTTTTAACACAAAAGTGGCGCAAACTTACAAAATTCAATTATATTTTGTAAGTTTGCGCCACTTTTGGGTCAAGAAATGACGCAAATGCGGCTCTAAAAAAGTACAAATCAGGCCCTTTGTGTGTTGTACAGTGCAGCACAGATGCTAAGATTGAAATGTCTTTAGAAAAGCTTTTCTCAAACCTTATGTCTTCTTCAAAAAGGGATACATTTTTGGTGGAAAGTCTTGTCTATCTTTCATAGTGGATACGACTTTTTTGACAAAATCCATGAGTGGTTGCATGTACGATCCCTGGAACACCCCCTTGACACAAAGTAGTGCAAAGTAGAGCAAAGCGCTCCTTTGCATTACGGTAGACAGCTTTCCGATGCAAATCAGGGTTTGTGCTAGGAAGTATATCCCAACTCAACAGTTTGTGCCATGTTTGTGTCACTTTTACGCTACAAACTGGTGCGTACACACGCACACCCTTGCACCCCCGTCCATGGGGCTCTCTGAAAGGTTCTGTACTGACACCAGGACACATGTGGTGGTGGCTGGACTTTCAGTGTACATCACTGCACAGAGGAGCAGCACACAGGTAGTGAAGGATTGTAGGAGAGTTTTACGTCTATGCATAATCTGTAAATGTCAGTTACATATCCATTTTTGTAATTATACTAACATATCCATCTAGATAGCACATACGAATAATTTTTTATTTCCACACAATTGAACCATTTTACTAACTCCATCGAATGTACATCTGTGACCCTCACCCAGAGTGGCTTCTGGCAAACGATATAAAAATGTGGCTCTACATTGCTGGAATCGAGCGTGAACCAGCCCCGATTTCGGTAGCCATGCTTGACCTTAAGACATTTCTGAGCCGACCCTAACAAATCATCTTGGCTTTGTCATATGCAGTGTACTGACACGGGACACATGTCTGCACAATACATATGTTTTGCTGTGTAGGACCCATTTAGTTGTGTTGGAGTGTAGCATTTATAATCAAAATTAACATGAACTGCCTGCAAAATAATGTGTAATGAAGCTGCATAGAAAACGTGACAGACTAATATTAACATACGCGTTTGAAATATGCCCACGGGGAGTGGCCACCAATGTATACGATGATTAATGAAATTGGCTAATAATGAATTATTAATGTACTAATGTATGATTCTGTTTTAGCAATTGGAGTTATATGTTAAGGTTTGGTTGAATTAATCTTAGGTCTTAGTAAGCAAGGGTCTGGGCCTAGCTGCCTGGTCTCATATTAAATGTGTTTTCTAACGTGCAATGTGCTGTCTTTCTGAAGGACGTAAAACTGTACTTTTCCAGAAGCTAGAGGTGTGTGTAACCGCAGTAAATTCTTTCTCATGAGACCCTACTTGCTCAAGGAGACATTCTTGCTGAATGCAACAGTGTAATTCGCAACAGGTACAAGGTCGCCCAAACTGGTAAAGACAATGGAGCTTCTGACTAAAGCGAGGAGTGTTACTTTTTCTACTTGACATTCTACCCGTTGAAGACGTAAATCACAGGAGCCAATGAACTGCTTTAAGTGAAACTTCTAGTAAGGTGATGAACGGACTATTGTATAGAGATAATGGTGCACCAAATACTGACCAATTGGAAATTAGAGACTTGTCCGGCATATTCAATTTAACAACGAAGCACCAGGAGAAATCAGCCATTGGAGAGACACTCCTGCTGTTACTCTGACATTCTGGTTTAGTCTTTGCTGTTCTGATACTTTAAACCATCCTCACCCTTTTTGCCTTACCCGATACTTGCTTCTCCTCCTTATGAGGGAAGTATTCCTACTTACCCTATTTTGCTGAGACTTTGCTGTTCTGTCCGGGCTGATGGCGAATCGACTGCTGTCCTGAGGATGGGGACTGATTCTGTATGCTGACCCATTTCGGAGGGTAACTATATGATAATGAAATTGTAATTGTCTGTTTGCCTTTTCTCTCTAGGTACCAACTGCTCTTTTGACAGAGTCCATAGTTTAGCTGTTTTCTACATTTGTGTTGTTAAATTGTTTTGCATGAAGCCCAACATGCTGATGCTAATTAGAAGTTAGTTAAAGTATTCACAAATATTGGGTGCAAATAGACAAATGACAGAATCTTTGCTTTGTTGAATAACGTGCTAATGATAATCTGCTAAAGTTGATTCATGTTGACGTCGTGCTTTGTTCTGATGTTCATGATCTTTGCTTTGCTTAAGTCATATTCAAGTTGCCACATTGTGACATTATTAACGTGTTTTCTGGTGTTGAGACTAATAAACCTACTAGTAGAGTGTAACCAATAGGGAATAAATATCATAAATCTTACTAAACTGGTGTGGTTATTCATGGCTGAAAGGTCATGTTGTGTTACAAATTCTTATCAATGCGATTAACTAATTTGATTGATCTGGTAATGTGAATATTGATGAGGTTATTGATCTAGTGATTGAAATGCAAAGTAGATATCTCGTCTTAAGGTGTCTCCAATCAGGGTCAAAAGGTTAATTGGCCTAAAACTAGTCCCCGTGAAAGTAAAGTACTTAGGTCAGGACGCGTTATCAGGTGTTGGACAAGGACACACAATTCACTGAGATGGATTACTGTACTCCAATGCTGCAACTTGTGACATGTAGGTAACAAAAAAATCTTTGCAACAGAAGGATTAACCTATTAAGCTATTTTAAATTAAAAATAAATATTTTATCTAGACATCCTAAACTAGGCTCTGCAGAAGGCACATTACTATTGTGAATTATTTTATGATGAGTCAGGCCTGTGATTAGAAACTTACGAATGCCTCTTCTTTAAGTGAATTATCCACCTGGTTTATCTTACAGGTATTCAGCGGCTGCTGCCGCAAATGTCAAGAGGGGGTGCGGGGACGAAGGGGAAAACAATAACAAAATAAAATAAAACGTACGTTTCACCCTATTCCCACCGACAGCTGCTGCCTCACTCCTCTGCTCCTGATGGATGGTGTCCCAGCATTTGCTGGGACACCAGCACAGGCTCCTCAGCAATCCTGGCGCTGCTTTCATGCTAAACATAGCATGAAATCAGCAACAGGACTGGTCTGAGTGGCTCAGACTGCCGCTCAGACACATCCCTGGAGCCTGTGCAGTTTCTCCAGCCTGGCTGTTCAACACACCAAGGCTGGAGAAACCTAAGTGCGCATGTGTGTTTGACTGGCCTGAGACGACAGCCAAACACGCATGTGCAGTTAGGTGCACTCTCTCCTCCTTCCCCCTCCCTCCTCTGGTGACCCAGCACCGCCCCTCCCTGCACTGCTGGCTCAGGCAGCAGATGGAAAATAAAACAATAGTCAACTATTGATTTAGTTTTCATCTCCTGGCTCTTGGCCAGGGGTGCAACGCTCCTATGCCAATGCGGAGAAGCTGCCCCTGCCAGTGTTATACCCTAACACTTGCTGTATATACATATATCTTAGCAGCAAGTGCCTTATTCCTATGTGCAATTCTATAATACAGGCTAGTTGTTACCAGTTTGGCAAGCCGGTTAATAATGTTTGTTCCTTTTGCCACTTTTGTGGGCTTTAAAGATAATGCACAGTGTAAGAAATTGGGGTATTAGTGAAGAGGGAGTGACATCCCATCTTAGATAATAAACACAATCCTGGCAGTGTGAACACCTAAAGTCTTTAAATTAACCTGACCTCCTGGTAGCTATGGCACAGAGCAGACAGGCTTAAATTTGCCACAATGAGTAGAGCATCTTTTTAGTACCAAAACAGTAATGAAGTCATAAAAAACACAGTAACAATTCCAAACTGAACTTAAAAAGTACACCATAACATGACAGCAAACCAATAAAAGTCAAATAAGGGGAACTGGTGATATGAAGTTTTTAAGTTTTAAATACAAATAGTGCTAAAAAGCATTAAGCACAATTGCCGTCAACTGGTCGGGCTAGACTAGAACTTTGGTGCTATTTGAGGCCAACCAATTGAGCAAGGGTCTGATATAGGGACCCGGTCTAAGGATTTTTCTTGGGGATTTAGGCCCATATTTATACTTTTTTAGTGTAGCATTTTCGTCATTTTTTACGCAAAAGCAGCACAAACTTACAAAATACAATTGTATTTTGTAACTTTGTGCCACTTTTGCGTAAAAAAATGACGCCAATGCGGCGCTAAAAATGTATAAATGTGGGCCTTAGGGCCAGATGTAGGGAATTCCTAGTGAGTCTGAGCGACTCGCAATTTGCGAGTCGTAATGCAGGATGTGAGTCGCAAGGGGGTCGCAAAGGCCCACCTCATTAATATTAATGAGGTGGGTCACAATTTGCGACCCCCTTGCCAGTCGCAGCACTCACAGGGATGGTGGCCTGCTGGAGACAGCAGACCACCATGTCTGTGACTGCTTTTAAATAAAGCAGTTTTTTTTTTGTTGTAAGGCAGCCCGTTTTCCTAAAAAGAAAACGAGATGCATTACAAATGAAAAAATTAAATGTGTCAGTTTCATTTTGTCAGAGCAGGCAGTGGTCCATAGGACCACTGCCTGCTCGAAAAAATGTTTTCAAGGCCATTCACAAAGGGGAAGAGGTCCCATGGGGACCCCTTCCCTTTTGCGAATGGGTCACCGCCAGGGTGACACTGGTGGTAACTGCGATTGCTTTCCGACCGTGTTTGCGGTCACAGAGCAATCTTACATCGCGCGGCGACTCGCAAATAGGAAGGGGAACACCCCTTCCGATTTGCGATACGAAGTCCCATTTTGCGAGTAGGTAACCAGGTTACTGAATTGCAAAATGGGAATGGGCATCGCGATGTGAGTTTTGCACCTCGCAAACACCGATTCTTGCTGTTTGCGACGTGTAAAAGCCTTGCTACATCTGGCCTTTAGTCTAAAAAATGTCCAAAGTCTTCATCGGTGCAAGTAAGAAGGGTGTATCGAAAGAGGATTACACAGACCGATAGCCATTGGACACGGTCCAGTGAAGCCACTGTTTTTTGGCAGGAAAGATTAGAGGGGAAGAAATTCAAATGTTTTGCCTAGGGAACGTCCCTTGCCGGTCAGATACTTTTGGTGTCTTCCCGCCTTTACACAGTCCAGTAGGGCAAGATTGCAGGCTGTAGCCAAAGAGGGCTCAATGAGGACAAATGACATCTCCGCAAGGCCCCACTGCAGAGGATTTGCTGTCACTAAAAGGTTCTGAGCAGAGGAAACCTGAATCTTCAGCCAATAGGCAACGCACCTTGGTTCAATTGGCTTGGCAGGCATGGCCCGTTTCTCTGGAGGTTTTAGAACCAAAATGTTTCTAAGCCTCAGGTTTCAGGGGTGATAGGAGAAGTCAAGCCAGACACAGCCAAGGGTGCCTTCTGCCTCAGGAACAACAGCTGAGGCCAGGACTCACTACAGCAGAGGCCATTAGCAATGTCCAATTGGAACTGGCCAGCTGGGAGTCTTGAAACTTGTTATGTCCATTTACCTTGAACAGAAAGTCAGTCTTATGACCTATGTTGTCAAATTATTTGTCCTGGGTGTAAAAGGGGAATGTACAGCCCTTTAGGGCTCCTCTGTAGTACCAGAAAGCAGGTTTTGACCTCTTCTGATCTTGTCAGGTCCAGTAATGTTCTGAGGAGGGTACTGGAGATGCCACAATTATGTCTGGCACCAGCTAGTGGGTGCTGTATCTCCTGTCCTCTCCCTAACCAAAGGGGCCCAATTTCCCAATGATTGCCCTAACTACTTTTCCAACTTTCCCACTCCCACTCTGCCCAAGATGTCAAAACCCTTCTTCACTTGTGCAGAGCCTTTTTGCACATCCCAAATGTATGGCCAGGGACATAATTCACCCCTCCTCCATGATCATTCAAAACCAGTTCCAGGGGCAGCTCCCTCACCAATGAAATTGGTGCCAGCCTGACCAGGAGAACAAAGGAAGGGGCCTGTTAAGATGCCACCTGACATCTGCCTGTGACAACAGAGCCCATTTGATTTAAATTAAGATCTTGGGCAGTGCACAAATGGTCCTCCTGTCACAGGAAAAAACACCTCCCCACACCCAGGCCTTTGTCTCTGCTCTGGGAACAGTTTTCACATCACATTCAGGACTCAAGCACTCAGTGGGCTGCAGCAGGAGTTTAATGCAAATTATCCTCCCGAGGATTAAGGCAGGGAAACAGTATCTTTCTAAAAGTACAGGTACCTTAATATTTATTAAAAATCTGACTTTACCTTGAATTGGGCTTTAAATAAATATTACAAAGAGTTCTTGAATGATGTTTCTAGTTGTTACCTAGGCAAAGATAGCATTATTACATTTAATAATATTTGAACTGCTCCTGAAGTGAATGGCACAACAGGTGCCACTGTCTACTAGTGGTATTTAATTTATAGGCCCCGGGTGTAACTTGTATCATGTACTAGGGACTTATAGGAAAGTTATATGTGCTAATTAGGATTATGCTAATTCAACCATATTAAAAAGTACCAACATTTTACTACTGATTAGCAGGGGTAAAGTGCATGGAGTTCTACAGGCAGCAGAAACAGATAGTGCAAATGTCTGGTGGTACAGGGCATTTACTACACTAAGGCTATCAGTGACCTTGCTCTTCAAGATCCGACACTCTATTACTTTGACTCTTGTGACTGGACACTCTTTTTATCAGTATTCTTGACTCCTAAGGTAAAGACTCCCCAAGGAAATACCTTCCATTTCCAGCACTGATTGTCCACAGCACTTTCTCGGGTTTCTGCACTGTCTCGGGTCATTCCCTGCTCAGACTACTACGCCTGTTCATTCCCCTGTCCCGTACTATTCTGTGCTCCTTAGCCAACTCATTGCCATGCTTCTTACTTGTCGTGCTCTACTCATTTGCCTTTGCTAACACATTCTCTGGCCCTATTTCTCCCTCTGTTTTTACAAATAGTCTCCACTGGTCACTCTGTTCCTGTTCTGTTCTAATGCTTGTTTTGTGTACGTGCAGATGCATGCAGTGTACTGTATGTATTTGTCATGATCGTGTCTGCTGCATCATAAAAGGGGATGTGTTTGACTTCTATGTTTATGAGTCTACCAATTATGATTTTTATACTGATGTGAACATGGGTGTAGGAGACAAGAACATTCTGTCAGGGCAGAGACAGCTTTGAGACATTATTATCAATGTACCCCAGCTTGCTAGTGCCTTACTACCATTTAGTATTTAGTAAAGATGACTATGTTAGATAAACATAATATATTAAGTAATGTGCCAGGTTAAACACTGAAATGTGGATCAACTTTGCAGCTGCTGTTGTTTTTTATTTCTACATATTGCATGCTTGACATACTTCTACAGCAGGGGCTCCAGTGAGACACCAGGCATATCTCCCAGGATATAAACTGTTTATTCTGGAGGGCACATCAGTAGATACACATGCAAACAAGCACACACACACAGACACATGGACTTCAGGTCCCTAACTGCCTCAGCTCTGGACCCAGCTCCTGACCTGATCTTGCACCCAAATCACCCATTTTTACTCTGGCTCATGCAGTCCCCCAGTCCAGTAAGTCCACACTGGCTAATGTTCTAGCTACTGCTGTCACTCTTCTTTCTTTGCTTATTGTTCACACACAGTGTGGCTAAAAGAGTGGGACCTTCAGCTTGGCCAATCTACCTGTGCCTTTACTAGATTAAGAGTGGAAGCAGATGGTCACATGACAGACCCTGTAGGCTGACACAGTGTGTGTTTGAGTGTTATCACAGGACCCTGACAATGGCTACACTGGCTGCCATTCTAAATGTGGTACTGAGTTGGGCTTTACCTCTGAGAGCTACTTCTCGGGTGGTCGTTAATACCAGTAGCTCCCGAACTACTTGCTGGTGATCCCTGATCTACAGGTTATTATGCAGCATTTCCTATGTATCATTGAAAATAAAATAAAAATGCCTTTATTGATACTAGTATAAATATTAAATGAAAGATGAAAAATAACTTGTATAAATTAGTGTTTAAGTCATAAAATGAATTATTAAGTATGCTGTTGTTTCTAACATAGTAACAAACAATATTATGACTAAACAATAGTCATTCCTCAGTTCTGGTTTCAAAGCTTCTGCTCCTGTGACCAAGGGTTAGGCCACAAGTTAAATCAATGCTTCTCTGTTTACTCATGAATGTTTTTAACAGAATGGGGCCTTGCTTTGCTTTTTTAGCTGCCTGCTCAGTCCTCTTAACAATCTGGGAGGTATAAATCCCTCTCACTGCCCTCCTTCATTCCCATGCCTATGGGTGAACATGAAAATATGTGTGCTTGTGTAATTAACAATGCTTAGATGTTATGTCAGGTTGAAATGAGGTGAAAGGAGGGTTGTGTGTTTTCATATTATGTACATCAGTTATGCAGAAAGCATTTGATTTATATTTTGCAGGAAGGCTCCTTCTGCACCTTCATGCACAAGCCTACATAAGCCCAACATTGAGTGCATTCTATTGGCTGCCTGTAACCAAAGATTTATTTCAAAACCCTTTGTATCTTCCAACATCCACTACATAAAACTGTGCTTTCCATCAGTCAATGGACACCTTTCAAGACAGACAAATCCTTCAACAAAAGTCTCATCTGGCATCCAGAAATTCAACAGTTTCTGCTATGGAGCGTTGTAGGAAAGTACCATCTTGGCTGGCATGTTACCCCCATTTTTCACTGTATATATGTTGTTTGAGTTGTATGTGTCACTGGGACCCTGCTAGTCAGGGCCCCAGTGCTCATAAGTGTGCCTGAATGTGTTACCTGTGTTATGACTAACTGTCTCACTGAGGCTCTGCTAACCAGAACCTCAGTGGTTATGCTCTCTCATTTCTTTAAAATTGTCACTAACAGGCTAGTGACCAATTTTACCAATTTACATTGGCTTACTGGAACACCCTTATAATTCCCTAGTATATGGTACTGAGGTACCCAGGGTATTGGGGTTCCAGGAGATCCCTATGGGCTGCAGCATTTCTTTTGCCACCCATAGGGAGCTCTGACAATTCTTACACAGGCCTGCCACTGCAGCCTGAGTGAAATAACGTCCACGTTATTTCACAGTCATTTTACACTGCACTTAAGTAACTTATAAGTCACCTATATGTCTAACCTTTACCTGGTAAAGGTTGGGTGCTAAGTTACTTAGTGTGAGGGCACCCTGACACTAGCCAAGGTGCCCCCACATTGTTCAGGGCCAATTCCCCGGACTTTGTGAGTGCGGGGACACCATTACACGCGTGCACTACATATAGGTCACTACCTATATGTAGCTTCACAATGGTAACTCCGAATATGGCCATGTAATATGTGTATGATCATGGAATTGCCCCCTCTATACCATCCTGGCATAGTTGGCACAATCCCATGATCCCAGTGGTCTGTAGCACAGACCCTGGTACTGCCAAACTGCCTTTCCCGGGGTTTCACTGCAGCTGCTGCCAACCCCTCAGACAGGCATCTGCCCTCCTGGGGTCCGGCCTGGCCCAGGATGGCAGAACAAAGGACTTCCTCTGAGAGAGGGTGTTACACCCTCTCCCTTTGGAAAATGGTGTGAAGGCAGGGGAGGAGTAGCCTCCCCCAGCCTCTGGAAATGCTTTCATGGGCACATTTGGTGCCCATTTCTGCATAAGCCAGTCTACACCGGTTCAGGGACCCCTTAGCCCTGCTCTGGCGCGAAACTGGACAAAGGAAAGGGGAGTGACCACTCCCCTGACCTGTACCTCCCCTGGGAGGTGCCCAGAGCTCCTCCAGTGTGCTCCAGACCGCTGCCATCTTGGAAACAGAGGTGCTGCTGGCACACTGGACTGCTCTGAGTGGCCAGTGCCATCAGGTGACGTCAGAGACTCCTCCTGATAGGCTCCTTCAGGTGTTGCTAGCCTATCCTCTCTCCTAGGTAGCCAAACCCTCTTTTCTGGCTATTTAGGGTCTCTGTCTCTTGGGATTCCTTAGATAACGAATGCAAGAGCTCATCCGAGTTTCTCTGCATCTCTCTCTTCACCTTCTGCCAAGGAATCGACTGCTGACCGCGCTGGAAGCCTGCAAAACTGCAACATAGTAGCAAAGACAACTACTGCAACTCTGTAACGCTGATCCTGCCGCCTTCTCGACTGTTTTCCTGGTGGTGCATGCTGTGGGGGTAGTCTGCCTCCTCTCTGCACTAGAAGCTCCGAAGAAATCTCCCGTGGGTCGACGGAATCGTCCCCCTGCAACCGCAGGCACCAAAGAACTGCATCACCGGTACCTTGGGTCTCCTCTCAGCACGACGAGCGAGGTCCCTTGAATCCAGCAACTCTGTCCAAGTGACTCCCACAGTCCAGTGACTCTTCAGTCCAAGTTTGGTGGAGGTAAGTCCTTGCCTCCCCACGCCAGACTGCATTGTTGGAAACCGCGACTTTTGCAGCTACTCCGGCCTCCGTGCACTTCCGGCAGAAATCCTTTGTGCACAGTCCAGCCTGGGTCCACGGCACTCTAACCTGCATTGCACGACCTCCTAAGTTGTTCTCCGGCGACGTGGGACTCCTTTGTGCGACTTCGGGTGAGCACCGTTTCACGCATCCTCGTAGTGCCTGCTTCTGGCACGTCTCCGAGTGCTACCTGCTGCTGAGAGGGCTCCTTGTCTTGCACGACATCCCCTCTGTCTCCTGACACAATTTGCGACATCCTGGTCCCTCCTGGGCCACAGCAGCGTCCAAAAAACCTTACTGCACGATTTGCAGCTAGCAAGGCTTGTTGGAGGTCTTTCGGCGGGAAAACACTTCTGCACGACTCTCCGCGGCGTGAGGGATCCGTCCTCCAAAGGGGAAGTCTCTTTCCCTTGTCATTCCTGCAGAAACCTAAGCTTCTACAGTCCAGTAGCAGCTTCTTTGCACCCGCAGCTGGCATTTCCTGGGCATCTGCCCATCTCCGACTTGCTTGTGACTTTTGGACTTGGTCCCTTTGTTCCACAGGTAGCCTCGACTGGAAATCCATCGTTGTTGCATTGCTGGTTTGTGTCTTTCCTGCAGAATTCCCCTATCACAACTTCTATGTCCTTTGGGGAACTTTAGTGCACTTTGCACTCACTTTTCAGGGTCTTGGGGTGGGCTATTTTTCTAACCCTCACTATTTTCTAATAGTCCCAGCGACCCTCTACAAGGTCACATAGGTTTGGGGTCCATTTGTGGTTCGCATTCCACTTTTGGAGTATATGGTTTGTGTTGCCCCTATCCCTATGTGTCCCCATTGCATCCTATTGTAACTATACATTGTTTGTACTGTTTTCTAAGACTATTACTGCATATTTTGGTATTGTGTATATATATCTTGTGTATATTTCCTATCCTCTCACTGAGGGTACACTCTGAGATACTTTGGCATATTGTCATAAAAATAAAGTACCTTTATTTTTAGGATAACTGTGTATTGTGTTTTCTTATGATGTTGTGCATATGACACTAAGTGGTACTGTAGGAGCTTCACTCGTCTCCTAGTTCAGCCTAAGCTGCTCTGCTAAGCTACCATTATCTATAAGCCTATGCTGCTAGACACCCTATACACTAATAAGGGATAACTGGGCCTGGTGCAAGGTGCAAGTACCCCTAGGTACTCACTACAAGCCAGTCCAGCCTCCTACATTGGTTGTGCAGCGGTGGGATAAGTGCTTTGAGACTACTTACCACTCTTGTCATTGTACTTTTCATAAGAGAAAAATATACAAAACAAGTTCAGTGTATATACACATAACCAAAAAGTTTTGCATTTCCTCTTTTCACTCTTTTCTAAGTGCTGAAAAGTACTTCTAACTTTCTAAAAAGTTCTAAAAAGTTTTTAAAAGGTTTTTTTTTTCCAGTCTTTCTAAAAGCTCTGACAAACTTTTTTCTCTTTTTCTATCACTTTAACTCTCTCTAAAAATGTCTGGCACAGGCCAAAATGTTGATCTGTCCAAACTTGCATATGATCACCTTAGCTGGAAAGGAGCAAGGAGTCTCTGCATAGAGAGAGGTTTGAGTGTAGGGAAGAATCCTTCCTTGGAATTGTTACTTAACATGCTTAGAGAACAAGATAAGGCTAAAAGTGCCCCATCTGATGAAAAAGTAGCTAATGGTTCCCAATCTGATCCAGGGACTCCCCCAGGAAAAGATTCAGGAAAGAAACTTCAAAGCCTGCCCATTACTAGACAGTCTAGCATAGTTGGTACTGATGTTGAGTCACACCATACAGATAGTGTTGTCTCACATCATAGCAAGAGCATTCATTCTCATCACAGTAGAAATGATGTTTCTGTTAGCCAAGCTGTTAGGGTGCCCTCTATAAGGGACAGGTCTCCTTCTGTCCATTCTCATCTTACTTCTGTTTCAAGACATGTCCCTCCCACCCACCCTGATGACAGATTGTTAGAAAGGGAGCTCAATAGATTGAGAGTGGAACAAACCAGACTGAAGCTCAAGAAGCAACAGCTGGATTTGGATAGGCAGACTTTAGAAGTAGAGAAGGAGAGACAGAAACTGGGTTTAGAAACCCATGGTGGCAGCAGCAGTATTCCCCATAGTCATCCTGCAAAAGAGCATGATTCCAGGAATCTGCACAAGATAGTTCCCCCTTATAAGGAGGGGGATGACATTAACAAGTGGTTTGCTGCACTTGAGAGGGCCTGTGCTGTACAGGATGTCCCTCAAAGGCAGTGGGCTGCTATCCTATGGCTATCATTTAGTGGAAAAGGTAGGGATAGGCTCCTTACTGTGAAAGAAAATGAAGCTAATGATTACAAAGTTCTTAAGAATGCACTCCTGGATGGTTATGGCTTAACCACTGAACAATACAGGATAAAGTTCAGAGAGACCAAAAAGGAGTCTTCACAAGACTGGGTTGATTTCATTGACCATTCAGTGAAGGCCTTGGAGGGGTGGTTACATGGCAGTAAAGTTACTGATTATGACAGCCTGTATAACTTGATCCTGAGAGAGCATATTCTTAATAATTGTGTGTCTGATTTGTTGCACCAGTACTTGGTGGACTCTGATCTGACCTCTCCCCAAGAATTGGGAAAGAAGGCAGACAAACGGTCAGAACAAGGGTGAACAGAAAAGTTCATACAGGGGGTGACAAAGATGGCAACAAGAAGAAGGATGGTAAGTCTTCTGACAAGGGTGGGGACAAATCTAAAAATGAGTCTTCATCAGGCCCACAAAAACACTCTGGTGGGGGTGGTGGGTCCAAATCCTCTTCTAATCAAAACAAGGAAAAGAAACCATGGTGCTATTTATGTAAAATAAAAGGCCATTGGACAACAGATCCCAGTTGTCCAAAGAAAAGCACCAAGCCTCCTACCGCTACAACCCCTACTGCTACACCTAGTGTCCCTACTAATAGCAGTGGTGGGAGCAAACCTACTAATAGCCAATCCAAGGGAGTAGCTGGGCTCACTATTGGTAACTTAGTTGGGGTTGGTCTTGTTAGGGAGACCACAGAGGCTATATTAGTCTCTGAGGGGGCTATTGATTTAGCCACCTTAGTTGCTTGTCCCCTTAATATGGATAAGTACAAGCAGCTACCCCTAATAAATGGTGTTGAGGTTCAGGCCTACAGTGACCCTGGAGCCAGTGTGACTATGGTCATAGAGAAACTGGTCCACCCTGAACAACACCTACTTGGTCACCAGTACCAAGTAACCGATGCTCACAACAACACACTTAGCCACCCCATGGCTGTTGTAAATCTCAACTGGGGGGGGTTACTGGTCCAAAGAAAGTTGTGGTAGCCACAGATTTACCTGTAGACTGTCTACTAGGAAATGATTTGGAGACATCAGCTTGGTCAGATGTGGAGTTGGAGGCCCATGCAGCAATGCTGGGCATCCCAGGGCATATTTTTGCTTTAACCAGGGCTCAGGCCAAAAAGCAAAAAGGACAGGGAAGCTTGGATCCTGAGAGAGCATATTCTTAATAATTGTGTGTCTGATTTGTTGCACCAGTACTTGGTGGACTCTGATCTGACCTCTCCCCAAGAATTGGGAAAGAAGGCAGACAAATGGGTCAGAATAAGGGTGAACAGAAAGGTTCATACAGGGGGTGACAAAGATGGCAACAAGAAGAAGGATGGTAAGTCTTCTGACAAGGGTGGGGACAAATCTAAAAATGAGTCTTCATCAGGCCCACAAAAACACTCTGGTGGGGGTGGTGGGCCCAAATCCTCTTCTAATCAAAACAAGGAAAAGAAACCATGGTGCTATTTATGTAAAATAAAAGGCCATTGGACAACAGATCCCAGTTGTCCAAAGAAAAGCACCAAGCCTCCTACCGCTACAACCCCTACTGCTACACCTAGTGTCCCTACTAATAGCAGTGGTGGTGGCAGCAAACCTACTAATAGCCAATCCAAGGGAGTAGCTGGGGTCACTATTGGTAACTTAGTTGGGGTTGGTCTTGTTAGGGAGACCACAGAGGCTATATTAGTCTCTGAGGGGGCTATTGATTTAGCCACCTTAGTTGCTTGTCCCCTTCATATGGATAAGTACAAGCAGCTACCCCTAATAAATGGTGTTGAGGTTCAGGCCTACAGGGACACTGGAGCCAG
The DNA here is from genome assembly GCF_031143425.1 of Pleurodeles waltl. Taxonomy (NCBI): domain Eukaryota; kingdom Metazoa; phylum Chordata; class Amphibia; order Caudata; family Salamandridae; genus Pleurodeles; species Pleurodeles waltl. The sequence continues at coordinate 1,314,103,388 of NC_090445.1, read as the reverse complement.
GGTGACTATGGTCATAGAGAAACTGGTCCACCCTGAACAACACCTACTTGGTCACCGGTACCAAGTAACCGATGCTCACAACAACACACTTAGCCACCCCATGGCTGTTGTAAATCTCAACTGGGGGGGGGTTACTGGTCCAAAGAAAGTTGTGGTAGCCACAGATTTACCTGTAGACTGTCTACTAGGAAATGATTTGGAGACATCAGCTTGGTCAGATGTGGAGTTGGAGGCCCATGCAGCAATGCTGGGCATCCCAGGGCATATTTTTGCTTTAACCAGGGCTCAGGCCAAAAAGCAAAAAGGACAGGGAAGCTTGGATCCTGAGAGAGCATATTCTTAATAATTGTGTGACTGATTTGTTGCACCAGTACTTGGTGGACTCTGATCTGACCTCTCCCCAAGAATTGGGAAAGAAGGCAGACAAATGGGTCAGAATAAGGGTGAACAGAAAGGTTCATACAGGGGGTGACAAAGATGGCAACAAGAAGAAGGATGGTAAGTCTTCTGACAAGGGTGGGGACAAATCTAAAAATGAGTCTTCATCAGGCCCACAAAAACACTCTGGTGAGGGTGGTGGGCCCAAATCCTCTTCTAATCAAAACAAGGAAAAGAAACCATGGTGCTATTTATGTAAAATAAAAGGCCATTGGACAACAGATCCCAGTTGTCCAAAGAAAAGCACCAAGCCTCCTACCGCTACAACCCCTACTGCTACACCTAGTGTCCCTACTAATAGCAGTGGTGGTGGCAGCAAACCTACTAATAGCCAATCCAAGGGAGTAGCTGGGGTCACTATTGGTAACTTAGTTGGGGTTGGTCTTGTTAGGGAGACCACAGAGGCTATATTAGTCTCTGAGGGGGCTATTGATTTAGCCACCTTAGTTGCTTGTCCCCTTCATATGGATAAGTACAAGCAGCTACCCCTAATAAATGGTGTTGAGGTTCAGGCCTACAGGGACACTGGAGCCAGTGTGACTATGGTCATAGAGAAACTGGTCCACCCTGAACAACACCTACTTGGTCACCAGTACCAAGTAACCGATGCTCACAACAACACACGTAGCCACCCCATGGCTGTTGTAAATCTCAACTGGGGGGGGGTTACTGGTCCAAAGAAAGTTGTGGTAGCCACAGATTTACCTGTAGACTGTCTACTAGGAAATGATTTGGAGACATCAGCTTGGTCAGATATGGAGTTGGAGGCCCATGCAGCAATGCTGGGCATCCCAGGGCATATTTTTGCTTTAACCAGGGCTCAGGCCAAAAAGCAAAAAGGACAGGGAAGCTTGGATCCTGGAACAATGGACCAAGTGCTCCCTAAAGCTAGGGTTAGTAGAAGTAAAGCACTTCCTACTATCCCTCCCTCTACAGTGGATTCTACTTCTGAGAAAGAAGAATTTCCACCCTGTGCAGAACCTACACCAGAGGAGCTGGAAGCAGACACTGCTGAGCTTTTGGGTGAAGGGGGGCCTGCCAGGGAGGAGCTGAGTGTGGCACAGAAAACCTGTCCCACACTAGAGGGTCTAAGACAGCAAGCTGTCAAACAGGCTAATGGGGATGTCAGTGACTCTCACAGAGTTTACTGGGAGGACAACCTCTTCTACACTGAAGCAAGGGATCCTAAACCTGGAGCTGCCAGGAGGTTAGTGATTCCTCAGGAGTACAGAAAGTTCCTCCTAACTCTAGCCCACGACATTCCTCTAGCTGGACATCTGGGGCAAATGAAAACTTGGGACAGGCTTGTCCCCTTGTTTCATTGGCCTAGGATGTCTGAGGACACAAAGGAATTTTGTAAGTCCTGTGAAACCTGTCAAGCCAGTGGCAAGACAGGTGGCACTCCAAAGGCACCCCTTATTCCACTGCCTGTGGTTGGGGTTCCCTTTGAAAGGGTAGGGGTTGACATAGTTGGCCCCCTTGACCCTCCTACTGCTTCAGGCAATAGGTTTATCTTGGTGGTAGTGGACCATGCCACAAGATATCCTGAAGCAATTCCTTTAAGGACCACTACAGCACCTGCAGTGGCAAAGGCCCTCCTAGGAATATTTTCTAGGGTGGGCTTCCCAAAGGAAGTAGTATCAGACAGGGGAAGCAATTTCATGTCTGCATACTTAAAGGCCATGTGGAAGGAGTGTGGTGTAACTTACAAGTTCACTACACCCTATCATCCACAAACAAATGGACTGGTGGAGAGATTTAACAAAACTCTCAAAGGCATGATTATGGGTCTCCCTGAAAAACTCCGCAGGAGATGGGATATCCTGTTACCATGCCTCCTTTTTGCCTACAGGGAGGTACCCCAGAAAGGAGTGGGCTTCAGCCCCTTTGAACTCCTCTTTGGTCACCCTGTTAGGGGTCCACTAACACTTGTCAAGGAGGGTTGGGAACAACCTTTAAAAGCTCCAAAACAAGATATTGTGGATTATGTACTTGGCCTCAGATCAAGGATGGCTGACTATATGAAAAAGGCCAGTAAAAACCTTCAGGCCAGCCAAGAGCTCCAGAAGCAATGGCATGATCAGAAGGCTGTTTTGGTTCAGTACAAACCAGGGCAGAAAGTGTGGGTCTTGGAGCCTGTGGCCCCAAGAGCACTCCAAGGCAAATGGAGTGGACCCCACACAATTGTTGAGAAAAAGGGTGAAGTCACCTACTTAGTTTACTTAGGCACTGCCAGGAGTCCCCTTAGGGTGCTCCATGTCAACCGCCTGAAACCCTACTATGACAGGGCTGATCTCACCGTGCTCATGGCAAGTGATGAGGGACAGGAAGAAGACAGTGATCCTCTACCTGATCTCTTCTCTTCCACAGAACAAGATGCTCTAGTGGAAGGTGTAGTTTTGGCAGATTGTCTTACTGCTGAGCAGAAAGACCATTGCATAAATCTCCTGGGTCAGTTTTCTGAACTCTTCTCTACTGTGCCAGGTACCACTTCTTGGTGTGAGCACACTATAGATACTGGAGACAGTTTACCTGTCAAAAGTAAGATCTATAGGCAGCCTGACCATGTCAGGGACTGCATAAAGCAAGAGGTGCAGAAAATGCTAGAACTGGGAGTGGTTGAGCACTCTGAAAGTCCATGGGCTTCTCCTGTGGTACTTGTACCAAAACCCCATTCCAAAGATGGAAAGAAGGAAATGCGGTTTTGTGTAGACTACAGAGGTCTCAACCAGGTAACCAAAACTGATGCTCACCCTATACCCAGGGCAGATGAGCTCATAGATACACTGGCATCTGCCAAGTATCTAAGCACTTTTGATTTGACTGCAGGGTATTGGCAGATCAAATTATCAGAAGATGCTAAACCTAAAACTGCATTTTCAACCATTGGAGGACAATACCAGTTCACTGTAATGCCTTTTGGATTGAAAAATGCACCTGCCACTTTTCAGAGGTTGGTGAACACAGTCCTGCAAGGGCTGGAAGCTTTCAGTGCAGCATATTTGGACGATATAGCTGTCTTTAGCTCCAGCTGGGATGATCACCTGGTCCACCTATGGAAAGTTTTAGAGGCCCTGCAAAAGGCAGGCCTCACTATCAAGGCTTCAAAGTGCCAGATAGGGCAGGGTAAGGTGGTTTATCTGGGACACCTTGTTGATGGGGAACAGATTGCACCACTTCAGGGGAAAATCCAAACAATTATTGATTGGGTTCCCCCTACCACTCAGACTCAGGTGAGAGCCTTCCTAGGCCTCACTGGGTATACAGGAGGTTCATTAAGAACTATGGCTTCATTGCAGCCCCTCTTAATGACCTCACATCCAAGAAAATGCCTAAAAAGGTATTATGGACAGCAAACTGTCAGAAAGCTTTTGAGGAGCTGAAGCAGGCCATGTGCTCTGCACCTGTCCTGAAAAGCCCTTGTTACTCTAAAAAATTCTATGTCCAGACTGATGCATCTGAATTAGGAGTAGGGGCAGTCCTATCACAACTTAATTCTGAGGGCCAGGATCAACCTGTTGCTTTTATTAGTAGGAGGTTGACCCCTAGAGAAAAGCGTTGGTCTGCCATTGAGAGGGAGGCCTTTGCTGTGGTCTGGGCACTGAAGAAGTTGAGGCCATACTTGTTTGGCACTCACTTCATTGTTCAGACAGACCACAACCTCTACTTTGGCTAAAACAAATGAAAGGTGAAAATCCTAAATTGTTGAGGTGGTCCATATCCCTACAGGGAATGGACTATACAGTGGAACATAGACCTGGGAGTAGCCACTCCAATGCAGATGGACTCTCCAGATATTTCTACTTAGACAATGAAGACTCATCAGGTCATGGCTAGTCTTATTGTCCTTCGTTTGGGGGGGGGGGTTGTGTAGGAAAGTACCATCTTGCCTGGCATGTTACCCCCATTTTTCACTGTATATATGTTGTTTTAGTTGTATGTGTCACTGGGACCCTGCTAGTCAGGGTCCCAGTGCTCATAAGTGTGCCTGAATGTGTTACCTGTGTTATGACTAACTGTCTCACTGAGGCTCTGCTAACCAGAACCTCAGTGGTTATGCTCTCTCATTTCTTTAAAATTGTCACTAACAGGCTAGTGACCAATTTTACCAATTTACATTGGCTTACTGGGACACCCTTATAATTCCCTAGTATATGGTACTGAGGTACCCAGGGTATTGGGGTTCCAGGATATCCCTATGGGCTGCAGCATTTCTTTTGCCACCCATAGGGAGCTCTGACAATTCTTACACAGGCCTGCCACTGCAGCCTGAGTGAAATAACGTCCACGTTATTTCACAGCCATTTTACACTGCACTTAAGTAACTTATAAGTCACCTATATGTCTAACCTTTACCTGGTAAAGGTTGGGTGCTAAGTTACTTAGTGTGAGGGCACCCTGGCACTAGCCAAGGTGCCCCCACATTGTTCAGGGCCAATTCCCCGGACTTTGTGAGTGCGGGGACACCATTACACGCGTGCACTACATATAGGTCACTACCTATATGTAGCTTCACAATGGTAACTCCGAATATGGCCATGTAATATGTCTATGATCATGGAATTGCCCACTCTATACCATCCTGGCATAGTTGGCACAATCCCATGATCCCAGTGGTCTGTAGCACAGACCCTGGTACTGCCAAACTGCCTTTCCCTGGGTTTCACTGCAGCTGCTGCTGCTGCCAACCCCTCAGACAGGCATCTGCCCTCCTGGGGTCCAGCCAGGCCTGGCCCAGGATGGCAGAACAAAGGACTTCCTCTGAGAGAGGGTGTTACACCCTCTCCCTTTGGAAAATGGTGTGAAGGCAGGGGAGGAGTAGCCTCCCCCAGCCTCTGGAAATGCTTTCATGGGCACATTTGGTGCCCATTTCTGCATAAGCCAGTCTACACCGGTTCAGGGACCCCTTAGCCCTGCTCTGGCGCGAAACTGGACAAAGGAAAGGGGAGTGACCACTCCCCTGACCTGTACCTCCCCTGGGAGGTGCCCAGAGCTCCTCCAGTGTGCTCCAGACCTCTGCCATCTTGGAAACAGAGGTGCTGCTGGCACACTGGACTGCTCTGAGTGGCCAGTGCCATCAGGTGACGTCTGAGACTCCTCCTGATAGGCTCCTTCAGGTGTTGCTAGCCTATCCTCTCTCCTAGGTAGCCAAACCCTCTTTTCTGGCTATTTAGGGTCTCTGTCTCTTGGGATTCCTTAGATAACGAATGCAAGAGCTCATCCGAGTTTCTCTGCATCTCTCTATTCACCTTCTGCCAAGGAATCGACTGCTGACCGTGCTGGAAGCCTGCAAAACTGCAACATAGTAGCAAAGACGACTACTGCAACTCTGTAATGCTGATCCTGCCGCCTTCTCGACTGTTTTCCTGGTGGTGCATGCTGTGGGGGTAGTCTGCCTCCTCTCTGCACTAGAAGCTCCGAAGAAATCTCCCGTGGGTCGACGGAATCGTCCCCCTGCAACCGCAGGCACCAAAGAACTGCATCACCGGTACCTTGGGTCTCCTCTCAGCATGACGAGCGAGGTCCCTTGAATCCAGCAACTCTGTCCAAGTGACTCCCACAGTCCAGTGACTCTTCAGTCCAAGTTTGGTGAAGGTAAGTCCTTGCCTCCCCACGCCAGACTGCATTGTTGGAAACCGCGACTTTTGCAGCTACTCCGGCCTCCGTGCACTTCCGGCAGAAATCCTTTGTGCACAGTCCAGCCTGGGTCCACGGCACTCTAACCTGCATTGCACGACCTCCTAAGTTGTTCTCCGGCGACGTGGGACTCCTTTGTGCGACTTCGGGTGAGCACCATTTCACGCATCCTCGTAGTGCCTGTTTCTGGCACTTTTCCGGGTGCTACCTGCTGCTGAGAGGGCTTCTTGTCTTGCTCGACGTCCCCTCTGTCTCCTGACACAATTTGCGACATCCTGGTCCCTCCTGGGCCACAGCAGCGTCCAAAAACCCTTACCGCACGATTTGCAGCTAGCAAGGCTTGTTGGAGGTCTTTCAGCGAGAAAACACTTCTGCACGACTCTCCGCGGCGTGAGGGATCTGTCCTCCAAAGGGGAAGTCTCTATCCCTTGTCATTCCTGCAGAAACCTAAGCTTCTACAGTCCAGTAGCAGCTTCTTTGCACCCGCAGCTGGCATTTCCTGGGCATCTGCCCATCTCCGACTTGCTTGTGACTTTTGGACTTGGTCCCCTTGTTCCACAGGTACCCTCGACTGGAAATCCATCGTTGTTGCATTGCTGGTTTGTGTCTTTCCTGCAGAATTCCCCTATCACGACTTCTATGTCCTTTGGGGAACTTTAGTGCACTTTGCACTCACTTTTCAGGGTCTTGGGGTGGGCTATTTTTCTAACCCTCACTATTTTCTAATAGTCCCAGCGACCCTCTACAAGGTCACATAGGTTTGGGGTCCATTCGTGGTTCGCATTCCACTTTTGGAGTATATGGTTTGTGTTGCCCCTATCCCTATGTGTCCCCATTGCATCCTATTGTAACTATACATTGTTTGCACTGTTTTGTAAGACTATTACTGCATATTTTGGTATTGTGTATATATATCTTGTGTATATTTCCTATCCTCTCACTGAGGGTACACTCTGAGATACTCTGGCATATTGTCATAAAAATAAAGTACCTTTATTTTTAGGATAACTGTGTATTGTGTTTTCTTATGATGTTGTGCATATGACACTAAGTGGTACTGTAGGAGCTTCACTCGTCTCCTAGTTCAGCCTAAGCTGCTCTGCTAAGCTACCATTATCTATCAGCCTATGCTGCTAGACACCCTATACACTAATAAGGGATAACTGGGCCTGGTGCAAGGTGCAAGTACCCCTAGGTACTCACTACAAGCCAGTCCAGCCTCCTACATTGGTTGTGCAGCGGTGGGATAAGTGCTTTGAGACTACTTACCACTCTTGTCATTGTACTTTTCATAAGAGAAAAATATGCAAAACAAGTTCAGTGTATATACACATAACCAAAAAGTTTTGCATTTCCTCTTTTCATTCTTTTCTAAGTGCTGAAAAGTACTTCTAACTTTCTAAAAAGTTCTAAAAAGTTTTTTTAAGTTTTTTTTTTTCCAGTCTTTCTAAAAGCTCTGACAAACTTTTTTCTCTTTTTCTATCACTTTAACTCTCTCTAAAAATGTCTGGCACAGGCCAAAATGTTGATCTGTCCAAACTTGCATATGATCACCTTAGCTGGAAAGGAGCAAGGAGTCTCTGCATAGAGAGAGGTTTGAGTGTAGGGAAGAATCCTTCCTTGGAATTGTTACTTAACATGCTTAGAGAACAAGATAAGGCTAAAAGTGCCCCATCTGTTGAAAAAGTAGCTAATGGTTCCCAATCTGATCCAGGGACTCCCCCAGGAAAAGATTCAGGAAAGAAACTTCCAAGCCTGCCCATTACTAGACAGTCTAGCATAGTTGGTACTGATGTTGAGTCACACCATACAGATAGTGTTGTCTCACATCATAGCAAGAGCATTCATTCTCATCACAGTAGAAATTATGTTTCTGTTAGCCAAGCTGTTAGGGTGCCCTCTATAAGGGACAGGTCTCCTTCTCTCCATTCTCATCATACTTCTGTTTCAAGACATGTCCCTCCCACCCACCCTGATGACAGATTGTTAGAAAGGGAGCTCAATAGATTGAGAGTGGAACAAACCAGACTGAAGCTCAAGAAGCAACAGCTGGATTTGGATAGGCAGACTTTAGAAGTAGAGAAGGAGAGACAGAAACTGGGTTTAGAAACCCATGGTGGCAGCAGCAGTATTCCCCATAGTCATCCTGCAAAAGAGCATGATTCCAGGAATCTGCACAAGATAGTTCCCCCTTATAAGGAGGGGGATGACATTAACAAGTGGTTTGCTGCACTTGAGAGGGCCTGTGCTGTACAGGATGTCCCTCAAAGGCAGTGGGCTGCTATCCAATGGCTATCATTTAGTGGAAAAGGTAGGAATAGGCTCCTTACTGTGAAAGAAAATGAAGCTAATGATTACAAAGTTCTTAAGAATGCACTCCTGGATGGTTATGGCTTAACCACTGAACAATACAGGATAAAGTTCAGAGAGACCAAAAAGGAGTCTTCACAAGACTGGGTTGATTTCATTGACCATTCAGTGAAGGCCTTAGAGGGGTGGTTACATGGCAGTAAAGTTACTGATTATGACAGCCTGTATAACTTGATCCTGAGAGAGCATATTCTTAATAATTGTGTGTCTGATTTGTTGCACCAGTACTTGGTGGACTCTGATCTGACCTCTCCCCAAGAATTGGGAAAGAAGGCAGACAAACGGTCAGAACAAGGGTGAACAGAAAAGTTCATACAGGGGGTGACAAAGATGGCAACAAGAAGAAGGATGTTAAGTCTTCTGACAAGGGTGGGGACAAATCTAAAAATGAGTCTTCATCAGGCCCACAAAAACACTCTGGTGGGGGTGGTGGGTCCAAATCCTCTTCTAATCAAAACAAGGAAAAGAAACCATGGTGCTATTTATGTAAAATAAAAGGCCATTGGACAACAGATCCCAGTTGTCCAAAGAAAAGCACCAAGCCTCCTACCGCTACAACCCCTACTGCTACACCTAGTGTCCCTACTAATAGCAGTGGTGGTGGGAGCAAACCTACTAATAGCCAATCCAAGGGAGTAGCTGGGCTCACTATTGGTAACTTAGTTGGGGTTGGTCTTGTTAGGGAGACCACAGAGGCTATATTAGTCTCTGAGGGGGCTATTGATTTAGCCACCTTAGTTGCTTGTCCCCTTAATATGGATAAGTACAAGCAGCTACCCCTAATAAATGGTGTTGAGGTTCAGGCCTACAGGGACCCTGGAGCCAGTGTGACTATGGTCATAGAGAAACTGGTCCACCCTGAACAACACCTACTTGGTCACCAGTACCAAGTAACCGATGCTCACAACAACACACTTAGCCACCCCATGGCTGTTGTAAATCTCAACTGGGGGGGGGTTACTGGTCCAAAGAAAGTTGTGGTAGCCACAGATTTACCTGTAGACTGTCTACTAGGAAATGATTTGGAGACATCAGCTTGGTCAGATGTGGAGTTGGAGGCCCATGCAGCAATGCTGGGCATCCCAGGGCATATTTTTGCTTTAACCAGGGCTCAGTCCAAAAAGCAAAAAGGACAGGGAAGCTTGGATCCTGAGAGAGCATATTCTTAATAATTGTGTGTCTGATTTGTTGCACCAGTACTTGGTGGACTCTGATCTGACCTCTCCCCAAGAATTGGGAAAGAAGGCAGACAAATGGGTCAGAACAAGGGTGAACAGAAAGGTTCATACAGGGGGTGACAAAGATGGCAACAAGAAGAAGGATGGTAAGTCTTCTGACAAGGGTGGGGACAAATCTAAAAATGAGTCTTCATCAGGCCCACAAAAACACTCTGGTGGGGGGGGTGGGCCCAAATCCTCTTCTAATCAAAACAAGGAAAAGAAACCATGGTGCTATTTATGTAAAATAAAAGGCCATTGGACAACAGATCCCAGTTGTCCAAAGAAAAGCACCAAGCCTCCTACCGCTACAACCCCTACTGCTACACCTAGTGTCCCTACTAATAGCAGTGGTGGTGGGAGCAAACCTACTAATAGCCAATCCAAGGGAGTAGCTGGGGTCACTATTGGTAACTTAGTTGGGGTTGGTCTTGTTAGGGAGACCACAGAGGCTATATTAGTCTCTGAGGGGGCTATTGATTTAGCCACCTTAGTTGCTTGTCCCCTTAATATGGATAAGTACAAGCAGCTACCCCTAATAAATGGTGTTGAGGTTCAGGCCTACAGGGACACTGGAGCCAGTGTGACTATGGTCATAGAGAAACTGGTCCACCCTGAACAACACCTACTTGGTCACCAGTACCAAGTAACCGATGCTCACAACAACACACTTAGCCACCCCATGGCTGTTGTAAATCTCAACTGGGGGGGGGTTACTGGTCCAAAGAAAGTTGTGGTAGCCACAGATTTACCTGTAGACTGTCTACTAGGAAATTATTTGGAGACATCAGCTTGGTCAGATGTGGAGTTGGAGGCCCATGCAGGACAGGGAAGCTTGGATCCTGGAACAATGGACCAAGTGCTCCCTAAAGCTAGGGTTAGTAGAAGTAAAGCACTTCCTACTATCCCTCCCTCTACAGTGGATTCTACTTCTGAGAAAGAAGAATTTCCACCCTGTGCAGAACCTACACCAGAGGAGCTGGAAGCAGACACTGCTGAGCTTTTGGGTGAAGGGGGGCCTGCCAGGGAGGAGCTGAGTGTGGCACAGCAAACCTGTCCCACACTAGAGGGTCTAAGACAGCAAGCTGTCAAACAGGCTAATGGGGATGTCAGTGACTCTCACAGAGTTTACTGGGAGGACAACCTCTTGTACACTGAAGCAAGGGATCCTAAACCTGGAGCTGCCAGGAGGTTAGTGATTCCTCAGGAGTACAGAAAGTTCCTCCTAACTCTAGCCCACGACATTCCCCTAGCTGGACATCTGGGGCAAATGAAAACTTGGGACAGGCTTGTCCCCTTGTTTCATTGGCCTAGGATGTCTGAGGACACAAAGGAATTTTGTAAGTCCTGTGAAACCTGTCAAGCCAGTGGCAAGACAGGTGGCACTCCAAAGGCACCCCTTATTCCACTGCCTGTGGTTGGGGTTCCCTTTGAAAGGGTAGGGGTTGATATAGTTGGCCCCCTTGACCCTCCTACTGCTTCAGGCAATAGGTTTATCTTGGTGGTAGTGGACCATGCCACAAGATATCCTGAAGCAATTCCTTTAAGGACCACTACAGCACCTGCAGTGGCAAAGGCCCTCCTAGGAATATTTTCTAGGGTGGGCTTCCCAAAGGAAGTAGTATCAGACAGGGGAAGCAATTTCATGTCTGCATACTTAAAGGCCATGTGGAAGGAGTGTGGTGTAACTTACAAGTTCACTACACCCTATCATCCACAAACAAATGGACTGGTGGAGAGATTTAACAAAACTCTCAAAGGCATGATTATGGGTCTCCCTGAAAAACTCCGCAGGAGATGGGATATCCTGTTACCATGCCTCCTTTTTGCCTGCAGGGAGGTACCCCAGAAAGGAGTGGGCTTCAGCCCCTTTGAACTCCTCTTTGGTCACCCTGTTAGGGGTCCACTAACACTTGTCAAGGAGGGTTGGGAACAACCTTTAAAAGCTCCAAAACAAGATATTGTGGATTATGTACTTGGCCTCAGATCAAGGATGGCTGAGTATATGAAAAAGGCCAGTAAAAACCTTCAGGCCAGCCAAGAGCTCCAGAAGCAATGGCATGATCAGAAGGCTGTTTTGGTTCAGTACAAACCAGGGCAGAAAGTGTGGGTCTTGGAGCCTGTGGCCCCAAGAGCACTCCAAGGCAAATGGAGTGGACCCCACACAATTGTTGAGAAAAAGGGTGAAGTCACCTACTTAGTTGACTTAGGCACTGCCAGGAGTCCCCTTAGGGTGCTCCATGTCAACCGCCTGAAACCCTACTATGACAGGGCTGATCTCACCGTGCTCATGGCAAGTGATGAGGGACAGGAAGAAGACAGTGATCCTCTACCTGATCTCTTCTCTTCCACAGAACAAGATGCTCTAGTGGAAGGTGTAGTTTTGGCAGATTGTCTTGCTGCTGAGCAGAAAGACCATTGCATAAATCTCCTGGGTCAGTTTTCTGAACTCTTCTCTACTGTGCCAGGTACCACTTCTTGGTGTGAGCACACTATAGATACTGGAGACAGTTTACCTGTCAAAAGTAAGATCTATAGGCAGCCTGACCATGTCAGGGACTGCATAAAGCAAGAGGTGCAGAAAATGCTAGAACTGGGAGTGGTTGAGCACTCTGAAAGTCCATGGGCTTCTCCTGTGGTACTTGTACCAAAACCCCATTCCAAAGATGGAAAGAAGGAAATGCGGTTTTGTGTAGACTACAGAGGTCTCAACCAGGTAACCAAAACTGATGCTCACCCTATACCCAGGGCAGATGAGCTCATAGATACACTGGCATCTGCCAAGTATCTAAGCACTTTTGATTTGACTGCAGGGTATTGGCAGATCAAATTATCAGAAGATGCTAAACCTAAAACTGCATTTTCAACCATTGGAGGACAATACCAGTTCACTGTAATGCCTTTTGGATTGAAAAATGCACCTGCCACTTTTCAGAGGTTGGTGAACACAGTCCTGCAAGGGCTGGAAGCTTTCAGTGCAGCATATTTGGACGATATAGCTGTCTTTAGCTCCAGCTGGGATGATCACCTGGTCCACCTATGGAAAGTTTTAGAGGCCCTGCAAAAGGCAGGCCTCACTATCAAGGCTTCAAAGTGCCAGATAGGGCAGGGTAAGGTGGTTTATCTGGGACACCTTGTTGATGGGGAACAGATTGCACCACTTCAGGGGAAAATCCAAACAATTATTGATTGGGTTCCCCCTACCACTCAGACTCAGGTGAGAGCCTTCCTAGGCCTCACTGGGTATACAGGAGGTTCATTAAGAACTATGGCTTCATTGCAGCCCCTCTTAATGACCTCACATCCAAGAAAATGCCTAAAAAGGTATTATGGACAGCAAACTGTCAGAAAGCTTTTGAGGAGCTGAAGCAGGCCATGTGCTCTGCACCTGTCCTGAAAAGCCCTTGTTACTCTAAAAAATTCTATGTCCAGACTGATGCATCTGAATTAGGAGTAGGGGCAGTCCTATCACAACTTAATTCTGAGGGCCAGGATCAACCTGTTGCTTTTATTAGTAGGAGGTTGACCCCTAGAGAAAAGCGTTGGTCTGCCATTGAGAGGGAGGCTTTTGCTGTGGTCTGGGCACTGAAGAAGTTGAGGCCATACTTGTTTGGCACTCACTTCATTGTTCAGACAGACCACAACCTCTACTTTGGCTAAAACAAATGAAATGTGAAAATCCTAAATTATTGAGGTGGTCCATATCCCTACAGGGAATGGACTATACAGTGGAACATAGACCTGGGAGTAGCCACTCCAATGCAGATGGACTCTCCAGATATTTCCACTTAGACAATGAAGACTCATCAGGTCATGGCTAGTCTTATTTTCCTTCGTTTGGGGGGGGGGGTTGTGTAGGAAAGTACCATCTTGCCTGGCATGTTACCCCCATTTTTCACTGTATATATGTTGTTTTAGTTGTATGTGTCACTGGGACCCTGCTAGTCAGGGCCCCAGTGCTCATAAGTGTGCCTGAATGTGTTACCTGTGTTATGACTAACTGTCTCACTGAGGCTCTGCTAACCAGAACCTCAGTGGTTATGCTCTCTCATTTCTTTAAAATTGTCACTAACAGGCTAGTGACCAATTTTACCAATTTACATTGGCTTACTGGGACACCCTTATAATTCCCTAGTATATGGTACTGAGGTACCCAGGGTATTGGGGTTCCAGAAGATCCCTATGGGCTGCAGCATTTCTTTTGCCACCCATAGGGAGCTCTGACAATTCTTACACAGGCCTGCCACTGCAGCCTGAGTGAAATAACGTCCACGTTATTTCACAGCCATTTTACACTGCACTTAAGTAACTTATAAGTCACCTATATGTCTAACCTTTACCTGGTAAAGGTTGGGTGCTAAGTTACTTAGTGTGAGGGCACCCTGGCACTAGCCAAGGTGCCCCCACATTGTTCAGGGCCAATTCCCCGGACTTTGTGAGTGCGGGGACACCATTACACGCGTGCACTACATATAGGTCACTACCTATATGTAGCTTCACAATGGTAACTCCGAATATGGCCATGTAATATGTCTATGATCATGGAATTGCCCACTCTATACCATCCTGGCATAGTTGGCACAATCCCATGATCCCAGTGGTCTGTAGCACAGACCCTGGTACTGCCAAACTGCCTTTCCCTGGGTTTCACTGCAGCTGCCAACCCCTCAGACAGGCATCTGCCCTCCTGGGGTCCAGCCAGGCCTGGCCCAGGATGGCAGAACAAAGGACTTCCTCTGAGAGAGGGTGTTACACCCTCTCCCTTTGGAAAATGGTGTGAAGGCAGGGGAGGAGTAGCCTCCCCCAGCCTCTGGAAATGCTTTCATGGGCACATTTGGTGCCCATTTCTGCATAAGCCAGTCTACACCGGTTCAGGGACCCCTTAGCCCTGCTCTGGCGCGAAACTGGACAAAGGAAAGGGGAGTGACCACTCCCCTGACCTGTACCTCCCCTGGGAGGTGCCCAGAGCTCCTCCAGTGTGCTCCAGACCTCTGCCATCTTGGAAACAGAGGTGCTGCTGGCACACTGGACTGCTCTGAGTGGCCAGTGCCATCAGGTGACATCAGAGACTCCTCCTGATAGGCTCCTTCAGGTGTTGCTAGCCTATCCTCTCTCCTAGGTAGCCAAACCCTCTTTTCTGGCTATTTAGGGTCTCTGTCTCTTGGGATTCCTTAGATAACGAATGCAAGAGCTCATCCGAGTTCCTCTGCATCTCTCTCTTCACCTTCTGCCAAGGAATCGACTGCTGACCGCGCTGGAAGCCTGCAAAACTGCAACATAGTAGCAAAGACGACTACTGCAACTCTGTAACGCTGATCCTGCTGCCTTCTCGACTGTTTTCCTGGTGGTGCATGCTGTGGGGGTAGTCTGCCTCCTCTCTGCACTAGAAGCTCCGAAGAAATCTCCCGTGGGTCGACGGAATCGTCCCCCTGCAACCGCAGGCACCAAAGAACTGCATCACCGGTACCTTGGGTCTCCTCTCAGCATGACGAGCGAGGTCCCTTGAATCCAGCAACTCTGTCCAAGTGACTCCCACAGTCCAGTGACTCTTCAGTCCAAGTTTGGTGGAGGTAAGTCCTTGCCTCCCCACGCCAGACTGCATTGTTGGAAACCGCAACTTTTGCAGCTACTCCGGCCTCCGTGCACTTTCGGCGGAAATCCTTTATGCACAGTCCAGCCTGGGTCCACGGCACTCTAACCTGCATTGCACGACCTCCTAAGTTGTTCTCCGGCGACGTGGGACTCCTTTGTGCGACTTCGGGTAAGCACTGTTTGACGCATCCTCATAGTGCCTGTTTCTGGCACTTCTTCGGGTGCTACCTGCTGCTGATAGGGCTCCTTGTCTTGCTAGACGTCCCCTCTGTCTCCTGACACAATTTGCGACAACCTGGTCTCTCCTGGGCCACAGCAGCGTCCAAAAACCCTTACCGCACGATTTGCAGCTAGCAAGGCTTGTTGGAGGTCTTTCGGCGGGAAAACACTTCTGCACGACTGTCCACGGCGTGAGAGATCCGTCCTCCAAAGAAGAAGTCTCTAGCCCTTGTCGTTCCTGCAGAAACCTAAGCTTCTACAGTCCAGTAGCAGCTTCTTTGCACCCGCAGCTGGTATTTCCTGGGCATCTGCCCATCTCTGACTTGCTTGTGACTTTTGGACTTGGTCCCCTTGTTCCACAGGTACCCTCGACTGGAAATCCATCGTTGTTGCATTGCTGGTTTGTGTCTTTCCTGCAGAATTCCCCTATCACGACTTCTATGTCCTTTGGGGAACTTTAGTGCACTTTGCACTCACTTTTCAGGGTCTTGGGGTGGGCTATTTTTCTAACCCTCACTATTTTCTAATAGTCCCAGCGACCCTCTACAAGGTCACATAGGTTTGGGGTCCATTTGTGGTTCACATTCCACTTTTGGAGTATATGGTTTGTGTTGCCCCTATCCCTATGTGTCCCCATTGCATCCTATTGTAACTATACATTGTTTGCACTGTTTTCTAAGACTATTACTGCATATTTTGGTATTGTGTATATATATCTTGTGTATATTTCCTATCCTCTCACTGAGGGTACACTCTGAGATACTTTGGCATATTGTCATAAAAATAAAGTACCTTTATTTTTAGTATAACTGTGTATTGTGTTTTCTTATGATGTTGTGCATATGACACTAAGTGGTACTGTAGGAGCTTCACTCGTCTCCTAGTTCAGCCTAAGCTGCTCTGCTAAGCTACCATTATCTATCAGCCTATGCTGCTAGACACCCTATACAATAATAAGGGATAACTGGGCCTGGTGCAAGGTGCAAGTACCCCTAGGTACTCACTACAAGCCAGTCCAGCCTCCTACAAGCGTGACTTTCTCCATACAATCTGTCTAAAACGGATTGCTCTACCTTTATCCTAATTTTTTCTTCACTGTCTTTCTCTACTTCACCTCTCTCTACCTTATGGAACTACATGCCTCTGCACCTCACAAATCACTAAAGGCCTAATTTAGAGCTTAGTGACCAGGGTATTCTATGCAAAGGGGTATCTTGACTCCCGAATCCTAGGTCCACTTGCATAATTTAGAGATGACCAGACCTTAAGCTGTCAGTCAACGGTGCCCCCGTTGGCTACTTCATAGTAGACTTCCTCCAATGGACTGACAATGTAGGGGTTGGATGAAGGGCATTATGACACCCTTCCTATTTAAGGGAGAACAATGTAAATTACTTTTTTTCTGCCTGTTACCTTCGAGTAAAAAAAATGGCAGTGACAGGCAGAACAAAAAAAAAAGACTTCCCACAGTCTGGGAGAAATCTCCAAGGTGTTGGGGTCTTTCATTTTTTGTTTTTCAGAAACAAGAGAAAAGGTTTGGTGAATGGCCGATCAAACCAATGGCGAACATTCACAAATTTATTTTAACTTTGAAAGGAACCGCTCTGACAGTGGCTCCTTTCATTGTACACTGATTGTACACTGATGACCGACTGGCTGAGGGTTTTCTGTACATCTGTAAGGTTGGTGAAGGTAAATCCTCTGCCACACTGACAGACTGTACTCCGTCTGCTAGACCCTAAATCAGGCCATAAATCTCCATCCTTCCCTTTATGTCACTTTCTTATCTATCTATCTCTACCTCACCTATGTCTTTGTCTCATGTCTCTCTCCTTAGTTTACGTCACCTTCTCACCTCAGACCTCTCTTTCTCTATGTACATACCCCCTTTTTTATCTCAACACTCTCTTACATACCTCTGTCAGTTTCACCTCTGACTCAAATACACTTCTTTATAATGTTTGCAATCTTATATCCCTACCAATCTCTCAATGACTGTGACTTCCTCTAGCTCTTCTTTTCTACCTAACACCTTTCTCTGAGCCTCGCTCCTGTCTCCCTCATACCTCCCTTTATCTGTCCTCCAACTGCTTAACCTTTATCAAACCTATTTCCCTACTTACCTCACCTCTCTGTCTTTCTTCATCTCTCTATCCCTCACCTCTTTCTTCCTTTCTCTCCCCCGCCGTAAACCACAATCCTCTCCTCACCTCTACCTTAGAAGGTCAGAAGGCCATCTCTCTACCCAATCTCGCTCACTACCTAACCTTTAAATTTACCTCACCGTTCTGTCACTATATCAACTCTCTTCACCCCACCTCTGTTTCCCTGTACTTCATGCATTACTTGATTCTAGCATTCTTTACATGTTGCTACTTTTTGTATCATTCACTGTGTTTCTCTCATTTCTCTCTTTACCTACTTGATTTTAGCTCACCATCTCTACATTTTTCCTTTATGTATCTCTTTACCTCACCTCTCTGTGTCTACTTCACCACTATCTTTTCCTCATCTCTATCTACCCCTGTACCAGTCTTACCTCTCTTTCTCTGTATCTCACCACTGTCTCTCTAGTTCAACTTCTTTCTCTTGGTAATTCACCTATTTTTCTACCTTCACTCCTCTCCCTTCATCTTTCTTTGTATCCTTATATCCATTTATCATTTTGCCACTTGCTACCTTGAACATCTTCATACTTCTGTAACCACCTCACCTCTCTACCTTTTCTATCGCAATCTCTCTAAGCTTTTAGCTTCCTTTAACTTACGGCTTTCTACATTAGTTCTCTGTACCTTGCTACTCCCTGCACCCTTTCTCCTCACAATCTCTGTCTCTAGGTCTCGCTAAAGTTCTACCTATCTGTCTAATTCTAAAATCTTACCTTGTTAGCTACATACAATTCGTTTTTACATCATGCACTAGTCCTTTAAACACCCATTTAGTTATCTTTACAATATCATTCCTACGCTGGGAAGAAAAAGTTAGTCAGACACTTTTTTTTTCCTCAACGGTGGCGCAAGCAGTGCAATAAACTGCTCCACATTTACAAACTGATCCATTGGGCCTAATGCGTCAGCTCGTGAAGTCCTGCATTACATTATAACTGCTCCAGATATAATGCAAGCAAGGTAGGCGTTCCACGCAGAACTAACAGAGACATTTACAACATTTCATTGCATCGTTCTGCGACTTCACTGAATCAAAACTTTACCACTTGCTCAAAGCAGGCATAAAACTGATGCAGGGCTTTTCTCAATGGGGGCATCCTGGCAATGCTGGAGTAGTGTAATTTTTTTAATGCTAGTCCAGCAATGTGTGAGTTTAGCACCACAGATGTGTCAGAATGTCTGATGCATCGGTCAAAATGTGTGCTACGGAGCTCTGTATTGTGAATACATCGGAGCCGATGCATCAGATTCTTGTAAATAATGCCCTCAATTCCAACTAAAATATCCTTGCTGCAAAGTATAAAAACTCTAGATCTAAAGAAAATAACTAGCTTCATCAGCACATATAAAACTTTTTGGGTACTGTTTGACTGGCAGATGTAAGGCAGCTTCTGAAATGTAAATGTATAATTCAACACAGTTGAAGCTCATTTGCGGTCCTCCTGAACAACATACACATGGAGACAAAGCTCCACATTCCTACACACATGCACAACAAGCCCTCCACATCAGCCCCTCTTAAATTGTCCTAAAGATCCTTGCCTAGTCGAACACAATGCTATTTCTTTACCGTACACCATCTGTGATACAATACAGCAAGCTCTCAGATTTTTGCCCAATTTGTTAGAACAAAAACTGCGAAAAGTGCAGATGCTCAAAGATTTTCTCAAGAGCTGATATAGGTTGCTGAATAAGGAAACTGCAAGGGCCCGGTGGCCCTCCTTCAAGCAAGGGAAATACTCCTTGTCCTGAAATGGCAAGTTTATGTTGTGTCTCCCCGTGTATTCTGTACATCAAATGCTTACTTTCCATGTGGAATACTAAATGACTGTGAAGTATGTGAGTTATACTGCTGACCGTTGGAATTGTTATCTGGAGATGTAATGGACAGTAGAATTAACTGACAACCCCTCTTGCTTCCCTGCTGTCCTTCCTATGAACTTGTTAACAAAAAAAGGAGTTTAGCCTTCCAAGTTGTGTTTTTGGGTGTGGTTCAACAAAACAGTTAATTAGTAAAAGTCATGATTGGAGTACATTGGGTCCCTCACAGCCCTGGGCCTCGTTACCACTGCATCAGCTGCATGATGGACAAATTAGTTACCGGCAAATTAACAAAACAGATATGCTTATCTCAACCAGGAGCAACTTTAAAAAAGGAAGAGAGTTCTAAGAAGGGACTATTCATATCCGATGGTGTTCTGATTCGAGATGTTTAATATTGTAGTGTTGAATTGTGTTTAAAGGTGCTCCAAGAGTGGCATTAAAAGAGTTAAATGCATAAAGGTAGCCTCCGGTCTTGTAATGAAATCACTAGCCAACCACCATCAGCTGGGTGCTATCTAAAGATAACATTCGACCAGCTCTTACGGAATTACAAGCCCCCATCAAAGGCCCAAACCATTGTAATTAATGGAACGTGGACAGGTTAGACTAGAAATAATGAAGATTACTAGTAACTAATGGGCCAATACCTCCACATTTCTCGTCTTCATCCCAATCATAAACATGTGGGGCTACATCATAGCCTAACTGGTACTTTTGAAATTACATAACACAACCACATAAAGAGTAATGCAACACTGGTTTGTATTAATTTCATAAACAGAAAACAGAGAAGTAACAGTAACACCACAACTAGCCACATTTGATATCACTGATGATAACACACTTGCACAACCATTCTCATCTACAGTGAGAACCCTGTGCAAACATTATTGTCTTGTAAATGTATAATCCAAAACCAGGTCCCAGCTCTATATATCTCATGCAAAACAACACCACACATTTCTACCCAGACAGCAGAAGAACCTCCAGTTCATCTTCCTTGTAATCTCCTAGCACTGTATTGTCAAGTTCTGTATACACAAGCTAATAAATCTGGCCAAAGTCATCTTTGATGTATTCTTACCTGAATGGCCAAAGGTAACAAACTCTGACTTCCTGGAATCTCTGGAGAATGAAAAGGTTAGGTAGGATAATTTCGTCACAATCATGAAACTGAGACTTCACCTTAGGCGGAACAAAGGAAGCAGGTTTCAAACTAACCCATCTTCCATGAACCTACGATAAGGAGAAAGTCATTTAAGCGCAGAGAGATCTTCTACTCTTCAGCCTGAAGTAATGACCAACAAAAATGCCACCTTACAGGAAAGGAATTGTAAATCAGAAGACAGGGGTTCAGAGGGGAATATTTTAAAGTCTTTAGAACCAAAGCATTACTCCAAGGGGGTGAAAAAGGAGGAGATGTTCTAGATAAAAAAAAAGTCCTGCACAATGAAAATGCTAAGATATCTGCTTTTTGAAATAAGCTATTAAAGGCACAAAAGGCTTTGATAGCAAACCAGTAAGATCGTAAAGTGAAAACAGACAATTCTTTATTAAACCTGTCAAGCAGAAACTGAACAATATCAGATAAGGAAGCTGAGATAGGTTAAATGTCATGAAACCACCATCAGTGCATAGCTGCCAAAGTTTCAGATTGCTGTGTGTGACATTTTCATAATTTCAGTGTAATTATTTCAATGACTATGAATGACACTTTCTCACTAGCAAGATGAAACATATTGCCAGGTACCAATATTTTAAAAAACGTACTCAGTCACTAGTCTATAAAAAATAATCATTACAGTGCTCCAGATTCTGTTGCCATCTCAGTGATCCTTGATGCTTTCTGCTGCGCCAGGCAGTCGACAAAGCTGAACCAGGTTAACAGTCAGGATGGAGGGAGAAAGCGCCCCCCCAATACAATGGAAAGTCCCTGGATTGTTAGAGAGTCTCAAGTGCTGGCAGTTTGCAGATTTATGCTGCACTAACCAGAAATCTGCGAAGGTATTTGCTGCCTTTACTTTTACTTCCGTTTTTCAGTCAGGCTATGTTGACAGCCAAAGCACTCTGGGGAACAAACGACTCCGCTGTGTCTATGGCAACCTGCACCCTCCACGAACCCAGGCTCTGCCTGAGCACCCATCAGCAGCAGGCTATATTTAAAACCACTGCTCTGTGAAACAATTCCAAATGCTAAGAGGAGATCCACGTGCGTAACTAATGCATTTCAGTGCGGGAATGTGGGGGCAAGCACTGAATGGGCTAACTCGAGATGCGTGGCACTTGGCAGAGCTATCTGAAAAAACTGTTCCATCAGTATGATCTTTAAAGTAGACGGTCTTCTAGACCCTTAGCTAGGGCTAACTGAGAAGATAGGCCCTTCTAGAGGCTTACATTTTGAGAAAAAGAGGTATTTAAATAAACAAATTAGAGCAAGGTAATGTGTCAGACCTCCAAGGAGGGTGAACTGCTAGGGACTTCAACTTCATGGCCAAAGCCCTCCAAGGCCAGAACAGAACTACTACCACCACAATCGTCACATTTTCCCTTTGACTCCTGAACATCATTCTTGGAATTAGAGCACACAAGTGAAAAACACACAACAATCCCTTCAGCCACCTCACTAGTAGGGCATCTACTCCCTATGCTCCAAGTTCCAGGAACAAGAACAAAACCTTAGAAGAAGGGCATAGTTCTGGGATGCAAAGGGATCCAAAATCAAGGTTCTGAACCTTTTGCCATCTCAACAAATACTCCATGGTTCCTTGGACAGTATAAACACCCTGCTTAGCTGATCTGATTTTGCATTGTCCCGTCCTTTGATGTGGGTTGTGGAAATCAACATAAGATGAAACTCCACCCATCTGCTCGGCATCACCATGCATGTGCAAACACTTTGAACGTGTGCTGCCCTGGGGATTCACATAAGTCACCCTCACTGTAGTGTCTGATTTTTTACATTGCACTTTTGGATATGCTGATGAAAGTGGAGAAGAGCTTGATAAACTGCCTTCAGTTCCCTCCAGTTTGATTATCTGGTCAACTCTTTGGTTAACCACTTTGATTACACAATGAGAGGACCCAAACTTGCTCCTCACCCCAGAGCACTGGTATACTTTGTCAAACGTTTTGGTGAATCTGGAAACTTTATCATTCCTCTGCTCAGTTATTCTTGGACTATTCATCAATGGAAGTGAGACCTGAGCTTAAAAGTTAATGGAACTAATGTGGTCATGGTTTGACAACTCAGAAACTAACCGCTGGATATGCCATAGAAGGGGGCCAAAGATGTAACATCTCCCATTGCACCGTGAAGACACAGAACACCATGTGCCCCCGCACTCCATCCACATCAGGAATGTCTGTGATTAAAGCCCATCCTGTCCATATTCAGCTCTGACCCAAATGTTGTTGTAGGAAAGTACCCTCTTTTTGGCATGGTTACCCCCACTTTTTGCCTGCTGTCAGTGTGTTTTGACTGGGATCCTGCCAACCAGGACCCCAGTAACTGTGCTCTATCCCTCTAAATTTAGTTACTTAGGACTTTGCACACACCACAAACTGGCATAATGGTGCCCCCATACAAGTCCAGAGTATATGGTACTTACATACCCTGGGCATTGGGGCACCAGGTGCCACCCATGGGATCCCCTGCAAAATGTATCTGCAGGCCTGCCATTGCAGCCTGCATGAAAAGCTGCCTGCACCCTTTCACTACATGTCACTGCGAGCCACCCCTCTGGTGGGCTCTCCTAATCCAGAGGGCAAGGTGCAGGTACTTGTGTGTGAGGGCACCCTTGCATGAGCAGAGGTGCCCCTGCGAACTCCAGCTCCATTACACTGGACTTCGTAAGTGCGGGGAAGCCATTTGACCCATGTACTGGGCACATACCTGTGTCCAGCTACATAATGTAACTCCGAACCTGGGCATGTTTGTGATCAAACATGTCAGAATCATACCCCAATACTGTTGCCAGTATTGGCTGTATGATTACATGCACTCTGGGGGCTCCTTAGAGGACCCCCAGCATTGCTCCTACTAGTCTTCTGGGGGTTTCCGGGCAGCTTGCGCTGCTGCTACCTCTCAGATAGGTTTCTGCCCTCCTACTGCTTGACCAGCTCAGGCAAAGGAAGGAAGAACAAAGGATCTCCTGTGGGAGAGGTAGTTAACACCCTCTACCTTGGAAATAGGTGTTACATGGCTTGGGAGGGGAAGCCTCCCCAAGCCACCGGTATGCTTTGAAGGGAACATTTGGTGCCTTTCTTGCATGACTGATTTGCACCAGTGCAGGGACCCCCGGTCCATGCTCTGGCGTGAAACTGGACAATGGGAAGGGGAGTGACCACTCCCCTGCACATCTCCATCCCAAGGGTGGTGCCCAGAGCTCCTCCACATGGCTTGATTCTGCCATCTTGAATCCAAGGTGGGCAGAGGCCCCTGGGAGCATCTGAGTGGCAGGTCAGGTAGGTAATATCATAGCCCACTCTTGGTAGGTGGTCACCCTCCTACGTGACCAATCCCCCTTCCTGGGCTATTTAGGGTCTCCCTCTTGAGTGGGTCCCCAGATTCGATGTGCAAGATTCCAGCAGGACTCCTATGCATCATTACTTCATCTTCTGGCCACCGGGACTGCAACTGGACCCTCCAGAATCCGACAATCTGGAACTCCAGTGACGAATGCACCTTGCAACATTGTTTCTCCAGCTCCTCCCAGCAACTGCAACACTTCCAAGGTTGTGCATCCTATGAGGGTGACAAGTCTTCAGCCTGCACAAGACGTAAGAAGGAATCTCCCTTGGAGTGAAGGAGTCAATCCCCTGCATCTGCAGGCACCATCTGAAATGACAACCTGCTATGTGGATCCTTTCTCCTCCAGAACTGCATGGATCCTGCATCACAGGTGGTGGTCTGGAGTAGTTCCCTTGGTCCTCCCTACCAGCTGTCCAAATTGGTAAATGGTAAGCCCTTGCATATCCTTGCAGGACAGTATCCTTGTGCACTGTGCCTCTTGCAGCTACCAAGGCTTGTTTTTCCTCCTTAAAGGGATGTTCAGGCTCCATTTAGCCCCGGCCTTGAGCATATCTCCTGCCTACTGCTCCAGCGACATGGGACACTTCTTCAGGTCTGCTGAGTGGGCCTCCTGTGCCTGGTGCCTGTGGGTCGCCTGTGGGGGCTGCCTCCTTATCTTGTGGCTCTCTCAGCTGCTGAGGATCAGCCTGGACTCCCCTCCATGGGTCGAGTCCCCTTGACCTTGCGGTCCTCTTCAGTCTTGCAAAACCTGCTTCGCAAACTCTTGCATTTGGCAAAGCTTTTTGGTGGTTTTCCAACACCACTGATTGACTGCATCATGAGCGCCAACATGTGAGATCACTTACATCACTCCTGGAACTCCTCTTCTGCTCCTGTGCTGCACTGCTGACCTTCTTCGGCCACCGTCGAACTGTTCCAGCATCCACAGAAGGATGGGTAGTGGCTCCTCCACAGCCAGACACCCATCAGGAACTGAACTTGGTCCCCTGCCTTTGCAGGGCCTCTTCTGTCAGTATCGACCTTTGGTTTTGCCAGTCTTGCCTGGGTCTTGCACAGTCCTTTTCCAAAGTCCTCCTATTGGTTTTGGGGAAAACCAGGTACTTACATTTTCTCTCCTGGTCGCTAGGGGGCACCTTGGTACTTTCCTCTTAGGGTCCAAGGTTCCCAGGCTCCAGCTCCCCTCTACTGATTACACTTCCGTGGGTGCAGGACTGCCTTTCACATTCTACTTTTTTAGTATATGTTTGGCCCTTCCCTATGGCCCTCCCTGTTAGCTATTGCTTTTACCAATGCCTATTGTTTTCTAACCTTTGTCCTGGTTGCTAATGTGTATATAATAGTGTGCTTACTTACCCCCAGTTCAGGTATTGCCTATACAGTATTTTAGTATTTGTGTTATCATAATAGAGTACCTTTGTTTTTTTAACACTGTGTGGTTCTATCATCTGTGTAAGTGCTGGGTGACTCTAGTGGTATTGCACAAGCTTTGCATGTCTCCTAGATATGTCTTGGCTTCACATCCAGAGCTACTTCTAGACATCCCTGGCTTCCTAGACACTGCCTACACCTCACTAATAGGGGTACCTGGTATAAGGTGATAACACCATAGGTGCTCACCACACACCAGGCCAGCTTCCTACAGTTGTGGCTTGACGCACTTCGCAGTGAGCCAAGGTGAGATGCCACGAACATGTACATGGCATGACATAAACCACTGTTCAGCATCATGTTACATCCTGCTTAGCAATGTACTTGACTGCTACTGGAGCTTTAATGGTGCTTCGTTCCATAACTATGGGCCAGATTTAGATGTTGGCAGAGAGGACTACTCCATCACAAACGTGTCAGATACCACATCCGCCTTATTACAATCCCATAATATCCTATGGGGATCGTAATAAGGTGGACATGATATCCCTCATGTTGGGGATGGAGCTTGACCTCCACCAAGATTAAATCAGCCCCTATGTTCTTATTACAGAAGCAGGTACCATGTGGAAGCTGCTGCCATTGATGTAGTATGTGCTAAAGTCAGGAAAATAGTGAGATCTCGCAAGACTTCAATGAGATCTTATCAGCCACCTTGAATCTCGGAAATCCATCTAAGGGAGCACAATCCTTTCACATTGCTTGTTATTCTCATGGTCTGGCATGCGGTTGAACAGGTTAGACTTCCTGTGCTGAAAGCAAAAATTCAGAAGGTAGAAAGGTTGAGAAACGAGACAGAACTCCCCAGAATATGTAAGTTGCCCTGTGAGTCCTGAATTTCATAGGCTAAAAGATGTAATTATTTGTCAAGACCACAGTTGTTGTTGTGAAGCCATCAAAGAACCGTAAGTGTTGTGAATCTGACAAACGCTAAATGCATTTGAAATAATAATAAAAACATTTGAGAACTATAGCGAGAATGAAAACGCTAAAGACATTATGCACCACGAATATTTTCAGTGAGCTGGGTAAGGTTACATTTGGATTAAATTGACAACAGTAAAAGTCATTCAAAGTTTATTGTTTATTATTGCGCACCACACAAATAAAATAAAAAGACAATTCCCAAGGCTTATATTTATGCAATAACTAAGGCTGTGACTTATATTGGATCCCGATAGGCCTACTGATTGGGTGATTTAAACAATATACAAACATTCTCTTCCTCGTTAAGGAGTCTCTTAAGAAGAGGCACATCTTGAAGAGAAGCCCTTGAAGATATTGTTAAGGACATTGAATCATGTGAATAATTATCGAAATGTTTAAGATTAATCAAGACAACTTGAGAGCTCACGTTTATTTCCTTCCAGGTAAAGCAGAGTAAGTCAGGTAAATAACTTTGTGTTCCTAAGAATAGTTGTGTGAGCTGAACGCCAATAATCTCATGAACTCCAATATTGAAAGAACACCAAATTTTACTTTAGCAAGTTCAGCCCCATGTTTCCTTCTCAATGATCTAGCTCAGTGGTTCCCAACCTTTTGACTTCTGTGGACGCCCATGTTACCAGTACTGGGACCCCCCACTGAATCATTATTAGAATCTGCCCCCCCCCCAGTGAGTCATTACTAAAAGCTGGGGACCTAATATGTTAATATTATTACATTTTCTAAGGAGCCGCGGACACCATGAGGAGGCTTCGCAGACCCCCAGGGGTCCCCAGACCACAGGTTGGGAAACACTGATCTAGCTTTAAGAGTCTACCATCTTGAACAGTACCCCAAACTTAACAGAGTATTTCACCTCTGAAAACTGGGACCACTCAAAGACTAAGGCCCTCATTGGGAACTTGGCGGCAATCACCGCCAACCGCCGTGCTGTCGGTGAACAAAAGACCGCCAGTGGCGGTGCACTGCACACCACCGAATCATGATGCCAAAAAATCAAACCTCCGAAAATCCGGCTACCTCCACCCACCGCCA
Organism: Pleurodeles waltl; assembly: GCF_031143425.1. Taxonomy (NCBI): domain Eukaryota; kingdom Metazoa; phylum Chordata; class Amphibia; order Caudata; family Salamandridae; genus Pleurodeles; species Pleurodeles waltl. The sequence goes on along the minus strand of NC_090445.1, from coordinate 1,314,075,984 downwards.
GGGCCAACGACGGCAGGAAGGCAGTACATCTCACCCTGCCCCAGCCATGCAGATAAATCCCCCGCCCGCCAAATAATGATGCACAAATAAGTTTGGAGGACAGTGAGTGTCGAAAGACCATTGGAGGTACAGACCGCCATGGCCAGCAATGGGACCCACTAACAACAAATGCACACATTGGCAAGTTTGAAACCCACACACCAGACACACATCCACAACACTATAAAACACACACATACACACCTCACAATCCTTTGCAATGCCAATAGCACAAAATATATTGAAAACACAACACACATATACTAAACTAACCATCACACAAGTCACACACACAAAAACATCACAAAAACTCATACATTGCTCAACCACCATCACAAGCCACACACCCAACCACACAACAGCACCCTCACCAATACACCTACAACACACCACCCACAACACACACCATGGCGCCCCCTAAGCACCCTTGCTTCACCGACAGGGAGTTAAGGACCATGGTGGACGAAATACTCAGGGTCGAGTCACAGCTATTCAGGACACAGGTGCAGCAGACACCCATGGCCAGGAAGATGGAGCTATGGTAGGCGATTGACAACAGAGTCAACGCAGTGGGAAACCATCCACGCACAAGGGAGATATCAGGAAGAGATGGAACGACCTGCGTGGGAAGGTTCGGTCCATGGCATTCAGGCACAACATCGCCATACAGAAGACTGGTGGTGGTCCTGTACCTCTTTCCCCCGAATACACCGACTGGGAGGAGAAGGTCCTAGCTATCCTGCATGCAGAGGGCCTTGCAGGACTCACTGGAGGACTGGACTTGGTTTAGTCAACTAAAATACCTTAACAGTCACCTCACCTAAAATGCATGTAGGGGGTCCCCATTCCCTACCCAGTCCACAACACCCACACACCCACATCCAAGTCCCCTGCATGCCCACAATCCCCCAAACAAATCACCATCCAACCCTCTGTGCACAGTCACATACCCCTGCACGGAATCCCAGTGGCACTACAGCACACACAATGCACCTCCACACCCCACAAAAAATGCACCTAAATGTAAAAAAAGGGACTTTGCATGACACTACTTGGGAATTTAAGCATCAATTAGTTCTGACCCGTGCTGCAATTGACAAATATGTACAGGACACCCACATCTCACTTCTCTCACACACAGGCACCACCACCCATGCCACCTGGATGGAGACGTCAAGGAATGCCAGTCCTCCACCTGAAGATGGAGGCCCCACTCAGGAGAGTGCAGAGGGATGTCTGGACACAGAGGAAATCCCTGGCCCATCCCACATCCCTGGATAGTCACCCTCCAGAAGCCCCACCCAGGACACCACTGACACCCCTTCCACTCATCCACCATCATCAGCTCTGGCGAAACAACCCCACAACAGTGTCACTAGGCCATGGACTGGCTGTCCACATGTACAGAGGCAAGAGTCTCCACCCACCAACAGGCAGGATGATGAAGGGCCAACTGCAAGTATGACTGCCAGACTTGTGCAGGGGACAGAGTCGCAGGGGACTAGGGCCAGTGGGAGGGCATCAGTGGCCCAGGGGTGTGACGAAAGGATGGATGCAGCAGCCCAGGATGTGATATCTGAGGTCCTGGGAGCATACCACCATTCCCAGGACAGGATGGGCCAGATCCTTGCCACCTTGGAGCAGAATCAGAGGCTGCAGATAGCACACCACCAGGAGACCATGGAGCAATGGAAACAGCTCAATGCCACAATGTCCTCCATTGCAGGGGTACTGCAGTGCCAGTACCACAGCCAGCCTGACTCCTCCACTACCTGCAGGGCCCTACCACTAGTCAGGACACTGCCCTGCCATCTACACCTGCAGCATCCACTGGACTGGTGGCACTTCCAGAGGACTTGCAGGACATCAGCACCCCTACCCATACATCCCAGCTGCACCTTCGCAAACGTGCCCTCAGACCCAGACATCCCGGTGAAACATCTACCAAGACCAACGCCAGGAAGTGACCCTGCCCTGAACTGTCTCCCTTGTGTGCCACTGAGCTACCTCATTGACATGCCACTGCCATTTCACCATCTTCCAATGGCCCCATGGACTATACCCCTGTGCAACCAACAGCTGAGCATATGTACCTGAGTTTCTGAGTTCACTATGTGCCCACTCCTTTTCACTGTCCCAACACTCATTTATATATTGACATTGAATAAATACACCTGTGCACTCAAAATATATGTCCGTAATCAATATGAGAGATCAATTGTGAAGGCATTAGCCAGTTAGCATCACAATCCCACTTTTATGGCAGGAGGGGGTCCAACACACTATAGTGTCTGAAGTATGTCACACTGTACATACAATTGCGTTCCCTGGCATCTGCCACTTCAGTCGTGATTTTGTATTGTCACTCACAAAAGACACCACAGTACTTATTACGTAAGTCAGATTGAAACAATGCAGTGAAGACATCCGCATCATTGAACAGTACCTGAGAGTCACTGGAAGTATAGGGGGATTAGCTGGGTCCTGGAGTTGATATCTTCCCCCTCTTCTTCCTCACCTTCACTCTCATCCCTCCTCTGAGGTTGCAGGGCTGGTTAAACAGTACCCTCCTCTTCCAGAAGTGAAATAGCTTTCCTCACAGCCAGGTTGTGTAGCATGCAGCAGTCCACCACTATCTTACACATCTTGTCAGTGACATAGCACAGGGATCCTCCAGAGAGATGGAGGCAATTAAATCTTGCTTTCAGGAGTCCTATAGTGCGCTTTATCACCCTCCTAGTACGACAATGTGCCTCATTATAATTCCTCTCTGCATCTGTCCTGATATTCCTCACAGGTGTCAGGAGCCATTGCATGTTGGGGTAACCAGAATCACCTTCAAAAGTGGGTGAAAGAGGACTTTAACACACACACTTTACTTGCATACAGCCTGCCTGTCAGCTATGTAACTGATCCAGTGTCATACACACTCATCTATAAGCCAAGCTATGTCCCCCTGTAGTTGTCCCATCATGTGTAGCACACTGCTGTTTTTCAGGACAAATGAATCATGGGCTGATCCTGGGAACCTTGCATTGACATGTGAAATTTATTGATCAGCAGTCCACTCCAGTTGGACATTCATGGACTGACAGTTCTTACGATTCCTATTCACCTGTTCATTCACTCTTGGGGGTATGAGGGCTATGTGGGTTTTATTAATGGCACCAATCACATGGTGAATATTAGCAAAGACATAGAATCCAGATTTGATGGCAGTGAGTTCAGCCCTTTGGGGAAACTGGACATACGTTTGCAAGGGTTGAACGAATGCTGCCAGGAAATTGGGCAGGGTGTGGCTGAACATTGGCTGCGATACCCCTGCATCCATGCCCACCATCACCTGAAATGAGCCTGTGGCCAAAAAATGGAGCACAGATAGCATTTGCACAGTTGTAGGTATGGCATGCTGATTCCCATTGGCTGGCTTCAGAACAGGATTCCATTACGGCACAGAGGTCAAGGATAGTAGCTCGATTAAGTTGGTAGGTAATATTGATGTAAGGTTCCTCCATAGTGGCCAGATCTACCAGGGGTCTGTAAACAGGTGGGGTCCTCCCTCACCACCAAGATCTGTACCTATGGGTGACGAAAGAACACATTTTGAGTTTCGACTTACACTTGCATCACATGATGTCAATATACTTTTCTAAAATGTGACACATAGATAACGCACACAAACATAAAGAATGAGGTACACCGTCAGGCAAATGTGTGCTGGGGTTTCTCTGTCATAATGGCATCACATTGTAGACACACTTCCAACCATGAGTACATATGGGGATCAAAGATTCATGTGAGTAATCGACGAAGGGGGAAGAGAATGGGGCCACAGATGAGGCACCCGGCCAGCCTATGGAGACGTGGTGAAAGCAAAATGGCAGCCTCCTGCCATCCAGGTATTGTAGTGTGGAAGTGACTTCATTCCACTGACGTTAGTCGTCAAGGCGGTAGGCGGTGTTCACCGCCGTGCACCTGATCATTAGATTACATGGTTGTCAATTGGGGACCTGGGCCAATCATGATCACCACCGGTGGTGACCGTGCACACCGCTGTGGTATCTACCGCCTTTTTGACAGTCCCTTGATACTTGACTCCTGCATCACATGAAGGGTAGAACTCCACTGTGTGTGCTGCTGTGTCCTGACTATGGTCCCTGAGATGGCGCACGTGACAGGGGAACGGGCCCTGGCCTTCACCGCGGAGGAGCTTGAGAAGCTGGTGGATGAGGTCCTACCCCTGTGTGCGATGTTGTACGGGTGACTAGAGGAGCAGGTGAGTTGCTATCTGTCATCCTTATATGTGTGTGATTGTGGCAGATGCCTGTATGCGTTTGTGTTCGCTGTGTGACTGCCCAGCTGTAGGTTGTCTGGCACTTTCTACTTGTAATTTGTTCATTTGCAAATCTCCATGGGTCATGTCAGTATGAATGGGCATGGCATTTGTGCATGGTGCCACCCACACTGACGTCTGTTTCTTTATTCTGTGTGTCCCATACAGGTCAGCGCCCATCAAAAGAGAGGCCTGTGGCACGCCATCGAAAAGGAAGTACGGACCTTGGGGGTCTACAACCGGCAGAGCACCCACTCCTGGAAGCGGTAGGAGGACCTGAGGCGCTGGGCCAGGAAGACTGGAGAGGCCCAGCTGGGGAAGGCCTCTCAACAAGGAAGGGGTGCCTGTCGGACCCTGAGCCCCCTAATGGTCCGCATTCTGGCTGTGGCCTAACTGGATTTGGATGGACACTTGAAGGCAGCACAGTAGTCACAAGGAGGTGAGTACCAACACTGTTGTGATACCACTATGATGAGTGTAGTTGGGTGCTGTGGGATGCATGCATTGTAATGCCAGGGACTTAGACAGGTGTGTCCCTGCAGTCCTGCCCCCCTCCACGTCCTTGTGATAGTGTCATAGCTAGTTTATGCAGGATCTGTAGGCGTATGAGGGGTCCCCTTTTTGTCATCTGGTATTCATTGTGGCCTTATGAACTTGTAGATGTATGGGCTTGGAATAGTCTCTCATGGGTTCACTTCACACAGTGTATCAGTCGTGTTTCAGGAAGGTAATGTGGTGTATTCTGGGGTCATACCTACTAGTCAGAGGCACATTCATAGCGTATATTGTGTCTGCTGAGGGTTAGTCCCTGAGTGGGAGTGTCTGTGTCCCAAAATGTACCTATTTCAGGGATTTTACATACTCTTTCCTTGTTTTATTTCCCCACCCCTGTGCTCTTGTATCCATGTGTACATTAGCATCATCTGGCAAGGGAGCTGAGGCACCGGCGAGTGGGGATGCAGCAGCCCACGGTTCCAAGGAGGCAGAGTCGACCTACGCCAGGGGACCAGTGGGTTGGAGGGCGAGGGGAGTGCCTCGGGGGGGCAACTACCACTGGATGTAGTGACTCTGATGCCTCCTTTGATGGCAGCTCCTTGGTGGGGGAAGACCCTGGTGGGCCCACCCATTCTTTGCCATCTTACGCCACCCCCATACCGTCACCGTCCTCCCAGTTGCTCCCCACCAAGTTGGCCGTGTCCTCTGCAGGTCAGCGCCCATCAATAAAAGGGTATATGGCGTGCCATCGCCAAGGATGTGTGGACACCTGGGGTCTATGGCAGGTGAAGCACCCACTATCGGAAACGGTGGGAGGACCTGAGACGCTGGGCACGGAGACGGCGGAGGCCCAGCTGGGGATAGCCTCCCAATGAGGAAGGGGTGCCTGTCGAACCCTGACCCCTCCCCCGATGGCCCATATACAGGCAGTGGCCTATCCTGAGCTGAATGGGTGCTTGAGGGCATCACCGCAGCTACAAGGGGGTGAGTACAGTGCCCATCAGTACAACTTACGCATGGTAGGGTGGCATCCGGGTGGGGGATGTGTGTTAGTGGGCGCCCCTAGGCCAGGCCTGACATTGCAGCGTAGGTCCCCTGGTGGCTAGAGTTCCCAGGGGGTAATCTTGCTACCTAGCTTGTAAGAATCCACTCCTGCTCAGGGCTGCATGGGCCCCATGTGTGCTGCATTCAGCGGTGTGTGCCCCTCCCTATGACTTGGATGCTAACTTTTTCTCTGGTAGTGCTATGGCATATTCCGTAGGCCTGTTTCCTGTGTGTGAGGGTGCTGTGTACACCAACGGTGGTGTTGGTGCAGCCATTGACAAAGTGTATCCTTTGTCTCGCCCCCCCCTCATTGTTTTGTCATCCTGTCCTTATGTGCTTTAGCATCATCTGGCGGAGGAGCAGAGGCACCGGCGACGGAGGGAGCTGCATCACACAGGACCCAGGAGGCAGAGTCCACCTATGTTGAGGGCACCAATGGGAAGAAGGGCGACGAGAGCACCACGACGGAGACTGGAGGGGACAGTTCAGACACAAATACCTCCTCCGATGGAAGCTCCCTGGTGGTGGCGGACAATTCTGTGACCACCCCAGCTACAGATACAGCCGCCACCCCCATACCAGCACTGCCCTTGCCCAGTCCACTCCTTCCACGTCTAAGTCCGCCCCAGTCCGCCCTTCCCGTTCCTGTACCCCTTCCACAGGGAGGAAGAAGCTCTGTGTTGCCCCAGGTCCCTCTGCCAACCCCAGGTCTAGGCCCACTCCCCCTCCTTCCAAGGGCAAGCCCAAACCCCCTCCCCCTCCTAAACCTAAGCCCAAGACCCCCTCCCTTCAAGACCCGAGTCCCCACCCCTGCCACCCCTTGCCCCTGTTCTCTGAGGTGCCTGGCTGCCCCATTGATGATGCCCCTTACCAGTGGAGTTTCCTTTCCACATGTGGGAGTCAAGTTTGGGCTATATTTGGCCAGTGGCCTTATTTGGACATTCCTTTTGTTACTTACAATAAATTTGAGTGCCCAGCAGTGCTGTTTGCACAATATAGAGACATTGTGCAACGTTTCACTGTGGTAATGTGGTGTCCACAGGTGTGTGGATTAGTGCAGGTATTTGTTGGCTTGAGTCTGGTAAGTAGATCTTGTTATGGTATGTATGGCTTGGGATGGTGGGAGGAGTTGGGAGTGCGTTGCAGGGTGGGTGGGGTGGGTGTGTAACGTGCCCTTTCTTCCCATGTGTACTAAGCTGCGTTACTTACTGTCGTCGTCTTTGTCGTCGGTCATGGTCCTTGAGGAATTTGGCAAGGAGAAGCACTGGCATTATTTCCAAGTCTTGCTCCATGTCTGCGTCAGCGTGTTCTGTGTACCTCCAGTGAGTGTTTTCTTTTATATTGTTCGTTTTTGCCACGCTTTCCCTGGCGGTGGTAACCGCCCGGGAACTGATGGCGGTGTGGTGTTTCATTATTTGGTGGGCGGGTAGGGCCTTTCCGCTGGCCTGAGGGTGGCCTCCTCCATCATCGTGGGGACTACCAAAATGGCAGTGTGTGGATGGACTGCTACTTCTTTCTCATTGGCTTCATTATTTGGCGGTCCGACTGTCCAGCCTGTTGGCGGTAGTTACTGCCACCGCCGGAGGTGCGGTACCGCCATGTTTATAATGACCACCTAAGTTCTAGATCACTGTTAAGTTTAAAAGAGTTAATACAGAGTGGCTAATAAAACATGAAAAAGAAATGCATAATTTTGTCAAAAAGACTCAGAATGCCGAAATACAGAAGCATAAATCATAGCAGAACCCTAGTCAGTTAAAAAAAAGCCCTTTCATTTCTGAATGTCAAACTCATGAAGAGCACTGACAATATCTTTAGTGAAAAATAAAATCTCAGAGCACTCTGACAAAGTCTCAGGAGGAAAGTGAGAAGTTGCCTCGAATCCCTTAAAACTAGGAGCATTTATACATATTTTATGCATATTAATTAATAAAACTGCAAATTCAACATGGTATGATCAGGGTTAGATTGCATTGGCAAACCAAAAACATTTTCATAAATTCGAAAGGATCTTAACACTAACCCATTTCTTTAGGTAAAATAAATCTTTCGATCGCTTGTTCACTAACAGCACACCAGCGGTTTACAACATTTTTAAACAATAGGCCATAGAATCATGTTCTTCTTCACGCTTACATCAGAACCTCCAGCGGAAATTCTTCAAAATGATAAATCAGGTACACAATGGAGAGTTTCATTCACATTACAAGCTTTTAAACACTATCGTACATTGATGTAATTGCTCTCTGTGGTCCACGGAAACTGTGGGGAAAGAAGCCTTGCAGAAGGTAATAAGCAGAAGCAGGATAAACAGAACACCAAAAGCTGCAACCATTTAAAAAAAATTGTGGCTCACGTGAAAATGTGGAATAATTATACTAGATTATTAATCATATCTCTAAAAAGATAATCACATTATTCTAAGCGCAAAATCATTAATTCATCAGTTTCATCTTATGCATCATTAAAATTACTAATTCCATTTGAAAACCCGAAAAAAAATTAACAACATTACCAGAGTAATAAAGTGATAGTCACCTTCTACAACTTCTCACTCCAGATGTCTTTCTCCTCAGTACCCTCCCTAATTCCATTCCCCCCATCTCGCCCCTCTGAAATTCTGAGTAACAAAGCAGCACAGTTGGTGCTGCCAGAAAGTGGGCTTTTGAGGATACAGCTCCTGAGAAACTCAAATCCTGTCACTCCTTTTCCAAGCTGGCACCTTCTCAGACTCAGTAACAACTTCAATACCTTCTTCAGCTTCTCTTCTCTCACATCGAGAAGAAAGACTGTGCCTAAATCCATCCTGAATCATGCCCCAATTAATACAAGATCATTTGATAGGATCAACTGACATTTTGGAAGATTTATCAAGAACCGTATTAACTCAGAGTAATCTTCGTGATTTTCAGATGATGGTATAAGGCCTCTTCCAAGGCAGCATGCAGCAACCACTCAGGTAGATATGGGAAGACTGGAATTCCCTGAAGATGAAGCTGCACAACCAGAGGAGTCACCACCTTTGTAAACACTGTGTAAGCTGATTTTAAACCAAATAGCGAAGCCCTGAATTTCCAATAGTGTCCTTGGATACAAAATATGAGAAATGTTTGCCATCAGTATAAGGAAGTAAGAATCCATTAAAGGCAGGGTAATCATGAATTATTTTTTGGCACCAATAGCCTCATCCTCTGCATTCTCTGGAGAGACTCCATCTTAATGGAATCCTCTTGATAAATCCTTTCAACTTCTTTAAATCGGTCACAATCCAGTGTCCTCCATTTACCTTCAGCCCCAGGAACATAATGGAACACACACCCTTTCCATTTTACATCTTTAGTACTAGAATAATCACCTTCTTAGACTACAGTGCCTGAATCTCAATCTCGAGCACTTCTGTCTTTACTGGATGCTTTAGATAAGGCATAGGTATGATACCCAAAGGAACAAGGGTTCAGAGGAATTCTATTGCATAACTCCTCTTCACAATGTTCATTACCTCTTTCTCTGAAATCTACTAGGTCTATTTTGCCAGAAAGAGTTGGACCCTTCTCCCGACCTGTAGTCCTAGGCCACTTTCTACATGGCACAGACAGGAATGTTGCTCCTGTGGACCTAGAGCCCGCTTCTGCTTGTTCTGGAACTGCCATGACAAAGCCTTTCTTTTTGTTATGTTGCTTCCTGAATGAAGAAAAATGCCTTATCTTCCTGAAAGTTCTATGCAGCTTCTCTTCCACCTCTGCTCCAAGAAGACAAACCCCCTCAAATTTTCAAAGCCGTGGATCAAATATATTCTCTTCTGGCATCAAGGAATGTGAGAAAACTGGCCAAATTGCAGAAGCCCCTAACTTTTTGCCCTCATTTTTACATTTGTGCTGGTGTTTTCCTGACTCTGATGGTGCCCTGGGTTCCGCTAACCAGACCCAGGGCCTATGTTCTGTATAAAATGAGTATGCAAATTAGGCTTATTATAATTGGGTACCTCAACTTACCTATAAGTCCCTAGTATATGGTAGAGCATATAGGTTTAGAGACCCCAGCAAAGGTAATAACCCCATAGGTACACTGCTGAGGTGCCCAGGGTCCTTTTAAAGGCAGGTCTGCTTTGCTAGCTGCTTTTAAATAAACGTTACAAGCAAATGTGACTTTGGAATTAAAAGCACTTCCAAAGTCTTAAACTACTTTAGTTTTACATGTAAGTCATCCCTAAGGTGTACCCTAAGTGTCCCCGGGGTGGGTGCAGTGTAACTATAAGCAAGGACCTTATAAAATATGTTTAAGAAGCCCTGGTGAGGAAAAATAGCCAAATTTGGTTTCCCCTCATTGTAGTGAATAGGCTCCGTAGGATAAAATGGGGATACTTTATTTTAATTAATAGTCTCCAAAGAAGCTAGATATAGCAAGTTTGGTCTCAAATTGATTGTTATAATAAATGCAACAACTTGCCATTTTTGGATTTAATATAATTAGTTCAGGGAAAGAGTTTTAGAACTCTTCCTAAAGTTACCAGTTTCAGCTCTGTAGTGCCCTTTTCTGATTGGCCAGCCTCTGGCAGCCTAGCCAGGCTGCCTTTATGAGGTGTGAAGTGGCCTGGGCTGAACACAAAGAAAATGCCTGGGGGAGGAGATCTGCCTCAGCAGATGGTGAAACAGGATTGGGGAGAGTAGCCAAAACGGTCTTCAAAGGAGGGAAGAACATTTAGAGCAGCTCAGGACCTCCCCCATTTCGTCCAAACCCAGACAACCAGGTGCCCTCTTGATTAGATTAGGAGAGGGCAGGAAAGGGGTGTGTTAAGGATTTTTAGCCACACCAATGGGTGGGCTCAGCCAGACCTAACCTCCAAAATTCAGTTTCTGCCAATTTGGATTTTTAAAGAATGTTACTCCCTGGGATTGATTTTTGCCACACTTCCCAGGAAGTGGTCATCCAAGAGGGTAGTGGCCTGCCTGTTTTTCACCCAGGAGCAAGGATTAATTTGGGAGAGCTACACCCACACCTCCGATCCTACAAGGAACAACAACAGGAGAAGAAGGACTGCCCTGCCGGACCCCTGACCTTCACCTGGAGACTGCACTCTGAAGGACTGCACCAGCTGCACACTTGGCCTTCACCATTAAAATGACTTTGCCTGTCTTCAACTGCTTCAAGAAGGGTCTCCCTCTAAGCTACAGGGAGGTACAAAGGAGCTGCCCAGAGTCCCCTGCATCAAGCCCTGCAAGAAGAGCCCAGCTGACCAGCAGTCACTTGAGGATTCTGACCAGGTGCATTCTGGGAATTGTAGTCCCAACTCCCAAGGAGCAACTCAGGCCTTCTGGAATCTTGGATCAAGTTGTGGACACTTCAAGGACCCAAAAAGGACCTTTTGAAGAAGATCCAGAGGTTTGGAGACATTTGAAGCAACTGTCATAAACAGCTCTATAAGTTGAAGGGGTGCATTGTGGGAGTTGTAGTCCCAGACTCTAAGAGGCAATCCAGAGCCACTGAGCATTTGGCTAGTGCTGTGGATCACTTTCCTGTATCAAGACACACTTCTGAAAGTAAGTGTAACATGGTTACAGCACAGGTGGGCTGAACTCAGGACTAAATCCCTATCTAATGTGACCTTTTTTAACCTTTTGAGTGCTATTTGCTTCTAAGCGCTAGAATTATTTTTAATATTTAAAAATTCCTTTCTCTGGTTCCCTTCATTGGATTTTTGTCATTTTAGTGTCATTTTAAAGATACAAATATGATCTATCTTTATAAATTGGTGTTGGATTTTTATTGTGTTTCACTTATTAACTGTTTTGTGATTTTGAAATGCTTTACACACCAGTCTCCTAAATTAAGCCTTGTCGCTAGTTGCCAAGCTACTAAGGGTTGAACAGGGATTAATTTATTGAGACCTAAATGGACATGATGAGGGATTAGTGGCCTATTGCTAAGTGTAGGTACTTACCTGCCCTTACCAATAATCCACTTTCCAACATGGATCTTCCTACCAAGTTTGCCACCACTGAGTTCACCCTGACAGCGTCAAGCATCTTGTTCTCCATTTCCACCAAAGGATAGAGCTTGGCTGTAAATGTTGAAAGATTGATCCTCGCTGGGTCATTCCATTCTTTCACAATTATTAAAAACTGATTAATGGGTAAACCTAAATTATGTGCTTTCTTGAAATGCCTCAAAGCAGCCTCTTGGAAAGATTTAGGAGCATCCTCTATGGAAAACCGCATCATTTATTTAGTATGGGACAATAATTGAAGCAACATCTCCATCGAAATATATTTCCTCTGATGGTCAATAGGGAGATCCAAATCATCACTGTACTCTCAATCAGAGACATCAGGGCATAATGTTGATGCATTCCACAGTCTTTATTATGAAAAAATGTTTTTCTTCTTTGGTGCAATAACAGTATCCAATACTATCCTCCTGATCTTCTCCTCGTCAAAATCCTCTCCATCTCTGTATCTCTTAGGGGGGGGATAGGATGAAACAGGGGACTGGAAGGGGGAAGATGGAGACACTGGAGCTGTATGTCAACTCTTGCTGGAATGCCCCCCCTCAAGATCACCAAATTGCAGCTCAATTCAATAAAAGTGCTTCATTCTCACAAAATCACAACATTTCCCCCAACGGACTCACTTTGCTTTAAATACTTGATAAGGTGCCATTTATGATGGTCTGACCCCAAAGAAAAGGTCACGCATGTGTGTTAGATTCTATTAACAGGACCAATTACCTCACTTCATGCCAATTCAATTTTGAGCAAACATTGGCTCCCTTCCCCACCACCCAAACAGATCTGCATGCACCATACATGACATGCTGTACCCAAAATCTGTAAGACTGCATTTGAGCTGGAATACACCATATTTCTTGTGCTCCTACTAGGGAAATGTCAACTTTAGTTTGTGCTCAGTTGAGGATGAGTTCAGCATTCCTGTTTTTCCTGTCTCTAAGGTGGGATTTGTTTAGATGTTTGACTAGGAAGAGATTGAGGAAAGTGGAGACAATTGCCAGACATGCCCCTTGCCAAGCTACGTAGTCAGTGAGGGACTGGGACAGAGAGTAGACTTGGGCACCAAAATAAATGATGTCCCCATTAGTGAATCAGAAAGCTAAAAAAAAGTGGCCCTTGTTTGCACTTTAGGGCAGTTTTGAACTTCTAAAGACAAGCTGTAAAATGTTTTGCAAGGTATGGAAGGATGTATGGATTTGAGCTTGCCCTTCAATCTTTGTATAAATATCAGGGAAATCAACAGTAACAACTGGAACAGCAGACAATAAAACAGGTCCCAGCAGGCAAAAAAGAGCCCATACAGTGACCTGTGAGAGGGACCCATGGGGCACTGCCTGACAGCTCTATAGGCCATTCCAACCTGCTGCTTAATTTAAATCCACCTCATGTCTCATTCTTCCACTACACTACATTTCCTACCTTCTAATCACACATTGTTTAGGCTCTTTTTTCATCTGACGTGTCTCTTTGTCACACTAAAGTATACAAATAAGTGATGAATTGAATGCTTTAAATAATGTAAGCCACTGGTAATTATTCAGGGCTGCAGCCCAGTCCATCGTTATTTTGCACTTAGAGCGTCCTGCGGTACACATATGTGTTTCAGCCCCTCCCTGAGGGCTGGTCTTACACCCACCCCACACCCATCCATCACAGACATCACAAGTGATGTGATGCCTGCTAATAAAGAGGGCCTTGCACATGAGCCCTGGGCCATTTATCACCCATCACATTAGTGTCAGCATCATCCTGGGGCCCACCATGTTACATTGGCGATGAGGATGGTCAAGGAGCTGAGCACTAGAGACACTCCCTCTGGAGAAGCCCTCAACTGGGAGGAACAGACTAGCGACACAGCCTGTGGTGAGGCAAGGCACCAGATCAGCCGGACAGGAAGAGGGAGGTCCTGATGCGTTCGTACATATGGGCCCGCAAAGAGAGAGAAGTCTGTGCGGGATTTATTGAGCAGAGTGGAAAACTCTGAGTCGCAACCAACTCACAGAGTGGCAGTAGGACAGAGGTGCACTGTTCTCCACACCTGACCCAAGTATCTGCATCACTGGGACCTTTCCCCAGGACTATGAGAAGGCCGTGAAAGGTGAGGAGAACACTACATGCCCCCTAGTGGCCATCTGCCAGCACCACCGGTGAAGGAGACCCTTCACCTCACACGTTTGCCCTGCTTGCCCAATCCTTTGCCCAGAAAAAAAAGTTTTTAAAAAAAGTAGAAAAAGTAGAAAAATGGAGCCCTCACAGGAGCGTTCCCTCTGTCAAGCCTCCTTGGCTATAGTAATGCCCCAGAAAGGAGAGAGTTTGAACACAGTCCCCATGAGCGGAATAGTAGGCAGCACAGTGTAAAACCCTGGAGGAACATGACTGAAATAAACGCAGTACCAACAGCCCAAATAGGGAAGAGACTGGCTGCTCATGTTGGCCCACCACACTAAAAGGAACAATCCCGGGCCGATGGATGTCATTTGGAAAGAGCAGCACAGCAGCAGAAGCTGCCCGCTGGAGGGCCCCATGAGTAAAAAGCAATAGAGATAGATAGATAGATAGATAGATAGATAGATAGATAGATAGATAGATAGATAGATAGATAGCAGAAAAATATCAGCAAACAGCTTTGTACATGGGAACATGGTTGCAGGCTAAGAAGGGAGTAACCCCGACAATAATTTACCAGGGCACAAAAGAAAAATTAAAGTCTTGGTGGGAACCAGCAAATTTGGACAACTGCTGCATAAAAAGGAACTGTAATAGAGGAACTGTAAGCACTAACTCACAGGAGAATATAAAAATACAGTAAATAGAAATGCTCTGAGTGCCTGCACCACACTGAGAAAAAAGGTGAACACCATTCGCCACAAAACACGGGAGTCCAGACTTTGTGATACTAGTTGGGAGGAACAGAAGCCGAATGAGAAACATGAAGACAGCAGGCATAGACTCCCTGGGCCACAAATGAAGGATAACACTACAGTCCTATGGCCACCAGGGCAGCCAGAGCACCGCCAGAGGGCACATTGACACTGACTAGCAGCATAGTCCGAATGCTGTGTCATCGAGAAATCACAGCACTTAATGGCGTCTACCAGCCCCAACACAAAACTATCTGAATCTTGTGAATCCATGAAGTGAGAAAAGGAGTGGTTGAGACAATCAGGGAAGGGGAGAGAGTGTTCAGACTCTGTTTCTACATGACAGAGAAGTGGGAGGCATCACAGGAAGACACCTGGATCATAAAGTACAACTCAACAAGTGCCACCCACCAAACCAACAATCTCCAGAACCCCAGAGAAAATGGGGGCCCCCAAATGGTGGTTTGTCACTCCATGGAACACAGTCAGGCACTGCACACCACAGGCAGGCATACCTCACTGAGGCAACAACACCCTGAAATTCAACAGACATTGCAAAAAGGGGGACAGTAACAGGCCGGTGACCATCATCGAAGGCAGCAAGGTGAATCAGAGTTTCAAAGACTGCAAAACCACCCAACCAAGAACAGACTGCTGTCCTGGCCACAGAACTGCCCAAAGCCCAGTGCTCCCTGAGATGAAAAGAGGATCAGAGGAGCCAAGCCAAACAAGCAAAGAGTGCTGACTCTACTTGAGCAAGACAGAGATGTGGAAGCCTTCCAAGAAGACATCTGGATCACGAGGTGCAACTCACTGAGTACCACCTACTTAAGTGACTGAGAAACCCAAGAAACCACACTGGTAGTCCAAGCATGCCAGATGGACAAAACCCCAGGCAGGAGAAGGTCCAAGGAAAGTCAGTCTGGACCAGATGGTAGACAGGAGCACACAAATCTGCAACTGTGGTCCAAAAACTAGGACCACATCATCCAGCAACCTCAAGGCACACCCTGCCACACCCACACTAACCCAGCCTGATGATGGAATGGCCTCAAGACTCCAGAAAGGCACCATTAGCTGAAATTTAGTCAGAAGCAAGATTTTTCTGTTCTACAGGAATGGAATACAAAGATGGTCCCTATCGAGGGTTCAAAAGTGAGTAGGGGTTCTGAGAATATCTCTGAAAAGAGGACATGCGAAGTGTGGGTGGATTCCACATCAGCCTGAAGAGAAGACTCACAGTCCTAAGGACATGACAGGACAGGCAAAAGGTCCATGAAGAGAAAAGGTACAGTCCTACAGACAGGACAGGACCTGCAAGAGGTCCCTGATGGGAGAAAATGCACAGTCCTACGCCCAGGACATGCCTGGCGAGAGGTCCATGAGAAGAACAACGGCAACACGTTGCCCAATGCCACTTGGCATCAGAAAAAGAGTAGAACACATGCAACACATGGCCGGATGCAGCATCGCAATGGAGAGCTGGAACAAAAGGCAGGAGAGAAGGGTGTGTGACCAGACCTGTCACACTGAAGAACCTGATGACCCAAGGAGAGCAGGAGAGATCATCAAGGATGACATGACAGAGGACTCATTCCACTACAGGAGAGTGCACCGACCGACACAAGTACACCACCAGCGTGGAGGGACGTCACTGGTGACAGCCCAGCAGGAGAACCAAAAGTAAGCTGCAAATATGCCTGGACCACGTATCTGCCCCACACTTCCAGGGCGACCGTCCAGCCACAGTCACCTGCCACTTGATGAATGATGGCATCCCTTCTAAGAACCGCACATGCCATAGGAGAAAAGCGTCAGCAACACACCAAGCTATGTGGCTGTGAAGACTGTCCAGTCACCCTAACATTGTGCAAGTCCTCACCACCTGCCACACAGGTTGTGTAATTGTAACAATACCATTGTGACACATGCATCATCGTCATTACTGAAGGAGCATCTCACCACCAGAGTGGAGCCTTACACGCTTGGACCACCAAGAAACCAAAGAGGCACTGTGAGGGACCAATCATCCAGAGAATATCTGTTAGCCCTAC
Organism: Pleurodeles waltl; assembly: GCF_031143425.1. Taxonomy (NCBI): domain Eukaryota; kingdom Metazoa; phylum Chordata; class Amphibia; order Caudata; family Salamandridae; genus Pleurodeles; species Pleurodeles waltl. Next base: position 1,314,059,154 of record NC_090445.1, on the reverse strand, counting down.
CCGTACGTGGGTCCTGTCATTGAGTACACACTGCCACAAGTCATCTACCCATGTGGTTGCAAGAGTGACTCAGTCGTGGCTCTGTTGGCGGTCCTGCATCGCCCCCCGCGCAGCCCACATGTAGCCCTGCACAGTCCAGTCATGAGCTATCGGAAAGGGAATACCTGCATGAGGCATGGAAATGAAGCTCCTCCACCGATGGGTATCGAGAGGCACCGGAGCCTCTGAAGAAGAGGACAAAACATAGGCAATGCCGTCCCAGTCCTTACAAGGTTGTCCTTCATGGAGTCAAATCATCCCAAGAGAAAGCTCTGCCCAGACTCCACTGATGCACCACAGTTTGAACTGATGGCACCAACCACACCACCATTAAAGCAGGGGGGGACTATTGTATAGGTGGACTCCAACCCAACCAACATGCTGTTAAAGAGTCCAGACTCAATCCATACGGTGTTCGTGTCCAGAATCATCCGGTTAAATTATGGATGCAAGTGGTGATGTCTGGGTGCTGCCAGATGCACCTGTCCACTTGTCCATTGTTATCCTGTTGATTGCCTCTAGAGACTCAGTGGTGTCTAGTTTGTTTTATTACCACAGGTTGGACTCATTTAGATTTTGGGATGGTGTAGTGACTTGCTGGACAGCTAACTGTTTTAGCCCCTCTGCGAGGGTCAGTCTTACACCCACCCCACACCCATCCAACATAGGGGTTACGAGTAACGTCATGCCTGCTAATAAAAGGGTGCATGAGCCCTGGGTCAGTTATCACCCACAACACTAGTGTCAGCATTGTCCTTTCTTCTACTATGTGGGCCTAGGGCCTCCCACATTACACACACCATGCCACCTCAGTTGGGACCCAATCTTATGCAAATCATTCTTGACCCTGCTCCAGTGGGAACAGTACAGCCCGAATTTCCAAGCCAGGTCCTCAGTGAACCAGAACACAAGCAACTGAGGTGTCATGGTGTGCAAAATAATGGTGGATAGGGATGCGGTCCCAAGTGATTACCAGGGGCTGAGATTAATTCAAGCAATCCATCCATCACGTTTTATATACTTCAGTGTGTCACCCTAAGTGGGATGGGTTACAAATAAAGAAAGGGGCAGACGCACTATTGAAAGACATAAAAGAAAAAGGAAAGATCACTCTGTGCACCTCCAAGGCCAGCTGCCCCTCTTCCATGCACACAAAAGACACAAAACAAAAATAATAAAAAGCGAAAGCCTCCACCAGACCATCGTGCTAACTACTCCCAAACAAAACGGCCACCATACCAACTTTCATGATTGATGGCGCACCATCAGCTCAAGCATCCAGCTGGAAGGAATGGGTGGAAAGAGTACTTCGCCACGAAAGTGAAGAACGAACAGATAAGAGCAATGATCCTGCACCTAGGGGGAAGGATATACACCAAACCTCCAAAACGATCAACGAAGTCAGCCCAAAGACCCACCTTACACTGACTGCCGCCCTCAACACTCACTTCGAGCCCATGACCAACACTGATTACAAACAATTTGGTGTTTCGGCAGGCGCGACAGCAGGCAGAAGAATCAATAGACGCATTTTATATGCGGCTGAAAGAACTAGCCAGCGCGTACCAGTTCACCGACAAGCATGAGGAAATCAAAGGGCAAAGATTACAAGCGTGCGCCTCTGCAAAACTACAGGAAAGAATCCTAGAGGAGTTGTGAAGATCACTGGCTGACATACTCACAATGAGGAGAACTTTCCATTGCCTGATCATCAAATATGGAGGCTGTGCTAAACAGACAAGTGAAAGTAGAGCCAGTGAAAGCAGTCACGTCAACACCCAACAAACCCAAGCCCAATAGGTGCCATACTACACCCAGAACCTGCGGTTATTGTGGAGGACCCATTCAATGCCCTGCAGAGTGCCCTGCAAGAAGAAATAAATGTGCCAGATGTGGGAAAATGAACCACTTCCTGAAGGAAAGGACAGACGGACCCCAAGCTCAGCGGTGAACGCCATTTTTGAAGCTCAGTCCCGAAGCAGTGACATGGACGATGATGAAGAGCACTCCATACACTAAAACTTCACAATTGGCACGGCCTTCCGCACAGCGAAAACAACTACCTGGTGATGCATACAAATACAGTCACCCGACCGCAGGAGTAGTAGACACAGGGGTCTCGATAAACATCATGTCGTTCAACACATATGAAAGGATGAAGCCGCCCCCAAGCCTGTCCCCCACCGCTGTCAAAGTACTTGCATACAGCCAATCCACACCATTGGCCATGAGAGGGAAATTCAGGACAGTGCTCACCTATGGATCCCACTCCCTTGAACAATAAGTATAGATTGCTGAGAATGGCCATGGCATGCTGTTTGGGTGCGGAGCCTTAGCACAGTCACATTCACATTCACATTTGGAGTCCACAGAGTCCATACCTGAAATGCTAAAGGAATTCCCGGGTGTATTCGATGCCATTGGCTGCCTGAAGGGCAAGGAAATCAAATTACACATCGACAAAACTGTTAAACCAGTTGCCTTTTGTCATCACTGCATCGCATTACATTTAAGGCCCCAGGTGGAAAAGGAACTTGACAGCCTTGAAGCAGCTGGCATCATCAAGAGGGTGACTGGGCCCGGACCGTGGGTGCTTCCAACTGTGGTTACCAAAAAGCCCAAGCAGCTCAGGGAAGTGAGGATCTGCATCAACGAGAGGTTACCCAATGCCACCATTAGAAGAGAAACACACCTCACCGCAACCATCGACGACCTAATCAGCAAACTGAGTGGAGCATGCTGGTTCTCAAAACTGGATCTGAAGTCAGGGTACCATCAGCTGGTTATCACAAGAGAAGTCACAATACATAACAACATTCTCGACTCCTGTGGGACTCTGTCGATATCGCTGGCTGAATTTCGGAATTTCCAGCACCACTGAAGTGTTCCAGAATGTGATACATAAACTCCTTGCCAACCTCCCCGGTGTAATAAATGTTAGTGATGACATTCTCATCCATGCCCACACACTGCCAGGACATCATGCTCGCCTAAGGAAAGTCTTATATCGGATCCAAGAATCCGGCCTAACCATCCATCGCAGTAAGTATGAGTTCCTCTAAAAGAAACTACTGTTCTTTGGTTTCGTTTTAGCTGAATATGTTACTCCTGATCCGACCAAAGTTCAGGACATCAAGAAAGCACCCCACCCACAACAACAGTTATAGAAATCTGCAGCTTCCTGGGGATGGTCAACTAATGCTGCAGGTTCATCAAGGACCTCTCTAAGAGGCACAGCCTCTAAGAGACCTCACCAAAGCAGCAGTACCATGGGAGTGGAGGCCTGAACAAGACACTGCCTTCCAAGCCACAAAGGATGCGCTGTCAACCGACATGATTCTGAGGTACTTTGACCCCTCCATGGACACCATCATAGCAGCAGAAGCAGGTAAGAAAGGGCTGGGAGCCGTACTACTGTAACAAAAAGGTCACAAGGACTGGACCCCAGTCACCTATTCTAGTCGGTCCCTCACCACAACCAAGCAGAGATAGTCGCAAATAGAAAAGGAGGCCATCGCAATACACTGGGGATGCAAGCATTTCCACCTCTCTGTGTACAGACACCCATTTACAGTTTTGACAGATCACAAGCCCCTGATCCCTCCCTTTTAGAGGGACCACGTCAAAACCACCTCCATGAATCGAGAAGTGGATGCTCCAACTCCAGGAGTACAACTACCAAGTTGAAAACCGTCCGGGGTAAAAAAATACGTCAGACTACCTCGTGCGACACCAAAGAGCAGCCACCGAAGAAGACGAGGCATAAGAGACTGAAGAGTGCATGAAGTACATTGCTGAATGATCTCAACCCCTTCCCATCACTACCAAAACACTTCACCAAGCCACCATGGAAGATGAGTGCATCCAGGAGGCATTAAATGCCATCCAGAACAACCAATGACATGTCCTCAAGAGGCAGTAGCCCCAACTCAACCCGAGCACCAGGGGCATCATGGAAAGCCTACACTACATCTGCAAAGAACTCACGGCTGACCCGGGAGGGGGAAGGGGGCCTCCTTAGAGGACATCATCTGGTCATCCCTTCAAGCCTAACAGACCAAGCCATCCAGCTAGCCCACGCTGGTCGCCAAGGAATGCTGAAAATATAGAACAAGCTACACTCCAAAGTGTGCCTTCCTTTGATCGACGAAAAGGTGGAAGCTTCTGTCAGATCGTGTGAGTGGTGCCAGGCAGCCCTCAATCCCTGTGAACACTGAACAGGGGCCGAAGTTGTCGTAGGAGGTGGCCAGCCTTGATTTTGGGAGTCTCCCAGACGGCCGGCACACTCCGTTACTAATTGATGACTACTCAAAGTATTCGGAAGTAGAAGGACTCCTGTCACTAACAGCCAGCGAAGCCATACCCAATATCGAAAAGGTTATAGCTACCCATGGCCTGATAAAAGAGCTGACAACAGACATGGGCTGCCATTTCAGGGACAAGACATAAGGTCCTACCTTCCTTCAAGGGATTCATCCACAAAAAGATAACCCCCCCACTGGCCCCAAGCAAATGGTGAGGTAGGGAGGTTCATGAGAACTCCCAATAAAGTAATCCGAATTGCCACAGCCTGCCACCAACCTCCCGCCACCTACTCATTCCTCCGGAACTACTGCCTGATACCTCTCGCCACCTACTGGCTGCTCGCCAGGACACCTCTCTATGGGACGAGTAGTGCAAGATTCCATTCGACACCACCTCGGCTGGAGACCTTGCCGAAGATATGAAGCAACAAATGACCAAGCTAGTCAGAGCAGGAAGACTAAAACATTAGATCGCCCAGTGGGCGGCAGGGTGCTGACAAAAGACAGAAACCCAGGGAGCAATTTCCGGCTACCTTTTGATCGCCATCCCTGGACCATCGTACGGCGTCAAGGCACCTTGGTGGTCACCCGACGGATCACAAAAACATTGCCCGGAACATATCAGCATTCAAGCGCTACTTCCTGTGGGCACGAGTTCATCTCCCACCCAGGCTATGTTGCCTAATAGGGTAATCACCCCAGCACCCACACAGCAAGGAACAGACAATGGACTGCCTCGGCTGCTGGAACAGATGGCCACAGACCGACTATTCCACCCGCACTAGGTACCACCTATGGTGAAACCCCTTGCCGTCTGTCAAGCTGCAAGACTGTGTAGCCTGAGTCTGGTACAAACTCAGGCGCCTTGTTTGAGAACCTTTCAAGATTTCCCCTGCAATGGGTGACTGGATCCCAGTTGCTCTATGTTTTAGTTTTGTTTAAATTTGGGGAGGAATGTAGCACTGCGTCCAGTGACGTAACTGGAGCGCAGAGTCTACCATCTGGACTGTGGAGAGAGAGGTGTAGGATACCCCCATGCCCACCGCGGTCATGTAGTTTGTGCCTCATGACCACGTGGGCGAGAAAATAAATGGGTATGTGCCCGTCCGGCATGGTCAACAGAGTGTTTCGGGACCCGCCAGCAGCACACACCGAAATTTACTCTGCATACGCCATACTGCCGCTAGGAAGGCTACATGGACTTGCTCCCATAAGTGGGCAGTCCTTGTATGCTACAGCATCCAGCCTCAGGTTGCATACTACAACGTGGATTACCTGGACTGCTAACCTACTACTACTGGTTCCAAACTGAAGTGGCATAATGCAGTAATTACCAGTAGCTGAGATTAATTGAAGCATTATATCCATCAGTTTTTTGTGTACCGCATTGTCTCTTTGTCATGCTTTCTCTCGTTTTCCCTTTACCAGCTTTTCCCCTCTAGCTCAGGGTCAAAGTCTGATAATGGAAAATAGATCCTGATCGCCCAAATGTGCGCACGTGCTCGCTGCCTGCAACCACAGGTCTTAATTACCAAAATGACGAAGAGAAATCTGTAATTTCGCACATATCGTTTACAGCCACTAGATGTCAGTGCACGGTTACAGTTCGCGTCTTCACGATCTAAACTCACGGAATTCGTTGAGCTTACTTTAACGCCATCGCTGCCAGGCCTTTTCCCACTTCAGGTGCCAGGCCTCTTTTTTGGCTATTTGAGGTAGGTTGCGCTTAGCACCTCATAACGTTTTGTCCACAAAAGCTACCCATGCCAAATTTGCGTCGTTTATTTCCAACCACCTAAGGATTCTAGAGGTACCCAGAGTTTGTGGGTTCCCCTGAACAGACAAAGAAATTAGCCAAAATTCAGCGAATATTTCAGTTTATTTCAACAAAATGGGAAAAAAGGGCTGTAGAAGAAAACTTGTGTTTTTCCCCTGAAAGTGGCATCAACAAAGGGTTTGCGGTGCTACAATCACCATCTTCCCAGCTTTCAGGAACAGGCAGACTTGAATCAGAAAGCCAAATTTTTCAACACAATTTTGGCATTTTAATGGGAGGTACCCCATTTTTACTTTTTTTATGTTTTCCGCCTCCTTTTAGGTAGTGACAGAAATGGGTGTGAAACCAATGCCGGATCCCGGACAGCTAAACATTTCTGAAAAATAGACAAAATTCTGAATTTAGCAAGGGGTCATTGGTGTTGATTCTACAAGGTTTTCCTACATAAAATAACAGCTAAAATATTGAAATTGAGGTGAACAAAACAGCCATTTCTCTCCACGTTTAACTACGTAACTTCTTCCTGCCATGTCAGATTTTCAAAAGCAATATACCTTTACATCTGATGGACTCTTCTTATTAGGCCTTCTAGATTCATCAAGAACCGTAGGTACCCAGAGCCAATAAATGAGGTGCACCTTGCAATGGGTTTTCATTGTATACCGGGTATACAGCAATTTATTTGGTAAAATATAAAGAGTTAAAAATAGGTATCAAGGAAACCTTTGTATTTCTAAAATGGGCACTAGATAAGGTGTTGAGAAGCAGTGGTTATTTGCACATCTTTGAATTCCAGGGTCCCCATACTAGCATGTGAATAACAGGGCATGCTCAACCAGACGTCATTTCTACACACTGTCTTACATTTGGAAACAAAAACTGTAGAGAAAGACAAGGGGAAATAACACTTGTTCTTCTATTCTGCGTTCCCCCAGGCCCCCCCAATAAAAATGGTACCTCACTTGTGAGGGTAGGCCTAGTGCCCCCGACAAGAAATGCCCCAAACACAACATGGGCACATCACATTTTCCTGCAGAAAACTGATCTGTTTTTTGCGAAGTGCCTAGCTGTGGATTTTGGCCTCTAGCTCAGCCAGCATCTAGGAAAACCTAGCAAATCTGGACATTTCTAAAAACTAGACGCTGAGGGGAATTCAGAATGGGGTGACTTGTGGGGTGCTCACCAGGTTCTGTTACCCAGAATCCTTTGCAAACCTCAAAATTTGGCCAAAAAAAACACTTTTTCCTCACATTTCGTTGATGGAAAGTTCTGGAATATAAGTGGAGCCACAAATTTCCTTCCACCCAGCGTTCCCCCAAGTCTCCTGATAAAAATAGTACCTCACTTGTGTGGGTAGGCCTAGAGCCAGTGACAGGAAATGCCTCAAAACACAACATGGACACGTCACATTTTCCTAAAGAAAACTGACCTGTTTTTTGCAAAGTCCCTAGCTGCGGATTTTGGCCTCTAGCTCAGCCGGCACCTTGGAAAACCTACCAAACCTGGACATTTCTAAAAACTAGGCACCTAGGGCAATTCAGAATGGGGTGACTTGTGGGGCTCTCACCAGGTTCTGTTACACAGAATCATTTGCAAACCTCAAAATGTGGCAAAAAATACTTTTTCCTCACATTTCAGTGATGGAAAGTTCTGGAATGTAAGAGGAGCCACAAGTTTCCTTCCACACAGCGTTTCTCCAAGTCTCCCGATAAAAATGGTACCTCACTTGTGTGGGTAGGCCTAGTGCCCCCAACAGGAAATGCCTCAAAACACAACATGGACACATCACATTTTCCTAAAGAAAACGGGCTTGTTTTTTGCAAAGGGCCTAACTGTGGATTTTGACCGCTAGCTCAACCGGCACCTTGGAAAACCTACAAAACCTGGACATTTAAAAAAACTAGACACCTAGGAGGAATACAGGATGGGGTGACTTGTGGTGCTCTCACCAAGTTCTATTACCAAGAATCCTTTGCATACCTCAAAATTTGTCCAAAAAAACACTTTTTCTGCACATTTCGGTGATGGAAAGTTCTGGAATCGAAAGGGAGCCACAAATTTCCTTCCACCAAGCGTTCCCCCAAGTCTCCTGATAAAAATGGTACCTCACTTGTGTGGGTAGGCCCAGTGCCCGTGACAGGAAATGCCCCAAAACACAAAGTGGACATATCAAAATGATCTATTACAAAACTACCTATTTTTGCAGGGGGGAACCTGTGTTTTTGGTCCCAGGTGTGGCGATCATCTAGGGAAACCTAACAAACACAGACATTTTTTTAAACTAGACACCCGGAGGAGTCGAGGGAAGTGTGACTTGCATGGATCCCCCAACATTTTCTTACCCAGACTACTCTGTAAACCTCAAATATAGCTAAATAATTATCACATTTTCCACACTTTTCTTTGTAGGATCCGTGAGCCGGTACAAATTTCCTACCATCCAATGTTCCCCTCGGTCTACCGATAAAAATGGTTGTGAAAAGAAAAGCACTTAGGTTATGTTAAAAAGACCCCTCACCCACCAACTAAGTTGGTGGCATGCTTTATCATCGGGGTCCCACCCGAGACATCTAGCATGTCACGGGTGTGCTGCGACACCTGATTAGGTTTTGTCATTATTACCACACATTCTGGTTGGATTTGGCACATGGGTGAGTGATGGTTCAGTAGATCAAATTTTATTAACAAGAGACTTCACAAAAATAAAATGCACTGTTAATAACTGAAAGGCCAAAAAAACTGAACCAATGACTCACAGCTCGTGAACTGTAAATCTGTGTCATTGCACCAACCGCTTTACAGTCCATTCTCATACCTTTCATACATGACATGCACAAGACCATTCATGCCGCCAGCCACGGGCCCAGCACATTACAACACTTGCATCAACAGACAGCACCGTTCAAGGGCCCATCACTTTCATATGCCCACATGCCTGATATAGCAATCACACCAGCTGATGGGAGAGGGTGGGCTGGTGTTTGGCTGGCACTGCCAGGCAAGTGCCACCCCACGCACACCGCCAGCCAAGGGCATCCAACGCACACCGCCAGCCAAGGACGACACCACGCACACCATCAGCCAAGCGCCATTCCACACACACCGCCAGCCAAGCACCATCCTATGCACTCCACCAACACTTTTTTTTTGTTTTTAAACAACAAAGAAACCACTAACTAATTATAAATTAGTACAACACTAGAAACACAAAAGCTCTAACTGAATACATGACAGTAATGCCAACCATGAAACTGAACATATGAAAATATAAAACTGCAGTTTATGCTCACTGTAGTTCCCAGTAATTATTTGTGGTAACTCCTGAAACAGCCAGCCACACACAGCCCAGACTTTGAAGGACAGTCCGGGCAGTACATCCAGCTCTCCCTCCGGATACCTCTTTTGGCACAGACTCTGCATTTCTTAGTGGGCAAGTCTTTTTTAGGACTGGGAGAAATGTGATCCAGAAAGTGGCGATCGTTCAATCTAGCCACATCCTCCACCACTGCTACTCTTGGAACTCTTGCCTCTTCCATCACAAAAAGGCTCTCTATCACTGACTCCTGACATTTAACAAATGTCATTCTTGACTCAGGGGAACACTCCTTGAACACAATAAAAGCATTAAAAGTTGACAAATGAAACAAATGGATGACCAACTTTTTATACCACACGTAAGACTTACGAAGAGCAGTGTAAAGTTCCAACCTCTGATCTACTCTATCAATACCACCTGTGTGCTTATTGTAGTCCAAAATGCATGCAGGTTTGCGCACTTCCGCAACCTGACCCCAAACAGTCACAGGGGAAATACTCTCATCATGGATGGTAGTTAGCATGTACACATCTCTCCTGTCTGCAAATTTCAGGGCTAGCAGCTCATTATTACGCATTGCACTGCAATGTCCCCTGCCAAATGTTTTACAGACAAGCTCCCTTGGATAGCCTTTCTGGTTAGAACAGATTGTGCCACAAGCAACGGTGTCCACTCTGAACTATTCCTTGAACAACTGCACTCCAGTGTAAAAGTTATGAACGTACAAATGGTGACCTTTGTTAAACAGTCATCTTACAAGTTCCTACACAATTTTCTCACTAACTCCAAAAGTGGGCAGATAACCAGGGGGTCAATCCTGGAATCTCTACCAGTGTAGACCAGGAAATCATACACATACCCTGTACTACTTTCAGACAGCATGTATATCTTAATTCCATACCGTGCCCTCTTGCTAGGAATGTACTGCTTAAAAACCAAACGCCCCTTGAACAGAACCAAAGACTCATCTACAGATATCCATTTCCCTGGAACATAGACCTCTGAAAACCGATCTACAAAATGATCAAGGAGAGGCCTAATCTTAACAAGACGGTCACAATCAGGGTGATCTCGTGGTAAGGCTAAAGCATTGTCAACAAAATGCAGCATCCGAAGAAGAAGCAAATTACGATTACAAGTCATGGTTGCAGGAAATATAGCCGTTGCCATCAAGGGACTAGTAGATCAATAAGATGCCAGTGACGGCTTCCTTATAAACCCCATCAAAAAAGTCAAACCCAAGAACTTTTTCATCTCTTCCAGATTTGTGGGAATCCACTGGGTAGCTCTAGACTGAGGCCTAAGTGTGGCAGCATTGTCCCTCAAATACTGCTCCACATGCAAATTAGTCTGCTCAACAATCTCTTCCAAAAATACATCGTCCATAAACAACTGAAAGAAATTGACAGGCAACAAGTTTTCCAAATTCACTCTACACCCTGAGAGACCAGTAAAGTCAGACAACTGAGGCTGCTCCATGTTTCGGGCAACCCAGAGTTCAGGTCTTCCAATGGGAAACCTTTCAGCTCCAGGCTGCTGCACTATTAGCACATCAGTGTCCTCTTCTAAAACAGGCCATTCAGCTGCACTAAGAGTGGCTTCCTCATCAGAAGATTCCTCTCGGACAGAAAACTCACTGCCGGAATCTCTCACTTCCCTCTCTGCCTCAGATGCAGAGTCAGTCTCATAATCATGGTCAAAAGATGATTCAAGCGGTCACTCTGCGGCTAGCCATGATCCTTTCTAAGACGTGTAACTTGACAAATGCACCAACAACAACCAGCACTGTCTAAAATAAGTAAAAAACAAAGTGTGGCTTTATCACAAAGAGTTAGGTACTCAAAAACTATACCACTCACTTGCCTGAAAAAGCTAGACTCCCCAGCAACTACTCCGCACAGACACAGCAATCACCAATGATATCCCACTAAAAAGAAAAAAGAAAAGCAAATTAGACATAAGACAACACAAATATCATTGTGCACAAATCTAAGGACACTTTCACACACAATCCTGCATTTAGTACACCACCTACAAACATGGCATTCATGCATGGCAACAATACTCCTTTGGAGTAAATTGTTATTACTTACCTAAAACAAGCAACTATGCAAACCGCAGATCAACCACTGCCAAAACCGCAAGGAGCCACCGCAAAGGAAGCAAAAGCTTTGAATTAGAACAAAAAGGAGAAATAAACTGTTATAATCACAAATGCAAATAGTTCGGGAGGAGTGCCCGTCGCATCATGACCCCCCTGATGTTCCGGATCCTGGCAGTGGCGTATCCGGAGTTGGATGGGCGCTTGAGGGCATCACAGCAGCCACAAGGGGGTGAGTACACTCTCATTCAGCTGACTCTGCGCACATTACGACCGCATTTTCATCTGTGAGTTGTATAGTTTTATTAGTCAAACTGTATGTCTGTGTAAATGTAATGGTCGTTTCCACTGAAAATATGAATGTGTAATGGCACTGTATGCCACTCCATTATACTCTGCACCACTCCACATCACTAGACTCCACTCTGCACCACTCCACTTTAGACCCTTCCACGACACTGTACTCCACACCACTCCAATCTATGCCACTCCATGCAATGCCTTTCTACTCTATTCTGTACCACACTACTCTATGCCAATGCAATCTTCACCAGTCTACTCTTCACCATTGCACTCTTTGCTACTGCACTCTACACCTCTTCAGTTTAGGCCACACCAATCTACTCTGTACAACTCTCCAATCTAAGCCACTGCCACTCTGCAGCACTGCGCTCTATGCAAATACACTCTACACTAATGCACGTTACTCTGTAACACTCAACTCTATGCCCCTGCTCTCTAAGTCAATCCACTGTACGATACTCCAATCTATTGTGCACCACTGCAATCTATGCCACTGCATCTACACTACTTTCCTTAACACCGTTACACTCTATGCCACTCTACACAACTGCGCTCCACTCTGCACCACTCCACTCTATGCTACTTCACTCTACTCTGAAACAATATAATATATACCACTGCAGTCTATGCCACTCTACTCCACTCTATGCCAGTGCACTCTACCCTAGTCTACTCTTAACCATTGCACTCTACACAACTGCACTCTGTCACTGCACTCTACACAACTGCACTCTACGTTGCATCACTTTATGCCACTGCTATCTATGCCACTCTACTCCACGCTGCACCACTGCAGTCTGACACGCTACTGTGCAACACTGCACTCTCTGCCACTGAACGCTACACCACTCTACTCTGCACCACTCCACTCTATGCCACTGACCTCTATGCCACTGCACTCTATGCTCTACTCTGCACCACTCTAGGCCACTGCACTCTATGCCACAAGACTCTACTCTGTGCCACTCAACTCAACTCTACACCACTCCACTATGCAACCACTCTACTCTACATCACTGCACTCTACGTCACTCTACTCTGTGCCACTCTACTCTGCGCCACTGCTCTGCCCCCACTCCGCACCACTCCAGTCTGCACCACTGCACTCTACTATTGACCACTCTAATCTATGCTACTACATTCTACGATGCTGCATTATATGCCACTGAATTCAATGCCACTGCATCTACGCCACTATACTCTGCAACACTCTAAAACAGCGCACTCTACTCTACGCCTCTCTGCATGACTCCACATTATGCCATTCCAATACACAACACTCTCTGCAACTCCACTCTACTCCACTCTTCAACAATTCACTCTATGACACTCCACACCATCCTCCTTTGTGCCACTAACTTTTAGCCATTCTGAAAAGTAGCCATGCTGGTGAACAACATGGTTAAAACACATTGGCAAAGCCAATAGCTCTTACCTAGACGAGACCTATTAGCTTTGCCAATTTTGCCAATGTTTGTTAACCTGTGTCACTGAAGTGAGGCCTACATGTTCATTCATTTTTTAAAGGTTCCACTGCTGTGTGCTTAACTCACATTTGGTCTACATCAGATTGGAATGAAGTGCTGCACAGCTCATAAGTGCTGTACCTTTGCAGGGTGCAAGTTTGTGCCTGGTATGGGGCTTTGCAGGGATAATGCAGTACTGATAGTGCATGCATGGTGTATGCATATGCAGAAGGTGCATGTGCCTATGAGTGATAATGCAGTACTGATAGTACACGCATGGTGTATGCATATGCAGAAGGTGCATGTGCCTATGAGTAGTACTGTACCTAAAGGAGGTAGTGCCGTGCAGTGCATGCAGGATAACTGCATGTTCTGGTTATATGTGTACCTTTGATTGGTATAATACATGAATGATACAGTGCATGCATGTGAGATGCACATACTGGATGTGTGTGCCTGTGAGTTGTACAGTACATAAAGGATATAGTGCTGTGCAGCTGGTGCATGTTAAATGCATATGCTGGATATATGTGTGCCTGTGCCTGGTACAATACATGGAGGGCCATTGGTTGCATATTAGGAGACTCTGACCTGCATGGTGAAACACAGAGTAGAGGTAGAGAGACATGTTACATGGAGATGGGGCTGATACAATCATAAAGAGTAGAGTTGAGAGCTGGGTTAAAGCTTTGATGCACACATCACTATGGCTGACATCCAGGTGTGAAATCTAGTCACTACTATGGCCTTTTTTGTGGGACTAAGCTTCAGAGACACTTCTGCTGTGACAGACTGCTTTTCAAGAGGAAATCAAATCAAATCAAATCACCCGTGAGGGTCTCAAGGCGCTGGGGGGGGGGTTACTGCTGCTCGAAGAGCCAGGCTTTGAGCTGCCTCCGGAATGCAGGGTGGAACTGGGTGGACCTGAGGTTGGCGGGGAGGGAGTTCCATGTCTTGACCGCCAGGTAGGAGAAGGATTTCCCACCTGCCGTAGTGCGGCGGATGCGAGTGACGGCGGCGAGTGCGAGGTTGGCGGAGCGAAGTTGGCGAGTGGGTGTGTAGAAACTGAGGCGATGGTTGAGGTATTCGGGTCCCTTGTTGTGGAGGGCTTTGTGTGCGTGGGTGAGGAGTCGGAAGGTGATCCTTTTGTTGACGGGAAGCCAGTGCAGGTGTCTCAGGTGGGCGGAGATGTGGCTGTTGCGGGGTATGTCGAGGACGAGGCGGGCGGAGGCGTTTTGTATTCGCTGAAGACGTTTCTGGAGTTTAGCGGTGGTTCCTGCGTATAGGGTGTTTCCGTAGACCAGGTGGCTTGTGACGAGGGCGTGGGTCACAGTTTTTCTGGTGTCAGCGGGGATCCAGCGGAAGATCTTTCAGAGCATGCGGAGAGTGAGGAAGCAGGAAGATGATACAGCGTTGACTTGTTTGGTCATGGTGAGAAGTGGGTCCAGGATGAATCCAAGGTTGCGTGTGTGGTCTGAGGGGGTTGGTGCGGTGCCAAGGGCCGTGGGCCACCAAGAGTCGTCCCAGGCAGACGGGGTGTTTCCGAGGATGAGGACTTCCGTTTTGTCTGAGTTCAGGTTCAGACGGCTGAGTTTCATCCATTCTGCGACGTCTTTCATTCCATCTTGCAGGTTGGTCTTGGCGCTGGTGGGGTCCTTGGTGAGGGAAAGTATCAGCTGAGTGTCGTCGGTGTAGGAGGTGATGTTGTGTTTGCGTACGATGTCGGCGAGGGGGCTCATGTAGACATTGAAGAGAGTCGGGCTGAGCGAGGAGCTTTGTGGGACGCCGCAGATGATCTCGGTGGGGTCTGAGCGGAACGGAGGGAGGTAGACTCTTTGGGAGCGGTTAGAGAGGAAAGAAGTAATCCAGTCCAGGGCCTGTCCTTGGATACCGGTGGAGCGGAGGCGGGATATTAGGGTTCGTGGCAGACGGTGTCGAAGGCAGCCGAGAGGTCGAGGAGGATGAGGGCGACTGTTTCTCCGTTGTCCATCAGAGTTTTGATGTCGTCTGTGACTGAGATGAGGGCGGTTTCTGTGCTGTGGTTGGCTCGGAATCCGGACTGGGAGGGGTCGAGTAGGTTGTTGTCTTCAAGGAAATTAGTCAGTTGCTTGTTGACGGTCTTCTCGATGACTTTGGCAGGGAAGGGGAGGAGCGAGATGGGGCGGAAGTTCTTCAGGTCGTTGGGGTCCGCCGTAGGTTTCTTCAGGAGGGCGTTGACTTCCGCGTGTTTCCAGCTATCGGGGAAGGTGGCAGGAGCAAACGAGCTATTGATGATGGTCTGGAGATGAGGGGCGATGATGTCGTCGGCTTTGTTGAAGATGAAGTGTGGGGAGGGTCCGAGGGGGCACCGGAGTGGATGGTGTTCATGGTAACTTTGGTCTCCTCCGCGCTGATGTGAGTCCAGGCGTTGAGGGTGATGGCTGGGGTTGTAGGTTCTGTGGTGGTTGGCTGGGTCTGGTGTCCGAAGCTGTCGTGTAGGTCGGTGATCTTACGATGGAAGAAGGTAGCGAGGGAGTTGCAGAGGTCTTGTGAGGGCGTGATGGAGTTGGAGTTGGCCTTAGGATTGGAGAGCTCTTTGACAATGTTGAAGAGTTCTTTGCTGTTGTGAGTGTTCTTGTCCAGTCTGTCTGTGAAGGAAGTTCTTTTGGTAGCGCGGATCAGCTGATGGTGTTCGCGGGTGGCGTTTTTGAGGTCAGACATGTTTTCTACGGTGTGGTCTTTGCGCCAGGCTTTCTCGAGGGTACGGCAGGTCTTTTTGGATTCCTTGAGGGTGTCTGTGAACCATTGAGGTTTCCTGGTGCTGGTCTGTCTTGGGAGGCGTCTGAGGGGTGCGAGGTTGTCCGCGCAGTTGGTGATCCAATGAGTGAAGCTGAGGGCTGTGTTGTTGGGGTCGGTGGAGAAGGTAGGTTGGTTGTCGCTGAGAGTGGAGAGTAGCTGTTCCGTGGGGATTTTGTTCCAATGTCTGCGTGGGATGGGTTGTGTGCGGAGGTGGAGAGTCTTGCGTCTGAAGGTGAAGTGGACACATCTGTGGTCGGTCCAGTGTATTACGGAGGAGTGGCTGAAGGGTACGTGGTTGCTGGCGGAGAAGATGGGGTCGAGCGTGTGTCCGGCGATGTGGGTGGGGGTGCTCACCAGTTGCTTGAGACTGAGGTTGGCGAGGTTGGCGAGCAGGGTGGTGGTGTTGGGGTCGTTGTTCTGCTCCAGGTGGAAGTTGAGGTCTCCGAGGAGGATGTAGTCCGGCGAGGCTAGGGCGTGCGGGGAGATGAAGTCAGCGATGGATTCGCTGAAGAGGGCGCGTGGTCCAGGGGGTCTGTAGATGAGAGTTCCTCTGAGGGTGGTCCTGGGGTCGGTGTGGATCTGGAAGTGCATGTGTTCGGCGGCGAGGGGGGTGTCTTCGGTGGAGGTGGTGACGTTGATGAAGTCCTTGAAAACGATGGCGATTCCTCCTCTGACTTGGTTGGTGCGGTCTCTCCTGGTGATCCTGTAGCCGTCGGGGATGGCTATGGCGATGTCGGGGGCCGAGGAGGCGCTCATCCAGGTCTCGGTGATGAAGGCGACGTCCAGGTGCGGTGGAGTCCAGGAGGTCCCATAGTTCAATGGCGTGCTTGTGGACAGAGCGTGCGTTGATGAGGATGCATTTGAGGTGGTTATTGGCGCATGGGCTGGTGGGCGGGTTGCAGTCGCGGTGGAAGGTGTGTTTGCAGGTAAGGCATGCGAAGGGTCCATGGGTGCATTTCAGGTTGGCTTGGAAGCAGGTTCTGGAGCGTCCCGGGTTGAGAGCATGGAGGGAGGTGGGGTCGTAGCGGTGCTGCGGGGTTTGGGAGTGCTGGGGGCCAGGGGTCGTGGCGCTGGGCGCGGTCCAGGCGCGGACGGGTCAGATGCGCTTGCCTTTGGCGCGCCAGCGGCGCGGCTGCAGAGCGGCCGCCATAAGAGGGAGAAGGGGGGGAGGAGGGGTCAGCTGGGGGCAGGAGGAGGGAGGGGGGGGGCGACGAATGAAAGCAGGGGGTGCGGGGCCGAGCGGGGGTGGCGGCGGGAAAGCAGAGGGCGGGGGGTCAGATAGAGGGGAAGGGAAAGAAGATAGGGAAGGGGGATTACAGAGGAGGAGAGGAGTCAGGAAGAAAAGAAGAGAGGAATAGAAGAGGAAGGAGAGAAGACCACAGAAGAAGAGGAGAGAAGAGTCCAGAAGAAGAGGAGAAGACCACAGAAGAAGAGGAGAGAAGAGTCCAGAAGAAGAGGAGAAGACCACAGAAGAAGAGGAGAGAAGAGTCCAGAAGAAGAGGAGAAGACCACAGTAGAAGAGGAGAGAAGAGTCCAGAAGAAGAGGAGAAGACCACAGAAGAAGAGGAGAGAAGAGTCCAGAAGAAGAGGAGAAGACCACAGAAGAAGAGGAGAGAAGAGCACAGAAGAACACAGAAGAAGAAAAGAACACGCAGGATGGGGTGCAGAAGAAGAGAAGAACACAGAAGAAGAAAAGAACACGCAGGATGGGGTGCAGAAGAAGAGAAGAACACAGAAAAAGAAAAGAACACGCAGGATGAGGTGCAGAGGAGGAGAAGAGCACAGAAGAAGAGCAGAGCAGGAAGAAAATGCGGTGAGGAAGAAGAGAAGAACACAGAGGAAGAACAGAGCACGAGGGAAACGCGGTGAGGAGGAAGAGAACAGAAGAGAAGAACACAGAGGAAGAGCAGAGCACGAGGAAAACGCGGTGAGGAAGAAGAGAACAGAAGAGAAGAACACAGAGGAAGAGCAGAGCACAAGGAAAACGCGGTGAGGAAGAGGAGAAGAGAGAGAAGAGAAGAACACAGGAGAAGAGCAGAACCGGAGGAAGATGGCTACCAGAGGGAGGAGCAGAAAGCGAAGGGAGATGGACAGAGAGGACAGCAGAGGTACGAAGAAAAAGTTGGAGGACAGAGCAGAAGACAGAAGTTCAGAAAAACAGAGGTGAGTAACGAGGGGCTGGGCGGGGGGAGTACTTACGGTTTAGCTGGTCTTGCTGGGAGGTGTCAGGAGCCTGGGCAGGTGGGGCTGCAGCGGCGGGGGGAGTGACCTACCCTAAGAGGAAGAGGGAACAGAGAAATAGATAATTCAAAATAAGCAGAACCCCAACAGAAAACGTCAAAGACTCTGGCCCTCATTTCAACATTGGCGGTAAAAGCCACCTACCGCCGTGCAGAAGACCGCCAACACACCGCCGCGGAAAACCGCCACAGCTAATATGACCCATATTTCTGAATCCACCAAAATACAGACACCCACACAAGTCCACCACACCAAAGGTCAGTGATAAACTGGCGATAACAAAACCGACACCGTCACGCCAACAGAAATACGCCCACACTATCATGACACACAAATCCACTCGGCGGTCTTTCAACCGCGGTATTCCATAGGCGGTACACACCGCCGCGCTCAAAATACACACACTCTTACAAAACATAGCCACATTGGACAATTTGAAATACACACACCTGATACACATACACACACCACTCCCACACACCCATTACAATATAAAACACACACCCACATCACCTACAAACCCCTACGACAAAAAATCCAGAAAGAAGGCCAGAGAGAGACACCACCAGCAAGAACAACATCATCCACAGGCACACAATATCATCACCCACACAACTTCCACACACCTCACACAACACACCACTACATATCAGCACACTTATCACCACACAATCCACCTCACACATCACCTACACCACCCCATGGTACGGCAAAGACACCCCAGGTTTTTGGAGGAGGAGCTCAGGGTCATGGTGGAGGAAATCGTCTGGGTAGAGCCACAGCTATTCAGATCACAGGTGCAGCACACCTCCATAGCAAGGAAGATGGAGCTATGGTGCAGAATAGTGGACAGGGTCAACGCAGTGGGACAGCACCCAAGAAATCGGGAGGACATCAGGAAGATGTGGAACGACCTACGGAGGGAAGGTGCTTTCCGTGGTCTCAAGACACTACCAGGCGATTCAGCGGACTGGACCCCCACCTCCTCACCCACAACTAACAACATGGGAGGAGCAGGTCTTGGCGATTCTGCATCCTGAGGGCCTCGCAGGAGTAGGTGGAGGAATGGACTCTGGTAAGTCAAATCTTAACTATTACATCCCCCACCCTACCTGCATGCTATCACATACCCCCACCCTCACCCCCAGCACCCCAACTTCTCACATATGTCCCAACATCACAAACCACCCATCCCAACAACAAGCCCTGCATGCAACAACAGAGCATGGACACCCATCACTAAAGCATGCCCACTGTACATACCCATACGACCCCCTAAACCACCATCACACAAGCTCCCACACAGGAATGCAAGCACTGGGGTACACGGTCACCCACCCATTGCACACCATGAAACATACAAATGTAATAACCATCCTTTTATACCCCTGCAGGACCCCTACCCAACGTCACCGGACAGGAGGGTCCACACATGTCCACACCACCAACAGAAGAGGCCCACAGTGATGACAGCACCTCTGTCCAACTGGATCTAGATGACCAGCCCGGCCCGTTGGGGACCTCTGGACAGTCGGTTCCCCTCACCCAGTCACAGGCCATCACAGACATTCCCCCCTCTGGAAACACCAGCACAGCACCCACGCAGCGGGCCCATACCTCCGTCCCCAGGACACGTCAATCAGGTGTGTGTCCACCACTACAGGGAACACAGGCTAACCCACCACCCCAACAACAACAGGGACCTGGGGGCAGTGGTAGTGGGCACACGGTCCAGGGGACGGAGGCCCAGGAACACAGGTGAACTGGGAGGGCTGCTGTGCGACAGGGGGCGGACAGGCCAAGGGAACCCACTCTCCACGAGGCCCACTCCTCCATCATGGGAGCCTACCACCACTCCCAGGAGACGATGGCAACGGTACTGGCCAAGTTTCAGGAGACCCAGTGCCTGCAGGAGGAACAGTATATGGGCTTCAGGGAGGAACTCAGAACCATCAGCTCCACCCTGGGCACCATCGTAGGGGTGCTGAAGGAACTCGTCAACACCAGGAGGGACACTGTGGCACTACAAGGGGCCCCTGACACTAGCATGGACGATGAACTGCCTACCACCTCTGCCGGCGCTAGTGGACAGGACGCCCCGCCACAGGACCACCACACCAGCACCCCACCCCCTGCAGAGGGAGAACCACCCCGCAAACGGTCCCTGAGATCCAGGACAAAGACAGAGCACGATGCCAAGACCCCCGCCAAGAAATGAGACCACCCTGATTGTCATCCTACTGTCCCACTTTGTCACCCTGTCCATACTTAAACTGCCCAACCTCCACTTCCTATGCCCATTTGGGCAATGCACCTGTGAGACTAATAGACTGGACTCTGCCATGGACATTCCTCCGCCATCACCCCTCACCATTTCACTACCCCCTCCAATATTGAGCACTTAAATAAATACACTTAAAACACAAAACAATCTGCAGTCTATCTGTTATTTCGAAATAGTGCATTAGCAATTACAGTGACAAAATGCTCTTTCAATTGTAATGTCAACATACCTATATCACACAGCTCAAGTCCATGAGGAATCAAAGCAGATGCCACACAGTGGGACCCACATCTGTGAAATCGTAAGGGAAAGTGACAACTCAGTTACCATACACTGGGTGAAAAGGACAGACAATAGAGAGGTAGTAGTGTTTAAGTACATGTAGTAGGCAGGTCTGTACTCTTACCTGTGTCTCACTGGAAATATTGCTGGATCACTGAGTCCCTGTTGTTCATGTCTTCTTCCTCTGCTTCCTTGTCTTCACTATCCACAGGCCCCACAGCTGCAACAACACCGCCATCTGGACCATCCTCCAGCAGAAAAGGCACCTGTCGTCGCAAAGCAAAGTTGTGAAGCATACAGCAGGCCACGATGATCTGGCACACCTTCTTTGGTGAGAAGAATATGGATCCACCTGTCATATGGAGGCACCGGAACCTGGCCTTCAGGAGGCCGAAGGTCCGCTCGATCACCCTCCTAGTTTGCCCATGGGCCTCACTGTAGCGTTCCTCTGCCCTTGTCCTGGGATTCCTCACTGGGGTCAGTAGCCATGACAGGTTGGGGTAACCAGAGTCACCGGCAAGTGGCGAGGGACAAGTATTAGACACACACTAACCTGTAGGGTAACTCCAGACCTAGACAACCATTCCCACTGTCTTGCTTCCAGGTGCTCACCTAATAGCCACACACGGTGCCTCTGGAGTTGACCCATCACATAAGGGATGCTGCTATTCCGCAGGATGTAGGCGTCATGCACTGAGCCAGGGAACTTGGCATTCGCATGGGAGATGCACTGGTCTGCCAAACATACCATCTGTATATTCATAGAATGATAACTCTTCCGGTTTCTGTACACCTGTTCACTCATGTGGGGGGGGGGGGCAAAGCCACATGGGTCCCATCAATGGCACCTATAATGTTGGGGATATGTCCCAGGGCATAGAAATCACCTTTCACTGTAGGCAAATCATCAACCTGAGGGAACACGATGTAGCTCCACATGTGTTTCAGAAGGACAGACAACACTCTGGACAATACGTTGGAAAACATAGGCTTGGACATCCTTGATGCTATGGCCACTGTTGTTTGAAATGACCCACTTGCTAGGAAATGGATCACTGAGAGCACCTGCACTTGAGGGGGGATTCCTGTGGGATGGCGGATTGCTGACATCAGGTCTGGCTCCAACTGGGTACACAGTTCCTGGATTGTGGCACGGTCAAGCCTGTATGTGATTATGACATGTCGCTCCTCCATTGTCGACAGGTCCACCAACAGTCGCTACACCGGAGGATGCCGCCATCTCCTCACATGTCCCAGCGGATGGTGCCTATGAAGGACAACAGCGAGCACAGAGTCAACCAACTCAGAGGTACGTACCCACAGTTTACACAGAACACCAATCATACACAAAAGGTGGCCTGTATGTGTGTTGAGTCTAGGCCTAGGTATGAGTGACGCAGTTGGAAATGAAGCCATGTGGGCCCCTGAAATGGCGGCTGCCTGACCTCGAAAGTGGGACAATGGGATGTGAGGTAACTGCACTGGTGTTGTACACCGTTGCGGTAGGTGGTCGAAGACCGTGGCGCAATGCTGCATTGCTTAACATTGGACCCTATGGGTCCCAGGAGCCAATGACGATGTGCGCCGGTGGTGACGGTACGCACCGCCGCGGACGTGACCGCCATTTTCTATCTGTTCAATCACTCGATACCTGATCTTCGACAGGAGAAGACCTACACTGCAAGTGCTGCTGTGACCTCGGTCTGGAAGAGACAATGGCTCGAGTGGCTGGGGAAAGGGCTCCTGCCTTCACTTCGGAGGAATTGGAGAAGCTCGTGGATGGGGTCCTCCTCCAGGACACGCTACTCTACGGTCCTCCAGACAAACAGGTAAATACACTGTGAGCATGCTGTATGGGCTATGAGTGTGTGGAGTGGGGTGGATGAAAGATGGAGGGGGGAGATTGAGGCGTGCATGAAACGACGGTGAGTGCATGTGCATCATGGCAAGGGTAGGGATGGGGGTCAATCACTTTGACGGTGCAGTTGGTAATAACTACTCTCTTTCCCCTGTACATTTCATGTATGTCAGTGCCCACCAGAAGAAAGATATTTGGTGTGCCATCGCCAAGGATGTCCGGACCCTGGGGGTCTACCACAGACGGAGCACCCACTGCCAGAAAAGATGGGAGGACATTCGCCGCTGGAGCAAGAAGACGGCGGAGGCTCAGCTGGGGATGGCCTCCCAACATGGGAGGGGTGCCCGTTGCACCATGACCCCCCTGATGATTAGGATCCTGGCGGTGGCCTACCCGGAGTTGGATGGGCGCTTGAGGGCATCACAGCAGACACAAGGGGGTGAGTACACTCGCATTCTGCTGACTTTGCGCGCAGTGGAGTTGTCTGGGTGGGGGAGGTGGGTTGTGGGTTTCCCTAGGCCAGGGCGAGTTCTGTAGGCAAGGCCCCTCCGTAAGGCAGGCCATGTGGCACCCCACCTCTGTAGAGTGCCAAGTACACCTAGTCATGCCCCTGTGTCATCTATGTGTGCAGATGTCGTCCATAGCCTTGTAGGCCATTTCCCAGGAATTGAACAGTGGAGCCCAAGAGCGCAGCGTAGTGCAGGGGGCTTCTGTGTCTGTCGTGTCCGCCAACGGAAGCAGTAATGCATGCACTCAACATGTCTTTCTTCTGTCTTCCCCCCCCCTTTTTGTGGTCTCCCTGTTCTTGTGTGCATTAGCATCATCAGGCGGAGGAGCAGTGGCACTGGAGCAGGAGGGAGCTGCATCCCACATGGCCCTGGAGGGCGACACTACGGACTCTGAATTCACCAGTGGGACGGAGGGGAGCTCCACGGTGGGGACAGGAGCTGACACCAGCGACACGGACTCGTCCTCTGATGGGAGCTTCCTTGTGGTGGCGGCAACATCTGTGCCCCCCGCATCTACAGGTACAGCCGCCACCCCCCCTACCAGCAACGCCCTCCCAGCAGCCCCTCAGGCTTTGCCCTGTGCCCGCTCACCCAGGAGGGTGGGCATCACCTTCGCCCCAGGCACCTCAGGCCCTGCCCCAGTCACCTCTGCTGTCCTCAGTGAGGAGGCCATTGACCTCCTCAGGTCCCTCACTGTTGGGCAGTCTACCATTTTGAATGCCATCCAGGGTGTAGAGAGGCTTTTGCAACAAACGAATGCATTCCTGGAGGGCATTCATTCTGGTCAGGCGGCCCTTCACCGAGCTTTTCAGACTCTGGCCTCAGCACTGATGGCAGCCATTGTCCCCGTCTCAAGCCTCCCCCCTCCAACTTCCTCCATCCAGACCCAATCCCCTCTACCTCAGCCCATCCCAAGCACACCTACAGACCAACATGCACACACGTCAACACCCAAGGGTAGTTCAGGCAAACATAAGCACCACACATCCCATAGGCATTCACGCAAGCATCACACACATGCAGACACACCAACATCCACTGCCTCCACTGTGTCCCCCTCCTGCTCGTCTCCCTCCTCCCTCACAGTGATGTCTACACTCACACCTGCATGCACTACCTCTACAGCCACTACGTCCCTCTCCAGCACACCCACCACCACACCCCGCTCACGTGCAGTCACCACCCCCACTACCATTCACACGTCACCTGTGTCCTCTCCCAATGTGTCTGTGACGCCCCCTCCCAAGATACACAAACGCAGGTACACACACACCCAACAGCCATCCACCTCACGACAGCCTCCAGCACATGCACCTTCACCCAAAGTCACCAAACGTACACCTCCTACAACCACCACCTATTCCTCCACTCCCAAACCCCCTCCAGCTACCCGTCCCAGTGTGTCCCAAAAACTTTTCCTGTCCACCCTTGACCCCTTTCCCACACCTCCCCCACCCCGTCCATCTCATAGGTCCAGAACTGGCACCTCAGCCACCACATCTCCGGGACCAGTGGTGCCTGTAGTCACCAGAATCTGGAGTGCACCGGCCACCAGGGCAGCCAGTGTGGCACGGAGCCACAGCACAGACAGTCCCCCACCTGTGAAGCATCAGAAGTTGGCCAGTGCCCGGCGGGAGAGGGGAAAGACTCCAGCCACCAAAGCTGCTCCCAGGGGTCCCGGTGGGAGTGTGGAGTCAGCTGTGACACCGTCCAAGGTGGGGAAGGGCCACAAGAAACCCGGCAAGTCTGGGAAGAGCAGCATGTCGGAGAAGACCGCCATCATCCCCACTACCCAGGAGGCCACCGCCAGCACTAGCCCAGCTGCCCAGGAGGCCACCGCTAGCACCAGCCCAGCTGCCCAGGAGGCCACCGCCTGCACCAGCCCTGCTGCCCAGGAAGCCACCACCAGCACCAGCCCTGCTGCCCAGGAGGCCACCGCAAGGACCAGCCCAGCTCCCAAGGAGGCCACCTCCAGCACCAGCCCAGCTGCCCAGGAGGCCACCGCCAGCACCAGCCCTGCTGCCCAGGAGGCCACCGCCAATACCAGCCCTGCTGCCCAGGAGGCCACCGCCAGCACCAGCAAAAGCCCAGCTTCCCAGGAGGCCACCACCAGCAAAAGCCCCGTTGGGCCATGAAGGACCGCCACCAAAAGCCCTGTTGGGCCATGAAGGACTGCCAGCAAAGGCCCCGTTGGGCAATGAAGGACCGCCAGCAGCTGAGACCCTGCAATGGAGACCGCCAGCAGCTGAGACCCTGCAATGGAGACCGCCATCTCAAGCACCGCTGAACAGGGCACCGCCGTCTCAAGCACCACTGCACAGGGCACCGCCATCTCAAGCACCACAGAACAGGGCACCGCCGTCTCAAGCAACACTGCACAGAGCACCGCCGTCTCAAGCACCGCTGCACAGGGCACAGCCGTCTCAAGCACCGCTGCACAGGGCACCGCCATCTCAAGCACCGCTGAACAGGGCACCACCGTCTCAAGCACCGCTGCACAGGGCACCGCCGTCTCAAGCACCGCTGGCCCATGAGCGGCAAGGGCACTGACGCAACTGAGTCCGTCACGGGGTGAATGATGCACTCTGGGCACAAAGCCCCCTCCAGAACCAGTGGAGAAAGGCATCCACTCCTTCTGTCCTTAGCAGGATGAAGCACTCTGGGCACAAAGCCCTCTCCAGATCCAGTGGAGAGATACATCCACTCCCTCTGTCCTTAGAAGGATGAAGCACTCTGGGCACAAAGCCTCCTCCAGAACCAGTGGAGAAAGGCATCCACTCCCTCTGTCCTTAGCAGGATGAAGCACTCTGGGCACAAAGCCCCCTCCAGAACCAGTGGAGAGATACATCCACTCCCTCTGTCCTTAGCAGGATGAAGCACTCTGGGCACAAAGCCCCCCCCAGAACCAGTGGAGAAAGGTATCCACTCCCTCTGTCCTTAGCAGGATGAAGCACTCTGGGCACAAAGCCCCCTCCAGAACCAGTGGAGAGATACATCCACTCCCTCTGTCCTTAGCAGGATGAAGCACTCTGGGCACAAAGCCCCCTCCAAAACCAGTGGTGAAGGCATCCACGTGAGAGACTGTGGCTTTGCACTCCCCAGGATTGAACAGTGGGCAACCCACCCACTGTAGAGACTTGAGAGACTGTGGCTTTGCACTGCCCAGGATGGAACAGTGGGCAACCCACCCACTGTAGAGACTTGAGAGACTGTGGCTTTGCACTCCCCAGGATGGAACAGTGGGCAACCCACCCACTGTAGAGACTTGAGAGTCTGTGATTTTGCACTCCCCAGGATGGAACAGTGGGCATGTGGCCCCCTCGTGGATTTGTCAAAGTGCATTCAAGCGGCTGAGGTGCCCCCCTTTCCCTCCCCCTGAGGTGCCTGTTTAGTTGCTGCCTGATGCCCCTGCAGTCTTCTCTCCGTCATGGTCAGGGATCTTGTGTGGGCCTCGCCCATACCGTGTGGTCCCAGTGTTCCACAGACTTTCTTAGAACACTACCTGGACTACTTTGCTTGATATATATTATGTACATGGTGTATATATCTATTTCTGCCTACTTGCTTTTAATATATTACAATGGTTACACTCATTTTCTATTGCATTCTTCTGGGGGATTTGGGGGGTGTAACTGTCATGTTTCATGCTGTATTAGTGTGTGTGTTGTAGTGGGAGAGGGGGTGGTGTTGCGTGTTGTGTGTGTGTCCCTGTTTGTTCCCTCCCCCCTCCCCTGTGTCGCAGGTGCAATACTCACGAGGTCTTCGCCACCGGCGTTCGTGCTCCTGGTAGAGGAGCAAGAAGATGATGGCTGGGAAAATGTGAAGCTCTGGTTCCATGGTCTCCTCGTTCCTCGTGGAGTGTGTAGAGGTGAGCGTTTTTCCTTCGGTATTCCTGTTTCCGCCGTGTTTTTATCCGCAGTGAATCCGCCCCGGAAAAGGTGGCGGATTGGCCTGTCATAATAGTGTGGGTGGTACATTGTCCTCCGCCTGTCTGTTGGTGGTGACCGCTGCGCTGTTTGTTTGTACCGCCGTGGCGGTCGGAGTGTTAAAGTGGCTGTCTTTGTTGGCGGTTTCGGCCACGGTCGTAATTGCAAAAATTTTACCGACGGCCTGTTGGCGGTCTTACCGCTGCTTTAACACCGACCGCCAGGGTTGTAATGACCACCTCTGTCTCTAAATCACATTTGGTGTCTGGAAATGGTCTATAAGAAGGGGAGGATGAAACCCCAAATATTGTCATTTGCCAAGCAAGCCAGGGGGCTGTGTAAGGAGGGGAATCTCTGCAAGGCCTTTGCCTGTGATCAGGACTGGGGATGAAGGCCTGCTTGTCTCCCTGCTGGGTGAGGGGACATCATCCAGGGAGTACAAAAACCACCTGCCCTGGAGCACTAGTGCCTGGCTGCTTGCCAAGATCAGTGTGACCTGTGAGGAAGAGGAGAGCATTGGAGGGTGTGAGGTCCAGTGGGAGCCCTGTTGAGTGTATTCCCTGTGCAAGGTGTAAGGAAACAGCTGCTCCACTGATGAGGTTGTTGCCCTTGGCCAGGACTGAGTCAGTGACCTCCATATGCCAGGAGAGGCTCACTGTAAAGATAGCCGAGTGAAAGACTTCTGTGGAGTAAGGGCTGTAGCCTTGCGCTGTAGCTTTGCGTTTACCTCATTTTCCATGAGGCATCACCGTGGTAAAGACTGCCATGTAGGAAGTGCCTGCACACAAGGTTCCCTGCAAGAGTCTGGATGCTTCACTCCTGTTGGAGCGGTTAAGACTTATTTCAGGTCTATCAGCGCCAGGGGAACTAGCTGCTGAGAGCACAGCTGCGTTAGAACAATTGTGACTTAAATTTAAGCATCAAAGTGGACTCTTGAGATATATGGACTGCTAGTAGAAAAATTCCTTTGATGTTGCCAGCACTGAATAGGGAATAAACACAAAAGCTAACATAAGGAGGGATAGGGACAGGGAATTGTCATTGAAACAGTAGAGCCCCGACCTCAAGAGGAATTGTGTTATTGTTTATGAATGTCGTATTTATCCTTTGTGTGGTTAGTGGTATCAATAAAGTACTCTTCTTTTCAAATAAGGGAGTATTTGTCTGGACATTTATTTATCACTGCTACTGCACACACTTTGAGTTTGTGAGCCTGTGTTCACAGTTCTGGATCTACACCTCCCGCCCAGGAAGCCTTAGACTGCTCAACCATGTTTTCCACTGAGAGCCATGTGCAGAAGGGGTATTTGCCCCAGTTGCTCAGAATCCATAGTAGCCTGGGCTCTGGGACATCAGGAGAAAATGGCCTCAACACCCTCGGTTGGGCCCAGAGAACCTCACAAATGGAGAGAGGCCGGCAGCATCCACGGGCAGAGGCCCTGCGAGGTGAGGAGGTGTGCTGCTGCAGCTGAAGGAGCCACCCATCAGAGCTCCCAGCGACCGCCTACCAGGCCGACACTGCTTGGATGATGAGGCTGCTACCTTGATTAGCCAGGTTGGCTGGAGCCTCGCTGCTGTGCTGCTATCGCAAAGAGCCCCATGTGATCACCTCTGCTAGCATAAGGCAGCGCAAACATGCAGGAGCACTTCCACAGGGAAGAAGTGCCCAGCGAGAGCCTGCAGGCCCATTTCCAATACTGGTGTGGTACACAGCAGTGTCATCTATAGGTGCATGCTCCATTTAACCAGAATCAAGAAGAGGAAAGTGAGGTATCCCAGGGGAGGAACCCACACCAGGCTGCAGTAGCTGGGAAATCATGTCTCTAGCACACCCTGCCCAAAGGGGATAGGCATGGTGGGGGCACTGCTGTAGTGAGATAAAAAGGAGCAATTAGGTCAAAGATAAGGATGAATATGGGCCTGTTCCTGGTAATCACTCAGGCCCCCCTATGTACCGGGAGAAAGTTGAGCATGCTAGTACAGTAGTCGGAAGGGTCAGAAAAACTGGGAAGGGAGCTGAGAGCACTGCATGCCCCCTTGTGCTCGCTTATCTCTCTCTTCCACAGGCATAATAGAAAACAGCAGTTTGTTGAGGAGAGCTGACAAAGAAGCCCCTCAGACCTGGGCCCACAAACTCCAAGCTAGGTCTTACCTTGCAGCACAAGCCACATTCAAAACAGCACACAGAAAGGTTGCTCTGACTGGATTTCCCCATTCCTTTATGCTGCTGGTCCAGGTGTGACTGTCCGTAGCCAGCACTCTGAGACTCGACACTGTTGCTACCCATCCCACCACTGGTGCATAGAAGTACTACACTAGTATTTCAGTATGTGCAAAGAGACTAAAAAGAGAAGACCGGCCAGTAGCATCCTAGCAGGGCTGCAGGAGTAGGCCCTAAGAGAGGCCATGGCCTGAAGGTGCAGCAAGGTGCCAGGCACAGGGCTCATGGGTTGGCAGAGGAGAAGCAAGGGCAAAGCTGGGACTAGAAATTTACCAAGCACAGCACAAACCAAGCAAGACCCTCTGAGGACGAAGGCTGTGCCTCAAGGCACTAGCATTGTGACATCAAGAGAAGGTTAGTCAGAAGCAAGACTCTCCACTGTCCAAGGAGTGGGAGCTCCAAGAAGGTCCCTGAGGAGGGAACATGCCATATGTGCCGTGATGCCAAATCAAACCAAACAGGAACAGTGTCAGGCTGCAGGAATACTCTCAAGGCAGAGGGACAGCCTCACATTTCTACCCAAAGGAGCAGAACTCCCAGAGGATGCCTGATGGGGAACACATGATGCATGGTCAGATGCTACACAGCACCAGAGAAGAAGAGGAGAATAGGATTAGTGACTGCCCAGATCATCATCAAGCCAGAGCCCAACTCCTGAGGCTAGTGGCTGGACTACAGAGACAGACGACCACCAAGATGTTCTTTTGGCCGATTTCAAAGCTGATTTCGAGGAGAATAGGATTAGTGACTGCCCATATCATCATCAAGCCAGAGCCCAACTCCTGAGGCTAGTGGCTGTACTACAGAGACAGACGACCATCAAGATGTTATTTTGGCCGATTTCAAAGAAGATGCACACTGCTGCACACAGAAGAAGAAGAGACTAGAGCAATGATAAGTTTTGCCAGTATAATTTGAAAGAAGGTGCATGCTGAAGCACCAAGAAGAAAGGAGAGAAGGAAGTGTGAACAGCCTAGTAACACTGGGAAACCTGATGACCAACCAAGCACAGAAGGAGAGAAGATCAAGAGTGACCAAGCCTGAAAGTCATTCTTTAAAACATTTGTGCCACTCACTGAGTGCATCTACAAACATAAGCAAGCCACCAATATGAAATGAGGATGACCTGGTGACAGCCCAGTGGGAGAACCAAGAGTAAGCTCACACATGCACAAACCAAGTCTCTGCTCCCAGCTTCCCAGGGCAAATGTCAAACTACAGTCACCACCTGCTTAGCGACCAAGGGCATCCAGATGTCTTGCACAAGAAGAAGACATAAGCAGCAGCAACTCAAAGCCACAAGTTGTCACGTTTGAACTCACTCTACCCTCAGCAGCCTGGGTGAATCTTGTGGAGGTGAAATGTGTCTTCAGAAGTGAGTGTTCCCAATTCTCTCCAAACCCTGCAATGTTAAAGATAATTTGTATATCCTTCCCTATAATAACTACATAACCTGGGGGGGAAGCAGAATGGGATTAGAGATATGAGATGGGAGCGGGTTCTTCTAAAAAGATTATCCTGTATCCTCACTTTCTTTGTGGTTCATTTAGATGGTCTCTGAACTACTCGTGTGGAAACAAAAGTATGTTAGTAATGCCTTCCCTAAGGTCACCAAATAGCAAATTTTAGCATCCCTATGCTTCTATATAACCATACCCCACTTTTCCTTTAATCCCCAGTTGGAAAAGAAGGTCTTCTAATAGATTTTCTGTTCATAGTGTGGGACTCCTTATAAGGTAATAATAGGATTAATTATCTCAAAGCTTACAATATATTGTTATCTGTCAACCTTTTCTCAACTATACCTTTTCATGAAAGTTCTTTAAGTAATCATGAAATACTCCTTTGTATGAACCAACGTCAAATAAAAAATCCAAGAGCGCTTCACCCACAATTCCTTCATTAGTTCATGTATATCGAATGCAAGTTGAATCGAGCACAAAGTCTTAGTTTGTCTTTTTATAGGCTTTTCTTACACAGTAAATATACATATGTACATTCAAGTCTTTTTTTGTCTCTTATTTACTCAAAGAATATCCAACCCTTTGACGATACAAAGGGCCTGATTATGACTTTGGCGGTTTTGGGACCGGCATGGCAGCAGCGACAGTCACCCCGCTGCAGTGTTGGCGGTCCTGCCGCTGTATTACGATGCATGTGGTTACATAGGTGAAAGACTGCTATGGTCCCGTCGACAGCCCAGCAAATCTAGACCACTGTGTTGGCGAGAAAGGCCAATGCGTCTGTTGGAAGGCAGACTGCCAGTGCAACAGCCGGACCAATTATGAGGTGGCGTTCCGCTGACGTGACCATGGTGTCCAACCACCACATGTGAGCTGGTGGAAAGGGAGGCATAGAAGGCTGAAACTCACCTTTACTCAGCTTCACACATACTGTGCCCCCATGGAGCCAATTGTAAAAGCAGGTAAACTGCTTATGCTTCTAGATGACGCCCAAAACTAATGTCGTCATGGACGTAACCAACGGTAATCCAAACACTTAGCCTGTTACCAACAACTCCACAGCAAATCAATACCCAGAAATGGACCTGGCATTGGGTGTGTGGTCCGTGGGCAAAGCATATTTTGTTTGCCCCTGTTTGGAGTTGTACTCAATGTATGACCCACTCACAGCTCTATCATGCCCTCTTTGCCCAGGTCTCTAACAATGCACAGACACACTCTTTTAAATTTTAAATGTGTGCACAACCTGTATTCAGGGAAAGTGATGTGTCCATTGCATTGTGTCACGCAACAGCAACTCATCATCAGTATCTCTCCTACAAATCTAAGTGGCACAATCACATTGTTCATGCCATGGCCTGTTGTGATATAAAAGATATATCTGTATGGATGTGCCATGAAACTGAAATACACCTTCTCTGCTAAACCTCTGTTATGGATTTCCCCAGATCACCCACATTTCAAGGTAATGCAAGGCAAATGAGATGCAAAATAATCAGTGTGAGAAACATTCAAAGGTCACATTGTAAAGAATCCCTGCAGAATAGGTATGCTTCTACCATGGGGACCCCTGGAAGACTGGTGCCCTGGGCCACATATCACTTTGCACATTCCTCAAAACCACTATCTGAACAGGAACTGTGGTTTGATGTATGTCAGGGACAACCAATAATATAACTAAGTGCCTTGCATGCGTGAGAAATGTGTAAGTGCAAGTCATGAAAGTAAATACAGAAGTAACAGCATGGGTTACACATTTACTTAAAGTAGGTGTAAGGTACACACATGAAAATGGACATGTCCATTAAAATGTATACAAAGGTATGACAATCTAACACCTTACATGTGGGGACGAACAAGTCTCTAGCTTTTACACAATAAACAAATGTCCAACCTACATCATAGGGAGAAAGGGAACCCAACTGATGTTGACATTGGTCAAGCCAAGATGAAATACTTACTATATGGAACTCCACCCAATGAAGCGTCAGCCCCAATAAGATTGCATCACACATATCCACTCACTGAACATTTCCCCTTGTCCTGGGTGACTCCAGCACTGATACCAAAGTCCGATCATACCAACCACATCAAATGGATCATCAATCAGGGTGAGGCAAACACAATTGTAGTCATACATCCCAAAGTATCCATGAACATCAAAATGGTAGCAAAGTAATGGCAGGACTAATTCTTACGAAAACAAGCATTTAAAAAAAAATTAAAACAGCGAACACATGTAGTGAAGAAAAGGCCAACGGCCATTCCAATAATACAATGTGTGGCCCAGCACACTGTTGTGCCACTAAACTTGCCGCTCAGAGCACTGCTATGGGATCCTCACCAGGAAGTGGAATCTAGTGGACAGCCCAGGCACCTCAATGATGTCCTTTGGGCGGGGTGGGGTTGGTTTTGGGATGGTGAATGGTTTAGTGCTTGTGTGTTGTGTGTTTTGTGGTGTTCCTGTTGATGTGTGCTGCTTGGGGCTGTTGAGGTGTGTGCTTGCTTATGTGTGAGTATGCTTGGGACAGGTATGAGAATAGGGAAATTGGATGGGTAAGAGGCAGGTGGTCTGGTGATAGTATAAGATGGGTGGAAGGCTGCAGTGATGGAGGAAGCCAGAGCCTGAAATGATTTTTGTAGGGCAGACATAGAACTGAGGATGCCTTCCAGGTAGGCCACCACCTGCTGTAGATGACTGCCCTGCACCTGGATGGCATACAGAAGTGCCATCTGACCCACAGAGACGTTTCTCAGGAGGTCAAGAGCCTCCTCACTCAGAGTAGCAGGGGGAACAGGGGCAGGGGGTGAGGTGCCTGGAGCAAAGGAGATGGCTCCCACTTGGGTGTATGGGCCCGGCCAACTGGGTGGGAAGCAACAAGGAGGGTGGCTTCAACATTTGCATGGGAGGGTTGCTTCAACATTTGCATGCCCACGTGCCTACATGCTACGTGAACTGTAAACAGTTGACCACTATAAATTCTGAATCACAAACAACTCCAATTACATTAGTGAAGTTGTGCAATCACAATACCCATGTATCAAGTAGGAGACATTGTCATCTTAAATGGTTTGGCACTTGTAGCATACCTCAGTAACCTGCTGCAAATGTCAAATGTATATCCTACAGATTTTACACAAGGCCCTGCAATCAGCAAATGTCCATATACCTCATACCACATCAGGATGAAATGATAGCTAACTAATACAGCTATGTTGCAGCAAGATGTAGTGTAGCTGGAAGAAGGTGACATTGAAAAACGTCATACTGTAAAAACTTCTCAACTGTAACTCCCTAATATGGCCATTGTCAAAATAGTCTCATGACAGTAGTACTAATGTAGCTTTACTAATGTAGCTTTGCTATATAAAACATATCACAAACAAAAGTACTCTGGGGACAATCTGCTCAAAATGTTTGGGAGATTTGTCAACAAATATCCACATCACAATGAATCAGGTAGGTCTAGGCAAATCAACAGTTGCAATTGGTACTGGTGAGAACTCAATTTGAACATTGCATATCTAAATGCCAATAGTCCATTGAATGTTGTTGAGGATCAGGGAAACTCCATTACCTGAAGAGGTATATTAATCTGTTTCTCAATGGAAGGCACATCACTGTACCTTTTTTCATGCAAACACAAATTCCATTGTATTAATGATAGTACACACTCACGTACGATTCTGATCATTTCTGCATTTCACACCCTGATGCATGTAAACGGTCAGTAAATGAACTTTCACCAATACACATGTGCAAATCACTAAGCCTAATAATTCCACATCAATGGCATGGAAATGCACATTGTGAATAATTAATGTAGGTCTACCTGTCATGTCCTTCATTGCTTCAGCAATTGGACATGACAAATAACACTGAGTAATGGATTGGGGTATAGTGACCCACCAACCAATGTTTAGACACTCCTGCCTTTGATAACACATGAACTGTATACCCAGCACATATAACTAGTTTTCAATATATTCCTGCATGCAGCCTGGTTTGTAGTGGGTACCAAAGGTACTTACACCTTATACCAGGTCCAGTTATCCCTTATTAGTGAAATGTAGACAGTGTCTAGCAGCCAGGCTGTTTAGTGGTAGCTGTAGCTGACCAGCCAAGGCTGATCTAGGAGACATGCAAAGCTCTTGCAATACCACTGTAGTCACACAGTACTCCCACACATGAAAGAAAATACCCAGTGTTACAAAAATGAAGGTACTTTATTTTGGTAACATAAATGCCAAAAATGCCTTAGAGACTATACTCCCTCAAGAGGTAAGTAATGTACACAATATATACACTAGTATCCAAAAACAGGTAAGTAAACAGTTAGAAAACAATGCAAATAGTGAAAATCGCAATAGGTTCCACTGGACCTAGGGGGAACACAAACCATATAATAAAATAGTGGAATGGGAAAGTTGGTTTCCCACCTAGGCAAGTGTAGAGTGTAGAGGGGCACTGGGAGTGTAAGAAAACACCAAAGTTAAGTAATAGAACCCACCCTAGAGCCCAGGAAAACTGGAGTAAATAACAGTAAGTTTCCTGAAACACACAAGAAGTTGTGATAGAAGATTATGTAAGAACCAGAAGAGACTGAAAGACTCCAACAATGGATTCCTGGATCTGAAGACCTGTGGAAGAAGGGGACCAAGTCCAAGAAGCACTGAAGAGTCAGGGAGAACAGGAGCCACTGCTAACCCGGATGAAGGTGCAAAAGAGGAACCACTGGTGAGAAGACAAAGTCAGTATTGCACCAAAGAAGACAGATGCAGGTTCCTGGTTGGTGCAGAAGATGTCCCATGCCGGATGGATGATTGCAGTTTGGTTTGCTTCGCTGGATTCTGCCAACAAGCATTGGCACACGCAAAGCTCGCTGTTTGCGGAAAATGGTGCTGCCCGGGACCAGGGGGGCCCTGGTGGGCGCTACCCAGGAGGAGGAGACAGAGGGGGCTCTCAACAACTCAGAGAGCCCTCAGAAGACCAGGCAGCATGCACAGGAGTCCCACATCATGGGGACAAAGAAGGTGCAAATGGAGGACTGTGCAGCATAACACAAATGGATCCCACACCGCCAGAGAACCACTCAGGAAGCTGTGTGTCGCAGTAAAGAGTGCTGGGGGCCAGAGCTGTGCTGTGCACGAAGAACTTCGTGAAGGTCCCACACAAGCCTTGGCAACTGCAAATCACATGGTGCACGGGGGTACTGTCTTGCGTGGAGAGGCAAGCTCTTACCTCCACCAAAGTTGGACATCTGGACCTTAGGACCGTCAGGACAACTTCAGTCCACCACGCGTGTTGCTGGATCCACTTACTTCATCTGGAGTGGGGACCCACGCCACCAGTCGTCACTGCAGAGAGGTGCCTGCTGAAGCAGGGAAGTGACTCTGTCACTCCACAGGAGATTCCTTCCGTTCTTCTGGTGCAGGCTGAAGACAGGCAGCCCACAGCCGATGTACAACCTGGAAACAGTTGCAGCTGCTGACAGGAGCTGAAGTTACAATGTTGCAGAAGGTGTCTTTGCTTCTTTGTTGCAGTTTGTAAAGTTCCTGGAGGGTCCCACTACGGTTCCGTTGGTAGAAGATGGAGTAAAGGATGCAGAGGATTCCCGCTGGAGTCTTGCAATCTGAATCTGAATCTGAAGAAACACCCAGAGGAGAGTGACCCTAAATAGCCCTTAAAGGGGGATTGGTCACCTAACCAGGTAAGCACCTATCAGGGGAGGGCTCTGGCCACTCAGATGCTTCCAGAGTGCCCCACCATTTTGGAATCCAAGATGGCAAAACCCAGGTATACTCTGGAAGAGCTCTGGGTACCACCCCTGGGGTGGAGATGGACAGGGGAGTGGTCACTCCCCTTTCCCTTGTCCAGTTTCGTGCTAGAGCAGGGACTGGGGGTCCCTGAACCGGTGTAGACTAGATTATGCATGGAGGCACCATCTGTGCCATTCAAAGCATTTCCAGAGGCTCTGGAAAGCTACCCCTCCCATGCCTGTAACACCTTTTTTCAAAGGGAGAGGGTGTAACACCCCTCTCCCAAAGGAAATTCTTTGTTCTGCCTTCCTGGGCTTGAGGTGCTCAAGCAACAGGAGGGCAGAAACCTGTCTGTGAGGTGGCAGCAGCTGGGGCTGCCTAGAAAACCTCAGAAGGCTGGTATGGTAGCCAGAAAGGGTCAATGCCCAGTTCAAAGTATATAAGGCCCACATGACCACAGGGCACAGACCAAGCCCCAACTTGATCCTGACTAACTACGTACAAAACTGTGCAAGGGCATCATCACAGAAGTGGACAGGCACCTCAGGGGCACGGGGGGTGGGGGGAACCTCAGCTGAAGTCAGGAATTTGCCCACTAGTTTTGGAGTGGGCTCCATGCCCATTTCCCAATGCTGGGGAGTGCAAGGTCACAGTCACTGAGGTGGGGAACTTGCCCACTGATCCTGGAGGGGGTTCCATGCCCATTTCCCAATGCTGGGGAGTGCACGGTCACAGTTACTGTGGTGGGGAATTTGCCCACTGGTTCTGGAGGGGGCTCCATGCCCATTTCCCAATGCTGGGGAGTGCAAGGTCACAGTCACTGAGGTGGGGAATTTGCCCACTTATCCTGGAGGGGGCTCCATGCCCATTTCCCAATGCTGGGGAGTGCAAGGTCACAGTCACTGAGGTGGGGAGTGTGCCCACTGATCCTGGAGGGGGGTCTGTGTACAACAGTCCCTGGAGGGTGGCAAACGTGACCTTGTCCCTGAGGTGAGCACTGCTCTGTCTAAATTGGAGGTTGAGGGCTGCATTGTCTCTGCTGGGGGAGTTGTCACCTAGGCAGCCACTGCTGGAGGCTAGGGCTGCATTGTCTCTGCTGGGAGAGGTGTCACCTGGGCAGCCTCTGCTGGAAATGAGGGGTGCTATGTCCCAGCTGGAGGTGAGTGTTTCTTGCCTGTCATTGGCGGTTGTGTAGGAATCTTTTCTTGCATTGGTGGTTGAGTGGGAACCTTTTTTTGCTTTGGTGGTTGAGTGGGAACCTTTTCTTACGTTGGTGGTTTAGTGGGAACCTTTTCTTGCATTGGTGATGGAGTGGGAACCTTTTCTGGCATTGGTGTTTGAGTGGGAATCTTACCCCTCCTGGCTGGTGGAGTGGGATCCTTCCATTTCCTGGCTGGTGGAGTGGGGATCCTTCCCTTTTCTGGCTGGAGGTGTGGGATCCTTCCCTTTCCTGGCTGGTGGAGTGGGATCCTTCCCTTTCCTGGTTGGTGGAGTGGGATCCTTCACTGTCTTGCCTCCACGACTAGGAGGTTCATCCACTGTCCCCGTGGACTGTTTGGCTGAGGTGCTGGGCTGAGTGGTTGGGACCCTGCTCTAATGGACAGGTGGGGGGCGGGAAGAGGTCAAGACATGCAAGGAAAAGCTTCTTAGGGGCATTGTGGCGGGATGAGGGAGGAGGTATGGAAGTGGAGGTTGCGGGAATGGTTGTTGGAGGAGTACGTCTGCTGGACTTGGTTGCAGGTGCATGGGCAGTGTGCTGATGTGAAGTGGATGGCTGTTGGGTGTCTGAGTGCCTGTGTTTGTGTCCTTTAGGAGGGGGGACAGACAGGGTGGGAGAGGACACAGGGGACGTGTGGATGGATGTTGTGGAGGTGTCTGCTAGTGAGGTATGTGTGCTGCTTGGTGTGGTGATGCTGGTGGTGGCTGTTGAAGCAGTGCATGCAGGTGTGAGTGTGGACGTGACTGTGAGGGAGGTGGAGGAGGAGTAGGGGTGACAGTAGAGGCAGTAGATGTATGTACAACTGTCTGTTGTTTGTGCGAGTGCTTGTGGACTGAAGTGTGGTGCCTGTGTTTGACATTGGCACGCCTGTGTGATGCCTTGTGTGCATGCTCGTCTGTATGTGTGCATGGGATGGGTTGGGGTTAAGGAGACTGGGACTGGGAAGTGGTAGTTGGAGGGGGGATGGTAGGAACAGGGACAATGGCTGCCATCAGAGAGGAGGCCAGAGCCTGAATCGCTCTC
The DNA here is from genome assembly GCF_031143425.1 of Pleurodeles waltl. Classification (NCBI taxonomy): domain Eukaryota; kingdom Metazoa; phylum Chordata; class Amphibia; order Caudata; family Salamandridae; genus Pleurodeles; species Pleurodeles waltl. The sequence goes on along the minus strand of NC_090445.1, from coordinate 1,314,020,284 downwards.
TGTTGGGCCGCCAATCCACAGTGTATGCCCTCCAGGAATGCATTGCATTGCTGCATCTGGGATGCCAGCCCCTGGATGAATTCACAGTGGTTCACTGCCCTACAGAGATGGATCTCAGGAGGTCTATAGCCTCCTCACTAAGGCAAGGGGCTCACTGCGGCAGGGCCTGGGGTGCCTGGGGCGAAGGAAAGGCCCACCCTCCTGGGTGAGCGGGCACGGGCAACTCGCTGAGGGGCTACTGGGAGGGCGGTGTTGGTACAGGGGGTGGCGGCTGTACTTGCAGCTGGGGTGGTCACAGAGATGTCCACCACCACCAGGGAGCCTCCATCGGAGGAGGTGTTGTCACCCCCTGTCTCCGCCATGGTGCTGCCCTCGCCTTCCATTCCACTGGTTCCCTCGCCGTCGGTGGACTCTGCCTCCTGGGTCCTCTGGGATGCAGCTCCCACTGTCGCTGGTGCCCCAGCTCCTCTGCCAGATGATGCTAATGCACACATGGACAGGATGACTGAAGGAGAAAGGAGTGGGATGGAGAGAAAGGGAGCACTGGGTCATTTAAAGCACCAACACTATAATTGGCACACACAGCACCGTCACACGCAGGGATCAAGATTGAGCACTATACATAGCACTGGCATTGATTTGGCTAGATGCGACAGCAAGATGAGGGCCAAACATTACCAACTGCACACCTCCTGGGACCCACAAAGCCCTGACTGACATGGAATGCAAAGGAGCTAGGTTACCTGCATTTGCTATACACCCATTACCCTTGAGCTGGATCACGCCGTAATGTCTGGTCTAGCATTAAGGGGCACCCACTAACTCACACGCACCACCTGGATCCCATGCCATCTACCAATTATTGTAGTAATGCCCACTGTACTCAACCCCTTGTAGATGCTGTGAAGCCCTCAAGCGCCCATCCAGCTCTGGGTCGGCCACCGCCAGTATGCAGGCCACCAGGGAGGGTCAGGCTCCGAGAGGCACCCCTTCCTCGTTTGGAGGCCATCCCCAGCTGGGCCTCCGCGGTCTTCTGTGCCCAGCGTCTCAGGTCCTCCCACCGTTTCCTGCAGTGGGTGCTCCGCCTGTAGTAGACCTCCAGGGTCCGCGCGTCCTTGGCGATGGCACGCCACAATCCCTTCTTTTGATGGGAGCTGACCTGCAGAGGGAATGCAGACAGGAGAAGACAATTACACATAGAATCCAGCCTGTCACACATATGGCCCACAAATCCAGTTTCCAAATCCATTGGCACACACATCACCCGGCGCCCACCATGTACACTACCTACAGGCATCCCCCCAAATAACACGATGCCTGCACACACATCTCCATGCAACCTTCCCTCATGCATCGTGCTCATGGTGTACTCACCTGTTGGTCTGAAGGCCCATACAGCTGTTGGGTAGGACCCGATCCGCCAAGCGCTCAAACTCCTCCGAAGTGAAGGCATGGGCCCTTTCCCCGGTCACATGCACCATGGTAGGTTCCAGACACAGGTCACAGCAGCACACGCAGTGTAGGTGTTCTCCTGTGGAAAGTCAGGAATCAAGTGAGTTTATAGACAGAAAATGGCAATCACGTCCGCAGCGGTGTACACCGACACAGCTGACGCTGATCCCCATTGGCCACTGTACTCCATAGGAACCCATATTAGCCAATGAGGAGTTGCACGGCGGTGCAAGACCGCCTTCCACCACGACACCCAACGTCGGCAGAGTTACCTCACTTCCACCTGTCCCTAGGTACAGGACTAGCGGTCGCCATTTCATGGCGGTGGACTACATATAGGTCTTCCATAACTGCTTCATTGCCGAATATTGCACATACATTGCCATTCCCATTGTTCCATCACATTAATGCTGTATGTACACTGAGGTGGTGGGTACATTGTTCAGATTTTGATGGCCTTCTCACTCTTGTGTCCCTTAGATACCTACCACTGCGGATGAATAGGAGGAGGAGACAAACCCCGTGTACAGACCTCTTGTGGACTTGGCTACACTGAAGGAAAGGCACATTATACTCACCTAAAGACTGGACAGGGCCACAATCACAGAGCTGTGTGCACAATTGGAGCCTGACCTGATATCAACTATCCGTCATCCCACTGGTATCCCACCTCTTGTGCAGGTTCTATCTGTGCTCCATTTCCTGGCAACTGGTTCTTTCCAAGTAACAGTGGGCTTGTAAGCAGGAATGTCACAGCCAATGTTCTCATTCTTGCTGGCAAGGATATTGGGGGTCATTCCAACCCTGGCGGTCGGTGTTAAAGCGGCGGCCAACCCACCAACAGGCAGGCGGTAAAAAAAATGGAATTCTGACTCTGGCGGAAACCGCCAACAGAGACCGCCACTTTAACACTCCGACCGCCACGGCGGGACAAACAAACAGCGCCGCGGTCACCGCCAACAGACAGGCGGGAGACAATGTACCGCCCACCCTATCACAACCCACCAATCCGCCACCTTTTCCGGGGCGGTAGCCCCGCCGATAAAAACACGGCGGAAACAGCCATTACGAACGGAAAACGCTCACCTCCACACACTCCACGAGGAATCTGGACAGCATGGAACCCGAACTACACATCTTACCAGCTATTGTCTTCCTGCTCCTCTACCAGGAGCACGAACGACGGCGCAGAAGACAACGGTGAGTACTGCACCTACGACACAGGGGAGGGGGGCAAAAAATTACGGGGACACACATACGCAACACACCCACCCTCACCCTCACCCACAACTACATACACATCAATGCAGAGCAACAACTCAGAGTGACACCCCCAAACCCCCCGGAAGAATGCAAAGACAAAATAAAATGATCATGAAATTTGAAGTATATTGTACGGCTAAGTAAAAAAATATATCAAACATCTGTAACTATATATACATATGTAAATTGTCCTGTCCAAATTGGGTATCAGCCATTGTTCGTGGGCCAATGGGCCTAAACACATGGGCAAAGCCCACACAGGATACCCGACTCCAATGGAGAGAACACTGCAGGGGCATCAGATAGCAAAACTACAGGCACCTCAGGGGGAAGGGAAGAGGGGGCACCTCAGCCAGATGAGTCCACGACGCCAGATCCACGAGGGGCCTCCATGGCCACTGTTCAATCCTGGGGATGGCAAAGCCACAGTCTCACAAGTCTCCACAGTGGGTGGATTGCCCACTGTGCCATCCTGGGGAGTGCAAAGCCACAGTCTCACAAGTCTCTACAGTGGGTGGATTGCCCACTGTGCCATCCTGGGGAGTGCAAAGCCACAGTCTCACAAGTGGATTACAGACTCCACTGGTTCTGGAGGAGGCATGGTGCCCAGAGTGCTTCGTGCAGCCCTGCCCGACACAGATGCGGGCCTGCCCCTTCTGCCAATGGGCCAGCGGTGCTTGAGACGGCGGTGCCCAGCGGAGCGGTGCAGAGACGGCGGTGCCCATCGGAGCGGTGCTTGAGATGAAGGGCCCAGCGGAGCGGTGCAGAGACGGCGGTGCCCAGCTGAGCGGTGCTTGAGTTGAAGGGCCCAGCGGAGCGGTGCAGAGACGGCGGTGCCCAGCGGAGCGGTGCTTGAGTTGAAGGGCCCAGCGGAGCGGTGCAGAGACGGCGGTGCCCAGCAGAGCGGTGCTTGAGATGAAGGGCCCAGCGGAGCGGTGCAGAGACGTCGGTGCCCAGCGGAGCGGTGCTTGAGTTGAAGGGCCCAGCGGAGCGGTGCTTGAGTTGAAGGGCCCAGCGGAGCTGTGCTTGAGATGAAGGGCCCAGCGGAGCGGTGCTTGAGATGAAGGGCCCTGTTCAGCGATTCTTGAGACGGCGGTGCCCTATTCAGCGGTTCTTGAGGCGGCGGTGCCCTGTTCAGCGGTGCTTGGCTTGAAGGGCCCTGTTCAGCGGTGCTTGACTTGAAGGGCCCTGTTCAGCGGTGCTTGGCTTGAAGGGCCCTGTTCAGCGGTGCTTGACTTGAAGGGCCCTGTTCAGCGGTTCTTGAGACGGCGGTGCCCTTTTCAGCGGTTCTTGAGATGGCGGTGCCCTGTTCAGCGGTTCTTGACTTTAAGGGCCCTGCTCAGCGGTGCTTGACATGTGTGTCCAGGTCACCAGATCCGGCCATGACATGGATTTCACTCGCCACCTGACATGTGGCTGCCGGGCCCTTCGTGCACATCTGTCTTCTCGCTTGCGGGGCCCTCCTGTGCTGCCGTCCCGGGCCCGTGGGTGTCCTCCTGCACACCTGGAATGGGGCTGGTGGGGCCCTCCTGGGCAGCTCGCCTGCTGCCAGACTTGTCGGGCGTGCTGCCCTTGCCACCCTTCCCTGCTCGTCTGTGGCCCTTTCCTCCCTTTGGCGGTGTGCCAGGTGGCACCCCACTCCCTGACGGTGCCAGGGTAGTGCTTTTGGAGCCTGCTGTCTTTGGCCTCTCGCGCCGGGCACTGGCTTTCTTGGCTTTTTTTTCAGGGGGTGGGCTGGCCGTCTCTTTACTCCTAGCCGAAGTAGCTGGCCTTGAAGGTGGTGGACTCCAAAATCCTTGGACTATTGTCTTTGTAGGTCCAGGTTTTGTGGTGGCTGAGGTGCTGATTGGAGTCTTATGAGATGGAGGGGGTGGGTCAGTTGTTGGAAAGAGGTCAAGGTTGGAAAGGAAAATCAATTTAGAAAGACAGGGACGGGTAGTTGTAGTGGGTATGGGAGTGGAGGAAGAGGATGTGGTTGTAGGAGAGTGAAGTCTGGTGTCTTTGGGTGCAGGTGCTTGTGCTGGAGGCTGTCGTGAGGTGGATGGCTGTTGGGTGGGTGGCTACCTGCGTTTGTGTGGTTTGGAAGAGGGGGTGACAGACACACTGGGAGAGGACACAGGGGACGTGTAAATGGTAGTGGGGGTGGTGACTGCACATGTGCGGAGTGTTCTGGTGGGTGTGCTGGTGATGGACGTAGTGGCTGAAGATGTTGTGCATGCAAGTGTGAGTGGAGACGTCACAGGGAGGGTGGAGGGAGACGAGGAGGAGGGGGACACAGAGGAGGCAGTGGCTGTTGGCATGTCTGCATGTGGATGTTGCTTGGGTGAATGCTTGTTTGATGTGTGGTGCTTATGTCTGGATGAGCTTCCCTTGGGTGTTGAGGTGTGTGCAGGATGGTCTGTAGGTGTGTCTGGGATAGGCAGAGGTACAGGGGAGTGGGACTGGGTTGAAGAAGTTGGAGGAGGGAGGCAGGAGACAGGGACAATGGCTGCCGTCAGTGCTGAGGCCAGAGCGTTGAACGATCGCTGATGGGCAGCCTGACCCGAATGAATGCCCTCCAGGTATGCATTACTCCGGTGCACCTCCCTTTCTACACCCTGGACGGCATTCAAAAGGGTAGACTGCCCAACCATGAGCGTCCTCAGGAGGTCAATGACCTCCTCACTGAGGGCAGCAGGGGTAACTGGGGCAGGGCCTGAGGTGCCTGGGGCGAAGGAGATGCCCACCTTCCTGGGTGAGCGGGCACGGGGCGAACGCTGAGGGGCTGCTGGGAGGGCGGAGCTGGTGCCACCACAAGGGAGCTCCCTTCCGAGGACGTGTCTGTGTCGCTGGTGTCACCACGTGTCCCCGCTGTGGAGTTCCCCTCGCCCTCCGTCTCACTGGTGAAATCCGAGTCAGTTGCATGGCCCTCCATGGCCATGTGAGATGCAGCTCCCTCGTGCTCCGATGCCACTTCTCCTCCGCCTGATGATGCTAATGCACACATGAACAGGAAGACCACCAAAAAAGGGGGGGGGTGGAGAAACAAAGACATGTTGAGTGCATGCATTGGCGACACCGTTGGCGGAGAGGACAGACACAGAAGCCCCCTGCACTACGCCGCGCACTTGGGGAACACTACTCAATCCGTGGGACATGGCCTACAAGCCTATGGATGACAACTCCACACATAGGTGACACAGGGCCATGAATAGCTGTACTAGGCAACCTACAGAGGTGGGGGCCGGGGGCACAGGGCCATGCCTAACGGAGGGGCCTAGCCTACAGAAATCGCCCTGGCCTAGGGATACCCACAGCCCTCCTCCCCCACCCAGACACCTCCAATGTGCGCAAAATCAGCAGAATGTGCTTGTACTCACCCCCTTGTGTCTGCTGTGATGTCCTCACGCGCCCATCCAAATTGGGGTAGGCCACCGCCAGGATCCGGGACATCAGGGGGGTCAAAGTACGACTGGCACCCCTCCTACGTTGGGAGGCCATCCCCAGCAGAGCCTCCGCGGTCTTCCTGCTCCCGCGGCGGATGTCCTCCCACCTCTTCCGGCAGTGGGTGCCCCGTCTGTTGTGGACCCCCAGGGTCCGGACGTCCTTGGCGATGGCATGCCAAATGTCGATTTTCTGATGGGCGCTGACCTATGTGACATGTACAGGGGGAGAAAAAAAAAAACATCACCTTCTGCATGCTCGATGTGAGTGGCCCCCCATCCCCACCCTTGCCATGTGGCACATGCTCTCATCTGTCGTTTGATGCATGCCTCATTCGCTCGCCTCCCCACCATCTTTCATTCATCCCACTCAACCCAGGCATTGGCCACAAAGCATGGTCCCAGTGTACTTACCTGTTGGTCTGGAGGACCGTAGAGTAGCGCATACTGGGGGAGGAACCCATCCACGAGTTTCTCCAATTCTTCAGAAGTGAAGGCAGGGGCCCTTTCCCCAGTCGCAGTAGCCATTGTCTCTTCCAGACCGAGGTCACAGCAGCACTTGCAGAATAGGTCCTCTCCTGTGGATGATCAGGTATCGAGTGATTAAGCAGATAGAAAATGGCGGTCACGCCCGCGGCGGTGCGTACCGCGGCGGTGCGTACCGCGACCGCCGGCGCACATCGTCATTGGCTCCTGAAACCCATAGGGTTCAATGTTAACCAATGCGGCTTTGCGCCGCGGTCTTCGACCGCCTACCACCACGGTGTGCCACGCCAGCGCATTGACCTCACATCCCACTGTCGCACTTCACAGGTCAGGCAGCCGCCATTTCAAGGGCCCCATATCTTAATTTCTACTGCGTCACACATACCTAGGCCTTGCATCAACACTCATACAAGCCATTCAATGCATTGAGAATCGTGTACTGTGCAAGCTGTGGGAACGTACCTGTGGGTTGATTGACTCTGTGCTCCATGTTGTCCTTCCTAGGCACCGTCCGCTGGGACTTGCGAGAAGATGGAGGAATCTTCCCGTGTACAGACCGCTGGTGGACCTGTCGACAATGGAAGAAAGACATGTCATACTGACATACAGGCTTGACAGAGGCACTATACAGGAACTGTGTGCCCAGCTGGAGCCAGACCTGATGTCACCCATCCGCCAACCCACATGGATCCCCCCTCTATTGCAGGTTCTGTCAGTACTCCATTTTTTGGCAAGTGAGTCATTTCAAACAACAGTGGCCATTTCATCAGGGATGTCTCAGCCTATGTTTTCCAAGGTGTTGTCCAGAGTGTTGTCTGCCCTGCTGAAATACATGCAGAGCTACATTGTTTTCCCTGAGGTGGGCGATTTGGCTACAGTGAAGGGTGAACAGGTGTACAGGAACAGAAAAAGTTATCATTCCATGAATGTCCAGGTGGTCTGTTTGGCTGACCAGTACATCTCCCATGTAAATGCCAAGTTCCCTGGGTCAGTGCATGACGCGTACATCATGCGAAATAGCAGCATCCCTTACGTGATGGAACTACCTCAGAGACACCGTGTGTGGCTAAATGGTGACTCTTGTTACCCCAACCTGTCATGGCTACTGACCCCAGTGAGGAATCCCAGGACAAGGGCAGAGGAACGGTACAATGAGGCCCATGGGCATACTAGGAGGGTGATCGAGCGGACCTTCGGCCTCCTGAAGGCCAGGTTTAGGTGCCTCCATATGACAGGTGGATCCCTAATGTACTCACCAAAGAAGGTGTGCCATATCATCGTGGCCTGCTGTATGCTTCACAACCTGGCTTTGCGACGACAGGTGCCTTTCCTGCAGGAGGATGGTCCAGATGGTGGTGTTGTGGCAGCTGTGGAGCCTGCGGAGAGTGAAGAGGAGGAAGACGAAGAGGACGACACAGACAACAGGGACACAGTAATACAGCAGTATTTTCAATTACATACAGGTAAGAATCAACACCGGCATTTTACATTTACTTAAAGTCTCCTGCCTCTCTACTGTCTGAGTTTCCCCCCAGTGTATGTTAACTGAGTTGTGACTTTCCCTTCCAATTTCAGAGATGTGGGCCCGACTCCGTGACCTCTGCTTTGTTTCCCCATGGACTACAGCTGTGTGACAGTGGTATGTTGTCATCACAATGTAACTGGACATTTTGGTACGGTTCTGTGTAATATATTTGCTCAAAAATACAGGCAGACTCCAGATTATTTTTGTGCAATAAGTGTGTTTATTAAAGTGCTCAATTTTGGGTAATGGTTGCAATTCGGTGATGGGTGATGGTGGAGGAATGTCCATGGCAGAGTCCAGATTTTCAGTCTCACAGGTGCATTGTCCATATGCCTGTGGAAGGTGGAGCAGGGGCAGTTTAAGGTTGGGCAGGGTGACAATGTGGGACAGTGGGATGACAATCAGGGGGTATCCTTTCCTGGCGGGGGTCTTGGCATCTTACTCTGTCTTCTTTCTAGATCTCAGGCCCCGCTTGCGGGGTGGTTCTCCTTCTGCAGGGGGTGGGGTTCTGGTGGCCTGTTGTTCTTGTGTCGGGGCCTCCTGTCCACTAGCTGGTGGAGGTAGTAGCCTGTTCTTGGTCCATGCTAGTGACAGGGGCCCTTTGTGGTGCCACATGGTCCCGCAATGTGCTGAAAATCTGATTGAGAGCCACAACGATGGTGCCCATTGCGGAACTGATGTTTCTGAGTTCTTCCCTGAGCCCCATAAACTGTTCCTCCTGCAGTACCTGGATCTCCTGGAACCTGGCCAGGACCGTCGCCATCGTCTCCTGGGAGTGGTGGTATGCTCCCATGATGGAGGAGTGGGCCTCGTGGAGAGTGGGTTCCCTGGGCCTGTCCCCCCCCTGTCGCACAGTAGCCCTCCCAGTTCCCCTGTTTCCCTGGGCCTCTGTCCCCTGGACCGTGTGCCCACTACCACTGCCCCCAGGTCCCTGTTATTGTTGGGGTGGTGGGTTAACCTGGGTGCCCTGTAGTGGTGGACACACCGCTGCTTGACGTGTCCTGGAGACAGAGGCATGGGCCCGCTGGGTGGGTGCTGTGCTGGTGTTCCCAGAGGGGGGTAGGTCTGCTGTGGCCTGTGGCTGTCTGAGGGGAACCGACTGTCCTGAGGTCCCCAATGGGCCGGGCTGGTCATCTGGGTCCAGGGAGACAGAGCTGCTGTCATCACTGTGGGCCTCTTCTGGGGGTGGAATGGACATTTCTGGACCCTCCTGGGCGGTGTCGTGGCGTTCGGGTCCTGCAGGGGTATAAGAGTATGGTTATTGCTTCTGTGTGTGCCATAGCGTGCAATGGGTGGGTGCCCGTGTACCCCAGTGCTGGCATTCCCTTGTGGGGGCTGTTGTGACGGTGGTTTGGGGGGGATGGGTATGTGCAGTAGGCATGCTTAGGTGATGGGTGTCCATGGTTTGTGGTCGCATGCAGGGCTTGGTGTTGGGATGGGTGGGTTGTGATGGTGAGACATTAGCAAGGAGGATGTGTGATGGGGGTGGGGGGAGGGTGGGGGTATGATTTGGCATGCCGGTGGGTGGGGGGGGATGAAGTAGTTGAGATTAGACTTACCAGAGTCCATTCCTCCGCCTACTCCTGCGAGGCCCTCAGGATGCAGGATCGCCAAGACCTGTTCCTCCCATGTTGTAAATTCTGGGGGTTGAGGTGGGGGTCCGCCGCCAGTCTTCTGCACCGCGATGTTGTGTCTGGATACCATGGAACGCACCTTCCCCCGTAGGTCGTTCCACCACTTTCTGATGTCGTCCCGATTTCGTGGATGCTGACCCACAGCGTTGACCCTGTCCACTATTCTTTGCCATAGCTCCATCTTCCTGGCAATGGTGGTGTTCTGCACCTGTGTCCCGAAGAGCTGGGGCTCTACCCGAACTATTTCCTCCACCATGACCCTGAGTTCAGCGTCTGAAAACCTGGGGTGTCTTTGGGGTGCCATGGGGTGGTGTGGATGAGGTGTGGGGTGGTGTTTGTGGTGATGAGTGTGGTGAGTGTGGTGGTGTGTGGTGTTTTGTGCGTGGATGTTGTGTGAGTGATGGTGTTATGTGCCTGTGAATGCTCTGTACTAGCTGGTGGTGTCTCTCTCTGGCCTTAGTCAATAAATGGTGGTCGTAGGGGTTTGTGGGTGATGTGGGTGTGTGTTTTATATTGTGTTGGGCGTGTGGGAGTGGTGTTTGTATGTGTATCAGGTGTGTGTATTTCAAAATGTCCAATGTGGCAGTGTTTTGGAGCTGTGTGTGTATTTTGACCGCGGCGGTGTGTACCGCCAATGGAATACCGCTGTTGAAAGACCGCCGCGTGGATTCGTGGGTCGGAATGGAATGGGCGTATTTCTGTTGGCGTGACGGTGGAGGTTTGGTCATCGCCAGTTTTTCGCTGGCCGTTGGTGTGGCGGACTTTTGTGGATGTTGGATTTTTGGCGGTTTGCCTGTTGCGGGTCAGAATGACTGTGGCGGTTTCCCGCGCCCGCGGCGGTGTTATGGCGGTCTTCTGACCGGCGGTAAGCGCCTTTTACTGCCGAGGTCAGAATGACCCCCATTGTCTGCCTTGGTGAAACACATGTGCAGCTACATTTCTTTCCCCCAGGTGGAAGATTTGGCCACTGTGAAGGCCATATTCTATGCAATGGGACATATACCCAATATTATTGGGGTGATTGACGGTACACATATTGCGTTTGTCCCCCCCACCAGAATGAACAGGTGTTCAGGAATCGCAAGAGTTTCCACTCACTTAGGGGGTTATTACAACTTTGGAGGAGGTGTAAATCCGTCCCCAAAGTGACGGTAAAGTGACGGATATACCACCAGCCGTATTACGAGTTCCATAGGATATAATGGACTCGTAATACGGCTGGTGGTATATCCGTCACTTTACCGTCACTTTTGGGACGGATTAACACCTCCTCCAAAGTTGTAATAACCCCCTTAATGTGCAAATGGTGTGCCTGGCAGACCAGTATATCTGCCACGTATCCTGGGTCAGTGCATGACGCCTTTCTGCTGAGGAATGGCAGCATCCCAAATGTGATGGCCCAACTACAGAGGCACAGGGTGTGGCTAATAGGTGAGCCAGAGTCCCCACTCACTGTATGTCAGTGTATGCCTTAAAGTGTTAGCCCCATAGAATTGTGTAAGGCTAAATTTTGTCCCTCACTTTTTGCAGGTGACTCTGGCTACCCAAACCTATTGTGGCTCCTGACCTTTGTGAGTAATGCCAGGGCAGGGGCTGTGAACAGTTATAATGATGCAAATGGGCGAACCAGGAGAATAATCGAGAGGACCTTCGGCATCTTGAAGGCCAGGTTCAGATGCCTGCCTCTGACAGGTGGATCCCTGTGCTACTCACCCGAGAAGGTCTGCCAGACAGTAGTGGCATGCTGCATGTTGCACAACCTGGCCGTCAGACGACATGTGCCTTTTCTGCAGGAGGAGGAGACTGGAGATTCCTCTGTGGCAGCAGTGGACCCTGAGGACAGGGAGGATGAAGAGGCAAAGGATGAGGATATGGACAACAGGGCATCAGTTAGACATCAATACTTCCAATGACACACATTTGAGACAGTGCAACTGACCATTACTCTGACTATTGATGTTTTCTGTGTGGCTGTCGCATGAAGGCATTCACGTCCTTTGCATCTCAACTTACTGCCACCTATGGCTTGTCCTTCTACAGATGTTGGTGAAATGACAACAGTGTCCTAATGTGTTTACTGCAGACAGCTAAAGGTCATTATTTGTATGTTATCACAGTGTTCAGATCATTTGCACTAGATGTGATTGTTCCCATAAATGCACATTTTCAGCACATAAAATGGTGTCACTTATACTGTGTTCAAGGGCATTTATTGTAGTGTAAATAATTGACTTAAAAGTGCAATGGAATAGGGTGATGGTAGAGTAAAGTCCAGGATATTGTTCAAGTCTGTTTGAGCACAGGTCCAGTATCCAAGGGGCCATAGGAAGGGGAGCAAAGGCAGTTCAAAGTGGACAAGATGACATGGTGGGACACAAGGGGGACAATCAGGAGAGTCTCATTTCCTGGCAGTGGTCTTGGTTTTGTCAAGTGTCTCTGGCTACTGTCTGGGCCACAGGGAACATCTGTGGGGTGGTTCACCTTCTGCAGGGGGGGAGTGCTGGTGGCCTGTTGGTCCAGTGGCAGGGCCTCTTGCCCAATAGCTGCAGCAGAAGTGGAGGGCTGGTCAATAGACTGGCTAGTGGTAGGGCACCGCTGGTGTGCTGTCAATTCCCTCATGATGTTGGCCATGTCTGCCAGCACCCCTGCTATGTAGATCATGGTGGTGTTGAGAGCCTGCAAGTCCTCCCAGATCTCCTGATGGTGTTCCTCCTTCAGCTGCTTCTTCTCCTGCATGTTGGTAAGGATCTGGCCCATCGTGTTCTGGGATTGTTGGTAGGCCCCCAGGACATTGGTGAGTGCCTCCTGGAGAGTCGGTTCCCTGGGCCTTCCCTCCCCGTGGCACACAGCGGTCCTCCCAGTGTCCCTGTTGACCTGTGCCCACTGCCACTGACCCCAGGTCCCTGATTGTTTTGGTTGTGAGGTGTGGACTGGGGTCGCTGTACAGGTGAGCACACTGCTGATTGACGTGTCCTGGGGACAGAGGCGTGGGGATGCTGGGTGGGTGCTGTGGTGTTGGATACTGATGGGGGAGGCTCTGTGGTTGACTGAGAGTGGGCTGGGGTGACCGACTGACCAGTGGTCCCTTATGGGCCAAGTAGTTCATCCAGATCCTGAAGTCCAGAGTTACTGTCATCACTGGGGGCATCTTCTGTTGGGGGATGGTTAGACGTGGTTCCTCCTCTCCGCTGAGATTGGCTGGGGTACCTGTGGGGATGTAACTGATGCTTCATGTCTGTGACATATTGTATATCTCTAGCTTCCCCTCTATCGTTGCTGTTGCCCTGCCACCTTTGTTTGTGTATAGTGATGTAGGATTGTTAGTTCTCCATGCTGTACGTTCTTTGGTGATGAGATGGCATGCAGGTATGGGGGACGATAAGTAGTAAATGTTGACTCACCAGTGTCCAGTCGTCCGGCAACTCCAGTGAGTCTCTCAAGATGCATCAATGCCAAGGCTTACTCCTCCCATGCTGTGAGCTGTGGGGGAGGAGGTGGGGGTCCACCATCAGTCCTCTGCATGGCGAGCTGGTGCCTTGCTGTCATGGAACATACCTTCCCCCAAAGGTCGTTCCACCTCTTCCTGATGTCGTCCCTTGTACGTGGATGCTTTCCCACGGCGTTCACCCTGTCCATGATTCTTGGCCATAGCTCCATCATCCTGGAAATGGATATTTGCTGTACCTGTGCTCCCAACAGCTGTGGCTGTACCCTGACTATTTCGTCCACCGTGATCCACAACTCCTCATTGGCCAATGTTGTGTAGTTTAGTAATTGGTGTCCATTCTGAGGGCGCCGGTGTGTACCGCCAGTGGCTTACCGCCATTTAATGTCCGCCGTGGTGATTGATGGGTCACGATGTGGTGGGCATTGTTTTGTTGGCGTAATGGTATGAGTGTCGGTACCGCCACTTTAGAACTGACCTTTGGGCTGGTGGATTTGTGTATGTGGCAGTATTCTGTCTGATTGGTGTGTGTGTGTCATAATATAACAAACAGATATCTGTCACCGCAGCGGTATTTTGACGGCCGTCATCGCAGCGGTAAGCAGGATTTACCGTCAATGTCATGATGAGAGCCATAGTGTAGTGAGTGAGATTAAAGTGAAAGGAAAGAAAAAGACCTATTTTACCTAACTTAGGGCCAGATGTAGCAAGCAGTTTTGCCCATTCTGTGTCTATGGGAAAATGTGTTTGTACATATGGCCCTTAGGCCCTCATCATGTCATTGGCAGTAAATCCCGCTTACCGCCGTGGTGACACAGTACTCACAGTACTCACACACATGAAAGAAAATACTCAGTGTTACAAAAATAAAAGGTACTTTGTTTTGGTGACACGAATGTTAAAAATACCTTAGATACTATACTCCCTTAGGAGGTAAGTAATATACACTAATATCCAGAAAAACAGGTAAGTAAAGAGTAAGAAAACAGTGCAAACAGTGAAAATCACGATAGGTTGCAATGGGCCTAGGGGGAGCACAAACCATACACTAAAATAGTGGAATGCGAAAGTCGGTTGCCCACCTAGGCAAGTGTAGTGTGTAGAGGGGCACTGGAAGTGTAAGAAAACGACAAATGTAAGTAACAGAACCCACCCCACATTCCAGGAAAACACAAGTAAATCACACCCTTTCACGCAGGCTGCAATGCCAGTCCTGCAGAAGCCTTTGTATGGGCTCCCTATGGGAGGAAAAAGTAATGCTGCAGCCCATAGGGATCCCCTGGAACCCAAATGCCCTGGGTACCTAAGTACCATATACTAGGGACTTATAAGGGGTGACCAGTATGCCAATTTGGGATGAAATACTGGGTTACCAGTATGTAGTGATCAATTTGAGAAGAGAGAGAGCATAAGATCTGGTTAACCCCTTCTGTGCCCAGGATGTAACCATTACGTCCTGGGCACAGAGCACAGAGGGAGCGCTAGAGGTGGGGAGCAACCCCTTAGGCAAGGGTCGCTCCCCTAGGGGGCAAATTATATTTAGGCCATTTCTGCCCCCCTTGGGGGCAGATTGGCCTATTTTTATGAGGCCAATCTGCCCCCAAAAGGGGAGAGAAACCACTAGACACCAGGGAGGGTTTTTTTTTTCGTGAATTTCACGCAAGGGGGGCAACCCCTTAGGCAAGGGTCGTTCCCCTGGGGGGCAAATTTATTTTAGGCCATTTCTGGCCCCCTAGGGGGCAGATCAGCCTATTTTAATTAGGCCGATCTGCCCCCAAGGGGGGCAGAAACGACTAGGCACCGGGGATTTTTGTTGTTGTTTTACAGATGGGGGCGACCCCTTAGGCAAGGGTCGCTCCCCTAGAGGGGCAAATTGTATTTAGGCCATTTTGGGGCAGATCGGCCGATTTTAGGTCAATCTGCCCCCAAGGGGCAAAAACCACTAGGCACCATGGATCTTTTTTTTTGCGCCAATGTCACGCAAGGGGAGCGACCCCGTAGGCAAGGGTCGCTCCCCGGGGGGGTTGGGGGGGTGGGGGCAAATTTATTTTAGCCCATTTCTGCCCCCCCTGGGGGGCAGATCGGCCTATTGTTATTAGGCCGATCTGCTCCCAGGGGGGCAGAAACCTCTAGGCGCCAGGGCAATTTTCTTTGTGTGTTTTTTTTTTTTTTAGAGATGGGGAGCGACCCATTAGGCAAGGGTCGCTCCCCTGGGGGGCAAATTGTATTTAGACCATTTCTGCCCCACTTGGGGGCAGATCGGCCGATTTTTGTTAGGCCAATCTGCCCCCATGGGGGCAGAAACCACTTAGGCACCAGGGATTGGTGTGTGTGTATGCGTGTGTTTTCTTTAGGGGGGCAGTCCCTTGCACATTACTGTTGGCTATATCTGCCCCCCATTTTGGGCAGATGGGCCTATTTGTGGAAGGCCCATCTGCCCCCAAGCGGGGGCAGAAAGCCCACCAGAGGCCAGGGAAGTTTGTTTTTTTCAAAAATAAGAGGGTGGGGGTATGGCCATACCCCCTCCAAAAAATAAATGGGGCCAAAGTTGTTCTGCCCACCAGTGGGCAAATGTGTCCCAGTGCGGTTATCCCACACAGAAATGTGGGAAAAATTTGATTTTTTAGCTAAATTTGAGGTTTGCTGAGGATTCTGGGTAAGAAAACATTGGGGGATCCACGCAAGTCACACCTCACTGGACTCGCTCGGGTGTCTAGTTTTCAGAAATGTCTGTGTTTGGTAGGTTTCCCTAGAAGGCTGCTGAGCCCAGGACCAAAAACGCACGTGCCCCCCTGCAAAAACAGGTAGTTTTGTATTTGTTAATTTTGATGTGTCCACATAGTGTTTTGGAACATTTCCTTTAGTGGGCGCTAGGCCTACCCACACAAGTGAGGTACCATTTTTATCGGGAGACTTGGGGAACGATGGGTGGAAGGATATTCTTGGCTCCTCTCAGATTCCAGAACTTTCTGTCACCGATATGAGAGGAAAAAGTGTTTTTTTGGTCAAATTTTGAGGTTTGCAAAGGATTCTGGGTAACAGAACCTGGTCAGAGCCCCACAAGTCACCCTATCATAGATTCCCCTAGGTGTCTAGTTTTAAAATATGTGCTGGTTTGCTAGGTTTCCCCAGGTGCCGGCTGAGCTAGAGGCCAAAATCCACAGCTAGGCACTTTGCAAAAAACACCTCTGTTTTCTGTGAAAAAATGTGATGTGTCCACGTGGTGTATTGAGCCATTTCCTTTCATGGGCACTAGGCCTACCCAAATAAGTGAGGTACCATTTTTATCAGGAGACTTGGGGGAACACAGAATAGCAAAACAAGTGTTATTGCCCCTTGTCTTTCTCTACATTTTTTTCCTTACAAATGTAAGGCAGTGTGTAAAAAAGACGTCTATTTGAGAAATGCCCTGTAATTCAGATGCTAGTATGGGTACCCCGGAATTCAGAGATGTGCAAATAACCACTGCTTCTCAACACCTTATCTTGTGGCCATTTTGGAAATACAAAGGTTTTCTTGATACCTATTTTTCACTTTTTATATTTCAGCAAATGAATTGCTGTATACCCGGTATAGAATAAAAACCCATTGCAAGGTGCAGCTCATTTATTGGCTCTGGGTACCTAGAGTTCTTGATGAACCTACAAGCCCTCCTTATCCCCACAACCAGAAGAGTCCAGCTAATGTAACGGTGTATGGCTTTAAAAAATATGACATTGCAGGAAAAAGTTACAGAGTAAAACGTGGAGAAAAATGGCTGTTTTTTTCACCTCAATTTCAATAGTTTTTTATTTCAGCTGTTATTTTCTGTAGGAAACTCTTGTAGGATCTACACAAATGACCCCTTGCTGAATTCAGAATGTTGTCTACTTTTCAGAAATGTTTAGCTTTCTGGGATCCAGCATTGGTTTCTCACCCATTTTGGTCACTAACTGGAAGGAGGCTGAAAGCACAAAAAATAGTAAAAATGGGGTATGTCCCAGTAAGATGTCAAAATTGTTTTGAAAAATTGGGTTTTCCAATTCAAGTCTGCCTGTTCTTGAAAGCTGGGAAGATGGTGATCTTGCCACTGCAAACCCTTTGTTGATGCCATTTTCAGGGAAAAAACCGCAAGCTGCCTCCTGCAGCCCTTTTTTCCAATTTTTTTGAAAAAAACAAACTTTTCAATGTATTTTGGCTAATTCCTTGGTCTCCTTGAGGGGAACCCACAAAGTATGGGTACTTCTAGAATCCCTAGGATGTTGAAAATAAGTGACGCAAATTTGGCGTGGGTAGCTTATGTGAACAAAACGTTATGAGGGCCTAAGCGCGAACTGCTCCCAATAGCCAAAAAAAGGCTTGGCACTGGAGGTGGAAAAGGCCTGGCAGCGAAGGGGTTAACAGGACTCCAGTGACACAGTCAAGCATACTTTCAAAAACAGTTAAACATACTGACAAGCAGGCTAAAAACCATAAGCACTTGGGACCTGGCTAGCAGGATCTCAGGCACACAGTCAAAACACACTGACATCAGGCAGAAATTGAGGGTAACATGCCAAAAAGAGGGTACTTTACTACAGTGTCATACTATAGAAATGTATGTAACTTACTAATATGTCCAGGTTAAAAATATTCTCATGAAAGTAGTACTAATGTAGCTTCACTATATAAAATATGTTACACAGAAAGGTACACTGGAGACAATCTGCTCAAAAAGTCTAGGAGATTTGTCAGCAAATATCCACATCACAATGAATCAGGTAGGCCTAGGCAAATGACCAGCTGCAATTGGTACTGGTGAGAACTACATTCTAACATTGCATAACTAAAAGCCAATAGTTCATTGAATGTTGTTGAGGCTCAGGGAAACTCCATTACCTCAAGAGGTAGTTTAATCTGTTTCTCAATGGAAGGCACATCACTGTTTGTTTTTTCAGGCAAACACAAATTCCATTGTATTACTGAGAGTACACATTTGCATATGATTCTCATCATCTCTGCATGTCACAGTACAGGGATCAATCAGCTCATGTTTTTGATGTTGTGGGTGACACAGTGAAGACAAGGGGCCTGTTGGATACAAAAGTCACCCACAACATCAAACAACATGAGCTGATTTGTCACTGTACTCAGCCATGGGTCTGCTCAACAGAGCATAATGGTAGTGGACTGGACTCTGTTGTGTACCTGTTCATTTGGACAATAGGTAAGGCACATCAGCATGCACCTACTATCAGATCTTCACAAACAATAACTCTTCTTGTAAGTTGCCGAAAGGGCACCTTTATTAATCAGGGGGAGATGGCTGCTTCTAACACATAAAGGTAACAATGAAACATGTTTGACTCTGCCCAGGACTCACCCCCTTGTAGCTGCTGTGATTTCCTCAACCACCCATCAAGCACTGGGTAGGCCACTGCAGGTATGCGGGGCATTAGGGTGGTCAGGGTCTGGTGCACACCCCTTCCAGGTTGGGTGGTCAGGCCCAGCTGGACCTCCTTGATCTTCCCGGCCAAGCATCTCAGGTCCTCCCAACTTTTCTGACAATGGACGTTGCATTGTCGATAGACCCCCCCCCCCCCACTAGTGTCCACACATTCCGGGCAATGGCTCACCAAATGGATTGCACCTGATGGGCATTGACCTGATTGGATACAATAGACGAATGAAGAGATCATAATTGCATAATTTAGGATATCTGATTGGTCCACGCACACTTTATAGACACCTAGCACAAGCATTTTGAATTGTTAACACACTGCATGTGGAAAGTTCACATGCTGATAAGTACAGACACATACATACACACTTTTGTAGTCATCTGCTGATTATCCACAATCCTGGTCATGACCTACACTGACTAACCAAGCCCACAAACATCATGTAGTCCAGGGCCAACCAACATGTACTGTAATGTGAGCCACTATGAAACACAACACACCACTGTGAACTTATGAAGGGTAAATTACTTGTGCATGACTGTACAGACACCCTACATCCAGGCATATTGAATTGTTCCATGTGGTCCATACAGACTACTACCATAGTAAAGACTATATCCTAATACTTAGGTGACAATGAAAGGGATGCCATAGGTGTCACTTAGAGCTACCTATCTGTGGATGTTTGGACATGTGGACTATTGAATGGAATCTCATGCCACATCTGGTGTGGTATGTACTGGTATCGCAGGACACACCTTTTACCATATTTGGTACTCCTACAGACATTCACCATACCAAGGTATGTTTGGTCTGATTTGTTTAAGGTAACGAAAGCTAGTGATTCACATGTAATGATCTCTCCAGAATTAACCATCTCGCTCCACTGTATGGTTGTCACTTGTGCAATAGGCCAGTACAGTGCAAACATGACTCAGGGAAAAGTGGCAACAGACCTGTGGGAGTAAGGGGCCTGTCAGTAGTAAAGTCACACATTGACAATGTGAATCAATGGAAGGATGTAGTGGGTCAGGGGCTTACCATTCCAAATGTAGTCAATGTGGAAACATTCAGCCCTAATGTTTGTTCTGAAGACTCGTTTTGGGAGCATCCAAGGATCTGCAGGTCTACAGGAAGTTTACCCTCTGCATCAGTTGCATTGCCACAGTAACCCTGCCCCAGCCTGGGCTGTGGCCCCCAATGGGAAAACCTTTGACAGGCCGTGCTCTCTGCAGGCTGAGCATACTGAACCAACATGAAAATCACTTTTCCATCACTTCAATGCATAACAGTACATCTTGTGGTCATCTTATTAGTGAGCTCAAGGTTGAGTGGCACTCTGAAGGGGTCAGTGAAGTTTAGCTAGCTCTCAGACAATAGTTTGCCAAGGCCTGAACTGGACTCAGTAATATGTGGGACTGTACACATTGCTAACAACCTCCTCAACTGCTTCTAACAGTATATTTACACAGCTTGCAATATGTTTATTTTCACATCTACCATCATCTGATCATCATTTATATTATTGTTACCCTGAAGTGTTTACTTGCATAGACATGAGAATGCAGCAGAAGGAGGATCTAGGGCTTTTCACACATCACACAACAAAATGGCCATTTGAAATACATAAAGTGCAGGGCTCCACAATCCATGACAAGTACATCCTATGTATGGATCACATAATGTAACTACAGTCAACCCAAAACATACCTGGGACTCAGAGGCACATTGTAGCCTGTGGAAAAGGAAAGGATGATGTTGAACATAGTCAAATATGTATATGAGGTAGTTACCTGTTCCTGTGGCGAGCCATAGAGGTGATCATACAGGAGAAGGGCCTATTCAACTCTGGAGAGAAGGCAAAAGCCCTTTCACCTCCTTTGCCTGCAATATTGCTCCCAGAGGCAGCACACAGCAGCTAAAGTGGTGGAGGTGTTGATGACAGCAGTGTGAGGAGGCAAGTGAGTTATTTTTGAAACCAAGGCCTACTTGTGCACCATGGACGCTGTCATCAACATGACAGGCACAGCCATTGTCCACAACTGCCACAGACAACATCGTTAGCCCATGGCTGTGACTAACGTGGATGAAACCGCCCACCGCATGGTTGACGTCAACCACCGCCAGCAGGTTCCAAAAGTCCAATATTCGAGGTCAGGCATTTACCATTTTAGCAGTTGAAACTACAGTACTGCTGACTGGTAAATGTGTTACTACCATTACAAATGTATGGTAAACATATGTAATACACCACTGATGTGTAATTTCTACCACACAATCATCAGTGTAGGGTGTTACTGGTCATAAATATCATATAACCCTGTGCGCTGTACACCATCGATGACAGGATTTTGGGAGGAAAATACATACTTTTCTACATCACGGTGCAAAGGAGGACCATATAAGTATATGATGTGCACATAAATGTTGTAGACACATATGTAGACAACAATGGGAATTATAGCTGAATCGTGGGAGTAGACAATTGAAATGTGTGAAATGTTTTTTCAGTCAGTAATGTTTTGTTACATTATGCTTGCCATTATCATCATATATGTTGTTCTGGACACTGTGACTGATGCACCTATTTATTTGATTACACACATGACATTACTCTAGACACTGTGACTGATGCACCCATTTATTTGATTACACACTGTTGTACTTTTTTTCCTTTTGCAGGGTCATCTCCAATCTTTTTGCCTCCTTCCTCCTATTTATTCTGACCTGCTTTGTTGGCTTTTGAACTCTGAGCACTTAACCACTGCTAACCAGTGCTAAAGTGCATATGCTCTCCTTGTAAATTGTATGGTTGATTGGGTTGTCCATGATTGGCATATTTGATTTACTGGTAAGTCCCTAGTAGAGTGCACTAGAGGTGCCCAGGGCCTGTAAATCAAATGCTACTAGTCGGCCTGCAGCACTGGTTGTGCCACCCACATTAGTAGCCCTGTAAAGATGGCTCAGACCTGCCCCTGCAATGTCTGTGTGTGCAGATTTTAACTGCCAATTCGACTTGGCAAGTGTACCCACTTGCCAGGCCTAAACCTTCCCTTTTCTTACATGTAAGACACCCCTAAGGTAGGTCCTAGGTAGCCCCATGGGCGGGGTGCAGTGTATGTGTAAGGTTGGACATATACTAATGTGTTTTATATATACTGACATTGAAATACTGCCAAATTCGGTTTTCACTGTTGCAGGGCCTATCTCTCTCATAGGTTAACATGGGGGCTGCCTTCAAAAATGATTAAAGCGTAGATTCCCTTTGGGAGAAGATAGACATATGGAGTTTGGGGTCTCTGAGCTCACAATTTAAAAATACACCTTTTAGTAAAGTTGGTTTTGAGATTGTGTGTTTGAAAATGCCACTTTTAGAAAGTGTGCATTTTCTTGCTTAAACCATTCTGTGACTGTTTGTGGATTCCTTGTCTAGGTTAATTTGACAATTGGGCTGTTTGCACCTCTCTCTAGACAGTGACACAAAGGGAGCTGGAGTGTAGCCTGCATATCCTGATGAGCCATCTGTGCTAGGAGGGAGGGGAGGAGTGGTCACTTACACCTGAAAGGGCTGTGTCTGCCCTCACACAATGCAGTCTCCAACCCCCTGGTGTGTGTCAGGGGCCTGGCCTTGGCAAGGCAGGATTTCACAAACAAGAGAGACTTTCCTTTGAAGTAGGCCTACTTCAAAGCCAACATGGGTATAAGAAGAGCACCCAAAACCACAGACTTTAGTACACTTCTGGACTTCAAGAGGAACCTCTGCCTGGAGAAGAGCTGAAGAGCTGAGGAGAAGTACTGCCCTGCCTGTGACTGTACTTTGTGGAGATATCTTGCAGTTGCTACTTCTGCCTTTGCAAGGGAACAAAGAGTGGACTTTGTTGTGCATTCCTGCTTGTGAAGAAATCTCCAAGGGCTTGTCCTGAGCTTGCCTCCTGTTGTTGAAGTCTCAGGGACATTGAA
The DNA here is from genome assembly GCF_031143425.1 of Pleurodeles waltl. Taxonomy (NCBI): domain Eukaryota; kingdom Metazoa; phylum Chordata; class Amphibia; order Caudata; family Salamandridae; genus Pleurodeles; species Pleurodeles waltl. The sequence continues at coordinate 1,313,997,677 of NC_090445.1, read as the reverse complement.
GACTTCTCCTACCAGCACCTGGACTCTCTGCTGAGACTTCTGCCAAGTGGTGCCCTATCCAGTTTCTGGGGCCGTGGAAGGTGAAGCTGGCAGACCAAGACTGAAAATCCAAGCACAGACCGCTGTACGCAGCTGAGAAACGACATGCTGCCGGCTTCACAGCAGAAATCGATGCTCCCCCTGCATAACGTCTGGAAGAACGACGCACGCAGCCAGAGAAACGACGCGCAACACCCGCTGACGGAAGCTGATAACGTCGCAACCCACATAGCGAGGTTTTGCTGATACCGTGCAGCAGGATTTTTGACGCAAACCTCGCTGGGCACGGAAAAACGATGCAAAGCCTGCCCGGACCCAAGTGTTTGCCCAGATCGATGCATCACTCTCCTGCGGAGAAGAAAAACAGCGCACCCCGACCCGACCGAAGGAGGAGAAACGACTCACAGTCTCGCTTGCGGGTGAGAAATCAACGCATCGCTAGCATTTTCCAGCGCACACTCACCTGTGCATGTTATTTGGATGCTACCCAGGTACTTTTCAACGCTAACAGTGTTTTTACTGTTTTCACAAGGACTTAAGTCTCTTTTTGCTTTTTAATCCCTAACTTGACTTGTGTATGGTGGACTTTTGTCGTTTTGGTCCTGTTTATTCAGATAAATATTTTCTATTTTTGTAAACCTGAGTGGTGTCATTTAGTAGTGTTTTTCACTGAGTTACTGTGTGTGTTGGTACAAATATGTAACACCTACACTCTGAAGTTAAGCCTGCCTGCTTGTGCTAAGCTACCAAGGGGGTGAGTGGGGGCTAACTAAGGATGATTCTCTTTTACCCTGACTAGAATGAGGGTCCTTACTTGGACAGGGGGTAACCTGACTGCCAACCAAAGACCCCATTTGTAACACACACATAGGTACCCTGGGAGAGGGAGGATATGACAACCTCCAGTGTACCTTCCATTTCCAGACGTCCATACCAAAGAAATAAAGCAGTTTTTTATGGATAGGCAAACTATACAAGATTAATGTTGTTCGTTGGAGCCAGATCTCATGCCTCAAAACACTAATCCAACATGTACACCACCCATCGTGAGACTCATGGCAGTATCACACTTTATGGCCACAGGGTCCTTTTAATATACAGTGACAATATCTGGTGGCACGTCACAACCTATGATCAGTGGTGTTTTAAAAGATGTGCTATCAGCAATGATGAAACACATTGACAGCTATATCAGGTTCCCCAGGCATGAGGATTTAGCCAATGTAAAGGTTGGCATCTATGGATTTGGTCACCTTCCACATGTTGTGGGAGCCATTGTTGGCAATCATACTGCATTAGTGCCACTGCATGCCAGGGAACAAGTCTATCGAAAAAGGAAGCACTTCCATTCTATCAACCTTCAAGTTGTCTGCTTGCTAATTTGTAAATTTTTAACTTCTGTGCCCAGATCCCAGGTTCAGCTCATTATTCCTTTGTTATGCAGAACAGCACCATACCCCAGCTGATGTCACAGCTGCAACCAAAGACGGTCTGGCTTGTTGGTAAGTAACATCTGTCCTAATTTTGTGTGTGCAATGTCAGGTGCTATAATCAGGAGTTCCAGGGGAAGTCTGCTTCAATTTGGCCCATGGAAGAACACAGAAATTTAAGTGGGCTTTTGGGGTACTGAAGGCCAGAATTTACTATCTGGACAAGACTAGGAAAGCCCTCCCCTACTCACCCAGGAAGGTGTGTCAAATCACAATGGCGTGCTGCATGCTCCATAACATTGCCCTCTGAAGGAACATCCCTTACATCACAAAGGAGGGAGAGCCGGAGGTGCAATCGTGTGAGGATCCTGGAATTCCAAATGATGATGATAGTGGTGAAGAGGAACTAGCTGACTTGTGGCAAGACCTCATTGATAGCTTCTTCTCATGACAAAGTATGTCATGAGATGTCATGATTTTGACTGTACAATGAACTCTTGCTGTGATGATGTGAGGAGTATTTTGTTTTAAGTGTTAGGAGACTGAAGCACTGGAAAAATCTTGCAAAAGTGTGTTTGGTGATGAAGCTTTTGATACATTCACATTTAGTAAATGTTGCTTTGTTTATGTCAGATGTTTGTCATGGACTTTTTGCCAGACATTTGCTATGCGAAGTGAGCCATATGTATTGTTTCATAACTATACTCTTTGTTTTTTTTGTTTGTTTAGGTACCTTAGCCATGACATCATCAATTTGGACATTTTAGAGTTGTGACATTGTCAGGTATTTGATACTGTTGGGACATAGGAAGTGGACATGGATTGTTCCTTGGAATGTATGTCACAGACCTTGGGTTTGCAAGAGATAAACCAAATTAATTTTTGCCTATTCTATAGGGCAATATCTGATATATCTCTTCCTTCTATGTTCTGAAGGTCTGTACCTGTAATTTGATCACTTACACAGTACAATTCAATGATGTTTGATTTTCTATGTATCTGACATTTTGACAGCCTATGATCTTAACAATGTAATACAAATCTTCGTAGACAAAACATTTGTATGTATCTGTTGGTGTGGCATGGTTGTGATGCTGAGATAAACACTGTTTACATGCAACATATCCATGCTTACACTAGTAGATTGTTTTGTCGTTGTACAGTTCACATGGTCATACATATCTACATTGCTAAATGTGAAATGTACTACAGCACACAATGTGTTTGTGGCTTATGAATTTATTATTAAAGTATTAAAGGCGAAGACATATTTTGTGTAAAAACAAACATAAATATAAAGTGAAGGAGTCAGTCATGGTGAATGAAACCATTGATGGAGATGCCAAATCATCTGAATTACAAAGTCTAGATTACTCCTCCCATCAGGAATGGAAAAGTGTCCAGAATTAGTCCACAGAGTTAATGTGTGACACACAAAGGAGGACAGTACGTTTGAGGTTTCTTGCTGGGAGTGGTGGATGTTTTGCAATCCGCACCTCCTGGATCTTTGCATGGATGTCCCCACTTGCGAGAGCGGGAGGGTTCAGCTTCTGCAGTTGCAGGATTGTCTGATGGTGTCTCTTCCTCTGGCAGGGCCTTTCTTCTTGTGTCTGCCACAAATGTAGATGGCCATGATGTACTTGCCCCACAAGAAGGAGTAGATGGTGGTGGAAAAGTCATGCTCAGGGTTATATGGATGTCCGTCAGAACCTCTGTTAGGGTGCCATTGTTGGAGTTATGGGCCTCAATCTGTTGGTACAGGTACCTCTGCAGCTGCTTGATTTCCCAGAATTCGGTTACTACCTAACCCATCACGCCTTGGGACTCCTGATATATCCTCAAGACTTGGCTGATGGTGTCCTGGTCACGAGTGGCCCCACTGGCCTCAACCTGCCAGCCCACAGCATCCTTTCACGGACCCTACCCCATGAACCTGTGCCCTTGGCCCAAGGTGCCCTCTCCAACTGGTTCCTGGTCCTTCTGTGTCAGGGGTGGTGATTTGCACTTCGGGATCCAGGACAGTGGGGCACAAGATTGTACTAATTGTGCTAAGTACACAGGTTGGGGGGTATGTTGCTGGCTGAAATGTTGTAGCAGCTGGTGTGGGAGGTGTTGTCATCTGAGAAGGCTTCATCCGGGGGTGGGTTAGGAGTCTGTTCGGTGGACAGTGTCCACCCAGATGCAGTGCCAGTTCAACCCTTTAGAAAATAGAGTACATTGTTATTGGTGGAAGTGTGGAATCTACATCCAAATGTTTAGTGTTACAGTAAGTGGTGACAAAGGAAAGTGTTAATAGGTAGGGTTTCCGATTGTGATATATTTCCATGGTATTGAGGGTGTTGACAAGATATTTGTGGAGGTTGCAAAAACTATTAGGATTCAGCAGCTCATTATAAGTGATAATAAGTTGCATTTTGGATTAAGGAATAAACATGACATCTAACAAACAGCTAAGCCAACACAGTGGAGAAGTAACATGTGTACTTAACCTTTCCAAGGCCTAGTTGTAAAAGATACAGGCAAACACACAATGTGGTTGTATATGTAGCAGTGAACAGCATTTGTGCAGTGCGGAGTCAATGTGTTACCTGCCACTTCCAATCGGCTGAAGCAGCTTAATGCCTTACAGCTTCTTGATGCACACACTTGCTAAGGGGTCATTCATGGCATCAGTAGTGTGATTTGGGGCTACTAGGAAAGCTAGGTCTCAGAGTTAAGCATTAGGTGTGGATTGCTCAGTTCATGATCAGTTATGATATGGCTAACAAGTGTCTTTGTGCAAGGGTTTTGAGTTACAGGAAGAGGGTCTCATTGTAGTTGTCAGTCAGTAAAAATATTTTTATTCTGCTATTGACATAAATCACATAAATTAAACACCCACAATATCACCAATTTAAAATATTACAATCCAAGATGTCTTAAAACATATTAAAACCATACAGTTAAAACTCATATTTAAATGTAAAACAACATCAACAATTGAAGTGCATGGACCAATTCATACCGTTTCCTAATGACTAAAGCAGATCTTACAAAGTTTAGTACAGAGTGGCAGATTTCGATCTTTTTTCGAGAATTTTTTAAAGTATTCCAAAGCTTTCGTAAAATGTCTGACATTTGCCTTGCATAACATTGGCAATACAAAAGCAGTTCTTGGAGCAGAATACAGTGTGCAAAAGAATAGAAAGTGGCACGTGCTCTGCTCAAGCATGTCATCACAAGGGCAGATGGATAAATCCTTTTTCTAAGTTCGCTGTGTTGGAAATGCCACTCTAAACTGAATTAAGTTTAGCCTGACCGATGTTAAACAGGAAGGATGCAAAGAATTCTCAAACTATAATAAATAGTCGTTGAGATTGGAATATAGGACTCAACTGTTTTCGTTTTTTTGAGAACCCCCAATCAATTTGCCAAGACAAATTCCCTGAGGCGATGTTTCACAATCTCTTTTAAATTTGCAGGAAGATTTTGAGAGTTTGAGAACATGTTACTAAGGCCCAAATGTTGAAAAGTCATTTTATATATATGAGCCACGGAATCCTATTCACATGTGTCAAGTTTAAACAATCAGTGAAGCACTCTCTCACCAGACAGGCTTCAGGATTTCTCCAACACTTAATCCAGAGGAGAAGAGGGAATGCAGCAATCTGTTCCTCTAAACAATAAAGGTCTAACTCCTTATGACAAATAATATTTGCAGTATTCTTAGGTACGGCCAGGAGTCTATGTATAAATTTATTTTCAGATTGTGGTAATTAATCTGCTTTGTAGTATCACCCTACCTCTGCCTCATAAGTAGTTGCCATCACCCATTTGGACTTAGAAAGAATTACCATTTGGGATACAGGTCTATGACCCAGTTTATTGGCAAAATTAAAAATGGCTCAACATTCCTTTCAAACTGCAGGGTCTTGTCCGAAAGGTGGAATTTCCATGTCAAAGAAGAGCTAAAAAACATACCTAAATATTAGAAATCCTTAACCTTTTTAAGTACTGTCCCTCCCATTTTAAACTGTCTTGTCCTGATATTCAAATGACCACTTGTCATAACAAAATATTTGGCAATGGAACATGACATCTAACAAACAGTTACACCAACACAGTGGAGAAGTAACATGGGTATTTACCCATTCCAAGACCTAGTTGTAAAATATACAGGCGAACACATAACTTGGTTGTATATGTAGAAGTAGACATCATGTGTACAGTGTAGAGTCAATGGGTAACCTGCCACTTCCAATCGGCTGAAGCAACTTAATGCCTTACAACTACCTGATGTGCACACTTGGTAAGTTGACATTCATGGCATCAAGAGTGTAATTTGGGGTTACGAGGACATCAAGCTAGGTAGGTATGCACATCTCAGAGTTAAGGATGATATGTAGATTGCTAAGTCCATGATCAGTTAACATCAGTTGTGACATGGCTAACTAGTGAATTTGGGCAAGTGCACAATTGCCTCTTGTTTTGAGTTACAGAGAGAAGGCCTCATAGTAGTTGTAGTCATGTCACTTTCTAACTCCCAACACTAGGCAAATGGTGAACTCCATGATGAGTGAACATCAGTTGTGACATGGCTACCAAGGGTCTTTGTGCAAGAGCACAATGGCCTCTTGTTTTCAGTTACAGAAAGAGGGCCTCATGGTAGTTGTAGTCATGTCCCTTTCTCTACTTCCCAACACTTGACAAATGTTTAGTCTGACATACCTACTGCCACACTGCAGTTAGGTTGAGCAAAACATTTACATCTTCACACATACCATCAGTCATGGGATGATCTTTTGATATTAAAACACGTACAGACATGTAATATATGGGATGTCGTGGAGATTGATACGTGTGATGTTATGTACAACAATACAAATTGACAATTTACCGTCTCTGATACTTTGGGTATTGCAGGTTATGAAAGCAGATGAACAACACAATGGCAAAAGCTGAGATGTGAGCATACAGGACATTGAAGTTTTGTGACAGTTTTTGTAGTGTGACGTAACAGACTCTGCTCTCCCAGCTGTTCCTGTCAAGCCCTCAGGATGCAGGTTGGCTAAGACCGTCTCCTCCAAGGGAAAAAGTTGTAATGGGGCACTGGGAGGACCACCACTAGTCTTCTAGGACTCCAGGTGTTGACTGGAGGGCAGGGAATACACCTCCCCCTTCAGATCATTCCACCTCTTTCTAATATCCCCCTTTGTGCGCAAGGTGGTGCCTACAGCATTCACGCTGTGGACTACTCCTTGCCACATTCTTCTTTTCCTACTGAGAGGAGTATGTTGGACTTGGGCTCCAAACAATTGTGGCTCTACTGATGATTTCATCCACCATGACTCTCAACTCATCTTCAGAAAAACATGGATTTTTGGGCTGTGACATGACTGAAAATTAAAGTGGGTGACAGTGACTAACTAAACAAGACAAGCGATATTGGGAAAAAATATAGAAGAAGTGTGTGAAAGGTATAAAATGGGATGTTAAAAAAGGCTGCATTATGTAACAAAAATGAAAAACGTGTGGTCTCTGTCTTGCTGTGGTGTAGTGAAGAGGCAAAGGACCATAGTCTGGGATAGGGTGTGCTTTATAGTGTGATTTGCAGGTGTGTCTACTTGGTCAATGGATGTCCGCTGTGTTGTTTTAGAATCCATCCAATGGGCACTTTTCTGGTGCTTTGCTATGAGCACACTGTGACGGCCGGCTGCCATCAGTTAACCGCCGCAAGGAGGCCACCATGTTGACTGTGTTTGGTATTAGGCTTCATGGTTGGCCATGGCGGCGATGGAGTACTCACTGCCAGCATTGCAGCCTACGGTGCCGCTGGTGAACAGCAAGATGTCGATGCGGTCAGCCGTTCAACCTGCATACAACATAATACGGCGACCAAGAGACCGCCAATGCAGCAGTCTTCTTCGGACCACCACCAAGGGAGACTGGAAGTCCGACTGCTAAACTCGTAATTGGGCCCTAAGACTAAAGGGAAGGATCACCTTCCAAGTAGAACGTTTACAAGTTTCTTCAGAACTGTAAGTTTATATATATTTACCAATAACATGCATTCAGAATGGTTTGCTGTTGTTAAGTCTTTTCTTGTTTTTATGTTTCTTTTTTTTCAGCACCCTGAAATGCTTGCCACCTCCTGGAATGATGAATAGAGTAACTCGGTCACAGGAAAATTGGGGAAATGGTTCCCAAATATTAATAAGGTTTGGAGTTATAGCGCTCTTCCAAGAGTTTTGAGTAATAGATCCAGGTCAGTAGTCACAACAACAGAAACTATGGTGGTCATTCCAACCTCGGCGGTAAAAGGCGCTTACCGCCGTTCAGAAGACCGCCATAACACCGCCGCGGCAGCGGTAAACCGCCGCGGTCATTCTGACCCACAACAGGCAAACCGCCAAAATACAGACATCCACAAAAGTCCGCCACACCAAAGGCCAGCGGGAAACTGGCGATGACCAAACCTCCACCGTCACGCCAACAGAAATAAGCCCACACCATCACAACACACGAATCCACGCGGCGGTCTTTCAACCGCAGTATTCCATTGGCGGTACACACCGCTGTGGTCAAAATACACACACACTTACAAAATACAACCACATTGGACAATTCAAAATGCACACACCTGAGACACATACACACACCACTCCCACACAACCAATTAAATATAAAACACACACCCACATCACCCACAAACCTCCACTCCTAGAGATTCGTGAACACGCACCGAGAAAAGACATCCGAGCACCCAGACGCCCAATTCACTGTCACCCAGCAATATTTGCACGCACTTCACACAACACAACAATACACATCACCACACTTAGCAGCACACAATCCACCCCACACATCACCCACACCACCCCATGGCACCGCAAATGATGATGAACTCAGGGTCATGGTGGAGGAAATTGTACGAGTAGAGCCACAGCTGTTCGGGGCACAGGTGCAGCACACCACCATTGCCAGGAAGATGGAGCTATGGAGCAGAATAGTGGACAGGGTCAACGCTGTGGGACAGCACCCAAGAAATCGGGATGACATCAGGAAGAGGTGGAACGACCTACGGGGGAAGGTGCGTTCCATGGTATCCAGGCACAACATCGCAGTGCAGAAGACTAGCGGCGGACCCCCACCTCCTCCCCCAGAATTTACAACATGGGAGGAGCAAGTCTTGAACATCCTGCATCCTGAGGGCCTCGCAGGAGTAGGCGGAGGAATGGACTCTGGTAAGTCAAATCTTAACTACTTCTCCCCCCACCCCACCTGCATGCCAACTCATACCCCCACCCTCACCCCCATCACATCCTACTCCTTGCAACTTTCTCACCATCACAACCCACCCATCCCAACACCTAGCCCTGCATGCGTCCACAAAGCATGGACACCCATCACCTAAGCATGCCCACTGCACATACACATACAAACCCCCCCCAACCACCGTCACAACAGCCCACACAAAGGAATGCCAGCACTGGGGTACACGGGCACCCACCCATTGCACGCTATGACACACACAGAAGCAATAACCATGCTTTTATACCCCTGCAGGACCCGAAAACCACGTCACCGCGCAGGAGGGTCCACAAATGTCCCCTCCACCCCCAGAAGAGGCCCACAGTGAGGACAGCAGCTCTGTCTCCCTGGATCTAGATGACCAGCCCGGCCCATCGGGGATCTCGGGACAGTCGGTTCCCCTCACACAGCCACAGGCCACAGTAGACCTTCCCCCCTCTGGGAACACCAGCACAGCACCCACCCAGAGGGCCCATACCTCTGTCCCCAGGACACGTCAATCAGCGGTGTGTCCACCACTACAGGGAACCCAGGCTAACCCACCACCCCAACAACAACAGGGACCTGGGGGCAGTGGTAGTGGGCACACGGTCCAGGGGACAGAGGCCCAGGGAAACAGGGGAACTGGGAGGGCTGCTGTGCGACAGGGGGGGGACAGGCCCAGGGAACCCACTCTCCACGAGGCCCTCTCCTCCATCATGGGAGCATACCACCGCTCCCAGGAGACGATGGCGACGGTCCTGGCTAGGTTTCAGGAGATCCAGCTTCTGCAGGAGGAACAGTATATGGGGTTCAGGGAGGAACTAAGAAACATCAGTTCCGCCATGGGCACCATCGTAGTGGCCCTGAATGAGGTAGTCACGACATTGCGGAACACTGTGGCACCTCAAAGGGCCCCTGACACTAGCATGCACCAAGAACTGCCTACCACCTCCGCCGGCGCTATTGGACAGGAGGCCCCGACACAAGACCAACAGGCCACCAGAACCCCACCCCCTGCAGAAGGAGAACCACCCCGCAAGCGGGCCCTGAGATCCAGGAAGAAGACAGAGTAAGATGTCAAGACCCCCGCCAGCAAAGGATACCGCCCTGATTGTCATCCCACTGTCCCACATTGTCACCCTGTCCAACCTTAAACTGCCCCTGCTCCACTTCCCACAGGCATTTGGACAATGCACCTGTGAAACTGATAGTCTGGACTCTGCCATGGACAATCCTCCACCATCACCCCTCACCGATTTGCAACCACCCATCCAATGTAGAGCAGTTGAATAAAAACACTTATTGCACAAAACAATCTGGAGCCTGGCTGTGATTTAGAACAAATGTATTAGACATGACCATGCCAAAATGTTCATTCACATTGTGATGGTAACAAACCGCTGTCACACAGCTGTAGTCCATGGTGAAACAAAGCAGATGTCACGCAGTGGGGCCCACAGCTCTGAAAACGGAAGGGAAAGTCACAACACAGTTACCATACACTGGGGGAAAAAGTCAGACAGTAGAGAGGTAGGAGTCATTAAGTAAATGTAATATGCCGGTGTCTACTCTTACCTGTGTGTCACTGAAAATACTGCTGTATTACTGTGTTCCTGTTCTCTATGTCGTCCTCTTCGGCTTCCTCCTTTTCACTCTCCACAGGCTCCACAGCTGCTACAGCACCACCATCTGGACCATCCTCCTGCAGAAACGGCACCTGGCGGCGCAAACCCAGGTTGTGAAGCATGCAGCAGGTCACGATGATCTGGCACACCTTCTTTGGTGAGTACATTAGGGATCCACCTGTCATATGGAGGCACCTGAACCTGGCCTTCAGGAGGCCAAAGGTTCGCTCAATCACCCTCCTAGTCCGCCCATGGGCCTCATTGTACCGTTCCTCTGCCCTTGTCCTGGGATTCCTCACTGGGGTCAGTAGCCAGGACAGGTTGGGGTAACCAGAGTCCCCTAATAGCCACACCCGGTGCCTCTGGAGTTGACCCATCACATACGGGATGCTGCTATTCCGCAGGATGTAGGCGTCATGCACTGACCCAGGGAACTTGGCATTAACATGGGAGATGTACTGGTCAGCCAAACACACCATCTGTACATTCATCGAATGATAACTCTTCCGGTTCCTGTACACCTGTTCACTCCTGCTGGGGGGGACCAAAGCAACATGTGTCCCATCAATGGCACCTATGATGTTGGGGATATGTCCAAGGGCATAGAAGTCACTCTTCACTTTAGGCAAATCCCCCACCTCAGGGAAAACGATGTAGCTCCGCATGTGTTTCAGCAGGGCAGACAACACTCTGGACAACACCTTGGAAAACATAGGCTGGGACATCCCTGATGATATGGCCACTGTTGTTTGAAATGACCCACTTGCTAAGAAATGGAGTACTGACAGCACCTGCACTAGAGGGGGGATCCCTGTGGGTTGGCGGATGGGTGACATCAGGTCTGGCTCCAGCTGGGCACACAGTTCCTGTATAGTGGCTCGGTCAAGCCTGTATGTCAGTATGACATGTCGTTCCTCCATTGTCGACAGGTCCACCAGCGTCTGTACACAGGAAGATTCCTCCATCTCCTCGCATGTCCCAGCGGACGGTGCCTATGAAGGACAACAGCGAGCACAGAGTCAAGCAACCCACAGGTACGTAACCACAGCTTGCACATAGCACGATTCCCAATGCATTGAATGGCTTGTATGAGTGTTGGTGCATGGCCTAGGTAAGTGTGACGCAGTTGGTAAATAGGCCATGTGGGCCCTTGAAATGGCGGCTGCCTGACCTGTGAAGTGCGACAGTGGGATGTGAGGTAAATGCTCTGGCGTGGCACACCGCGGCGGTAGGCGGTCGAAGACTGCGGCGCTAAGCCGCATTGGTTAACATAGAACCCTATGGCTTTCAGGAGCCAATGATGATGTGCGCCGGCGGTCGCGGTACGCACCGCCGCGGTACGCACCGCCGCGGGCGTGACCGCCATTTTCTATCTGCTTAATCACTCGATACCTGATCTTCGACAGGAGAAGACCTACACTGCAAGTGCTGCTGTGACCTCGGTCTGGAAGAGACAATGGCTCATGCGACTGGGGAAAGGGCCCCTGCCTTGACTGCGGAGGAGTTGGAGAAACTTGTGGATGGGGTCCTCCCCCAGTATGCGCAACTCTACGGTCCTCCAGACCAAAAGGTAAGTACACTGGGACCATGCTTAGTGGGCAATGCCTGGGTTGAGTCGGGTGGATGAAAGATGGTGGGGAGGGGAGCGATTGAGGCATGCATCAAACGACAGATGAGAGCATGTGCCACATGGCAAGGGTGGGGATGGGGGGCCACTCACATCGAGCATGCAGAAGGTGATGACAATTTTTCTCTCCCTGTACATGTCACATAGGTCAGCGCCCACCAGAAAGTCGCGATTTGGCGTGCCATCGCCAAGGACGTCCGGACCCTGGGGGTCCACAACAGACGGGGCACCCACTGCCGGAAGAGGTGGGAGGACATCCGACGCAGGAGCAGAAAGACGGCGGAGGCTCTGCTGGGGATGGCCTCCCAACGTAGGAGGGGTGCCAGTCGTCAATTGACCCCCCTGATGTCCCGGATCCTGGCGGTGGCCTACCCCGATTTGGATGGGCGCGTGAGGACATCACAGCAGACACAAGAGGGTGAGTACAAATACATTCTGCTGACTTTGCGTGCAGTGGAGGTGTCTGGGTGGGGGAGGAAGGCTGTGGGTATCCCTAGGCCAGGGCGATTTCTGTAGGCTAGGCCCCTCCGTAAGGCATGGCCCTGTGCCCCCGCCCCCCACCTCTGTAGGGTTGCAAGTACAGGTATCCATGTCCCTGTGTCATCTATGTGTGCAGTTGTCGTCCATAGGCTTGTAGGCCATGTCCCACGGATTGCGTAGTGGACCCCAAGTGCGCGGCGTAGTGCAGGGGGCTTCTGTGTCTGTCTTGTCCGCCAATGGTAGCGGTAATCCATGCACTCAACATGTCTTTATTTCTCCTCCCCCCCTTTTTTGTGGTCTTCCTGTTCATGTGTGCATTAGCATCATCAGGCGGAGGAGAAATGGCACCGGAGCACGAGGGAGCTGCAGCTCACATGGCCATGGCGGGCCATGCAACTGACTCGGATTTCACCAGTGAGACGGAGGGCGAGGGGAGCTCCACAGCGGGGACTTGTGCTGATGTCAGTGACAGCGACTCGTCCTCTGAAGGGAGCTCCCTTGTGGTGGCGGCAACATCCGTGCCCCCCGCAACAACAGGTACAGCCGCCACCCAGCGCACCAGCACCGCCCTCCCAGCAGCCCCTCAGCGTTTGCCCCCTGCCCGCTCACCCAGGAAGGTGGGCATCTCCTTCGCCCCAGGCACCTCAGGCCCTGCCCTTGTCACCCCTGCTGCCCTCAGTGAGGAGGTCATTGACCTCCTAAGGACCATCATTGTTGGGCAGTTTACCCTTTTGAATGCCATCCAGGGTGTACAAAGAGAGGTGCACCAGAGTAATGCATACCTGGAGGGCATTCATTCGGGTCAGGCTGCCCATCAGCGATCGTTCAACGCTCTGGCCTCAGCACTGACGGCAGCAATTGTCCCTGTCTCTAGCCTCCCCCCTCCAACTTCCTCCACCCAGACCCAATCCCCTGTACCTCTGCCTATCCCAGACACACCATCAGACCAGCCTGCACACACCTCAACACCCAAGGGAAGCTCATCCAGATATAAGCACCACACATCACACAAGCATTCACACAGGCAACATCCACATGCAGACATACCAACACCCACTGCCTCCACTGTGTCCCCCTCCTCCTCGTCTCCCTCCTCCCTCCCTGTGACATCTCCACTCACACTTGCATGCACAACATCTTCAGCCACTACGTCCATCACCAGCACACCCACCAGAACACTCCGCACATGTGCAGTCACCACCCCCACTACCATTTACACGTCCCCTGTGCCCTCTCCAAGTGTCTGTCACACCCTCCTCCAAACTACACAAACGCAGGCAGCCACCCAACCAACAGCCATCCACCTCACGACAGCCTCCAGCCCAAGCACCTGCACCCAAAGACACCAGACTTCACACTCCTACAACCACATCCTCTTCCTCCACTCCCATACCCACTACACCTACCCGTCCCTCTCTTTCAAAATTGATTTTCCTTTCCAAACTTGACCTCTTTCCTACAACTCCCCCACCCCGTCCGTCTCATAAGACTCCAATCAGCACCTCAGCCACCACAAAACCGGGACCAGTGAAGACTGTTGTCCATGGACTGTGGAGTCCCCCACCCTCAAGGGCATCCAGTTCAGCTAGGAGCCAAGGCACGGCCAGCCCACCACCGGAAAAGCATCCTAAGATTGCCAGTGCCCGGCGCGAGCGACCAAAGACCCCAGGGACCAAAATCCCTACATTGGCACCGTCAGGAAGTGAGGTGCCACCTGGCACACCGCCAAAGGTGGGAAAGGGCCACAAGCGTGCAGGGAAGGGTGGGAAGGGCAGCACGCCCGACAAGTCCGGCAGCAGGCCAGCTGGCCAGGAGGGCCCCACCAGCCCCAACCCAGGTGTGCAGGAGGACACACACAGGCCCGGTACTGCAGCCCAGGAGGGCCCCGACAGCCACAGCCCAGCTGCCCAGGAGGGCCCCGCCAGCCACAGCCCAGCTGCCCAGGAGGGCCCTGCCAGCCACAGCCCAGCTGGGCAATGAAGGACCACCAGCCACAGCCCAGCTGGGCAATGAAGGACCGCCAGCCACAGCCCAGCTGGGCAATGAAGGACCGCCAACTCAAGCACCGCTGAACATGGCAAGGACTGCCAAGGCAAGCACCGCTGAACAGGGCAAGGACCGCCAAGGCAAGCACCGCTGAACAGGGCCAGGACCACCACGGCAAGCACCGCTGAACAGGGCAAGGACCGCCAAGGCAAGCACCGCTGAAAAGGGCAAGGACCGCTGAACAGGGCAAGGACCGCTGAACAGGGCAAGGACCGCCAAGGCAAGCACCGCTGAACAGGGCAAGCACCGCTGAACAGGGCAAGGACCGCTGAACTGGGCCCTTCATCTCAAGCACCGTTCGGCTGGGCACCGCCGTCTCAAGCACCGCTGAACTGGGCCCTTCATCTCAAGCACCGCTCCACTGGGCCCTTCATCTCAGGCACCGCTGAACTGGGCCCTTCATCTCAAGCACCGCTGAACTGGGCCCTTCATCTCAAACACCGCTGAACTGGGCCCTTCATCTCAAGCACCGCTGAACTGGGCCCTTCATCTCAAGCACCGCTGAACTGGGCCCTTCATCTCAAGCAACGCTGAACTGGGCCCTTCATCTCAAGTACCGCTCCGCTGGGCACCGCCGTCTCAAGAACCGCTGCACTGGGCCCTTCATCTCAAGCACCGCTCCGCTGGGCACCGCCGTCTCAAAAACCGCTGCACAGGGCCCTTCATCTCAAGCACTGCTGAACTGGGCCCTTCATCTCAAGCACCGCTGAACTGGGCCCTTCATCTCAAGCACCGCTGAACTGGGCCCTTCATCTCAAGCACCGCTCCGCTGGGCACCGCCATCTCAAGAACCGCTGCACTGGGCCCTTCATCTCAAGCACCGCTCCGCTGGGCCCCGCCGTCTCAAGAACCGCTGCACTGGGCCCTTCATCTCAAGCACCGCTCCGCTGGGCACCGCCGTCTCAAGAACCGCTGCACTGGGCCCTTCATCTCAAGCACCGCTCCGCTGGGCACCGCCGTCTCAAAAACCGCTGCACTGGGCCCTTCATCTCAAGCACCGCTGAACTGGGCCCTTCATCTCAAGCACCGCTGAACTGGGCTCTTCATCTCAAGCACCGCTGGCCCATTGGTGGAAGGGGCAGGCCCGCATCTGTGTCGGGCAGGGCTGCACGAAGCACTCTGGGCACTAGTCCCCCTCCAGTACCAGTGGAGACTGTTATCCACTTGAGAAACTGTGGCTTTGCACTCCCCAGGATTGAACAGTGGGCAAACCACCCACTGTAGAGACTGTGGCTTTGCACTCCCCAGGATGGCACACTGGGCAACCCACCCACTGTAGAGACTTGAGAGACTGTGGCTTTGCACTCCCCAGGATGGCACAGTGGCCATGGAGGCCCCTCGTGGATCTGGCGTTGTGGACTCATCAGGCTGAGGTGCCCCCTCTTCCCTTCCCCCTGAGGTGCCTGTAGTTTTCCTATCTGATGCCCCAGCAGTGTTCTCTCCATTGGAGGCAGGTAGCCTGTGTGGGCTTTGCCCATGTGTTTTGGCCCAGTGGCCCACGAACAATGGCTGATGGACATATCGGACTGGACAATTTATGTATATGAAGTTATAGATGTGTGATATATTTTATACTCAGTCTTACAATATAATTCTATATTTATAATCATTTCCTTTTGCCTTTGCATTCTTCCGGGGGGTTTAGGGGTGCAACTGTGATGTGTTGCTATGCATTGATGTGTGTGTTGTAGTGGTTGAGGGTGAGGGTGGGTGTGTCGCATATGTGTGTCCCAGTAATTTTTTGCCTCACCCTCCCCTGTGTCGTAGGTGCAGTACTCACCGTTGTCTTCTGCGCCGGCGTTCGTGCTCCTGGTAGAGGAGCAGGAAGACAATGGCTGGTAGGATGTGTAGTTCGGGTTCCATGCTGACCAGATTCCTCGTGGGGTGTATGGAGGTGAGCGTTTTCCGTTTGAAATGTCTGTTTCCGCCGTGTTTTTATCAGCGGGGCTACCTCCCCGGAAAAGGTGGCAGATTGGTGGGTTGTGATAGGGTGGGCGGTACATTGTCTCTCGCCTGTCTGTTGGCGGTGACCGCCGCGCTGTTTGTTTGTCCCGCCGTGGCGGGCGGTGTGTTAAAGTGGCGGTCTCTGTTGGCGGTTTCCGCCAGAGTCGGAATTGCATTTTTTTTACCGCCAGCCTGTTGGCGGTTTGACTGCCGCTTTAACACTGACCGCCAGGGTTGGAATGACCCCCTATATGTTGTTTGGGCGAAAAGTAGTTTGAGTGCATGCGGGAAACCAAAAATGCCATCTGAAAATGCTTTCTAAATTGCTGGCAGGTGTTGCCTCCTGAGTGAGTCTTAAATCGGTTTGGGAGTGAACTGTAAGGCTCAAGGGGGAGGGGGCACCAGTGCACGTCTCACAGAGACTACACTGCACTCTTACTGGCTCCCAGTGTGACATGCTGGAGCCATTTTAGTGGCACCGCACACCCAATAGTGGAATGTGGGTGGCAAATGCTACAGTGCACCCCACCCTCAAGTCCTTCCAATGGTTTGGGCTTGTCTGGGTAGTACTAATTGCACCTTAATACCAACCGAAGTGCTTATAACATGACAGATGGGTTCCCATGATCTTTCTGCAGGTCCATATCCCTTCCAATCTATAAGATAGTATATGTGTCCTCTCACTCTTTTGGAGTCAAGAATTGTCTTTACTTCATATTCTAAGGTATCTCCAATTTTAACTGCGGGTGGTGCAGTTTGTACACAAGTTCCTTCAGTCACTGGTTTGAGCAAAGACACATGAAAAACAGGATCCATCTTCATGGTTGTAGGCAATTCTAGTTTCATGGCTACTGGGTTAATCTTTTTACAGATTTTAAATGGTCCTATAAACTTAGGATAGGTTTTTTTCTTTCCTTTTAAGCACAAGTATTTTGTAGATAGCCATACTAAATTCCCCAACTCAAAACATTTTTTTATACCTTTCCTTTGCATGATGTAAAGTTTCTCATGCCCTTTGATATTTTATTTAAATATCCCTGTAGGCTTTGCCAGCTAGAACAGTTGATGATACAGGTATATCACAAAGCAGCATTTTAGGATGGAACCCATAGGTACCAAACAAAGGAAACATTTCCAAAGATGTATTTATATGGTTGCTATAAGGGAACTCAGAAACCCATAGTATTTAATTCCATTAGATGCTTTCATGAATTAATTGGCAACAAATGTATTGGTGAGTTGATGATAAACATGTTTCTATTCCCATAAGATCACTACCTGCATTCCAAAAAAGGGAAAGAAACTGTGAGCCTCAATCTGAAATAAGTATTGAAGGGATTCCATTTAATCGCACTATGATGTGTGTAAAAACCTCTGTCAATTTCATAGCTGATGGAAGTCCCTTTAATAGTACAAAATATGCCATTTTAGTAAAATGACCTAATAAGGACAAAATTAGAGGAAAAGGGTATCTATTTTTAATCTTTTTTAGGCCCAAATAAATAGGGGAGAGGAGACTGGAGAACGAGAAGGATGACAAAAAAACTACTTCAGGAAGTTCATCCAAATATTGTCAAAGATATATATTCTCTTTTTCCGTAACGATATAAGGTCGACTACAAGGCAGATGGGTTCCTGGTTGTAGATAGATCCTGCAGACATAAGGTGCTTATCAAAAACATCTAGGTGATCTTGGCTGCAACTCTTCTAAAGTGCCTACTGTGTGTTCCTTAGATGCGACAAAAGGGTTCACACAATGTTGCTTACAATACTTTGATGATAAAGTAAGACAGCCTCTTACCCAATCTATAATCGGGTTATGTCTATATAACCAATATGTTCCTAGAATAACTTGAAACTGTGGAGTGGTTATAATGTCAAACTTTATTAGTTCATGGTGTTTTTTTATTAAAAGAATCTTAATGGAATGATACATAAATTACCAGGGTGAGATACTTCTTCCCTTCCATCTATCAGATAAATTGTTTTGGGAAGAGGGTTTGGATACAATGGGAATACCTAGACTACGAGCAAAGTCTGGATCCATAAAATTGCCTCTAGGTCCTGAATCTAACAAAATGTCAATGGAGACCTTATAAGTGGACTCCCATTCTAATTGCACAGGAAGTGAAAATGTCCAATGGGGTATTGCTCATCAATGTTTCCCAGATGAAGATCCTTCACATCCACTAGCCCTGGTAATTTGGTCTCCTCAATTTACCGGGTCTGTGGGTTTCACAAAGGCTTAGAGCAAGACGTTAAAGTTTTAAGTCCTTCACTTCATGTATGTGGGCAATCTTTTAGGAAATTACCTAATTTACCACAATATAGACATACCTTATGATCACAACGTCATTGTCATTCCTCTACTGACCTCATTCCTCTAATGACCTACTATTTGAATAGCGAGAGACTCATCTACATTTTTGCTCTCAATTTTTTTCCGTTTGGGAACTATTATTCTTGGCTCATTTCTGCTCTTATCCATTTACCTTTACTCCTAGACTACGGTCCAGTGATACCACCAGCTCGTCACAGTCTTCAAGTGGATCTACTACCTGAGCTAGTAAATCTTTCAATTTGTCTTTTAATCCTTTATGAACCAACGATGATCCCTTCTCTATAGGCCATCCAGATTTTGCCACTAGTCTATTGAAAGTTGTCAAGTATGTAATCAAATCTTTATTTCCTTGCTTTAGGTTCAATAATGCCATGTTAGTAGATTGTACAAAAGTATGTCTGTCAAATAATTTAAGCATTTCTGCCTTAAATTGATTATAATTATACAACACAAGATCGTTTCTTTCTACCAAAGCAATCTACCAGGAAGCAGCAGTTCTTCCAAGATAAGAAAGTACAAAAGCTACCTTAGATTAGTCATCTAGAAAACCTTTTGGCTAACTCATAAAAACCTGACACTGATTCAAGGATGTGGCAAATTTAGTTGGTTCATGAGGAGCTAATAGCACACTTTGCGGAGTGATTACATGCACTATGGGTTCCTCAATACCTCACTCCAGAAGGCCCTCTTTCAAGCTCAGTTCCATATGACTCTGAATACACAAAGGTTTGGGGTTTTAATAATTGTTTTCTTTCTCATTTTCTGAAGGCATTGTCTTCGGTCATGCACCTGGACTGACCATACCTCCTTGGATTTCATTTAATCGCTGAGCCAACTTTTGGGTTTCATTCTGGGATTGTTGTACTGCCTGCCTCAAATTTTTGGTCTCATTTTGCAAGGCTATTGGTACTGCTAATACATCTGACATGGTTGGGTTCTGAGACTCCATCTCGCCTGGGCAATATTGATTTCCTTCTTTAGGGGCCAGCAATTCTGTCACGTTTGAACTCACCCTACCTTCATCATGCTTGGTAAATCTTGTGGAGGCGAGATGGGTCTTTAGAAGTTAGTGTTCACATTTTTCCCCAATCCCTACAATGATCAAGAGAATCTATATATCCTTCCCTGTAATCACTGCAGACCCTGGGGGGAAAGGGAATGGAAATAGAGAGATTAAAAGGCAGTGGATTCTTCTAGACAGATTTTCCTGTAACTGTCCTTTTTCTCTGGTTCATATTGAAGGTCTTTGAACTCTAGGTGAAAACAAAGTTATGTTAGTAACACCTTCCCTAACAACACAAAATATCAAATGTTCACATCTCTACACTTCTACATAACCTTACCCCACTCTTTGCTTAATCCCTGCTAGAAAAAGAATGCCTTCTACTAGATTTTATGTTCATAGGGTGGGGCTTCCTACAAGGCTTAGTTTGCCTTTTTATAGTCTTTTTTCACACAGTTTATATACATATGTACATTTAAGCATTTTCTTGTCTATTATTATCTCAAAGAATACCCATCCCTCTGAAGATACTATGACCAAGGATCACCATCCAAGTAGAACGTTAGAACGTTTACAAGTTTCTTCAGAAGGTAAGTATATATATATATACATATATATATATAAATAATAAACTGGCGGTAGTAGGTAGTTATAGTTAGGTACATGTTTGCACAGAAAAATAGCTTTTTGACTTGCCTACATCTTTGGTGCTGTTTGACAAATCTTCACAAAATTTTCCACAAAAAGTGTTCCCAAGAATTTCTTGTACATGGAAAGTTTCAGGATGATCAGTTAAGCAGGCAATGAGACAAAGGGGGGGTCAAAAAAGTGTGTTTTCCATTATAATTCTCATAGAGATTTTGAACACGACTACAGCCTGAACGGCTGGAGGGAATTTCACCAAAATTGGCAGAAAGGTAGCTTTTGGTGCTGAAAGAAGCCTTTTTGTTTTTTGATGTAAATCCGATTAGTAGTTTTTGAGCTAATAAAAGAAAACTAAATATGTATATCTGTAGGTGTGAAGGCTTTGCGAATGTTACCGGTCTTGTGCAGAGATCTGATTGTCTGCCGACAAATCAACCAGAAAATGCTGGCAGCCATTTTGAGACTTGGCTTCAGATGAGTCTAGAAAAAATGAAAAAGGAGTAGGGTACTGTTACTCTACCCCTCCAGTCTTGGTGCAGGGGTCTCCCTGGCACCCCTCAAGGCTGAAAAGTATATATTTTTTAAATCATTGAAAAAATCACAGCGGATCCATGCTTGCTTTTGTTTTTGTCCCCCTGGTAGGCCAGGAACCGGGGGCATTGTGGGGTGAAAAAAGGAGGGGGCAGACGGGCCACCACACTCTTAGGGCTTTTCAAAGCCCTGGGGATGCCACCTCCCTGTGGCATTTTAAAATAAGTATAGAGGGGCACGCCCCAGGGACCAACACCTCCTGAGGGCAAAACATTTTTTTTTATGGAGGTGGCCCGGGAAAATTCATTCAAAATAAGGGGGGGAAGTGACCCCCCTGCAGCCCCGGGGACAGCCACCTTGTCACAGTGTCCTTCCCTCTGGATCTGCACGTCGCTGAAAAAAAAGCCCACCCCACCTTCCGCCATCACCAACTCAGAAAGCTATTATAGCACAGAGTTATGATGAAGCCAGTCGGGGGGAAGGGAATTAGGGTAGGGAACAGCAGGGAGAGAGATCTGAAAAGTAAAGGTTAGAACAAATATGCATTTACTCATTCATAGAAATGTAACTCATCAATAGACTCTTGCCTAAATGCGTCTCCAAGATTTCAGATGGAGACCCCTTTTGAAATGAGGGCAAAGCCCGTCTTTGAAACATTGAACAAGGGTAAACTACGACCTCAGAATCAAGAGATGGCCAGAATTTTGGACTACGATTATACTCAGAAAATCAATCCTGTAACATCTATGCCTTCACAACATAAACCTTTGATCATGACTTAGATAATCTCACAGAATTAAATATCCTTTTCACATCTTAAGCTTTTCAAAGAACAATGAAAACTATGATTTGCTTATCTCTAGAAATACTTTCACATTCACAACAATAAATGCCAAAATGTTTTACTCATTGCACTTGAAGTGTTTTTCTTGATAATACCAGGAAGCGCTTTTATTCAAGTAGCCTGAATCCCTTAGATTGTTGTGCCAAGAACCTTTTACTCCTGTGAATTGAAGCGATTTGATTGACGTGCCAAGAGCGCTTTAAACCTGAGGACTGAAGCGCTCAAATTGCCGTGCCAAGAGCACTTTACACCTATGAACTGAAGTGCCTGAATTGTCGTGCCAAGAGCGCTTTACCTCTGTGAACTGAAGCGCTTTAATTGCTGTGCCAAGAGCACTTTACATCTATGAACTGAAGTGCTTGAATTGCCGTGCCAAGAGCGCTTTACATCTATGAACTGAAGCGCCTGAATTGTCGTGCCAAGAGCGCTTTACATCTGTGAACGAAACGCTTTGAATTGTTGTGCAAAAGAGCGCTTTACATCTGTGAACAAAACGCTTTCAATTGCTGTGCAAAAGATCGCTTTACATCTGTGAACTGAAACGCTTTGAATTGCTGTGCACAAGAGCGCTTTACATCTGTGAACGAAACGCTTTAAATTGCTGTGCAAAAGAGCGCTTTACATCTGTGCTCTGAAATGCCTTTGATCGTTGCGCCAAGGCCGCTGTACTCTAGAAACTGAAAACGCTTTGCTTATTATGCTAAGGGGCGCTTTACCTTTTGGAAGTAATGACTTCCTCCAAACTTGGATTCAGCAAGGCCTTACCGCTACAAGTACGACCTAGCCGTTTTTGAATGCACCATGGAAACAAGGATACTTTGGTTGGACGACACTCTGCCATTCAGGAACTCTGCTCTTCTCCAGAGAAACCCCCACAAGTTATGGCTGCTTCAAAGTCTTCAAAATAGTGAGCAACGTGCTTGGGTGTGGCTGGGCTTTATAGGCCTGCCACACCCCAAGATGGCTGCTGCCTCTAGAAATATGGGAATTGTAGTCCCTTCATAGAATAGCACTGATAAGTGCATCGTGTCCACCAATGTCCTGAACCTGCAGCTCTATCAGCCTTGCCACAGGGCAGACAACGCTGATGGTCACCTTTGGAACAAGAGGGGATGACAAGTGGTGCGCATAAAGCGCTGCAGAATCACGGAGCGGAGTTTCGAGCGAGACCTGGACTGTGCCTGGCCTTATTCCTAACACACCTCCTGGGGACTGAAATAAAATAAGATAGGGAGTTCGTCACGGACCACCAGCCCCAGGCACCACCACCTCCCAGGGCTAAATAGAAAAGCTGGAGTGGGGCCGTACAGAGCCAATAATGGTGCTGGGGACCACCACCCCCAGGGCCGGCTCCTGCTATGTTAAAAGGTGCCAACCCACTGGACATAGATGTTTGATCTGTCTTGGCTTTGACATCTCCTGCCAAGTCAGAGCAAACACTCTGCTTCCAGTGGGCGGGAACTGTCAAAGTGCTCTCACTCACTGGAAGTGAAGGCTTCATCTATTTCCCTGCCCAAAAGAGCTCAAACAATTGCTCTTGCACACAGGGAGCTGCATGTTTAGCAATGCATGTTTTGCCCTATGTGAAAGAGTAATGCCGGCTGGAGACGGGGAGCCAGCTGGGACCACAGTGGCATTCAGGCTCTGCCTGGGTCCCCAACACTGCAGACTAGGTGCCCTTGGGTGGAACCCAGGAGACATGTCAGGCCCTGGGGGATTGGGTTACGAGGCTGATATCAGCCAGTGGAGGGGGTCACATGACCCCCCTTCTCCATTGAATTGTGGAGGGCCCATGGGGATGGGGGCCCAAGGGCCAAACTTTGCACAGGAGGGGGGACGCGATCCCCCAATGAATTGTGGTGGGCCCCTAGGGATGGGGTCACTGGGGCTCAACTTGGGGAGGCGGCCCCCTCCCTCAATGAATTGTAGTGGGCCCCAAGTGATGGGGCCCTAGGTCCGAAACCGGCCAGGAGAGGGAGGCCGCATGCCCTCCATCCTCCAATGAATTGGCCCTGCACCGTCCACCTAAGTAGTAAGCAAAGGGCTCCCCACTTTTTGCCAGGATGATGGACAGCCTACCAAATGGGCCCCCAGTGCTTTTCCTGCTGATTTTGGTAGCGTGTTCTTGATACCAAGGAATATGAGGACACCCCCACCAAACAAAGAAGAAGTTATGCCATATAGGTAAGAGGAAGGACCCTGGCTTGGTGGAGATTTAAGCCTTTGTAGTCTTATTGGCTTCTCTATCATAGGATTCAGAATTATGGAGAAAGATGCACAAGGAACAATCACTTTGCTAAACGCACACAAGGTCACTGGAGACATTTCCTCGTGGTCCATTAGGCAGCTGTAGTGTAGAATACACACTGGACATTTACCCAATCAGGAGCACTTACTAACTAACCAGAAGAAAGTACTCTAGTTGGGTAAACATTTTGTGCACAACTGGGCACTCATGTTGGATATACGAGCAGGTGAGCTTCCGTTCTGGTCATGCTGTTCATTTCACAGAAATTAAACTTCAACAGGATGCACTTACAAATTTAAATGTAGCAGGGTCCCCAGCTGAAGCTCCACTTTTGGAAAGGACAAATGATCCTAACTCCTGGGCTTGGCAAACGCAAAGCAAGTGTGTTTACTTGGGAATGCCATACTGACAAACAATCTGAAATCCTTCATACAGGTGAATGCATTTTTGATCTATTGGAGCGCACTCTGTGACTGTTACGAGTGGCTTCTTTCTTGTCCTCTCCTGGTGAGAGCAGAGTCCTTGGTTCTCCCTTTAAATTGCTATGAGTATGCAAATATGCAAATCACCTAGAAGCTCCTCCCGCTTGACCCGCCCCATCCACCTTAGAAGTATACAAATGTCTTCCCACCTTTACCAGGATGATGGACAGCTTACCAAAGGGCCCCCCAGATCATTTCCAGCTGATTTTGGTGGCACGTTCTTTATGCCGATGAATATGAGAAGATACCCACCAAACAAAGAAGCACTTATGTCATATAGTTATGACGAATGATCCTGGTTTTGTGGAGATTTATGACTTTGTAGTATAGTTGGCCTCTCTATAGGAGGACTAGACGCACAAGAAACAATCACATTACCAAACACACACAAGGCCGCTGGAGAAATTTTCTCATGGTCCATGACGCAGCTGTGGAGTATAAAATACACTGGACATTTACCAAACAAGGTAGCTCTTACTCACTAATCAGTAGAAAGTACTTCAGTTGGGTAGACATTTTGTGCAAAATGTGGACTCTTGTTGGATAAACGGGCAGGTGTGGTTCCTTTGTAGCTGAGTCACTCACAGAGACACACCCACACACTCATAGACGCAATCAGACAGTCATGCACCCACTCACAGACCCACTCTGAGACTCATGTACTCACTCACAGACCAACTCAGACACTCATGCACACACTCATTGACCCACTTAGACACTCATGCATCCACTCACAGACACACTCAGATATTCACGTACCCACTCACAGACCCTCTCAGACATTCATCCACCCACTCACAGACCCACTCAGTGGGTGTCTCCCACGGACAGATCCACTCAGAGACTCATGCACTCACTCACAGATGCACTCAGAAAAACATGCACCCACTCACTTAGCAATCAGAGACTCATGTACTCCCTCAAGTACCTACTAAAACACACACCCACTCACAGACCCACTTAGAAACTCGTATACCTACTGACAGACCTACTCAGACGTTCACACATCCAATGACAGACCCACTCAGACACACTCCCACCCACTCACAGATCTACTCAGACACTTATGCCCTCACTCACATAATTAGGGCCTTATTTATACTTTTTGGTGCAAAACTACACTAACGCAGTTTTGCACCAAAAAGTTTTGCACCGGCTTGCACCATTTTTTAGCACCAGCTGGGCACCATATTTATGGAATGGTGCAAGCCGGTGCAAAGGGTAGGCTAGCGTAAAAAAAAAGGACGTTAGGCAGGTTAGAGCCAAAATAAATGACTCTAACCAGATTAGCGTAATTTTTTGATGCTAAGGGGCATATTTATACTCTGCTTGCACTGAATTAGCGTCACTTTTTTTTAAAACTCTAATTCGGTGCAAAACTAACTCCATATTTATACTTTGGTGCTAGGCCCGTTTAGCGCCAAATTTATGGAGTTAAAGCCATTTTTTGGAAGTGGAAACCTACCTTGCCTTAATGAGATGCAAGGTAGGCGTTCCTGTGCAAAAAATGACTCTATGGCCTTAACTCCATATTTATACTCCCATGCAAAAATGGTGCAAGGGAGGGAGGAGGGGTCAAAAAATGGGGCAAAGCTTGCTTTGCCCCATTTTTTTAAGCCTGGGTCAGGGCAGATGTTAGGGGACCTGTGGGCCTATTTCCATGGTGGAACACCATGAAATAAGCCCACAGGTGCCCTCCCCAGTCCCCAGGGGCACCCCCACTCCCACCAGAGGGACTGCGGAGGATGGGGGACCCCATCCCAGGTAAGTAAAGGTAAGATTGCATTTTATTTTTGAAAGTTCCATATGGGGCCCTGAAATGGGCCCCCATACCTGGCACAGGGTGCAGTAGCCATGTCCAGGGGACCCTTGTTCTCTGTGCTGGCCATTGGGGTGGTGGGCGTGACTCCTGCCTTTTCTAAAGCAGGAGTCATGTGGCATGGTAGGTTTAGCACCATAAAATGACGGTAATCTGGTTAGAGTCATTTTTTTTTACTCTAACTTGCCTAAAGTCATTTTTTGGAGCTAAACCCTCTTCTTCTATACTGCCAGCCCCACCCGACTAAAGTCATTTTTTTTTACTCTAGCCTAACCTTTGCACCAGCTTGCACCATTCCATAAAGATGGTGCCTGGCTGGTGCACAGAAATGGTGCCAGCCGGTGCTAAACTTTTTGGTGCAAAACTAAGTTAGTGCAGTTTTGCAGCAAAAAGTATAAATAAGGGCCAATATTTTGTAAGTTTGCACCACTTTTGCGTCAAAAAATGACGTTAATGCAGCGCAAAAAAAAAAAAAAATCAGGGCTTTGGTGCTAGATGGTCTAGCACCAAAGTATAAATATGGAGTTAGTTTTGCACCGAATTAGAGTAAAAAAATGACATTCATTCAGTGCAGAGTTTAAATATGCCGAAAAGTATAGATATGCCCCTAAATATGGCGTTAAGGCATTTTTTGCACGAAAAAAAAATGACGCTAATTTGGTGCAGAGTATAAATATGCCCCTTACTGTCAAAGGTTAGTGGTTACAGTTAGGAAATAAAATTCAAAAAACCTTAGAAATTCACTTAAAAAATGAAAGGTTAAAAGGAACATTATAGTTAGGAAACAACATTAAAACAAACCTTAGAAAATCACTGGAAAAAAACAAAGGTTACATGGATGTTATAGTTAGGCACACATTTCACTCTTACAAAACCAGTGAAAATCAGCAGTTATACCTACCTGAGCTAACTATAACTTATGTCCCTGCAATGCACTGCTTATGACCTCACATATTACATCACTCATGACATGTTTAGCGACATCACAGATGACATAATTGATGACATTTCAAATGACATGAATATGTACACATATATATAAAGAATAGTCTGCCCTTGTTCAATGTTTTTTTTTGTTTTCAGGTCCTTAAAATGCTTAATGATGAACAGAGTAACTCCTGCACAGGAAAATTAGGTAAGTGGATCCTAAATGGATTAATAAGGTTTGGTTTTATAAAATATGCTCTTCTAGTTTTGGGCAAAAACTAATCTGAGTGCATGCAGAAAATCAAAAATCCCATTCATAAAGGCTTTCTAAAGTGCTGGCAAGTGTCAGCTCCTGAGTGCATCTTAAATTGCCTCAGGAGCCAAACTGTGAGGCTCAAGGGGAGCAGTGCCACCAGTGAGTGTCTCACAGAGATTAGACCACATTCTTTCTTTCTGTCTCCCAGTGGGACACGCTGGGAGCTACGTAAGCGGCACTGCATTACCGATAATGGGATATTCTGGCAGCAACTGACACACAAGTCTACAAAGGTCATCTGGTCACCACTACTCTAAGTAATAGACAACCCAAGAAAGAATGCCTGCAACCATCAAGGCAAGTCATTAACATCTATTGTACAGGGTCACTAAACTGCCAACACCATCCTGTGAGGCCCTGTTTAGTGACTCACCACTGTTAACTGTGAAGTGTTTTGCAACTTGAGTGGAGTCTAATAACATCATAAGCCACAAAGCACCCACGACATCCCAAAGAACCAGTCAACCAGTCTGTTCAACCTCATCTGCATCCTAATCCTGTTGGCTGTAGCATTCCTTGATCATGACCTATCTACCGCTGTGGTTGAATGAGTGAATGGATAGTGCTCCTCTGCAGTCCTGCAGTGGCCCAGCTGTGGCACACACACACAGCGCAGCGCAGACCACACACACACACACACACTTGTGTAGCAACTCATTCAAGGGGCCTCCACAAGTGAGAGACGGACTTGACACTTCGCCAACGATGGTTACCAAGAGGTAGAGAGGCCTCAGAGCGGAGACCTCAGTATTGGAAAATGGCCCTCTCTAAAGGTTCCTCCAAACTTTTTGCTATTCTCCGTCTCTTTTTCTGACCTCTTTTGTGTTCGCTTTAGGACACTGAGCACTTTACTACTGCTAACCAGTGCCAAAGTGCATGTTCTCTCTTCTCTAAACCTGATAACATTGGCTCGTACCCAATTGGCATATTTAGGCCCATATTTATACTTTTTGACGTAAAACTGTGCCAACGCAGTTTTGTGTCAAACATTTTACTGACGGCTAACGCCATTTAGTTGCGCCGTGCGGGCATCACATTTATACGTTGATGCAAACCACAGGTGTGAGTCTTTTTTTTTTTACTCAAACCAATGTGTCACATCGTAAAGAAAAAAGACGTTAACGCGGCGAAAATGACTGTGAGACGGTGTACGATGTCGCAAACCGGAAACGTGCCGTTTTTTGACGCAATTTGCATCAAAAAGCGTCGCAAACACAGCAAAATATGCGAAGGAGAGGTAAAATGGATCCCAGATGCTTGCACAGACCCCAGGAACATGACAATAGACCAGGAACCAGCCAGGAGGACCCACACAAGACCCAGGACAGGGAGAAGAAGAAAAGAAAGTGTTGCTGTAGTGCAGAGGAGCAGGAAATTCTGGTGAAAGAGGTGACGGAACACCAGCACCAGCTGTTTGTCACCTCAAAGTTGCCAATTAGTAAGAGAGAGGCAATATGGCAACAAATTGTTGACAAGATCAACAGTGTGGCAGAAGTAAGGATAACAGTCATCGAGTGCAAGAAACGTTGGCATGACTGCAAGCGCAGGACCTAGGAAAAGATGGCCAGGAACAGGAAGGCAGCACTGCAGACTGGAGGTGGGAGTCCAGCACCGCAGGAAGCCCTGGACCACATGGAGGAGATGGTGAGAGCCGTCATCCCTGAGGAGATCGTCACAGGGATTCAAGGACAGGACAGCACAGACTACCAGGAAACAACACACATGCAGGGTAAATGGCATGGGGAATTAAAATGTATAAATGTTAACTGTAAGCCGGGGGTGGACATACCTACTACACAATGCATGTAAGTCATGATATTCAGGGAGTGGCATGGGTGAAGGGGCATGGTATGGGGGCATGGGCTGTACAGAGGAAACCTGGGGCACAGTACTTCACTACACCAACAACCTTAGCATGGGGGTATGCTGCCATGCCAATGATGTTGGAAAAGTAAAGCCAGGCCAGGAGGGTAGGGTACAACGTAAAACTGGCAGCCCGTCACACGTCAGCCAGTATTCTCCCTACATGAACTGGGGCCCAATTAACAACCTCTGGCCATATCTGCAAGTGGAATTTAACATTGACAACAGTTGCCACTATCACCTCTGCTGTGTGTGCAGGTCAAGTAGCTAATGGCAGTAACGTCCTCATGGATCAAACACACCCAATTGGAAGGTTCAGGATGACAACGTTAACAATTCCCTGAAATCAATACAAATGTTCCAATCCTGTCAAATGTGATTGTCCATGGTGTAGGAAGCTGGAGTGGCTTGTAGTGAGTACCAAGGGGTACTTGCACCTTGCACCAGGCCCAGTTATCCCTTATTAGTGTATAGGGTGTCTAGCAGCTTAGGCTGATAGATAATGGTAGCTTAGCAGAGCAGCTTAGGCTGAACTAGGAGACGTGTGAAGCTACTACAGTACCACTTAGTGTCATATGCACAATATCATAAGAAAACACAATACACAGTTATACTAAAAATAAAGGTACTTTATTTTTATGACAATATGCCAAAGTATCTTAGAGTGTACCCTCAGTGAGAGGATAGGAAATATACACAAGATATATATACACAATAGCAAAAATATGCAGTATAGTCTTAGAAAACAGTGCAAACAATGTATAGTTACAATAGGATGCAATGGGGAAACATAGGGATAGGGGCAACACAAACCATATACTCCAAAAGTGGAATGCGAACCACGAATGGACCCCAAACCTATGTGACCTTGTAGAGGGTCGCTGGGACTATTAGAAAATAGTGAGAGTTAGAAAAATAACCCTCCCCAAGACCCTGAAAAGTGAGTGCAAAGTGCACTAAAGTTCCCCTAAGGACAAAATAGTCGTGTTAGAGGAATAATGCAGGAAAGACACAAACCAGCAATGCAACAACTGTGGATTTCCAATCTAGGGTACCTGTGGAACAAGGGGACCAAGTCCAAAAGTCACAAGCAAGTCGGAGATGGGCAGATGCCCAGGAAATGCCAGCTGCGGGTGCAAAGAAGCTTCGACTGGACAGAAGAAGCTGAGGTTTCTGCAGGAACGAAAAGGGCTAGAGACTTCCCCTTTGGTGGACGGATCCCTCTCGCCGTGGAGAGTCGTGTAGAAGTGTTTTCCCGCCGAAAGGACGCCAACAAGCCTTGCTAGGCGCAAATCGTGCGTTTGGCGTTTTTGGACGCTGCTGGGGCCCAGGAGGGACCAGGAGGTCGCAAATTGGACCTGAAGAAGGAGGGGACGTCGAGCAAGACAAAGAGCCCTGACTGAAGCAGGTAGCACCCAGAGAAGTGCCAGAAACAGGCACTACAAGGATGCGTGGAACGGTGCTCACCGAAGTTGCACAAAGGAGTCCCACGTCGCCGGAGACCAACTTAGAAAGTCGTGCAATGCAGGTTAGAGTGCCGTGGACCCAGGCTTGGCTGTGCACAAAGGATTTCTGCCGGAAGTGCACAGGGGCCGGAGTAGCTGCAAAGTCGCGGTTCCCAGCAATGCAGCCCAGCGAGGTGAGGCAAGGACTTACCTCCACCAAACTTGGGCTGGAGAGTCACTGGACTGTGGGGGTCACTTGGACAGAGTCGCTGGATTCGAGGGACCTCGCTCGTCGTGCTGAGAGGAGACCCAAGGGACCGGTGATGCAGCTTTTTGGTGCCTGCGGTTGCAGGGGGAAGATTCCGTCGACCCACGGGAGATTTCTTCGGAGCTTCTGGTGCAGAGAGGAGGCAGACTACCCCCACAGCATGCACAAGCAGGAAAACAGTCGAGAAGGCGGCAGGATCAGCGTTACAGAGTTGCAGTAGTCGTCTTTGCTACTATGTTGCAGGTTTGCAGGCTTCCAGCGCGGTCAGCAGTCGATTCCTTATCAGAAGGTGAAGAGAGAGATGCAGAGGAACTCGGATGAGCTCTTGCATTCGTTATCTAAAGTTTCCCCAGAGACAGAGACCCTAAATAGCCAGAAAAGAGGGTTTGGCTACTTAGGAGAGAGGATAGGCTACTAACACCTGAAGGAGCCTATCAGCAGGAGTCTCTGACGTCACCTGGTGGCACTGGCCACTCAGAGCAGTCCAGTGTGCCAGCAGCACCTCTGTTTCCAAGATGGCAGAGGTCTGGAGCACACTGGAGGAGCTCTGGACACCTCCCAGGGGAGGTGCAGGTCAGGGGAGTGGTCACTCCCCTTTCCTTTGTCCAGTTTCGCGCCAGAGCAGGGGCTAAGGGGTCCCTGAACCGGTGTAGACTGGCTTATGCAGAATTGGGCACCTCTGTGCCCAACAAAGCATTTCCAGAGGCTGGGGGAGGCTACTCCTCCCCTGCCTTCACACCATTTTCCAAAGGGAGAGGGTGTCACACCCTCTCTCAGAGGAAGTTCTTTGTTCTGCCATCCTGGGCCAGGCCTGGCTGGACCCCAGGAGGGCAGCTGCCTGTCTGAGGGGTTGGCAGCAGCAGCAGCTGCAGTGAAACCCCAGGAAGGGCAGTTTGGCAGTACCAGGGTCTGTGCTACAGACCACTGGGATCATGGGAATGTGCCAACTATGCCAGGATGGCATAGAGGGGGCAATTCCATGATCATAGACATGTTACATGGCCATATTCGGAGTTACCATTGTGAAGCTACATATAGGTACTGACCTATATGTAGTGCACGCGTGTAATGGTGTCCCCGCACTCACAAAGTTCAGGGAATTGGCTCTGAACAATGTGGGGGCACCTTGGCTAGTGCCAGGGTGCCCTCACACTAAGTAACTTTGCACCCAACCTTTACCAGGTAAAGGTTAGACATATAGGTGACTTATAAGTTACTTAAGTGCAGTGTAAAATGGCTGTGAAATAACGTGGACGTTATTTCACTCAGGCTGCAGTGGCAGGCCTGTGTAAGAATTGTCAGAGCTCCCTATGGGTGGCAAAAGAAATTCTGCAGCCCATGGGGATCTCCTGGAACCCCAATACCCTGGGTACCTCAGTACCATATACTAGGGAATTATAAGGGTGTTCCAGTAAGCCAATGTAAATTGGTAAAAATGGTCACTAGCCTGTCAGTGACAATTTGGAAAGAAATGAGAGAGCATAACCACTGAGGTTCTGATTAGCAGAGCCTCAGTGAGACAGTTAGTCACTACACAGGTAACACATTCAGGCACACTTATGAGCACTGGGGCCCTGGGTTACCAGGGTCCCAGTGACACATACAACTAAAACAACATATATACAGTGAAAAATGGGGGTAACATGCCAGGCAAGATGGTACTTTCCTACACAACCCCCCCCCAAACGAAGGACAATAAGACTAGCCATTACCTGATGAGTCTTCATTGTCTAAGTGGAAATATCTGGAGAGTCCATCTGCATTGGAGTGGCTACTCCCAGGTCTATGTTCCACTGTATAGTCCATTCCCTGTAGGGATATGGACCACCTCAACAATTTAGGATTTTCACCTTTCATTTGTTTTAGCCAAAGTAGAGGTTTGTGGTCTGTCTGAACAATGAAGTGAGTGCCAAACAGGTATGGCCTCAACTTCTTCAGGGCCCAGACCACAGCAAAGGCCTCCCTCTCAATGGCAGACCAACGCTTTTCTCTAGGGGTCAACCTCCTACTAATAAAAGCAACAGGTTGATCCTGGCCCTCAGAATTAAGTTGTGATAGGACTGCCCCTACTCCTAATTCAGATGCATCAGTTTGGACATAGAATTTTTTAGAGTAACAAGGGCTTTTCAGGACAGGTGCAGAGCACATGGCCTGCTTCAGCTCCTCAAAAGCTTTCTGACAGTTTGCTGTCCATAATACCTTTTTAGGCATTTTCTTGGATGTGAGGTCATTAAGAGGGGCTGCAATGGAGCCATAGTTCTTAATGAACCTCCTGTAATACCCAGTGAGGCCTAGGAAGGCTCTCACCTGAGTCTGAGTGGTAGGGGGAACCCAATCAATAATAGTTTGGATTTTCCCCTGTAGTGGTGCAATCTGTTCCCCACCAACAAGGTGTCCCAGATAAACCACCTTACCCTGCCCTATCTGGCACTTTGAAGCCTTGATAGTGAGGCCTGCCTTTTGCAGGGCCTCCAAAACTTTCCATAGGTGGACCAGGTGATCATCCCAGCTGGAGCTAAAGACAGCTATATCGTCCAAATATGCTGCACTGAAAGCTTCCAGCCCTTGCAGGACTGTGTTCACCAACCTTTGAAAAGTGGCAGGTGCATTTTTCAAACCAAAAGGCATTACAGTAAACTGGTAATGTCCTCCAATGGTAGAAAATGCAGTCTTAGGTTTAGCATCTTCTGATAATTTGATCTGCCAATACCCTGCAGTCAAATCAAAAGTGCTTAGATACTTGGCAGATGCCAGTGTATCTATGAGCTCATCTGCCCTGGGTATAGGGTGAGCATCAGTTTTGGTTACCAAGTTGAGACCTCTATAGTCTACACAAAACCGCATTTCCTTCTTTCCATCTTTAGAATTGGGTTTTGGTACCAATACCACAGGAGAAGCCCATGGACTGTCAGAGTGCTCAACCACTCCTAGTTCCAACATTTTCTGAACTTCTTGCTTTATGCAGTCCCTGACATGGTCAGGCTGCCTATAGATCTTACTTTTGACAGGTAAACTGTCTCCAGTATCTATAGTGTGCTCACACCAAGAAGTGGTACCTGGCACAGTAGAGAAGAGTTCAGAGAATTGATCTAGGAGATTTATGCAATTATCTTTCTGCTCAGCAGTAAGACAATCAGCCAAAACTACACCTTCCACAAGAGCATCTTGTTCTGTGGAAGAGAAGAGATCAGGTAGAGGATCACTGTCTTCTTCCTGTCCCTCATCAGTTGCCATGAGCAGGGTGAGATCAGCCCTGTCACAGTAGGGTTTCAGGCGGTTGACATGGAGCACCCTAAGGGGACTCCTGGCAGTGCCTAAGTCAACCAAGTAGGTGACTTCACCCTTCTTTTCAACAATTGTGTGGGGTCCACTCCATTTATCTTGGAGTGCTCTTGGGGCCACAGGCTCCAAGACCCACACTTTCTGCCCTGGTTGGTACTGAACCAAAACAGCCTTCTGATCATGCCATTGCTTCTGGAGCTCTTGGCTGGCCTGAAGGTTTTTACTGGCCTTTTTCATGTACTCAGCCATCCTTGATCTGAGGCCAAGTACATAATCCACAATATCCTGCTTAGGAGCTTTTAAAGGTTGTTCCCAACCCTCCTTTACAAGTGTGAGTGGACCCCTAACAGGGTGTCCAAAAAGAAGTTCAAAGGGGCTGAAGCCCACTCCTTTCTGGGGTACCTCCCTGTAGGCAAAAAGGAGGCATGGTAGAAGGATATCCCATCTCCTGCGGAGTTTTTCAGGGAGACCCATAATCATGCCTTTGAGAGTTTTATTAAATCTCTCCACCAGTCCATTTGTTTGTGGATGATAGGGTGTTGTGAACTTGTACGTTACACCACACTCCTTCCACATGGCCTTTAAGTATGCAGACATGAAATTGCTTCCTCTGTCTGATACTACTTCCTTTGGGAAGCCCACCCTGGAAAATATTCCCAGGAGGGCCTTTGCCACTGCAGGAGCTGTAGTGGTCCTTAAAGGAATTGCTTCAGGATATCTTGTGGCATGGTCCAATACCACCAAGATAAACCTATTGCCTGAAGCAGTAGGAGGGTCAAGGGGGCCAACTATGTCAACCCCTACCCTTTCAAAGGGAACCCCAACCACAGGCAGTGGGATAAGGGGTGCCTTTGGGGTGCCACCTGTCTTGCCACTGGCTTGACAGGTTTCACAGGACTTACAAAATTCCTTTGTGTCCTCAGACATCCTAGGCCAATGAAACAGGGGAACAAGCCTGTCCCAAGTTTTCATTTGTCCTAGGTGCCCAGCTAAGGGAATGTCATGTGCCAGTGTTAGGAGGAACTTTCTGTACTCCTGAGGAATCACTAATCTCCTGGCAGCTCCAGGTTTAGGATCCCTATGCTCAGTGTACAAGAGGTTGTCCTCCCAGTAAACTCTGTGAGAGTCACTGACATCCCCATTAGCCTGTTTGACAGCTTGCTGTCTGAGACCCTCTAATGTGGGACAGGTTTGCTGTGCCACACTCAGCTCCTCTCTGGCAGGCCCCCCTTCACCCAAAAGCTCAGCAGTGTCTGCTTCCAGCTCCTCTGGTGTAGGTTCTGCACAGGGAGGGAATTCTTCTTCCTCAGAATTAGAATCCACTGTAGAGGGAGGGATAGTAGGAAGTGGTTTGCTTCTACTAGCCCTAGCTTTAGGGAGCACTTGGTCCATTGTTCCAGGATCCAAGCTTCCCTGTCCTTTTTGCTTTTTGGCCTGAGCCCTTGTCAAAGCAAAAATATGCCCTGGGATGCCCAGCATTGCTGCATGGGCCTCCAACTCCACATCTGACCAAGCTGATGTCTCCAAATCATTCCCTAATAGACAGTCTACAGGTAAATCTGAAGCTACCACAACTTTCTTTGGACCAGTTACCCCCCCCCAGTTGAGATTTACAACAGCCATGGGGTGGCTTTGTGTTATGTTGTGAGCATCGGTTACTTGGTACTGGTGTCCAAGTATGTGTTGTTCAGGGTGCACCAGTTTCTCAATCACCATTGTGACACTGGCACCTGTGTCCCTGTAGGCCTGGACCTCAACACCATTTATTAGGGTTAGTTGCTTGTACTTCTCCAAGTTATGTGTGCAAGCAACCAAAGTGGCTAAATCAATAGCCCCTTCAGAGACTAATGTAGCCTCTGTGGTCTCCCTAATCAGACCAACCCCAACTAAATTACCAAAAGTGAGCCCAGCTACTCCCTTGGATTGGCTATTAGTCGGTTTGCTCCCACCACCACTGCTATTAGTAGGGACACTAGGTGTAGCAGTAGGGGTTGTAGTGGTAGGAGCTGTGGTGCCTTTCTTTGGACAACTGGGATCTGTTGTCGAATGGCATTTTATTTTACATAAATAGCACCATGGTTTCTTTTCCTTGTTCTGATTAAAGGAGGATTTGGACCCACCACCCCCACCAGAGTGTTTTTGTGGGCCTGATGAAGACTCATTTTTAGATTTGTCCCCACCCTTGTCAGAAGACTTACCATCCTTCTTTTTGTTGCCATCTTTGTCACCCCCTGTATGAACTTTTCTGTTCACTCTTGTTCTGACCCATTTGTCTGCCTTCTTTCCCAATTCTTGGGGAGAGGTCAGATCAGAGTCCACCAAGTACTGGTGCAACAAATCAGACACACAATTATTAAGAATATGCTCTCTCAGGATCAAGTTATACAGGCTGTCATAATCAGTAACTTTACTGCCATGTAACCACCCCTCCGAGGCCTTCACTGAATGGTCAATAAAATCAACCCAGTCTTGTGAAGACTCCTTTTTGGTCTCTCTGAACTTTATCCTGTACTGTTCAGTGGTTAAGAGATAACCATCCAGGAGTGCATTCTTAAGAACTTGGAAATTATTAGCATCATTTTCTTTCACAGTAAGGAGCCTATCCCTACCTTTTCCACTAAATGATAGCCATAGGATAGCAGCCCACTGCCTTTGAGGGACATCCTGTACAACACAGGCCCTCTCAAGTGCAGCAAACCACTTGTTAATGTCATCCCCCTCCTTATAAGGGGGAACTATCTTGTGCAGATTCCTGGAATCATGCTCTTTTGCAGGATGACTATGGGGAATACTGCTGCTGCCACCATGGGTATCTAAACCCAACTTCTGTCTTTCCTTCTCTAATTCAAAAGACTGTCTATCCAAATCCAGCTGTTGCTTTTTAAGCTTCAGTCTGGTTTGTTCCACCCTCAACTTATTGAGTTCCCTCTCTAACATTCTGTCATCAGGGTTGGTGGGAGGGACATTTCTAGAAACAGAGCTATGATGGGAATGAACAGAAGGAGACCTGTCCCTTACAGAAGCCACCCTAACAGCTTGGTTTACGGAAACATTACTACCAGTATGGTGAGAATAAATGCTTTTGCTATGATGTGAGACAACACTATTTATATGGTGTGGCTCATCATCATTACCATCTATGCTAGATTGTCTAGTAATGGGCAGGCTAGGAAGTTTCTTTCCTGAATCTTTTCCTGGGGGAGTCCCTGAATCAGATTGGGAACTATTAGGTACTTTTTCAACAGATGGGGCACCTATGGCCTTATCCTGTTCTCTAAGCATGTTAAGTAACAGTTCCAAGGAAGGACTCTTCCCTACACTCAAACCTCTCTCTATACAGAGACTCCTTGCTCTTTTCCAGCTAAGGTTGTCATATGCAAGTTTGGACAGATCAACACTTTGGCCTGTGCCAGACATTTTTTAGAGAGAGTTAAAGTGATAGAAAAAGAGAAAAAAGTTT
Source organism: Pleurodeles waltl (assembly GCF_031143425.1). Classification (NCBI taxonomy): domain Eukaryota; kingdom Metazoa; phylum Chordata; class Amphibia; order Caudata; family Salamandridae; genus Pleurodeles; species Pleurodeles waltl. The sequence continues at coordinate 1,313,959,740 of NC_090445.1, read as the reverse complement.
TCAGAACTTTTTGGAAAGACAGAAAAAACTTTTTTAAACTTTTAAGAACTTTTTGAAAGTTTAGAAGTACTTTTCAGCACTTAGAAAAGAGTGAAAAGAGGAAATGCAAAACTTTTTGTCTATGTGTATATACACTGACCTTGTTTTGTATATTTTTCTCTTATGAAAAGTACAATGACAAGAGTGGTAAGTAGTCTCAAGCACTTATCCCACCACTGCACAACCAATGTAGGAAGCTGGACTGGCTTGTAGTGAGTACCAAGGGGTACTTGCACCTTGCACCAGGCCCAGTTATCCCTTATTAGTGTATAGGGTGTCTAGCAGCTTAGACTGATAGATAATGGTAGCTTAGCAGAGCAGCTTAGGCTGAACTAGGAGACGTGTGAAGCTACTACAGTACCACTTAGTGTCATATGCACAATATCATAAGAAAACACAATACACAGTTATACTAAAAATAAAGGTACTTTATTTTTATGACAATATGCCAAAGTATCTTAGAGTGTACCCTCAGTGAGAGGATAGGAAATATACACAAGATATATATACACAATAGCAAAAATATGCAGTATAGTCTTAGAAAACAGTGCAAACAATGTATAGTTACAATAGGATGCAATGGGGAAACATAGGGATAGGGGCAACACAAACCATATACTCCAAAAGTGGAATGCGAACCACGAATGGACCCCAAACCTATGTGACCTTGTAGAGGGTCGCTGGGACTATTAGAAAATAGTGAGAGTTAGAAAAATAACCCTCCCCAAGACCCTGAAAAGTGAGTGCAAAGTGCACTAAAGTTCCCCTAAGGACAAAATAGTCGTGTTAGAGGAATAATGCAGGAAATACACAAACCAGCAATGCAACAACTGTGGATTTCCAATCTAGGGTACCTGTGGAACAAGGGGACCAAGTCCAAAAGTCACAAGCAAGTCGGAGATGGGCAGATGTCCAGGAAATGCCAGCTGCGGGTGCAAAGAAGCTTCGACTGGACAGAAGAAGCTGAGGTTTCTGCAGGAACAAAAAGGGCTAGAGACTTCCCCTTTGGTGGACGGATCTCTCTCGCCGTGGAGAGTCGTGCAGAAGTGTTTTCCCGCCGAAAGGACGCCAACAAGCCTTGCTAGGCGCAAATCGTGCGTTTGGCGTTTTTGGACGCTGCTGGGGCCCAGGAGGGACAAGGAGGTCGCAAATTGGACCTGCAGAGGGAGGGGACGTCGAGCAAGACAAAGAGCCCTCACTGAAGCAGGTAGCACCCGGAGAAGTGCCAGAAACAGGCACTACGAGGATGCGTGAAACTGTGCTCGCCGAAGTTGCACAAAGGAGTCGCCGGAGACCAACTTAGAAAGTCGTGCAATGCAGGTTAGAGTGCCGTGGACCCAGGCTTGGCTGTGCACAAAGGATTTCCGCCGGAAGTGCACAGGGGCCGGAGTAGCTGCAGAGTCGCGGTTCCCAGCAATGCAGCCCAGCGAGGTGAGGCAAGGACTTACCTCCACCAAACTTGGGCTGGAGAGTCACTGGACTGTGGGGGTCAATTGGACAGAGTCGCTGGATTCGAGGGACCTCGCTCGTCGTGCTGAGAGGAGACCCAAGGGACCGGTGATGCAGCTTTTTGGTGCCTGCGGTTGCAGGGGGAAGATTCCGTCGACCCACGGGAGATTTCTTCGGAGCTTCTGGTGTAGAGAGGAGGCAGACTACCCCCACAGCATGCACAAGCAGGAAAACAGTCGAGAAGGCGGCAGGATCAGCGTTACAGAGTTGCAGTAGTCGTCTTTGCTACTATGTTGCAGGTTTGCAGGCTTCCAGCGCGGTCAGCGGTCGATTCCTTATCAGAAGGTGAAGAGAGAGGTGCAGAGGAACTCGGATGAGCTCTTGCATTCGTTATCTAAAGTTTCCCCAGAGACAGAGACCCTAAATAGCCAGAAAAGAGGGTTTGGCTACTTAGGAGAAAGGATAGGCTACTAACACCTGAAGGAGCCTATCAGCAGGAGTCTCTGACGTCACCTGGTGGCACTGGCCACTCAGAGCAGTCCAGTGTGCCAGCAGCACCTCTGTTTCCAAGATGGCAGAGGTCTGGAGCACACTGGAGGAGCTCTGGACACCTCCCAGGGGAGGTGCAGGTCAGGGGAGTGGTCACTCCCCTTTCCTTTGTCCAGTTTCGCGCCAGAGCAGGGGCTAAGGGGTCCCTGAACCGGTGTAGACTGGCTTATGCAGAATTGGGCACCTCTGTGCCCAACAAAGCATTTCCAGAGGCTGGGGGAGGCTACTCCTCCCCTGCCTTCACACCATTTTCCAAAGGGAGAGGGTGTCACACCCTCTCTCAGAGGAAGTTCTTTGTTCTGCCATCCTGGGCCAGGCCTGGCTGGACCCCAGGAGGGCAGCTGCCTGTCTGAGGGGTTGGCAGCAGCTGCAGCTGCAGTGAAACCCCAGGAAGGGCAGTTTGGCAGTACCAGGGTCTGTGCTACAGACCACTGGGATCATGGGATTGTGCCAACTATGCCAGGATGGCATAGAGGGGGCAATTCCATGATCATAGACATGTTACATGGCCATATTCGGAGTTACCATTGTGAAGCTACATATAGGTAGTGACCTATATGTAGTGCACGCGTGTAATGGTGTCCCCGCACTCACAAAGTTCAGGGAATTGGCTCTGAACAATGTGGGGGCACCTTGGCTAGTGCCAGGGTGCCCTCACACTAAGTAACTTTGCACCCAACCTTTACCAGGTAAAGGTTAGACATATAGGTGACTTATAAGTTACTTAAGTGCAGTGTAAAATGGCTGTGAAATAACGTGGACGTTATTTCACTCAGGCTGCAGTGGCAGGCCTGTGTAAGAATTGTCAGAGCTCCCTATGGGTGGCAAAAGAAATGCTGCAGCCCATAGGGATCTCCTGGAACCCCAATACCCTGGGTACCTCAGTACCATATACTAGGGAATTATAAGGGTGTTCCAGTAAGCCAATGTAAATTGGTAAAAATGGTCACTAGCCTGTCAGTGACAATTTGGAAAGAAATGAGAGAGCATAACCACTGAGGTTCTGATTAGCAGAGCCTCAGTGAGACAGTTAGTCACTACACAGGTAACACATTCAGGCACACTTATGAGCACTGGGGCCCTGGGTTACCAGGGTCCCAGTGACACATACAACTAAAACAACATATATACAGTGAAAAATGGGGGTAACATGCCAGGCAAGATGGTACTTTCCTACACATGGTTGCTACAAACACCAGCCATTGTCATAAACATTAGGAGGTACAGAGCACTAATGTCATACCTATGCTGCATATGTCAAGGTCCACCCAATGCCTGGGTTACAATAGCTCCAATGACACAATGCAACATCCTAAATGTCATACTGCTCAGACAACAGCATTGAGGGGGAGGACATATGTAACTGGTTACAACAATACACCCGCACAGTCAGAGGAGGAAATGGAACACTGCTAGGACAATCAGTGCAATCCAATGTAGCACACATTTCCGAACATCAGCAGTACACATTACCAATGCTGACATCCGTATCGTCCCATACCAATGCTATACATAGTATATGCTAGAACTCAGCAACATATAGGTGGATGTGAAATATCAGAGACTGGTGCAGTTGCAGAATGTTAAGTGTGGTGCTAGTGCTATCAGAACACCCACAGCCAGTGAAAGGCCTCACCATGAAAATGGAAGTAGACGGATGGTTGGGTAGGACAAGAAGGTGGCAATTCACAATTTGGACAGAACCAACACCTAGAATATGTGATGCTGACAAGTCCACAAACTGACCACAATACATGTGACATGCAGGTGGGGCATAGGCCTGGGAGAATGCTAATATGAAAGAAAGGAACAATGAACAGGAACCCAGATCACAATGTGAAAATAATTGGAAGACAGGCCCGTCACATTACAAATCCCACAACACAGACACACAAATTGTACCATATCTCATTGCAGAGGGCAATGGCTCTTCTGCGGATATGCCTGTCCAGGACTACCCTGATGACATGGATGACGAGCTGACAAACATCAGACAGCAGACCCTCCAAGATGTCCTTGGAACCCTCCAGACCCCACCTTCAGTTTCAAGGAGGAGCACAGAACTAGCAGCCATCACAGAGGACCCACTCACCACCCTAATTGTACAACCTGCCAGTTCCAGCACAGGTGAGGACTCTGACGACACTGGCACCAGCTTTGAGAGAACTGTAGTTGGAGTACAGCGGGAGCTGGCCAAGGAAGTGCGGGTGGGGATGCAAAATATGGCAGCCAGCCTAGAGGGGGTGCGTTTGTGCATGAGGTGAACTGAAGAACAGGCAGCAGCCATGCAAGGGCGATCAACAATCTTGCAGGAACTTGAAAAAAGGTTGAAGGAAATCAGCACAGCTGTAATAGAGTTGACACAACACCTACAACAACAATCCTGTCAACGCGTTCATGAATGCAATATTGAACCCCTCAGGGCCGACCTGGCTGCCTACCACAGTGATGTGGCTGCTATTCTTAAGAACCAGCAGCTCCTCCTTGCTGTAGAGCTTCCCTCAATAGCCAACAGTTGGCAGCTACCGGGATGTTAGACTCCACGTCTTCAAACACTGAGGTGTGTGTTGCCCTTTCACAACCACCACCACCAAGGAGAGAGGAGACAACACACACATCAGAAGATGAAGACGTGGAACAGATCACCTTCACCCGTAAGAGTACCCGGTTGCACTAGTCCCTGCCACATGGCCACCTATTGCCAAGGTCTTGTGCTTTGCAACATGCCAGTCTTGCAACAACTGTACTCAAGCACTGTTCTTCAAGCCCACTGGTTATCTTGTCACCCTGCCCTGTGATTGTCTCTCACTAACTCATTGTCAAATCCTGTCCCTCTGCACTGTCTGACACTTCACCCCAGCATGTCCAATGACATGTCCTTTTGCACTTGTGTAGTATCACAATGGAAGGTGTCACACTAATGGACAATCATGGGCAATGTACATATAGCACTACAGCACTTTCAAATAAATAGCACTTATACAACAACTTTGTCTCTGTGTAATGTGACACATCAACCGTGAGGTAGATCAGTGATGTTTACCTCAGGTCAATGATTATTGATTGTCAATACACCTGACCTGAACGAATGTTGGCTGATAACTATGCACAGTGGTCTGGATTATACTATCATCTGCCCTTCCTGAGGGTTATTTGAGAGGAAAATATAAACTATACAGCATAATGCTGTGTTGGACAGAATAACGCTTCCTCAAGGGATGTCTCAGCCAGAAAATATTGCCTTCAAATTTTTCTTCAAGACAAAACTTATGTATGTGACATTTGACCCAAGTTTTAGCTAACTCACACCATACTGCATGAATGGATGTGTATGAGTTGACATACAAATATGTCACCGGGCTGAACATTGTAACAAATGATAGTTGTGAGTTATGTATACCATACTACATGAAAGCATACTACCACTCACCTTATAAGGATTTGCTTGGACATCAGGCTGCAGGCAGACTTAACACGGTGTACTCAATACCAAATCTGGTAGCAAAGTATGTGACATTGAAAACATACATCTAAAATTACCCACACTGTGGGATCCATAGTAACCGTGAGTGGTGGGTGCAATGGATGGCAGAATCTTAGCAAAGTAGCTTTGGTATAGCTGACAATGTAATAGCTCAGTTGGGATTTGGTTACAGCATGGGACACAAAAGCTAATACAAAAGAGACACTGTTCACCCATGCAAAGGACCTGATCTCCAAGCATGTGACACATACTGTAAAGGGTTACCTAAATATTTATTAAACAGTAAAAACAGAAGCTAAAACCAGGGGAAACACCTTACCTAACCTAACCTATTCTAACTACACACTACCCACAACTGGCCCTAACTAACCTAAGCTAAACTTACTTATCACATTTAACTAAACGATCTAAACATCAACCCCTCACCCCCCTTATAAGACGGGACACATGGAGGACAACATATACTAACCTAAACACATACTATCTTATACTAAACAAAGATATATATATATTTGTTTTTAAACCCAAAACGCCATCATCCCCCACCCACCCACCCACACACATAATAGAAAACAGATATAAAAAGAATCATACCCTCACCCCCCCACCCACTACTACTAACTAAACTAACAGCCTATACTAACCTAACACTAAGCCCCCTAAACCCACTAATTAAAAGAACCAGGAAAGAGGAGGGAGCGGAGGGAATCATGGCAGAGGGTATATTGTCTACAAGTTGGCCCTCCTCAGGGTCTTTTTGATGGCACGCACCCTCTGATTTACTTGTGCCACCTCCTGCTGCAGCCTGGTCATTTTCCGCAACATACGGTCCAAGTTCTGTTGCATCTGTTGAAAAGCTGCTGGGTCTATGACTGCAGCAGGGGTGGTCTGGGTGCCAGTGGAGGAAGTATGTGCCCTTGTCTGTAGGAAGAGGTGCAGGTGGTGCTGTGACAGATCCTGGAGTAGTGGAGGTTGACAGTACAGCAAAGGTGCCTGCTAATGTTGGTGCCACCTGGGTGGTAGTGGTGGTGCTGGTGGTGGTGGCTGTGGTGGACACGGAAGGGCCCCCTTGTGCAAATGCCCTCCACACTCCGGAGGTCTTTCATGGCAATAACACCCTTGCCATGTTGCGGAACCCCGACTCCACATCCAGAATGTGGCGGTAACGCATTGCCCTGCGCTGAAACTCTCGAATCTGGATGGGATTCATATTGGCAGCTGTTAAAACAAATAGAAAACCAAACCTCAGGTACTTGTGTGATGTGGCTCCAGAAGTAAATCAGACAATACATCCAATGTACCAGAAACAGGCCATATCATCATACAGATCACTGATTGTCCCTGAGGAAGTACATGCCAATGCAGCCGACACATGTCCTATCAAACAGCACAGCAATATTCTAAAAGATGGGTAACAACTTGACTGACTTATGCATCATTGTTCAGCCATTTGTCAGGTAAAAAAATGCTGCAAGTCCACCACTGACAGGCCAACTAATTACCTTGTTCCTGGTGACAATCAAAGGCCAAAAGATCCGCGACTTGTAAATGGAATTGCCAGGAAAGAATGTAGTTGCTAATCATAAGTGGGTATCCTAGGTTTGGACAAGTGACTTACAGATTTACATGTCTGTGTACTAAACTTGGATCATCAGTCCTAGGTACACTTTTCACAACCCTACGCCTGTGCCTGGAGGGTGGGTGGGGGGCAAGGCAACAAATACTTTCAAACAACAAGGACACCCAGGAAGCTTTGGACAGCTTTACATGGGTTTGGGCAGCCCACCACAGGTAAGGAGGAAGTCCAACTAGGATACACCCAAACCTTGGACAATCCCATCCACACTTATGTTTAGAAATGCAGACCATTGTCAACATCAATTCCTACCAGTAACACATGGCTAACAACAAGCAGATAGATGCAAGCACACATCTGGCCATGAGCTGCACGCACACCTAGGCCATTGTACACAAGTGCCTCATACTCGTAGCACAACATGTGGCGCTACATGCTGCTAGGAAGTCAAACATACAGCCAAACATGTTCATTAGTGAATAGGGAAGCTGACGTCTGTGGGTAAGACTTTGGCATCCCTATTCTGTGAGAATCAGGGTCTGACTTGCTGACTAAATCACAAATATGGTCCTCTGCTACATTTTCTGATTGTACGTTTTATCCACAAAACTCATCCCTATTCATATGGCCGTGCCTACAGGACTGACCTATAATCCCAAATTATGACAATACGCTAATGATTGGCCAACTCAAAGATGGGGAAAAAATTATACTCCACTCAAGGAACATATCCGATCATTGACCAGCGCATCACACCTTGCTATGTGTCCAAGACACAGGAGTCAATCACACATCATCAGCAAACACAATACAGAACAGAAATATCAACACTTACTGGAGATGTCAGGGGCCGCAAATTGAGCCACCTCTCCGATAGTGTAGGGTGCAGGTCCACCCGTAAGGCATGGAAGGGAGAAATGTGCTCAATGTCAGTGCACTGTATAACACTTCCAAATACAAATACTATGAAAGTCAAGCCTCTCAGACATGATGAAAATGCATCTTACATACCACTGAAAACATGTACAGACCCGGGGACTCCAGTGAGAGATACACACATATCTGCACACATGCAGTGGCCCTAACTATCATGTGGTGGCAAACATGCTGCATCATTAGATAGCAGACTAAGGCCCTCATTCTGACCCTGGGGGTCGGTGATAATGCGGCGGCCAAGCCGCCAACAGGCCGGCGGTCCAAAATATGCAATTCTGACCCTGGCGGGAACCGCCAACACAGCCCGCCGCATTAACACTCCGCCCGCCACGGCGGAACAAACAAACAGCGCGGCGGTCCCCGCCAACAGCCAGGCGGCAGACAATGTACCGCCCACCCTATCACGACCCACCAATCCGCCACCTTTTCCGGGGCGGGAGCACCACCGATAAAAACACGGCGGAAACAGACTACGGACGGGAAAACGCTCACCTCTACGCACTCCACGCGAGATTCCGGCAGTATGGAACCCGAGTTGCAGGTCATCCCCGCACTCCTATACCTGCTCCTGTACCAGGAGCACGCCCGGCGGCGCGGAAGACATCGGTGAGTACTGCACCTACGACACAGGGGAGGGAAAAGAGTACCGGCACACACCCACCCACCCACACCCACTACAACACACACATCAATGCATTCCCACAGATCACTGTCACAACCCACAAACCCCCCCCTCCGAAATAATGCAAAGACCAAAAGAAGAGATCATAAACGGGCAGATATATTGAAATATGGACACCAGTAATCCCAATAAATAAATAAACTATGTACAAAATATATACAGCTACTAAATGTAGTCCAACCACTGTCCGTGGACCACAGGGGTCCTGTGCAAAGGGGCAAGGCCCAGTCCCACGACAAGAACTCCACGGAGAGAACACTGCAGGGGCATCAGAAAGAAAATAGGACAGGCACCTCAGGGGGAAGGGAAGGGGGGGCACCTCAGCCACTTGAGTACACGACGCCAGATCCACGAGGGGACTCCATGACCACTGGCCCATCCTGGGGAGAGCAAAGCCACAGTCCATACATTCCATACAGTGGGTGGCCTGCCCACTGGGCCATCCTGGGGAGAGCAAAGCCACAGTCCATACAGTCCATACAGTGGGTGGCCTGCCCACTGGGCCATCCTGGGGAGAGCAAAGCCACAGTCCATACAGTCCATACAGTGGGTGGCCTGCCCACTGGGCCATCCTGGGGAGAGCAAAGCCACAGTCCATACAGTCCATACAGTGGGTGGCCTGCCCACTGGGCCATCCTGGGGAGAGCAAAGCCACAGTCCATACAGTGGGTGGCCTGCCCACTGGGCCATCCTGGGGAGAGCAAAGCCACAGTCCATACAGTCCATACAGTGGGTGGCCTGCCCACTGGGCCATCCTGGGGAGAGCAAAGCCACAGTCCATACAGTCCATACAGTGGGTGGCCTGCCCACTGGGCCATCCTGGGGAGAGCAAAGCCACAGTCCATACAGTGGGTGGCCTGCCCACTGGGCCATCCTGGGGAGAGCAAAGCCACAGTCCAAACAGTCCATAACAGACTCCACTGCCACTGGAGGAGGCATGTTGGCCAGAGGACATCCTGCAGCCCTGCCCGAGACAGATCCTGCCCTGCCACGTCTGCCAAAGGGCCAGCGCTTCTTGCCTTGAAGGGCCCAGTTCAGCGCTTCTTGCCTTGAAGGGCCCAGTTCAGCGGGTCTTGCCTTGAAGGGCCCAGTTCAGCGGTTCTTGAGACGGCGGTCCCCAGCGGAGCGGTGCTGGAGACGGCGGGGCCCAGTTCAGCGGTTCTTGAGACGGCGGTCCCCAGCGGAGCTGTGCTGGAGACGGCGGGGCCCAGTTCAGCGGTTCTTGAGACGGCGGTCCCCAGCGGAGCGGTGCTGGAGACGGCGGGGCCCAGTTCAGCGGTTCTTGAGACGGCGGTCCCCAGCGGAGCGGTGCTGGAGACGGCGGGGCCCAGTTCAGCGGTGCTTGAGACGGCGGGGCCCAGTTCAGCGGTTCTTGAGACGGCGGGGCCCAGTTCAGCGGTGCTTGAGACGGCGGGGCCCAGTTCAGCGGTGCTTGAGACGGCGGGGCCCAGTTCAGCGGTGCTTGAGACGGCGGGCCCAGTTCAGCGGTTCTTGAGACGGCGGTCCCCAGCGGAGCGGTGCTGGAGACGGCGGGGCCCAGTTCAGCGGTTCTTGAGACGGCGGGGCCCAGTTCAGCGGTGCTTGAGACGGCGGGCCCAGTTCAGCGGTTCCTGAGACGGCGGTCCCCAGCGGAGCGGTGCTGGAGACGGCGGGGCCCAGTTCAGCGGTTCTTGAGACGGCGGCCGGTCTATGGCCAACTGCTCATTGCCTGGTGGTGCCCTCCTGGGCAGCGGGGATGGTGCTCCTTCAATGCCCACCTGGGCTGTGGGTGGTGGGGCCCTCCTGGCCAGCTGGGCTGGGTCCTCCCTGGCCAGCGGCTATGGGGGTGGTGTGCTCCTCCTGGGCAGCAGGCCTGCAGCCTGACCTCTCCGACTTGCTGCCCTTGCCCTCCTTAGTCGGGAGTCTGTGGCCCTTTCCTCCCTTTGGAGCTGTGGCTGGTGACTGTGTCTGGGTGGTGTCCGGGGGGGATGTAGAAGCCGGGCTCCTGCGGCGCCCCTTCCGCCTTCTGCTCCTCTTCCCAGGGGGTGGGCTGGCTGTCCCCTTGCTGCTGGGCGAAGATCCAGACATGCGGGCTGGTGGGCTCCAAATACCCCTGCACCCTTGTCAAGGGGGCTGCAGGGCTGGTGGTGGCTGAGGTGCTCTTCTTACCCCGACTAGAAGGAGGGGGGGGCTCAGGGTCAGGAAAGAAGTTAGCAGTGGCGAGGAAGAGTTTCTTGGGACAATGGAGAGTGGTAGGTACAGTGGGAATGGGAGTGGAGGGAGAGGATGTGGTTGTAGGTGAGTCACGTTTGCTGTCTTTGGGTGCAGGTGCAGGAGGGATAGGCTGTCGTGAGGTGGATGGCTGTTGGGTGGGTGGGTGGCTGCGTTTGTGTGGTGTGGAAGAGGGGGTGACAGACACAGTGGGAGAGGACACAGGGGACGTGTAAATGGCAGTGGGGGTGGTGACTGCACGTGTGCGGACTGGACTGGAGGGTGTGCTGGTGATGGAAACACTGGCTGATGGTGAGGTGAATGGAGGTGTGAGTGTAGACGTCACAGGGAGGGAGGAGGGATACGAGGAGGTGGGGGTCACAGAGGTGGTAGTGACTGTTGGCATGTCTGCATCGGAATGTTGCGTGTGTGAATGTCTGCGTGATCTGTGGTGCTTATGTTTGGATGAGCTTCTCTTGGGTGTTGAGGTGTGTGCAGGCTGGTCTGATGGTGTGGGTGGGACAGGCAGAGGAACAGGAGACTGGGAGGAGGGAGTTAGTAGAGGGAGGCAGGAGACAGGGACAATGGCTGCCGTCAGTGCTGAGGCCAGAGCCTGGAACGATCGCTGATGGGCAGCCTGACCCGAATGAATGCCCTCCAGGTACGCATTGCTGCGATGAACCTCCCTCTCCACCCCCTGGATGGCATTCAAAAGGGTAGTCTGCCCAACAATGAGCGTCCTCACGAGGTCAATGAGCTCCGCACTGAGGGCAGCGGGGGTAACAGGGGCAGGGCCTGAGGTGCCTGGGGCGAAGGAGATGCCCGGCTTCCTGGCAGAGCGGGCACGGGGCGAACGCTGAGGGGCTGCTGGGAGGGCGGAGATGGTGCGCTGGGTGGCGGCTGTACCTGTAATGGCGGGGGGCATGGATGGTGCCACCCCCGCAAGGGAGCTCCCTTCCGAGGACGTGTCCGTGTCGCTGCAGGGTCCAGTCGTCCCCGTTGTGGAGCTCCCCTCGCCCTCCGTCTCACTGGTCCAGTCAGACTCTGTGGCATGGCCCTCCTGGGCCATGTGAGATGCAGCTCCCTCCTGCCCCGATGCCACTTCTCCTCCGCCTGATGATGCTGATGCACACAAGCACAGAAAGACAAACAAAAAGGGGGGGGAGAGAGAAATAAAGGGATATTGAGTACATGGATCTCCGGTACAGTTAGCGGACATGACAGACACAGATGCCCCCTGCACTAAGTTGCGCACTTGGGGTCCGCTACGCATTCCGTGGAACATGCCCTACACGCCTAGAGTTGACAACTGCACCCATGGATGACACGGCCCAGGGATGGCTGTACTGACACACTACTGAGGGTGGTGGCTGGGGACACAGGGGCTTACGGGGGTGCCCAGCCTACAGATATCGCCCTGGCCTAGGGGGACCCACAGCCCTCCTCCCCCACCCGGACACCTCCACTGCGCGACAACAGAGTAGATAATGCTTGGACTCACCCCCTTGTGTCTGCTGTGCTGCCCTCACGCGCCCATCCAAATCAGGGTAGGCCACCGCCAGGATCCGGAACATCAGGGGGGTCAGTTGACGGCAGGCACCCCGCCTACGTTGGGAGGCCATCCCCAGCAGAGACTCGGCGGTCTTCTTGGTCCCGCGGCGGATGTCCTCCCACCTCTTGCGGCAGTGGGTGCCCCGTCGATGGTGGACCCCCAGGGTCCGGACTTCCTTGGCGATGGCACGCCAAATCCCGATCTTCTCATGGGCGCGGACCTATGTGACACGTACAGGGAGGGAGAAATACCACGTTCAAGTTTGTCTGCATTTTCGTTGCCAGTGGCCCAACGCCCCCCATCCCCGCCAGGCCCCCCGCCATGCCCCCCGCCAGCCCCAACATGCCCCCCATCCCCGCCATGCCCCCCGCCATGCCCCCCGCCAGCCCCAACATGCCCCCCATCCCCGCCAGGCCCCCCGCCATGCCCCCCGCCAGGCCCAACATGCCCCCCATCCCCGCCAGGCCCCCCGCCATGCCCCCCGCCAGGCCCAACATGCCCCCCATCCCCGCCAGGCCCCCCGCCAGCCCCAACATGCCCCCCATCCCCGCCAGGCCCCCCGCCATGCCCCCGCCAGCCCCAACATGCCCCCCATCCCCGCCAGGCCCCCCGCCAGCCCCAACATGCCCCCCATCCCCGCCAGGCCCCCCGCCAGCCCCAACATGCCCCCCATCCCCGCCAGGCCCCCCGCCATGCCCCCCGCCAGCCCCAACATGCCCCCCATCCCCGCCAGGCCCCCCGCCATGCCCCCCGCCAGCCCCAACATGCCCCCCATCCCCGCCAGGCCCCCCGCCATGCCCCCCGCCAGGCCCAACATGCCCCCCATCCCCGCCAGGCCCCCCGCCATGCCCCCCGCCAGGCCCAACATGCCCCCCATCCCCGCCATGCCCCCCGCCATGCCCCCCGCCAGCCCCAACATGCCCCCCATCCCCGCCAGGCCCCCCGCCATGCCCCCCGCCAGGCCCAACATGCCCCCCATCCCCGCCAGGCCCCCCGCCAGCCCCAACATGCCCCCCATCCCCGCCAGGCCCCCCGCCATGCCCCCGCCAGCCCCAACATGCCCCCCATCCCCGCCAGGCCCCCCGCCATGCCCCCCGCCAGCCCCAACATGCCCCCCATCCCCGCCAGGCCCCCCGCCATGCCCCCCGCCAGGCCCAACATGCCCCCCATCCCCGCCAGGCCCCCCGCCATGCCCCCCGCCAGGCCCAACATGCCCCCCATCCCCGCCAGGCCCCCCGCCAGCCCCAACATGCCCCCCATCCCCGCCAGGCCCCCCGCCATGCCCCCCGCCAGCCCCAACATGCCCCCCATCCCCGCCAGGCCCCCCGCCATGCCCCCCGCCAGGCCCAACATGCCCCCCATCCCCGCCAGGCCCCCCGCCAGGCCCCCAAGCCAGCCAGTGGCCCCAAATCCATATTGAATTAAACTCACTTGTTGGTCTGGAGGACCGTAGAGTAGCACATACTGGGGGAGGACCCCATCCACAAGTTTCTCCAACTCCTCTCCAGTGAAGGCAGGGGCCCTTTCCCCAGTCGCAGCAGCCATTGTCCCTTCCAGACCGAGGTCACAGCAACACTTGCAGTATAGGTCCTCTCCTGTGAAAGTTCAAGTCGCAAGTGGATAAGTAGATAGAAAATGGCGGTCACGTCCGCGGCGGTGCGTACCGCGGCGGTGCGTACCGCCACCGCCGGCGCCCTTCGCCATTGGCTCCTGAAACCCATAGGCTTCAATGTTAACCAATGCGGCTTCGCGCCGCGGTCTTCGACCGCTGACCGCCGCGGTGTGCCACGCCAGCGCATTGACCTCACATCCCATTGTCACACTTCACAGGTCAGGCAGCCGCCATTTCGAGGGTCCACATGGCTCAATTTCAACTGCGTCACACAGGCCTAGGCCTTGCATAGCCACTCAGACACGCCATTCACTGCATAGAGAATCGTTTACTGTGCTAGCTGTGAGTACGTACCTGTGGGTTGCTTGACTGTGTGCTCCATGTTGTCCTTCCTAGGCACCGTCCGCTGGGTTTGGCGAGGAGACGGATGAATCCTCCCGTGTACCGACCGCTGGTGGACCTGTCGACAATGGAAGAACGCCACATTATCCTGACCTACCGTCTTGACCGTGCCACTATCCATGAACTGTGTGCCCAGCTGGAGCCCGACCTGATGTCCCCCATCCGCCAACCCACAGGGATTCCCCCTCTGGTGCAGGTCCTGTCAGTACTCCATTTCTTGGCAAGTGGGTCATTTCAGACAACAGTGGGAATTGCTTCTGGGATGTCTCAGCCCATGTTTTCGAAGGTGTTATCCAGAGTGTTGTCTGCCCTGATGAAATACGTGAGGAGCTACATCATTTTCCCTGAGGTGGGCGAATTGGCTACAGTGAAGGGTGATTTCTACACCCTTGGACATATTCCCAACGTCATTGGTGCCATTGATGGGACCCATGTGGCTTTGGTTCCCCCAAGAGACAGGGAGCAGGTGTACAGGAACAGAAAAAATTACCATTCCATGAACATCCAGGTGGTGTGTTTGGCTGACCAGTACATCTCGCATGTAAATGCCAAATTCCCAGGGTCAGTGCATGACGCCTACATCCTGAGGAATAGCAGCATCCCTTACGTGATGGAACAGCTAGAGAGACACCGTGTATGGCTATTGGGGGACTCTGGGTACCCCAACCTGTCGTGGCTACTGACCCCAGTAAGGAATCCCCGGACCAGGGCAGAGGAACGGTACAATGAGGCCCATGGGCGTACTAGGAGGGTGATCGAACGCACCTTTGGCCTCCTAAAGGCCAGGTTTAGGTGCCTGCATATGACCGGTGGATCCCTAATGTACTCACCTAAGAAGGTGTGTCACATCATCGTGGCCTGCTGCATGCTTCACAACCTGGCTTTGCGCCGCCAGGTGCCTTTCCTGCAGGAGGATGGTCGAGACGGTGGTGTTGTGGCAGCGGTGGAACCTGTGGAGAGTGACGAGGAGGAAGACGACGGGGCTGAAACAGACAACAGGGACAGAATCATTGAACAGTACTTCCAATAGGACACAGGTAACAATTCAAACATAATTTAGTAAATGTGAACTACTCTCCTGCATCTCTGCTGCCTGTCTATTTGCCCCAGTGTATGATGACTGAGTTGTGGCTTTTCCCTCCCTATTTCAGATCTGGGGTCCCCACTACGAGTCCTGTGCTTCGTTTCCCCATGGACTACAGCTTTGTGGCAGCTGTTTGTTGACTTCACTATGTACAAGGACATATTTGCACTGTCATGTCAATTACAAAATTTTGAAATCACAGCCAGACTCCAGATAGTTTTGTGCAAAATAGGTGTTTATTTCAGTGCTCAAAATGGGATGGGTGGTTTCAAGTGGGTGGGGGCTATGGTGAAGGAATGTCCATGGCAGAGTCCAGAGTAACAGTCACACAGGTGCATTGTCCAGAGGCCTGTGGAGAGATGGAGCATGGGCAGTTCAAGGATGGACAGGGTGACAATGTGGGACAGTGGGATGACATCAGGTGGTATCCTTTGCTGGCGGGGGTCTTGACATCCTACTCTGTCTTCTTGCGAGATCTCAGGGCCCTCTTGCGGGTGGTTCTTCTCCTGCAGGAGGTGGGGGTCTGGTGGGCTGCTGTTGTGCGGGGGCCTCCTGTCCACTAGCGCCGGCGGAGGTGGTTGGCTGTTCTTGGTCCAGGCTAGTGGCAGGGGCCCTTTGTTGTTGTTGAGTGTCCGTCCTGGTGTTGATGAGGTCCTGCAGCAGCCCTACCATGGTAACCAGGGTGGAGGTGAGGGCTCTGATGTCCTCCCTGTACCCCCGATAGTGTTCCTCCTGCAGTACCTGGATCTCCTGGAACCGGGCCAGTACCGTCGCCATCGTCTCCTGGGAGCGGTTGTATGCTCCCATGATGGTGGTGAGGGCCTCGTGGAGAGTGGGTTCCCTGGGCCCGTCCCCCCCCTGTCGCACAGCTGCCCTCCGAGTTGCCCTGTTTCCCTGGGCCTCTGCCCCCTGGCCGGTGTGCCCACTACCACTGCCCCCAGGTCCCTGTTGTTGTTGGGGTGGTGGGTTATCCTGGGTGCCCTGTAGTGGTAGACACACCGCAGATTGACGCGCCCTGGAGACAGAGGCATGGGCCCGCTGGGTGGGAGCTGTGCTGGTGTTCCCAGAGGGGTTTGGGTCTGTAGTGGCCCGTGCCTGTGTGAGGGGAACCGACTGTCCAGAGGTCCCCGATGGTCCGGGCTGGTCATCGGTGTCCAGGTCGACAGAGCTGCTGTCATCGCTGACGGCCTCTTGGGTGGGGGGTGTGGAGAATTCTGGGCCCTCCGTGGCGGTGTGTTGACGGTCGGGTCCTGCAGGGGTATAGAGGTATGGTTATAGTTTCAATGTGTGGCATATGGGTGTATCTGTGGGTTCCCGTGTCCCCAAGTGCTGGCATTCGTGTGTGGGGGCTTTGGTGAGGGTGGCTTGTGGGGGGGATGTGTATATGCATTGGGCATGCTTTGGTGATGGGTGTCCATGCTTAGTGGACGCATGCAGGCCTAGGTTTTGGGATGTGTGGGTTGTGATGGTGAGACATTGGCAGGGAATAGGTGTGCTGGGGGTGGGGGTGAGGATGGTGGTGGGGGTGAGGATGGTGGTGGGGGTGAGGATGGTGGTGGGGGTGAGGGTGGTGGTGAGGATGGGGGTGGGGGTGGGGTTCGAGGATGGGGGTGAGGGTTGGGGTATGATTTGGCATGCAGGTGGGGGGGAAGCAGTATTGAAGCTTCAACTTACCAGTATCCATTCCTCCGCCGACTCCTGCGAGGCCGTCAGGATGCAGGATGTTCAAGACTTCCTCCTCCCATGTTGTAAATTGTGGGGGTTGAGGTGGGGGTCCTCCGCCAGTCTTCTGCACGGCGATGTTGTGCCTGGATACCATGGAATGCACCTTCCCCCGTAGGTCGTTCCATCGCTTCCTGATGTCTTCCCGATTTCTGGGGTGCTGTCCCACAGCGTTGACCCTGTCGACAATCCTCTGCCATAGCTCCGTCCTCCGGGCAATGCTGGTGTATTGGATCTGTGTGCCGAACAGCTGGGGCTCTACCCGAACGATTTCCTCCACCATGACCCTGAGTTCTTCGTCTGAGAAGCGGGGTGTCTTTGGGGTGCCATGGGGTGGTGTGTATGATGTGTGGGGTGGAGTATGTGTAGTTAAGTGTGTTGAGTGTGGTGGTGTGTGTTGTTTTGTGTGTGGATATTGTGTGGGTGATGGTGTTGAGTGGCTGTGGCTGCTAGTTTGTGGATGGTGGTGTCTCGCTCTGGCCTTCTTTCTGAATTTTTGGTCGTAGGGGTTTGTGGGTGATGTGGGTGTGTGTTTTATATTGTATTGTGTGTGTGGGAGTGGTGTGTGTATGTGTATCAGGTGTGTGGAATTCAAATCGGCCAATGTGGCTGAGTTTTGTTCGTTTGTGTGTATTCTGACCGCGGCGGTGTGTCCCGCCAATGGAAAACCGCGTTTGAAAGACCGCCGCGTGGATTCGTGGGTCGTAATGGCATGGGCGTATTTCTGTTGGCGTGACGGTGGAGGTTTTGTCACCTCCACTTTTCCGCCGACCGCTGGTCTGGCGGTCTGTTGTGGCTGTCGGATTTTCGGAGGTTTGGCTGCTGCGGGTCAGAATGACCGTGGCGGGTTTCCGCGACCGCGGCGGGATTATGGAGGATTTCTGACCGGCGGTAGGCGCCTTTTACCGCTGAGGTCAGAATGACCACCTAATTCATGGAGTGTATTCCTCTCATCATGTGTATTGTTGAGAGACATGCCAAGCCACTTTCCTGGAGGAATGCAATACCAGTCACCCAGCTATTGTGACTAAGACCAATTTAAAACACACAGGTACAATGTACAGAGGGCCAGGGACAGTTGTTAGCCCTCCATTTGTATCATTTTCTTCATTTTATGTGCCACAGCTATGCACCAACCATAGAGATATGAACCCGTGTGCATACCTTTGGGCATCCATCCCTAATTTAAATGTGGCGCTACAAAGTCCTCAAATCAGTCTAAAATCTTACCCGAGGTCAGCTATAACTTGTTACGTATGTGTCACAATCCAGTTCAGATATGTATCCGAAAACATTGAGGAACACAAAATTTCTTGTAAAAATCTGGATTTAAAACATGTGTTTCCTGATACACTCACAGACCATGCATGAAGTATATGTTAGAGCCACATTTGCATCATCAATTGATGTGAAGGCAGCACTAATTTACAGGCTCTTGTTGTGTTTTGTAAGTTAGTCTAGCTGTTGCGTCAACAAATGACGGTAATGTGTAGGAATTATTGTATAACTCACAGGCAACTGTGGTCCATAGTTATACTTTTTTTTGTACCGCTTTTTGAGGCAAAAGCGGCACTAACTTACAAAATACAATTTTATTTTGTACGTTTGCACCGCTTTTGCTTAAAAAAATAATGCAAATGCGGTGCTAATAAAGTAGAAATATGGGCCTGTATGTTTAACTTGCATTCCACATGTTCAAAAACATTGCCTGCAGCATATGAACAAATCAGCAACTGTCACTACAGAGCATTTAAATGTGCACATTACTCTGATTTGTACTCACCAACAGGGCCACCAATCACAATCCCCAGGTGGTCCAGCAGGTCTTGCTCCCGGGCAACCAGGTCAGCCCAACGGTGTTTCAGCTGGTGGTCGTTGCGCGGTGTGTTGTAGATTTGCTGTAGATGGTACAGGACCTTTGCCCACCAGAGCCTCCTTGCCTCTGTGTGATAGCCCTGTATCACACGGCCACCTGCTTCAATCATTAATGGTAGGAAGTGGCACACCAGCCAAATAAGGCCACCCAGCTCCTCCTCTCCCATCCTGCCAAGACGAGGCCTACCCAACATGCTTGCACCAAAAAAAGGGAATAAAGGGGTACAGAGGAGAATGGAGGGAAAGTAGGAGAGGGAAATGCAAAAAAATTAACAGAACACAGCGCAACTATCCCCAAATTAACACTACCCACAACAGACTCCCAACAGTACAAAGACAAATGTAGACACCAGAAATGATTAAAAAAACACTAACACAGGATACCACAGACACTTAGGAAACACAAAAAGACAATTTAAAGACCACACTAGAGACAAATTCAGAAAAGAGAGACAAGTCAAAACACAGCCACACAATTATCACAGTCTGCAAAGTGAAAGTAAACCCACTGTACCAATTCTGTAAACAGGATATCCTATTACATCACGTCCTGCCTCAAATGCGGTGCATTTTGAATCTTATGCGCCAAAATATTATAACGCTTACAGTCTGTGCGTCATTTTCTTAACGCACATTCGTAGAAATAACCCTGCATTCATATTTTGAAATATGTTTCATACTTAACCAATTTCAGGGGATAGAGTGTGGGAATTACCGCTCAGGGCCAATGGATGTTTCATAACAATGAGCGTCATATTTCGACGCATATGCGTCATTTTTTGATGCATGTGCATCTTTTTTTACGCATATGCGTCAACATTTCTTTCTTTGACTGGGTTTGGGTCATTTCTCATTTGTAATAGTAGATGACAGGTGTGACAATACAGAGATAGGCTGATTGCACCAACATTGTGCATTCTGGTGTATGGGCACATGTGGCAGATCACACTACTGCGGACCATGATCCTCTACTTGTTGTACCGGATTTGCACTCTTCACTGACGCAATAGATGGCCAAACGTGTGGAATACAATTAGGCATTACTCAGTTTGGGCATGTTTTGCATCAAGAGAGGATAGCAATGCGACGCAACTCAATACATTAACTCTATGCTTATGGGTCAACGTCTGTGATTTGGCTGTTTACTATTATAGTTGTCCCACTGTGTGAACATCACAAGATGCATTTATGCAAATCTGCTTGTATGCATCTGGAGTCAATCTGTCCAACCATCAGATGCTATTCAGTGTGGAAATGAGAGAGGAAATGTGTTTGTCATACACATAGCAACAACTGCTGTGTGCACTTGTTTTTTTGGAACATAAGCACCACCAATGACAAAGCATGCACAATATAGAGAGCAGACGGTTGATCTTGCAACATTCCAAAACTAAGCCATCACATTTCCTGGAATGTTGGATACTACTTCCTAGGCACTTGTTTGTTTACTCCCCATGAGTCAGGCATGGGATAATACTATGTGGGTACGGTGTTTGTGACACAGAGTCCCAAACACAATCCACAAATGTCATGTCACGCCACAGTTGGAGTCATATAAATGAGCCATGTCTCTCCTGTGGCAGTGGAGGACCAGCAGACCAAGCAGCACATGTTCACATATTTCCAGTGGTAAAATGCACAAAGCTGTCCGGTTCAAGTGTGCGGGCCAATGTTTAGCCTGTATCATTATTGGGTTCCATGTTGTCACAGTTACGTGCAGGTCTAGTCATGAGTCTGTGGAGCCATTTCCTGCATCTACAAAGTATCCTTCACAGCTGAATTGAAGGAAAGCCAATGAGGAATTGAGAACACACATGGGGATAGTCCAGCTATAGCACTGCAGATGTGTTTGAGACTGACAACAGGGCAACTTTGGTGTGCTGACAAAGTTAATGGATCAGGAATTTAAAACCGGCAGGTTTCCTCACAACATTTGTACACAGGTTGGCCTCTAAAATTACCACTGCATCCGGGAACATCAGTGCCTCTGTGCTGATGAATCTCACAGCTATTCACCACGCAAGCCCCATCAATTTGTGGGGGGCAATGTGAATCTGCTTGTGGACTGTCAGGGTCCTAACATGTGTTGACATCTTATGCACATTATCTGCCGTTGTTTATTGTGCTGGAGGCACCATACCCAATCCATGCATACAGCCATGGTACACTGTCACTATTTGTCACTCATGCATACTTGAAACCCAGACAAGGGATGGGCCAGATTAGGCTATTTTGAGACAAGTTCCACCCCATGGTATAATAAGTAAACTAATTATGCTATACAATGTATTTGAGTATGCATTGTAGACCCACCTGACACAATACCCCAGGAGGAAAGTGAGGGCTGGGAAAGCAACTATGATACAAATGTAGCCACAGGGAACCTTTATGGTGACGCAAAGACAGGAAGCAGTCAGGCTAACAGGATGCAGGGTCAATCAGGATCAATAAATTTAACAAGGCAAATACACAGTGAGCAGACTGAGACTGCTCAAAGGTGGAACAATACTGTGGAAAATGAAAACTGTGTTTGTCCTGTGTGTTGGAACGTAACACAATAACCCAAGGGCTGTGTTACACAAGTGATTTATACGGCAATGAATAACAGTGTTATACATAAAATGGCAGCTTCTATGCTGTTCCAGGCAGCTGCAAGGGCAGTGCATGTTCAAATGGCTGGTCTGCATGGAGGTGCTCACAGGTGTGTACAGCTTCAGTCTTTCACAAGTCCTGTAGGTGAGAATCAAGTTCAAAGGGCCAACAGTACCTTTCACATGGGAAGCAATGTGCAAGTGATTATAGGTCCTACAGACTACAAGGCAGTGCATTATTTAACCAGAAGTCCATGCAGACAGGGGTACAATGACTATGGCATAACATTCTAAAGAGGAAAGCACACTGGCTTCACATTGTGAGTCTGGGTGTGTGTAGAGGAGCGATTATCTGGGTACACATATTTCCTTTCCAGGGACCTCTGAAGAAGGGTGGAGTGAGACAGGGAACATGGGTGTGGCAGGACTTAGGACCTGGGCTGCCATGTGCAGGGCGTGTCTTGTGAGCAATGCTAGTCATACCTGGGGCACTCGTGCTATCAATTTGCTGCTTATATGGAAATCTTGTCACACATACTCCTTGCAAAGATAGCTGATGTAACACTTACGGCTATCGAGGGTCTGGTCATACCTTGTTGTCACCAATGCAATAGCACATCCACTGCCTCATGTATGAGGCATTCTTTTCCCTTATTGACTGATGGTGGCTTAGTTGTACCATATGCTGCGATGAACCATTTTGCCAACATGTATGTATGAAATAGCTGTGGTCTTCTGCTATTGCCCTTCAAATGTGAAATGTACAGGATATATGTCATTTACAGTGTGTGTGAATTTGTCTGTGCACTCATACGCATCAAAATTGATGTGGATTTTTCTGTATCTTAATCTGTGTTTTTACAACGCTCCATGAGGCCACACTCTGATTCTGATAGTTAGGGATAATGTTATGCAAAAATGATTATCCAGACCATGAAATAGTGAATAGAATAGGTGTTTATTGACATTTCGTAAGACAGTGGTGATGGATGAGTATAGTTAAAAGAAATTTTGGGCAATATGTTGTCTCTGACGCAATCCTGCAGCTGTGTTTGGATGGTCCCCCTCATGTTGATGGACAGCATCCTCCTCTCCCTCCTCTTCAGGCAATTGTGGGTCAGGTTCATATAGGGGAATGTTCCTTCTTACACATATGTTGTGCAGGATGGCACAGGTCAAAATGGTTTTGCACACCATTTCTGGTGAGTATAGGGAGGCTGCCTCCGGTGATGTAGAGGCACCTGAATCTTGACTTCAGGATGCCAAAGGTCCTCTCGACTATGGTGCGTGTCCTTCAATGTGCCTCATTATAGGCACGCTCTGCTGCAGTGGTTGGGTTTGCAAATGGGGTCATGATCCATGGCTGGATCCCATACCCCTGATCAGCTGAAAGAGAAAATGAGTGAGAACATGTTGATGTAGCTTGCACCATGATTTTCACTTTGCATGGCAGTTGTTCTCTTGTGTTGTCTGTGGCTCATCTGTGTTTGTGTTATTGTCTGGAATCCTAGGCTTCTAGGATGTACCATCAGCATTGGGATGTTTTCTTATCTGAACGTGTGTTTGGCTGATTGACCGGATGTCAGCAGTATTTTTGGTGGGGTGCAGTACACTGTGTGCTTCCTTGCATTATGTCATGTGAAAGAGGTGTCCCTGTGAATTAACTGGGGGTGAGATGATAATTCCATACACAGAATCAATTCCACAGTGGTGGAAACACGGTTGCATCTATATACCCTGGACATCCCATCCAATTTCCCCTATGCAATAGAACTATTTAAACATCAGTGAGACCCTTAGATTTTTGTCTAGGTGACAATGTACAACACATCTCCATACGTTGTCAGCACTGACGTGTTGACAATTGACTATGCACAAATTTCACATGTGTGACAAATTTTCAGCAGACCTATTTCTCTGCCCTTGCCAAGTCGACTCAGGTTGTAACGTGTACCTATACATCTTAACATGTTATAGTTCAGCTGGCTAACTTGGTTGTGAGGCTCTCATTTGTAGTGTGAGAAGGTCCGTATGCCTGTACATCTGTTGTGTGTATGTGAAATTGCCTCGATGCGTATGAGTAGGAATGTGCTTTTAAATACTGTCACATCAATATGTGTTCTTCGCACAGTCCACTTGCTTCTTGGTAGTGGGCAATGTGAGGGCAGGAGTGATGTGAAATATTGGTACAGCCTCAATGATTCCTATGTGTGTCATGGTCTTTGACCTGCAGCATAACACATTACAGACACCCTTACACAGTACGTATTGGTTGGAAGGGTGTTTGAATGAGTGTTATTGATGTGATATTGAAAGATTAATCTTCCAAGTTGTACTGCCAGTTGAGGCCATGTCAGTGTGTTGCTTTAAATTATTCCCTTGTGTCTGTGGAGTGGCATCTGTTGTTATTTGGTACTGTCATTTGTCCATAAGTCTATATCCAAATTGGTCAGGATATCACACATGCCTAGCAGTGTCACAACCTCAGTGTCTTCCTGGCCACTTGTCGATGTCGTGGTGTATATGTCCTAGAGGGTTGCTGTGCTGTGTGTATATAAGTAGGTTTCTGTACTTACCAACAAGTAGGCCATTTCCATATCGTCCACCCTGGAAGTGTTGACTGATGGTGCAGTGACGTAAGATGAATGAATCATGTACACTCCCAGGATACTTTGCCATGATGTTGGTGATCAAACCCCGGTGATCGACAATGGCCTGCACATTGATGGAGTGTGTGTGCTTCCTGTTACGGTATAGATGCTCGGTTGCAGCAGGTGGCACAAGGCGTACATGTGTGCAGTATATGGCACCAAGCCACTAATTTGGTAAAACCCCTGTTTTGTCTCCTGCTGCTTCTGCTGTGTGTTGGGGAAGCTGATGTAGCGGGGTGTGAGGGAGTTGATGGCATCCAATACCTTTGGTAGGAAGGTGGAGAATGAGGGCTGTGAGGTCCCAGCACCCAGGGCACCAATGGTTTGAAATGAGCCACTTGCCAACATGTGGAGTACAGCTAGCAGCTTGGTTTCTGGTGGAATGGTGCGGGGTGTCTGCAAGCTGGGTGCCAACTGTGGCTCAATGTTGCGCAGCAGCTGCTGAATGGCTTGCCAGTTGAGCCTGTACTTCTGGTTGATGTCTTGTTGCCTGAGTCCCAGAAGGGTTGTCGCGATGAGGAATATCCTCTCCTGCCTTCTGCGTTGCCTTGGGGGTCCCTGCTGGTGTTGTGGAAGCTGCTGTTGTTGGTCCTGTGCTCTGCGTCTGCGTGCATACTGTATGAAAAGCACCTCCATGTCTTCCTTTTGGAGCTCTGCTATTGCTTCTGTGTGTTTTCATTAAGTACAGGTGTGTTTGCCCAATTTTAACGCCTGCCCTGACCCAGGTGTTATTTTTTTACACAAATCGAGCTGTGTGTCATTTTCCGACTCCGCCTCCCCGTCGTGCGGGATTTTAGTGCAATTGGATAAATAAGGCGCACGAGTGTTTAAGTCATTTTTTTGGACGGGAACGCATACCTTGCATGTCATTAACGCAAGGCGGTTTTCCGCATCCAGAAAATGACGCACACAGCGGAATTTTGGCGTTCGCCGGCTCACGCATCAAAGTTTAAATATGGTGCCCGGTTTGCGCCAAATGTGCGTCAAAATTTTTGATGCACATTCGGTGCAAACAGAGTATAAATATGCCCCATTTTCTTCTTAGTCCCTAGTAAAGTGCACTACATGTGCACAGGGCATGTAAATTAAGTGCTGCTAGTGGTCCTGAGGCACTGTACCACCCAATTAAGTGGCCCCTTAACCATACCTCAAGCCTGCCATTGTAGAGCCTGTGTGTGTGGTTTTAAACTGCCATGTCAACCTGTAAAGTTAAACCTCTTGCCAGGCATAACCTTCCTTTTTTAGTAGATATATCACCCCATTTGGAAGCGGCCAAGTTCCTCAGCACATTTGATATTTCTGGGTACTGGTAGATTGTCTTAACCGAGGGGGCCAAAGAGAGGTTGGCATTCTCAACAGCAGAGCGGCACTACCTGTTACGTGTCATGCCCTTTGGGTTGAAGAACGCCCCTGCCACATTCCAGAGGGTGGTCAACCAGGTCCTGCGTGGATTGGAGAACTTCAGTGCCTTCTACTTAGATGACATTGCTATCTTCAGCTCCAGCTGGAAGGACCACTTGAGCCACCTCCAGGAAGTGTTGAGGGCCCTGCAGAGTGCAGGCCTCACTATCAACGCCAGATAGGGCAGGGATCTGTGGTATACTTGGGACACCAGGCAAGAGGCGGGCAGATGGCACTCCTACAGGCCAAAATTTACACCATTCTGGCTTGGGCACCCCCAAAACCCAGACTGAGGTGAAGGCCTTTTTAGGATTCACCAGTCATTACAGGAGATTCGTCAAGGAGTATGGCACCATTGTTGTCCCCTTGACAGACCTGTCTTCCAAGAAGCAGCCCTGTCAGTTGATCTAAACCGAGGTGTGTCAGACGTCTTTTGACAACCTGAAGGAGGCCATGTGCACAGCACCCGTGCCCAAGGCTCCTGACTTTTCAAAAGCATTTGTGGTGCAGACAGATGCTTCAGAACATGGGAACCGTGAGCTCACAGCTTAATGAAGAGGGCCTAGATCACACAATAAATAAGTACACTGTTCCAAGAAAATAATAATAATAAATCTAGGGGAACTTGAATGTTCAGGAGCAAGAGCCCTCACACATCCAAATGGATGTCATGCTTCATCATCGGGTTGATCCTCGTCAGACTGGCACTGCAATATCTGACGGGCTCCCCGTTCGTGGGCTCTTGGCCGGAGATCTTTTTATAAGTGGCTGCCGTTGTGATAAACACTCACTAGAGAATTATAGAGGTCGGGCACTCATTCTGGCAGGAGAGTAGTAAGTTAAAATTGGTTCTTAGCCCCACAAGAGTCAGCAATATTTAATGTGTCAGAAGGAAAGGGCTAAGACCAAGATTAAAAGCAAAAGGAAAGTGGAAAATGAGGATTCATGCTCAACCACTTTCTAATTAAACATGGAGATATGGGAAATTATCACCTATCCCCTAAAACATGGTCAACAGGTTTCGCGTTCGGTGGTCTATACAGATCCTATGACGCTTCTTCAGGACCAACAGTTAACAGAACTTCTCCTGACTCATAATAAGTTAAGGGGAATTAAATATTAATTAAATAAAATACAAAACTACTTTGTGTATGTATAAATTACAGTCACTTACATTCAAGTAAACTATCAAAAATAATGATCAAAAAAGTCGCCCTAGAAAACAAAATATACAATCAGCATACACAGTTAATGATCATAACACCCGTGGTAAATCAGTGAGAAAAAGGGTGGTAACTCATAACGTCCAGAAGCAAGCAGAATCATATGCTTACCATCCCTCATCATTGGGGGGCCCCTTTGGAAGTAGCATGCCACAAACGGTCACTACTAATAAAAATAAGGAATAACAAAATGAATCAAAGACTGAATCTTGTTATGTTCAAACCAATACAGTAAAGTGTGGGATTAACCAATCTACAACACTGATTAAGTGGAAACAGTATTATGTTCCTCCGTCCCGTCACCTAAGATGGCTCACCTAATTCACATACAATTTGATTTAACAATGTGTCGATGGGGAAATCCAGCTAAAAGTACCTATTACATAATTTAGCCTGTAATTTGCATCAATAAGTAGTGGCTAATTGCACCAAAATCAATGTTGTGACCGCCAATGTCAGAGGGGTCTAAAATCTATATCCATTCAAAAACACTATTCCGATCGACTCGAGAGTCCCTAATGTGCGGGACTCCCCGGATCGTAAACTACAAGGATCGCCCTCCATGTATAACCCTTAAGATGCAGCCGCCGGGGAAAGGAAACCACTTATTTTGTTGATGCCGGTCGCGGTCAATATCACCTACCATGGCGTGCTCTCCCGTAAAAACAGAGACCGGAAGTGCAAGGCTCATATTTAAGCCGACGCGACGCGGAGACAACGTTCTTCTGCCTCACGTGGGACAATTCTACAGAAAACACTGAAGACAGACTGGCCAAAGCTTCGGTCAGTCATAAAACATAAAAATAAAAAAGGGGCAATCAAAGAGAATATACTTGCGGCCATATTGGAGTAACTAACTCAATACTAGCCGATAGGTATGTTGTGTCGCCCTGTGTGCAGTCAACTAATGAAAAGTCTGTAAAGACCTACAAATTCGTCTCTTTTATAGTGAGACCTGACGTATAACAGGTAATAGTAAGATTTAAGTCATGGTGATGGCATGTACCCCTAAATAGTCTTGGGCCCATGTATAACCAGTCAGGTTGTCAAAAAGTCTGGTCACAGGGAACCATATTGGTTGGATTAGCATTAAGTCATTCGCAAGACCCATCCAATTCATCTGAATAAAGTTATTGGGACGGCATTACCCATGGAATGTCGCCGTTCAATCCATTGATATTCGTATGGAGTTTGAACACCCAACGTTGTTTAAGTCTGAACAGCAAGTGTGAGGAGTCATTTGTGAGTTTGGGAGATTCCAGGACCACCCAACGTAAGTTGTCAGGACTGTGGGGTGCATTCAGGAAATGAGCACATAATTTTGTGGTGACACGTCCACACCTGATGTTGCTCCTATGTTCATTGATCCGTATTTTGTCAGGTCTGGAAGTCATCCCAACATATCGCAGACCACAAGGACATGTAACCATATAGACGCAGTTCTTCGCATTACAATTGGTATGTTTGGTGAGGCGCCATTGGCCTACAGGTTCCAAGTTAAGAATCTTATCATAACTGGTCAATGGGCAGACATTGCAATGGCCACACGGATAATGACCCACCAGAGGGGGAAGATTCCAAAGTGTTGTCTGTGACTGCAAGGTGCCTTTAGGATGAGTGTGTATTATAAGGGCCTTGATGTTTTGAGATCGTTTGAACGCAAAGAGAGGTCTGGGGATGGTATTGCCCCCACTTGCAAGAATAGGCCATCTCTTATTGATCTCTTATTGATCAGTTTCTTGATCTCATTCGATAGTTGGGTAAAGGTGGGCACACAAGTCAACGGCCTGTTAGTATCCCTAGTGTTAGGTTGAAGCAAAGCTTTGCGGTTATTGTTTCTAGCTGTCTTGCGAGCTTGGTTGACAATATGCTGGGGATAATGTCGTGCTAGTAGTTTGGTTTGTAGGTCATTAGCTTGAGCATTATACACCTGGGCTGAACTGCAGTTGCGTCGTAACCGTAAGAATTGACCAAACTGCAAATTATCACGTAAGGATTTTGGGTGATGAATGTCATATGTCAGGAGACTATTGCGGTCTGTTGGTTTATGATATGTACTGGTGGATAATTTGCCATTATGAATCGTAATCAGTAAGTCTAAAAAATTGACTTCCTTAGTTGACACTGTGGAGGTGAATTTCAGATATGGGTTGAGTGTGTTTACCCAGTCTGTAAAAACATCAGCAGTGGCCAAAGAGCCGTGCCACACTACCAAGACATCGTCAATATAACGGCACCATAATTTTATGTTGGCAGAAAACGGTTTGGTAGAAGGTAGAATGAATTGTTTTTCAAAATTATACACGTAGACACAAGCCAAACTTGGAGCAAACATACTTCCCATACAAGTGCCTCTAATCTGATGGTAAAACTGATCTTGAACCTGAAAGAAGTTTTCTGTCATCACCAATGTAGCACACTGCATGATAAATGAAACAGGTGACGTGAGGTTGTCACAGTTATCATGTAGTGTTGATTCCGCTACTTGTAGTGTTGCATCCTGTGGTATATTAGTATAGAGAGCCTCGACGTCCAGGGTAATCAAACCGTGGACATCTACTGTGTCATTAATAGACTCAATCAAATTCAATACATCTTTGGTATCTTGTAAATAAGTGGAAGATCCCTTTACAAGTGGCTGCAAAAAATGATCACAGAAAATAGACAATGGCTCTAAAATAGAACCAATCCCAGACACAATCGGATGTCCCGGAGGCGGTAATTTGCCTTTATGAACCTTAGGAGGGCAATAGAAATATGGGACCTTGGGGTTAGTTGTGTCCAGGAAAGACGCCTCTTTAGGAGAGATCCAAGCGTTGTTTGATGCTTCTGTGATCATAGCCATAATCTGAGATTGTAATCTCGGTGTAGGGTCACGTGTAATCATAGCGTAGTAGGTCCTGTCACTCAGCAAGTGCAAACATTCTTGCCGACAGTCCTCAGTGTTCATAATGACAATTGCCCCTCCCTTATCAGCCTGCTTAATAACAATGGAGGTATCGTTAGCGAGTATCCCTAAGGCTCTCCTTTCATCATTAATAAAGGGGCGTTTGGGATGTATGGGATGTATCGCAGCAAGGTCAGTCAGTACCGCTTTTTCAAATGTTAGGACTTCGCAGGGGATAGCTGATGGAGGGGAGACAAAAGTAGACGGAGGTCTCAGTCCTGAGTCAACCTGTGTATGGTCAACTGATTGGTCACGAAAATAGAATTGTAACCAAATTTTACGAAAGAATTGTGAGAGTTCACAATTAAGTCTAAAAAAATCCTCAGTTGGCATGGGAACAAACCTGAGTCCTCGATTGAGCACGATGGTTTCAATCTCAGAGAGGTGTCTAGTAGAAAGATTCACCACTAGGTTTTCGGAGGCTGGTTCTTGCCCTGGCTCCTGGTGACCATCTGTGGTTCCTCCCTGGCCCATTGAACGCGTCTCCCTCTGCCTCTTCTTCTGCCTCTTCCTCTGCCCCGGCCTCGGCCTAAAAAAGGCATGAAGGGCATCATAAAACACAGCTGTCAGGGCACCCATGAATCTATAATTCCAAGTAAGTAATATATCAATATGTAATGTATAATGGCATTAATACCATGGAGAGTTTCAAGCTCAATTTATTGTTCAACAAAAAAGTTCATCATAGTAACCACAGAATTGTCCTTTGACATCCATGTTCATGTAGTAAACACAGTATTGAAGTCAGTATCCATGTAGCACATACAGCCACAGCCAACACGTGTTTCGTCCTATGAGAACAGTACTCTCACGGACTTCATCAGGGCTTAACTCAAATTATATCTACATGTATAACCAGTATCATTAAGAACCGTCCAGAGTCTGAGTAAAATATATATAATATCCAACATTAGGATGCAAATGAAGTATTCAAGAACCGTTTCCTGTTTATCTCATGGAGACACACAATGCTGACTCAAGTTGCTTGTTCCCAGCTCCACCTAGATGTTGCGTGCCTCCCCATTACTTCTACATGATCGGCACAGGAACGTTCTTAGAGTATACACCTGCAATTCACAAGGGCATCATAGGGCGAGGTTGGTAAAAAGGGTATGGTGGTTGCCAAGGCATTTGATGGGTAACAGAAAATTGGGGGTAATTATAGAAAGGTTGAGGAGGGATATTATCATCTGTGCTCCATCCATCTGAGGACGAGCTGTTGCTCTTGTTCCGGGATTTCTTAAAAGAGGACTGCGACTCATCAGAGGAGCGCGATTGTGTGTCAGTCTCGAATTCTTCTTGAATATATGGATATATTTTTTCTCTACTAAATTTGGTAATATCCTTTTGAAGTTTTGACATTTTCTGATTGGTAAGGGCCTAGATCAACCTGTAGCCTTCATCAGAAGGAGGTTACTTCCCCAGAACAGAGGTGGAGCGTAATTGAAAGGGAGGCTTTTGCTGCAGCCTGGGTGCTGAAGAAGCTAAGAACCTACTTGTTTGGGACTCACTTCCGGGTTCAGACAGACCACAGGCCCCTTAATGGCAAATGCAGATGAGGGGTGAGAATCCTAAACTGATGAGGTGGTACATCTCCCTATAGGGAATGGACTTTACAATGGAACACCGCTCTGAAACAGAACACACCAATGCTGATGGTCTGTCCAGGTTCTTTGTCTTAGTGATGAGAACTCCCATGAGGTTGGGTAGTTTTCCCCACTTTCAGCTGGGGGGGGCACCTGTTTACCCTCTCTTTTTGGCTTCTGACCCCCCGCTATGATCCTGTGCTGAACTTCGTTTTTGCTGGTTTAGAACTCTGGACACTTTACCACTGCTAACCAGTGCTACAGTGCAAGTGCTCTCTGTCTAATTTGGGTTGGTGATTGGTTTTCTCTATGATTTGCATATTTGATTTACTAGTAAGTCCCTAGCAAAGTGTACTAGAGGTGCCCAGGGGCTGTAAGTAAAATGTTACTAGTGGGCCTGGAGCACGATTGTGCCACCCACATGAATAGCCCTGTAAATATGTCTCAGACCTGCCACTGCAGGGTCTGTGTGCGCAGTTTTAAACTGCCAGTTCGACCTGGCAAGTACACCCACTTGCCAGGCCGAAACTTTCCCTTTTACAACATGTAAGTCACCCCTAAGCTAAGCCCAAGCCAGCAACACGTGCAGGGTGCAGTGTATTTAAAAGGTAGGACACGTAATAGGGTGTTTTACATGTCCTGGTAATTAAATACAACTAAATTTGTTTTTCACAATTGCAAGACCTATCTCTCCCATATGTAACATGAGGATTGCCTTGAAATATCTTTTAAGTGCAGTTTCCCGTTGGGAGCAAATAGATATGTTGGGGTTTGGGGACTCTGAACTCACAATTTAAAAATACATCTTTTTGTGAAGTTGGTTTTTAGATTGGAAGTTTGAAAATGCCACTTTTAGAAGTGGGCATTTTCGTGCTTAACCATTCTGTGCCTATGCCTGCCTGTGAAATACACGTCTGGGTCAGACTGACAGTTGGGCTGTTTGTGAATGCACTAAACAGTCACACAAAGGGGGATGAGGTCTGTCCTGCATATCCTGATAGGTCTTCCTTGACTAAAGTGGAGGGCGGAGCTGATACTTGCACCTGAATAGGGCTGTTCCTGTCCTTACACAAAGCATTCTCCAACCCCAATGGAGTGTGTCCGGGACAGGACATGGGGAGGCAGGGTCTTGAGCACTGCAAAGACTTTCCATTGAAGTTTGCCTACTTCAAAGGCAGAAATGAGTATAAGTATTGGACTGCTGACCCCACAACTTCAGAACACTTCTGAACTGAGGCCAATTTGCCTGGAAGAAAAGCTGGATCGTGTAGGCGTACCTGCCACTCTGCCTGTTGCTTTGTTGTGCTGGTCTGCTGGTTGCTGCTTCTGTCCTGGAAGTGAAAGTACTGGGCTTTACTATCTACATCCTGCTTTCCAAGGTTCTCCAAGGGCTTGAACTGAGCTTGCCTCCTGTTAAGAAGTCTCAGGGACATCACAGCCTTCATCTGCCAGTGCCTTGACTCTTCTGCTGAGAGTCCTGACCTGCCAAGTAGTGCCGAATCCAGTCCCTGGGCCCTTGACAGTGGAAACTGGTGCCATGAGTAAGAAAATCCAGACATCGGATCGCTGCAGCTGAAAACTGATGCATCACTGGGCTTGCAGCAGAAGAATCAATGCAGCGTCTGCCTTGCGGCTGAAGAATCGACACAGCGCCTGTCTTGCAGTGGAAGGACTGATGCAGCGCCTGTAAGACCGATACAGCACCTGTTCCACCATGGCTCTATCATCATAGTGTGTCTGGATTTTTCCATGGATTGTTCCTGGGAGTCATTTTCACATCAACCCTTCACCACAGGAAGGAACCGGGCCTGTGTGGCTAGAAACAGATGCATCATCTCTCCTGCAGGGAGAGAACCGATGCAACGTCTCCCCTGCCAGTAAGGAACCAACGCATTGCCTCTCCTGCGAGGAAAGAATCGATGTATCACCTCCCCTGTGCAGTAAGGAAATGATGCATTGCTTTTTTGCCCAGCACCTCACCTCCTCTGCGGCCCACATCGTCTTTGTTTTTGACGCATCCCAGGTACTATGTGTCAAAAAGAGACAACCATTAATTCTTCTGGATTAAGACTCTTTCCAACTTTTTAAAAGTGATATGTTTGCTTGTGTATGTTGGATTTTTGTTGTTTTGGTCTTGTTTAATTCTGATAAATAATGGATATTCTTCTAAAACTGTTGTGGAGTACTTTTGTGGTGTTTTCACAGTATTACTGTGTGTGTTTACAAGTACTTTATACATTGCCTCTGAGATAAGCCTGACTGCTTGTGCCATGCTACTAAGGAGGTGAGCAGGGGTTATTTTAGCTGTGTGACCCCCTTCCTCGGACTAGAGTGAGGGTCTCTACTTGGATAGGGTGCAAATTTCTGCCAACTAGAGGACCCTTTTCTAATATATTACAATCATTCAGAGCTGAGTGCTTGTGTTAAAATGGTTGCAAACGTAATATGCACCCATCTTATCACTACGAGCAATTAAAATTTTAGCGCTAGTTGGTCTCATTCCTTTGTTTGCATGGGCTATTGTCGCAATTACAATTATAAACCAGTGCTGTATGAGTAACAATGGATGTAAAACGGGTTCAAATACCGTTTGGGTATGTTAATACACATTTCTGCACAATATAATAATCATATCCAAAAACACGTTCAGTAACCAGTGCAAATGTTGTTTAAGGTGGAGGGTTTTTGCATCTTATCTTACCATGTAGATCTAAATGAACCCATAGATATTTTAGACAGGGGGCTCCAAAGAAACCATTAAGTTGGCACTGATTTGG
The DNA here is from genome assembly GCF_031143425.1 of Pleurodeles waltl. NCBI lineage: Eukaryota > Metazoa > Chordata > Amphibia > Caudata > Salamandridae > Pleurodeles > Pleurodeles waltl. Next base: position 1,313,925,412 of record NC_090445.1, on the reverse strand, counting down.
ATTTGCTTTTGGGCCGAAGGGCTTGGTTTACTGAAGATGGTACTTGCTGTGTATCCTTTCTGCACTTTGAGTGGACACACTTTGGTATTCAGTCCCTTTACTTTTCAGCATTTTTACATAAATGGCAAATTTAGTAATTTAGTAATACACCATATGGTGGGCCACTTGAATTATATGATTCGGTAGCCACTGTATTGCCACATAATTATGGATTTGCCTCATAATCCAACATCTCCTGCACAATCTGCAGATTTTAACAAAAAATATTTTACCTCAAGTGGATTAAAAATGACTTACCCCACACAGCTACACAGGTCCCAGGCAGTGGGAATATTGTTGCCATAGGGCGATTGATCATCTTTCAATTGCTTATTCCTGTATCTGGTTGTTAAACTGGTACTAATAAGGTGAAATATTTGCCCAGACAGTGGTGCAATGTGTAAAAATGACAAAGTAACAAAGTAAAACGATCACAACATGTATTGCATAATTTGCCATTTTTCGCTGCATACTTTACCTATTCTTGCCGCATCATTGGGTAACCCTGTTGCATAATTTGGTATTTCCTTGTGGTATGATTCCAATGGCCCTGACCCTATGATAAGTATGATAAGTACTACAGGAGCAAAAAGAAAGAAAAGAAAAGAAAATACTGAGACACATTCAGGAGCATGATTTGAACTAGGAAGCAAAAAAGTGTAGGTTTGGTATTTTGGATATCAAATCACTGTAAAAGTGATAAAACCAAAGGAATGCTTGGTTAGGAACACTGTACAAAGGCTATCTCTTAAGAGTAGAGAGAAACTGTGAGCCCTTTTAGGGATAGCAGAGTTTTATAGCAAGGGCACGCTTGACATTGAAGCAGAGAAGGTGTGGCCACGGGGGATTTCTACATTTGCTACAGCGGGATGAGCTGCAATTGAGCTGATCAGTGCCAGGCAGGTGCCATTAAAAGAGCTCACCCACTCTCACAGTATGGGACGCACCCGGTCTCGTGCCCGGGAGAAGACTATGCCAAAAACTGCACCATCCACGGCCGAACGTTACATGCCTGGGCCTTCTCGCTAACCTCTCCAAAAAGCCTCTATTCTCTCCATGTCTTCCATCTAATTGCAAGTAAGCCTTTCTTTCCCTTTTCCTTGTCAATTCGCCTCGCATTCCTTTATATAGAGAACTGGCACCTGGGTTCAGGAGATGGGAAAAGAAAAGTTATACCTTTTAAAACTCCTGGGGCACAGAACTGTGCAACTAATGACAATTTTCTGGCCAGACCTGTGGGGTCATTACAAAGGAAATTGACCTGGCTCAGAGATGCCTCTCTTTGGACCTGGGAGTCACCTTGGATGACCCTCTGGTGGACCTTGGTTCACCATCTAGTGGGTGCTCCTGGCCAAGATCAAGCTATGCAAGGGGGACCCACGGTCCTTATAGAGGGCGAGGTAACTCTTTCTACTGATCCCTTAGAACCCACCTAGGGTGCCCTAGGACAAGTGTCACTTAATTGTCGAAATATCATCGCCACATGCAAACAGAAATTGAAAAACGCTAGTGCAGACAGAAAGAGTGTTATGAAAAGCACCAAATCGGTCGTTTTTGTGGCTTTGGATAATGACGTGCAAGAATCAGGGTGCATGGCTACACGGGTCCCTTTTTTCTCCTAACTTAATGAAACTCTTAAATCTTGCTTGGGGCCCTTGACGGACAATGTAGCCAAAATTGAAGCTGAAGTAATAGGGATCTCAAATTTCGGTAATACCTGTTCTGGCCACGAAGGTCTCTGCCCTGCGCTCCTTCACGTTGCACCCTTTTCAGTCCACCCTGTTCCTGCTGCCAAAGAGGTTGACAAAGTTAGGGTTCCAGAGCTCCAAGTAGTAGCAAGAGGAAACTCAGAGATCCTCTCTATCTCCACCACTCAAGGGTACGTCCCAAAAGGCCGAGACGCGAGTTGCTTCCCCCAAGATGTTAATACGACCTTCTTGCCTGGCCATGGCCCTAGTCCTCTGAAATGTTGTCTGTTCGTGGTGGTCCTGGGGAATGTTCCAAACCTCACAAACCATCATGCAGAGACTTATGACCAGCTCAAGAATAAAGTGTGCCATTGGTTAGCTGGTCACTCAAGCTTTATTTGGCAGGCGCACTGGAACATTACAATAGTTCAATGAGTAGACTGGATTGTCCCCTCTGAAAATATATTTTGTGGTAACAGTATTATTTTCAATTTTAGGCACCTCTACCCCGACAGGCATGTTTTGAACAATTTACAACAACCTTGCCCTGCATTTGGTAACATTAATCTTCTTCCCCTAGGGCACTGTTGCAGGCATTTGCAAACTGGGCCCAGACTACTTTGCCCACAATTCATGATACAGAGACCAGACTTTAGTCTCCCCTGTTCTAACAGATTGTAACTGGTTTAACTTCTAAGCTGGCGGATGAGGAATTGTTTGGCTTGCTTCAGGAAACTTTGTGCCTGGACAACCAAATTTGGGATGGTTTCAAAGGTTTTAGGGGCATATTTATACTCCGTTTGCGCCGGAATTGCTTCGTTTTTTTTTACGCAATTCCGACGCAAAACTAACTCCATATTTATACTTTGGCGTTAGACGCGTCTAGCGCCAAAGTCCATGGAGTTTGCGTCATTTTTTAGCGTGGACACCTACTTTGCGTTAATGAGATGCAAGGTAGGCGTTCCCGTCTAAAAAATTGACTCCGAGGCATGTGCGCCGTATTTACACTCCCGGGCAAAATACACGCCCGGGAGTGGGCGGGTCAAAAAAAAATGACGCACGTCCGCTTTTGCGCCGTTTTTTAGCGCCTGGAAAAGGCAGGCGTTAAGGGACCTGTGGGCTCTGAAGGAGCCCAGAGGTGCCCTCCCATGCCCCCAGGGACACCCCCTGTCACCCTTGCCCACCCCCATGCCTCCAGGGACACCCCCTGTCACCCTTGCCCACCCCAGGAGGACACCCAAGGCTGGAGGGACCCATCCCAGGGACATTAAGGTAAGTTCAGGTAAGTCATTTTTTTTTTTTTTTTTTGTGGCATAGGGGGGCCTGATTTGTGTCCCCCTACATGCCACTATGCCCAATGACCATGCCCAGGGACAGAAGTCCCCTGGGCATGGCCATTGGGCAAGGGGGCATGACTCCTGTCTTTGCTAAGACAGGAGTCATTTCTATGGAGGTTGCGAGTCGGAAAAAATGGCGCAAATCGGGTTGAGGCGAAAAATTTGCCTCAGCCTGACTTGCCCCATTTTTTGACGCCCAAGCTCCATATCCCCCTACGCCGGCGCTGCCTGGTGTACGTCGTTTTTTTCCACGCACACCAGGCAGCGCCGGCGGCTAACGCCGGCTAACGTCATTGATTAAATATGGCGCCCGCATGGTGCTTCAGAATGGCGTTAGCCGGCGCTAATTGTTTTGACGCAAAACTGCGTTAGCTCAGTTTTGCGTCAAAAAGTATAAATATGGCCCTTAGTGTCCCTGATCAGAGGTCCTTTACAGGCAGGAATAGAGGGCGTTTATTGGTTGCGGCCCATACCACAAGCAATTTTAGGATATATCCTTTGGCTTTCACTCGTCCAAGGGTGCAGATTGTGTGGGCAGTGCTCGCCAGTTCATTTCATTTTTGTATAATCAATTTTTATAACAGGGTGGGCCCAAAGATTCCTCTTGTAACTTAGAAATACGGTTTTCTGTAATTTGTTGTTTAAAGAGAAGGCTCTCAATTGTATCCTCCGACTTTAACATTCCAATTGGGGGGATGTTGATGCTAAACTGAGGTCCACTACCACTGTCATCCAGCCATTTGATGTTGTCAGGACACAGGCCAGTCTGGGAATGAAAACAATAGGGGTAGAAAATTGGTAAAGCCCCTATCAGAGTCTGATTTTTTTTAATGGAATGATACGCAGAGGAACGCCCAAATCTGACATAGCTACCTTCAATGGGCGAGAACAAGGCTCGGTTATTGATTATGTCCTAGTTTCACATAACATGGGCACATTTATTGATTCCATTGATGTAGTGGTTAACGCCGTCAGTGACCATTACCCAATCGAGGTATCCCTGGCCTTTCCTGTACTAATTCACCATCCTGCAAAGGCAATCCCTTTGGGGCTCTGTTTGCACAACAAAGGCCGGCGGATTAGGTGTAAGGGTGTAGACTTTTCTAAGTTTCTTACCCGACTGATTAACTCCAACTTTTCTTTAGTAATGAATTATCTGCTGGTGTAAACGAAACCCAGTGGGGTTATTACTGAGGCCTTTGTCTCCTTGAGCATCAAAATTAAGGATAGCCTCTTGTGTCTGGCGATGTCCCATAATGTCACCAAGCAAGGTTGGCTTGACAAAAAACCTAGGCACACAAATAAGTGTTTGCGCGAAGCACTGTCTTCAGCCCCCAGGGATAGAGTAGGACTGTGTAGAGCTGTGTATAGAACATGTATAAAAAACAGAAAGCGTGCAGTCAAGCAAGACATATGGGATGGCTTGGTGGTATCTGTTCAGTTCAAAGGCTTTGGAAGGTTTTGGAAAATTATTAATAGACCAAAGCTAATGGAAACCGTGTCGGCAGGCTTGGGAACCAACATCTGTGCCGGATCGTCCATTTTCAGAACATCTATTCTTATGAGGGGGCTTTGAACAGTGAGCCCACCATCCGTTCCTCCTTTTTCCACTTTCTACACAGTTTGAGTTAGAGGAAGTTTGGGAGGCGATTATGAGCAGCCCTTCTAGAAAAGCACCCAGACCTGATGGGGTCCCTATGGATCTATATAAGGCAAATGTGGAATTCTGGGCCCCAATTATCACAAATGTAATTAATCATGCATCCTTATATGGCTTTCCTAAAACATGGTACACGGTGTATAAAAAAGGATCTAAAAACGACCCTTGATTCTATAGGTAAATTTCCCTACTGGACCCAAAGGGCAAGATCGTTGAACGCATAGTCCTTAGAAGGATTGAGGACTGGTCTAGTGCATGAAACATTATCTCCTGAGTACACTATGGGTTCAGGTAAAGACTCAGCACTATTGTGAAATGCCTTAACCCATTTAGTGCAGTCGCCGGCCAGCCCACACTACCTCCCTGGTGCGGGTCACGACCACCACGTTGCACCCGAGGATTATTTTTTTTTTTTTAAACCCCTGGGAGGCACGGAAGATCTTCTGTGTCTCCCCCCACCAACCCACCCCTTTGTGACAGCGCGCTGACATCACTGTTTTGTTTAACCCATTATTTCCCCCATCCTGCTCTGATGGGGAAAACTGCCCCCCCGAGGGGGCACATTTTTTTAAATTCAAGGTAGGTGCAAAAGATCAACCCCCGCCCCCTCTGGGGTTAAATAAATAAATAAAAGATATTGACAGGGGGCCGCCCGTGGGCAGGGTGACCCCCTGTGGGGGCAATCATTTTTTTACCATAAAACTACTAAAAGATATATATATATATATATACATATATAGATAGATAGATAGATAGATAGATAGATATAGATCTATATATATATATATATATGTATATATATATATATATATATATATATAATAATATATAAATAGATCACTTTTGTCAATGCATGTGTGGTTTCCCTGGGGGCTGCGACTGGCCCCCAGGAAAACCAGACCCACATATAAAAGTGATATATATATATATATATATATATATATATATATATTTGCCACCAGTTGTCATGCAGTTGCAGCTTGTGTCTTCAAAGCAATGCACATACTTCAACTGACGCATTTCAACTGTACCTTTTGGGCAGTAATTAAAAAAAAAGTCAAGTAAGTCTTGTGATTATGTTTCTGCTACAAAGGAATCAGACCGTTGTCTAGTGGCAGTTTTGGTGCCATAAAGAAGCGCAGAAGGTTTATATGCCTACTGCAAAGAGCAAATCTGTATTTTATGTAAATAGCTGAGTACATTAGTAAAGTCAGCCATTACCTGCGCTAGAATACAAATGAAATGCATGTGCAGGGGGCAGCTATGGAGAGATGAACGCCACTTTTACTGGGTGGTAGTGAGGGAATCTGAGGAGGAGGACATGGAAGTGGGAGCACCAATAATGATTGTTCGACTGGGCGCTACAGGTGCTAAAGACTGTGACGATTTGGATGTGACAAGGTGTTTTTGGAGTGTCTTTAAAGAACGTGCTGATTGAGGGAAGAAGCGCATGTAAGGTGACCTCTACTGTTGCATGTATCACACACACACAGGCAATTTTGTGACGTCTACGTAGGCTAGTGTTTTAAAGCAACAGTTTAGCCAGTAGCAGAGATGGCATCTCGTTGGATGACTGCTGCTCACGCCCTCATTTGGGTTATAGAGGACAGCTCTGACATAGGATCAGAGACTGAGACAGCAGATACTGAGACAGCATCTGAGGGATAGGACAATGGCGCAGACTTTGGGAGTGATTTTTCAGTCGGAGGAGTCCCATTCGATAACTCCTCTTCCAGTAATTATGAGGGAGGTGATGAGGACGGTCATGCAGTCCCTTCGCAAGCACAGTCTGTGCAACGGGACAATAGCAGGTTAGCCAAACCTAGAAGGCAGGTGAATGCGGCAGCAAGCACAGAGAGAGAGTGCTCTCTTGGAAGCCCCTCAATTTAGTTCAGCCCCAAATTCCACCACCCAAATCGTATTGTGAAGAAATGAAAATTATATATCACAAAACAAACTGGTTTTGTAAGGCAGGCACCTGTGTTTTTGGTCCTGGGCTTCGTGGCCATATAGGGAAACATAATAAACCCAGACATTTCTGGAAACTAGACATCCAGGGGAGTCCACAGAGGTGTGACTTGTGTATATTCCCCAAAGTTGTCTTACCCAGAATACCCTGCACAGTAGAAATGTTGAATAAAAACTCTATTTTTTCTTGCATTTCTTTCACACAAGCTACAGTAATATGCTGGAATCCACAAAATTCCTACCACCCAGTGATTCCTCACCTGTCCTAATAAAAACACTACCCCACTTGAGTGCCTATACCTAGTGCCTGCGTCAGGAATGGATGATCCCAGGTTCAACAGTAGCTTCATGTAAGGGCCAACATTGACCGTTTTGTGATCTCTTCCTGTCGCGGGCACTAGGCCTACCCACACAAGTGACGTACCATTTTTATCAGGAGACTTGGGGGGACGCTGGGTGAAAGGAAATTTGTAGCTCCCCTCAGATTCCAGAACTTTCTGACACCGAAATGTGAGGAAAAGGTGTTTTTTTTAACAAATTTTGAGGTTTGCAAAGGATTCTGGGTAACAGAACCTGGTGAGAGCCCCACAAGTCACCCCATCTTGGGTTTCCCTAGGTGTCTAGTGTTCAAAAATGCGTAAGTTTGGTAGGTTTTCCTAGGTGCCGGCTGAGCTACAGGCCAAAATCTACAGCTGGGTACTTTGCAAAAAACACGTCAGATTTCAATGTAAAAATGTGATGTGTCCATGTAGCGTTTTCTGTCGCGAGCATTAGGCCTACCCATGCAAGTGAGGTACCATTTTTATTGGGAGACTTGGGGGAACACAGAATAGCAAAACAAGTGTTATTGCCCTTTGACAGTCGCTAAATTTTTCCCTTCCAAATGTAAGACAGTGTGTTAAAAAGACATCTATTTGAGAAATGCCCTGTAATTCACATGCTAGTATGGGCTCCCTGGAATTCAGAGATGTGCAAATAACCACTGCTTCTCAACACCTTATCTTGTGCCCATTTTGGAAATACAAAGGTTTTCTTGATACCTATTTTTCACTCTTTATGTTTCAGTAAATGAATTGCTGTATACTCAGTATAGCATGAAAACTCATTGCAAGGTGCAGCTCATTTATTGGCTCTGGGTACCTAGGGATACTGATGAACCTACAAGCCCTATATGTCCCCGCAACCAGAAGAGTCTAGCAGATGTAACGGTATATTGCTTTAAAAAATCTGGCTTCGCAGGAAAAAGTTACAGAGTAAAATGTGGAGAAAAATTGCTTTTTTCAGCTCAATATTTTTTTATTTCAGTTGTTATTTTCTGTAAGAAAACCTTGTAGTATCTACACAGGTGATCCCTTGTTGAAGTCAGGGTTTTGTCTATTTTTCAGAAATGTTGAGCTTTCCGGGAGCCAGCATTGGTTTCATACCCATTTATGTCACTAACTGGAAAGAGGCTGAAAGCACAAAAAATAGTAAAAATGGGGTATGTCCCAGTAAAATGCCAAAATTGTGTTGAAAAATGCTGGGAAGATAGTGATTATAGCACCTCAAGCCGTTTGTTGATGCCATTTTCAGGGACAAAAACACAAGCCTTCTTCGGCAGCCCTTTTTTCCCTTGATTCTAAAAAAAAAAACAATTTCACTGTATTTCAGCTAATTTCTTGGTTTCCTCCAGGGAAACCCATTAACTCTGGGTACCTTTAGAATCCCTAGGATGTTGGGAAAAAAGGACCTAAACTGGGTGTAGATAGCTCATGTGGACAAAAAGTTATGAAGGCCTAAGTGCGAACTATCCCAAATAGCCAAAAAAGAGCTCAGCACTGGTGGGGAAGGCCTAGCAGCTAAGAGGTTAATCTCCATCTAGTTGTTAGCAAACACACCATTATTGCTTCCTTAATGGGCTTGTCCAGTACATTTGATAGGGTCAACTGCAGTAAGCTCTGGGATATCCTCTGGACCCTAGGGTCCAACAAGGCCTTGATTACTTTTCTTCGGGTGCTACATTGTGGGGTTACTGCCTCTGTCCAATCTGGCCCAGGGGGTGAATGCACCAACGCATTTGAATTACATTGCAACGTCTGCCAGGGCTGCGTTTTGGCCCCCATTTTGTTTTTATTATATATCAATGGGCTAAACAGTTCCTTAATAGTTTCAGGGAAGGCTATGCCAATGATTTTAAGTCTGTACCTGTTCCGGCTATGCTTCATGCAGACGATACTTTGTAAATATCCTGTACAACAATGGCCTGAGGACAGTGATCAGTAGCTGTATTACTTTTATGAATTGATTGGATTTGGTTATCGTTAAGACTAAGGCCCTCATTACGACCCTGGCGGTATAGAACCGCCAGGGCCGCGGCACGCGGGAGCACCGCCGACAGGCCGGCGGTGCCCCGCGGGGCATTCTGACCGCGGCGGCTTAGCCGCGGTCAGTAAAGGGAAACCGGCGGTCTCCCGCCGGTTGCTGCGCCGGCTTGGGGATTCCGACTCCCCCTCCCGCCATCCAGTTCCTGGCGGTTCTCCCGCCGGGAACCGGATGGCGGGAGGGGGAGTCACGGGGCCCCTGCAGTGCCCATGCCAATGGCACGGGCACTGCAGGGGCCCCCGTAAGAGGGCCCCTACAAGTATTTCACTGTCTGCTTGGCAGACAGTGAAATACGCGACGGGTGCAACAGCACCCGTCGCACCTTCCCACTCCGCCGGCTCGATTACGAGCCGGCATCCTCGTGGGAAGGGAGTTTTTCCCTGGGCTGGCGGGCGGTCTTTTGGAGACCGCCCGCCAGCCCAGGGAAAAACTCATAATACCCTCCACGGTCTTTTGACCGCGGAGCGGTATTATGGAGGGCTGAATTCTGGCGGGCGGCCTCCGCCGCCCGCCAGAATCAGAATGAGGGGCTAAGTATATAATATGCTGGAAGAGGGCCAGGATGGTGGGTGCATTCTCTATCAAAAGAAAGTGTATCGAAAGGGTGATTGTGTTCATGTTTGACGAGGTATCTTCATGGTGCTCACATTTTAGCCATTCTGTGGGTGCATTATTTGATTTCTCTAGGAAAGTGGCCAGCAAGTCAGAACAGCCCCTCCGGAGGTCTTCCTGAGAAAGTGCTTACCAGTTTAAACATATATGACAGGGCTTTAGGGCTACTGGGATGTTGTATCAATGCAGGCTGAGGAGAATTGCTTTTGCCGTCACCTTTTGGGCTTACCTCCTCTGATCCCTCATTTTTTTCTACACAAGGAGTTGGGGACCCATTATGTAACTGACCAGATTAAAGCAGCCCCTCTGGTTCTTTGGATTTCCTTATCGTCTAACAGGGCTGTTTCTCTTAATAGGGAAATCATTTTAGAGTGCCTGAGCTGTGAGTAGCGTCCCACCATGCTGTGGTTGCACTATGTGAGCTTCATATCTAAAGAAATTAGCTGGGAGGATATGTTTTTATCCCCGGACTTGCACACTGATACCGATGTGCTTATCGTTAAGCATCCTTTATTGTCCTATTTTGGGCCAAGTTGATATTGGTACTGTGCCAGTTTGTCCATGTGACAAGACTGCTATGCAATCACACAAGCACTTTATTTTCTTCTGTAATTTCTATGTTGATTCTACTCCAAGATTTTTAAAACCAGTTCTTAATTTGTATGGGACCTGCATGCACTTTATTTTTAACTATTCAGGTCTGTTTTACTGTTGGCAGCTTCTTAAAATCTGCAACCCGGGCTAAGCGAAGGGCCCTTCTGTTTTAATGAGTCCTGCTTTTTATATCAATAACTTTTTTTATACTACTTGTCTTCATAATGATGTATTGAATGCCATGTTGTGCTTTTATGGTTGTTTTTAAATAAGCAAATACAGCTTATCTTGAACTATAGCAAGTTCATTGAGAGTTTTCCAGCAAAACAGTGAAAACACTTTTAAATATAGAGATTGATTTCTGTTGGGATGAAGGGTGCTGTAAGACATTTGGAGAGCTAAAAATGACCTGAAACATGCATAGTTTACAACATTTTGCTAGCAGGCATGACATTGTTTTTGTAACAGATGTGAATAAAAATGATGATATATCTAATTACTATGGGGCACATGCAAAAGTTCACAAGGTAAACGTAAAAGCAAGCAATGATAACGTGGTTATTCATTTGAAAGGAAGTTGTTTCTTAGGCCCTGGAATGCCAATGGTAAATGAGAGTATTCATTTTGTTGCTTTATTCCCCACTCAAAAATTGGACTTTTGGGATTTGTTAGATCTGACATTCTTGGGTGGTAGTCCCCCAAACGTTTTGCTTTCTCCCCTCCTGTGTTGCTGAATTTGTGTTTGGTGGCTTTATTACTATGTGCACTTTACTGATGCTAACCAGTGCTAAAGAGGCTGTGCTCTCTCCCTAAAACATGGCACAATTGGCCTATACCTAATTGGCCCATTTAACTTACTTATAAGTCCTTAGTAAATGGTACTCCACATACCCAGAGCCTGTACATTAAATGCTACTAGTGGGCCTGCAGCACCCATTGTGTCACCCACCAAAGTAGACTTTTAAACCATGTTTCAGGTCAACCACAACAGCCTGTAGTTTTAAAATGCCATTTCTACCATGCAAAATAAACCTTCTGTAAGGCCTAACCCTTCCTTTTTAATACGTATATGTTACCCATAATGTAGGCCATAAGAACTCATAGGGCAGAGTCCACTGTATTTAAAAAGTAGGGCATGTGGGTTTGAGGTTTACATGTCCTGTTAATGAAAGACTCATAAAGTCATTTTGCACTGTTGCAAGGCCTATCTCTCCCATAGGATAACATTGGATTACCTTGCTACACGTAGGAAGTGATAACTTAAGTTAGGGAGCAGATATAAAAATGAGGTTTACACTCAAATGAATTATAATGTAAAACCCACTTTAATGGTAAAGTTAAATGTTAAGTCACAATTTTGAAAACAACACTATAAGATTTTGTGATTCTTCCTGGGTACTCAGTCACATGACTGTGAATAGTTTGGCAGTTGACCATTGTGTATTCCTTCCAGACTGTGAGACAAAGGTGGCCTGGGTATTGGCAGGATGGTTGGGACAGAATTGTTCCCTGCCCCGCTTACATTTCAAAGGACTGCCTCCAGCACACATACAAAGGAACGTGACACCAGTCTTTTGTCACTCTAGGTTACTTGGAGCCTTGACAGTGGAAGAAATGAACTTCCATTGCCATAAGGGGGGGGCTTCAACGGAGGTCACCCACTTCATATGCTGGCACCAAGTAAAACCATTGGATCTCTTGAACCATTCATTAGATACCTTCTGGACCTGTAGAAGACTCAGAAGAAGGACTAGCCAGCGGCCCTGCTACTGAAAGGACTGCCCTGCTGCCTGAGAAAGGAAGGAAGCCTGGACCTGTTCTTTCAAACCACATCACCAGATGGACTCTAAAGGCTAGCTCACTGGCCTCCTTTTAGGAGCTACAGGGACACAATTAGCTCCAGAGGCCTCCCTGCAACTGCCCCAGGCCTCTGTTGGAGTGTGTCCCTGATTCCCAAGAGCTGCCTCCCCAGGTCCTGGACCCTTGACTGATATCAGAGAGAACTCATCCGTGCCTCACTGAAGGTTTCATCAAATGCAGCACGAAGTGAAGCCAAGCCCCCCAAATCGTTGCCGCACAGCTGCTAGCTTCATTGGATTTATAGCAACGCAAAGCACCACAAAGCCTCGCCACACAGCTGAAAGTTCACCTCAACTGATGCCGAGCCACACAAAGCATTGTTGCATAGCTGATAGCTCATTGGAAACAATATGGTGCGATATTACTCGATGTAGGGCCTCACATTGTGGCACCACACGGCTCCAGATCAGAAGCCTCTCTGAACTCAGTCCAGTACCTGGTCTGCGCTCCATCGCAATCAACCTGAACTTGTGACTTTGTCCCGGTCCGATGCAACTAGATAACCACAATTGGTGATTTACAATTTTTGATGCTACTTCTACTTAAGACTTTTGAAATTGCATATCTCCAGTTATGATTGGATTTTTGTCATTCTAGTATTATTTTCTTTACAACGGTGACGGATAGCCCGTCTCCTGAAATCTAAATCCTGTAGAATGTAGTGGGATTTAGATTTTGGCGGTGGGCTATATGTCACCATTGTGACGGAGTCACCCTCACACCTAAATCTAAATCAGGCCCTTAGTCTATTTTCTTTGATCGGTATGGGATTTTTCTTGTGTTGTGTTTTCACTTTATTACTGTTTGTGTGCTGCATAAATACTTTACATATTGCCTCTAAGTTAAGCCTGACTGCTTTTGCGCCAAGCCACTAGAGGGTTAAGCACAGATTAATTTTGAGACTTTTTGTGGATAACACTGACAAAGACTGTGGTTGTTGCTTGTGAAGGCTCCCCCACCAATAACTCAATTTCCTACATTGGTGCTGTTATACCTGACACCCTTGAATGATAGTCCCTCACACTTTTTGCATTCACCCATCCTATTTTGATAAATTTGTTTTTGTTGGCACTAGGATTCTGGGCATTTTAGCACTGCTTAACAGTGCTTAAGTGCTTGCACTCGCTCCCTAAAACATGGTCAAATTGGCTTACATTGATTAGAATATTTCATTTACTTACAAGTCCTTTGTAAAGTGGTATGCCATATAACTAGAGCTGGTAAATTAAATGCTGCTAGTGAGCCTGCAGCACTTATTGTGCGACCTACTTAAGTAGCCCCTTGAAACATCTCAGGTCTTCCATTTTTAGTCTTTGTGCAGTCTAAATTGCCAATTCAACTTGGCAAAATTAACTCCTTGCGAGGCATAAAGTGCTATTTTTAATATGTATGTCACCCCTAAAGTAGGCCGTAAACATTATATAGGGCATAGTTTATGGTATTTAAAAAGTTGGACATGTACTTTTAAGATTTCCATGTCCTGGCAGTGAAAAATGTCCAAATTAGTTTTTCACTACTGTGAGGCCTCACACTCATTGGAGAACACTGGAATACATTATTACACATAAGTGTGATAACTTTTGTTTAGGAACAGGACAAATATCACGTTTGGTGTCTAAAGAATTGTAATTCAAAAACCTCTTCAGTGCTAAAGACAGATTTTAAGTCACAATTCCGAAATTGCTACATTAGAAAGTTGGCATTTTCTTGTCCTAACCATTTGGTGCCTGCAGCCTGCTTCCTGGGTCGCATGACTAGGAGTATTTGACAGTTGGCCTTTGTGTATTCCTCCAACTGGCACACCATAGAGGGAACTGGATGTTGGCAGGATTGACCTTCCAAGCAGGATGGGGGCGGAGCTCTGTACTTCAAAGACACTGTATCAGTATGCACACAAAGAACTTCACATTAGCTCATTGTGATCCTCAACATTGTGGGATCGGGGCAGGAAACCAGGAAATTTCAGACTCTTCTGTAGGGGGAAAACTCCTGGGGTTTTGTCCACTTCAAACCTGGAAACAAGAATACAATTAGGACCGTAAGTCCAACTCTTCAGTACACTCCTGGACCTGTGGACACCACAGAAGAAAGCCTGCGATGCTGTGAAAGGACTGCTTTATTGTCTGCAAAAGTAGACTGGACCTGGCTCCTTCATCCCAGGCTACCTGAATGAGTCCAAGGGCTAATTAGATGGCCTCCTGTTCTGAGTTACAGGGACACAACAAACGTCAATGGCATCTCTGAAACTGCCCAGCTGACCTGATGCACTAGACTTATAAGGACCTGAAACTGGACCTGCCTGAGCCCTGCTGGTGTGAGCTCCTGACCCCCAAGAGGTACCTGCCAGATGCTGGACTCTTGGTGTGGCTTTAGTTGATCTTCTCCTGGAAGAAAAGTCGAAATCATGACGTTTTGGGCTCTTCGCAACTGCAAATGGGCCCATTTGAGCCATGATCTTGTAAGTGCGTCAACCGCCAACCAAAGCTCCAGTGGCCCGACTCTTCACGCTACATTGATCGCCAGCATCAACAGTCTGTGGTGATTGCCAATAGGAAGCTGCAGAAATGACCATCTGCAAAGCACAACAGCATATTCGCACAACAGTGACTACCATTTGCGACACCCAGTCTGCTCTTTGCACTATAATGACAACCATCCACAATGTTTAACCTGCTCATCACATCTTCTTCCACTGTGAACTGGGCTCTTCACGCTGGACTTTGAAAAAGTAAAGTATAAATAGCAAGAACACCCTCATCAGCCCATTTAGACCAGGGTATGCATGTGTCTGGTGGGACTCATTTATCTTGGGAACCTTGTGTATGCATTGGAGAGAACTTGGAGTTATTTGAACTTGTTCTTTACAATCAAACTTAATTATGGAAAACAAGAAATCACAGGAGATGTTTCATTTATATCTGGTTTCCATTATTCGTGGTCACATATAACAAACATCAAAGGGGGTGAACAATGTGCAGAAGACGCAGATCTCCAATTGAGAATGTATTTACAACATAAATCACTACAAACACTGTACAATTCCCAATGATTATCAGCACTGATTGATAGAAATCATGACAGGGTCACATGAATCAATACCTAATCCCCAAAGGATAATTTTCCAACAACCAAACGGAGGGTTCGACTTTGAGAAAGTAACTTTTTTAACAGGGATAACCCATCCCTGTATTCAGCTCATGTCCATCGTGGTTAGCATCAATTTGTGACTGTCACCCAGTCTCGCACAACCAAACACCCAGTCTCGCACAACCAAATGACTGCAAGTGGTGCTTTGTGGTTTTAAGCACTATACTGACTTGAAATCTTTGAAAATGCATATCTCCATTTCTGCTGATTGGATTTTTATTGTTTTGGTGCCAAATCATTCACTACCTCTTACTCTATTTTTCTAAATTGATGTGAGATTTTTCTTGTGTTGGGTTATCACTGTATTACTGTTTGAATGCTCAACAATAAAAAGGGCACCCCAATGGAAAAATGGGACTGGGGAAAACTAGTCAAAAAATACTCGCAATGTCCCAGGGACACTCTGGGTACCTAGAGAGGGAATCCCAGGTGTCTGAGGAAAGAGAATCTCAATAAAAAAACAGATATATAAATAAACATATAGCTACATCTGATGAGAACACACAGTATTACATTTATTTAAATAATATGAATATCCACAAACCCAAATTAGGCCAAGAAGATACAGCAAACTGATAAATAAACCCAACCTAAACCCTGGAAAAAATGTAAAGCCTAAAAAACAGTAATCACACTCATACTTCTTCACTCATACCATATTTAAAAAATATGTGACAAGGTCCCAACATGATTCAAAGGGACCAACAAATATCTTGTCTGAAGGACTGCATATATTAACACCAGGCACCCAATCGGTCACGCCAGGAATATCACAACAGAATAGTACTGAATTATTATTATAGTCTGCAGACTTAAATGTCCCCAAAAAAGAGTTCTTGATATATGTTATATTATGTTATTAGCCCAACTTTCTGGTTTTTGTTTCTTCTTTTTTATAATGTATATCCTTTGATCCTTCTTCCTGTTAGATAAGTCAATTATAGTATAATGTAAAATACCCATGTTGATCCAAACGGGTGTCCTTGTCTTGTATAGTAGTGCCGACGCACGTTTTGGTGACAAGCGGCCCATCTAGGTCACTCACCTTCTTCAGAGCACAAACCCCTGATATATACAAAATAATTCCAGGGAAAAATTTAGTACACACTTGGTCTACATTTTGTAGAACAGAGGGGCTGTTAGGATTGCTGGCAATAGTCTCCACTCAATTTAGTCACCTCTCTTTCGATATTATTACTCAAAGTAGGAGAGAGGAGACATCCAGCAAATAGGGGCTTCAAGAAGTAGATTTTCCACAGGGATCTAAGAGCCTTAGTGGAGGCCTACTAGTTGCAAGCTACAGCAGAGGAGGAGGAGTCTATGGAGGAACAGGAGGAGGACGTCAGCCCAGGTCCTGAACTGCAGCACTCAAAGGAGGATGACAATTCACCCCCAGGAGTGGAACCTCTTGTCAGAGCATGGAGCACTGTGTATTCCTGCGGTCTGTTCCCAGAGGAGCTTAGTGAAAGAATTGCTGAGAGACAGAGTTGAGGCTGCAGATGGCAAAATGAAAAATGGAAGAGGCAGCTGCCTAGAGGGCTCTAGAGGAACAAAAGGCTGAAGCAGAAAGATCCTTGGCAAAGGCGAAGGCTGAAGTGGAGAGAGACTTAGCAAGGAAGAAGACAGAAGCTGACAGGGCCATAGAAGGAAGGAAATTGGCCCTAGAGGAAAGGGAAATTCTGCTGGCCCATAAAATAAGTAAACAAAAGCTGAACCTGAAAGCCAAACAAAGCAGGGGGTGCAAAAATAAAATAACTGCGTTCTCAAAAGCCCCCTAAAGAGTCACCAGGAGAAGGATTCTCAATCCAATCCTGACCAGACTAAGGGAGAGTTACATGGGAAGAAGCCCTCAGGTCACTTCACCCCTAAGTGCTTTGTATTTCAGAGGTACCTGAACTCAATGAGAGGGTTATATGACGGAACACCGAATCTTAAACTACTACTAACCTTAACAACGAGGTCGGAACACCGACCTCGTCTTTACTACTAATGATTTTACCACGAATGCCTTAACAACGATATTTCGTTGTAAAGGCATTCCTGATAAAATCATTAGCAATAGGCACCATTCACCCTACATCCCTCACCCCACCCCCCCAACCCCACCCCAAAACCTAAAACCCCCTGACCCCCCACCCACTCCCCAAAACCAAAAACGTCCCACCCCCCCAACCCCACCCTAAAACCTAAAACCCCCTGACCCCCCACCCACTCCCCAAAACCAAAAACGTCCCACCCCCCAACCCCACCCCAAAAAACCCTGACCCCCCCACCCACTCCCCAAAACCAAAAACGCCCCACCCCCCAACCCCACCCTAAAACCCCCCAACCCCCCACCCCCTCCCCAAAACCAAAAACGCCCCACCCCCCCAACCCCACCCCAAAACCTAAAACCCCCTGACCCCCACCCCCTCCCCAAAACCTAAAACCCCCCACTTACCTGATTCGTCACCTTGTCATGTGCGTCGTCCTCCTCAGCCGACTCCCTTGTTTGTACCTTAACCATGCATGTTCGTTGTTCAGGACATGCGTGGTTAAGGCACAAAATAACGAAGTTGTGGTTAAAGAAAGCGTTGTTCCGCTTTCGTTAACCAGGACTTCGTTATTAAAAATTCGGCATAAAGGTTGTTTACCCAATGAGAGACCCCAAATGCCCAGAAAGACAGCAGACCCCACTGTTGGGCACATCCTGAGAATGGCCAATGTGTGCTTGGGGAGGAGGTTGTCCCAGTTAGTACAGGGGTAGTGCGGAGGCCACCTTAGTGCCCCTTAGAGACATAGAGATGGTACCCGAGACTCACATGCCTAGTAATACTAATAGGTAGAGGCAGTGGGTCATCATAAATGGGCAGAGGGTACAGGCTCTGAGAGACCTGGGAGCCAGTATGATTACTGTGAAGTGTCATCTGGGGTCCTCAGAGCAGGTACTTCCAATTATGTATCTCAAGGTTCATACTGACAATCACAAGGGTCACATCCCAGTGGCTCTAGTCCCCTTTGAATGGGGGGTGAGGGGAGTCTCAGGTTCCTTGGTGGTAGCTATGAGTCTAGCCATGCCAGTGGATTGTCTGTTGGGTAATGATGTGGAGCACATCTTCAGGAAGGAGGTGCAGCTCCAGTAACACTTGGAAATGCTAGGGTTGCCTAAGTGGGTGTGTCTGACTACACTGTTTATGGCCTCCTAAATGGAAAATCCCATGGTCGTGAAGCCACCAAAGAAAATGAGTGGCAGGGGGTTAGGTGTTGGACATGGCCCTTCTAAGGGGATTACTCTGAAAAGCTTTGCTTTTTCCTCCCAGTTTTTTGCTGACTCTCTTTTTGTGGCCTTAGGACTCTGGGCACTTTCCCAATATACTTTAGTTGGAAAGTACATGCGTTCTTCCTACACATGCCAGGGAGGGGCACTTATGTGATTGGTTGAGGTGCTACACCCAGGAGGGCCCTGTAAAAAAGGTACACCAGATAACCAGGGCGGGTACAGACCTGGCTATTAGTGGAATGCTGCACTGAGTGTGTCACTCACCAGAATGGCCTGTCAAACATGTATCAGGCCAGCCATTGCAGGCCTGTGGAAGCGCAGCGGCGCTTGCGCTTAGCATGCCATTTCTCTGTCATTGGCCAACCCTGAGTGGGCCTTTCCCTACCCCAAGAGCACCCCGGAAGGGTGGAGAAGGTGGTAAGCAGAAGACTGGGCAGGTACACATGTGTGTACCATGTCCAGATAGTGAAGAACCCCCAGTGGGATTTCCCTACCTATAAGATTGTCTCTTTCCATAGGTTATGTTGATTCGCTTTTAGTGGCTTTAGGACCCTGGGTACTTTCCCACTGTGAGTATAGTGTGGAAGTGCGTGTGCCCTTCCTGCATATGTTAGGAAATGGCGCTAAACAGTGTGTGCACACTTTCGCCAAAGGGTGTTTTAACATGTGCTGAGCATGCCACTGCAGGCCAGTGTGTGCGACCTTGCACAATGGTGTTCCAACATGTGTCCAGCCTGCACTTTCAGGCCAGTCTGTGCACACTTGCACCAAGGGTGTTTCTAAATGTAGCGAAGAATATTCAAGTGTGTTTTAACTACCTCTGAGGGTTGCTGTACCCATAGATTAACATAGAGGAATGATTGAAATCAATCCAAACTGCACTACTGGATTGCAGTGGAGCCGCTTCATGATGTTTCCCACCATAAGATTCGTCGTGATAAACCCTTTCCTACAGTACGGGCGGTTTTGTCATTAATAGCTGAGAAATACCACTTATAGAAAGTGGGCATTTCTCTGCTCTAAAGTTAGGTGTATGCCTTTCTGCCTGGCTCCAGTCAACACTAAAGATTGGGGGAGCACACCTGTGCATTCCCCAGCAACACCAATGAACAATGGGTACGCAACTGGAACAACAGACCTCTGCCATTTGATGACCTGGGTGGATAGATTGGTGGCGAGGTTTTGAAAGTTGGCCTCTGGGAGCCAGATCACGGCCCCATGAAAGGTTAAGTTCTGTATTCCATGGCCCCATGGCTTTTCAGGACTGAAATGTAGGGGAGACGTCTGTGTTTTAAAGAGAGAACCATTGACCTACCCCAACTTTATAGGCACACTACAGTATAACTACTGGTGCCATACTGCTGCAGGGTAGAGATATTCTTACAGAGACGTAGGACGGAGACCCTGGACCATGTGGTGCACACTGCCAGAGGAATCTGTTGTGCAAAAGGAGGATTACTGCCATTGGAAGGAACTGTGCACCATTGAATCATGGGTGGCCTAGACAGACTGCCTGCTGCTGTGTGGCACCCTGAAGAGTGCTCTACAAGGGCTTGCTCCCTGTTTTCTTCTGGAGGTCTCAGGGACGTCAAAAACCTCCTGAGAGGGACTCTCATCATCTGCTTGTGCCACCTAGAGAGCAGTGCACTCATAAGCATCCACATCGTCTGCTGGATTCCAACTGACAGCACGGAGTGAGTGCGCAACTAAGAATTGTGCATGGAGACCGGATTACCTGGAGTGGAGCCCCAAGAGCACTGATTGCCTCTAAGGAGTGTGGCCTCTGCATCGTGGGGCCTCAGCACATATAGGTGTCTTTTTGGTGGTGAGCGGATTCACTGGTAGCCGGACCCCGCGTGGCCTGCTTCATCGATTGTGCCACATCTCTTTGTTGCGTCACACCGACTGCATGCTCATTGCATGCGGTGTCTGAATCATATGTTGCGCTCCTTGGAGGTGGTGGCATAATTGTAGAAGTACCTCATTCTATCTTGTGCGGCACTACTGAACTTGTCTGTGTGTGTGAGACCTGTACTGTCTGATGTGACCCGTATCAACACACACCGGGCGTTATGCTTGATTTGCAGAGAGGTACTGAATTTGCATCTCTTCAATTGTGTGAGACTGGAACTGACTGGTGCAACCATGCATTATGTCTCATTTCCCAGGAGGCACAGGATTGGTAATTGTTCATTGGAAGGGATCGGAACTGTCTGGCACTACCCGTATCAACATGCACCAGGCGTTGTGCTTCATTTCCAGGAAAGCACAAAATGTGCAACTCAGTGAGTGTGGGAAGCCAGAATTGTCGGTTGTGACTCAGATTATTGTGCACCAGATGTGCTCTGATTGCTGGGGTGCAACTCTGATCAACTTCTACCTGATGGGGTGCCCCCTACCTTCCAAGAGGTTCCTCTGCTATACTCCCCCCGCATCAAATGTTCCTTTTGGGAACAGCACTGTGTGGCGAACTACCTGCCCTCTCCAACCCTGGCCCCGACAATATTGTGTGCCAGGTAGTATTGCCCAGACCAGGCGGGGGTGGTGAGAGTAAATAACTGGGCTGAAGGAATGCTTCTGAGAGCAATCAAAAGTGTGTCAAGAGACTGCGCAACCCTGAAATCGCCCCCCACCCAAAAACCCGGTGCTTCACAAAAATGGGCTAGTGCCGGAAGGCACGTTAAGGAATCCTTTAGCTGAACAAACTATTGCCCTTTGCCGCTCTGCATCTTGTGGGTGAACTTCCTGAGTGGTGGCCAACTCCATTTTGTTTGTCAATTGACTCCTAATCAGGCCTGCTACCTATTTCCCACCTTCTTCCCAGGTACCTCAATTAAGTGTGACTCTGGCCAAGAGCAGCCTAATCTCAGAGGGAGGTGATCTCTTTCTTAACTGTGGGTATAGGATAGTCAGGGTGAGACGGAGGGTGAAGCAGGGTTAGGGCCACTGGGTCTGCATTGTGCTGCCCACTGACCTGCTGCACTGCATTACATTGCTGTGTGCATTTATGTGGGTAAGTGTGCTCCATAGGGACCTGTCTGATATGCGTGTGTTTGTGGGTGTGATTGCATGAAGACCATCTGCTATTGATTACATTGACCGGCTGTGCTGCTTTACAAGTTGACTCCTTGCCAACTGGATACTACATTTGACATTGGTTCTACCCGCGTGGCCTTGGCCCATGGTGCTGCTAAAAGTGTTGTCATTATCTGTGTGTACATATTCCTGATATCTTTGTGATCCAGGGTGCATACTATAATTGTGTGTTATTGCATTATGTTCATCATCATCATCAACAAAATAGTTTTTATTTTGGTTTAAAAAACATAAAAAGCATATGCATCATTTAATACAGCACAATACAGTGCAAGTTTGTGTGTCACTGCAAAATACTTGCAGATCAAATCATGCTAAAATTAAGTGCTTCTTGGAATAAAACATGTTAAAAATATAATAAAAGTCATATTAAATCACCACATTAAAATTCCAAGCCCTTCTTCTTCTGTACTCATCTCACAGCAAAAAGCTATCTACTGAGGCCCAAAACTGTGAGCTGTGACGTGTCAGATTTTAAGATTCTCAATTCCTCTAAAACTTATAGTGGTTTGATCCACTTCCTTCTCTGGTAAGAATATGCTGAACAAAAGAACAAGATATGTGCAATGTGCTCTTCAGTGTATAAAGTGCAAAGTGTGCAATTCACTTCCCCCTCCAACAGTGGGACTAGATGATCATCTGACCGTGTTTGAACTGAAAAATATCAAAATGAAAATTCATGAAAAGAGTCTTTGCTAGTTATGGTTGCACAATGCCCATACAGAATTGCAAGCTCGGAAGCAGTTTAAAATGTAAAAATTGTGATGAAAGCCTTCCTAAACTGGGATTATGATCGACGCTGTTTAATACGTATTCTCAGTAGGTTTGTTTCAAGACATTCTTAGAATAGACTGGCAATGAAGTATGGTCATTCCAGAAGTAGCTCAAACCTAGCTTGTTAAACCTGGTCTGTACATGGAAAAGTGACATGTGCATCAAGCTCCAAACGTTCCCTCAGTCCCTCCTTATAACCAGTACATTCAGGTGTGACATAAAGTCTTATCCAAAACAATTGGAGTCTTAAAGGTAATCTCCTGATACCTGTGTCATAATACACTGGTATCATTGGTGTGCCCTTAGGGAGGGATAGTAGCATCCTTACAAATTTATTTTTGCCCAGGGTGAGTGTATCCATATTATTCTAACCCCACAATTCCACCCGATAAATGGTCACTATTTGGGCCCTATATTTGTATACCTCCAAGGCTGGTGACACTGCCTTTGAGTCAGTGGCTTGGTGCTTTTTAGGGTCGAGCGTGCACAAGCACTCTGGCCCCTGTTGGAATCTCTGTGGGCTTTTAACCACGTCCATCAGTTTGGTTGGTTCTTGGGCTTGCATTTTAAAATTCGCTTTATTTAATTAGTGAAAGGCATGCATAAGTCATGCCTTTTCTGGAGCTTAGCCCGCCTTTACAGCACTAGTAAACAACTGAACACATACGAGGCTCCGTGTCTTCCGAATGGCTTCTGCACTATTTCTTTTTATTTCCTACGCAGCACGATCTCACCGGGAGGTAGTTGAGAGCTTTGCATGACATCGACCCTGTTGCATGGATAATTCTATTTTTGCTAGTTACATGGATAATTGCACTTTTGCCAATATGTTTCACTGTGAGCGAACATCTGTTTCCTTTTCTGTGTCTCCACACTCATGGCAGCTGTCGGCTGGCATATGTGAAACTGCTTTACTTTTCATTATCAGTGTATGTGGCAAGAAAAGTCAGGTTAGGAGTTTACAACGCTAATAGCTCTAACTCAAGCAAATGTGAGACCCATTGCATTGCAGATGCTTGTTTACAACTGCCATGGAATTCTGGAGCAGAACTGTTTTGGCTTTATTTATTTAGGATTTCCATAAGAATTTTGCATCTATTTGAATACGTAAGTAATTAAATATAGCCACGTACTCCAGTTGTTGCTGGTGGACAGCGATATTTTTTCTAAAGGTCTTGTGAGGTCTGATGACCATATATTTGGTCTCATTAGAGTTGATTTCTATACCTTCAAGGAACAGTAATTGTTAAAGCTATCTAATAGCCTTTTTCAATCCCTGTGGTGTTTGAGATAATAAAATAGTATAATAATCAGCAGGCAATAATGGAGATACTGGGACCTCCCCCCTAATTTTGGGGAATCTTGATAGCACTTCTGTAAATACTACATGACATCATTGACGTACAGTGAATAAAGAGTGGGTGCCAACACACATCCCTGCCTCACACCCCTATCAATGGGTATAGCATCAGTGAGTTCACCTCCATGTATCCAGCAAACCTTGGCATAATTATCTTGGTGGAGTCTAACTATCTGTACCAAAAGGTCAATGGGAACACCTTGAGTTCTCAATGAGTCCCATAAAGAGCCCCTTGGGACCAGTCAAAAGCTACTTTCAAGTCATGGAAAATTAGGTGTCCTCCCGTCAACTTGGTGTATTTCCATGCTATGCATAAAAGTCTATAGACCTGATCAATCATACTAACCCTTGATCTAAAGCCTGCTTGGTATGGTGAGAGGATGTTTTCTCATCTATCCAATTGCTGAGTTTTGTTAAAACTTGTTCTGCATATACTTTTTTCAAGGTATCAACTAACCTGATTGGCCTATGGTTAGCAGGGTCTTGCTTGTTGCCCTTTTTGAAAATGGGCACGATTTCAGCTCCTCTCTATTTATCTGGTACTGGGACTCCTGAAGCCACTGCATTGCATAGCAAGTTTACATACGGGGCCCACACTGCCTTATCATGTCTCAGAAAGTCCCCTGGTATTTGTTGGGACCTCTGTGCTTTCCCTGGCTTAATTGCATCCATTGCTTCTCTGGTCTTGTCGTAGCTAAAATAAGTAGATGTATGCTGTGGCCTGGTTGCCCTTATGATGAACGTGAGGACCCAGATACCTCAGAATAAAAGTGAGTAAAATGCCTCCTCCAGGTACCAGGGTCCAGGTAATGATCTGTGCATATATAGCCATCTTTACTACCATGAGCCATTACTTTCTGAAAAGTGGCATGATCTTTATTTCTTTCTTCAGAAATCAAATCTTTCTAGTTGCCCTCGTCCCTTTTCTTTTCAGCAAAAAACAGCACTTCATTACACTCTGCCCTGGCGTGTCTCACTAACTTCATATTAGACCTCAGGGCCCCTAATAATCGCTTCTTTTCTGCCCGCAATCCTTAGTGTGCCAGGAATTATTTGTCGGACACATACATGTACTTGTTTTTGAACCTCTCTAATGGACCTTAGTCAGGTTTGGTTGTATGCTCTCAACAAGAGAGCAATGAATATCTATAGCAGGGGTGTCTGAGGGTAATTTCCCTATGTTAGGGGACAAGGCGTTAGAAAATATGTTGTAAATTTCAATCATAATTTATATGGTTTATTTACAATATATGGCCATTCGGTTGTTACCAACTGTTGGTTGGGCAGAATTACTAGCTTTATCGTGGGCCCGGGTCTCAAATATCGTCCCTGACACTGCTATGCGCAATGGGAAATGGTCACTGTCTTTTCTGTTATCCACTTTAAAATCTACTAAACAGCTCCAAGACATAATGAATTCTGGATTTTGGCACACATTTTTTTAAAGTATGGTCACTCGGGCTGTCGGATGTCAACCTGCCATTGCAGGCTCCCATCCCGTGTCCTGAAACAAAGTGAACCAGTTGCGCAGCAGCAGCAGTGCATGGAACTGAGGTACCTGCATCCAAAGACGGAATGCCTCTCGCCATAGCTCCTTCGCTAAGATCGAATCCAAGCCAATTATCAGCTCAACCCCGCAACTGAAGTCTTCACCTTTGAAGTCTACAGCATCAGGGCTTATTGAACCAAGGACTCTATCAAGTATTTCCACAACTGGAAACTCTGCACTGGCCAATTTTGGTCCAATGTAGACAATAAATAAATAAACTTCGACTCAATTTCATTCGCCTATCTTTAGTCCAAGAACATCTGGTGAGGGGATTTTCAGGACTTCCATGGTAAAATTTAAAGAGCTTTTAACCCATGTTACCAGTCCACCTGAGGACCTGCCTCTTTTTGAGGGGACTTTTCTAACATTGAATGACCTAACTTGTGTGGCGGCTCCATCTGCCAAGCTTACTGGAACAAGCAGAAGTTGAACTGGTCCATATATTCATGTCAGTCTGGATCAGTCAATTTCTGCTTTAGCCCTGCTATATTCCAGGAGACTATAGATTTAGTTATTAGTGTCTCCTTGGAGCTACTAGATGGTGGTTCGACCTAGATATGCCCTTTGCTAATTGAGGACTGGTTACTTCTACAAATCCCTGGAATGCATGACAAGAGACGCCTAGGATACAATTATTTGAAAGATTGAGCCCAGAGTTGGAAGAGTATTTTATAGGGTTTCCACTAGGTTTACCCAAGACCTGCAATCTTGCCATTCAATCAACAGATTCTAGATGGTCTTTAGCTCGAGTGTGCTAGATAGATTTGCTGACATTAGTGGAGCTCCCTGAGTGCACTTATTTTCCGTACTGGGTCTAATTAGCTTGAATCTTATCAATGAGTTTATAGGAGGATTAGTTCTTACGTCTAGTGCAATCAAACCATCAACTAGGCTCTTGGTTCTGAGTACTAAAACCATATTGTCCAAAGTTCAATTTTTACTAGGTGAAATGTTGCCTTTGTAGATAAACCAGTGAATCACCTTGTTTTTAAGCAAACCTTCATCTTCCCTATCCATTGGTTTTAGGGGGCGTTGATCATGAACACTTTTTATTTGCCTTGGTTCTGCAGGTACTTGTTTGAACTATGTATTAAATATTCTTTTGAGTGCCGATATCTGAGGTTTGAATGCACCTGAGTGTTTGATAGTTCTCAGCCATCATGTCTATGGTTCTGGTTTCTTTCTGTACCTGCCCAGTGATGAGACCCACATATATGACAGCTATTTTGAGTTATCCTATGATTGTTTAGTCCTCTTGCTACTTCTTTCTCACCACTCGTCAGTTTGGATTGGTTATTTGTATAGGTGGAATTAGCAACATTAACATGTGATGGTCTCTGTGAGTTAGAGAGTAGCTGAGACACCTGGTGACAAATTTTCATTAACTTAGATTTTTTGGTTTGTGAGGTACTACACTCACTAACCTCTCTTTCCAGACTAGCCCCTTCACTGCTGACTCGGATCACTAATCTTCCTATTAGCTTTTTAGGCATGCAACCTTTTTAGTCAGGGTATCTCAAGTTTGAAATACAGCTCTGTCATCTCTATTTTAGATCTTGGGGAAGCAACTCGTAGATGGGGACTTACCGAGGGTTGGGGAATGTGCTTATCGCAATTATATGCAGTTGTACCGTTGTTAGATGCCGGAGGTTGCTTCCAGAAGACCCAAAAATGTGTATCTATTTGAACAAGGTGTGGTTGTTACATCCCCTCTCCCTCCCATCTTATCTGGAGCATTTACTACTTGGGAAATAATAGCTAGTTGTATTCCATCATTATCACTTGAGTTGTGATGGGGGATGCTAGTCTAGAGGGTCTAAGATCCTGATGTACAGTATCTACAGTAGCGCTGTGATCAACATTATTTGAACTATGCATACCCTCATGTTTTTTTACAAAAGGCTGTTATTTTCATAGTGGGTGAGGTGGCCACTTTACGCTTATCACTCAGTATCAACTCAATTTCCTTGATTAGGTCATCAATGTCTGCTAAAGTGCAATTTTCCCCTGCACTTTTCCTTATTTTTTGTGTTTTCCCTTTACTTGGTGCACCCTCAGTGGCCTTCCTCTTACCCATAGTGATGGTATCAGCTATCAACTGGGTTCCCCTAAACACCTGTCACACTCACACACTCTGCACTTTAAAAGAAAAATTCAGGCAATGCAAAATATTAGAACCTTCTGACTATGTTTAGCTGATTTTTAAACAAAGAAAGCACCATCAGAAGTTAGAAGCCTGCTGATTAGTTTGTTCCAATGGGAATTGTCACTTAGAAATAAGAGTACAACATTTTAAACATATAACTGCAGTAGTGTCAAATCACACAATGAAGATGTTACATGGAGGATGGCGTACTGATGTTCCAAACAGTAGTAACAGGACCTCTTTCTTGACCTCGCTGCTTCTGTTGTTACAACCTCTAGCCAGGTCTAACGAAATCTTAAGGACTAGATTCTCCCAAAAAAACTTTTAACAGTGGTTGCAAGTCATTAGGCAAAAGAATGTAACGAAGTGTGAGAGCAAGTGGCCACACCTTAGTCTTGCCAGTTACTTGGTGAATGAGTCTTACAGTTCCTAATATCTGACCACCCTGATTATTGCAATAGGGCTGAAAGTGCAGTGTCTAGTCCGTGGGCACTCTAGTCACAAACAGAGGTAGAATGCGAGTGTGGTTTTACAACACAATGAAGAAAAGTGGGCAGGGACTTACCCCTTGCTCAAGGGCTCAGTTCACATGGATAAATGCAGAGCCAAGGAGGGTGGCTCTACCCTGCCTACTCCTGTCACTGACAGGAGCAGGATAGGTCTGCCCTTGGCCCAGGCGTGGCCCACATAGTGGGAGAAAGCGCTGCTCTATTAAGTAGTTGGTGGGAAGTCCTCTGCAGGTCAGCGCCTCCTGGCGCAAGAGTCTCTCGGGTTTGGAGTCCCCTTGAAGCAGCAGTTGCCCCCAATGACAGAGTCCCACATAGCAAAAGAGAGCGCAGCACCATAAAGCACTTGGTAGACAGCACCCCTTCCCCTGGTCAATGCCTCCTGGCACAAGAGTGTCTGGGGTTTGGAGTTCCCTTGCAGTGACAGTTGGCCCCCAATGACAGCATCATTATATTAATTACAAGGATGAGCCTAGTTCTGATAACGTATCACACCGCATAAGGGTACTGGGGGGGGGGGTTAAGATAGGATTTCTTCCAAGTGTGCATGCCACTGATGTCATTTTAACATGTTTAAACTGCTATTAGTGTTACCTAGTATTATTTATGCCCAGAAGTCATGATGTTTATGTTGTGTTAATAATTAAAGTGTGTGTTGAATACAAACTTTGTTTACCTACCATACATCTCTTTTGTGATGTTCAGGTTATTTATTGTGTGAAAGTGTTGTGCCAATGCTTCAAACATTGCTTCTTTGATAAGCCTGACGGCTCAGTGCCAAGCTACCCAAGGGTGAACGCAATTTATACAGTGAGTGTAATCACCCACCCCTGATGGGAGTGGTAGGTTCTGCCTGGCTGGGGCCCTGCCACATCCAACCAGAATGTGCTACCTCGAGCATGAGGGAAACCCACCCCAGAGATTCCCACCATCCAGAAGGAAGCAGAACCTGAAGGAGATGCTCTGGAACCTTCAGGGGAAGACATTGCTGCCCTAGGAAACCTATCTGAACTGGCTGTTTCGCAAGCTGAAGAAGGCCCCTCTCAGGCAGATTTCTGTCAAGTGCAGAAGTAGTGACCTACTCTCAAGGGCTTCTGTGCCAGGTCAAGGCCCAGGCAAATGGAGGCACCTCTGCCGATAAACTCATCTACTGGGAAAATGATCTCCTGTTTAGTGAGCCTAAGATTCCAGCACCTGAGGCAACCCAAGTGTTTGTGGTCCCCACGTTTTACCAGGGCTTCCTACTGTGACTGGTTCATTATGTACACCTGTCAGGATATCTGGGGCAGCCCAAGACTTTTGAAAGGCTGGTCTTCCGCTTTTATTGGCCCAGAATGAGAATGGCCTCAGATATGTTTTGTAGGTCCTGTCCTACTTCCCAGGTCAGTTGGAAGACCAGAGGAAAGTAGATGGCTGCCCTTCTCCCCCTTCCTGTTGCTGGCACCCCCTTTGAAAGGGTGGGCATTGATGTTGTGGGGCCTTTGGATCCCAAGCCAAGACAGCCTTGGGCAACAGATTCATCCTGGTCTTGATTGCCCATGACACCCGGTGTGCGGACGGCATCCCTCTGAGAATGGTGACTGCACTTGCTATGGCCAGGGCACTGATGGGAATCTTTACCGGAGTCGACTTCCACAAAGAGGTGGTGTCTGACCTGGGCACCAGCTTCATGCTGGCGTACAAGAAGTCAATGTGGACGAGTGTGGAGTAACCTACAAATTCTCCACACTCGTATCATCCCCAAACCAATGGGCCTGTTGAGCGATTCAACAAGAACCTGAAAGGCATGATAATGGGCCTATCAGAGCCCTTGAGGCAGAAGCGGGGCATCCTCTTACCATGCCTTTTGTTTGCTTACAGGGAGGTGCCTCAGAAGGAAACTGGATTCAACCCCTTCGAGCTTCTGTACGGCCTCCCTGTCAGAGGGCCTCTCAGCCTTGTAAAGGAGGTTCGGAGCAAGCTTCACAGACCCTTCCAGAGGTAAGTCAACTACTTGTTGGCCCTAGGATCCCAGATGAAGTGGCTCCAGAAGACTACCACTGAGAACTTAGCTGCCAGACAGGAAGTTATAAAACTCTGATATGCCCAGAAACCCACTCTGGTTGAGATTCAACCTGGTCATAAGGTGTGGGTGATGGAGCCAGTGGAGCCCCAGGACTTGCAGTGCTGGTAGATTGGTCCATATGAGATAATGGAGCGCAAGGATGAAATCACCTACCTGGTGGACCTCCAGGCCCCAGGGACCCATTATGCATATTAACCGCCTCAAGCCACACTTTGAGAGGTCACAAGTCACTATGCTCTTGGTGACAGATGGAGGTGAGGAGGAAGTGAGTGAACCTCTCTCCTACCTCCTCTCTTCAAAAGAGCATGATGCATCACTAGAGGGAGTGAACCTCTTCCCTACTGTGACCCTCAACAGGAGAGAAATTTGCCACCAGCTGCTGGAATAGTTCTCCTCCCTATTTTCACTTACCCCTGGGCTCACCCATTGTTGTGCCCACAACACTGACACAGAGAACAGTATGCCTGTGAAGACTAAGATCTACAGGCTACCTAACAAAAAGTTAGGGCCCTCACCAAGGAGGAGGTGTCCCTGATACTGGAGTTAGGGGTGTTTGAGCAATCCCAACAGCCCTTGCTCCAGCCCATGGTACAGGTGCCCAAGGCCACCCCACAGGGCACCACCCCAAACAATGGCTTTGTGTGGATTATCCACGGCTCAATTCAATCACCAAGACTGACGCATACCCCATCCCCTGAGCTGATGAGCTCATTGATCGGTTTGGAGATGCCAAGTTTGAGTACCTCCGATTTGACTATGGGGTACTGGTAGATTGCGTCAACTGAGATCTGCATTCTCCACTCCAAAGGACTACTTCCAGTTCAGGGTGATGCTCTTTAGGTTAAAGAATGCCTCTGCTACCTTCCAGAAGTTGCTCCATGGGGTCCTGGCTAAGACCACCTGTACCACCTCTGAGCAGTGCTTCAAGCCCCAGAGAAGCCAGGCCTGATGTGGTGTTCTGTACACATATTAAGTAATGATTGCACTTGGTTAGTGAAAGGTTCAGAGGGTTGCTCGGATGGAGCTGATTAACATGGAACCCTACCTGAATTGACCGTTGGAAGTTGCTGAAGCTGGCTGGTTTTTCCTGTGTCTCCTGTAACATATTAAAGAAAATAACTAAACCTTTTCAAGCATGATGTGCCTTCATCCAAGAACTTATTATTGGCAAGGAGCCACGGGCTACTGAAGTTTCCCTGCTGTGACTAGACATGTTCAACATTCTTATGGAGACCTCAAAGCTAGGGTACAACAACTCTGCAATCAATTGTGCTTTATGTTCATAAGGAGATGTGCTGTTTGGATTAGACTGTGGAGTGTGAGGCAAGGCAACTGGATACATCATGTGAATTAATATATAATGTGTAATTTCACACTTGCTTGACTGTTTAATAGACCTGTGCTATCAATTTTGAAAGCAGGAGAGGGACACCGCAAGATAATTTTAACTGCACATTCTGAGGTGTGCATCACTGGAGCTGCATGTTCTGAAATCAGCACCTACTGGCTGTAGAGACAAAAGCAAAGCAACATACACCACACCAGAAAAACAAGGCCTAATCTCTCAAGATATTGACGTAGGACGACGCAGGGGTGGCCATCTTTAATAGTTGGGCAGATTTCAGATTTTCATTACCTATTGAGTTTGATGAAACATTCTCATGATGATGTAATGTGGCACTAAATTGAATGTTTTCTGCTGATGAGGCTAACACAACACCACATTTTCAACTGCGGTATCAGTTTTGGGCACACCTTTAAAGTAGTGCCTACATGTAACAACATCGGCAGCAAAAGCACTGAAAAATAGTGGTTGCATCTAATAATATTTGCAGTATCACACCTCATCAGCCAGGCTAGCTTGAATCCAGTGGTTCAGTGAGCACTTTTATTTGCTTTTGTCGCTATAAGTGGAAGGGTACGCCCAGTTGTGGGTCCCGTGCTCTCTGCACCACTGGATTCAAGCTAGCTTGGCTGACACCCCGAAACCGGTTCTAGGATGCTTGTTTCCAGTCCAGGGAGGACCTGGATTGGCCGTCCTTGGCAGTTTGGGCTGGGCTTTTCCAGTGGGGAGCAGGGTCAAGACTGGGTTGGTGTGGTGACCAAATAAAATGATGGATTTTTGTGACTGGGGTGAACGTTTGCATTATTCAACATTCCGTCCATCATCTGTTTTTTTTAACTTTTAACTTTTAACAGTCGCACAAATGGCGGAAGGTATTTAGTCACTATGCTAGAGTATGTGGTATATACTTCCCTTAGTGCAGAAAGGAAGATGTCCTTATTGGTGCACCGTCTAGGACCTGTAGGCCAAGAAGTATTTGAACATCTCTCTGATTTATCTGATAGTGATGCAGCAAATCTGAGTGAGTATGAAATTTGTTTAAAGAAACTCTACCTTACCATCAGATAAAAGTGCATCCTTCATCTAAGAACTGACATCTTTTGTTACACCATCATGCACTTTCAAATTTTTTGAGGATGCCCATTGGATTAATCTCTGCTGCTTCGGTATTTCAAAGGGAAATGGATTATGAAGTGGCAAAATGCACCAAGATGATGTGCTTGTGTATGGGTCTCATCTGGATGAACACAAAAGCAGGTTGTGTGAGGTGTTGATGAGGTTACAAAAATGTGGACTGGCTTTAAAATCAGAAAAAATTTAAGTTCAATGTCACTGAAATGAAATATCTAGGTCATTTAATCACTGCATCTGGAGTTAAACCAGAAGAGGGGTTGGTAGAAGCAATTAAGATCCTACGTTCACCTCAAAATAAGGAGAAGCTGGTGGAATTACTAGGTATGGCAGAGTTTTATTACATGTTTGTGGCAAAATTGGCAGAGAAAACTGAGCATATTAGAAATTTGTTAGAGAGGGGGAAATAGTTTCTTTGGTGTCAGTTGTGCAAGAAGGAATTTAAGAACATTAAGGCCCTCATTACGACCCCTGGAGGCTGGACTACATGGCGTCCACCGGCGGTGATGGCTGCACTGTGGTGGTGGTTGGGGGAGGCTCCTTGTCAGCCCCTGCACTCTGATGGCTGCTCTGTGGTGGTGGATGGGGGAGGCTCTTGGTCATCCCCTGCACTCTCTGATGGGTGCAATGTGGTGGTGGTTGGGGGAGGCTCCTGGTCAGCCCCTGCACTCTGTGATGGCTGCACAACCACGGCTGGCGGTGGGGGCCCTGTGACAGCTGCTAGTGGTGGCGGTGTTTGGCTGACATCTTCCACTGGCATAGATTGCCCCCTCTCCTCCTGGTCATGGGTTGGGGATCCCTTGCCCTTCCTGAGAGAGGTGGATGGGCTCTTCCCCTTCTTTTTCCAGCAGGTGCAGGCTCCTTCCCCTTCTTCGCAGCTAGTGCAGGCTCCTTCCCCTTCTTCGTAGCTGGCGCAGGCTCCTTCCCCTTCTTCGTTGCTGGTGCAGGCTCCTTCCCATTCAGTATTGTTGGTCTGGAATCCCTATCACCATGAGTCGGTGGTGCTACCACTGGCCCCATGGACTGTTTGGCTGAGGTGCTGGGCTGAGTCCTTGCTACCCTGTTCATACGTGCAGGACAGTGGGGAGGGGTAGGGAAGAGGTCAATCGTGGAAAGGAAAAGCTTTTTATATACGTTGGGGAGGGAAGAGGGAGGAGTAATGGGAGTGGAGGATGAGGGGGTGGTTGTTGGAGGTGTATGTCTGCTGGATTTGGGTGCAGGTGCATGGGCTGTATGCTGTTGTCAGATGGATGGCTGTTGGGTGTATGAATGCTTGCGTTTGTGTCCTTTAGGAGGGGGGGACAGACACGGTGGGAGAGGACACAGGGGACATGTGCATGGATGTTGTGGAGGGGTCTGCCAGTGAGGTGTGTATTCTGCTTGGTGTGGTGATGGTGCTGGTAGTGGATATTGATGTAGTGCATGCAGGTGTGGGTATAGACATAACTGGGTGAGAGGTGGAGAAGGGGGAGACATTGGAGACAGTGGATGTTGTTTGTGTCTGCAACAGAATGGTGTTTGTGTGAGTGCCTATGGGATGAAGTGTGGGGCTTGTGTTTCCCTGTGCCACTCTTAGTTGTTGTCTTTTGTGCTCGTCTGGCTGTGTGATTGGGATGGGTTGGGGTTGAGGAGAATAGGACTGGGAAGTGGAAGTTGGAGGGGGCATAGCTGAAACAGGGACAATGTCTGACATCAGAGAGGAGGCCAGAGCCTGAATCGATCTCTGTTGGGCCTCCAATCCACAGTGAATGGCCTCCAGGAATTCATTGCATTGCTGCATCTGGGTTGCCAGCCCCTGGATGTCATTCACAATGGTTGATTGCCCTACAGAAATGGATCTCAGGAGGTCAATAGCCTCCTCACTCAGGGCAGCAGGGCTCACTGGGGCAGGGCCTGAGGTGCCTGGGGCGAAGGAGGTGCCTACCCTCCTGGGTGAGCAGGCACGGGCAACTCACTGAGGGGCTACTGGGAGTGCGGTGCTGGTACGGGGTGGCGGTTGAACCTGCAGCAGGGGGGGTCACAGAGGTGTCTGCCACCACCAGGGAGCTCCCATCGGAGGAGGTATCAGAGTCTGTTTTGTCCCCTCCAGTGTGCTCCTCTCGCCCTCAGTCCCATTGGTACCCTCAGCGTCGGTGAACTCTACCTCCAGGGTCCTGTGGGATGCAGATCCCTCTGTCGCGGGTGCCTCTGCTCCTCCGCCAGATGATGCTAATGCACATAAGGACAGGATGACAAAACAGGAAGGGGGAGGGCAGAGGATACACGGGGACAATGAATGCACCAACACAGCACCCTCACACACAGAGAACAGGCCTACGCACTATGCATGGCACTACCAGTGAAATGGCTAGTCACAGAGGAATGAGCAGGGGCACACACTGCCAACTGCAGCACACCTGGGACCCACAGAGCCCTGCCCAGAAGTGAATATTAGCAAGGTAGGTAGGCAGTATTTCATATTTAAACCCATAGCCACCAAAGGAACTACGCTGCTATGTCTGGCCTGGCCTAGGGGCACCCACTGACACACAACCACCACCCTGATACCACCCCACCAGCCGTAACTTGTAATGATAGCCACTGTACTCACCCCTTGTGGCTGCTGTGATGCCCTCAAGTGCCCATCCAGCTCAGGGTAGGCCACCGCCAGTATGAGGGTCATCAGGGGGGTCAGGGTCTGACAGGCACCCCTTCCTCGTTTGGAGGCCATCCCCAGCTGGGCCTCCGCGGTCTTCCGTTCCCAACGTCTCTGGTCCTCCCACTGTTTCCGACAGTGTGTGCTCCACCTGCCATAGACCCCCGGGGCCCGCACCTCCTTGGCGATGGCACACCATATTCCCTTCTTTTGATGAGTGCTGACCTGCAGAGGCTATACACACAGGAGAACACTATTAGACAAACAGTCCAGCCTGTCACACAAATGGCCGACCATTCCCGTTTGCATCACCATTGGCACACACATAGCCCAGCCCACAACATGTACACCACCAACAGGGCATCCACCCACCCCCCCTTACACGATGCCTTCACACACAACTCCATGCATTCATGCCACATGCATCGTGCCCACAGTGTACTCACCTATTGGTCTGGAAGCCCATACAGCAGTCCGTACTGGGGAAGGACCCCATCTACCAGTCGCTCCAACTCCTCAGAAGTGAAGGTTGGGGCCCTTTCCCCAGTCACACGGGCCATGCTAGGTTCCAGACACAGGTCACAGCAGCACATGCAGTGTAGGTCCTCTCCTATGGAAGGTCAGGAAACAAGTGAGCAAGTGAGGAATCAGATAGAAAACGGCAGTCATGTCCGCAGCGGTGCATACCGTCACCGCCAGCGTAGATCCCCATTGGCCACTGTACCCCATAGGGCCCAATATTAACCACTGAGGAATTGCACAGCGGTTCACGACTGCCTACTGCCACGGCGCACATCGTCAGCCTTACCTCACTTCCACCTATCCCTCCACACAGGACAGGCAATCGCCATTTCAGGGGGGGTAAACAGGCCTATCGATAATTGTTGTGTCACAGGATCAATAGGCACATACTTCACAAATTACACTGTACCATAACATGTTTGCACATTGTGGACTACTGTTGTGGCTCTATTGTTCAGTTTGTGACAGCCTACTCACTCTTGTGTCCCTTAGATACCTACCGCTGTGGATGAATAGGAGATGGAGACATACCCCCATGTACAGACCCCTGGTGGACTTGGCTACACTGGAGGACAGGCACATAACACTCACCTATGGACTGGACAGGGCCACAATCACAGAGCTGTGTGCCTAATTTAAACCTGGCCTGATATCAGCTATTCGTCATCCCACTGGGATCCCCCCTCTTGTGCAAGTGCTATCAGTGCTCCATTTTGTGGCAACTGGTTCTTTCCAAGTGACAGTGGGCTTGGCAGCAGGAATGTCACAGCCAATGTTCTCAATCGTGCTAAAAAGAGTCTTGTCTACCCTGATAAAACACATATGCACCTACGTTGTTTTCCCCCAGGTTGAGGATTTGGCCACTGTGACGGCCGGGTTTTATGCAATGGGGCATATCCCCACTATAATTGCGGCGATCGATGGAACACATATTGAATTTGTACCACCACGCCAGAATGAACAGATGTTCAGGAATCGTAAGAGTTTCCACTGCATGAATGTGAAGATGGTGTGCTTGGCAGACCAGTACATCTCCCACGTCAATGCTAAGTATCCTGGGTCAGTGCATGATGCCTTTGTCCTGGAATAGCAGCATCCCAAAAGTGATGTCCCAACTACAGAGGCACAGGGTGTGGCTTATAGGTGAGTCCTGGTTCCCACCCAGTATATGTTGGGGTATGCCTATGGTGTTGTCCATATAGGATAGTGTGTGGCTAAATGTTGTTCCTCAATATCTGCAGGTGACTCTGGTTACCCAAACCTATTATGGCTGCTGACCCCTGTGAGGAATGCCAGGACAAGGGCAGAAGAACGTTATAATGAGGCACATGGGCGAACCAGAAGGATCATTGAAAGGACCTTTGGCCTCCTGAAGGCCAGGTTCAGGTGCCACCATCTGACAGGTGGATCCCTGTGCTACTCACCCAAGAAGGTCTGCCAGATAGTAGTGGCATGCTGCATGTTACACAACCTGGCACTCAGAAAGCATGTATCTTTTCTGCAGGAGGAGGAGCCTGGAGATGCCCCTGTGGCAGCAGTGGACCCTGAGGAAAGTGAGGATGAGGAGGCAGAGGAGGACCATGTGGACAACAGAACATCAGTGATACGACAGTACTTCCAATGACACACAGGTGAGACGGTGCAATTTCACATTTCTATGAGTATTGCTGTATTCTGTGTGTCATTGGCATGCTGGCATTACCAACTTCTTTGCCCTACTTACCATCACCTATGGATATTCATTTTGCAGATGTTGGTGATATGACAACATTCTCCTGGTGTGATCACAACAGCCAACTACAGGTCATTCATTCTATGCTCATTTTTTGTACAGTTCATTTGCAATGGTTGTAGCAGTTTCAATCAATACAAATTTGCTATACATGAAATACTAGTAGTCGAGTTGTATCCAAGGGTGTTTATTGTTGTGCTAAAATATAGGGGGGAAGTGCAATGGAATGGGGTGCTGATGGAGAAAAGTCCAGGGTATTGTTCCAGCCTGTTGGCACAGGTGCAGTGTCCAAGGGGACATAGGAAGGGGAGCAATGGCAGTTCAAGGTGGACAAGGAGACAGAGTGGGACACAAAGGGGACAATCAGGAGAGTCTCATTTCCTGGTGGTGGTCTTGGCAAGTGTCTCTGGCTTCTGTCTGGTTCGCAGGGAACGTTTGCAGGATGGTTCACCTTCTGCAGGAGGAGGGGTTCTTGTGGCCTGTTGGTCCTGTGGCAGGGCCTCCTGGCCACTAACGGCAGCGGAAGTGGAGGGCTTTTCAGATGACTGGCTAGTGGCACGGGCCCACTGGTGTGCTGTTGCCTCCCTCATGATGTTGGCCGTGTCTGCCAGTACCCCTGCTCTGGAGATCAGCGTGTTATTAATGGCCTGCAAGTCCTCCCTGATCCCCTGATACTGTCCCTCCTGCAGCTGCCTGTTCTCCTGTACGTTGTCTAGGATTTAGCCCATCATCTCCTGAGAATGTTGGTAGGCTCCCAGGATCTCGGAGAGTGCCTCCTGGAGAGTCAGTTCCCTGCTCCTGTCCTCCCCTTGGTGCACAGCAGTCCTCCCAGTGTCCCTGTTGGCCTGTGCCTCTGTCCGCTGAACTGCGTGCCCACTGCCACTGACCCCAGGTCCCTGATTGTCCTTTATGCGAGGTGTGGCCTGGGGTCCCTGTACAGGTGGGCACACTGCTGATGGACGTGTCCTGGGGACAGAGGTGTGGGTACGCTGGGTGGGTGCTGTGGTGCTGGATCCTGATGGGGGAGGCTCTGTGGTGGTCTGTGAATAGGCTTGGCTGACCAGCTGTCCAGTGGTCCCTGATGGGCCAGGTAGATTGTCCAGATCCT
Source organism: Pleurodeles waltl (assembly GCF_031143425.1). Classification (NCBI taxonomy): domain Eukaryota; kingdom Metazoa; phylum Chordata; class Amphibia; order Caudata; family Salamandridae; genus Pleurodeles; species Pleurodeles waltl. Next base: position 1,313,886,918 of record NC_090445.1, on the reverse strand, counting down.
GAAGTCCAGAGTTACTGTCATCACTGTGGGCCTCTTCTGTTGGGGGACTGGATGGTGGTGGCACCTTCTCTCCAGTGACATTGGCTGGCGTACCTGTGGTGATGTAAATGATGTATTATGCTTCAGGTGTCTGACATTTGTACTTCTGTTGCTTCCTCTAGATGGTTGTTGTTCCCCTGCCAGCTTTTGCTTGTGTGTGTTGGTGTTTTGTGGTTATGTTGGTTTCCCGATGCTGTGCATGATTTGGTGATGAGTGTCCATGCAGGGCTGGGAGGGGTGTCCATGCATTGGTACAGCATGCAGGGCTTGGCTTTGAGATTAGTGAAATGTGATGGTGGAGTGTGTGGGGTGTGGTGGAGTGATGGGAGTGAGGGTGAGGGTATGTGTTTGGCATGCAGGTATGGGGGGTGATAATTGTTAAAAGTAGACTTACCAGTGTCCAGTCCTCCTCCAACTCCGGCGAGTCCCTCAGGATGCAGTAATGCCAAGACTTGCTCCTCCCATGCTGTGAGTTGTGGGGGAGGAGGTGGGAATCCACCGCCAGTCCTCTGTATGGAAGCTGGTGTCTTGCTGCAATGGAACGTACCTTCCCCCCGTAGGTTGTTCCACCTCTCTCTGATGTCGTCCCTTATTCTTGGGTGCTGTCCCACGGCGTTGACCCTGTCCACTATTCTCCATCATAGCTCCATCTTCCTTGCTATTGATATCTGCTGCACCTGTGCTCCAAAGAGCTGTGGCTCTACCCTGACGATTTCCTCCACCATGACCCTTAACTCCTCCTCAGTGAAACGGGGGTGCCTTTGTGGTGCCATGGGGGTTGTTTGATGTGTGTTGGTGAGGGTGTGTTGGGTAATGTGGTGGGGTGTGTGATGTGGAATGCGTGAGGGGTGTATGGGTGTGAGTGGTGTGTGTGTCTATTTGTCTCATTGCTTTTCTTCTCAGTCTCATGTGGCAATAATTGTTGGTAAAGGGTTGTGGGTATTGCTGATTTGTGTTTTATAGTGGTATGGGTGTATGGGTGTGGTGTGTGTATGGGTGTCAGGTGTGTGTGTTGTTTTAATTGTCCAATGTAGTGTTGTTTTGTATGTGGGTGTCCATTGTGAGAGCGGCGGTATGTACCACCAATGGTTTACCGCTGTTGAATGTCCGCCGTGGTGATTCGTGGGTCATAATGTGATGGGCATTGTTCTGTTGGCGTAACGGTGTGGGACTGCCACTTTTGCACTGACCTTTGGTCTGGCGGATTTGTGTATGTGGCTGTATTCTGTTGGACTGGGGTGTGTGTGTCATAATATGGTGAACGGATATTTGCCAGCGCGGGGGTAAGTTGGCAGTCGTCAGTGCAGCGACAAATGCCATTTACCACCAATATCATAATGAGGGCCTAAGTCTTGTTTGGAGAAAGCACCAAGTTTAGGAAGTTTTGAACCCAAAGACGGAACATATGTAAAGACAGATGAAGGCCAAACTAATGCAAAAATTCAAAGGGCATGATAGAACTATTTTGTTTATATCAAGGGGGTTGAGAAAGAAGAACTTAAGTATGTTATAGTTGCAAAAGAGGCAGTAGGAGTTTTATGGGGCTGTGAAGAAGTTAAAACAAATCCTTTGGGTGTAAATTTAAGATAATGACAGATCACACACTTGAAAGAAGTATTTTCAAAGAAAGGTGTAGATTTTGTGTCTCATATGATTCAAAAGTGGGCTGTTGCCCTTCAAGAATATAAATTTGACAAGTCGAATGTTCCTGGTGCCATTAATTTTTTGGTGGATTTTTTTTCAAGTCTGGGTGACACAATCAAAGTAACTGAGCAAGATGATTTCTTCGGTGGGGAAGAACTTGATGAGGAATTGAATGTTTGTTTGGTCACTGATGGACCAAGAGGAGTGGCGGAAAGAATTAAAAGAGGACTTGGTACTGCAGAAAGTAATGAAAATGATTAGAAAGGGTTGGTGTGATAAGAATGTGTGTAAAGATAATATTAGATGATTTTGGCAAGTGAAAGATGAATTAAATATTGTGGGTGGTTTGTTGATGAGGGAGAGTAAACTTATACCGCTGTACAATTTGAGAAAGAAGTTGGAAGAAAATGCATATGCAAGTCACATGGGTCTGGCCAAATCTAAGGAGAGAGTCAGGTAAGGATGTTAGTGGCCAGCAATGGATGTGATGATTTAAAGAGATGTGAGGAATTGTACTGACTGCATGCGTAGTGATAAAGTGCTAAAATGCAGGACACAATGTGTGGTTTTAAGAGAACAAGCTTCTGGCCCCTGGGCAGGTATAGCACTAGACATAGTGGGTCTTGTGTACATTAAAACATGAGACAGATATGTAATTGTCTGTATAGATATGTTCTCTTGCTGGCCCGAGGCCTGAAGTCAAAACAGTGAATTCTGTAGAGTCTGAAGTTATTTAATTTTTTAAAAGATGTGTTTGAAAAGGAATCTTTCCCTTTAACGTTTCTTTTGGACAATGGGGTGCAGTTCACATATAATGTGGTGGAGGAATTTTTAGAAGCAAGAGGCATAAGGCACAAAAAAGCAGTGCTCCATCATCCCAAAAGCAAAGGTGTGGTGGATCAGTTTATAAAAGTAGTCAACAGTGCTTGCAGCAAGTTGTAGTAAGTTGTGTGGACTGGGAGCATGAACTCAGAAGGAAGGTGCATGAGATTCATTTAAAAAAAGAAAATGAAAAGTGCCATGCCATTTTCAGACTTGCATCTTAAAATCCAACTTCACCATAAATTGTGATTTTAAATTGTGAGTTCAGAGACACCAAACTTGAAATATCAGTCTGGTCCCATTTGGAGATTACACTTATAAAAGGTAATAAGGCAATCTCAATTTTAACCAATGGGAGCAACAGGCCTTGCAGTAGTAAAAAACTGATTTAAGAGTTTTTCACTACCTGGGCATTGAAAGTGCATGTCAAATTTTCCTATACTAAGCCACCACTAATTCCTTTTGGGTTTTGGGGTAGCATGCTACTCGCCGAAAAGCGATTTGACGCCTTGTCAGGGATAGTAAGCGCTATATAAATACTGTTACAATACAATACAATACAATACAATGTCCAACTTTTTAAATACACTGCACTCTGTGAGGCTGTTCAGGGCCTACCTTGGGGGTGACTTATATGAAGTAAAAAAGGAAGGTTTGAGCATGGCGTGATGGTTGACTTAATGATATAAATGATAGTGTGCACTCCGAATTCCTTCAAACCTTTTTTCAAATGCTCACAGGCAAAAGTTTGGTGTGCAACCCTGGTGCATGTTCTGCCCAAGCCACAAATATGTAATGTTAACACTAGCTGTGCCCAAATGGTGTACCAGTCCCAAGGTTCACTACTTCGAGGCCCACTGGCCGATATAGTCAACAAAATTCTTAACAATATTAATCCAATATTAAACACCTGGGGTGTTCACTTTCATTTATTTTGTAGTATACTGCGCATAATAGGTCAACAGTATTTTGTTTATTTTTACTACACTGGGTTAGTTCTGGGTTGCATGGTTGCATTAATTACCCTAGCTGAATATTCACAATGTAGGTGACACACACTCCACGGAACGGTTACTAACGGTCCAATTATTGGCACCATGCCCGTTTGTTTTAGGTAAATTGCACATCATGCAGGCATTTGAATACATTTGTATTTATGGCATTTGTTCAATTTTTCACATTTTTCATTTCACTGTGTTTTGTGGCACAGAGCGGGGTTGTACAGATGGACGTGCCACGGGTTTTAATTTTTTTTTTTAAGTGCTGCATTGGTTTCTTTTTTGCGAGAATGAATTTTTAGCACTCAACCAAAATAATGTGAGTTTATTTCCAGTTAAACACGCAGTAGTTGTTTTGCTTACTGTTGTTTTTTAGGATACGGGGTATGATTTATGCATGATTCCACATAACAGAGGGGCAGCGGTCACATTTATTGATAATGACGCAGACGTGGACTCTATGGTAGGACAGGAGGGAAGGATTATGCATTTCTTTCTTCACTTTTACTTAACAGCAAGTTCAAAGATTATCAGAAAAAAAAGAACACTATATATCCCATGGTTCAAAACAATGGTATCCATGACAACCAATATCCAATCCTGGCACAGTCCAACAGTCTACATATATTAACCGGTCCCTCAATCCTTCCTCTTTCTTTACTGATGAACGTTAGTTAAGTTCCCTCACCACCTTTTCCATAGAGGCAGTTTGTGGGAATTGACTGGTGTATTTGCTGACAGAAGATATATCGCTATATTGTCATCACCATTGCTGTTTTACTGTGTGGTTTGATCACGCAGCAGGCTTCGGCCGAGCGCATTTTACTTCTCTATATAAAGCAAGTCCACCATAGGGCGCTCTTTTGCACTGTCTGTGAGGCCCATACTGCACATCGCAAGCTGAATCGAGACACACAGGGCCACAGAGCTTGATCGATCTCAAGACGCGTGCTGGGGGTTAAGAGCTCTCCCAGTGTGGGTGCTCTGCATATTAACCCCTTCCAACCCTCGTCTGACACCGTGGTAGCAGAATATAGAAGGCCTGCTTCCAGGCCCGTCTCCCTCAATTGGCGCCTCCTGCTGGCAATTTCAAACAGAGACAAACATGACTGTCCAGAGCACTGGGGATGGGGCTGCCCTTTATAGCAAATAGGACGTGATTTGACTTTTACAGTTTTTTCCTTGTCTGTCAGTGCTCACACACTCCTTATTATGCAGTCTTTGCATGACCACAAGTATTCCCCCACTATGGCTGGGGAGGAATGGCCCCCTCAGTGCTGACTCCCTGTTGAAATGGACTAGCTCCTGTCCAGGCTATAGCTAAGGTGCTTGCCCTTTTGCAGGAGTGTGTGGCCAAACTGACGGCCCACGTCACTAACTGGGCCGGTATGTTTGGGGATAAGGGAGCAGGCCCTAGTGGCAGTAACATGTCTGCTCACGGGAAAACACGCAAACGTGGTGCAGGTCACATAGTAGGCTTTGAGTGCCTGAGAGAAGGCTTCCATAAGAGTGCACGCATGTTAAAGCATGCACCCTACCGAAAGGCTGACTTGCCCGAGGAGATTGGTGACGAGTTTGCCCCCGAATCAGACCCTGACACAGGGTTGCCCATTCCGCTGGGAGGGTGAGACAGATGAGGAAGCGTACTTGGATGAGGACCGCGACTCTCTTCGACCTTGGCGCCTGGTTTCAGCCACATTAGACCCCTACAAAGGGGACTCGACCATCTCAGATATGTTTGACCTGGAGGGTTTTTATCACTCCAGATCCTCCAAGTGGCCGCCAGACCAGAAAGTTGCTGAGTACGTAGCCAGCAAATTACGTCAGCCCCTTGATAAAGAGGCGTGGGCTAGACTGAGGGCGGAATGCCCTCGCCCCACTTTGGAGGGCAAGGTGGCAGCTACACCAGACATTGGGGGTCATTCTGACTCCCGCCAGCGGCGGTAACCGCACGCCCGGCGGGAGCCGCCGAATGACCGCGGCGGTCATTCTGAGTTTCCCGCTGGGCTGGCGGGTGACCGCCAGAAGGCCGCCCGCTAGCCCAGCGGGAAACCCCCTTCCACAAGGATGCCGGCCCCGAATGGAGCCGGCGGAGTGGAAGGGGTGCGACGGGTGCAGTTGCACCGTTGCGATTTTCAGTGTCTGCCACGCAGACACTGAAAATCTATGTGGGGCCCTGTTTGGGGGCCCCTGCAGTGCCCATGCCAGTGCCCCACGACATCCGTTACCGCCATCCTGTTCCTGGCGGTGAAAACCGCCAGGAACAGGATGACGGTAAGGGGGTCGGAATCCCCAATGCGGCGCTGCTTGCAGCGCCGCCGTGGAGGATTCCCTGGGGCAGCGGGAAACTGGCGGGACACCGCCGGTTTCCTGTTTCTGACCGCGGCTGTACCGCCGCGGTCAGAATGCCCATGGAAGCACCGCCAGCCTGTTGGCGGTGCTTCCGCGGTCGTTGGCCCTGGCGGTCCATGACCCAAAATGTGCAACTTTTCTACAAAATGCACCAGGGATTCCAAGAAGGGCATTGACCACTGTTGGAGGGCGTGTCAGGATAAACTCTTGGATGTCCTGGGACCAATCACTCAGATCATACAACTGGTGAACAGTCAATGCACACGGGCAATCCCTTCCCACAGACAAAGGGGGTCATTCTGACTCCCGCCGGCGGCGGTAACCGCACGCCCGGCGGGAGCCATCGAATGACCGCACCGCGGTCAAATGACCGCGGCGGTCATTCTGAGTTTCCCTCTGGGCTGGCGGGCGACCGCCAGAAGGCCGCCCGCCAGCCCAGCGGAAACCCCCTTCCACAAGGATGCCGGCTCCATCAGAGTGGAAGGGGTGCGACGGGTGCAGTTGCACCCGTCGCGATTTTCAGTGTCTGCCACGCAGACACTGAAAATCTATGTGGGGCCCTGTGCATGGGCACTGCAGGGGCCCCCAGGGGCCCCACAACACCCGTTACCGCCATCCTGTTCCTGGCGGTGAAAACTGCCAGGAACAGGATGGCGGTAAAAGGGTCGGAATCCCCTTGGTGGCGCTGCTTGCAGCGCCGCCGTGGAGGATTCCCTGGGGCAGCGGGAAACCGGCGGGACACCGCCGGTTTCCCGTTTCTGACCGCAGCTGTACCGCCGCGGTCAGAATGCCCATGAAAGCACCGCCAGCCTGTTGGCGGTGCTTCCGCGGTCGTTGGCCCCGCCGGTCCATGACCGCCAGGGTCAGAATGACCGTCAAAGTGACAGGATGGGCCTAGAGGGCAGTGAGTCTTCTGGGCTATGCTAATTGTGCCATCTCGGCTGAGAGTCGCTGCTTCCTTTTAATTAAAATAGATTCAAAACTGGGAGAGCTCTCCAACTCTGAAGCAGGGGCTATTGCACATGGAAACCTGTTTGCGATCCCTTTGTGAAGGAGCTGAGGAAATTTTTTCGTACATTCTCGGCCCTGGACAAGCCGCAGACCTTGAATAAGAAAATCTTTCCCAGGAAAGGTTTTCTGTGGGGCCGGACGAGGACCAGTGGAGGCTCAGCCAGAAGAAATAATGGATGACATAATGGCCAATAGGAAATGTTATTCCAAAACAGGGGAAGAGGAAAGTAACAATTGCAAAGCCCGCGGTGGGGGGAACACCCCTGGAGGACCTAACAGTAAGCATTACCCCTTCTTCCCCTCGAGAATTGGGGGTTTGAGGAGGTGTATGCACAAATGGGCGACGATCCCTTGTGACCCCTGGGTCCTTCAGAGAGTGGAAGGATTCCACATAGAGTTCCTAGGAACCCTGATTCAGGAGACACCTCCAAAACCAATATTCTTTTTTGCAAGCAGACATGGGTTTGATCGATGCAAAGGTGCAGGAGTCCTAAGAAAAGGAGCAATTTGCAGGTAAGTATTACATCCTTGAGGTTTCCTGAGAAACCTTTTCTGAGTGGAAAAGAAAGACAAGGGCTTTCACCCGGTCCCAACCTTACGTGCCTTCAACGAGTGGGTGATATACATACACTTTAAGATGGAGGGCATTCACCTGCTCAGGAATCTCCACCTACAAGGAGACTGGATGGTGCGCTTGGATCTCAAAGACGCGTACCTCACAGTGCCGATCTTTCCACCACATTGCCGGTTTCTGCAGTTCCTCTGGGGACAGCAGGTCTTCCAATTCAAATCTCTCCTATTCAGACTTTCGTCAGCACTGTGGTGCTTCACAAAACTCCTCAAGCCAGTAGCAGAAAACCTCAAGACCCAGGGGATCAGGCTAATAGTTTACCTAGATGACGATCAGACACAATCCCAACTCATGTGACATTTGAACATGACTATTGTCTTGCTACAGGACAAGTTGGAGTTATCACCCTTGCAGATCATGACCTTCCTGGCCTTCCTTATAGATTCCAATGCAGCCTCTCTCAGCTTTCTGAGTTCGAAGGTAAGCAAGATCAAGAAAGAACTGGGAAAGGTTCTGAGAAGGGACAGTACTTCACTCAGGCAACTCCCCAAGATAGTAGGACTGTGATCTTCATCCATCCAAGCCAGGTCCCCTACACTACAGGGCCTTACAACGACTGATGGGCTCACACCTCAAGTGTGGTGTGATCTACTTGAAAATGATCTCCCTTTCCCCAGAGGCACCGATGGAGCTACAGTGGTTGATAGATCACATGGAGGCATGGAACGGCAGGGTGATCTTCGGATCCTATGCAGACCTCATCATAGAATCAGATGCCAGCCGTCAGGGCTGGGGTGCTGGATGCTGGGGATCTCCATGGCTGGCAATGGACTCAAAAGGAGCTCAAACTGCATTTCAATGGCCTTGAATTCCTGGTGGGGTCCTTTGTGATCAAGTCACTGACTCGAGACAAGGTTTCACACTTTTTTTTTTTTAAATGGACAACGTGTCCGCAGTCCAGTACATAAATCACCTGGGGAGCACTCGCTCGAAGGCGCTGGCCAAAGATTTTGGCACTACTGCCTCCAACACCATATTTCAGTGACAGCAGAGTATCTTTCAGGGTCACAGAATACTTTAATGGAATGGAACTCCAGACACATCAGGGATGCCAGCGAATGGCAATTGTACAAAAGATTCTTCAAAGCCCTCATGGACAGGTTGGACCTATTTGCAACTAGACTGAACGCACAACTACACAGGTATTGGAGTTGGCACCCAGACCTGGGGGTGTCAGCTGTGGATGCCTTCCTGCAAGACTGGGCATCGGAATAGGCTTAGGCATTTCCTCCTTTTTTCCTCTATACTGAGAGTGACGATGCAAGTTTGTTGGCAGAGGCCACAGTTGTTCTTATAACCTCTCTGTGGAAGTCACAAGCGTAGTTCCCTGCACTTCTAGAACTATCCTGGGACACTAACCTTGATCAGGTGCTCTGGGACCCCAGGGGCCATCCACACTCTCTGATTCAGGGTCACCTGAATCTCATGGCATGGAGAATTTCAGGCGCAAATTGGAAGATGTCAGACAATTGCAGGAGGCTTTAAGATTCATCCAGCAGGCTTGGGCCCTTGGGGCAAGTAAGAGATACAAATCAGCCTGGGCTAGATGGGTTTGTTGGTGTGTTGGTGTGTGTGGAGATGCACCTGGATCCCGTGGTGGTCCAGATTACAGATATCTTAAATCTTTTGGCTGAACTGGCAAACTCAGGCTTATCCTATTGCACTGTAAACTCTTTCAGGTCAGCTATATCTGCGGGACATCCACCCTTTCACAGTACACCTATAGGGGAACATCCTTGGGTCTGTAAACTGCTTAAGGGCATCAAGATGTCCAACCACCTGAACCAAGATATTTGGGCCTATGGGAAGTAAACATAATTTTGCGTTTTCTGTCATCTTGGCAGGATAACCAGTGCCTCTCTAGAAAGGAGATCTCAGCTAAACTATCTATTCTACTGTGCCTCATATCCTGCAAAAGGGTCTGAGATGTTAGGGCTCTGGACATTACCGGTACAGTGTTCACACCAGAAGGAGTTACCTTTAACATTTCTAGGAGGATCAAATGGAATAACTGGCCTTTGAGGACTCTCCTAAGCTGTAATTAGCAGACGCCTTAAGGCATACGAAGAAATGATGGCGGAATTCAAGCCGCCAGGGAAAAGACAGCTATTCATTTCCATTAAGAGACCATTTAAGGCAGTTTCGTCTCCCTCCAATGGAAGGTGGGTAAGTTGATCATGGCAGAAGCAGGGATCAATGTCCAGGTTTTTGGGGCTCATTCCACAAGAGGTGTGATGGTTTCTAAGGCCATATAGGTAGGTGGTAGATTGGAAGATATCATGAATCCAGCTGATTGGTCATGTGAATCTACCTTTAGAAGGGTTATTTCAACCCAATTCATGAGGCTGCTGCTTTGGTGGTGAGTAAGCTTTGAACATGCATAATCCTCGGCTCCAGTCCTGCCACAGAATGAGAAATTTCCTAGCTATTGAGAAGGAAAGTTTCAGTTAAAATAAAGACACAGAGGCGAGGATTATCCCTCCTGACCCATTAGAGATGGGTCTAACACCCTTCCAGACAACAGTAAATAAGTGCAGTTACTAAGAGGTAGCATTGCTTTTCATTTCCATATATATATGGAAATGATATACATATATATATATATATATATATATATATATATATATATATATATATATATATATATAAATATGATTGATGTAAAGGTATGTTGTTAACATCTTCAACTAATAGATGAACACTTATGAGACTTGTTAGAAATGGGGTCTTTGGTTGCAGTCAGGTTACCCCCTGTCCAAGCAAGGACCCTCACTCTAGTCAGGGTAAGTAACACACAATCTAAATTATCCTGTGCCCACCCTCTGGTAGCGTGGCACTGAGCAGTGAGGCTTAACTTAGAAGGCAATATGTAAAGTATTTGTGCAATAAATCATACAATAACACCATATAGCACCATAAAAATACACCACAGTGTTTACAAAAATATATAATATTTATCTGATAAGATGCAGGTCAAAATGATTAGAATGCAATAAGTGTATGTTCAGATATCACTGTAAAGTGATATAACGTGTCTTAAGTCTTTTAAAAGCAAACAAAGGCCCTCATTACAACCTTGGCTGTCGGTGTTAAAGCGGCGGTAAGACCGCCAACAGGCCGGCGGTAAAAAAAATGGAATCACGACCATGGCGGAAACCGCCAACATAGACAGCCACTTTAACACTCCGACCGCCACGGCGGTAGAAACAAACAGCATGGCAGTCACCGCCAACAGACAGGCGGAAGACAATGTACCGCCCACACTATTATGAGAGGCCAATCAGCCACCTTTTCCGGGGTGGAACCAACGCAAACAAAAACACGGCAGAAACAGGACATGGAAGGGAAAACACTCACCTCTACACATTCCACGAGGAACCAGGATGCCATGGAGCTAGAACTCCAAATACTCCCTGCAATAGTATTCCTGCTCCTCTACCAGGGGCACGAACGACGGCGGTGACGACCACGGTGAGTACTGCACCTACAACACAGGGGAGGGGGGGAGGGAAAAGAGAGTGACACGCACGCAACACGCAAAACCCCACCCCCACCCTCACCCACAACACCATACACACAAATACATGCTGCAACATTACATTTACCCCCCCCCCAAACCCCCCTGGAAGAACGCAATGACAAAAGGAAATGAGTTGAACGATTGTAATCATGAAAAATCCATTAGTCAAAACTTGAAATACAGTATAAACAATTATGTACACCAACTATACAAGTCCGGATAGTGCACCATTCATAGTCCGTGGACCACTGGGCCCAAAATGCATGGGTGAGGCCCACACTCGATACCAGACTCCAAATGGAGAGAACACTGCTGGGGTATCAGATCAAAATGAAACAGGCACCTCAGGGGGAAGGGAAAGGGGGGCACCTCAGCCGGATGAGTGCACGACGCCAGCTCCACGAGGGGGCTCCATGCCCACTGCTGTATCCTGGGGAGCGCAAAGCCACAGTCTCTCAAGTCTCTCCAGTGGGTGGGTTGCCCACTGCTTTATCCTGGGGAGTGCAAAGCCAGTCTCTCAAGTCTCTCCAGTGGGTGGTTTGCCCACTGATTTATCCTGGGGAGTGCAAAGCCACAGTCTCTCAAGTCTCTCCAGTGGGTGGTTTGCCCACTGATTTATCCTGGGGAGTGCAAAGCCACAGTCTCTCAAGTCTCTCCAGTGGGTGGTTTGCCCACTGATTTATCCTGGGGAGTGCAAAGCCACAGTCTCTCAAGTGGATGCCTTTCTCCACTGGTTCTGGAGGGGGCTTTGTGCCCAGAGTGCTTCATCCTGCCAAGGACTGAGGTAGTGGATGTATCTCTCCACTGGTTCTGGAGGGGGCTTTGTGCCCAGAGTGCTTCATCCTGCCAAGGACAGAGGTAGTGGATGTGGCACTCAACTGACCGTGGTGCAATATGAAAGCTGCCCAGGCTCCTGGAACCGACCACCAGCCTCGGATGACTGACCACTGGGGATGACAACCATGCTTGCGGTGGTGCCACTGGCTCAGGATCAGGCATCGGTGCTGGTGGCGGCCTCTGTGGAATCGGTGCTGGCAGCAGTCTTTGTGGCAGCTGTGCTGGTGGGGGGCTTAGTGACTGCAGTGCTGGTGGCGGACTCAGTGACTGCGGTGCTGGAGGCGGGCTCAGTGACTGCAGTGCTGATGGCAGGTTCAGTGACTGCGGTGCTGGTGGCGGTGCGTGTGGCGGTGCAGGTGGCGGTCCTTCGTGCAGGTTGGCATCGATGTGGACATCTTCTGGCCCTTTCCCACCTTGGATGGTGGCGCAGCTGTCATGCCACTATCCACTTTTGATTTGCCTGAGCCATTGGTGGCAGGTGTTTTTGCCTTCTCCCTCTGGGATGTGGGCAACTTTTTGACTTTTGGAGGTGGTGGAATGTCCTTGCCCTCGCTCCGTGGAACACTGGCAGCCCTGTTGCATGGCGCACTCCAAAAGCCCGCAATTGCTGGCACCACTGTGCCCGGTGATGTTGTGGCTGAGGTGCTGGGATGGGACCTGGAAAGGCGGGCCCTAGGGGACGGACCGGGGGGGGGGGGAGGTGTAGGGAAGAGGTCAACATTAGATAGGAAAAGCTTTTTAGACACACTGGGATAGGTAGATGGAGGGGGTTTGGGAGTGGAGGAAGAGGTAGTGGATGTAGGAGGTGTACGTTTGCTGACTTTGGGTAAAGGTGCATGGGCTGGAGGCTGTTGTGAGGTGGATGGCTGTTGGGTGGGTGTGTGGCTGTCTTTGTGTACTTTGGGAGGAGGGCTCACAGACACACTGGTAGAGGACACAGGGGATGGGTGAATGGTAGTGGGGGTGGTGAGTGCACGTTAGCGGTGTGTGGTGATGGGCGTGCTGGTGATGGAGGTAGTGGCTGAAGATGTAGTGCATGCAGGTGGGAGGGGAGACGAGACAGGGAGGGAGGAGGGAGACGTGGAGGAGGGGGACACAGTGGAGGCAGTGGATGTTGGTATGTGTGCATGGGTATGATGCTTGTGTGAGTGCCTGTGGAATGTGTGGTGCTTATGTTTGCCTGAGCCACTCTGGTGTGTTCATGAGTGTGCATGCTGGTCTGATGGTGTGCTTGGGGTAGGCTGAGGTACAGGGAATTGGGTCTGGGTGGAGGAAGTTGGAGGGGGGAGGCTGGACACAGGGACAATGGCTGCCATCATTGCAGAGGCCAGAGCCTGAAATGCTCTCTGTTGGGCTGCCTGGCCAGAATGAATGCCCTCCAGGTATGCATTTGTTTGTTGCAAATGCCTCTCGACACCCTGGATGGCATTTACAATGGTAGACTGCCCAACAGTGAGGGATCTCAGGAGGTCAATAGCCTCCTCATTGAGGGCAGCAGGGCTGACTGGGGCAGGGCCTGAGGTGCCTGGGGCGAAGGAGATGCCTACCCTCCTGCGTGAGTGGCCACAGGACACATGCTGAGGGGCTGCTGGGAGGGCGTGCTGGTAGGGGTGGTGGCGGCTGTACCTGTTGATGCAGGGGCACAGAGGGGCCCGCCACTGCAAGAGAGCTCCCATCAGAGGAGGAGTCGCTGTCGCTGATGTCACCTCCTGTCCCCGACGTGGAGCTCCCCTCGCCCTCCGTCCCACTGATGGCTTCAGAGTCTGTTGTCTCGCCCTCCAGGGCCATGTGGGATGCAGGACCCTCCTGCTCCGGTGGCACTGCTCCTCTGCCTAATGATGCTATTGCACACAAGAACAGGGAGACAACAAAAAGTGGGGGGGGGGGGGGAGACAGACATGTTCAGTGCATGCAATACCGCTACCGTTGGCGGACACTACAGACACAGCAGCCCTCTGCACTACGCCATGCACTTAGAGTTCCCTAATAAATCACAGGGACATGGGATACAAGGCCTCTGCCCGATTGCTGCACACATGGAAGTCACAGGAGCCTGACTAGGTGTAGTTGGCTCTGGTGGGGCTGGGGTGCCACATAGCCGCCTCACGAAGGGCCCTTGCCTATAGAAATCGGCCTGGCCTAGGGGAACCCACAACCCACCTCCCCCACCCAGACACCTCGTAATGCGCGTTAAGTCAGATGGATGTGACTGTACTCAATCTCTAGTAGCTGCTGTGATGCCCTCAAGCGCCCATCCAACTCCAGATATGCCACCGCCAGGACCCGGAACATCAGGGGGGTCATGGTGCGATGGGCATCCCTCCCACGTTGGGAGGCTGGGCCTCCGCTGTCCTCTTGCTCCAGCGGCGAATGTCCTCCCATCTTTCCGGCAGTGGGTGCTCCGTCTGTAGTGGACCCCCAGTGTCCAAAACATCCTTGGCGATGGCACGCCAAATATCATTCTTATGGTGGGCGCTGACCTAGAGTAATAGTACAGGGCAAAAGGATAATCTTTAACCGTCCGGACCATCACAGTCATTGACCCACGTTCCCACCCTTGCCCTGACGCACATATACTCACCGTCCACTCATGCAGGCCTCAGTCACCCCCGTATCTTACATCCACACCACTCCAAACAGGCATTGCCCATACAGCATGCTCAAAGTGTACCCACCTATTTGTCTGGAGGACCGTAGAGTAGCGTGTACTGGGGGAGGACCCCTTCCACTAACTTCTCCAACTCCTCCAAAGTGAAGGCAGGGGCCCTTTCCCCAGACACATGAGCCATTGTCGCTTCCAGACTGAGGTCACAGCAGCACTTGCAGTGTAGGTCCTCTCCTGTCGAAGGTCAGGTATCAAGTGAGTGAACAGACAGAAAATGGCGGTCACGTCCCGTCACCGCCGGCGTACATCGTCATTGGCTCATCGGACCCATAGGGTCCAATGTTAACCAATGCAGGATTGTGCCGCGGTCTTTGACCGCCTACCGCGACGGTGTGCAACGCCAGCGCAGTTACCTCATAGCCCCTTGTCCCACCTTACAGGTCAGGCGGCCGCCATTTCAGGGGGCCACATGGCATTCATTTTAAATGCGTAACACCTATCAAGGCCTTGCATACACACAGTGACAGGCGCATTGCGGATTGACAAATGTGTTTAATAAAAACAAATTAATACCTCAGTGTTGGCTGACTCTCTGCTCGCTGTTCTCGTCCATAGGGCACGTCCGCTGGGGCAGGTGAGGAGATGGCGGCATCCTCCAGTGTACAGACCGCTGGTGGACCTGTCGACAATGGAAGACAGACACATCATTATCACTTACAGACTTGATCATGCCACAATCCAGGAACTGTGTGCCCAGTTGGAGCCAGACCTGATGTCAGCTATCCGCCATCCCACAGGAATCCCCCCTCTAGTGCAGGTCCTGTCAGTACTCCATTTCCTGGCAAGTGGGTCATTTCAAACAACAGTGGCCATTGTATCAGGGATGTCCCAGCCTATGTTCTCAAACGTGTTGTCCAGAGTGTTGTCTGCCCTGCTGAAACACAAGCGCAGCTACATCGTTTTCCCTCAGGTGGAGGATTTGCCGACAGTGAAAGGTGACTTCTATGCCCTGGGACATATACCCAACATCATTGGTGTCATTGATGGGACAAATGTGGCCTTGGTACGCCCCCCCCGCAGGAGTGAACAGGTGTACAGAAACCGGAAGAGCTACCATTCAATGAATGTGCAGATGGTGTGTTTGGCCGACCAGTACATCTCTCATGTGAATGCCAAGTTTCCTGGCTCTGTTCATGATGCTTACATTTTGAGGAATAGCAGCATCCCTCCAGAGGCACCGTGTGTGGCTAATAGGTGAGGACAAGGACCCATTACCGTTTGAATGATTCTCTGGGTCTGGGGTTGTCCCTAAGGGTTAGTGTGTGTCTAACTGTTGTCCCTCGACATTTGCAGGTGACTCTGGGTACCCCAACCTGTCATGGCTACTGACCCCAGTGAGAAATCCCAGGACAAGGGCAGAGGAAAGCTACAATGAGGCACATGGGGGAACTAGGAGAGTGATCGAAAGGACCTTCGGCCTCCTGAAGGCCAGGTTCCAGTGCCTCCATAGGACAGGTGGTTCTCTCTACTACTCACCAAAGAAGGTGTGCCAGATCATCGTGGCCTGCTGTATGCTGCACAACTTGGCTTTGCGACAACAGGTGCCTTTTCTGCAGGAGGATGGTCCAGAAGGAGGTCTTGTGGCAGTTGTGGAGCCTGTGGACAGTGAAGAAGAGGAGGCAGAAAAGAGGATATCAACAACAGAAACAACGTTATCCAGCAATACTTCCAGTGAGACACAGGTAAGAAGACATCACTGCCTCCAACATCTCATACAATTGTTAGACCTATCATATGTCTGTCACTTTCACCCAGTGTATGGACCCTGACTTGTCACTTTGCCTTTCCATTTCACAGATGTGGGTCCCACTGTGTGACCTCTGCTATATTACCTCATGGACTAGCGCTGTGTGACATAGGTATGTTGACCATACAATCGACATTGCTATTTTCCTTAGTTATAGCAAATACACATTTGTGAAAGCACAGACTGACTCCAGATTGTTTTGTGATTCAAGGGTGTTTATTTAAGTGCAAATTACTGGAGGGTGTTGTAAAATGGTCAGGGGTGATGGTGGAGGAATGTCCATGGCAGAGTCCAGTCTATTTGTTTCACAGGTGCATTGTCCAAAGGGGCATAGGAAGTAGAGGTAGAGCAGTTTAAGGATGGACAGGGTGACGATGTGGGACAGAAGGATGACATTCAGGGTGTTCTCATTTCTTGGCGGGGGTCTTGGCATTGTTCTCTATCTTTGTCCTGGATCTCAGGGACCGTTTGCGGGGTGGTTCTCCATCTGCAGGGGATGGGGTGCTGGTGTCATGGTCCTGTGGTGGTGCCTCCTGTCCACTAGCGCCGGCAGGGGTGGTGGGCTGTTTATCATCCAGGCTAGTGTCAGGGGCCTCTTGTTGTGCCAGTGTCCCTCCTGGTGTTCACAAGGTCCTTCAGCACCCCTACAATGGTGACCAGAGTGGTGTTGATGGACTTGAGTTCCTCCCTGATCCCCAAATACTGTTCCTCCTGCAGCCACTGGGTCTCCTGAAACTTGGCCAGTACCGTTGCCGTCGTTGTAGGAGGCTGGCCTGGCTTGTAGGGGGTACCAGAGGTACTTACACCTTGTGCCAGGTCCAGTTATGCCTTATTAGTGTAGAAGAGGTGTTTCTAGCAGCTTAGGCTGATAGAAGGTAGCTATGGCAAAGCAGCTTAGGCTGAACTAGGAGACATGTAAAGCTCCTACTATACCACTGGTGTCATATGCGCAATATCATAAGAAAACACAATACACAGAAGTACTAAAAATAAAGGTACTTTATTTTTATGACAATATGCCAAAAGTATCTCAGTGAGTAACCTCAGTATGAGGATAAGTTATATACACAAGATATATGTACACAAACCAAAATTATGCAGGTAATAGCAAGAAAAGTAATGCAAGCAATGTAAAGTTACAGTAGATTGCAATAGGAGCACATAGGTATAGGGGCAACGCAAACCATATTCTCCAAAAGTGGAATGCGAACCACAAATGGACCCCAAACCTATGTGAGCTTGTAGAGGGTCGCTGGGACTGTAAGAAAACAGTGAGGGTTAGAAAACTAGCCCACCCCAAGATCCTGAAAGGTAGGTGTAAAGTGCACCTAGTACCACCAGAGAGCACAGAAGTCGTGATAGGGAGATTCTGCACGAAGAACAAACACCAGCAATGCAACAACAGTGGATTTCCGGACCTGAGTACCTGTAAGACAAGGGGACCAAGTCCAATAGTCGCAACAGTGTCGAGAGTGGGCAGAAGCCCAGGAAATGCCGGCTGAGGGTGCAAGGAAGCTGCCACCTGTTGGAAGAAGCTTGGAATTCTGCAAGAAAGAAGAGGACTAGGAACTTCCCCTTTGGAGGATGAATGCCCCACGTCACGGTGAAGCTTGCAGAGGTGTTCCCACGCAGAAAGACCGCAAACAAGCCTTGCTAGCTGCAAGGGTCGCAGTAGAGGTTTTTGGGTGCTGCTGTGGCCCAGGGGGGACCAGGATGTCGCCACTTGGAGGAGGAGACAGAGGGGGCAGCCAGCAAGTCAGGGAGCCCTCACAGAAGCAGGCAGCACCCGCAGAAGTACCTGAACAGGCACCTGGAAGAAGAGTGAACCGGAGTCCACGCGAAGTCACAAAAAGGAGTCCCACCACGCCGGAGGACTACTCAGAAGGTTGTGCACTGCAGGAAGGAGTGTCGGGGGCCCAGGCTTGGCTGTGCACAAAGGAAATCCTGGAAGAGTGCACAGGAGCCAGAGCAGCTGCAAATCATGCGGTACCCAGCAATGCAGTCTACCGTGGGGAGGCAAGGACTTACCTACACCAAACTTGGACTGAAGAGTCACTGGACTGTGGGAGTCACTTGGACAGAGTTGCTGAGTTCCAGGGACCACGCTCGTCATGCTGAGAGGGGACCCAGAGGACCAGTGATGCAGTCTTTTGGTGCCTGCGGTTGCAGGGGGAAGGTTCCGTCGACCCACAGGAGATTTCGTCAGAGCTCCTGGTGCAGGGAGGAGGCAGGCTACCCCCAGAGCATGCACCACCTGGAAGCAGTCGAGAAAGCCGGCAGGTTGAAGCGATACAAGGTTGCTAGTAGTCGTATGGCTACTTTGTTGCGGTTTTGCAGGCGTCCTGAGCAGTCAGTGGTCGATCCTTTGGCAGAAGGTGAAGAGGGAGATGCAGAGGAACTCTGATGAGCTCTTGCATTCGTTATCTGAAGAATTCCCCAAAGCAGAGACCCTAAATAGCCAGAAAAGGAGGTTTGGCTACCAAGGAAGGAGGATTGGCTACCAAGAGAGGTAAGAGCCTATCAGAAGGAGCCTCTGATGTCACCTGCTGGCACTGGCCACTCAGAGCAGTCCAGTGTGCCACAAACACCTCTGTTTCCAAGATGGCACAGGTCTGGGACACACTGGAGGATCTCTGGGCACCTCCCCAGGGAGGTGCAGGTCAGGGGAGTGTTCACTCCCCTTTCCTTTGTCCAGTTTCGCGCCAGAGCAGGGCTGAGGGATCCCTGAACCGGTGCAGACTGGCTTATGCAGAGATGGGCACCATCTGTGCCCATCAAAGCATTTCCAGAGGCTGGGGGAGGCTACTCCTCCCCAGCCTTCACACCTATTTCCAAAGGGAGAGGGTGTTACACCCTCTCTCAGAGGAAGTCCTTTGTTCTGCCTTCCTGGGCCAGGGCTGCCTGGACCCCAGGAGGGCAGAAACCTGTCTGAGGGGTTGGCAGCAGCAGCAGCTGCAGTGGAGACCCCGGAAAGGCAGTTTGGCAGTACCCGGGTTCTGTGCTAGAGACCCGGGGGGTCATGGTATTGTCCCCCCAATGCCAGAATGGCATTGGGGTGACAATTCCATGATCTTAGACATGTTACATGGCCATGTTCGGAGTTACCATTGTGACGCTGTACATAGGTAATGACCTATGTATAGTGCACGCATGAAATGGTGTCCCCGCAC
Source organism: Pleurodeles waltl (assembly GCF_031143425.1). Lineage (NCBI taxonomy): Eukaryota > Metazoa > Chordata > Amphibia > Caudata > Salamandridae > Pleurodeles > Pleurodeles waltl. The sequence continues at coordinate 1,313,867,482 of NC_090445.1, read as the reverse complement.
TCACAAAGTCCGGGGAATTTGCCCTGAACAATGTGGGGGCACCGTGGCTAGTGCCAGGGTGCCCCCACACTAAGTAACTTTGCACCCAACCTTCACTAGGTGAAGGTTAGACATATAGGTGACTTATAAGTTACTTAAGTGCAGTGGTAAATGGCTGTGAAATGACGTGGACGTTATTTCACTCAGGCTGCTCTGGCAGGCCTGTGTAAGAATTGTCAGAGCTCCCTATGGGTGGCAAAAGAAATGCTGCAGCCCATAGGGATCTCCTAGAACCCCAATACCCTGGGTACCTCAGTACCATATACTAGGGAATTATATGGGTGTACCAGTATGCCAATGTGAATTGGTATATTTAGTCACTAGCCTCTTAGTGACAAATTTGGAAAGCAGAGAGAGCATAACCACTGAGGTTCTGGTTAGCAGAGCCTCAGTGAGACAGTTAGGCATCACACAGGGAACACATACGGGGCACATACTTATGAGCACTGGGGCCCTGCCTGGCAGGGTCCCAGTGACACATAGACTAAAACAACATATATACAGTGAAATATGGGGGTAACATGCCAGGCAAGATGGTACTTTCCTACAATCGTCTCCTGGGAATGATTGTACGCTCCCATGATGTTGGAGAGGGCCTCGTGGAGAGTGGTTTCCCTGGGCCTGTCCTCCCCCTGTTGCACAGCAGTCCTCTCAGTTCCCCTGTTGTCCTGTTCCTCTGTCCCCTGAACCGTGTGCCCACTGCCACTGCCCCCAGGTCCCTGATGTTCTTGGGTTTGTGGGTTTCCCTTGGTTCCCTGTAGTGGTGGACACACTGCTGCTTAACGTGTCCTGGGGACAGAGGTATGGGCCCACTGAGTGGGTGCTGTGCTGGTGTTTCCTGTGGGAGAGGCTCTGTGGTGGCATGTGCCAATGTGTGGGGAACCGACTGTCCCGAGGTCCCAGATGGCCCGGGCTGGTCTTCGAGATCCAGTTGGACAGAGCTGCTGTCATCACTGTGGGCCTCTTCTGTGGGGGGAGTGGACATGTCTGAAACCTCCTGTCCGGTGACGTTGGGTAGGGGTCCTGCAGGGGTGTAAAGGCATGATTATTGCATCTGGGTGTGCCATTGTGTGCAATGGGTGGGTGACCCTGTACCCCAGGCTTACATTCTTGTCTAGGACCTTGTGTGATAGTTGGTTTGGAGATCTGTGTGGGTATCTGTAGTGGACATGCTTTGGTGATGGGTGGCCATGCTTTGGTGTTGCATGCAGGGCTTGGTATTGGGATGTGTGGGTTGTGATAGTGGGGCATATGTGAGGTGTTGAGTGATGGGGTGAGGGTGAGGGTGGGATATGTGATAGCATGCAGGTAGGGTGGGGGATGTAATAGTTAAGATTTGCCTTACCAGAGTCCATTCCTCCTGCTACTCCTGGGAGGCCCTCAGGATGCTGAATAGCCAAGACCTGCTCCTCCCATGTTGTAAGTTGTGGGGGAGGAGGTAGGGGTCCGCCGCCAGTCCTCCGAACTGCAATCTGGTGTCTTGAGACCACGGAACGCCCTTTGCCCCGTAGGTCGTTCCACCTCTCCCTGTCTACGATTCTGCGCCATAGCTCTATCTTCCTAGCTATGGAGGTGTGCTGCACCTGTGATCCGAATAGCTGTGGCTCTACCCGGACGATTTCCTCCACCATGACCCTGAGCTCCTCCTCAGAGAACCTCGGGTGTCTTTGCAGTGCAATAGTGTGGTGTGGGTGATGTGTGAGGTGGTGTGTGTTGTGATGTGTGAGGGGATCTGTTTGTGTGTGTTGTCTGAGGTGTGTGGATGTTGTATGAGTGATGGTGTTGTGTGCCTGTGGATGCTCGTGTTGTTTCCAGTGGTGTCTCTCTCTGTGCTTCTTTCTCAATTATTGTTGTAGGGGGTTGTGGGTGACGTGGGTGTGTGTTTTATATTGGTTTGGGTGTGTGGGAGTGGTGTGTGTATGTGTATCAGGTGTGTGTATTTGGAATTGTCCAATGTGGTTGTATTTTGTAAATGTGTGTGTATTTTGAGCGCAGCGGTGTGTACCGCCAATGGTTTGCTGTGGTTGAAAGACCGCCGCGTGGATTCATGGGTCGTGATAGTGTGGGCGTATTCCTGTTGGCGTGACGTGGAGGTTTTGTTATCGCCAGTTTATCACTGACCTTTGGTGTAGCGGATTCTGGCCTGTGGGTCGTATTAGCTGCAGCGGAATTCCACCGCTGCTGCGATGTGTTGGCGGTCTTCTGCACGGCGGTCTTCTGCACGGCGGTAAGCGGGATTTACCGCCAATGTTGTAATGAGGGCCAAAGTCTTTTTCACGCAGAAAGTACCTGGTTTGCGTGCAAAATCTCCGCAAAGAACCACAGAGGAGGAGATGCGTGGAAACATAGGGGTGTGCATCGATTTCTCAGGCCGCACACAGCGATGTGTCGTTTTCACACAGGGAAAGCTGTGCGTTGATTTCCAGTAGTCTGTCGTGGATCCCCTTTGGGTTGTGGGGTTCTCGGACGTCCCAGGGATGATGTGTGGATTTCCTGCGCTGGCAGGACAAAGTCACAGGAGCTGCGTTGATTCGGTGGGCGTTGCATCGAATTTTCTACCGCACGGTAGGCACTGTGTAGATTCCTCTCTGGAAGTCGGGCTGCGTCGTTTCTGGCAGGCTGTGCATCAAATTTTGCCACACAAGGAGTTGTAGAGATAAAGTCTTTTTGGTCCTGAGACTTCAGGGAACAGGAGGCAAGCTCTATCAAAGCCCTTGGAGAGCACTTCTTCGTCACAGCCAGAGAGCAGCAAGGCAGCAGGGCAACAGCAAGGCAGCAGTCCTTCACAGAAAGCAGACAGGTGAGTCCTTTGAGCAGCCAGGCAGGTCTTCTTGGAAGGATGCAGATTCAGGTTCAAGTTCTCTTCTCCAGGAAGTGTCTGAGTTGGTAGGGGCAGAGTCCCTGTTTAAATACCCAAATGTGCCTTTGAAGTGGGGAAGACTTCAAAGAGTGGCTTAGAAGTGCACAAGGTCCCCTTTCAGTCCAATCCTTTCTGCCAGGGTCCCAGTAGGGTGAGTGGCAGTCCTTTGTGTGAGGGCAGGCTACTGTCCTTTGACATGCAAGGGTGGAGCCCTCTCAGCCCAGGAAGACCCATTCAAAATGCAGATGTATGCAAGTGAGGCTGAGTATCCTGTATGTGGGTTGTGTCTGAGTGAATGCACAAGGAAGCTGTCACTAAACCCAGCCAGACGTGGATTGTAAGGCACAGAAAGATTTAAGTGCAGAGAAACACTCACTTTCTAAAAGTGTCATTTCTAAAATAGTAATATTTAATCCAACTTCACCAGTCAGCAGGATTTTGTATCACCATTCTGGCCACACTAAATATGACCTTCCTACTCCTTTCAGATCAGCAGCAACCACTCAAACAATGTATGAGGGCAGCCCCAATGTAAGCCTATGAAGGGAGAAGACCTCACAGCAGTGTAAAAACAAATTTAGGAATTGTACACTACCAGGACATGTAAACTACACAGGTACATGTCCTGCCTTTTGCCTACACAGCACCATGCCCTAAGGGTTACCTAGGGCACACCCTAGGGGTGACTTATAAGCAGAAAAAGGGGAGTTTTAGTCTTGGAAAGTACTTTTAAATGTCAAGTCGAATTGGTAGTGAAACTGCACACCTAGGCCTTGCAATGGCAGGCCTGGGACAAGATTAAGGGGCTACTTAAGTGGGTGGCACAATCAGTGCTGCAGGCCCACTAGTAGCATTTAATCCGCAGGCCCTGGGCACATATAGTGCGCTTTACTATGGACTTATAAGTAAATTAAATAATCCAATTGGGTGTAATCCCAATGTTACCATGTTTAAAGAGAGAGAGCATATGCACTTTAGCACTGGTTAGCAGTGGTAAAGTGCGCAGAGTCTAGAAACCAGCAAAAACAGTATCTAAAAAGTGGAGGGAGGCAGGCAAAAAGTTAGAGGTGACCACCTTAAGGCTGTTAGGTCTAACAATTTATATATGATTGATGAAAAGGTATGTTGTTAACATCTTCAACTAATAGACGAACACTTATGAGACTTTTGCAATGTGTTTTGGTTGGAAGGTGGTCTCAATTTACAAATGAGGCTTTCGCAATGCTATTGGTTACACGTGTTTCTCATGTATGATACAAGTAGGAGAATGAATTTAACAAAAATGCGTTCTCTCTATATAGGATCTGATTTCAAGGTGGATTGATGGTGCCTGAACTTGACCTCCTGCAGTGAAGTCTTGGGAGTATTCTGAGAGCAGTTAATATAGACTGTTGGACTGTGCCAGGATTGGATATTGGTTGTCGTGGATACCACTGTTTTGAACCATGGGATATGTAGTGTTGTGTTTTTTTCTGATAACCTTTGAACTTGCTGTTAAATGAAAGTGAAGAAAGAAATGCATAATCCTCGCCTCTGTGTCCTTAATAGAATTGAAACTTTCCTTCTCGATAGCTAGGAAATTTCTTATTTCAGCACAACTGTTTTTAAGTGACAATACTTTCACAAATATTTTCACTGGTTCATATTATGCTTGTGGCACTAAAATGGCCAAAACTACATCACTAATTATGTGTGGTATATTGTGTATTGGAGCAACGCCATTTACTGATTATGCTGAGATGACCTTTTTGAATGTTTCAGATCACAGTTATCCCTGACGAAGAGTTCACCCTGAAATGCATTGAGTTTTTATGGCACCATTGTTAATGGTGTTGAATCATGTACAGTCACATCTTGCAGCAACAAGTCTGGAGTAGTATGAATTCAAAATATTGGAATCATGTTGAATAAAGTCTTAAAGAATAGACGACTAATTGGAGGACACTGTGTTAATTCTGTTAAGACTGTTGTTGACTATATCGGCCAATGGGCCTCGAGGTAGTGCACCTTGGGACTGGTACATCACTTAGGCATCAGCTAATGGTAATGAGGGTTAACTTGCCATGTCGATATGGCAGTTTAAAACTACACTCTCAGGCCCTGCAATGGCAGGTCTAAGCCATATTTGAATGGCTACTAAAGCGGGTGGCTCAATCAGTGCTGCAGGCCCACCAGTGGCATTCAATTTAAAGGCCCTGGGAACATATTACTTACATTACTTATAAGCCCCCTTTCCTAGGGGCTTATAAGTAAACTAAATATGCCAATTGTGGATAAGCAAACTGTAACATGTTTTAGGGAAAGAGCACCTGCACTTTAGCACTGGTCAGCAGTAGTAAACTGCCCAGAGTCCTAGAGCCATCAAAAACGAAGTCAGCAAAACAGAAGGTTAGAAGGCAAAAAGTCAGGGAAAACAATGCCAAGGTTGCCAGGTCTGATGCTGGGTCAGTGAGTCGGTGTTGGCAAGGAGCAGCCCTTCCAACCCAAAATTCAGACTATTCTGCCTTTGCCCAAGGCCTAGACACAGGTGGGGGCTTTTCTGGGCCTCACCGACTACTACAGGAGATTTTAAAAGTGTTATGACACCACTGTTGCACTCCTGACAGAGCTGACTTTTAAAAAGCAGCCCAAGAAGGTGATCTGGACAGAGGTGTGCCAAAAAGTGTTCCACACTTTTAAGAAAGCCATGTGCACAGCACCAGTACTCAAGGGGCCTAACTTCTTTAAGGAATTTATCATCCAAACCTACACCTCAGAGCATGGCACAGGTACCGTGCTCTCACAGCTAAATGAAAAGGGCCTAGGCCAACCAGTTACCTTCATCAGCCGGAAGCTTCTCCCCCAGGAATGGAAATTAAGTGCCATGAAAAGGGAAGCATTGTCCGTGGTCTGGTCACTGAAAAGGTTACACTTGTTTGGGACTCACTTCTGGGTTCAGATAGACCACAGACCCCTCAAGTGGCTCATGGAAATGAGGGGTCAGAATCCCAAACTGCTGAGATGGTCCATCTCCCTACAGGGAACGGACTTATAGTGGAACACCACATTGGGGCTCACCACTCCAATTCTGATGGTCTTTCCAAGTTCTTCCACCTTAGTGATGATAACTCCCTTGAGGGTGAGTAGTTCTCCCTACTTTCAGCTGGGGCAGGGGAGGGCATGTTATTCCCTCAAAAGTTTTGCATTCACCTCTCCTGTTTACTGAATTTGTTTTTATTGATTTTAAGACTCTGCAATTTACCACTGCAAACCTGTTCTAAACTGCTTATGCTCTCTCCCAAATACATGGTACAATTGGCCTAAACCTAATTGGCCCATTTAATTTACATGTAAGATTCTATGTAATGGTACTCCATGTACAGGACCTGTAAATTAAATTGTACTAGTAGTCCTGCAGCACTCATTGTGCCACCTACCCACGTAGACTTTTGAAATATGTCTCAGGCCTGCCACTGAAGCCTCTAGTGCAGTTCTAAACAGCAATGTTGACCTGGTAAAATAAGCCTTTTACCAGGCCTAAACCTTCTTTTCTAATACATGCCATCCCTAAGGTAGGTCCTAAAGGCTCATAGGATTTAAAAAGTAGGGCATGTGGGTTTACATTTTACATGTCCTGGTAATTTGAAAACTCCTAAAGTTGTTTTTCACTATTGCAGGACCTACCTCTCCCACGGGATAACTTTGGGTTTCCTTATTACACATAATAAAAGATAACTTAAGTTTGGGAGTGGATAGAAAAATTTTGTTTACACTCAAATGAATTATAATTGTAAACCCTCTTTAATGGTAAAATTGGATTTTAAGCCACAATTCTGAAAATGCCTCTTTTAGAAAGTCTGCATTTTCTTGTCCTCACGATTTGTGCCTTCTGTCTGGGCACATGACTTTGAATGATGTTGCAGTTGCCCTTTGTGTATTCCTCCCAGACAGTGAGTCAAAGAGCGTCTCAATGCTGGCAGGATGGGCCATCCTGCCGGGATGGTTGGGGCGGTGTTGTTCTTTGCCCCACTTATATTTTAAAGTGATGCCTCTAGCACAAACACAAAGTTACTTGACACCAGACTTTTGTCATCCTAGACTGCTCGGAGCCTTGGCAGGGGAAGGAGCCAGATAGGGTAGTATAGGAAGTCCCCATGCTTCAAAGGTTGGCAGCAGGCATAAATATTGAACCTCCTGAACTACTCATCGGATCATTTATCGACGACTCAAATTGACTACCCTGCTGCTGAAAGGACTGCCCAGCTACCCTGCTGTCTAAGGAAGGAAGTCTGGACCTGCTCCTTGAAGTTAAAATCACAAAAGTGACTCCAAGACTAGCTTGATCGCCTCCTGTTCCGACCTACGGGACACAACAAGCTCCATAGGTCTCCCTGCAACTGCTTAGCTGACCAGCTGCACTGGACATGTAACTGGCCCTGCCTGAGCCCTACTGGCCTCTGCTGGCGTGAGTATCTGATCCCCAAGAGGTGCCTTCACAGTTCTTGGCTGGCATCAGATAGAACTATTATTTGTTTCACTGAAGGTTCGATCAAATCTGATGCAAAGCCTCATGGCACATCTAAAAGCTCATCATAACCAACGCAGTCCGACGCAACGCGATGCAGGACCACACAGCTCCTGATCTGTGGTCTCATCAGAAATGTCGTAGCATGTTACAAGTCGCTGCAGGGCCTTGTATCGTAGCACCTCGCAGCTTCTGATCAGCAGCCCCCCTGGAACCGATGCAAGTGGATGCAGCACGACTCAGGACTTCACATCTCAGCCCAAGAACAATAAGGTACACTGTCTAGCGGACTGAACTCTGCCCTATATCCAGCTGGGGCTTCATCATGGTTGGCCTCAACTTGGAACTTTGTCCTGGCCCACCACGACCAGATAATCACAATTGGTGCATTACACTTTTTGGTGCTACTTATAACTACGACTTTGAAACTGCATACCTCCAGTTCTATTGATTAGATCTTTTACATTCTGGTTAAATTGTATTCATTAAAGTTTACTCTAGTTAACTGTTTGTGTGCTGTATAAATACGTTACACATTTCCCCCAAGTTAAGCCTGACTGATTTTAATGCAAACTACCAGAGTGTTAAACACAAGTTAATTTAGTGACTTTTTGTGGTTCACCCTGACGAGGATTGTGATTTTTGCCTGAGAAGGGTTCCCACCACCTCAACCAATTAACCAATTTTCTACAGTAATGTTGTGCTGTAGCTCTAATGTGTGATGGTCAGAAAGGTACAGTTTTTGTTTCTGTGACCAGCAAAGGCCAGAAATATCAGGCCCTAGCGAGGTGTGGTTGATTGTCTGTTTTGTACTTTGTCAGTTCTGAGCCCTGACAGGATCTGGCCCACTTAGAGCACTGCTCCTAGTGTCACCGCTCTTATACATAAATGCTATTTGCAGAGTTTGGATTGTGTTAAAAATACAGAGATCTGTAATTTTGTGCACCTTATGTCACATTGGATGAGGAACGACATAGAGAAAAATGAATGTTGATAACTGAAGTGAAGGCAGGTGCGTCCAGCTACTTTTTACTTGCAGGTTCACCCGATATGTGATGCCTGTGGGGGGTGATTGTATGTACAGAGTATGACAGCCCTGTGACGAAAGGGACACTTTGTTCTTCCCAAAAAACAAAGAAACTGAGCAAGTTTCTTTGAACAGGATGCAACAGTGAGTGTATTGGTCTCCCTCAGAGTCCATTAGCAGGGCAGTGGTGAACAAACTGTGCTGGCTGCAACTGGACATTACCGCTTGAACTCATAATTTAACCTGATGTAAGTCAAGGCACGAATACTGTTGCAGCGAAGTATGGGATCTTTTGACGGCCTAAACAATGGGGTCATGTCGATACACCCAGGGATCATGTTCAGAAAGTACTGATCTGGTCCACTCTGCTGATGTCTGGGATTGTTATTATGATGACCTTCAGGAAAGATCCTAACTGATCAGAGGCTGTAGTAGGTTTCTTTTTCCTTCTGTGCAAGAGCAATCTTCTGGGAGGTGACTCCATTCTCTACTTTTTTCTTGGCACTCAGATGTGCATCTTTCTCATGAATTGGCAACGGTGCCCCTTTGTGGCGGAATGGTGATCAGGCCAATGGGGTCTGTGCGGCAGAGTCTTGGAGGTGCGGAAGGGAAGATTTCAGGAAGGCATTGATCCAATTCACCTTCTGTGTATAAGCGAACAGTCTGGTTTGGCATGAGGCTACGTGTTCTCTCGTAAAAGAGTATAGAGGGATTCCGCAGTAGCTGTAATAATAAGCAGCTGGTAAATTGTAGCAGCATGAGAGGACATGCATGCTATGGCAGTACTGGGGCTTGTTTCATTGTGCTAGGGCATATTCAGTCACAAAAAGTGGCTTTGCCCTCTAGTACAGCTTGGCAACATAAATCTTGCTGCGGAGCTGTCTGGTAAGTACTGCAACGTGCAGCCTTTGTCTTGATCAGAATCTGTTACAGGCTGGGGCTGCAAGCCACACAGTACCACTCTTTGCATGCAGTGGTAGTCATGTAGAAGGAAGTGCGTGGGTGGAGGCCTAGGTCCTTAAGGCAATCATTATGGGTCTGGAAGACCCCATGAGGCCGGAGGAGCGTGGCATTCGGTGCATTGTATTGTGCACGTTCACACTTGTGGCACTGTGATGACCACTGTGCTGTCTTCCTCTGCTGCAGAGCACATGGGGCGTTGTGGCCCAAGCCAGAATCTGGGTCTCGTTTTTACTGGAGGTGTGTGAGACAGGACAAACCCTCAAAGCCATCAGCAGCACAATGGCTGTGTCAGAAGGTCACCAGATGCAACTTATTTGGCCACTTCAATCCCGAAACAATTGGTAGGGGCAAGGTTGTTGTGTGAGTGTACATTGGTGATAAGCCCTGTCCTTGATAGGGTCCTGGTGCGTGCTCTCCTCTGGAATAAGTCTCTTGCACTGCCCCTCCACTTCACAAGCACACAGGCTCTTCCCGCTGGTCGCCCAGCCACTGTGGGAGGTGATCAGTTATTGGAAGTGTCGGTGCCAGGTTAGGAAACATTTCCACTAACTTAGGTGGGTGGTATCAGTGCCCTCAGGGCCTATAACATGATGTGGTTTCTACTGATGTGTTTCTGTAGTTTCAGGCTTTTTTTCCTTTCCATGGTCAGCAGTCATCCTCCTCTGACATCATGGAAGGCGAGAGGATAAAGATGGGGAGATGAAACTGAAGTGTGAGCTGAGGCAGCAGATTAGTCTCATGGATGCAGTACACAGGCCTGCTCATTGCCACGTCTAGCTAGTCAAGTTATTTTTCCGTGGGACTGGTCTTGAAGCATCACACCTTTTCTTGGACCATTGTTACGGGTAGGCTAGTCACCCTGGCTGGCAAAACCCCGTCTCCTTCAAATAGCAGAGAAAGATGGTGCAGGAGGCCTGTGAAATTACATCCTCGTCGCCATTGCAATGTTCTTGACACTAGGCCTGCATTGGTTGGGAAATGATATGCAGGCGTGTGTGGATTGATAACCCCTATCTTTTCATGTTGGAAAATGGGTTATTGGTAAGGGCAGGTAAGTACCTACACTTAGCAATAGGCCACTAACCTTCACTTAGGTCCAGTTAGGTCTCAGTAAATTAAACCCAGCCCAACCCTTGGTAGCTTGGCAACGAGCGACAAGGCTTAACTTAGGAGACAAAGCGTAAAGCATTCAAATATCACAAAACAGTAATTAAATAAAACACAGGAAACAGTTTAAAAATCCAAAATCAATTTATAAAAATAGGAAATATTTTTAGCTTTAAAATGACACCAAAACGAATAAAATCAGATAAGGGGAACCAGAGATATGATTTTTTAAAGAATTAATGCTTTCTAGAAACAAAAAGTGCAAATCTGGTCATCTGGTCGCACCTCGACCCGGGCAAAGTCAAAGTTTAGGGCCAACTGCGATGGAGCCTGGCTCGGCTATAGCCCGCGGAAACACTCGGTCAAAAGTTTACCTTAGAACTTAGTCGTTTTTCTGGAGATTTTCTTCAGCGGGACCAACCTGCCAGTCCAATCCGACCTGTTGGAACTCTTCCTCGGATACGCGTCGCATGAGCCCTCGTGGAAATTTTTTCCTTCGGACTTAGTCGTTTTTTCGAGGTGAAAATCCTTCGACTGGGGCAAATCTGAATCTTGAGCCGACGTCCATGGAGCCCTCTTCGGATACACTGTCTGGGAGGTCTTGGTCAACTTCTTACGTTCGGACGTAGTCACTTTTTTGGGAGATTTTCTTTACCGGGACAAACCTGCAAGTCAGGCCGAGTCACGGTTGAGGCAAGCCGGCTAGAGTGGCTGCGGCAGGTCGGTCCCTCTATAGAGCTTTTTTCCAAAAGTTCTCCAAACTTCTGGATCTTCTTCCAGATGTTATTTTAAGGTTCTTTTGGGGTCCACCCCCAGGGTCCAGAAACTCTGAGATGCTCCTTGAAGGTGCGGACTACATCTCCCAAAAAGCACCTGGCACAAACCCCTTTTTGGCCACTGGACAGTGGTCAGCTGGTTGGTTTCTTCAGGAGTTGGTGCAGGGGATTCTCCATTCACTACAATGAGGGAAAAACAAATTTGGCTGTTTTACCTGACCAGTGCTTATAAAACTATTTTTATAAGGTCCCTGCTTATAATTATATGGCACTCAGCCCTAGGGGCACATAGGACACACTTTAGGGTGACTTATATGTTAAAAAAAAGGGGAGTTTAAGGCTTTGAAACTACTTTTAATTCCCAAGTCGAATTTGCATGTAACTTCAATTTCAGGGCAGACCTGCCTTTAAAATGACACTGGGCACCTCAGCAGTGCACCTATGGGTGCACTGCCTCTGCTGGGGTCCCTAAACCTACATGCCCTACCATATATTAGGGACTTATAGGTAGGTTGATTTAGCCAATCATAATTTGCCTAATTTGCACATTGCTTTTACACTGAGCACAGGCCCTGGGACTGGTTAGCAGTACCCAGGGGACCATCAGAGTCAGGAAAACACCAGCAAAAAGTGAAAATTGGGGGCAAAAAGTTAGGGGGGTCTGCAATCAGCCCTGTTTTCTCACAATTGATAACCCCTGTCTTTTCGTAAATAAGTTACTACCTCATTTGAGGTGCTGGTAAATTGCAAATGTTTGTAATTGGACTTCGGTAGCAAAATATTAATATATAAGATACTGATTCGGTATGTGTAAGGTGCACCTACAACACGCCTCCTCGAGATACTAAGGGGCATATTTATACTCCGTTTGCGCCGGAATTGCGTCTTTTTTTTTTACGCAATTTCGACGCAAAACTAACTCCATATTTATACTTTGGCGTTAGACGCGTCTAGCGCCAAAGTCCATGGAGTTAGCGCCATTTTTTAGCGTGGACACCTACTTTGCGTTAATGAGATGCAAGGTAGGCGTTCCCGTCTAAAAAATCTACTCCGAGGCATGTGCGTCGGATTTATACTCCCGGGCAAAATTCACGCCCGGGAGTGGGCGGGTCAAAAAAAATGACGTACGGACGCTTTTGCGCCGTTTTTTAGCGCCTGCAAAAGGCAGGCGTTAAGGGACCTGTGGGCTCTGAAGGAGCCCAGAGGTGCCCTCCCATGCCCCCAGGGACACCCCCTGTCACCCTTGCCCACCCCAGGAGGACACCCAAGGCTGGAGGGACCCATCCCAGGGACATTAAGGTAAGTTCAGGTAAGTTTTTTTTTTTAAAAATGTTGTGGCATAGGGGGGCCTGATTTGTGCCCCCCTACATGCCACTATGCCCAATGACCATGCCCAGGGGACATAAGTCCCCTGGGCATGGCCATTGGGCAAGGGGGCATGACTCCTGTCTTTGCTAAGACAGGAGTCATTTCTATGGGGGTTGGGAGTGAAAAAAAAATGGCGTAAATCGGGTTGAGGCGCAAAAATTGCCTCAACCTGACTTGCCCCATTTCTTGACGCCCAAGCTCCATTTTCCCCTACGCCGGCGCTGCCTGGTGTACGTCGTTTTTTTTAACGCACACCAGACGGCGCCGGCGGCTAACGCCGGCTAACGTCATTGAATAAATACGGCGCCCGCATGGCGCTTCAGAATGGCGTTAGCCGGCGCTCATTTTTTTTACGCAAAACTGCGTTGGCGCAGTTTTGCGTCAAAAAGTATAAATATGGGCCTAAATCAGCATCCATTCAGAATCCCCGTTCGGAAATTGTACATAGGAAAAAACATTTTAACAGTTGCAAACCCTGATTAGGAACATTCGCGACCGTAAAAAAATGCTTAGTTGATCTATCTGCTCCTTCATTTCTTGACATGAATAGAAGGAACATATACCTCTACAATCGAAAAACTTGAAAATCCATCATGTTTTAAATACATCAGGCGAAAAAGATAAAGCTACTGAATGTTTGGAAGTCGTAGCGCCACACAGCATGGAAGACTGCTGAGCCCTGTTGTTACATGCGGAGGTTATAAATAAAGGGGCATCCAGCTGCTCGTGGCAGAGTCCGTACCATTGTGGCCTAGTCTTCTGTACTGGGGAAATCCTGGAAGATTGCGTGGTTCTCATAACAGTGGCGATGATAGAGCAATCATCCGCGCATGCAATCGTCCAGCCCTTGCACCTATTACCTCTGAAGCCAGCGCATAAACCATGCCATTCTGTGAACATGCTGGAGCGGCCAGAATCAATCGCATTTCAGACCTCAGACTGCGTGATTTCCGCACTCAGAAGAGGCAGAACTCCTCTTGCTCTCCCAATGTAGAGTTTTCAGCTAGCACGGCAAGCCCAGAGGAACTCAGGTTGTCAGTAAGTACTGCATCACGGCGATCCTCGAGCCAACAGCGCCACCTAGCGGTGCACCACTGTGGGCACAGGAGAAAAGAGATGGGCAGCCGAGAAGGCTAATACATCTAATAATATGGCTCCGCAAAACCACATTTTTAAAGGAAGTACTACACGAACGCATATTAACACATGCTACTTAAAGCAAATAATCTTATTGGATGGTAAGGGACAAACGGGAGAGGGTGCAAGGCATATTATACGGTCGTGATCTCATTAGACAAGGTGGATCATTGTGAAGAAGGGGTTTCCACACGGAAGATGTATGTTCCAATTCTTATTTATTTAAAAATACATGCGCACTACTGCTACAGCGTCTTGTACTCACAGCGCCTTGGCCGCAACTGACAAACCGCTCGCTACCAGAACGCTCGAGACTTCCACCATTCTACCGTTTACGTTCCACATTCCTTTCCAATACACTTATTACATCTATCACAAGCGACGCAAGGGGGAGCACAAGCAGAAGTAATGGCACATGACCAGTAGATGGCTGCCGAGGGCGAATATGCCCACCTCAATTGCGCCTTGGCGGGACCTTACATCCTCTATCATTCAAAGAGGAGCATCATTGCACACATCAACAAGCTACTGACCTTCAGTGAGCTAATTCACTCTGGCACAGCAGCACCTTGCTGGAAGACGTTATACATGCCATTAGACCCAATTAAAGCGGAAGACTCCCGATTTTTTAAGCCAAACCTGACTTAATTTTGGCTGACTCCCGTCTGAAATTGCCTCTGCTTCAATATATGTCAATTGGGGATATACATTCTCCTTTTATTTTTAAAATCTCCCACTTTCCTCTTTTAAAATGTTGCCATGTATGGTGTCTGACGTGGTTAAGTCAATTAAACAATTACTTAATGGCAATGGGAGGAAAAGACCCACATCGTTAAGAGGTCTCCACTATTCAATTATGCCGGAAAAATGTCCATGCTCTTTCAAAATCGCACCAACACTGGCGGCGAAGACAACTACAATTAGGGGATTTTGGCCCTAACTCGCTCTCGTGAAATATCAAAGAGCAGACGTTGAGCAAATGGAATAGGTCTCAAAGCCAGCCAGACCTACCACTTAAAGTCATATGGAAACTGTTGATGTAGTCCAAAAACCAGGGAGAAACGAGCCTGACCGCAACAGAATACCTGCGCATATTGTGGCAGAGTTGCACCCAGTGCACCAAAGCCCAGTCCAAGGAAACTCTTGCTCAAAATATAGCAAACTAAAACACTTTGTATGCGTGTACAGAGGGACAGCGCTCAGATGTCGACAATTAAGGAGTGCAAGTGTCCAAACACCTTTCCAGTAAGTTACAGCTAACTCAAAGTAATTGGTAGAGGGGTGCACCAATGAGACAAAGACATATAAGACAGAGATACAGTAGAGGGAGAAGATATTTTCTTAATACCACATGCAGAACAAGGAACTAAGGCAAGGAGGCAGCAGCCAGTCTGCGAGATCTAAGTGGCTAGTCCACACATCAAAGAGCTCATTAATAAGGGGACCACTGTAAAAGTATGGATTTCCAACAGTACAGACAACTCGTGTGCAACCTGCACTACACCCCACCAAAACAAAGATCTACGCCTAAGGGTGACGATTACAACTACCCGTGGTCTGAACATTTGAGGAGACACTCCAACATATAAGTAATAAAGGTAAACATTCTACGTCCCCACAGGGGGCGGGGGCACCCTGCTAAGCTGCCATACTGCAGAGGAACTAGAGAGGTGTCCTTTGTATGACTTATCCACAATAGCGAAGGGGGACTGCTACTTAGAGACTTTGAATATGTATTCAAAGGTTAGGGTGCCTCAAGAACTAATAAGTCAAGTTACACATCGACAAGATGATTATGCCGACAGCCCAGCAGTACCGATGAACTCCACTCCACCCGCGGGCCCAGGCAGAGGAAGAGCTAGAGCATCTAGAGAAAATAGACATAATGAAAAAAGGTGCCTGGCCCCTTCCTGTGCAACCGGGAGGCGTGAGGTTAGGTATTGCCATGAAGCTGCCTAACCAGGCCTACAGGGAGTGCAGAATTATTAGGCAAATTAGTATTTTGACCACATCATCCTCTTTATGCATGTTGTCTTACTCCAAGCTGTATAGGCTCGAAAGCCTACTACCAATTAAGCATATTAGGTGATGTGCATCTCTGTAATGAGAAGGGGTGTGGTCTAATGACATCAACACCCTATATCAGGTGTGCATAATTATTAGGCAACTTCCTTTCCTTTGGCAAAATGGGTCAAAAGAAGGACTTGACAGGCTCAGAAAAGTCAAAAATAGTGAGATATCTTGCAGAGGGATGCAGCACTCTTAAAATTGCAAAGCTTCTGAAGCGTGATCATCGAACAATCAAGCGTTTCATTCAAAATAGTCAACAGGGTCGCAAGAAGCGTGTGGAAAAACCAAGGCGCAAAATAACTGCCCATGAACTGAGAAAAGTCAAGCGTGCAGCTGCCACGATGCCACTTGCCACCAGTTTGGCCATATTTCAGAGCTGCAACATCACTGGAGTGCCCAAAAGCACAAGGTGTGCAATACTCAGAGACATGGCCAAGGTAAGAAAGGCTGAAAGACGACCACCACTGAACAAGACACACAAGCTGAAACGTCAAGACTGGGCCAAGAAATATCTCAAGACTGATTTTTCAAAGGTTTTATGGACTGATGAAATGAGAGTGAGTCTTGATGGGCCAGATGGATGGGCCCGTGGCTGGATTGGTAAAGGGCAGAGAGCTCCAGTCCGACTCAGACGCCAGCAAGGTGGAGGTGGAGTACTGGTTTGGGCTGGTATCATCAAAGATGAGCTTGTGGGGCCTTTTCGGGTGGAGGATGGTGTCAAGCTCAACTCCCAGTCCTACTGCCAGTTCCTGGAAGACACCTTCTTCAAGCAGTGGTACAGGAAGAAGTCTGCATCCTTCAAGAAAAACATGATTTTCATGCAGGACAATGCTCCATCACACGCGTCCAAGTACTCCACAGCGTGGCTGGCAAGAAAGGGTATAAAAGAAGGAAATCTAATGACATGGCCTCCTTGTTCATCTGATCTGAACCCCATTGAGAACCTGTGGTCCATCATCAAATGTGAGATTTACAAGGAGGGAAAACAGTACACCTCTCTGAACAGTGTCTGGGAGGCTGTGGTTGCTGCTGCACGCAATGTTGATGGTGAACAGATCAAAACACTGACAGAATCCATGGATGGCAGGCTTTTGAGTGTCCTTGCAAAGAAAGGTGGCTATATTGGTCACTGATTTGTTTTTGTTTTGTTTTTGAATGTCAGAAATGTATATTTGTGAATGTTGAGATGTTATATTGGTTTCACTGGTAATAATAAATAATTGAGATGGGTATATATTTTTTTTTGTTAAGTTGCCTAATAATTATGCACAGTAATAGTCACCTGCACACACAGATATCCCCCTAACATAGCTAAAACTAAAAACAAACTAAAAACTACTTCCAAAAATATTCAGCTTTGATATTAATGAGTTTTTTGGGTTCATTGAGAACATGGTTGTTGTTCAATAATAAAATTAATCCTCAAAAATACAACTTGCCTAATAATTCTGCACTCCCTGTATATCCGCAATGCCCCAGTGCCCACATCCCCAACGGAATTCCAGAGCTTCCTGGGGATGGTTAAGTATTGCGTGTGATTCATCCCAAATCTGGCACACTAACTGCACCGCTAAGGGTCCTCACAACAGTCCATGCCAGGTAGAATGGGGTGGTCCCTTGCACAAGGCATTCACAAAAGTCAAAGAAGGCCTGCTTCAAGGTGTCACCATGGTGTACTTTGACCCACGGAAGGACATGGAGCTCATTATAAATGTCAGTCCTATAGGTTTGGGGGCCCTTTTGGTACAAGAACAAAGCAGAGGTAGGTGAGTCCCCTGCCCTAAGTTGAAACCTACAATGCCCAGATTCAGCAAAGGGGTGCAACCACTTTCATCTCTATCTTTTAGGAATGAAGTTCAAGGTCATCACAGACCACACAGCCATGGTGAACCTGTTTTAATGCATCCTGTAACACCAGCAATCACGGATTGAGAAGTGGGTGATGCAATTGAAATAGTCAACTTTTGGCTGTGTGCTGAGAACCCAGCTGACCTCCTCTAAAGACACACTGATGCAGCTCACATGTGGCAGCACGATAGTCAGCAGAAACTGAAAACTATGTTGAGCTGATCACTCAAACAACCTGTCCCCCGACACTGAACCTCCCAGACTTAGTCCAAGCAAACAAATAGTACAGGTATCTGAGAAGAATGTTGGAGGGCCTCAACCCAACAAATCGGTGACGTTCCTAGTCAAACTAAGACAGTATGACACCACAAAGAGAGCTGCCATGGGAAAACTATGGAGAGCTGGGGCTGAACTCAAAGACAGGCTGATGCTGAGAGGGTGGTACATCGTGGTCCCCAAAGCCAAGCAAAAGATGGTGGTTGCTCTTGCTCATCAAGGACACCAAAGCATGGCTAAAATTAAACCCTGTTTGCAAGTAAAAGTTATGGTTCCCAAAGATGGACCAAAGGGTAGAAGAACTGATCTGAGGATGTCAAGCATGCCAGCTGAACAGTGAAGTGAAACTACCTGCTCTAGCCAATATGGAAGCACAGAGCAAATCACTGTCTACACATGTAATAGTTGACTTTGGAGGCTTACCAGATGGATGGCACAGCCTCACTTCATGGATTCTCATTTCCAATTCTATGTAGCAGAGATTATGTAGTCCCTGGAAATTTAAGACGTCAAAACTAAGCTAGCTTCTGAATTTGGACGGACAATTGCCTGCCATTCCAAGTGCATGACTTCCAAAAATATAAGAAGGGCCTCGGTATCCACCATTGCGGCATGAACCCCTGGTGGTCTAAGCCAGTGGGGATGTGAAGCGGTTTCTGCAAACACTCACTAGTGGCCTCCGTTTTAGGGTGAACCAAGGGGAAGACTCTGAATGGATCCTCAACAACTTTACACCAGCCTATAGAAACACCCTTTACTGTGTTACTCAGTGTACGCCAGCGTCAATGCTGTTTGGGAGGAGAGTTTGAGATATCTTTCCAGCTGAACCAAAATGGGGGCCACGGAGGATAAATGTACAGGCCAGCCAGAATCACAATCCATAAAACAATGCTACAGCTTCCAGATGGAGGAGAGCGGTTGACTGCACGCTGAAGAAGGTTGATGCAGTTCTACTCAGGGACCAGTACCCTTGGTCTAAGTTCTGCACCCCATATGAGAAGTGCAGATGGACAGTGTTACTAACAAGAGGACGAAGATCGCGGCACAGAAGGGAACAGAAGTGGTGATTAGGAACGTCTCATGATTCAATCAATCAATCAATTTGTAAAGCGCGCTACATACCCGTGAGGGTTTCAAGGCGCTGGGGTGGGGGGAGGGTGCTGCTACTGCTGGAAGAGCCAAGTCTTGAGGAGTTTTCTGAAGGAAAGAAGGTCCTGGGTCCGTCTTAGATCCCACGGGAGGGTGTTCCAGGTCTTGGCGGCGAGGTACGAGAATGATCTGCAGCCGGAAGATTTGCGCCGGATGCAGGGGATGGGGGCGAGGGTGAGGTTGGCGGAGCGGAGTTGCCGGGTGGGGGTGTAGAAGCTGAGTCTGTTGTTCAGGTATGTTGGTCTGATGTTGTGGAGTGCCCTGTGTGTGTGGGTGAGGAGCTTGAAGGTGATCCTCTTGTTGACGGGGAGCCAGTGCAGATCTCTTATGTGCGGGGTAATGTGGCAGTGGCGAGGGATGTTGAGGATGAGTCGGGCGGAGGCGTTTTGGATGCTTTGGAGGCATTGTAGGAGTTTGGATGAGATAGCGGTGTAGAGGGTGTTGCCGTAGTCGAATCTGCTGCTGACGAGGGCCTGAGTTACTGTTTTTCTTGTTTCTGTTGGGATCCATTTGTAAACTCTGTGGAGCATGCAGAGGGTGTTGTAGCAGGAGGAGATGGCGCTGACCTGCTTTGACATGGAGAGTGAGGAGTCGAGGGTGAAGCCGAGGTTTCGCACGCTGTCGGTGGGAGTCGGTGGGGGACCCAGTGTGGTCGGCCACCATGATTGTTCCAGGCGGAGGGGGTGCGCCCAAGGATGAGGACCTCCGTTTTGTCCGAGTTCAGTTTTAGCCGGCTGTCTCTCATCCAGTTGGCGATGGCTTTTAGTCCCTCGTGGAGGTTGGTTTTGCCGGTGTGCGGGTCCTTGGTGAGGGAGAGGATGAGTTGCGCGTCGTCGGCGTAGGAGATGATGTTGAGGTTGTGCTGACGGGCCACTTGTGCGAGGGGGGCCATGTAGATGTTGAACAGCTTCGGGCTGAGCCCTGGGGTATGCTGCAGATGATGTTGAAGTCTTTGGATTGGTACGGGGGAGGCGGACTCTTTGGGTTCTGCCGGCGAGGAAGAATGCGGTCTATTCGAGGGCCTGGTCCTGGATTCCTGCTGCATGGAGGCGGGATTTAAGGGTGTGGTGACAGATGGTGTCCAAGGCGGCTGATAGGTCTAGGAGGATGAGGGCTGATGTTTCTCCATTGTCGAGGTGGCTTCTGATGTCGTCTGTGGCGGCGAGGAGGGAGGTTTTGGTGCTGTGGTTGCGTCTGAAGCCGGACTGGGAGGGGTCGAGGATGTTGTTGTCTTCGAGGTACCGGGTGAGCTGAGTGTTGACGATTTTCTCAATGACCTTTGCAGGGAAAGGGAGCAGAGAGATGGCCCGGACGTTTTTCAGGTCCTTGGGTATAACCCTGTCTGGAAACTCTTGTGAAAGCAGATGTGCGTGATGGCGAACAAGACACCAGAGGAACAAGGAAAGCTTCCTATAAAGCCTCCCTACCTGGTTGTGCAATCCTTTAGCACCCCTTGTGACCAGGGGAACCCATTATGCGTAACTGACTTACATCATCCAAGGACACCTCTGACACTACATCAAGAGAACTGGGCTCCCACAGCCAGAGGTATAACTTCAGGCTGTATCCCCTGTCTAGCCACAAACTAAACGACTTTGTTTGCCCCTTCAGAAGAACCTAGGGTTGCCACCTTTTCCAGAGAAAAATACGGGCCATTTGTTCACATTTTACCATTCTGCAACAGACAAGACATGCTTCTTACACAGTACTTTTAGTACTTTCTGTATTCATTTTTAACATAGCATTTCTGCCTTTTTTTACTATACTTATCAGGGGTCATTAGGGCAGCCAAGGAGCACATTTTAGAGTGTTTTCTTCTAACATTTACTCTTTAAAGTATGTACTGATACGCAGTGCTTGAAATGGAAAAATAGAAGTGCTGGTACTCTGTATCAGAGTACCTACTTGTTTCTGAGAAGTGCTGGTACTCTCCAAAGAAAAGTATTACATTTTTCTTGATAAGTGCTCAAATTAAAAAAGTGCCGGTACTCAGTACCAGACAGTACCGGCTCATTTAAAGCACAGAAAAAATATCGCCTTTAGGTGATTTTTCTAATTTTTGTGCCGGGAGAGACATTAAAATACCAGTCACGTCTGCATAAAACCGGACAGCTGTAAACCCTAGACGAACCCCTCCCCAGCATACATTAGGATAACTTAAAGAAGCAAGAACCAAAGTTCGGAGGAACATAGTGACCCACATGGCATGGGCGACAGGTGCATCCTGTTGTAAAATGCACAGCCCAAGTTCAGACAAGGCTGCAGGTATAAATAATGGAATGCTCTGCCTCTCCGGTTGGAGTCTGTACTGTAACCACAGTGCTGATTTTCTCACCTATGTGAGTGAGTTGTGCTTGATAGCAAGTTTCGACTCACGAATACTGAGATGGTCACTAAATTCATACAGGCCAGCAGGCCTGATTTAAGAGGTACACTCCTGATGTTTAAAGCCAAACATGGCTTTATTTTATCTGCCTCCCCCCTAAAATACACTCTGTTTTAATGTTAGTCAATAGGGAAAATCAATTTCCCTTACTTTTCTCAATTTATCCCTCTTTCCCCTTTCGAAATGTTGCAGATATGCAAAACAGTCAGTAAACGTAGAAAATAAAGTTAACAAAATTACTGCGTATTTATATAACTGATTACAATTTTGTTTTACTTGAGTACGTGTATATGTTGAGTTAATTTTAAATTCATCAATTTATATTTTTTAAAAATGTGTTTATAAGTGAGATTTACGGACGTAACATTCAAGGTACAATCATGCGATGTTCCTTCTCAAGATGGCGGACGCGTGGCTACTGAAAAGGATTCTAATATGTAAACAGCCACCCTTCTGTACAATCTACTATTCCTGGCAAAAGCTGGGAAGCGCATGCTTCAGGTTTCGCCTTTTAATAATTCCTCCACCTTCTGCTATTTTTGTAAGGATGTTTCAAATTTGACACTTTTAGCGTAGCAGGTGCCAAACCATAAAAAACAGACAAGGGACAAGCAATTCAGGCATGGGTCAAATTAAGACATTATTGTTTTACACGTTAATTCTCGAGACTTTCCGTCCACCCACCCAGCCTACAAAATACATTACAAATGGAGTAAACACAATTAGATATCAAAGATATTTCGTAATTTTGTAGTTTAAATACTGCGAAATAAACCCAAGGGTTTGAAGCAGTTTACTATTGATCAAATTAAATTGCACAAGGCCAGGTTCATATTTATCTTAAGACACGTATAGGCACGGTAAGAGTTGCCCAGAATAACAGGATGTTGAGCCGACGCCATGACCTGTTCCCCAGTTCCGAAGTCGGAAGCTCTGGTTTAGTCTAATCTCCTCGTTGACTTGCAGAAACGTACAACATACCTATGCTATATATAGTTTTACGTCCCTTTGAAAACCTGTGAAATACTCAACTTCATCACAATCAGTTGCAAATACCAGGAAAGGTAACCCTTCACATATGGCTGTCACTTCGTAAATTCGTTTTCGTCCTTCTACTCTGTCTACGTAAGCGGGAGTCCGTTAGCGCCTGCGTGCTTCCTCCCCGGCTCGTGCTGAGTAAGGGGCACCGTCATTGGCTGCAAAGAGTTTAGTGTCGAGCCTGTCGTGACGGAATCGAAAGGCAAATGGCGGAGGACAGGTAGCGCCAGAGGCCCGGTTTGAAAACAAAAATAAAAGAGGGAAGAAGACTTGTCTGAGAGGGCGGAAGAGGAGTGCAGGAGCCGTAAGGCAGTGACTCGGGTTGACTAGGCGATAACCTGCAACTTTTAGCGATTCCCAGTGGAGAAGGCGACGCCGGTGGAGACCGGCTGACTTCTGCGGGGGAAGGAGAGACACCAAACGCGTGAGTTTCTGGAATTTTCTTTTGCCCATGTTAGTTGTAGCGGAGTGTACAGGAGTGACGGTAATGTCCAACCTTAACTCCGTCCTTCAGAGTGTTGTTTGGGGAGGTTTGGGGCGTGACTGTTTAGCTTCTTGCTGACCCAGTGACACTCACGTAGTAGGCACATGTCGTCTACACTTTCTTTACAGGTGTTTCTTTGGGTCATCTGCAGCCGGGAGTTTGCTCAATTCTCGATAAACAGTTGAAAGGCAACGCTGCCATACTGCTCTAACTTTTCTTTGCTCCAAATTGCTGTCTTGTCATCCTTGAAAACGTAAACCAAGTACTATGAGCGTAACCGGAAGGATGAACCTGGGTCAGCGTTTCCGCCGCGAAGAACCGTCGTTGCAGCTCTGACAGTTTGGGTGTTGTGGGTCTGGAGATTCAGAGGAGCTGTCCAGCCCCTTATGAGTTGCCGCGGGTGGCACTAAAGTCAACAGGCTATTGCGATCGTTGTGAATGACTTTGAATCATGAGTGTATTCTGAGCTGTAAGGATAAAGCGATTATCATAATTTCCCACCATACCACAACTGCC
Organism: Pleurodeles waltl; assembly: GCF_031143425.1. NCBI lineage: Eukaryota > Metazoa > Chordata > Amphibia > Caudata > Salamandridae > Pleurodeles > Pleurodeles waltl. The sequence goes on along the minus strand of NC_090445.1, from coordinate 1,313,843,934 downwards.
TGGTCGTGTCGACTGTTTAAAAACAGCGAAAAGAGTCCAGATAAGTTCTCCAGCCACGTTCCACCCCTTGTTTCCCCCATAATACACATTTGATGTCAAAACTGTTCAGGTTCGGCGCACACGCTTGCATGGGTTTATTTTATTTTGTATTTATTAAATGATTCGAAGCTTGTTGGACCCCCATACCCCATCACCACCATTTTTTCATATTATTTGTATGTGATCGGCCCACTGATATGCGGTAAGAGCAAGCTGCATGGAAGGGGAGACAGTAGCTGCTTGGTCTTAAGCTTAAGTGCTCCACCGTCCACTTCATTCTGCTTTCAGTGCATGATGTCTATAGAACGGGCGAGGTAGGGGGAAGACACCCCAGTTGCCCCATTGCACAGACCAGTTGCTTTACAGTAACTATAAGATGCCCCTCAATATCCCTGAAAGATGAGACGTTTCTTTCGCCACCTTATAAGACTGTGTAATATAATGCCGTGCTGTTTACTCGTGGGAAAAGGGCATATGCGAAACGACTCAACGTATTCATGTTTTAGGCCCCAATTTGGTGAGAAATTACACTTTTGGAAGTGGAGCGCCACTCTGTGACAGTCTTAGGATAAGGGCAGTTGATAGAGGGCGCTGCGTTTGCTCTCGCGAACAGAGTAGATTGCAGAAGTCGCACCTAGATCCGAGCCATGTCCGAAAACCATTTTACTATTCTGTGTTAGTAGCTTCGTGATTAACAATCTGTCCCGGCACGTAAAATTACAAACAATACAAATGCTTATTTCACGCAACAGTACAGTGATTCATATGATTATTAGTTACTAGTCATGGGGCGAATTTTTTAGTTGAGGTTGTAGAGGCAGGTGTTAGCACAAGGACTACGTAAGTGGAGTTTGAAGAAGGTATTTGAAGTCTGATCTTGATTCATGGTCTTCTACTTTTCCCTCGGATTTCCCATCAGGAGTAGTTTTGTGCGGAATGTTTGTCACAAGGCTAGTGTAACTCGAGAGTATTCGGGCTTCGTGAAACTCATACTACTTTGAGGAAGTTGGTTGGCGGGCATATCATGACCAATGGGGTTACACACTTCTCCTCGGTCTATTTAATCACAGTTTCGCGATGGCAATCTTTGGTCTAAGACTTTAACTCGTACAGCTAATTTGTATTATGGTCTGTCTTGACAGCGCAGGTGTTGTCAGACAATTGAGCATTACTGTAGAGGGTCTTTGGCACCACCTACATTTTGGGAGTCGGGAATGCATGTTTCGATTTGACAGAAAGTGTATGCTTCAACATAAATTGTTTTGTCTTTCTGGAAGCTGTGATTTTGTTTATCCGGCACTATGAGGTTGAATTTTCAGGGGCGCACATGGTATTGTAATGCTGCTAGTTCATTAATATAACCAGATACTTAATGGTGTTTGTATTTCTCTGGCTGTAGCACGTGTTGGAGGGTGGCATTCATTAATCTAAATTGATTTTTAGTTCTGGTGACAGTTGCACTGTTAAGCCAAACCTTTTAATCTACAGCAATATTATCCCACAGTCCTTTGCTTATACACACATACATATTAATTCCCATGTTATTCAGTTGTAATGCTTCCAATTACCATACAATATTCCTTTAAAGGCAGACCTACTGGCATTTACAATTCTTGTCTAATAATTTTTACTGTTAATTTTAGTGAATGTCAAGGTGGGAGGTAACATTCACAAACAGCAACTTTGAAGTCATTCTGACTAGGCAAGTTTCTGTACATAATAGAACTCCTACAGGCCACATGCATAATTCTGATGAGTTTCAGCTTGACCCTCGGTTGCACTGGCAGCTAATGACAAGCTCAACTTCATTTATTTTTCTTCTGGCTTTTTCAGGACCATGCACTGTGTATTGTTCTAAAGTTTCTAACAATATTTGTTTGTCTAAGCACAGTTGTTTTTAGCCTTGGTATGTTTCGATATACACCAGTGATTCCGAGCAAGGCTAATTGTTCAAAATGTTTGGACTACTGTAGATTAGGATCGACAAAGGCCCAAATCTACAGGGAGTGCAGAATTATTAGGCAAGTTGTATTTTTGAGGATTAATTTTATTATTGAACAACAACCATGTTCTCAATGAACCCAAAAAACTCATTAATATCAAAGCTGAATATTTTTGGAAGTAGTTTTTAGTTTGTTTTTAGTTTTAGCTATGTTAGTGGGATATCTGTGTGTGCAGGTGACTATTACTGTGCATAATTATTAGGCAACTTAACAAAAAAAAATATATACCCATTTCAATTATTTAATATTACCAGTGAAACCAATATAACATCTCAACATTCACAAATATACATTTCTGACATTCAAAAACAAAACAAAAACAAATCAGTGACCAATATAGCCACCTTTCTTTGCAAGGACACTCAAAAGCCTGCCATCCATGGATTCTGTCAGTGTTTTGATCTGTTCACCATCAACATTGCGTGCAGCAGCAACCACAGCCTCCCAGACACTGTTCAGAGAGGTGTACTGTTTTCCCTCCTTGTAAATCTCACATTTGATGATGGACCACAGGTTCTCAATGGTGTTCAGATCAGGTGAACAAGGAGGCCATGTCATTAGATTTCCTTCTTTTATACCCTTTCTTGCCAGCCACGCTGTGGAGTACTTGGACGCGTGTGATGGAGCATTGTCCTGCATGAAAACCATGTTTTTCTTGAAGGATGCAGACTTCTTCCTGTACCACTGCTTGAAGAAGGTGTCTTCCAGGAACTGGCAGTAGGACTGGGAGTTGAGCTTGACTCCATCCTCAACCCGAAAAGGCCCCACAAGCTCATCTTTGATGATACCAGCCCAAACCAGTACTCCACCTCCACTTTGCTGGCGTCTGAGTCGGACTGGAGCTCTCTGCCCTTTACCAATCCAGCCACGGGCCCATCCATCTGGCCCATCAAGACTCACTCTCATTTTATCAGTCCATAAAACATTAGAAAAATCAGTCTTGAGATATTTCTTGGCCCAGTCTTGACGTTTCAGCTTGTGTGTCTTGTTCAGTGGTGGTCGTCTTTCAGCCTTTCTTACCTTGGCCATGTCTCTGAGTATTACACACCTTGTGCTTTTGGGCACTCCAGTGATGTTGCAGCTCTGAAATATGGCCAAACTGGTGGCAAGTGGCATCGTGGCAGCTGCACGCTTGACTTTTCTCAGTTCATGGGCAGTTATTTTGCGCCTTGGTTTTTCCACACGCTTCTTGCGACCCTGTTGACTATTTTGAATGAAACGCTTGATTGTTCGATGATCACGCTTCAGAAGCTTTGCAATTTTAAGAGTGCTGCATCCCTCTGCAAGATATCTCACTATTTTTGACTTTTCTGAGCCTGTCAAGTCCTTCTTTTGACCCATTTTGCCAAAGGAAAGGAAGTTGCCTAATAATTATGCACACCTGATATAGGGTGTTGATGTCATTAGACCACACCCCTTCTCATTACAGAGATGCACATCACCTAATATGCTTAATTGGTAGCAGGCTTTCGAGCCTATACAGCTTGGAGTAAGACAACATGCATAAAGAGGATGATGTGGTCAAAATACTCATTTGCCTAATAATTCTGCACTCCCTGTATTCTCAATGGTACCTTCTTTTAATGTGATAAGGCAGTGGTTCCCAACCTTTTGACTCCCGAGAACCCCCACTGAGTCATTACTGAAAGTCGGGGACTCCCAAGCAACTTGTACGATTTAAATTTCAAACATCAAAACAGTAATTTGAAAAAAATACACAAACAGGTGCACACCAAACACACTCGAATTACTAACAATATAATTATTTTATAGTGGAAAAATATGCAAAATTGAAACATTTTAATGGGAAGGTTGGCACTGCATCTCAGCAACTAACTTCTCAAAGTTCAGTTTTATTTAGGAAAGCGGAATCCTCAGGTCAGATTCAACATTTCCCAAGCGATTCCTGTTTTTATCTTTAGGTATATAAATCTGAGAACGTTTTTTCACATAAATATGTAGTGGGGAAAGGAAGTACAATCATAAGAGCCTCTCATCTCTCCATAGCCTCTCTATCACATGTAATTCATTTGTTTTATAGCAACTCTCATACCAGTGTAGGGAGTGAGAGCACTTTACAGGGGAAAACAAGGTGTAGGATTCACGTCATCCACACTGGTAGGCATTTTCTAAGAGTGCTTAGTTTGGAGAAGCACAAACTCAGGATTCAGAACACAGCACAGTGGTTAGCATCGACTTTAATAATAAGAATGTATTTCTATGCAAGCAAACCTTATTTAGCATTGCTAGGGAAAAAAATAACTTTCTAATTTGTGCCTTGCAGTTTGCATGCAGCTCCTTAATGGCAGTTCATAGCTCACTGTGCTAGATTATGATTGTGACTTAAAGAAACAAAAGCAGTAACCCACTGTGCTATGCACGTAAAATACTGTTCTTTGCCTGATACAGGTTCTTTGCAGCAGGCATATTAACCGTCTGTTCTTCCTTTTGAGTCAAAACTGCCACTAGGCAAAACTTCTGTCACTCTCTCTCCCTCCAGCAAGGACATTAATCACTAGAGTCATCTTGACGATTTTATTTTTGGGAAGTTTGCAGTGCTTTTAAAACTGTTCAAGGGAAGCAATAAATATTTGTAAAAAATGCAAGTGTTTGTCAGAGGAGAATTGCCTTCCTCCCAGCCCCGGGCTGCGGACCCCTTGGAAATGTGTCACGGACCCCTGGGGGTCTGCAAACCACAGTTTGGGAACCACTTTGATAAGGGCATCTTCCCCAGTGTTTTTAAGTACTGTTTCTGTTCTTAGGGGGTCTGTAGCCTGATTGCCAGCTATGAAGCAGACTGATGTGAAACATTTGTGAAGCTGAATTGTTTCTTTTTTCCCAAGAATTCAAGTGAACTATGGTCATATGTAGTCTGGGCGTTAGTTGGCACCTAAGGTGGTCATCATTTATTTTCTTGAAATAAGGTTACGTTGTCCGCACGTTTTTAAAGGTGATGGTGCCTTTCTAAGCCCATGACTGAGTGGGCAGTACACCGAAGCCTGTACTGTTGTGGCTCACCTTGTAAACACTGCCTCCCACACTGGGAGGAGCCACATTCTTATTTTTTTAGTTGTCAGTGTACTTAGGGGACCTTGTCATTGATTCTGCTATGATCACTGAGACTAGGGCACAGCTCTTAATTCTACTATATCGTGTGGCACGGATAAGTTATGATTTTCATCATCTTGCTGTCCCTTGTTGTTTTTACTCTCCAGCATTTAACTTTTGAGTTCACTATCGGGTATGTCAGATGTACATTGTGGAGGTTTGGACAACTAAATGCTGCACGCGTCCTGCCTTGTTAATACACGGTTGCTGAAGTCATTATTCTCCCTCCGTGGTTCAGAGTGAGCTGGTAGACGTTAAGTTTCCCTTCCTGCCCTTAAACCTCCGTCTGCCACTGGTAATCCTAAAACGCAACAGAATGGTGCTCAAGGCTGGAATGTATACACTTTGAGTAAAGGTGAGTAAAGCTTAGTTTCTGTTTAGTAATCAGTAATATGTTTTGTACTTGGATTCAGAAGTCCTACTCATTCCCAAAAAAAAGTAGCTTACCTCCTTATTGCATCCCTGCCTATCCAATTTGGGGATGTTCGCCCACCGTGTGATAGGAAGTCCTCTGCATCCTCAGCTAAATTACATTCTCTTTTGACCTGTACTCAAGAGTAGTTTGTGTTCAGGGTATTGCTTTTGGGTCACTGTGTGGGTGTGTACTTACGAGGATTGTGTTAATGATAGTGCTTCCAGCAGTCATATCATTAGCTTTTGGCTGGGTCTTGATATATTACTGTAGGTCTGACTACGGACTGCTTTGCTTGCCTCACCTCCTGTTATCAACATACACACATTGATTTTTGGAACTCCCTTTCCAACCGTTCGCTTGTTTGGGGAGTCTGCTGTAGCCGTTGCTTATTTGAAGTATTGTTCACATTTTGCATTAGCCCACAGGGACAATGTGCAGTTAAACAGTAGAATATTTTGTAGTGGTGACTAGAAAAGTAACCTTCGCACAAACAAGCATCACATTTATCATGTAGAAATTTACAGCAAAGTTAAACCATAGGGTGAGAAATAGAAAGCATGTTATTTATACTTTTTATTCACTCCATACCTTCGTGTTTTTTTTTTTTTTGGCACCTAAATGTATTGCTCCATTTCTCTGGACTTTGCACCAAATCCCTTAAATAGGGAAATTTACGAGATTTTGCTCCTCAGCCAGTTTTTGCAGTGAAAACTATTCCAACTCGCTTGTATTTTGCATGTCTACGTTTTAGCCGACCTGTGCTCTTCTTCTCTTTATTTTTTTAATTTTTTTTTTTTTATAACTTGACACCCCCCCCTCACCTCATCTAATGCTCCTCCAACCCCCTGCATTGAGTTGTTTACCCTTATCTTCTTCTCCAGAGCTCCACCTTTAGTCCTGATCTACATTTTATGGGGGGATTCGGCCGCTGCCTTTTGCTGCTGTTCCGCTTCTCATGAGTTTTAACATATGAAAGTTAAACTTTTAAATGTACTGCTGTGAGTTACGCCCGTCAACTAAGGACTGTAAATAAAAAAAAATGATTACATTGGTGATGCATGCATACGGAATGAAGTGCCCACCAGCAGTACCAGAATTTGCGCATTTGTATCTTCTGACCAGTTATACATTTTTTTGGCCCATGATGCTGCCCAGCATCTGGGGAAAAAAAAAAGCATCGACAAAGCCAGTGGATCAAGAAGGTGAGACCTATTGGCCTTGCCAATGCTTACTACTATATCCGTTTTTAAGAATCGTGCTGCATCAAGGTAAATTTTGCCCCCTAAATGTGGTTAGTACTCATGAATTTGATTACTGGTCCTTAAAATGTATAGTATATTCTAGTCATGTTGCACTATGGGTGTCTTTGCACATAAATGTGTTTCCACATTGCTTGCTAACGTGGCACCTCAGTGTTAATTTGCATTCAGTTGAATTTTTCGATTACAGCAAGGGTTAACACATGCATGTTCATGTTACCCCAATGGAGATTTTGCACCAAACTGCAAAAAAACAAAAAAATATGAAAATAAAGATATATAATTTTCAAAAAACGGTGCAACTTGATAAAGCACCAAAAGGCTGCACAATATCCAAAAGCTTGTGGAGAGTGAAAACATTTATAAAAAATCATTCATATGCAGAATCGTCGGCTCCATTTTACTGAAAAAGTTCATATAATAAACAAAATTTAAATAGGTAGCACTTCCAAAAATTACATCAAATGAAAAATCCATTAAGTGCCCACAATGAACAACAAACACACGCTGTCCTGGCCAAATGTCGACTCGTTTCGGCAACAGCCTTCAACTGGACTTTGGCGGACATTTTTGCACCTAACTATTTAAATTTTCTAGTCCTTCTTTGATTTTAGCAGCATAGCTAGAGAAATGTGCAAAAGGGCGGCCATTTTATAACGTATTAGTCTTAAATTCAAACTATCGATTTTAGTCCGTGTACTTAGGTCAGATTCCAAATATCACACTCCATATGATCCCTTGTGTCATCCTATTCTAATATAGTTACTCGATGTATGTTCTTCCAATTGTTGATAACAAATTATGGAGAAAATAATAAACCATATATGAATATTTTCTTTTGTGGATAATACCGAATTTTAGCTTAACTATTACAAATAATTTATTTATAAATTAGCTATATGCAATATAATATAAACATCGATCAATTTATAAATACAATCAGTATATGCATTCTATAAATAGAATAAATAAATCCAACCTGTATATACAAGAGATGATAAAAAAGACGTTTAAAGGAGATAAATAATGAATTAATATACATTAATAACTACAAATATCATAATGAATGCCAACAATTAAATATCTCAATTCATCATAACAATAATGCCAAATTCATATGTTAAATTTAAATAACCCCCAAAAAGGATTAAGACCTTATTTAATGTTAATCATACATCGACCGAAAGAGTCATATTCTAATGTAGGTCTTATGACTCAAACACAGGATTTCTATAAATGAAGAGATGAAAAAGGAAAGACCAATTTGTTCTAAAGACGTGGATACAAATATAGACCGCCTGATAATCACCCAAAAGTGCTGCTTAAAAATAGTTTCAATATTGTGCAAAAGTGGTAGTCTGGGTGAAAAAAAAAGAATATATATATATATATATATATATATATATATATATACACACACACATACTTGTATACTAAAAATAACCAATTTCCTAGTCCCGAACCAATATTTATAATCACAAAATCCAATAAAAGGTCTCATTATGATGTCAAATATTACTTAGTATATATAGAAATTTCATTGCTTATAAATAGAGACTACAGAAGTTTACATTTTCACAAATGTACATAGAGTTCCGCATCCAAATTATGACCCCACAGGTTTTCGGAACCTAATAATAGAATCATTCTAGATTCAGTTTGTCTTAACTGAGCAGTTCTATTGCCCCCCCGGGGGTTGAAAGCAATGGTTTTTATACCATAAAATGTCAAAGAGCTACAATTGCCTTCATGAACATCCCAGAAGTGTTTAGCTAAGGGATAAGACGGATCATGATTTTTGATTGCTCTGAGATGTTGTAGAAACCTCACTTTTAGTTTATGAATGGTACTGCCAACGTATTTTTTGTGGCAGCCACATTCAATCACATATACAACATACTCAGTATCACAGGTAATACTATCAGTTATTTCACATATTCTGCCCTCAAATGTAGTATATGAATGGGTATTTTGTGCGTATGAACAGGATTTACAATGACCACATTTCCAAAAATCCAGACTTTTTTTAGATAGCCAAGATCGATTAGCTTTGGCACAGAATAGACTTCTAGTAAGATGATCACCTAATGACTGAGTTTTACAATATGTGATCTCAGGATGTAAACCTATGTTATCTTTAATGGAAGAATCATGTCTCAAAACATGCCAATTTTTTTGTATGATGTTATTCAATTGGGATGCTGGGAATTGAATTCAAGAAAAAGTCTGGGCCGAGATCTATCATCTTGACAATCGTCATTGTTACCTCCAGATTTAAAAAGCAGTTTTTCTCTGGACATGTTCAACACTCTCAGGTGATCATCATTTAGGATCTTTAAGGGGTAGCCTCTTTCTAGAAATCTGTGTCATAGTGGCAATTTCAATGTTGAAACACTCATCAGAATAAATTCTACGAGCCCGTAAAAATTGACTATATGGAATGCTCCATTTTAAAGCTTTGGTGTGACCGCTATTTCCATGCAAGATAGAATTACAGGCAGTTGGTTTGCGAAATATGGTTGTCTGTAAAATGTCATTATAGACTGTTATCTAAACAGCAAGAAATTCTATAGTATGAGCACTATACTTTACATCTAAATAGATGTTAAACTCTTTGTTAAGTATATTGAGCCAGAGAATGTTCATCACCATCCCAAATGAGAAAGGGATCATCAATATATCGGACCCACAGCACCACTTGTTCCATGTACTTGCTGTTGGAAGCAGACCAAGCTATCTCCTTCTCCCACCAACCCATATACAAGTTTGCGTATGTGCGAGCAAATGAAGCTCCCATTGCTGTCCCTTGTTTCTGCAAATAATACTGATTATCAAATAAAACATTATGGGTGAGGCAAAATCTTTGCATGGTTAAAAGCATATTAGTATGTTGAAGAAATTCAATTTTGCGGGTACCTAAAAAATGTCTGCAGACCTGAATACCATATTCATGCATAATGGAGGTGTAAAGGGCGGTCACATCCATAGTGACCAATATAAAATTAGATTGCCATGGAATATTGTGAATCTTGGCTAAAAAATCATTTGTGTCTCGCAGATATGAGGGCAGTTCAGTTACATAGGGACACAGAAAGAGATCCAAGTAACGGGAAGTATTTTCTAGGAGGGAGGAATTCATACTTACTATTGGTCGACAGGGGGGATGTGTCTGATTTTTTTAATGAATTTTTGGTAAAAAGTAAATGCAGGGAATTTTTGGAAATACGACCTTCAAGTAGAGATACTCATTCTGGTCAATGAGGCCATTAGAACACCAAGTATCTAGCATCTTCCAATAAATGGCTTGATATTCAGTAGTTGGATTAGTGCCCAATTTTTCATAATGATGCTTGTTGGATAGTTGGTGATGAGCCTCCTTGACATAACTTTCTACGTCCATGATTACGATGTTACCTCCTTTATCGGAGGGCTTGATGACAATCTTGCTATTGGATTTCAACTCATTTAAATCTTTCCAATCTGAGGCTGAAAAGTTGGTTCTCTTGAATTTTTTCACTTTATTGCCATTCCGATCATTTAGAAAATGATCAATATCCTCAACCACCAATTCGTAAAACGTATCAATCAAGTTACCAGTAGGTAGCTGTGGATTAAATCTACTGGAAGGTTTTAGTGCACTAGAGGTAGTCTGATCTGTTATAAATCCCATGGTTTTCAAAATTTCATTCAGTACCTTTGTTTTTGCTCATGGTATCTTCTGAACTGCTCAAATTACCAATCTCTACTAGATCGGGAATATCATTAATATGGAACCCAGAAAGATTACCCACATTTGTATTTGACCCTGATGTGATTGCCCGTGTTTTATTGGAAAAGTGCTTCATTAAACGCAACTTGCGTGTGAATTTATATAGTTCTATTCTAGTGTCAACATAATCCCAATGTACATCCGGACAAAAACTCAACCCTAGGTTGAGAATACGTTCTTGGTTCTGGGTCAATTGAACCTTAGAAATATTTACAATGATGTTAGAATTATCAAATTGAAGATCCCCCTCTAGTCTTGATGTTTGTAATTTCTTCCCCTTCCCCCTCCGCGTCTTGTGCCTCCTCGACCTCGTCCTCTATTCCTGTTTGATTGTGGCGTGACTGATTGTAATAATCTAATTTCTCTGTGAAATTCCAATTTATTTGTAGAGGCCTCATCAGCTGATGAACTCACATCAGAACTCTCATCCACCAAATTCACTGGCACATTTGAGCCATCTGTTACAATTTTATCTTGTGCTCTGTGTATTGTATTTTCGAGCAAATGTATAGATTCTTCCTACTTCATAATCTTTTTTTGTCTCTATTAAATTTCAAAGCTTTACGAGTTTTGATTTCATCTTTTTTTTGTAATACGTTCTTCCATTTTCACCAATAATTGTTGTATTTCTTGAGAGTTGCCCATTTTTTCTAATTCTTTTGTTAACTGTTCAATCTTATGTGCTTGTTCCTCCATACGTCGTTTAGATTGAATAAGTGTCCATCAATTTGACTGAACAATCGGATGTATGCAATCTCCATTGTTCCAATAGATTGGGATCGATATCCCCAAGAGTGGGCAAAATTAAAATTCTTAGACCTCGTGGTACTCGACCGTTTTCTATATATTTGGTCAATGAGGTCATTTCCCACCATTTTTTCAATTCTAAAATCCGTGCCTTTTCCAATTCAAAAATAATATTCGCTGCAGTACGAGTTTGCGGATTTATAACAACTGATGTTCCTGGAGCATTATCAAATAGAGTAGTAGCTGCCTGTTCCCACAAAGCTCTCCGATTGGCCATATTGTACTCGATTATTCAAAAGTTCTAACGTGGAATCACGTAAAAAACGGGAGGAGACAACAAGAATAACAGTCATTAGACGGAATCCTCAATGTGCAAGCATGTATAATAACAGTTTCACGATGAAAAAAAGTTTTCCAAAAGGCAAGAAAAGGTCAAAAACAAAAATCAGAAAGAAAAACCAATGAAATTCCAAAAATGTGTACTTGAGAAACGTATAAAAGTCTTATCCAAAGAACCGGACTGAAAACAACGGGACAGCGTGTGTAAATAAAGTCAAAGGAGCCAATGCATTTTGTCAATCACAGTCTACAAAAATAATCACACGAGCTTTAAATACACAATTTTAAGCGGATATTTCAAATCTTTGACTAAAATGGTCCATTTGAGCCGAACACCGGTTAATTCCCAATAAGTTCCATTGAGCCACCCCGTGGGAAATCCTCCTTACCTCCGAGAGGTCATCCAACTCTCTTCAGTAGCTTCGATACTCACACGGGAGGGAAAACGTTGTATCACAGCGGCGTGGTGCAGCGTAAAGATTCTTCTTCAAAGGGAGTCTGGTTATATTGTATCACGTGCACTCTAAACAGCGTGCTAGCCAAACCGTGAACCAGGCAAACGCGGAGCAATAATTTTCAAAAAACAGTGCAACTCGATAAAGCACCAAAAGGCTGCACAATATCCAAAAGCCTGTGGAAAGTGGAGAGTGAACACAATTATAAAAAATCATTCATATGCAGAATCGTCGGCTCCATTTTTGGAAAAAGTTCATCTAATAAACAAAATTAAATAGGTGGCACTTCCAAAAATTACATCAAATGAAAAATCCATTAAGTACCCACAATGAACAATTCTTTTTTTTTTTTTTTTTTTTTCTGGTTTATTTCTACAGTAACCAGAAATGTGAGCTACACATTATCTAGTATGAAAATCGGAGGCCATGATCCAATCATCTGATATCAAACATTATTATCATTATTATTATTATTATTTTTTATTATCACCTGAGTGTTTGATATCCTAATACATGCCTCAAATAAGGACATCAATACTGATATCATGTCTATCTTTGCTTAGTACTGCACCTTTCCTCCTCTCCCTCATTTCCCATTGTCACTCAGTAACCCTGTGGAATAAGTCCAATGAGTGTAATGTAATACCAGTATAAATTGAGGTGGCTGTGACCAAAGCTACTCTGAGACTGACAAAGGCCGAAATACTGTAAAGGACAAATTCCCCTCCCAGCAGACACCACCCCCTGTTGATAGAGCCTCTCTCTGTTAACCAATGTTTTGGCCCAGTCACACTCAAACACCACACAAATTGACTGTTCACTGAAGGGCTTGACTATCCATAGGCATAGTTCATGTGAAGTGTGATTACTCATCTCTGATTTTTTTGCTGCCACAGTTACTGTCCAGAACACTTCTCTCATTTACTCTCTATAAGAACTGTTTAATAGCAGCACAAAGCTTGATTGTCTTGATGAGATGGTACAACGTTTGCAGACCATCATCTATCATTCCCCTTAGTACTCTTCTTGATAGTGCTGTTTTGTGTTAATTCCAAACGCCTGCTCCGAAAGCCCCCAAAATGGCCTCCTAACTTAATTCTTGGACACTTCACTTCATTTTACCTGAATAGCCTCCAATTTCTTAACCCACAATATGTCATGTTAAGACTAAAGCTAGACGTCCTAAACGCACAGCTCATGCTACCCAAGAAACCTCAGAAGGTTTACCTCCTGCCAGTGCAGACACCATCTCCTACACTGTACATCAAAGGTGCTCTCATGAAAGGTAGCAGTCTCTAATGCAACCTCCATATCTGACTCCATTTACGACCGTGATTCTACTGCACAAACAATGTCACCTAATCTTCAAAAGTAGTGTCCGAGACCCTGCTGCATGTGGCCCATGGGTTTCAAGCTCTTTGCCCATTCTTACAATGAAGTAGCCCCGAAATGCTGTTTCCACCCAGTAGAGCTCTATAGGTAATAATGTGTTATGGTCCCTCAAACCCTACCTTGTTAGTAATGCTGTGGCTTAAGCACAGCTAAATGATCACTTACAACCCTCTGTTCTACCTATCACGGAGACACAGCAACTGCGAATCCGTCTTTGCTTGAGCGAACACCAGAAGGAAGAGACTGAATTGAGAACCTAAAGGACGCCAATGTAGTGCCACGGGAGCCCTTGGGCCTGTAACAACACCTGCCCTGTAATAACACCCGTCCACCCGGACTTAGTCAGTGACGCTGATAGGGGGATCTCCATGCGCTGCTGTTGGAGCTGAAGCCGGATGAGTGCTCCATCTGCCTATGCAGCGTCCCCATGCGCCTCCCGTGCCCGAGGTGGGAGAAAGAGGAGTCCTGCTGCAGCTGTTGCATATGCAGAAATCTTGGTAGTACCTGAAGATTGGTTTCTTCTTTCTCATCTCTCCTTGGTGAGTCGACTGGTGGCGTAAAGTGCTCGTGAGGCAAATCTGGCAGGAGGAAGTACAGCTGTGGTCTTTTTTTGGTGTGGCCCTTGCGTTGGCCAGTGAGCAAGTGCCCTCTTTCTGGGTGTGCTTGCAAGGTCCCTATCTGTTGGTTTAAACAGACCCTTTTTCTTCCAGGTTGCAACTTTCTAGTTTCCCGGAGCCTTATAATTCAACACCCCATCATTCCAAGACTGAGAGGGCTGCTGGAGGTAAAAAAAAAAGTGCTGCACCCCTTGTGGGAGGAGGAGCTCTGTGAGCACAAGGGGGTGGAAGTGAGAGATGGGTTGACGAGAGCTCAAGATAACCTTAAAATTAATAAAACTCTCGACCGCTTCCTACAGAAGGCTGTGGGAGCTCTAGATAAAGAGATTGAGATGGCTGAGCGCCGTCTATCCCGGCACCATTGACTCCAATCTCCTTCCCTCTACAACTACCCCCCACAGCCTCTGCAGCCCCAACATGTGCAGTCAAATCTGGCCCTCCTATTAACAAACTATTCAGACAATACCCAGGAGATCCCTTCTGTGGCTTCGGTTGGGGTTACTGTGTGCATTGCCATCACCGGGCCCCCTGGCTGGTGCACCAGTTTTAGAATCAAAGGGGGAAAGCAAGCGTGGTGATATTTTTCCAAGAAATTAGCGTGCACGCACCACGGGCATCGGCTCCAGATCTGAAACCGGTAACAATGGTGGGTGGGGCGCGGCTCAGCCTTGAATGTCTGACATTATTCCTGACACTATTCCTCAAGCTAATTCACAACCCCACTGTCAGCTCTCAACTTTGGAACAACCCTCTGGCGTTGGTGGTAAGCCCCCCCTCACACTCCGTTGAGGGCACGTCACCTAAGGGATGTTGTACTCATTCCTGCCAATCTAAGGTGAGTTTGATTGCTGGACCGGGATGTAATCCAGCGGAAGGCTGTTCCAATGATGTAGTTACTCTTAATGGGGGAGTTCATGGTGCTGCCCCAACAACTAACCTAATGTCTAAGATGCCTAAAATGTCCACAAGCGTCAATTACCTGGTTCTTTAGCGACGGACATGGAGTCTAGCAGAGTTGGATCTGCCAACTATGTGACCCAGTTAGTTTTGCATCTACCTCTGGAATCTTGTCCATATGTGCTTGTAATTACAAATTTACCCAGGCTCCGAGCAAATAGTGTGGAGACTTATACAGAGTTGAAAAATAAGGTCATCCATTGGGTATATGTTAATGCTAGGTTTTTGCATTTTATTTTTATGGAATCTTCAATATTAATGGTGAGGAGGGTAGGATGGGTGGGCCTGCTGAATAAGTGTGGTGTGGGAGATTGTATTACTATAAATTTTGTCTCACCTGCCTTGGTCCAACAGATTTTCTCAAACTCCTGCAGAGCTAGCCCCTTGGCAGGAGGGGTCTCCTTGTGTTAACTCAACTTTTTATCCCCCAGTATCCGAACTCGCTCCCAGTGGTCTCACATATGGCTCTAGAGGTACCCCTTGTTCCCATGTGTACCACGTGCTACAGTCTGAATGTAGGCAACCTTCACCTTCCCTTTCAGATGCAGATTGACACAAAGCCAAAGTCACACAGGGAATCCTTGGGATAAGGGGGCTGAGAATAACAACTTGGGAGTTGCGATATTTTTAGAGAAAAAGAACCTGAGGGATCTAGAGTGAGCAGTTTAGAAGAAGAACCATTGGCAAACGTGAATTTTATGAGTCTCTCAAAGATTGCACCGCTAGCCCAGAACTATACACCGGTCACTGTACTTGATCAGAACATGGCTGGCTTTGAATCCATCGGGGCGTGTGATACTACTGGAGTTAAAGAAGTTGGGGGGGGTGGGGGGGACCTAGAGCAAGTAGTTTAGTGGTAGATCCAAGGGGCAACTTGAACTCTATGAGCCCCATACAGACTGCACCACAAGCTCAGGATGACACACCAGTTACTGTTCTTAGTTGGAACATAGCCAGGCTGGAGTCCAAAATGTGAATTCCAGATTGTGTCTCCTTCAAAGATTTGCCATGTTTCAAGAGATATGGGCCTTGGAGCCCAAGTATAGATTTGGCTGTAAGAGTTTTTGGGTTCCAGCACGTAGGGTGACTTCTGGAAGACCCTCGGGGGGGGGGTTACTCATATGGGCTAGCAGTTCCCTCAAGTCCCAGGCCAAGGAAGTGGACATGGGCTGTGCTGACTTACAAGGTTTAATACTGTTCATCCAAAGGGGGGAAAAAAAAAACTACTTTTGGTGAATATATATATATATATATATATATATATATATATATATAGAGAGAGTGTGGGCAGCCATTGAGAATCTGATGTCTTAACTGTTTTAGACAATATTTTATCCAGCAGATTCACCACTCACTATATTCTAATTGCAGGGGATTTTAATGCCACTTTTGAGCCTTATCCATTGGCTCAAGATCCTCACCAAGAAGAGGACATCCTTTGGGGCATCCCTCAACTAGCAATGAACTAAAGTCGTAGAATGAGCAGAATGGCTTATCAAATTGTTGACATTACACTTGCACATGGTCTCCATGCTTGCAACGGTCGCACCTATTCAGATGTTAATCCTTCCCCCACCTTCAGACGTGGAGCTTATAAGAGTCCTATTGATTACCTTCTACTAGACATTCGTTTGTAGGGGCATTTGGTCGATATGGTGGCAAAAGAACATGAAGAAAGCAACCATGACCCGTTGATTCTATCTATCACGGGTCTGCTATGCATAATATAGGCCCCTGTTTCTAGGGACCATGCGCAGCATCTCACCATGACAAACAACAAATGGAATGTCAAGTGGGAAGCTGTCTGCTCTTCACTAAGCTCCCTCTCAGCAATATACTGCCTATTGGCAGATCAAATGAAGCTTATGCTCCATTTATGTGAGGATGATAGCAGGCTCCTGGCTGTACATACGGTACTATTCAACTCCCTAAAATAACTTTTTTTTATTAAAGAAGTCGTTGCCAAAACAAAAAAATCAGGTGTAGTGAGAGGTGGTTCAATCATGCAGGGAAGCCAAGCACAAATTGTTGAGGGACCTGAGAAGGGGGATAAGAGAGCCAATAAGACAGTCAAGAGAGAGCTATGAGCTGGAACTATCAAAGGCACAAAGGAGTTGGGAAAAGAAACAATGGGTGGCTCCCTAGCCAAAACTAAGGCAGCAATAGCATCCCTTAAGTGGGGAAAGGCCCCGGGCCTCGACAAAAATACCTGGTGATCTTTACAAATCAAACCCCGATATCTGGGCCCCTTACCTGAAGAGGGTTTGCAATGCAGTTGCTGCAGGAGCACCCATTCCTTGCACATTGAGAGGAGCCAAGAGTGTCCCCCCCCCCCCCCACCTCCTTTTTTTTTTTTTTTAAGAAGGGCAGTCCCTGTGATCCATTCAACTATCGTCCAGTAAGCTTGCTTGATAACTTCCAAAAAATGTTTGTGAAGCAGATTGTTTCCCTTAGAGTGGATTACAGAGAGTGGGGCCATATCTGATTTACGGGCAGGTTTCAGACCTGCGATCAGTACAATAGATCAAGCACTGAGGTTCCTAGCAACCAAATGGAGGACTTTGGATATCAGAGGTGGGAATGTATATGTGGCTTTCATTGACCTCCGAGCGGCCTTTGATCTGGTACCCAGGAACAAATTATGGTTGACACTGACTAACATGGGAGTCCCCAGAGGCCTTTTAAGCCTTATTGTCCGACTTCATGAAGGTACTTTCGCCCAAATTAGAAGTGGCAAGGATTGTGAACTAACAGACCCAGTTATTATTGAGAGAGGAGTGAGGCAATGCTGTGTCCTTGCCCCCACCCTCTTCCTTTTATACATAAATAAGTGTACTAAGTATTTAACAAACTGTAATAATGACTCACCTAGGTTGGCAGGTCAGAAAATCCAAGGGTTGCTTTATGCGGATGACACTATCATCATGGCAAAATCACCCTTGGGATTGCAAAATTTGGTTGACCAATTCTGTTTTATTCTGCAGAGACTTCGGCTTGGAGGTCAATGTCGGGGGGGAAAACCAAGTTTATGGTTTTTAGTCTGTGCAAGAAGAAAGTGAAAGCTAGCACATCAATAAATTCTATTTCATTGGAAAGGGTCAACGAGTTGGACTATCTAGGGATCAGGCTGAAGGACTCTGGTAAATGGAATGCACATATCGGAAAAGGAGCACATATATGTCAAAGAGGAGGAGCTCTGGATCGCAAAGCCAGAGCTGTAGTTAGCCCCCCATTAAACCCCATTGTAGAAGTCTACAAAGTTCAGGTCCGGGATGCTGCACTGTATGGTGCAGAGTTATGGGGTTTTCAAAGACAGCTAATAGCTGTACAAATTAAAGAGAACAATTTTATTAGACACATAGCCATGATGATGAAGGGCACACCGATGATCCCCCTCAGACTAGATCTTGGGATGAACAGTATCAAAGATGTAGCGGGCTTGAGACCCCCTCCCCACCCCACTCTTATATTGTATCCACCTCTGGAGGACAGAGGAACTGGAACCTTTTTGTGAGGCAATTAAAGACCTAATAATGAATCAAAGTAGCTGGAAAAAGGTCAGTTGGCTGAGGGAGATTAAATTAGTCGGGATGATTTGGGCTTCCCCCCCCAATTTTGAGAGAGGCCAGACTCTATCCCACCTAACGCTATTTCACTACCCAAATTAAGATATTGGGATAAGGCCAATGAGCAGATCCTTCATAATAAAGGGGTGGGTCGCTTAACATCAGACTTTTTGCTCCTTAAACTGGAGCCATGGCCTGAGCAATTCCTTGAACTGCCAATACCTGCACGTGCCTGCACTTTATTCCTTCAGTTCAGATACAGCACCTTACCAGTTAATTCTTTTACTGCCCCGTGGCCGCAGAACAGCCCTGAGGCCAATAAGTGCAAAAGGTGTAATTTATGCATGGGTTCAACTGAACATGTGCTCTTTTTTTTTTTTTTTTTTTTTTGCCCCCT
This sequence comes from Pleurodeles waltl, assembly GCF_031143425.1. Lineage (NCBI taxonomy): Eukaryota > Metazoa > Chordata > Amphibia > Caudata > Salamandridae > Pleurodeles > Pleurodeles waltl. The sequence goes on along the minus strand of NC_090445.1, from coordinate 1,313,824,871 downwards.
ATATAAGATTCCAAAGGAAAAATTGATCATCCCTCTGTGCAAGACTTTCTTTAAATGATCGTGCCAATGCACATAGAATTTGCAAATATGCCTTCTCCGCACTGGTAGCAAATGCTGTTACTAAATACTTGTCAGCAGCTTGGTCTAGTCGCCATAGGGCCATTACACCATCAGTTCTCAGTGTTTAGCCTGTATTACATGTAAAAAAAAAAAAAACTATTTAACCATGTGGCTTGGACAGGGTTTTGGAACTGATTTCTTTTTAATAGTACATAGGCAATCATCCTGTGTCCCTGTTACATTACCACCAGTGCTAGCTTTAAAGTGTTATTTCTATGCATTCGTTTAGTGTGTGCGCTATTTCAACATGAATTTGACAACAGTTTTAAGTTATAATATATGCTTCTTGTCACACTGTGTATGAGCATCTAATGATTTGACCGTGCTTAAATTATGTTTGTTTGTTTATTTTTATTTTTTATTTTTTTAATGCGAATCCTCTTCTCCACTTTCTTTGCTATATGATCTTTCAGGCAGGAGGCTCTTGTTTGCCAAAGCATGTTGTTTGATTTATTATGAAATTGTATCAATTTACAACACAATCTTAGCCTTTTAGATCCTGGGTCGGATTATTTGTACTTATCTTGATGGTAATAACCGGGAAAACTTGAATCTGTAACTCTTCTTTTGTCTTGTTGATTCTTAAATATTTGTATAATCTTAACTTTGTGATGGAAATGTTTTAGTAATTTTGGCACCTAAATGTAAAACCATGTACCAGGAGTGTCTTGGCCTATGATTGACCTTTTACTCCCAGTGACTGTGGCCTTAGAGAAGCTATTCTTATTTAATGTAAACTCTATTTTAAGTCTGTGCGGTGCTTTGTAAAGCACAATGATAATGAATGCACTTTCTTGTTTTGTGTGTAAACTTTTATGACATATGGTCGAAATAAAGTATAATTTGATCTGAGAACCTAGAGTGGTTTCTCCACGTGTAGCCATCTCTCCTCCCACCTCGCCCCCCCACCCTAAAAAAAAAAAAAAAAAAGAAAATGTGCACGATGTTGGCCTTCTACAGAAAGATATTGTAAGATTGTCATTTGGAAAATTGCATTACTGTCCCATGTTTTATTTGATCATTCCATTATATTTTGCTATCTGGCTTTATCCTCTGGATGGTTCCTAAGAAACCTAACCTGATAAGTAACCTAGGCTAATGTTTGAAGCTGAGTATTCTCTGCTACAATTCATAAAAAAAAAAGGCAAGAACATCAATATTGTGTTGTAACTTCCACCACAGTAGCTCACTCCACACTTCCAACTCAGAAACATCTGTTGCCCTACTGAAACCCCTTATTAACAAGACACCAAGAGTAGGTAACCGTGTCCAGTAATAGCATTTTTGTTTTGCAGCAGCGTATTCAGAATATTTGTTGGGAAGAGTCTGTGGTAATCCTCAACCCTCCTGTCTGCCCTGACCACGTAGTAGAAAAAGTAATAAGATTGATTGTGCATCATAGCAAGCCCACACCCAGCAAAACCCTCCATACAATGTCATCACTGTGCCAGAATAATCTTCAAGTGCTGTATCTTAGTCATCCTGATCTTTTTGCAACCTCTCTGGAATCTGTGAGGTATGTTTCCTCATTGCAAGGATTTGAATTTTGGGACAAAAGTTTTTCCAATTTAGCCAATGCTGGTGAGAACCAAACTGTCTCCTTCATTGGTTCCTATATTGCTTGTTCCTGGTGCCTACCCCGCCGCTGCTGTACTCATGTCATCTCTTAAGGTTGCTGGGACTGCCCCGGAGAGTCTGTGACATACTGTCCCAAGCTTTGTCGGAGCTTGAATCATACTGTGGCTGCAACCAGAACTTGAAAGCGGACCATCACATACAGATTTGTTTAGTTTCTCTGTGGATTTCCATTGTCTTTGAACTTGCTGGGCGTGAATCGAGGGAGTCCACGATGTATGAGGTTCAGAGGAGAACCTGGTTATGGCTGCATTATTTTTATTTCATTTCAGTTTTCATAATTGAGCATTCTGACGATCATCAACATTTTTGGGGTTGCGGGAGAAGGACCCGAGTGAGTTCCTGATGAGCTCTTTCAACATGGGTGGAGTGATGCTACTAGCAGATATTCCTGGCATTGGGTTCCAGAGTAGTGTGCTACTTGCAGAAAAGCGCTTTGATGCCTCACCAGGGGTAGTAAGCGCTATATACTTACAATTAGACATACAGAAGCAGGTATTAGGAGTATTGTTAGTGAGGCGACAGTCTGATGTTCACCAACGGGGGTTGGTCCCTTACTCGGTCACCTTGCTCCTAACCCACACTAATTTGGCCATGTTCCACCAGCAGTGCTTGCAGTCCTGGGTGTAAGGGTAAGGGGCATCACAAGTCTTTAGTCAGCCCAGGAGAACACCGTTAACATCAAGGTAGCCTGCTTCTTGAGACGGGCCCACAACAGTCTATCTAGGGTGGGGCAAGTAGAAAAGAAACTGAGAACTCCCACAATCGCTAATTCACTGCCCACAAAGAGGAGTCACTCAGTTGCCGGTGTGTGCATGTATTTAGGCCTCCCCATCTCCCCAGATTCATCCTTGGGTGGGGCACAATTGGCAGCTCGGTCTCTGTGTCACCTGCCCAGCCTTACTCCTGCTCAAGCACCACCTGCCCAGCCACACTTGTGCTCAAGCACCACCTGTTCTACTTCCCTCTGCTACCATACGCACGGAGTCAGATTAAATGGGTCTGGGTGACACTGCCTTTGACAATTGGGCCGGTTGTCTGCCACTGTGTGGTTCTGTTGATGCCAGGATGGGTCACACCAGTTCACCGTTCCCAGCCTTCTTGAAACTGGCCACAACAGTTCTGACCTTCTCTTTTCAAGGATTGAATCCACCCCCTTCCACAGCTGCTATATGTATTGGACAGGAACATTGGCAGCTGTATGAAGCCTGTGGCTGAAGGTGTTGTGATCGACCAGCTCACACACTGCCAGATTAAGGTGTTTTGTTGAGAATTCTGTTAGTTTGGGATTTAGAAAATATCTTAGATTTTAGCGCAGAACAGTCCTAGCATTAAATAAGATCCATGAGCAAAGCATCTTGATGCTCAAGAAGCTACACACTGGAGGTACAATCGGAGTCATTTGACTTGTTACTGCTTGTTGCTGTTCTTTCTGGGCTGAATCTTTTGGGGCCAACCTTTAGAATTTCTATGCATGGTGTTTAACAATTAGCATTGTATTTGCTGATTGGCTTGCTGGACAGTGTTAAAAACGTTTTGAATGTCATTGTTACCTTTCTTTTACTCTTAGGAGCATGTAAAAACCTAGTGATGTTGTGTGAAAGTTTTGGGTTTATACAGCATTTTTTAAATCTTGCTTGGTCTCATATGAGATAGTATAGTTAGATATTGCTAATAGCTATCCAATTCATGTCTTTTTTTTTCTTTTTTCTTTCAGGGAATATGAAACGGGTGTCAAAATGACATCCCGGTTTGGAAAAACATACAGCAGAAAAGGGGGAGATGGCAGTTCAAAGTTTGATGAAGTCTTTTCTAGCAAACGAACCACACACAGCACAAAATGGGGAGAGACCACGTTTATGGCCAAAGTAGGCCAGAAGAGACCTATATTTAAACCGGCTTCAGAAATTCCTAAAAAGCCCAAAGTTACTGAAGAAATAACAGAAGATCCATTTGGATTTGATAGTGATGAAGATTCTGCTCCAGTTACCACTTCCAAAATTTTACCACAGCCTAAAGGAGCCTCACAACAACCTGTGGAATCACTGACGAGTGATAAGCCTGAGAACTTGGCATCCTCGGAACTTGAGGTGAATGACTGTACTAGTGAGTCCCGAAATACAGGCAACACTCTCTCTTGCAAGTTCATTTCTTTTGATAGTGCTCTGTATGACCTAAATGAAACTAAAGCAGACAGCGTCTTACAGGATGGCAAAAGAGACAACAGAATTAAGTGTTCAACAACAGGTATGTTTTAGTCATTGTTACTACAGTCTGTGCCACTTAATTTTTCCTGTTATGATAGCTTGTTCAACGCATGATTGCAACGTTTTATGGTATTGTAGGTGGTGATATGTGCCAAAAATAAGCAAGCTTTTATGCCTTTGACATGCATGCCTGTACTGTGAACAGTGGACATTTGATGGTAGCGGAAAATTATGCTGAAAATAACAAACAACATCACTACCAACTTATTGCTAGCGAATGAGTTGTTACTTTCTACAATATTCCGCAAACTGTACTTGAGACAATCATTAGTGCCAGGAAACAGTCAGCTAATGCTATCTGTAGGCAGACTCTAAGGTAGACTAAAATTATCAATTTTTTTAAAGGCTTTGTAAATTTCTGAGTTTTGTTCACAGTATAAAGAAACACATGGTCTTTGGTAAATGTGTTTCCAAGCCTAAGTTTGTCTTTCTGAATGTACCACTGGTTTCCTGGGTGCAGTTTATTTTGATCAAGTGCTAATGATTAAATTATGGGGCTGGATGCAAGTTTATTAACAATGCCATAATTCCACCACTTGCCCTGCCATATGAAATTAAGGGAAATAGATGACATTTCTTTCTGTCTTGATATTTTAGTCATTTACCAAGTTCACCGAATCCCATCAAAATTGGTCTGTTTACACCTGATGTGTTTTACCCAATGCACTTTATACACTTTAATATGAGAGGTGATTTTAACCTTGCAATTTCTTAAAATATTTCAGTATCAGAATCAAATGTGTATCCATGTACACAAAATGCCACTATATCTGTTGGCAATAAATAGATGCACCATTCTGATGTAAGAGTTGTGAAGCTCGAACCAGCAGGTTAGGATTTTCAATCTTTGGTTGCTATATTGACCACTAGCTATCTATTTCAGTGTGGTCACTGGAAATTAAGCAAGTGGGATCTCTTTGTGGTCTGGTAATGTAAGGAGAGGTTTCTTTGTATGTGGTTGGGTACACAACTAACATTGAAGCATTTTTGTTTTCTGTTATTCAACAGTCTACCTTTAAAATGTCTACTCTGTGTTCTCCTTCCATCTTTGGCTGAACTTGATAATAGCCCTTTACCTCTGACAGCATTTTGAGCTGCTACGTTTCTAGGAGAGAGCTATGGTATTGTGCCAAAGTAGAACCTCATTCTTCCCTGCACCCACAAATGTGGATTTGGAAATCTTTTTTCTTCTGTCATGTGTACTGTGCATTTCGAGTGCAGCATAATCGTTGCAGTGCACCAAGGCACAACAATGTGTAGTGCTTGTTTATACCACTATCATAAACAAAGTTGATGCTGGCATAAACCATGAATAGTATATCTACTATAAATTTGTTTTTTAATTTTCTTGTGAAAAGTAGCTGCATCTTAGTTTTTACTGGAAATATGAGTTCAAGCCAATTAATTATTAGGTGGCTGGGCGAGAGTTTTGAAGAAAATGTGATGCGAGGTGTTGGCAATTGAAGAAATAAAACGATAGAGATTAACATAGACTGGCATGCCACTTTGATTAGGTTATACTCAGAGGTGACATGCAGATGGTAGAGGGTGAGATGAGGGACGTTCAATAGAAAGTAAAACGATCAGCCATTAGTTTTAGGAGAAGGTAAATTTTCCTTGCACAATTCTAGAAATATCCATTTTTGGTTAGCATGGGGATGTGATTGTAAAATAGTAGAATAATCCATTTGCATCTGAGAGATTGCACTGTAGCACCTGCACAGTGCCCAGATCCTGTCTGTAGGGTGCCAGGCTCCCAATCAGACTGACAGTATGCTGTACCAAGATATGTGAAATTATATAGACCCACTCCTGCCCAGCAATAGGAACTTAAATGTATGCTTGCAAGAGAAAGGGTAGATTCAAGGAGAGCTTCAGAATGTTTGTGAGGCAGGAGCACTTCTTGTACAGCTGCTCTCTAGAGAGGTCTGTAGCTTTTACTTCACAGTATTTCACACTACCGAGGTCTGTGCATGTTTCAGGCACTGTGTGACTTGAGTGCCTTTTGCTGAGCAGAGCAACTGGTCTAGCAGTTTGTTTCTTGTTAAGAACCATGTCTCTCAGTGTCTTTAGGTTACAGTTACGAACCAGCGATACATACAGTTAGGTAAGTGAGTGTGCCGGAGGCAAGGTAGAAATCATGGAGAGGTTCAGTGGGAAAGATAATTTGATACACTACACCCAAGGGTCTGTGCAATACATTGAGCACTGTAAATAAAGGTGTGCAAATTATCAATATATCTGATCGTTGTCTTACTGAAGCACAAATGAAGATCTTGCTGTTAGGATTGGGTTTTGCCCTAATTCATCCCCCCAATTTTGCCCAAATGCACACAGACCTTTTTTAATTCAGTGCACGTTTGAAACTGAAGAAACATTTTGAGGACAGACCTACACCAGTCATCCCCCACATTACGTCTGTACCAGCTAGTAACAGGACTATCTGGGATAACCAGGACATACACCCATTGATGTCTCTGGAACACGCCAGTCTGCCATCTATGGCACAATTACTGAAACGCCTGAATAGTTCTTCAAACTGTGGTCTTAAACCATAATCTACTTTCATACCTGGGCTCCCTTTGGATAACTCTATTGATACTTTCTATAAGGCAGTCACCAAAGACTTGTACCATCAATAGGACAAACTAAACCATAAATTCCACAACCGACATAGTAATCTTACCAATGATTAATTTAAAGCACTCAAGGATGTAAGTAATGCTACTGACAGTTATCAGATATGCGGACAAAGGAGGCAATGTGGTTATAATGAATCGCAGTGACTATATAGATGAGCTAGACAACTCAAGGGTGACTGTGCAGACGATGGACTTAGTGGCAACCCTCTAACTCTCATCACTGACATGATCAGAGACAAACTAACCTCTGGCGAGATCTTTGTATTATCACTGACTTGGAATTCAAATACATGCTTAACACGACTCCACGTGCACCATGTATATACATCTTACCGATAGTACACAAACCAGGTCTATTCCCATCAGCCGGCCTGTCCTATCTGAGATAGGCTCCAAGGAATATATCTCATAGTTCATAGATGTATACCTCCAACCTGTGGTGCAAAATCTGCCATCCTATATTTGTGACACCAAGCACCTACTTTGTCAACTTAACGACATTGACTGGACACATGAATGTTGGTTTGCCACTTGATGTCTCCTTATACACTTGCGTTGCATTAGACAAGAGCACTTCCAGCCTTCCTCTCCGATAAGGACGCACCCTTGTGGAGCATGCTGCAATGCTGACTGAAATGACCAAACTGTTTTCGGAAAATAGTGTGTTTTTACACAATGACAATTGGTACAAGCAGATCCAGGGAGTAGCCATGGGGCCTACATTTTCTCCATCATACGCAAATCTCTACATGGGTGATTTTGAGAAACATCATTTATGGACTTCTTGTCCACATGCTCTCACTGATTACATTCTTTACTGGGGAAGGTACATAGATATCATAATTTGGACAGGAAGCAAAAAGCAATTAGAAACAATATGCAAGCACCTTAATGACAATAATTACAGCCTGCGCTTTACACAACACATAGATAGCAAAAGTATGGAGTTCCTTGATCTTACCCTATATCGTGAAAACAATAAGATCAAGTCCAAACTATATAGGAAACCTACTGCCTGCAACTCATTACGACATGCAAACAGTGCTCACCCATCATCGTAAATTAATGCCATCCCACTAGGATAAACGACCAGAGTACAATGAAATTGTAGCAATGATCATGTATTCATGCAGGAATTGGAAGTCGTAGAACGACGGTTCCTACAAAGAGGTTATTCTAAAACAATTGCATCAAAAGCCATAACCAAAATTCTCAACACCTTTTGTACATCCCTTCTGACCCAGGGGATGGATACACAGCCTAAAAAGAGCCCAATCAACATGATTACTGCATTTAACCAACAGAGCCATGCAGTACATCCCATTTTTAAAAACCTCTGGCATCTTCTATTACTGGATCAGACATTACATAAATTCATTAACAGCCCAGATCACCTACAACCGAGGACAGACACTAAGAAATGAGCTATGTCCCACCTATATTGAGATGCGCACGCACAGACAATCCTGCAATTGGCTACCGCCCCAACCTTGTGGTTTTATATGTTCATGTTGTAATGTCTGTTAATTTGCCAAGTATAAACTTGATACGTTTTTGTACAACTCTCCACATACATATGAGATACAACAGTTCATCAACTGCAACAGTAAATTTACGGTTTACTGCATTGTCTGTCTATGTGGACTCATCTATGAGGGAAGTACTATTCGCACTCTTAAAGAATGGATCCAAGAGCATATCAGAGCTATCAGGAACAATCACCCCAACTATCCATTGGCTGTCCATTACAACTTGGTACATACTAAATCTGAGGTCCTGGGGATCAGATTCCATGGCATCAAATGCATTACCAGAGACTGTGGGGGTGGGGTGATTTGGTCTCCATGCTCAGGAAATGTGAAGCCAAATAGATCATTAACCTCAGCGCAGTTGATCTGGGTTTGAATGTGGATAGGGAACTACATGTTTTTCTCTAGTACATATTTAATGATATCTGGAGGGTTATTTTTCACATATACACATGCAATCTAGTATGTTCATTTTGGGATAACTATCCACATGCAATGTGTTCTTCTATTACCAGGAGGTCGGCCACTGTATCCATGTGGGGACCCTGGACCTCTCCCTGTATCTTTTACACAACTCTTTGCTATTGTATTCTCCAATGGTATACAGGGAGTGCAGAATTATTAGGCAAATTAGTATTTTGACCACATCATCCTCTTTATGCATGTTGTCTTACTCCAAGCTGTATAGGCTCGAAAGCCTACTACCAATTAAGCATATTAGGTGATGTGCATCTCTGTAATGAGAAGGGGTGTGGTCTAATGACATCAACACCCTATATCAGGTGTGCATAATTATTAGGCAACTTCCTTTCCTTTGGCAAAATGGGTCAAAAGAAGGACTTGACAGGCTCAGAAAAGTCAAAAATAGTGAGATATCTTGCAGAGGGATGCAGCACTCTTAAAATTGCAAAGCTTCTGAAGCGTGATCATCGAACAATCAAGCGTTTCATTCAAAATAGTCAACAGGGTCGCAAGAAGCGTGTGGAAAAACCAAGGCGCAAAATAACTGCCCTTGAACTGAGAAAAGTCAAGCGTGCAGCTGCCACGATGCCACTTGCCACCAGTTTGGCCATATTTCAGAGCTGCAACATCACTGGAGTGCCCAAAAGCACAAGGTGTGCAATACTCAGAGACATGGCCAAGGTAAGAAAGGCTGAAAGACGACCACCACTGAACAAGACACACAAGCTGAAACGTCAAGACTGGGCCAAGAAATATCTCAAGACTGATTTTTCTAAGGTTTTATGGACTGATGAAATGAGAGTGAGTCTTGATGGGCCAGATGGATGGGCCCGTGGCTGGATTGGTAAAGGGCAGAGAGCTCCAGTCCGACTCAGACGCCAGCAAGGTGGAGGTGGAGTACTGGTTTGGGCTGGTATCATCAAAGATGAGCTTGTGGGGCCTTTTCGGGTTGAGGATGGAGTCAAGCTCAACTCCCAGTCCTACTGCCAGTTCCTGGAAGACACCTTCTTCAAGCAGTGGTACAGGAAGAAGTCTGCATCCTTCAAGAAAAACATGATTTTCATGCAGGACAATGCTCCATCACACGCGTCCAAGTACTCCACAGCGTGGCTGGCAAGAAAGGGTATAAAAGAAGGAAATCTAATGACATGGCCTCCTTGTTCACCTGATCTGAACCCCATTGAGAACCTGTGGTCCATCATCAAATGTGAGATTTACAAGGAGGGAAAACAGTACACCTCTCTGAACAGTGTCTGGGAGGCTGTGGTTGCTGCTGCACGCAATGTTGATGGTGAACAGATCAAAACACTGACAGAATCCATGGATGGCAGGCTTTTGAGTGTCCTTGCAAAGAAAGGTGGCTATATTGGTCACTGATTTGTTTTTGTTTTGTTTTTGAATGTCAGAAATGTATATTTGTGAATGTTGAGATGTTATATTGGTTTCACTGGTAATAATAAATAATTGAAATGGGTATATATTTTTTTTTTGTTAAGTTGCCTAATAATTATGCACAGTAATAGTCACCTGCACACACAGATATCCCCCTAACATAGCTAAAACTAAAAACAAACTAGAAACTACCTCCAAAAATGTTCAGCTTTGATATTAATGAGCTTTTTGGGTTCATTGAGAACATGGTTGTTGTTCAATAATAAAATTAATCCTCAAAAATACAACTTGCCTAATAATTCTGCACTCCCTGTATGTGTATATATTTCTTACAACTCGTGCATGTATGATATACATATCCTGTACTTCAGTTTTCTCACAATTATTCTACGTACTTGAGCTTTGCAAGCATTTGCTGTACATTTTGACATCTCTATTTTATGTCCGCTACTCCATATCTTTGGCAGGCATGTGTAATGGATGACAGAATGCTAATGCATTACTGTACTCTACGTTTGTCTCCTCCGGTACTTCAGTAACCTCTTAGTAATTAATGAAATCAGTTGTTCGGTACATGTTCACCATGATACCATGCTAACTCCACGGTTGGGTGATAACCAGATTGCCATGAGCAAATGCCATGGTCTCATCTTCTCCTTGGTATCTAGTCCTTGCTCCAATTCGCCATCTACCATCCCCTTTTCTTTTTCTTCCTCTTCTTGTTTACTCTTCCACTTCTTATTTCTTATGTTAATTTTCCCTTTCTCCTTCCACCTCTCGCATACTCCACTTACAATATGTATGTTTCACCATACTCCAATATGGCCGCCATATTTGTTCCCCCTTGTACACACCAGCTTTTTTTTTTTTTTCTTCTCCCCCTCCTTTTTTATGTTAATGAGGCCTATAACTATCCCTCCAACATGGCCGACACTTTATTATATGTCTTCACACTGGAATCATCCTCTGCCTATTTCTCCAAGGTAAGCTGGTTTCAAACCTTTAGTCCCTTTTGGTTCTAACCACTGCCACTTACACTACGGCATACAAATGCCCGGTGTCATGTTCCTACATCAGTTACCTTTGATAGTCTCTGTTCTGACCTCGTACTAGGTCCTCTCCTTGGCGATTTCCGTTCGCTTCCCAAACCTTGTGCTTATTTTCACTTTTTCCCCGTGTTTTTTTTCGTGGTTTTCTTTTCTTCCATTTTTCGCTGTTTGATTTTTTTATTTTTTTATTTTTTTTATCACATTGCTAGCTTTAATAATATGTATTTTCAATTCCATGAATATAATTATAAAGTACACATAACAGCTTATGTGTACTTTAGTTTCACAAGCCTTTTTAGAGCCTATATCTGCTCACCTTTTACACTTGCTGTCTAATTTCTATAGTTCCCAGACTACACTGGGTTTTTGTCCTTCTGCATAGTAACTTTACATGTATAATGCGGTCTTATACATTTTCAGTAAGCTGGTTACAAACCTTTTGGTCTTTTCTGGTTCTAATCAATGTCTCTCATTACTCTCACCACTGCCGCTCGCTATTCGACTTGCACCACAGCATTTAAATGCCCGATGTCGGGTTCCCACCTGGGTCACCTTTATTTTTGACCTCGTATCAGGCTGTTTATAAATTTTCAATTTTCACATACCATGTCGTCTCTCCACAGGCATGAGACTTACCATAGTCTCCTGTTATTTCGATCCTTTCTTCACACTACCATGAAAAAGTCTCCTAACGTTTTTTCTAGGCATACTATGCCGACCTTGGATGCATATCTGGTACCTCTCAGACCGTGCTTACTTCTACAAGGTATGCCTTCTCCCTCTCTCTGTCGTGGCAATCTTCTCGCCATTCCTATGTAGTACCTTGATGTGTGCAGCACATGGTTAGCACAAATGATGGTGATGGCACCCAGAGTACACCGGTATAGGGTATTTGGAAATACCTACCCATATAATAGATGTGTTTTAACATTCCTCTCTACACTGTTTGTTTTTCCTCTTATTGGCACATGGGCAATGTACCTGAATATCTATTTCCTATGTGAGACGCAGTTGTCACTAATTTGACCCCCTACATTCTATTGGCCATGTTATCATCCTCAAATTATTAGGGTCCGAGAACGACGACTAAAATTGTCATATATTTTGCAGCCTTGAAAAAGTCACTTGTCGTGATGAAACACGTGTTGGCTTGCCTTTGCAACGATGTTCTTCCAATTGAATACAATGACCGTGGTTATAGTACGATGATTCTCTGATGGGCATATGACGATATCTTCGGATAAAAGAACCTACTATCACTAAACTTAATTGAATGACTTGTTTGTTGTCTAACCTTTTCGAGTGCTGCGGTATCTGCAACTAACCTTATGTGGTGTTTCTCTGGAACACCACAATACGGGAAGTGCACCATATTCACCACCACTACCTATCCTTTTCTGTGTATATAATTTGATATAGAGTGGTTAATTGACATCTGAAAATGTAGGATCTAACCATTAGCCCTTGACCTGCAATTCCTGTTCCTTGTGGTACCTGAAGTTACTTTTGGCGAAGGCCCACATTGCGACTCCTTTCTCCTTCACAGTAGTCTCCTAACAGGAACACTCTCCCAAGTCCTTTTCTCACAAAAAAACATAAATCAAGGAAGGAGTAGTCATCTTAATAGATAAAACTGTACCATTTGTGGGGACGTGTAGAGACTCCTCACAGTTCTCAAACATCAGAGCAGTTTTGGACTTTGGAAGTGTTGAATTGGGGTGGGGGGGGCAGTTTGTTCCTGACTTCATTCAACTCAGCTTCCATATTCTCAAGCTTTGTCATGGCTTCATGCTAGAAGCGATTGCTTTCCAAGATGCTGACTAATGTATGCTGTATCTTGCTTTAAATAGTCATCTATGTTGCTCTATGAGCATATTTCAACACCACTTCCGAAGTTGGTTGACTTTATTCAAGTGGTTAAAGGCTCCATGCTTGCTATGATTATGTAGTCCTGGCAGAGAACTTCACTAGTGCCCAAAGTTTTCCCGAATGAGGTTACTTTATTACTTCTTGTTAGACCTGACAGCCTTAGGGTGGTCACCCCTAACTTTCTGCCTGCCTCCCTCCACTTTTTAGATACTGTTTTTGCTGATTTTTAGACTCTGCACACTTTACCAGTGCTAAAGTGCATATGCTCTCTCCCTTTAAACATTGTAACATTGGATCATACCCAATTGGACTATTTAATTTACTTATAAGTCCCTAGAAGAGTGCACTGTGTGCCCAGGGCCTGTAGGTTAAATGCTACTAGTGGGCCTGCAGCACTGACTGTGCCACCCACTTCAGTAGCCCCTTAAACTTGTCTCAGGCTTGCCATTGCAAGGCCTGTGTGTGCAGTTTCACTGCCAATTCGACTTGGCATTTAAAAGTACTTGCCAAGCCTAAAACTCCCCTTTTTCTACATATGCCACCCCTAAGGTAGGCCCTAGGTAACCGATGGGGTAGGGTGCTGTGTAGGCAAAAGGCAGGACATGTACCTGTGTAGTTTATATGTCCTGGTAGTGTAAAACTCCTAAATTCGTTTTTACACTGCTGTGAGGCCTGCTCCCTTCGTAGGCTAGCATTGGGGGCTGCCCTCATACATTGTTTGAGTGGTAGCTGCTGATCTGAAAGGAGTAGGAAGGTCCTATTTAGTATGGCTATAATGGTGATACAAAATCCTGCTGACTGGTGAAGTTGGATTTAATATTACTATTTTAGAAATGCCACTTTTAGAAAGTGAGCATTTCTTTGCACTTAAATCTTTCTGTGCCTTACAATCCACGTCTGGCTGGGTTTAGTTGACAGCTCCTTGTGCATTCACTCAGACACAGCCCAAACACAGGATACCCAGCCTCCCTTGCATACATCTGCATTTTGAATGGGCCTTCCTGGGCTGGGAGGGTGGAGGACCTGCTCTCATAAAGGACTGCCACACCCCCTCCCTGGGACCCTGGCAGACCGGATTGAACTGAAAGGGGACCTAGCGCACTTCTAAGCCACTCTTTAAAGTTTCTCCCACTTCAAAGGCACATTTGGGTATATAAACGGGGCTTCTGCCCCTTCCAACTCAGACTCTTCCTGGAGAAGAAACTTGTAATCAGAACCTGCATCCTGCCTTGATGAACTGCCTGGTTGTCCAAAGGACTCACCTGACTGCTTTCTTTGAAGGACTGCTGCCTTGCTTTTGCCCTGCTGCCTTGCTGTTCTCTGGCTGTGCTGAGAAGTGCTCTCCAAGGGCTAGGTTAGAGCTTGCCTCCTGTTCCCTGAAGTCTCGGGACCAAAAAGACTTCATCTCTTCTAGAAGGACTCCTTGTGCAACACAGCCTGCCAGAAACGACGCACCGTCCCCGGGGCATCTGAAAACCCCACAACCTGAAGAGGATCCACGACCGAGCGCCGGAAATCGACACACAGCTTTCCCTGCATGGAAACTAAACGACGGGTTGCCGTGTGCGGCCCGAGAAATAGAGGCACACCCCTTTGTTTTCATGCCTCTCCTCCCCTGGGACCCTTTGCAAACCAGGTACTTTGTGCTTGAAAGAGTCTTTGTTTGCTTTTAAAAGACTTAAGACACTTTATATCACTTTTCAGTGATATTTCTACATTTACTTATTGCTTTGATCGTTTTGACCTGCATTTATCCAGATAAATATTATTATATATTTTTCTAAATACTGTGTGGTGCTGTATGGTGGTATTGTATGATTTATTGCACAAATACTTTACACATTGCCTTTTAAGTTAAGCCTGACTCCGTGCCAAGCTACCAGAGGGTGGGCAAAAGATAATTTGGATTGCGTGCTACTTACCCAGACTAGAGTGAGGGTCCTTGCTTGGGCAGGGTGGGTTGGGAGGGGGGGGGGGGGGCGTGGCTGGGTAACCTGCCTGCCAACCAAAGACTGTATTTCTAACACATCTGATTTAGGTGCTCTTTCCGTGCCTGATACAGGTTGTGACTGGATGGAGGATAATGACTCTGAGGCTGACCCATTTCTTTCTTCTTAAATTACAGATACAGTAGTGTACATCTATTTAACTGCAAGTGGTTTGAGCACATCTGTAGGAGGAGACATTCCTTGCCCCACTGATCCTCCTGCAGAAGGTGTCTGTTTACTTACATCAGTCATACGAAAAGCAGCAGGGGCACTAAAATTGGCCTGATATATCACAGCGATGCAGTCTAACTTTAAAAAAAAGAAAAACAACAAATTAATAACGGATTACAGTTGTTTCCATATTCACCGAGAACTTTACCTTTTTTATGCAACCACTTAGTTTTTTGTGGTCGTTCTGTATTCAATGTCGAGAAGAATATCCTATCATTTCCGCCCCTCTTTTATACTTTCTCTGTGCGCTGGGAGCTTTCTATTCTAATGTACATTCTATGCCGCTTAATCCTAATTTACATTCGCCTTGCATGATAGGTAAGCCTGAGAAGTCAATTGTGGCTGATACTATTGGAGGGTAGGGGACGGGAGGGTAGGGGAAGGGGAAGGGGAAGGGGAAGGGGAGGGGAGGGGAGGGGAGGGGAAGGGAAGGGAAGGGAGAGGAAAGGAAGAGTGAGTGCACTAATGTTGGTTGCCTACTGAAGAATGCTTGGAATGGTATCCAAGTCTTTTAAAACTCTACAACCTATTCTTTATTGTTGCTGTCAATGTTTCCAAAATCTAACACTTTAAGCTACCTTTTACCATAGCACTCTTCGAACCTGTATGGAAACACTTCTCTGGTCCAGCGTTCTACACACTAATTGTATGAGACAGAATTTCCTTATGGCGCATTGTTTTCCATAGTGTTGTGGTTAAAGACTCTTTCCGAAGGCAGTGAATGATGACCAGTGAAAATACCCTTTTATGATCTAGTCAGCGATTGTGTAAGAAATTGAATTATTATTTGTTATGAGTGACTGTCCACTTCAATGAATAACCATAGCCCTTCTCTGGGTGTACCCTCAGTGCCACTAAATTTACCTGAAGTCAACCCCCGGTAGCCACAGCACAGAGCTTATGGGTTTAACTTAATGCAATGTGTATAGTAGTTATGGAGTACCAAAACAGTAATAGTCAACATGTCAAACAATAAAAATCCCAAAACAAATTAGAAAAATTGAGTGAAATGTAATAAAGTAACACCAAAATGAGAGAAATCCTGTAAGTGGAACAGGAGATTATTTTTTTAAAGTTTTAAGTGGAAATAGCACCAGTGATGGTAGAGGTTGACATTCGACCAAGACCTAGGTGCAATTTGAGGCTGATCGCAATGGAGCACAAGTTTTATACACCAACAAGGTTGGTCCTGGTCAAAATTTTTATCTTCTAACTTGGCACTTTTAAGTCCCAATCAACCACAGGAGTGCACTTCTGATGTTTCCTAGGTCCTCGGGGGAGGCACTTAAAGACTCACAGGTTATTGGGCAGAAGCCACCAGCAAAGTCCAGGTCAGTTGCCATTGGTCTGCTTCGTACTTTCAGGGAAATTCCTCGCACAGCTTGTCTCCCTGTAGCCACACAGGAGGTCAGCCTACAGATCCTCGCTTTCCACTTCCTTGTACTCTGTGACCTAGGAGGATCCATGAAGGACTGGACCTTGTTTCTTCATATGCAGACAGAAGGGCCATTCCTCTTCTACAGGCCCAGAAAGTGTTCTTTTAGGGTGCCTGTGGATACCATATTTATGCTGGTCACCAGCTGATGGGTTGGTGTGACCCTGACCAATGGAGTAAAAGATCCAAAGGATGTTCCTTCCCACTTTTGAAGCAGTACCTGCTTGCCTTACTGAAAACATACCCAAAATGCCACATGTCTGCATTTTCAAGATGACTGAAATCTTTGGTCACAGTAACCTTGAGCTTTGAGTGAGAGGTAGGTGTGGGTAATGTACTGTGGTACTCACACATCTAACACTAAAATCTAGTTTGAATCCGACACTGTACCCACAACAAATCCAGAGACCGAAGTCTGGTAGGATAAAAGCAGGATCCTTCAGCAGCCAGACAATGAGTATGTAAGTCTTGCCATGGCATCCTGTTATCTCCCTCGAAAATGTACTTAATGTCTTGAATGTGGCTCAGCAGATCGAACAAGCAGGATTTGACAGTATGGTGTTTTAGGATGTCTACTCTGAATATTCTGCATAGTTCAGAAGTTATCTCTGCCTATTCAGGACTGCCTATTTGCTCCTGGGAGGCATTTCACACCTATTCAAGGCTAATTCACTGACTTCACTACTACTGGAAGCCTAATGTAAATTATCCTCTAGGAACTTCAGGCAGAGAAACTGTAACTTTTTTAATGTTATTTTTCCTTAATATTTATTAGAAATTTAGCTTCACCATTAAATTGTATTTTAATAACATTTAGTGTTCTCAAGATACTGTACTTGTATTTTAATCTGTATTCTGTTTTTCTAAACAGGACAGTTAGCTTTTTGAGGCTCATTCACAGTAGAGACATCAAAATCTTAGCTTTTTATGTTTCCCACTTTTAAATACCTTCCGTGTGCACTAAAATGCACACATGGAGATGTTTTACTAATATTTGAAAGGGAGTTTTTTTTTTATGTCTAAAAGGGTTATTTTAACAAGACTTACTGCAGGTTTTACTTTGCAACTGTGGGGGGCAGAATGGCTTGCCTGAAATAATGTTTTCCATTGTCAATTCAGTGGATAGCACAGTAAGTGCTGCAGTCCACAGATGAGTTAACTTTTAATGTCATTGGTGTATTTCAGTACCATATAGGATGGCCTTATAAAATGTTTAATAAACCAGTCCATGATTATGGAATTTCTTTTGTGTTTTAGGATCAGAGCACATACGTTGGGTATTGGACAGCAGTGCACCAGAATGCACAGTCTAAAAAAACAGCAATAATGTAGGCTTCAGCAAAAGGCCAAACATGGGGGGTGACCACACAGAAAATGCAGATTTCATTCAGATGATATGCACACCACCAAACAAATCCAGAAGCGCATCTCGGATTCTGCAGACAGTGTCCCTGTTCATAGCCATGGCTGTCACGTAACTCCTCCATACTCGAATGTCTACCACTAACAACTTTGGAGATGTTCGAATGACGTCATGGTCCTTGACTGTGAGCAGCTGTCTATATATTTTTTTTTTCTTTTTTGTCCATAACTCTGTTTAACTTTTTTTTTTTTTTTTTTTTTTTTTTTTTTACTTTACATTTTTTTCATATTTTGGCGTTTGTTTTCATCTTAACATATTCTAGTGTGCAATGCTCATAGTATTAAGTAGTGTTTAGTACATTAGCGACAGTTATACGGCATATGTTACATCGTGTTTCTTCAATTGTTCATCACAGTCGCAGTGCTTATTGGTATATCATTGTTTCAGTCACAGGTATTCAGTTATTGCGCTTTTGATTAGAAAGCAGATAATATGAATTTTATATAGGTTAACCTCAGAGTAAAGAGAAAGGGGAAAAAAGAACATCAATAACATTTGCGGGGGTCAGACCCCTATGTGATTATTTTTGACATGACTATTTTCGTGCCGGGTTGGGGATCAATTGTAACAGATCAATTTGCAGACAGAGGAGTTGGGCCATCTATCAGGTCTGGTGCATGTGGTTTTCCTGACCCTCAATGTCATAGTGTGTCCAGTCGGCTCCTGCATTCTGTCCCCTTATATGGTGTGACCTTCCCACGGATACTGGTTTGGTTTTGTCTGATCCCTCCCCTGCCAGGTGTGCCTCCATGCCATGTAGTTGTAGTAAGAACCCCTCCCAGCATGTGGAGATCGGAAATTATTGGAGCCCCAGGATTTCTTCTCGTCTCAGTGCTAAGCCCTCTGCTCCCGCCCACACCTCAAGCGAGCGCCGCCACGCCTGTATCGGCGGGGGTCTGGTGATTTCCACCTTCGGGTCACTAGTCGTTTCGCAACAATTAGTCCTAGGTCTGTGAAGCGCGCCTCTGCTCTGTGTTGTTTGTTTCTAGGGAACAGTCCCAGGATCCATGCCTCCCATGTGAAGGGTATTTGTTGTGCTATGCAGTTAGATTGATTGTCGGTTACCACCCTACAATAGGCGCTTAGGCTAGGACAGGACCACACCATGTGCAACATATCCGCCCCTATCTCGCGGCATCGGGGGCAGGCCGCATCTTGACGAGTAAAGTATCTATTCACGCATGCAGGTGTGAGATAGGCTTTGTGTACTATATAATATTGGATTAGTCTGAATCGTGAGTTACGTGGTATGTTGAGATGGTCTGAAAGAGCAGATCTCCATCGCGTTACCGTGATCGAATCGCCAGTGTCCGTTTCCCATGCCACACGCAGTGCATCGTTTCCGGAGGCAGTTTGGGTTCTCAAGGCGTCCGCCAGCCAGCTGACCTGGTGTTGGCCACAGCCCACCTGTAGGTACTGGACCAGTAGGTGGGTAGGTGGAGCTGTTGTGATGTCTCCCCACTTGGACCCAAGAGTCCTCACCAGAGAGCAGTATAAGAGGAACTGGCCAGGTGGAAGTCACATTTCCTGAAGCCTAGCAAACAGCAGTAGTTAGTTTTTTTCATAGAGGTCGCCTAGTGTGTATAACTAATTCGTGCCATGTGTGCAATTCTGAATCTGACGTGACCCTGGGGCCCCTTGGTGTACCCGTCAACGCCAAGGCGGGCGCAAAGGGGATCACCGATCTTGTGAGGTTGAACGATCTGTGGAAGCATTTATGAGCTGTTCTGAGGAACAGTTGCCATGGGGTTTGTGCGTGTGTGAACGGGTGGAATAAGTACTGTATTTGTTGTAGTGGTCGTGGCCCTTCCTCCGATCCTGTGTCCGCAAGCTGTATGCCAGCCAACTATCTAGATATCCATTGAAGTTGGGCTGCCAGATAATAGTGCTCCAGGTTGGGGACAGCAAGTCCGCCCTTGTCAGGCGGCAGGTACAGTTATTTAAGGGCAACCCTGCAGCGACCGCCATTCCAGATGAATTCCCTCAGCCCTGTCTCCAGTGGCCTGAAGAAGCTGGGGTGAACGTAGTGTGGGAGGTTAGAGAAGAAGTACAGGAGCTGCGGAAGAACCACTATTTTTAGGAGTGTTATCCTGCCCGCCACAGATAGTGGCAATGTCCTCCAAAACGCCATTTGAGACCTGACCGAGGATACCGCTTTTACAAGGTTACCCTCAAATATGTCTTCTTCGCTGTGGTAGACTCAGACGCCCAGGTATCTGAATGGTCTTGGTTGCCATGGTACAGGACTCCTGGCTAGGCTAAGTCCTGGACCTGGTAGGTCTGGGTCGAATTGGAAGAGGCATGACTTTGACCAGTTGACTTTTAGACCGGATATCGACGCGAAGTGTTGTAGGAGCGAACCGGCCATTGGTGGGATCTGTGTGATATCTCTGAAATATAGTAAGAGGTCATCAGCGTACAGTGACACTATGTGTAAATCATCTGCTACAGGAATTCCCCAGTGGTTTACCTCCCAGCGTAAGGCCGCTGCCAGGGGTTCCATAGCAAGTGAAAATAGTAATGGTGAGAGGGGGCAGCCCTGTCTCGTACCTCTGCACACCCGGATTGGTTCCGATATCTCGGAACCCAGCCCCACCTGGATCAGTGGTCTGGTGTATAATAGTTTAACTAGACGAGTGAAAGATGGTCCCATGCCGAATTGTTGCAACACCCTGAACAGGTAGGGCCATTCGAGGGAGTCGAAGGCTTTTTCTAGATCAAGGACAAGGCAGCCCGTCCGTGGCCAGTCACGTCTCGCATATTGCATAACCCGGAATAGTCTTCTGATATTATGGGAGGTATCTCTGGCTGGTACAAACCCGTTTTGGTCGGGGTGTATTGGGTCTGGCACACTTGGCGCAAGTCGTGTCGCCAACACTTTGGCTAATATTTTATAATCGGTGTTTAGCATTGCCAGCGGTCTATATGAGCCCATATCCATTGGATCCCTCCCAGGTTTGGGAAGGGAGACCAGTAGCGCCTCCCCCTGTGTGGCCGATAGGTGGCCCTCCTGCCCCGCTGTCTCATATACCTGAAGTAGCCTGGGTGCTAACTGCACCGCGAAGGCTTTGTAAAAGTCGAGTGGTAGCCCGTCTGGGTCCGGCGTTTTCCCAGATGTAAGTTCCGGCATACTGGATTTGAACTCTTCAAGGTCGAGGGGTGCCTAAAGTGTCTCATTCTGGTCATTTTCTAGGTGTTGGAGCTTCACTCTAGCAAGAAATTCAACACTGGAGTCTCCCCCAGGGGTTGCCCTTGAAGTGTAGAGCGCTGCGTAATGTCTTATAAATTCATCCGGTATCTCCACGGGTGTGTATACTAATTCCGCTGTTTGGGAGCGAATTTCCATTATCGGTTTCCTCTCACAATCCCGAAGTATCAGCCAAGCCAATAATTTACCTGCTTTGTCCGCTGATGCATGAGTTCTCACGGAGTGTGCAGTGTACTTTAGACATCTCAAATGCTCTAGTTGTGCCTGGTGCTCTGCGCGTATTGTTGGTAGTCTCGACTTTTCAGTTTGGTTATTAGCGGTTTCTTCTTCTGACTGCGTCAGGTCGCGTTCAACAGAATGGTGCATGTTACATTGCTCTGTGTCTGGGGCATATATGGAGCCCAATACAACTGTGCGTCCTGAAACCCTTCCCTTGCCGAGTACGAATCTACCCTGCGGGTCTGTGATCTGTTCCTTCGCCGCAAAGAGGGTGACTGCCCCAATCCAGATAAGCGTGCCTTTGGCGTAAGCTGAGTGACCTGTCGCGTATAGTTGCCCTCTCCAGTGCTGGCGCAGTCGGGAAATCTCGGGGCTTGTTAGGTGTGTCTCCTGTAAGAATGCTACTTGAATTGAGTGTCTTTTAAGGTAGGAGTAAATATTATAGCGCCGCTTGGGGGTGTGAATGCCTTACATTCCAGGTAATTGTTGTGTATGTAGCCATATTGTGGGTGTTGGGTCCTTTTTCCGCTTCACCCGCCCAGACCCTCTGCGCTGTGCTACTTCGTTAGTCTTCCGTTCCCAGCTAATAGTCAGAGAGTTAGTGTGTGACCAGTGGCAAGAACAAAACATAACTAATGCCATCAGAGCAGTTAGACAACCGGTCACCGCCCAAACACTACAACAAAAACAATAACATGCGATCGCGCATCTATACATTTTGTGTCTCCACTGATAGGAGCATGGGGGGGGGGGGTAGGCCAAATATTCTGGGGGTGGTGTTGACTGTGAGCAGCTGTTCATAGAGAATGCAGATTCCTCTTGAGTGCTTCAAGAAACATTTAAGGTGTGTGACACACACACACACACACACACACACACACACACTTCAAAGAATGCATTGCTACTTCTGAAGTATGGGTGACTCATTATCACAAGCAACCACACTCCCTGCTGCCGTCTGCTTCTGCGCTGCTTTAAAACTGCTTGAAATCCCCAACCTGGCTACACCATCTGTGCAACAGACCGTTTCTCATCAATACAGTGGATTATTTACTGAACCAGCTCATTTAAAAGGGCGACACCCTCCCTTTTTCCTCTTTAGTATGCCCTCCTTGTGCCAGGGTGTGCTTTCCAGTACATGCCTCGACCATTGAGATGGAAGTTTTTAGACTCCCACATACAATGACAAATGTGTGGCTAGAAATATCCAGCAACTAAAAAGGGTGATAGACAAAATGGTACTTATCGTTTTATATATACCTTCTTACAGATTATTTTCCAGCCTTCCTAGTTTGCTAAATTAGTGCCTTGAATTATCAGATTTCTTGATATACACTTGTCATGTACTACAACTGTTGCTGGTTTGATCCTCATAGTTCCTCTATTCACACCCCTTTGGTAGCGGAAAAATAGCAGGAACGGATGCCAGCTCATTGGTTGCAAGTTGCCTGTCCCATTGTTGACACACCTCTGTTTGGCTAAGGTGTGACTGAAACCACGTGGCATCACCTGATGTTGCTGGTGAGGAATAGGTTTCTGCATCAATTCTGGAGCATGGAGTGTAGAAGTAAGGAGAGGAATTTGTGGCCTGATATAATATTGCTACTGAAAATGTACTTTTTCTTCTGTACACACTGTAGTTTGCATGTTAGTAAAATTGGGGTCCCAAGGTAGTCTGCATTGGGGTAGACTGGTAGCTTGGACCTTTTGAGAACTCCAGGAAGGAGGTGGTGTATGAGGTGTATATTGTTCCTGACACACTAGTGTGAGGTCAGACTGTGACCACTCCAGATCTACTAAGCTTGCTGTCCGTGTTCGGGGGATGTAACTACACATCACAAACGCCACCAGGAGCTGAAAATGATGAACATCGTTCTCTGTATTAGATGATTTTTAGTTTATGATGGATAATTATGGAAGCAAAATGGTACAGCAAAATTTACACACCCCAACATTTTGCTTTAATAAAATCTCTCACAAGTACTAGATTGGATATGGTATTAAACCTCAATTTTACGAGGCAATGCTTCCCTGTTTTGAGCCATCTCCCAAAACATCAAAACAGCAGGGTAATACAATACATTAAGTAATGGAGTCCACTCAGTAGGTGATTTCCAGATCAATTTGAAGGGATTTATTACAACGTTTTCAAACTACCATTACAGATTAAATATGCCATGAAGACTCTCGGATGGAGAGTTATACAGAATGACAAAATCTGAAAATATTCAAAGTCCGGATAGCTAGCAAAATGATTAGAAAATTGTGTTGCATTTCTGACTGCACAGGAAAGCTCAGAATATTTGACTCGCTCCCAAAATCAATTGGGTGTATACACAATTCTTTCATATTAAATCAACAGTTCTGCAGATGCGTTGTGGTGTGAGCAAAGAGAAAGTTACTTACCTTCTTAAACACTTTTTTCTGGTGGATATACTAGCTACCTGTGGATTCCTTACCTAATGAATTCTCCCTAATGCGCAGCATTTGACGGAAACTTCTTTCCAGCGCTGCACGTCGGCGAGGACGTTACAATTGCCCGACTCCACGCGGCTCCATCTGACGTCATTGTGGCAATAAGAGGTCCTCGCCGGCTGGCTGCGTCAGTATACACCATTTTTTACGTGCCTTTGAAGTGAATAGGTGAATACCGACATTCCATACTCATTTTGTTTGTATCCAAGAAAAACTTTTATACAAAAGGTAAACAAAATATATAATATATATATATATATATATTTCCACAAAAAAAAAACGAAGCCTGCTGTTCACTTTAACTGGAAAAGCAGACAACGTCCCATAGCTCAAATTACTTGGCATGTGTTATTTTATTTCAAATGGCAGAAACAACTCATTCGGCGCTCCTGCTCCTTGTTCACGAGTTTAAAAAATCAACATATTTTCGTAGTCCCTTTTCACTTCTTATTATGCTTCACTTGTAAACCATTACTCAACAATAGTAAAAGGACTAAAGTTACAAACATAGCATATTCCAACATAAACTATGTCGGCCATTTTAAAGTGTTGTATTCTAACAAGTAACCTTGATTATTTAATTTTTCCAGACAGTTATAAACTTTCATCTATTATTCAACCAATAATTCCTTAAATTCTTTCCAATATTTTTCAACACGCTTGAAACACTGTGCTGTGCAAGGAGAATAACATGCAAATAAAAAAAAAAAAAAAAAAATATGCTGAATTCACAGACTAGGTTTGGAAAACAAATATTATACTTAACATGGTGATCCATGCAGCTGTTTCCTGTGAGGTATATGGAACAAGAGCCCTATGAACAAAATAACAGTTCACATGACTTTTAATATTTCATACGTAATATAACTGTATACTGCATGTCATATATACACTGTTGATAACTTAATAGATCTTTTTTGTATACCCATTAAAATAAGATTGCAAATACCTGTTCCATGATACTACTGCTACTTTGTAATAATACTAAATTAACCCAAATGAACCGAAAGTTCTTCATCCATATTCAATCCTTTCTGTTGAAGTGTCCTAATCTTGATGATTAATTTTGATTCTACCCTGCGTAATTCTTGTTCTCCATTACCACCTCTTATACTAACAGGAATACTATCCAATACACAGAATTTCAATACATTTGTATTCTTGTCATGGTAACTGGCAAAATGTCTTGCCACTGGATATTGTTTATCCTCATTCTTAACAGCCCAAAAATGTTCCAGTATCAGTTTTTTCGCTTTGTGAATTGTGCTACTTATGTAAACTAAATCACACGGGCAGTACAATGCATAAATTGAATATTCCGTGTTACAGGTTAAATGTTTCCTTATTACAAATGGTTTCATTTTTTGCATAATACTTCTTCTCAGCAACTAATACAGTATCTGCATGCTTTACAAGTCCCACAAGTGTAAAAACCTTGTATTGACATCTGACAGTTTTTTTCTTGGAGATTGAACTAAATTTCTACACAACTGATCTTTCAGTGAGGGGCTCCTTCTAAAGGTAATTTGAGCTTTTTCATCCACAAAATTTCTAACTGCTTCATCTGCCAGTAATATATTCCAATATTTGTTTAAACTTCTTCTTAATTCCCATGATTGATTCTGGAAATTTGTAATTAATCTGATTGTGTATTGAAGCTTTTTCGATTGTGAGATCAGTGCTTCATCTCGATTGGTTAATAAAACCTTGCTACGTGCACTATCAATGGTTTTGTTAGAGTAACCCCTTTTTAAAAACCTGCTTCTCATAGTCTCCATGTCCTCCAGGAAATCTGCCTGTTCACTGCAATTTCTCCTCGCTCTTAATAGCTCTCCATATGGTATGCTCTCTATGAGCTTTTTAGGATGACAACATGAAGTAAGCTATTACCTGCTGTTTTCTTACGAAACAACAAACTCACCAACTTAGAACCTCGCACCTCTAATTGAAGATCTAAAAACTGAGTGGCATGAATATGTGCTGTAAATCGTAGATTCAACAGATTTTGATTGAAAACTTTCATGAATGCCTTGGCTTGCAACTCACTTCCATTCCAAATGCAGAATATATCGTAAATAAAACGTACCCAAAGGACCACATGTTCGTCAAATTGATGGCTATTATACACCACCTGTTCCTCCCACCAGCCCAGGTACAAACCTGCATAGCTGGGAGCGAAGCAGGTTCCCATTGCTGTTCCTTGGGTTTGTCTATAAATCTGGTTGTCAAAAATGAAAAAATTATTCTTTAAGCAAATATTCATCATGCTCAATAGCATTTCCGTATGTTGTAAATATGATAATGATCTAGCTCTCAAAAAATGTTGGCTAGCCTGAACCCCTAACTTATGTGGAATGGAGGTATACAACCTTTCAACATCTAAACTTACTAATAAATATTGTTACTCCCATGTTATGCCTTCAATTCTAGTTGAAAAATCACTAGTACCTCTAATATAAGATGGTAACAACTGCACAAAAGGTCGAAGAAAGTAGTCCGCATATCTGGAGGGGTTCTCAAGGGCACTATCTCTTGAAGGTACAATCGGTCTCCCTGGGGGGATTCTTAGGGTCTTTGTGTAATTTTGGTAATAAATAAAGTACAGGTATTTTTGGAAAATCACACTTCAAGAAAAAATATTCCTCATTAGTGATTAGTGTCATCTCTTTCCAAACACCCAATCTCTCTTGATAAATTATAAGCTTGTGTGTAATACTGTCTAGTTGTGACCTCATATTGACCACTGTCTCTCAATTGCCTTAAACCTTCCTCTAAATACTTGTCTAGGGGCCAGATTACTACATTACTCCCTTTATCTGATTGTATTATAACAATATTTCGCATGTTGCTCAAATCCTTGATGTCTTGTATTTGCTCCTTCTTTAGATTTTTATAACCCACATTTTTCTTTTTATCAATTCTCTGAAATTCAAGTAACATGCTTTTCTCAAACAATTCTATGGATCCTTGTGACACCTGTGGACAAATCTTCGATTTAGATCAGAAATTGACAGTGGTGTCACACCTAAGATCAATTCTCAGTCCTTCCTTGTAAAGATTTTTCACAGGATCATCACTCCACCCGCCGTCTCCCTCCAGTTCTCCCATTGTTTGCAAAACATCCAAATCACTTATTAAAAAATTGGATGGTACCAAATTAAAATTTTCCCATTCTCTAGTTGATTTGGTGGCATACCAATATCTAAGTTTCAGTTTTCTTGTGAAATGAAATAAATCAATTCTACTTTGAGTGTAATAAAAAAAAAGCTGTTGGACAAAATGTCAAACCGAGGGACAAAACTTCTTGATTTTTTTGTAAGAGTTATATCTGATAAATTAACAACTGTCAATTTGTTCCTTGATTGGATACATTCTGTCCTCTTGTGCGAATTCCCATGAAACTTGCGATCTCTCCTTGTTTTCTTCCTCCTCTTGCTTTTGTTTCCTCCTCTTCCTCGACCTCTGTAACCTTGTGCACCCCGGGCCCTTTGGGTACTTAATCTCCCTTGTGCCATGGGGGTCGAACTCCTTTAAAATGTTGGATTTTACTGATTCCACTTCAGATTGGTTAGATACGTCGCTTTCCCCTGTATCACTTTCAATGTATTGAGTTCCACTTCCACCAATAAATGCCTGTGCACCCCCTGTAGTAATAGTTTGTTGTCTGGCTATTACACTCAACATATTTCTGAAGCGTGGTGGCTTCCCACCACTTAGCTTGTTCCCTTTTCAAAATCTTCCATAGATTGTCCCATAATTGTTTGATTGCCTGCTCATCCTTATAACCATTACCCGTTTCCAATGACTGTTTATTGCTTAGTCCAACAAAAAATTTCTGTGCTGCTTCAATCCCTTTGTTCTCTCTGCTCGCTGCCATTTCTGGTTCCAATACTTTCACTGTTATTTGATCTTTATTTTTATATTAATTTAAATGTTTAATATTGTCACATGCTTATTCCTAGACCTCAACTCAAAGAAGTTTGTTACCGCTTGCCACACCTAAACTCACTTGGCAGGATGGAATCACAGAATCTCAAATTGACTAAATCAAACCGAGCTCACCTTACGAGTAAAATAAACTGCAATCCGACGTCCTCCGACCTCGGAGCTGCAATTCTCCTTTGTCAGCAGGGCTAGATCAGCTATATACTGTAACAGGCTTTCTTTAGCTTCCCAGCCTCACCCAAATGCCGACCGAATTCCTCCTCGGTTCGACAATGCGTCTCTCGAAGGTGCAGACGCTCTTATAATGTTTATTGGGTTTTCCGTTAACACTAAAAGATACGTTGAGGCGGGCTGACTCTTACCTGATGTTCCAGCTGGTTGAATCCTCGCTGGTCTTTCCGTGTTCACCGTTCTCAATTCGAAATGCTGGCCAAATTATCCTCCGTTCGACAATGAGCCTTGCTGCCACGCAGTTAACACGGAAAACATTGAGGCGGGTTAACGCGTGCCCAATGATCTTGCTAATTAAACCTTCGCTGCTCCATTCCGTGTTTACCGTTCACAATCCAAACCGGTAAGGGGGCAGGCTGACGATATCAAAACAATAAAGACACTCCAAAGCTTTGCTGTGTCGACACGGAGAAGCTTTGGAGGGAGTGTGTGTGTGTGTGTGTGTGTGTGTGTATGTATGTATGTATATATATGTTCGATGGCATGTGTAGCTGCAGATACACATGCTTTGCACATCCTGCCATCTAGTGTTGGGCTCGGAGTGTTACAAGTTGTTTTTCTTCGAAGAAGTCTTTTCGAGTCACGAGATCGAGGGACTCCTCCCCTTTCGGCTCCATTGCGCATGGGCGTCGACTCCATTTTAGATTTTTTTTTTTCCCGCCATCGGTTTCGGATGAGTTCCTTTTAGCTCTGCGTTTCGGTTCGGAAAGATAGTTAGAATCTCGGAAAATTTGATGGTATTGTTTGCGTTCGGTATCGGGTTAGTTACAACAGATCGACACCAACTTTTGAAGAGCTCTGGTGGCCCTTCGGGTTTTTTTTTTCTCGATTCCCCCGTCTGGGCCTGGTCGGCCCAACCACATGTCTCTTCAAGGCTGATGGAAAGGACCCCATTCCGCTTCTGCCCCAAATGTCACAACAAGTATCCTTATACAGATCAGCACCTGGTCTGTAACTTCTGTTTGTCTCCAGAACACAAAGAAGATACTTGTGAAGCCTGTCGAGCGTTTCGGTCGAGGAAGACATTAAGAGATCGAAGAGCAAAAAGACTGCAAATGGCGTTGGTGCCGACAGGACAAAGACACTTGGAGGAGGAAGAAGAAACCTTCTCCATCCAGGAGTCGGACTCGGAAGAGATTGATCCCGAAGAGACGCCTAAAACCGTCAGTAAGACGTCGTCACACAAAACTCACGAGAAGACCACAAAAGGCCAGTGTACGCCACCGCCAGCAGGCCATGGCTTAACCCCAAAAATAGGTGACGACCATCGGCACCGAAAAAGGGCACGCATGTGTCGAAGTCATCCGACTCCGGTCGAGATACTGGCACACAGCAAACTCGACCCCGAGACAGCGGGTCCGAGCAAATTCGACACCGAGAGGGCGGCACCGAAACGAGTTGAGACCGGGACGCCGAAAATAAAGAAGGTGTCGTCGGAGCTTAAAAAGGCTACCGAAAAGGTTTCCATTCTGAAACATCCAGCCTCGGAACCAAAATCAGGTTCCTACACAGAGGAACAGGGACTGTCCTCCCAAATGCAAGGACATAAGTTCGGATAAGAACTACAGTCAATGGAGCCAGACTACACTCAGAGAAGGCTCCACATTCAAAAGGACACAGGGAAGATAAGTACTCTTCCCCCAATTAGGATGAAAAGAAGACTTGCCTTTCAAGAAAAGGACAAGCAGCCACAGGCAAAGGTGGCAAGACAAACACCTCCACCATCCCCACCACCATCAACGCAAACATCACCGGTAGCCACTCCACCACTGATGCAATCCCCAACTCATACTGGAATGAGTCAGGATGATCACGACGCATGGGATGTTTATGATGTGTCAGATAACAGCCCAGACTGTTACCTAGCGAGGCCGTCGCCACCTGAGGACAGTACAGCCTACACACAGGTGGTGTCAAGAGCAGCTGCATTTCATAACGTCACCTTGCATGCAGAACCTATTGAGGTTGACTTTTTGTTTAATACACTATCGTCCACTCATAGCCAATACCAAAGCTTACCTATGCTACCCGGAATGTTAAAACACGCCAAACAGGTGTTTCAGGAGCCTGTGAAGGGCAGGGCTATAACTCCAAGGGTGTAAAAAAAAAAAAGTACAAGCCACCGCCAACAGACCCTGTATATATCACGCAGCAATTAACACCAGACTCTGTCGTAGTAGAGGCAGCTTGCAAGAGAGCAAACTCTCACACCTCGGGAGACGCACCACCTCCAGACAAGGAGAGTCGCAAGTTCGACGCTGCGGGGAAAAGGGTTGCAGCACAAGCTGCCAACCAATGGCGTATTGCCAACTCACAGGCACTGCTGGCAAGATATGATAGGGCTCATTGGGACAAAATGCAACATTTCATTGAACACTTACCCAAGGAGTTCCAGAAAAGGGCACAACAAGTGGTGGAGGAAGGACCAAGTATTTCAAATAATCAAATACGGTCAGCAGTGGATGCAGCAGATACAGCTGCTAGGACAGTAAATACAGCAGTAACAATAAGGAGACACGCATGGTTGCGTACATCAGGATTCAAGCCGGAAATACAACAAGCCGTGCTGAATATGCCTTTTAACGGACAGTAGTTGTTTGGGACGGAGGTGGACACTGCTATCGATAAATTAAAAAAAGACACTGATACGGCCAAAGCCATGGGCGCACTCTACTCCCCACAGAGCAGAGGCACATTTCGTAAAACGCAGTTTAGAGGGGGGTTTCAAGGACCAACTACAGAACCCACCACCTCACAAACAAGGCCCACTTATCAGAGCCAATATCAGCGGGGAAGTTTTCGGGGACAATATAGAGGGGGACAATTCCAAAAGAGTAGAGGGAAGTTCCAAAGTCCCAAAACTCCTCAAAACAAGCAGTGACTTCCACGTCACAAATCCCCAACACCTAACACCTGTGGGTGGGGGGGGGGAAACTAACCAAGTTTTACAAACATTGGGAGGAAATAACAACAGACACTTGGGTCCTAGCAATTATCCAGCATGGTTATTGCATAGAATTTCTCAAATTCCCTCCAAACGTCCCACTGAAAACACACAATATGTCAAAACAACACATGGATCTTCTAGGACTAGAGGTCCAAGCGTTGCTACAAAAAGGAGCAATAGAATTAGTACCAATTCAACAGAAGGGAACAGTAGTTTACTCTCTGTACTTTCTCATACCCAAAAAGGACAAGACTCTAAGACCTATATTAGATCTCAGAATATTAAATACCTACATCAAATCAGATCACTTTCACATGGTGACATTACAGGACGTAATCCCACTGATCAAACAACAAGACTACATGACAACACTAGACCTAAAGGATGCATATTTCCATATTCCGATACATCCTTCACACAGAGTATTTAAGGTTTGTATTCCAAGGGGTACATTACCAATTCAAGGTGTTGCCATTCGGAATAACAACTGCGCCAAGAGTTTTTACAAAATGCCTGGCAGTGGTAGCTGCACATATCAGAAGGCAGCAAATACATGTGTTCCCGTACCTAGACGATTGGTTAATCAAAACCAACACGCTAGAACGGTGTTCACAACACACAAAGTACGTCATAGAAACCCTCCACAAACTAGGTTTCTCAATCAACTACGCAAAGTCACACCTTCAGCCATGTCAGACACAGCAATACTTAGGGGCGACAATCAACACAGCAAAAGGGATTGCCACTCCAAGTCCACAAAGGGTACAGGCATTTCACAATGTAGTACATGCCATGTATCCAAAACAACAAATACAAGTCAAAATGGTGATGAAACTACTAGGCATGATGTCCTCATGCATAGCCATTGTCCCAAACGCAAGGTTGCACATGCGGCCCTTACAACAGTGCCTAGCATCACAATGGTCACAAGCACAGGGTCAACTTCTAGATCTAGTGTTGATAGACCGCCAAACATACACCTCGCTTCAATGGTGGAACAATATAAATTTAAATCAAGGGCGGCCTTTCCAAGACCCAGTGCCTCAATATGTAATAACAACAGATGCCTCCATGATAGGGTGGGGAGCACACCTCAATCAACACAGCATCCAGGGACAATGGGACACTCAGCAAAAACAGTTTCACATAAATCACTTAGAACTACTGGCAGTATTTCTAGCTTCTGATGGATACAACTACCTGTGGATTCCTCACCTAATGAATACCCGTTTGCGCCAGCATTCGACGGAAATCTTCTTCCTAGCTTCTGCACGAGGACGTCACATTCGCCCACGCGACGCCGTCTGACGTCATACAGGCAATAAGAAGTCCTCGCCGACGTGAGCTCCCTTTTTTCCGCGCCATTCGAAACGGTTATCTTCGAGGGAGCTACTGTTGCTGTTCGGTTACAGTGTTTTTTTGCTGAGTGTTTTTTCTCTGGGGTTACTATGTCTCAGAAGAAGTCTGGTTTTAAGCCCTGTCGAGAATGTGGGGGCAAAATGTCGGTTACTGACCCACATTCGGACTGTTTGTGGTGTTTAAGTTCCGACCATGATGTTGCCAGGTGTGATTCATGTCAACACATGAATCAGAGAGCCCTGAAGGAGCGAGAGGCCAAACTTTTTATGGCAAAGTTGAAGAGAAAGGAGAAGAGGCACCATAGATTATCCTCCTCGCCGAAGTGTAATCGAGACTCCCGGCGCCGGTCGAGTAAGGAGAGGTCCCGGTCGAGGTCGCCATTGACTCGACGTCTCAAGACTTGGGAGGTCAGTCCCACAGTCACTCCTCATCCTTCGACGCCGTTGCCTTCTCCAGCTTTGCTGACTTCACCTGGGCAGCCGCCTTCAGTATTTGAGGTACCACAGCCTCAAGTGTTCTCACCGACGTCGCGTATGTCGAGGCCGGCGTCTGAGTCGCCTTCAATCCAGGCACCCCAGTATCTGGCTTTCCCAGCCCCTGGAGCTGATAATACCGCATTTTTAAATGCAATGTTTTCCATCTTCCAGCAGATGGCTCCAGGTGGTGCTCCGACTGGGCCTTCGGGTCCGTTGGCTTTCAGTTTGGGTGCTCCGGCGCCACTGCGACCAACACCCTTCATGCCCTTTCTCCCCTTGGGGAACGTGGGCTCGGTGTCGGCTCCGGTGGCTCCAGAGGTTTCGGCTCTGGAGGTTTCAGCTTCATCGGCTTCGGCGTTTCGGCCAGTGACACCGGCAGGGCCTTCTGCAACTCCGAGGCAGACTTCTCTTCATCCGACTCCTGGCTCGGCGTCGAAGCTACCTGTGGCGTTTGACATGGCGTTGGACGGATCCGGTGATCGGCGTCGTTCCTCGACATCTGCAGCCGCCATGTCGACGCCGAGAATTGAGGAGAGGCTACATTCGAGGAGACGTACTCTCCGTCTCTTGGAGGAACAAGAGTATCAGAGGGTCTTGGAGGAAGGAGAAATTGAGGACTCTGGCGAGGGTCTTCATGGACTGGACACAGCTAGTGGCCTTGATACTTCCCCTGAGTGGGACTTGTCATCTCCAGGGGAGTATACTGAGGAGGCGGCCACTTTTCATGCTGTGATAAGGAAGGCAGCTAACTTCCTGGAACTGCCTTTGCCGGTAGCTGAGGCGAAACAAAATCTGTTGACTGAGGTTTTACATCCGGCCTCTACATCAGCAGAACCTCTTTTGCCATTTAACGAGGCGCTGCTAAAACCTGTATTGGAGGTCTGGAAGAAGCCGGTATCTTCCTCGGCTGTCAATAGGTCTGTGGCCAGGAGGAATCTGGCTGCACCAACTGACCCTGGCTTTCTTTCCAGACACCCTACGCCTGAAAGCTTGGTGGTCCAGGCTTCCTGTTCTACAAGATCTGCGCCTGGATCTTTTCCATCAGTGCCGGCGGACAGGGACTCCAAAAAGATGGATATGCAGTCAAAGAAAGTGTTCTTGTCGTGTAGCATGGCGTTAAAGTCCACCAACGCTACGTGTATTTTGGGGAGGTACATTTATGCTCTGATGGACGAGATAACATCTTCGCATACAGAGGTTCCTCAAGGACTCTTGAATCTCGTGTCAGAAG
The DNA here is from genome assembly GCF_031143425.1 of Pleurodeles waltl. Taxonomy (NCBI): domain Eukaryota; kingdom Metazoa; phylum Chordata; class Amphibia; order Caudata; family Salamandridae; genus Pleurodeles; species Pleurodeles waltl. The sequence continues at coordinate 1,313,790,738 of NC_090445.1, read as the reverse complement.
CTCAAGCTGCTGCAACCCAGGTTATCCAATCTGGGTTGGATACAACTGACTCGGTGGCCAGAGCGATGGGCACGGCTGTGGTTGCGAGAAGACAGGCTTGGCTTCGCAACTCAGGGTTCTCTTCTGATGTGCAGTCGACCCTGTTGGACCTCCCTTTTGATGGGGACAAGCTCTTTGGTGCCAAGGCGGATTTGGCTTTGGAGAGGTTTAAGGAGAGCAGGGCCACGGCCAAGTCATTAGGACTGCAAGCCACTTCTGCCTCCTCCAGATTTTTTAGGAGGTTTCGCGGATTTGGTCGTGGCTCATCCTCCTCTTCCTTTCGGGGGAAATTCCAACAGCCTACCTCCTCTCTCACCTATAGATCATTTAGAGGGAGGGGTAGGGTCCGTACCAGGGGAGCCTCTCAGCAGCATTCTGCCTCTTCCTCGTCCTCTGGAGGGGTGCAGCAGGGGAAGCAGCCTTAGGCTTCCACCAATTCCCACTCACTCCTTTCCTGTAGGGGGAAGGTTACTGTATTTTCTTCACAAGTGGGAGGTCATCACATCAGACTCCTGGGTCACCAGCATTGTGGGAAAAGGCTACACCCTCCCCTTTCGGGAGTTTCCGCCCCCCATCCCGCCCCGCCCATCTTATTGTTCAGCAGATCACCTCCGGTTGTTAGAACAGGAGGTTCAAGTCCTCCTTTTAAAGGGCGCAGTGGAGTTGGTTCCAGAGCAGGAAAAGGGTCAAGTTTGTTATTCCAGGTACTTCCTGATTCCCAAAAAGGATGGTCGGTTGAGACCAATCCTGGACCTGAGGATTTTGAATTGGTTCCTCAAACAGGAAAAGTTCAAGATGCTGACCCTAGCTCAGGTGCTTTTGGCATTGAACAAGCGAGATTGGATGGTGTCTGTCGACTTGCAGGATGCTTATTTTCATATCCCGATACTCAAGTCGCACAGGAAGTATCTCCGGTTTGTGGTAGGGTCGCGGCACTATCAGTTTGCGGTCCTCCCGTTTGGTCTTACTTCAGCACCTCGAGTCTTCACGAAGGTGATGTCGGTGGTTGCGGCAGAGCTCAGAAGGAAGGGGATAGCAGTATTCCCTTACTTGGACGACTGGTTGATCAAAGCCAAGTCTCCGGAGCTTGTGCTGCATCATCTGCAGTCGTCAACTCAGTTGTTGTTCGACCTGGGCTTTTTAGTGAACGTGCCCAAATCTCACCTAGAGCCCTCTCAACGCCTCCTGTTCATATGGGCAGTACTGGATACAACATTGGATCGAGCCTTTCATCCGCCTCAGCGGATTCAAGACATTCAGGCGTTGGTTCCAATGTTTCAAGGTGGAGCGGTCATTCCAGTCCTCAAGGTCCTTCGTCTGCTCGGTCTGTTTGCCTCCTGCATACTGTTGGTCACGCATGCTCGCTGGCACATGAGGGCTCTTCAGTGGTGCCTCCGAAGGCAGTGGTCTCAACACAAAGGAGTTCTCGAAGGTTCTGTCAAGATCTCCAGAGATGCTGCCAGGGATTTGAAGTGGTGGATTGCGGACGACAATCTTTCCCGGGGAAGGCCGTTCACGCAGCCTCCACCAGTGACCACGGTCATAACGGATGCTTCCACTCTAGGGTGGGGAGCTCATCTGGGGGATCTGGAGATCAAAGGTCTTTGGTCTCCAGAGGAACAGATGTTTCATATCAATCTGTTAGAGTTACGGGCTGTACGTCTGGCTCTCAAGGCCTTGCTCCCATCCCTTCGCAGTCAGTCGGTTCAGGTCCTCACAGACAATACTACCGTGATGTGGTATATAAACAAACAGGGAGGAGTGGGGTCGTACCTTCTCTGCAGAGAAGCTCTTCGGCTATGGTCCTGGGCAAAGGACCATCAGATTTGCTTGGTAGCAAATCATCTGGCCGGAGTCTTGAATGTATGTGCGGACAGTCTCAGTCACCATTTCTCAGCCGACCACGAGTGGCGTCTCCATCCAGATCAAGTCAGTCTAATCTTCCAGATGTGGGGGTTTCCCCAGATAGATCGGTTTGCCACCCGGGAGAACACGCACTGCCCGTTATTCTGCAGCCTCCAGTATCCGGTGCAAGGAGCGTTGGGGGACGCGTTTCAGAGAACCTGGTGCGACCAGTTGCTTTACGCGTTTCTCCCCATACCCTTGATTCCTCGAGTTTTGAGGAAAATTCGCCAAGACCGGGCCCAAGTCATCTTAATAGCTCCGGATTGGCCAAGGAGGGTATGGTACACGGACCTTCTCCAACTCTCACTGTGCCCTCCGCTCCGTCTCCCTCTCAGGGCAGACCTCCTCTCGCAGTCGCAGGGGCAGGTTTTACACCCCCACCTCCAGAGTCTGCACCTTCATGCCTGGAGATTGAACGGGGCAACCTGAGTTCTTTCTCTCTCCCGCCTGATGTAGTGGATGTTATCTTAGCGGCCAGGCGACACTCCACTAAATCTATCTACGCTAATAGGTGGTCTAAGTTTGTGGTATGGTGTGGAGAGAGGCAGATTGATCCCTTACGTGCTTGTTTGTCAGATGTTTTATCTTTTGCTTTGTTTTTAGCACAGAGGGGTTGTGCAGTTGCTACTGTTAAACCACCAGAAAAGTCGTTACCGAAGGTAAGTAACTCGTTCTTCTGATGGATACAACTACCTGTGGATTCCTCACCTAATGAATAGAGTCCCAAAGCAGTACCGCCTCAGAGGTGGGAGTCTGACTGATCATACCAAGAAATCCTGCAGCACAGACCGCGCAAAATGGCCATCCCTCCTCACCTCCAAGTCCAAGCAATAATGCTTTACAAAGGTGTGGAGGGACGCCTAAGTCGCAGCCTTACAAATGTCTGCAACTGGAACACCTCTTGCCAAGGCCGACGTGGCCGACTTACCCCTGGTGGAATGGGCTCTTATACCATCAGGAGGAACTTTCTTTCCTAATGAATAACGTATCTTAATACAAAGAACGACCCACCTGGATAGTGTTTGTTTGTGGATGGCCTTCCCCTTCCTCTTCCCCACGTATCGGACAAAGAGTTGGTCGTCCAAGCGGAACTCTCTCGTCCTGTCTAGGTAAAAACTCAAGGCCCTCCTTGGGTCCAGTCGATGGAGTCTCCGCCTCCTTAGATGGATGTGGAGGAGGATAGAATGATGAGAGAGTGATAGACTGCCCCAAATGAAAAGGAGTCACTACCTTGGGAGGAAAGCCGCCCTGGTCCTCAGCACCACTTTATCCGTATGAAAGGTCATAAAAGGAGGGTGAACACAAAGAGCTTGAAGGTCACTTACACGCCTAGCAGACGTGATGGCCGTAAGAAAAACAGTCTTTAGGACTAAAAATCTCAAAGGGCAAGAATGTAGCTGCTCAAAAGGAGAACCCATCAAAAAGGTTGAAACCAGATTTAAATCCCACTGGGGCATAAGAAACGGAGTGGGAGGAAACCTATTGGTAAGCCCCTTCAAAAACCTCAAAACTAAAGGGGATTTGAACAAAGAGGGTTGATCAGGAAGGCATAAGAAGGCTGAGAGGGCTGAAAGATAGCCTTTGACAGTAGCAACAGTGCAGCCTTGCTGTGCCAAGGACAATGACAACATCAATATATCTGACAAATGGGCACTTAAGGGATTAATTTGTCTCTCTCCACATCAATCAACAAATTTAGCCCATCTGCTCGCATAGACAGATTTGGTGGAGTGTCGCCTGGCCGATAAGATAACATCCACCACATCTGGCGGGAGAGAAAAAGAACTCAGATTGCCTCGTCCAATCTCCAGGCATGAAGGTGCAGGCTCTGGAGAACCTGCCCCTGCGACTGCGAGCGGAGGTCTGTCCTCTAAGGGAGACGGAGCAGAGGGCACAGTGAGAGTTGCAGAAGGTCCGTGTATCACACTCTAATTGGCCAATCCGGAGCTATTAAGATGACTTGGGCCCGGTCTTGGCGAATCTTCCTCAGAACCCGAGGAATCAAAGGTATGGGTGGGGGGAAACGCGTAAAGCAACTGGCTGTTCCAGGACATCTAAAACACGTCCCCCAACGCTTCCTGCACCGGATACTGGAGGCTGCAGAACAATGGGCAGTGCGCATTCTCCAGAGTGGAAAACAGGTCTACCTGGGGAAATCCCCACATTCGAAAGATATAAAGGACCAGATCTGGATGAAGACGCCACTCGTGATTGGCCGAGAGTAGCCTACTGAGACTGTCCGCGTGCACGTTTTGAACCCCGGCCAGATGGTTTGCTATTAAGCAAATCAGATGGTCCCTTGCCCAGGACCAGAGCCGCAGAGCCTCTCTGCAGAGAAGGTACAACCCTACTCCTCCCAGCTTGTTGATGTACCACATTGCGGTTGTGTTGTCAGTCAATACTTGAACCGACTGAGCGCAAAGGAACGGGAGGAAGGCCTTGAGTGCCAAACGTATTGCCCGCAATTCCAGCAGATTGATATGAAACACCTGCTCCACTGGAGACCAATGACCTTTGATCTCTAGGTCCCCCAGGTGAGCTCCCCACCCCAGGATGCAAGCATCCGTTATCACCGTGGCCACTGGAGGTGGTAGCGAAAAAGGCCTTCCTTGAGAAAGGTTGCCGTCCACAGACCACCATCGTAGATCCACTGCAGTGTCTCTGGAGATGTTTATCGACTCAGCGAGATTCCCCTCTGTGCTGAAACCACTGCCTGCGGAGGCACCACTGAAGAGCCCTCATGTGCCGGCGTGCATGAGTGACCAACAGAATGCAAGAAGCGAACAGACCGAGCAGATGAAGGACCTTGAGGACTGGAACAACTGCTCCCTCTCGAAACATTGGAATCAACGCCTGAATGTCCTGAATCTGCTGTGGCAGAGGAAAGGCTCGATTCAATGTTGTGTTCAGTACTGCCCCTATGAACAGGAGGCGTTGACAGGGCTCCAGGTGAGACTTGGGCACGTTTATCGAAAAGCCCAGACTGAACAACAACTTTGTTGTCATCTGCAGGTGATGCAGCACGAGCTCCGGAGACTCTGCTTTGATCAACCAATCATCCAGGTAAGGTAATACTGCTATTCTCTTCCTCCTGAGATTTGCTGCAACCATGCCATCACCTTCGTGAAGACTCGAGGCGCGGAAATAAGACCAAAAGGAAGGACCGCAAACTGGTAGTGTTGCGATCCCACCACAAACCAAAGATACTTCCTGTGTGACTTGAGAATGGGAATATGGAAATAAGCATCCTGCAAGTCGACAGACACCATCCAATCCTCCTTGTTCAACGCCATAAGTACCTGTGCTAGAGTCAGCATTTTGAATTTCTCCTGTTTGAGGAACCAATTCAAAATCCTCAGGTCCAGGATAGGTCTCAAACGTCCATCCTTTTTGGGGCTCAGAAAATATCTTGAATAACATCCCTGACCCCTCTCCTGCTCGGGAACCAACTTCACTGCACCTTTTGACAATAGGGATAGAACTTCCTGTTCTAACAGGAGATTGTTTTCTGAACAAAAGGAAAGACTGGGAGGGAAGGGAGGAGGAATCTCCCGAAAGGGAAGAGCATAGCCTTTCCTCACCACACTGATGACCCAGGAGTCTGATGTGATCGACTCCCACATGGGAAGAAAAAGAGACAACCTTCCCCCTACTGGAGATACATGGGACGCAATAGTTAGAGGACTAGGGTTGCTTCCCCTGTTGCAGCACCCCCCGAGGAAGAGGCAGGGTGCTGCTGTTGGGTGACCCCTCTAGTGCAGACTCTACCCCACCCCCTAAAAGTTCTGTAAGGGAGACTTGAGGGCTGCTGGCCTGTCTGCTGCGATCTTCCACAAAAGTACGCCCTTCGTCCAAACACCCTAAGACGTCTAAACGATCTAAAAGGGGTTGAAACAGCTTGCAGGCCCAAGGATTTCGTTGTTGCCCTACACTCTTTAAATCGCTCCAACACAGTCAGCCTTAGTGCCAAATAACTTATTGCCATCAAAGGGCAAGTCTAACAGAGTGGCTTGGACATCCGACTAGAACCCAGATGTACACGGAGCATGACGTTTGATAGCAATGGAGGTTCCCATGGCTCTAGCAACCGAGTCCGTGGTGTCCAGTCCTGATTGTATGACCTGTGTCGCCGCAGCCTGGGCATCCGTAAGGAGTCCTTGCAAGTCTTGGGGCATATCAGGCAACGCCGCTTTAGCTGCATCCATAACAGCATGAATGTATCTACCCAGGATACACGTGGCATTTGCCGACTTAAGCGCCATGCTGCAGGACGAGAAAATCTTCTTTGCAGACTGCTGCATCCTTTTGGACTCGCTGTCGGATGGCACACCAGGAGCAGACCGCGGTAAACAAGATGCCTGTACCACCAGACTCTCCGGAGAGGGGTGTTTCGAAAGGAACTCAGAGTCCCCTGGAGCTTATCTATACCTTCTGGCCACCGACCTGTTCACCGCTGATGAAGAGACAGGCTTTTTCCAAACCTCGAAGTTGGGATCCATAAGAGCTTCATTAAAAGGCAGCAGTGGATCCGCAACAGCAGTGGCAGGATGTAGCGCCTCCATCAGGATATTCGTCTTGACCTGGGCAACAGGAAGCAGAAGTTCTAAGAAATCAGCAGCCTTTCTGATGACAGAATGAAACGAGGCTGCCTCCCGGGTATACTCCCCTGGTGAGGCTAAATCCCATTTTGGGGGAGTATCCAGCCCACTGGCAGTGTTTAACCCCTAAAAGTCACCCACGGGCTCCACAATCTCCCCTTCCTCAAGGAGCTGACTCTGGTATTCTCTTTCCTCCACCAATCACAGGGCCTTCCTTCGGGAACGCAACTTAGCCTCCAGCGTCGACAGAGAGTTGGCCGACGTCGAAGAACGTTGTCGAAGGTGTCACCACTCTATCTCCGGACCCATCCGACGCCGGAGATGGATCCATCGGCGCCGTGGGCAGCTGATCTCCACCCATCGACGCCATCCGTTTTCGGGACGCCTCCATCTGGATAGACACTGGCGTTGCAGGTCTTTCCACAGACGACGGCTGCACAGCCTGTACCGGCGCCGGACTAGCGTCCCCTACCAGACAGAATGGCATGAACGGCGTCGGTCTATAAGGAGCCGGAGCGCCTAAATTAAACGCCAAGTGACCAGTGGGGCCAGCTGGCGCACCACCTCCCAGCGCCATGCTCTGAAACATGGCATTAAGGAATGCCGCTGGATCTGACCACGGAGTAGGGAAGACCGGATACTCCGCCGGAGCCGGACCTGGATCCTGGACATCCAGATGCGCCGGAGAATAGTGAGGACTCTGAGGCTCCACCACCTCAAAGACCGGCGCCGGAGAAGTCTGCGGAGTCGAAGGCTGAGGAGTCCGTCGGGCTGACCTCCCATGACTTATGGAGACCTCGAACGGCTCCCTCTGGAACGACGCCAGGAATCGTGATGGTGCTGCTTCCAATGACTCTTCGCTTACTTCCCCGATGAAGATCTATGGTGACTCCTCTTCTCCTTTTTAGCTTTTGCTAAAAACAACTTGGCTTCACGCTCCTTCAGAGCCTTGGGATTCATTTTCTGGCACGAACCACACTCCTCTACGTTGTGGTCTGAGCTCCGACACCATAGACAGTCATAATGCGGGTCAGTGACTGACATACGACCTCCGCATTCTCTGCAAGGCTTGAACCCTGACTTCTTCGGAGCAGACATTCCGAAAACACAAAGTATCCCTTTCAACAGCAATCGACACAAGAGCTGGGGAAATAACCGTTAACGAAGGCACGGAAAAATGGGAACTGACGTCCGCACGCCGGCGAGGACCTCTTATTGACACGATGATGTCAGACCGAGCCGCGTGGAGTCTGGCGATTGTGACGTCCTCGCCGACGTACAGCGCTGGAAAGAAGTTTCCGTCAAATGCTGCGCATTAGGGAGAATTCATTCAGTGACGAATCCACAGGTAGTTGTATCCATCAGAATGTATCATTTCTTTAGCAAATAGGAGCATTTAAAAAAAAAAAAGCATCATATTGCCTTAGCACTTAAGCACTGATCTTTTTAATGAATAATTTATTATTCAGCATCCTCTATGCTAATGTCATCCAGTGATGTTCAAACACATTTTGAAGTACTGACAATAAGGCTTTCCTCAAGGGAATATTTCCAATGTAGTAATGGAAGATGTAGTTACAAGTAAGAATTGTACATCTGCACAGTGGCAAATTAATTATACACCATACAGCAATGAAAATAAACTAATAGGACCTCAGCTTATCTGTGTGCTGTGGAGCATGTGGGGAGAAGGTAGGAGTTTGGGGCAGAGGGGGTAGAGAAGGAGAACAAGTGAGTGACATGATTTCTGCCCTGTTGAGGATAGAGTCTGCAAAGAAATGTGGCATAACTAAAACATATTAAAACACTCTATGTATCATAAGAAATATGTTTGAAAAAACAGTTGCACTACATCAGACTGTAGATGTAACTGATGTGTTCAAAACATTCATACTATGCATTGTTAATGCACAAAAGTATAAAACACTTCCACACAAGTGGATTTGGTTAAAGGACATCCTCTCCCCTTGTAGAGGCATGCAACGACCAAGGCACAACATAATTCAATATGATCTGAGTACCCATAATCAGGAGAGATTGAAAGTTCTGTTATCGGAAAGCTTTCAATTTAGTGTTGAAGCTAGCAGTACTTAAGTAAAGACTTAAAGGCTCCTACTATGGTGTTGAAATGTGTTTCAGAAAAGAAAAACGCAAGTGCTGTCTTTGTGCTTAATCTCTTGCCAATATCCCTGCCTTTAGAGGGCACTGCCAAATTCTCGACTAATGTGCCTTTGCATCTACATCAGCTTCATCGTAGTGTAAAAACTCATAACTACATTATAGCTGAAACACATTTGATTGAATTCAGCTTATATTTTAAACATGCCCTTACTCTGTTCTGTACTTTCTTGAGTCATTTTAAGTTTTTGCATTTTACTTCTTATTTCCCTATTGCAAAATAGTTGTTATAGACCGCAATTTTCGTTCTTGTTAAAATTGTATTTTGTGCTAAAAGTTTGTGCCCAAGTCGAGCTGCCCTCAACTTGTTTTACTTAACGATTAGCTATTAATTTGGCACCTCATGAGATTTTTATCTGCGCTTGATGTTTTTTTTCTTCTTTTTTTCTCCTAATCCCCCCTCCCCTTGGGGTGCCATGCCAACCTCACACTGCCTGTGGCATAGGTAAGTCACCCCTCTAGCAGGCCTTACAGCCCTAAGGCAGGGTGCACTATACCACAGGTGAGGGCATAGGTGCATGAGCACTATGCCCCTACAGTGTATAAGTAAAACCTTAGACATTGTAAGTGCAGGGTAGCCATAAGAGTATATGGTCTGGGAGTCTGTCAAAAACGAACTCAACAGCTCCACAATGGCTACACTGAATACTGGGAAGTTTGGTATCAAACTTCTCAGAATAATAAACCCACACTGATGCCAGTGTTGGATTTATTAAAAAATGCACAAAGAGGGCATCTTAGAGATGCCCCCTGTATTTTACCCAATTGTTCAGTGCAGGACTGACTGGTCTGTGCCAGCCTGCTGCTGAGAGACGAGTTTCTGACCCCATGTGGTGAGGGCCTTTGTGCTCTCTGAGGACAGAAACAAAAGCCTGCTCTGGTTGGAGGTGCTTCACACCTCCCCCCTGCAGGAACTGTAACACCTAGCAATGAGCCTCAAAGGCTCAGGCTTCGTGTTACAATGCAAAACAAGGAGGAGTCACCTACCAGTCAGGACAGACCCTAAGGTGTCCTGAGCTGAGGTGACCCCTGCCTTTAGAAATCCTCCATCTTTATTTTGGAGGATTCCCCCAATAGGAATAGGGATGTGCCCCCCTACCCTCAGGGAGGAGGCGCAAAGAGTCAAGTACAATAGCCATTGCCTACTGCCCTCCCAGACCTAAACACACCCCTAAATTTAGTATTTAGGGGCTCCCCAGAACCTAGGAAACTAGATTCCTGCAACCTGAAGACGAAGAATGACTGCTGACCTGAAAGCCCTGCAGAGAAGACGGAGACACCAACTGCTTTGGCCCCAGCCCTACCGGCCTGTCTCCCCACTTCAAGAAAAACTGCAACAGTGACGCGTCGCCCAGGGTCCAGCGACCTCTGAAGCCTCAGAGGACTACCCTGCATCTAAAAGGACCAAGAACTCCAGAGGACAGCGGATCTGCTCCAAAGAAGATACAACTTTGCAACAAAGAAACCACTATTAAACAACTAATTAAACAACTATTAAAGGACTGCACGTTTCCCGCTGGAAGCGTGAGACTTTCCACTCTGCACCCGACGCCCCCGGCTTGACCTGCGGAGAAACAACACTACAGGGAGGACTCCCTGGCGACTGCGACCCTGTGAGTAGCCAGAGTTGACCCCCCTGAGGCCCCCCAGCGACGCCTGCAGAGGGAATCCAGAGGCTCCCCCTGACCGCGACTGCCTGCTTCTAAGAACCCAACGCCTGGTAAAGACACTGCAACCGCAGCCCCCTGGACCTGAAGGATCCGACCTCCAGTGCAGAAGCGACCCCCCCCCCACCCCCCCCAGGTGGCCCCCTCCCTTGCCCAGGTGGTGGCTACCCCGAGGAGGCCCCCATTGCCTGCCTGCTTCGCTGAAGGGACCCCTGGGTCTCTCATTTGAACTCCATTGTAAACCCGACGCCTGTTTGCACTCTGCACCCGGCCGCCCCCGTGCTGCTGAGGATGTACTTTTTGTGCTGACTTGTGTTCCTCCCCCCCCCCCCCCCCCCAACTTCCTACAGTAACATACCAAAATATCTTTCCTGAAACCTTTCCAGCATTAATTTTGTTTTCATTGATTGACAAACTTTGAATCATTTTTCGTCTTTAGGCTGGAACAGTGCTGCACTGTTGTCTTTTGTCCTTATGGGCCTCATGAATTTTACATTTTATTTTCTGCCCGCATTTAAATAATTCCACCTTTTTATTAGTTTTATCTTTTAAAGCTCTCTGAATGCAGATTTATATTCTGATGACGCTTCTACAACGGATGACACATCCACTCACGATTTGACATGTTTGCCATTTGTCACTGTTATTTGAAGTGATTAATGTTTTAGATTTATTTGTAATGCCTTTGAAGGTAGCTCTTGAAGTCTATAAAGCTCAGACCTCTTGACTCCATATATTTTGTAAACTAAAGTTAAGTATCCTTTGAGGCTCACTGTAGGAAAATGGCTCCCTGTGCATTTACCCCCCACTTTTTTGCCTGATATTGATGCTGACTTGACTGCGAAGTGTGCTGGGACCCTGCTAACAAGGCCCCAGCACCAGTGTTCTTTCACTAAAAATGTACCATTATATCCACAATTGACACACCCCTGGCACACAGATAAGTCCCTTGTAAAAGGTACCAGTGGTACCAAGGGCCCTGTGACCAGGGAAGGTCCCTAAGGGCTGTGGCATGTTGTGCCACCCTAAGGGACCCCTCACCTAACACTTGCACACTGCCATTGTAGATTGTGTGTGTTGTTGGGGAGAAAAAGGCAAACTCAACATGGCATCCCCCTCAGGATGCCATGCACACAAAATACTGTGGCATAGGTAAGTCACCACTCTAGCAGGCCTTACAGCTGTAAGGCAGGGTGCACTATACCAGAGGTGAGGGCATAGCTGCATGAGCAATATGCGCCTACAGTGTCTAAGTCTATTCTTAGACGTTGTAAATACAGTGTGGCCATATTAAGTATATGGTCTGGGAGTTTGTCAAAAACGAACTCCACAGTTCCATACTGGGAAGTTTGGTATCAAACATTTTAGTATAATAAACCCACACTGATGCCAGTGTTGGATTTATTACAAAATGCACACAGAGGGCATCTTAGAAGATGCCCCCTGTATTTTACCCAGTCCTTCAGTGCAGGACTGACTGGTCTGTGCCAGCCTGTCACGGAGACGAGTTTCTGCCCCCCCCACCCCCGGGGTGAGAGCCTTTGTGCTCTCTTGAGGACAGAAACAAAACCTGCAGTGGGTGGAGGTGCTGCTCACCTCCCCCTGCAGGAACTGTAACACCTGGCAGTGAGACTCAAAGCTCATGCCTTTTGTTACAGCACCCCAGGGCATCCCAGCTAGTGGAGATGCCTGCCGCTCCAGCCACTGCCCCCACTTTTGGCAAGGCAGGAGAGGGTAATGAGAAACACAAGGAGGAGTCACCCACCAGTCGGGGCAGCCCCTAAGGTGCCTGAGCTGAGGTGACCCCTGCCGTTAGAAATCCTCCATCTTGGTTTTGGAGGATTCCCTCAATAGGAATAGAGATGTGCCCCCCCTCCCCTCAGGGAGAAAGCGCAAAGCACCCTCCAGGACAGTAGCCATTGGCTACTGCCCCCCAGACATAAAACCCTCCCCCCCCCCCCCCCCCTAAATTTAGTATTTAGGAGTGACCCTGAACCCAGGAATAAAGATTCCTGCAATCTACAACCAGGACTGCTGACCTGAGAGCCCTGCAGAGAAGACGGGGACGACAACTGACTTGGCCCCCAGCCCTACTGGCCTGTCTCAAGACTCAAAGAACCTGCACAGCGTCCGATAGGGACCACCGACCTCTGGGGACTCAGAGGACTGCCCTGAAACCGAAGGACCAAGAAACTCCACAGAACAGTGGCACTGTTCGCCAACAGCAACATTTTTGCAACAAAGAAACAACTTTTAAAGAACTCACTCTTCCTGCCGGAAGCGTGAGACTTCACCCTCTGCCACCGGCTCGAGCTCCAGAGAACCAACACTGCAGAGAGGACTTCCAAGCAACTGCAACCTCGTGAGTAACCTGAGGTGACCCCCCCCCCCACAGCAACGCCTGCAGAGAGGATCCAGAGGCTCCCCGTGACTGCCTGGAACAAAGAACCCGATGCCTGGACCAAGCACTGCACCACGCAGACCTAGGACCGAAAGGAACCGTACTCCAGTGCAGGAGTGACCATCAGGCGACCCTCTGCCTATCCCAGTCGGTGGCAGGCCTGAGAAGCCCCCCTGTGCCCTGCCTGCATCGCTAAAGTGACCACCGGATCCCTCCATTGATTTCTGCAGAAAACCCGATGCCTGCTAAGCACACTGCACCGGGCCGCCCTTGTGCCGCTGAGGGTGTGTTTTGTGTGCCTGTTTTGTATCCTACTACTACTTTAATTCAAAGTTCCTTACCTGTGTGGAGTACCTTGCATTTTATATATTTATTACAAATCTTGAATCTTGTGGTTCTGAAATAAATTAAGTAAAGAGGTTTTTCTATATAAAAAAAAACTATTGGTCTGGAGTTAAGTCTTTGAGTGTGTGTCCCTCATTTATTGCCTGTGTGTGTATACAGCAAATGCTTAACACTACCCTCTAAAAAGCCTGCTGCTCGACCACACTACCACAAAATAGAACATTAGAATTTATCTAATTTTGCCACTATCAATCTCTAAGGGGAACCCTTGGACTCTGTGGACACTGTCTCTCACTTTGAAATAGTATATACAGAACCGACTTCCTACACTCACCCATCTATGATTCTTAAGAGTTAATCTAATGTGACAGACTCTAGCCCCTCTTGTTCCACTGTATAAAAAAATAATGTCTATAAATAAGTAGCAGCTTACTTACTTTGAAATCTACTAAGTAAGAAATTAATGCCTTTGGACGTGCAAAATAAAATGTGCAAAAGGTGCAGACTTGGATAAACTAGCCTGCCAATGGGGTATAATGTCCTCACACAAAGGTGCGTTTACAGTTAATGCGACATGAGCTGCATGCTAAAATTCTATTTAATTGTGCCTCAAGCTCTTTCTGAGGGCTAGTGCGGGAGAATTGAGATGTTCATTTCTATTCTCCCTACATATGTCCTAAAATTGCTTAGACTGGTGTATGTAGTATTGACTCCTTAAATGCCCAGAAGCAATCAGTGTCTGGTGCCGAGGTACATAAACTGCATATGTGTTTTGTTCTCCTTCATACATTTATATTTATTTCTTCTAATTTTTTTATCTAAAATCTGCAGCTTTTTATCCCCAACCCAATTCCTTAAATAATGCATTTCTTCCATTGACACATCTCCTCAACTGCCTAGCAAACACTGTTGGGACTGTGGGATATATTTATCTTTCCATTGCTAAAACCAGCAGAATTTTTTTTTTTTTGGCAACCAAAACGCCCTGACCCCATTTAAAAATAAGTTTAAAAAAAAAAGAAAATTCAGGCTGTTAAAGCTTTTCACTTCTCATCTTGCCTTAGCCTCCAGAGGATTACTGTCGATTCAACTAAAATTTGGATTTTCATTCCTAAGGCATGACAATCAGACATTAGGATAAAAACTGGAGACGTTTAGGGAAATAAAGTAACATGTTCCCAGTCACCCTCATTGTTCCAATACCTTTGACCAAAAAATCCAGTATAATTCGCATATGCAGTAGTGCTTTATTGGTGCTGATTACCATTTGCTACAGCTGAATAATTCACCAGTCTTCTAAAGAAACATCCATCATTCTTTACAAATATATATATATATATATATATATATATATATATATATATATATATATATATATACACACACACACGTAGCAGTTTATACAGGTAACAAATTAATCATTTGTACCTGTTCTTGAGTACACCTCTTCCAATACACTGACTTTCCTCTATTTGTTTTTGATTGAGTCCTGAATTATGATAAACGCAAAGAAAGTTCCCGAAAGGCTGTAGTTAGGGACTACAGCTTAAAAAATGGCTTTCTGATTGTGGATAGCTTGGGGAGGAGTCTAATACAAACTTTGATAACCAGATAAACACTCGGCAACAGGGATGTTGGCTCTTACCCCGTATCAAAGGTAACACAAGCCAAATATATTTCATATGAAAAAGATGGAAGCATTTATGACGGAGGCTGCTTGATTATCCATCTGTGGATAAGCATCTATCTTAATGCCCCAAGCTCTTTACTTTGGCAGCCAGTAGAAAGTGCCATAAAGGCTTCAAGAGTCTTTGCCACAGCCACAAGCCATATGATGCAAAAATAGTTGTCTAACAGGAGGTTCAAGTTGGAGTTGTTTTGGTCATGAGTGGCATTGCTGTATCCTCTTTAAAAGTATGGGGTCCAGAGCTCATATAAGCAGAATTAAAGATTTCTGATTATTCTTGGTCTCAAAGATTCTGCAGTGAAAGGAGGCGTTTAACAGCTCTAGGATCTAGTTCTCCAGTGTTTATTTTTTTAAATTATCTATCTACTCCTTTTCTGTTAATGATCCCTTACCATTAAAGAGCAACTGAGTGAATGCATCTTCATTCTAGCTATTAATCTGGTTAATTGTGAACTGGAGAAAAGGGAGTGGCGGTTAGTCCAGAGCTGAACCATGACCGATCATAAAAACATTCACATCAATCCCTTTTATTGGCATCTGGAAACTCAACAACTAGGCAAGCCCTTAAATTGGCTGCTAGATCCAGTGTCCTTGACAGACGATATGTATTTGAAAGCAATGAACTTACTGGGTTAATCCAGATCTGTTTAGTTTAATAGTCCATAGAATGGTCTATATGCGCTTATAACTGATTAGCTGTGATTGTCATAAGATTTATAATTCATGTTTAATAGGCTTATGGGTAGGTAAAAGCTACAAAAGGGTCCTTAACTTAAAAAAAACTGTTGATTGAATTGACAGAATCTATATTGATTGGTGACCAGCTCACCAGCGCTGTAACACTTTTATCTGGATTGATGCTGCTGTTAATGGGCAGGAGCCCATACAAAAGCAAGCAACCAGATTACGTATGTGTCAGTGGGAGCATCTAGATGTTGAAGAGCAGACATGAGTTTGAGGGCCTCTTGGTGACAGTGTATAGTAGTCTGGAGGAGGATGAATAAATATCATACTTGGTTGTTTAGATGGTAAATGATTGAGCAATCAGTTCTAAGGAAAATCAACAATTACTGGCCGTTCCTTAAGTCTTTTTTATCAGAATACTGTGATTGATGTATTAATAGCTGCTTAGAAGCTGGTCACTAACGCAGGTTGTCTGCGCCTTGGGAGACGAGCATTTTGCCAGAGGAGAGTCTTTTAATAATGGCCTGAACCCCGACTGAAATGTAAGGTAATTGTTGTTTTTCTCCATTTAATTTTGCAGTTGTCGGATGTAGGAAGTTGGCTCTGTATATACTATCTCAAAGTGAGGAATAGTGTGCACAGAGTCCAAGGGTTCGCCTTAGAGGTAGGTAGTGGCAAAATTAGATAATACTAATGCTCAATTTTGTGGTAGTGTGGTCGAGCAGTAGGCTTGTTAAGCATTTTTTGTACACACAGGCAATAAATGAGGAACACACACTCAGACTTAACTCCAGGCCAATAGTTTTTAAATAGAAAAATATATTTTCTTAATTTCTTTGAGAACTACAAGATTCAAGATTTGAGGTAAGTACATAAAATGCAAGGTACTTCACACTTGTAAGTATAGAACTTTGATTTAAAGCAGTAGTACACACAGTTTTGGTAAAAATGGCAATAAGCTATTTTACAAGTGGACACAGTGCAAAAATCAACAGTTCTTGGGGGAGGTAAGTTTGGTTAGTTTTCTCAGGTAAGTAAAGCACTTACACAGTCAGTCTCCTGGGCACAGGCAGCCCACCGTTGGGGGTTCAAGGCAACCCCAAATTCACTGCACCAGCAACACAGGGTCGGTCAGGTGCAGAGGTCAAAGGAGGGCCCAAAACACATAGGTGCCAATGGGCAATGGAGAAGAGGGGTGCTCCGGTCCTAGTCTGCTTACAGGTAAGTTCCTGCGTCCTCGGGGAGCAGACCAGGTTTTTTTTGTAGAGCACTTGGGGGGAGGGGGGGGGGGGGGGTGGAAACACACAAACAGGCACACAACACACCCTCAGCGGCACGTGGTGGCTGGGTGCGGTGTACAAAGTAGGCATCGGGTTTGCTTATTGAAAGCAATGGAGGGACCTGGGGGTCAGGAAGGTGATGCAGGCAGGGCACAGGGGGGCTTCTCGGGCCAACCACCGACTGGGCTAGGATGAGGCCCGCTGCTGGTCACTCCTGCACTGGAAGGTGGTTCCTCTCAGTCCTGGGGCTGCAGGTGCAGTGCTTGGTCCAGGCGTCCGATTCCTTGTTACCAGGCAGTTCCGGTCAGAGGGAGCCTCTGGATCCTCTCTGCAGGCGTTACTGTGGGGTGCAGAGGGGTGCACTCAGGGTACCCAGGTTGTCGTAGTGGCCTGGGAGTCCTCTCTGCGGTGTTAGTTCTCCGGAGCTTGAGCCGGGGGCATCGGGTGCAGTGTGAAGTCTCACGCTTCTGGCGGGAAGAGAGAGTTGTTTGAAAGTTGTTTCTTTGTTGCAAAGTTGTTTCAGATTTTGAACGGTGGCGCTGTTCTCAGGAGTTTCTTGATCCTTTGGGTTCAGGGCCGTCCTTTGAGTCCTCAGAGGTCGCTGGTCCCTGTTGGATGTGTCGCT
Source organism: Pleurodeles waltl (assembly GCF_031143425.1). Lineage (NCBI taxonomy): Eukaryota > Metazoa > Chordata > Amphibia > Caudata > Salamandridae > Pleurodeles > Pleurodeles waltl. Next base: position 1,313,773,329 of record NC_090445.1, on the reverse strand, counting down.
GTGCAGGTTCTTTAGGTCTGGAGACAGGCCGGTAGGGCTGGGGCCAAGTCAGTTGTCGTCTCTGCGGGGCTTTCAGGTCAGCAGTCCTTCTTTCTTCAGGTTGCAGGAATCTGGTTTCCTGGGTTCAGGGTTGCCCCTAAATACTAAATTTAGGGGTGTGTTTAGGTCTGGGGGGCAGTACCCAATGGCTACTGTCCTGGAGGGTGGCTACACCCTCTTTGTGCCTCCTCCCTCCGGGGACGGGGGCAAATCCCTATTCCTATTGGGGGAATCCTCTAAACTCAAGGTGGGTGATTTCTAAAGGCAGGGTTCACCTCCGCTCAGGGCACCTTAGGGGCTGTCCTGACTGGTGGGTGACTCCTCCTTGTTTTCCTCATTATCTCCTCCATCCTTGCTGCCAAAAGTGAGGGTAGTGGCTGGAGGGGCGGGCATCTCCACCAGCAATGATTCCTCAGGGTGTTGTAACAAAAGGCATGAGCCTTTGAGGCTCACTGCCAGGGTGTTAGTTCCTTGGGTTGGGGGGGGGGGGGTGTTGAGAAGCACCTCCACCCAGTACAGGCTTTGTTCCTGGCCACAGGGTGACAACGGCAATCACCCCATGTGGCCAGAAACTCGCCTGGTTGTGGCAGGCTGGCAGAAACTGGTCAACCTAGCACTAGTAGTCGGACTGGTATTCAGGGGGCATCTCGAAGATGCCCTCTGGGTGTATTTTACAATAAATCCTAAACTGGCATCAGTGTGCATTTATTGTGCTGAGAAGTTTGATACCATACTTCCCAGATTTCATTGTAGCCATTATGGAACAGTGGAGTTCGTGTTTGACAGACTCCCAGACCATATACTCTTTATGGCGACCCTACACTTAAAATGTCTAAGGTTTTGCTTAGACACTGTAGGGGCATAGTGCTCATGCACTTATGCCCTCCCTCGCCTGTGGTATAGTGCACCCTGTCCTAGGGCTGTAAGGCCTGCTAGTAGGTGACTTACCTATGCCACAGGCAGTGAGAGGTGGGCATGGCACCCTGAGGGGAGTGCCATGTCAACTTAGTAATTTTCTCCCCACCAGCACACACAAGCTGTGAGGCAGTGTGCATGTGCTGAGTGAGTGGTTCCCAGGGTGGCTATTACATGCTGAAGCCACTTAGAGACCTTACCTGGCCACAGGGCCCTTGGTACCAGGGGTACTATTTACAAGGGACTTATCTGTGTGCTAGGGCTGTGCCAACTGTGGGAACAAAGGTACATTTTAGGGAAACTACGCTGGGGCCTGGTTAGTAGGGTCCCAGCACACTTTCAGTCATAACTGGCATCAACAAAGGCAAAAAGTCAGGGGGTAACCATGCCAAGGAAGGCATTTCCTTACATCCGGTTATTGCTTATTCCTGAAATTTTCTGTGGTTGTGTTGGTCGGGACGGCTTTTTGTGTAGGCAGTGATTACTTGTTTATTGACGTCTGTCACCATACAGTAAGCAGTGATTCCCAGATCTAATAAGCTTCTGCCATCTGGATTGTTTTTCTTCCGATTGTTTTTTTTTTTTTGTATATTTAAATTGTTAAAACACTTGTGGCAAAACTTGACTGCACTTGTTCACTATAACTAGAAGAAAATTAAATCTAGGTAATACTGTTGTCAGAGCACTGCGTTCTTTTCTGTGGTGCCTGCTGAGGTTTCTTTAAATAATGATTATAGATTGGGATTAAGTGTGGTGTAGTAAGTGTGTATCATGTTTGCTTTAGAACTAAATGCTCCTTTCCAGGGTGGGAGTGATTTCACCGTTCCCAGTTTTATCCATGTTGTAATTGTGTTATTTTCTGGTTTAATCTTAGTTCTCTTGTGCCCAAGTGGCATATTGTGCTTCCAGACCTAGTTCCAGATCTCCTTTGAAAGCATATGCTTGCTATCGTGGGAACATATAAAACATGCATAAGCAGCTGCTTTTTGCCCTTCGTTTTGTAAGATTCTGATTGCGCTTCAGTACATCTTTGGACTTTGCCATTTAATTTCTTGTTTTGGAAATGTCCTGCATATCGAATAAAGCCTCTTAGGAAAATTACATTTGTAATTGGGATGTTTTAATTTACTTGCACATTGTTAGTTTATTTGCAGTTCTGAAAAAAGTTTTACATTGACGCCTGGCTGCCTAAACATTGTCTGCTGTTTATAGTAGGAATTCTTCAGTGGTTTTATATTTATTTGAAAATATTTACAAGTATCCTGTGTACGCTTAAGTACCTCAGACCCTCGACTTAAGATAATTTTTAATTTTGTAAAAAAAATTTATGGAGTACAACAGTTTGGATGACCCTCCTAACATGCCAAGACATTCTCTTTACTAGGGCGTACTAGACCGTATAAAACACTTCAAAATAAAGATACCCTTTTTATTCTTGTCAAAAAACCATTGAGTTTCCCATGTTAATTCCCATAGGACCTTTAGACATGACTACAGCTGATCCGCTAGATGGAATTAAACTTAATTTGGCAGAAAGCTAGCTTTTGGTACGCAGACCACGCTTTCTCTTATTTGGTGTAAGCCTGTTCAATAGTATTTGAGATATTAAAGGGATGAGGGGTGAGATATATGTATGTTTTGGGGGCCAATTAGGAGCTTAATTTTGCGTCTCCATGTGTGGTGTTTGCGGAAATTCACAAATTGCTAACAAAATATTTGCAAATCATGGAAAAAAATGACCGAAAAAAAAACACTGTCATACGCTAATTCATGTGCTCCCACATGCACTCAGACTCCTGTGCCCACTCAGACACTCTTGCATCCATTCGGACCCACGTCCTCACACACCCACCTTCAGACACACTCGCTCACCCACTGACAGGCTGGTCCTGTGGCCAACCTGGGCTGCGCACAGCCAAAGGCAGTGCGTGGCGCTGGGTTGGGTAGTTATAAGGGCTTGGCTGCTAGGCCAGGCTGCAGGCCAGGCCTTGCAACCGACCCCCACCGCACATGGCCGAAGGCCATGCGCGGTGGGGGTTGGAATTACTTTACGTTACATGGAAATTTACTGAAATAAACAAAGGTTACAGGGACGTTATAGTTAGGTTCTGAATTTACTCATACAAAACCATAGAAATTCAGCAGTTAGTTCTTTCAAGTAACTATAACTCGCACCATCACCATGCACAGCTAATTACTCCACAGATTATATCATTGACATCTTTTATGCCATATTTCATATTCTCACTGCAACATTTGCTATAAAATTAGGCGCTAGTTAGAGTTAACTTACGTCGCAAGTTATAACCAGTAACCTTTTGATATTTTATATATATATATCTCCAAGAAAGAAGTGACTCAAACACATCTCACCAAAGAACTAAAATATATTTCTGCTACAACGTTTCAGCTTCCGCCTTCCTCATGTAGTACAAGATGGTTTGCTCAGTGGCTGCACAGCTGACTTCTGGATTTTCAAAAAGCATCATGAGTGAAGATTCAAATTGGAATGTGGAATCAGTGCAGGCCTGAGAACTCTTCAGATATGCAGAAATCAATTGTTATTGTCAGTGATGTTCAGTCCATCTGGATGCACTGATTTTAAACAGTACATCCAGAGGTTTTCTCTGTTGTCCAGTAGGTCTTCCTTTAGAACATGTTCCACAGGGAAAATCTTCAAATCTGATAGTAAATGGTCCACAAGGTTAAAAGGATTGGCGACAGGCTGGTGAAGTTTCTTGTTTAATTATTGCTGATTTGTGGTTCTTGAATCGTGTGCGGAGGTCATTCACTGTTTGGCCTACATATTGTTTTTTTGCAGCTTTGGCGCTGCCACTGAATCACATAAATAATGCATGTTGATCGACATGTAAGATGCTGTCTTATTCCATAGGTCTTCCTTGTAACAGAGTTAGTTACTGATGATGTTTGTAAAAGGTATTCACATGTGATGCAAATTTTAGAATCACAGCAATGAACTCCTGCATTCGTTACAGCTTGCTTAAGTTCAGCTCTCACAATAAGCGATCGTAAATTGGGAGCTCTGCGGTAAGCAATGACTGGCGGTTTTGGAAAAAGCTTTTGCAATTTTTCACAAGTGGATAGTAAGGGAAAAGTTGTTTGTATTATATTTCTGTAGTTGGGAGCTGATGGATGATAGTCAACCACAAATGGGATTCTGTCACTTTTGTTTCTTCTGTTGGTATTCCAAATAAGTGCTTCCCTGGGTAACTGTAAGGACTTGTCAATTTGTTGCAGAATGATATGCAGAGGATAGCCTCGCTTTTTAAATAATGTAACAGTACCATGTAGATGGTCTTTACAAGTGTCTTCATTGCTGCAGATGTGTCTTATTCTGAGTACTTGGCTGTAGATGATGCTGAGTTTAGTGTGACGTGGTTGTCATGAAGTCCAGTTAAGATACAAATGAGCATCTGTAGGCTTGTGGTACGCATCAGTTATTTTTTGTTCATGAATGGTGAGTAACGCATTCAGAAAAAGGAGATGACTCTTCTGTTTAGTATTGCTGCCAGTGAATTTGATGGTAGGATGGATACTGTTGATAAAAGCGGTAAAATTGATCCATTGTTCTGCTTCCTGCATTCCAAATTACAAATATGTAATCAATGTATTGTAGCCATACCAGTGGTTTGATGTTTGTACTCGCAAGTATATAGTCCTCTAGTTTGCCCATGAAGATATTTGCTTAGGAAGGAGCCATCCGAGTGCCCTTGGATGTCCCTTGTATCTGCAGATAGTGTTGACCATTGAAGGTGAAATTGTTGGATTTAAGGATAACGCTTGCAAAGTCGGTAAGCACATTTGTTGATGGTTTTTTCAGTTATTTTATTAAGAGCTTCAGATAATGCCATTATCCCATCATCATGTGGTATAGTAGTGTATAATGATGTAACATCAGATGTAGCCAGAAGAGTGTCATCAAATGTGTTGGTTTGATTTAATTTTTCAGTAATCTGAAGTGACTGGTGTCCTTAACAAATGAGGGAAGTTCTTGGACAATGGGCTGGAGGTGCAGGTTGACAAATAAAGATAGTCTCTCAGTGGCTGTATCATTTCCAGAGATGATCGGGCGGCCAGGATTGTTCATTTTGTGAATTTTAGGAAGCATATAAAATCTCCCAGGCCTTGGTTTGGAGTGAACAAGTATATCTGCTGTTGCTTCATCAATGAGGTTTAAGCTCCTGTACTCTGCAACCATGTTCTTGATTTCTTTGTTCAAGTCTTCTGTGGGATCAGTTTCTAAAGGTTGGTAAATGTTGGTATCCATCAGTTGTCTCATTCCCTCCTCAATATAATCACATACTTTCATGGCAACCACTGCACCACCTTTGCCCGTTTTATAATTACATCTGTTCTCTGTTGAAGGTGGTGGAGAGCTTTTCTTTCCTCCCTGCTAATGTTGTTATCAAAAATCCTGTCTGTCAAATATCTGTTGTTTTCTTGTGATCATATATATAGCTCTACAAAAAGAAAGAACTCTGGATAGTTCCCAAGTTTAGGTGGAGAGCAGTTCCTGTATAAAGTACCTTGCAACACGAATGATACTCTGAATCTACTCACCTCAACTCCAGCGAAGTTTAAGCATCGGAGTAGCACAGTGCCATCCATGCCAGGCTAGAAAGGGACAAAGTCTTTTTCCATTTATAAAACTCTAGAAATGTAGCTGTTCTAGTTATTCGTTTATTTATACTTATTTTAGGAAGCTATAGCTCGTGGCCTAAAGTTCTTAATGGCATGAGTTAGTGTCTTCAGATAAGTATGACTGTAACTGCTGAAGTTCTTTGGTTTTGTGTGGGTATAACATCTCTGTAACCTGTTTTTTTTCTTTCAGAGAATTTGTATTTTTTTTGTTTGTTTAATGTAAGTTATTGTGAAAATATCATGTGTTAATAAGTTAATATTCATACAACCATATTCGGTCCCTGCAGACCAAAATGCCCCCCCCCGCCCACCTGCACCCATCCCCATGTTGTGCATGACCTTTGCCAATGCGCGGCAGGGGGTATGATGTGTGAAAGGGAAAGTTTTTTGTTTTTTTTTCTCTTCTTCTACCCTCTACATTTTTTTTCCCCCCATTGGGCTTTGGCTCTGTGGATCCTTCGTGGATTTACACTGGGGGGTCGCGTCGCTCTGTGCACTGCGGTGGATCCACAGATCGGCCAAAAAGAACATAATTTTTTTGACCCATGAGGGTCCCTTAGAGACCACTCCATGTGTGCTATGGGGTCAGGATACCTCCATCCTTATCCTTATGTATTTTATTTGTTTTCTCCCCTGGTGCCCAGCCAAGAAACAAAATGGCAGACCCAACTTTCCTTTCAGTTTACAGCCAGGAAATTGGAGTCTTGCCTTTTACTCTGATCCACAGGTATCCCCGGATGCTCTGCGGGTACCTACAGATCCACATCCCTAGATAACTATATTTAGCTTTCTTTAATAACTGCCAAATAACTGAACATGTTTACGCCAAATAACTGAACATGTTTACACAACATTAGTAAAAGGGCCTTTTCTAGACCGAGATCTACCTCTGCAAAATTTGGTGTCATTTCGTTCAGCGGTTCGGGCTGTAGTCTGTAAAAACTGCAAAATCCCCATATACATTGCATGGGGGGGAAAACGTTTTGGGACCCCACCTCTTTTTCATGGCCATCGCTTGACAAATCACCCTGAAACTTTCTAGACCTCAGCTAAAAATACTGGTACACTAGTTTTGAAATTTTGTGAAGATTCGTCAAACGGTGCCTAAGTTATTAGCAAAACAAAAAATGCTTTGTCTATGAGAAAAGATGCTCCTAACTATAACTACCTACTAGCTATCACTACTAGGTAATTAATTAATACATAATACATTACACACTGCACCTTAATCTTTGGCTTTGTTAGTGCATGTTGTGTAAGAGTCTTTGTCTGAAATCAGCATTCCATTGCTGGTTTGTAAAAGTATCTGGCTGCAAAGGATTGTAGAAAAAAAGTTCTTAGAATATGTTTTTTTTGGGGTATATGATGAACTGCTATTTAGTAATGACATGCAGTTCTATCAAAACCATTGGTGCATTTACTATTATTTTCAAAGTGATCTTTCTTGTATATTAACCTTGTTTATTGTCTTATTTTGTAGATAAACAACATAATTTAAACCAAGATGAGAAAAATAATTCTTCCTATGAGAATGCTAAAGATGACTGTGAGAAACTTCCAGTTGAAATGGCAGCAATTGAACAAAATGCGGCTGTCCAGGTGCAGGATGAGACCTCAGACTTGCATGCAGGAAAGAGGTCGCAATCTCCATCAGGAATATCCCGAACCCAAGAATCATTTAGAACTACATTATACGACTGGGATGAGCAAGACCATGAAGATTTAAAAACTGATGAAATTCAGGTTGAATTTAACAGTGGGAATTTGGAGACCAAGAAACAAGTGGATGGTGTAACAAACATGAATGATGAGGACCATACACCGGAGGCATTTGGAGATGATGATTATGATGATGATGATGATGATGATGAACTGCAAACTGTTGTGAAGCTTAGCAATTGCAGAACTTATTGTAGGCCCAACAAAGGAAAGCAGTCTCACGGAACAGCTGATTTTGACAAAGTAATGGACGGCACAATTCATTCTGTGACCAAGTCAGATGAGTCCGACAAAAGTAAGTTGAACACAGCCAAAAAGGGTGCGTTAAGTAGTGCTGTCAGGACAAGTGGGCGGACTCGAGACTACACTGTTCTCCATCCATCTTGTTTGTCTGTTTGTAATGTGACAATACAGGATACCCTGGATAGAAGTATAGATGATTTAACTTCAACAGCTACTACTGATTTAGGAGAAGCTGGGCGTCTCCGTAAAAAAGCTGATACTGCGGCCACCAAAACATATACCAGATTTCGACCTAGTCATACAAAATCAAAAAAGGATGCCAAACTGGAGTTTTTTGGGTTTGAAGACCAGGACGAGGGTGGTGGTGGTGAAGGGGGGTCTAAAATTCCTGGCCGTTCCAGCTATAGAATAAAATATTTTGGTTTTGATGACCTAAGTGAAAGTGACGAGGAAGAAGACGGCGACTGGGACGTGGCAGAAGTCAAAGCTAAAAAGAAAGAAAGAATGGCAAAAACACCATCCGCCTCTCTTCCATTGAGATCAGAAGCATATGCAAATTTACATGCCAGACAATCCACTGTCAATTTAGGTGAGTGCTAGTCTCAGTCTTTGATACTCTCTATTGAGTCAAACCAAGTTGAAGGAGTTGTGCAGGCATTCATAATACAAATATATGTGCCCTTTCTTAAATAAAAAAAAAATGTATTTATATTGAAATGGCATTACTACTAAAATAGAATAACTACTAATTTGTTAATTTCATTTGTCCAGCTATTTATACAATTGCCATTCCAATTGTCTGTTCGACACAGTAAAAACACAACAAAGATATATTTAAAATGGCATTAGACTGGTTGTTTAATAAATCTTCTTCAATCAGTCCAGAATCCTGAAGCTTAAACTTGGTCAGCCTGCTCTCATAAGTTAGGAGAACAGGGTAAGTAATAGAAAGAAAGCAAATATCACTGGCTTTCATACTTTGCAGTTAATACACTGCCTTAAAGACCATAACCAACCGTTACTTTTTTTATCTTTCCAGAGGAACACTTTGAACAAGAAATGTTACAATTTTTCCTTTCCCCAAGAGGCTTTTTTTTGTGTGTGCAATACCAAAGCCGCTCTTAATCCCATTGTTTAAATAGATTTTTTTTTTTTTTATTGCTTTAAGATCAGGAAAAACACAGCTTTTGCCTTCTTTCATGTGTCTGGTCAGATTTACAAATAAGGAATATTACACAGGTCTGTAATGCCTCAGTGTAAGCTGTCCTCTAAAAGATGAGAATTTCAGTTTGCTTGTTCCCTCGTCCATGAATCAGGGCAGACAATCTTTTTGTTAGTGTAAACTGTTAGAGTACATCGAAGTCCTTTTCAAGTAGACCTTGAAAGAAGGTCTGTAAAGACAACAGTGTTCTTGGTCCAGCAGTGAGATGTCTTGGAGGTGATCCTGGTTCCCTTACAGCTAGCCCTTTTGTCACTGGAATGTCATTGGCTGAGGCAGCATATAAAGTTAGTAGTCTCCTCTTCGTTTTACGTCTCACCAGAGTGAGTGCATGCCCTGTCGCTTGCAACATTGTTTTTTTTTTCTCTTTAAAAACAAAACCACTCTAAAACGGGGCTTTTAGCCCATCCAGTGCTTGGCATTGGTTTGCTTAACTGTCACACTCCTTTTCTTCCTTTTCATTGGCCAGAGTGTGTCGTATCACTTTGCCTCAATGTTTTTCTTCACTGGTGCATATGAAACAAGCACTGATTGATTTCTTTATTATTGTTCTTCTGTGCTGTTTGTGCTTTTTTTTCTTTGCCTGCCAGACAACTTGAACCCATCAGAATTGTAGACCGTGCTTCCTGGTATTTCCAAGAGTTGAACTAAAAAAAAAACTAGCGATAATTATACTGTTGTCTGTGACCACTGTTTGTAACTTAAATTCTGGCCCCCTGTTGGTTTATTGACATTGAAGCTGTAAACCTACTCCCATCGTTTGACTGTTTCCATATAGTTTGTTTTTTCTGAATTAATATTTTCTACTCAGTCACATTTACTTTTTTTGTTGGTTACCTCTGTTATACTTTAGAGGATATTTTATTCATCATCAAACACAAGTTGTTTTCAAAAGATTTGTTTCACCTTTATCTCTTTACAACTATCCATTCCCTAAAGTCACCCTGCCTCCCTTGAACCCCACCCACCCTTAAGCTGTAAAATCACCATATCTCCATGTACCCTTTTCCAAACCCTAAAATGGGTCTCTGTGTGACATTTTGCCACGCCGCTGTGGTTCCAAGCAGCGATGCAGGGTCCTTTGTCAAGATGCGTGGTCGATGTCATCTCTGATTTGATATGATTTGAGTTGTATTGCACTGCGTTGGTTCTCATGAGAATCCTGCAAGGGCTGTGATGCGAGGCCTGTGTTAAGTTGCATTGCGATGTGCTGGTTCTGATGAGGAATATGAAGCAAGGCCCGCATCAAGTTATCACATCATCTGTTCCAATGAGGAGCTGCAAGGGCTGTGTCTGAGTTGCACTGCGTTGGTTCTCATAGGGGCCCCAGCTGGGCTGTCAGAGCACCTTCCCCCATTTCCAAGGGTTTACGATTAGGGAGGCACCACTTGGTGGGTTAGGACTCATAGCAGACAGAGTCCGTGTGCTAGGTTCAAGTGTGTTGGAAGTCATGATGTCCCTGCAGCTCAAAAAAGGAGGCCAGCTAACTAGGCTTTGGAGTTTCCCTGGTGGTTCAAGGTCGAGGTCCAGTCCTCCTTACTAGGGTAGCGCGACAGCAGAGCAGTCCCTCTTGCAGGCAGGGCAACAGAGCAGCCAATCAGGAGGGCAGCAAAGCAGTATTTGAGTCTTCCCCAGGTCAAGAAGTGCTATGAAGAGTGGGCCTCTTGGGTGTCCCCTCTTTAGGTCACCGTCTAACAGCTTCACAGCTGTCTGATTTGTTAAAGACATCTTGGGGACTTTTTAAAAAGTTGACCTAGGAAAGCATTCCACTCATTCTTTGCCTTTGCGGTTTGTAACTCAGATTTTATGGCTTTCCATTTGCTGGGTTTATTTGCTTTAGTCTCTCTAGGTTTAGTTAGTCTCTTTCGTTGCCTAAACCGTGTTTACTCTACCCTTCCACGATCTCCATTTCGCTAAACAGGCCTTTACATTTTGTTCTTCTCATGTCACATTTGCTGTGCATTCAAAAGCTGTGGTCAAATGTCAGCCTCTGTCTTCAGAGAGAACTTGTTTACTTTCTTTTTCTGACTTCAAATTGAGAGGATTTATGTGATAATCTTGCTGGATACTCTGGGTAGGACAAAGGTTTTGTTTCAAGCACACAACAACATTTAAATGAACTATGCAGTATTTCTGGATAAATCAGAATTAGTAACACAAATAAAACACTTTTTTGTTATTTCTGAAGTGTGTTGGAAACAAATACTTTAATATGATAAACCATGACGCAAGGTGATGTAATTTCTACACATTTTCGTTTGTGCATGGTACAGATTTTATTAGTAAAGCAATGTCTGTGTAATGGTTCATTTGAAAATGTGTTGTCTGTAATGGCATGGGCTAGCATGCCAAACATACTCTGCTCTATGCAACTCCACTCTGCACCATTCTACAGCATTCCACGCCCCTGCACTCTGCTCCACTCTTTCCCACTGCACTCTATGCCACTTCATGCTAAGTCTCTCTACTTTTCCCTGTACCACTCTACTCTGTTGCCATTGCACCATTCCCAAATCTAGTCTACACCACTGCACTCTACACCTCTCTGGTCCAGGCCACACTAACCTACTCTGCACAACTCCACGCTGCTGCGCTCTACGCCACTGTCCAAAACTGCGCTCTATGCCAATGCACTTTACTCTGTAACACAACTCTACACCCCTGCAGTCAACGGCTATCTACTGTGCGCCACTCTAATCTACTCTGCACCCTTGTACTCCATGCCACTGCACTAAACACCACTTCATACTTTTACACACTGCCACTTTATGCAACTGCACTCTACCCTGCACCATTCCACTTCCCTTTACTGTGAAGCAATCCACTGCCGCGTTCCACTTGCCCTGCACCCTGCCCCACTCTGTCCCGCGCCTGTCCCTTTCCCACTCTGCTCCACTCCCTGCCCCATGCCACGCCACACCCTGCCCCCCTCTGCACTGCACCCTACACCCCGTCCCACTCTGCTCCCCACCCAGTGAGTCACTCTGCACCACTCTCCAATCTGTGCCACACTGTGCGTCACTTACCACTCTGAGCCACTACTCACTCTGAGCCACGCTCCACTGTGCCATGCTCTGTGCCACACTCCCCACTCCCCTGCCCCACTCTGCCATGCTGTACCCCGTGCCCCACTCCATGCTATGGCCTGCCCCGCGATGCTCTGTGCCATTCCACTCCTCAGCGCCATTTCCCATTCCCCATGCCCAACTCTGCCACGCACTGCGTCAGTGCCCCACTCTACACCCCGCCCTGCTCTGCCGCACCCCATGGCCCATACTCTGCCCTATGGCCCGCCCCTTCACCCCGCCCTGCTCTGTGCCCCTCACCCCGCCCTGCTCTGTGCCCCTCACCCCGCCCTGCTCTGTGCCCCTCACCCCGCCCTGCTCTGTGCCCCTCACCCCGCCCTGCTCTGTGCCCCTCACCCCCCCCCCTGCCCTGCGCCCCTCACCCCGCCCTGCCTGCTCTGCCTCTGCCCCTGCGCCCCCGCCCCCCCCTGCGCGCTCTGCCTCTGCCCCTGCGCCCCCGCCCCCCCCTGCGCGCTCTGCCTCTGCCCCTGCGCCCCCGCCGCCCCCCCCCCTGCGCGCTCTGCCTCTGACCCTGCGCCCCCGCCGCCCCCCCCCCCCTGCGCGCTCTGCCTCTGCCCCTGCGCCCCCACCCCCCCCCGGGCGCTCTGCCCCTGCGCCCCCGCCCCCCCCCGCGCGCTCTGCCTCTGCGCCCCCGGCCCCCCCCCTGCGCGCTCTGCCTCTGCCGCCGCGCCCCCGGCCCCCCCCTGCGCGCTCTGCCCCTGCGACCCCCCCCCCCCCTGCGCGCTCTCCCCCTGCGCCCCCGGCCACTGCGCGCTCTGCCACTGCGCTCCTCCTCATGCCACACCCCACCACTTTCTGCCGCTCCTCACTCTGTGCCACCCTCTGGGGGCCACTCCCCCACTCTGTGCCACACTTCACTCTGAGCCATGCTCCCCACGCCCCACTTCCCCGCCTCACTCTGCCATGCTCTATGCCATTCCACTCCCCAGTGCCATACCCCACGCTCTGCGCTTCACCCCAGTCCTCGCCCGGCGCCACTCCCCGCTCTGCGCCTCACCCGGCGCCACTCCCCGCTCTGCGCCTCACCCGGCGCCACTCCCCGCCTCACCCGGCGCCACTCCCCGCTCTGCGCCTCACCCGCCGCCACTCCCCGCTCTGCGCCTCACCCGCCGCCACTCCCCGCTCTGCGCCTCACCCGCCGCCACTCCCCGCTCTGCGCCACTCCCCGCTCTGCGCCTCCCTCTCGCCGCGCCGCCCTCTGGGCCCCCTCTCGCCGCGCCGCCCTCTGGGCCCCCTCTCGCCGCGCCGCCCTCTGGGCCCCCTCTCGCCGCGCCGCCCTCTGGGCCCCCTCTCGCCGCGCCGCCCTCTGGGCCCCCTCTCGCCGCGCCGCCCTCCTCTGTGACCCTCTACTCCACTCTTTGCCGTTCCACTCTTTGCCTCCCCCCTCTTTGCCTCCCCACGCTATGGCCCTCCACGCTATGGCCCTCCACTCTTTACCGGTCCACGCTATGGCCCTCCACTCTTTGCCGGTCCACGCTATGGCCCTCCACTCTTTGCCGGTCCACGCTATGGCCCTCCACTCTTTGCCGGTCCACGCTATGGCCCTCCACTCTTTGCCGGTCCACGCTATGGCCCTCCACTCTTTGCCGGTCCACGCTATGGCCCTCCACTCTTTGCCGGTCCACGCTATGGCCGGTCCACGCTATGGCCGGTCCACGCTATGGCCGGTCCACGCTATGGCCGGTCCACGCTATGGCCGGTCCACGCTATGGCCGGTCCACGCTATGGCCGGTCCACGCTATGGCCGGTCCACGCTATGGCCGGTCCACGCTATGGCCGGTCCACTCTTTGGCCGGTCCACTCTTTGGCCGGTCCACTCTTTGGCCGGTCCACTCTTTGGCCGGTCCACTCTTTGGCCGGTCCACTCTTTGGCCGGTCCACTCTTTGGCCGGGTCCACTCTTTGGCCGGGTCCACTCTTTGGCCGGGTCCACTCTTTGGCCGGGTCCACTCTTTGGCCGGGTCCACTCTTTGGCCGGTCCACTCTTTGGCCGGTCCACGCTACGACCCTCCACTCTTTGGCCGGTCCACGCTACGACCCTCCACTCTTTGGCCGGTCCACGCTACGACCCTCCACTCTTTGGCCGGTCCACGCTACGACCCTCCACTCTTTGGCCGGTCCACGCTACGACCCTCCACTCTTTGGCCGGTCCACGCTACGACCCTCCACTCTTTGGCCGGTCCACGCTACGACCCTCCACTCTTTGGCCGGTCCACGCTACGACCCTCCACTCTTTGGCCGGTCCACGCTACGACCCTCCACTCTTTGGCCGGTCCACGCTACGACCCTCCACTCTTTGGCCGGTCCACGCCACGACCCTCCACTCTTTGGCCGGTCCACGCCACGACCCTCCACTCTTTGGCCGGTCCACGCCACGACCCTCCACTCTTTGGCCGGTCCACGCCACGACCCTCCACTCTTTGGCCGGTCCACGCCACGACCCTCCACTCTTTGGCCGGTCCACGCCACGACCCTCCACTCTTTGGCCGGTCCACGCCACGACCCTCCACTCTTTGGCCGGTCCACGCCACGACCCTCCACTCTTTGGCCGGTCCACGCCACGACCCTCCACTCTTTGGCCGGTCCACGCCACGACCCTCCACTCTTTGGCCGGTCCACGCCACGACCCTCCACTCTTTGGCCGGTCCACGCCACGACCCTCCACTCTTTGGCCGGTCCACGCCACGACCCTCCACTCTTTGGCCGGTCCACGCCACGACCCTCCACTCTTTGGCCGGTCCACGCCACGACCCTCCACTCTTTGGCCGGTCCACGCCACGACCCTCCACTCTTTGGCCGGTCCACGCCACGACCCTCCACTCTTTGGCCGGTCCACGCCACGACCCTCCACTCTTTGGCCGGTCCACGCCACGACCCTCCACTCTTTGGCCGGTCCACGCCACGACCCTCCACTCTTTGGCCGGTCCACGCCACGACCCTCCACTCTTTGGCCGGTCCACGCCATGACCCTCCACTCTACTCTTTGACCCGCTACATTTTGAGGTTCCCCCTTCAGAGGGGTCTGGAATTTCCAGTTTCCCTGCCCTGGTACTACTCTGTCTGGTGGTATAACAGACTAGTGTGAAGTCCTTTGCGTGTTGGAACAGTCCAGCCTGAACTGCAAGCAAGGTCCTCCCTGGACCGGAAACAAGCATTCTGGAGCCTGTTTCGGGGTATGACTGGGGGTGAAGGTTTGCTTTGTTCAGCATTCCATGCATGATCTGTTCTTTTAGCTGTCTAAAAGTGGCATTTTCTAAATTCTGACCTTACCTTTTGAAGCGGTTTGTAAATTACAATTCCTCACCCACCAAATATGATGTTCCTACCTGCTCCCAATCGGTAGTTATCACCTACTAAATGTAATAAGTTAACCCAGTGTTATTTCCCTAAGGGAGGGGTAGACTTCACAGTAGTCCAACAGGAATTTGTGACTTTTACACTAACACCCACCCTATTGGCTATTTAGGACCTATGCTGGGGTGACTTGTATATATTGAAAAGGAAAGCTTGACTTTGCAAAACGTGTCATTTGACAGTTCAAAATGGCAGTTTAAAATGGCACGCATAGGCAACAAGAGCAGGCCTGAGACAGGTTTAAAACGCTACTTACATGGGTGGCACAATCAGTGCTGCAAGCCCATTTATAGCATTTAATTTATAGACCCTGGGGTACATGTCGTACCACTTTACTAGGGATTTACAAGTCATTTAAATGTGCCAGTTGGGTGTAAGTCAATTTTACTATGTTTAGAGGTAAAAGCACTGTAGGAAAGTCACTCTTTCTGTCATGGTTACCCCACTTTTTGCCTGTCTTCACTGGGGTCTTGCTTACCAAGACCCCAGTGATTGTGCGCTCTCCTCCAAATTTGGTTGCTTTGGTACCCTTTAAACCCCCACAATCGGCACACTGGTATACCCCTGTAAGCCCAGAGTATATGGTACTCCGGGTATAGGTACACCAGGCGTCCCCCATGGGCTGCAGCATGTATAATGCCAACCATGAGAGCCCATGCAAACTTTCTGCAGGCCTGCCATTGTAGCCTGTGTGAAAAGGTGCATGCACCCTTTCACTGCATGTCACTCCTATGGTAGGCCCATCTATCCCAGAGGGTAGGGTGCAGGTGTATGTGTGAGGGCACCCCTGCATGAGCAGAGGTGCCCCCAACGCACTCCAGTTACAATGCACTGGCCTATATAAGTTTGGGGAAGCCATTTTACTGTGTACTGGCCACAGATCAGTCACTACCTGTGGTCCAGCTACATAATGGCAACTCCAAACCTAAGCATGTTTGTTATCAAACATGTCGGAATCATAACACAATATTAATGCCAGAATTGGAGGCATGATACCATGCACTCCTTAGGGGACCCCCCAGGCATTACCTCTGCCCGCCTTTCAGGGTTTGCAGGCAGCCCATGGTGCTGCAGCCCCTCATACTGGTTTCTGCCCTCCTTCTGCTTGGCCTGCTCAAGCAGGAGAAGCCAGAACAAAGAATTTTCTGTGGGAGAGGAATGCAACATCCTCTTCCATTGGAAATAGGTATTACATGGCTGTAGAGGGGTTGCTTCCCCAAACCACCGGCTTGCTGTGAAAGGAGCATTTGGTGCCCTCCTTATATAATCCGGTTTACACCAGTCCGGGGGACCCCCGCTTCCTTCTCTGGCACGAAAGCACACAAAGGAAAGGGGAATGACCATTCATGAGTCGTCACAACCCCAAGGATGGTGCCCAGAACTCCTCCAGGTGGCCACTCTATTATGCCATCTTGAGAACAAGATGTGCAGAGGCCCCTGGGAGCATCTGGTTGGTCAGGGCAGGTGACTGATGTCAGCACCTCACTCAGCTCCCCCCCCCCCCCCCCCCAAAAAAAAACAGTTGGTCACCCTGCAGAATAACCAATCCCCCTGGTAGGACTACTTAGGCACTTCCTTTTGGGTGGGTCTTAAGATTCAGTGTGCAAGACTCCTCTGCTTCTTCTGCTCCTGGCCACCGGAACCGCAACTGGACTCTTCAGAAACCAAACAAGCCTGCAACTCCTGAGACAGCCTTTCCTTGCAATATTGTTTCTCTGGCTCTTTCCAGCAACTGCAACATCTCCACAGCTGTGCAACTCTGGGGTCGGCAAGACTTCAGCTGCACCAAAGAAGCAAGAGTGAAGGAGTCACTCCCCAGCATCTGCAGGCACCTAAGGCAACGGCGACCGGCTGCTGGGATCTTCTGCCATCCGGCTCCAGGAAGAATATACAACACAAGTCGTGGTTCTGAGTGATCCCCTTGATACTCTCTACCTGCTGTCTGAATTGCGAGATGGTGAGCCCTTGCCTCTCCTTACAGGACAGTACTGCTGTGCACCTTGGAAAGACCAGGTACTTACCTCTGCTCTCCTGGTTTCTGGCAGGGTGGTGGGGGTCACTTAGGAACTTGCCTCTTGGGTTCCCAAGTTCTTCCAGCTCCCCTCTAACTATTCTATATCCTTGGGGCGGGGGGACGTCACTTCGCATTCCACTATTTTAGTGTTAGTATTTAGCTCCCCCATAGGGCCCTAACAATTTTTCACTAACTTTTGCCAATGCTTGTTGTTTCTGTATGCTAATTACTGTGTGGGGGTAGGTGGGTGTGTGTGTGTGTGTGTGTGTGTATATATTCTACTTACCTTCAGTTGGAGAACTTCATATAGGTAATCTAGTTCAGAGCTACTATAACAAAGTACCTTTATTTTTGTAACACTGTGTGGTTCCCTTCAGGTGTGATAAGTTGCTGTGGTATTGCAAGAGCTTTTCACTCCTCGTAGATGAGCCTTTGCTGCCTACCACAGCTACCACTAGAGCCCTGGTTTCCTAGACACTCTTCATTTACTTATATGGGTTGCCTGGACCTGGTATAAGATGCAAACACTATAGGTGTCCACTGCACACCGGGCCAGTTTCCTACAAGCACAAGTAGCTTAGCACTGGTTAGTGTGAAAGTGTTGGGCCAACAAAATGAGGTTCAGAAAACAGGCGGGGTGAAGGCAAAAAGTTTGGGGATGACCCTCCAGAGGGGGCCAAAGCATTTTTTGTTTTTGTTTTGTGTAACAAAAGACCTCCACTGCATGGTAGGGGTGCCAATACTTAGCTACGTTATAAAGGTACTGTGTTGTAAAGGATGTTTCCTCTCAGTCAGAACATGTTCTTGCCTATAATTTAAATACTCTCCTGCCTTCACGCTTGCATCTTTAAATGTTTTGGGGGGGCACTGTTTGCTGTTTTCGCCCTTTAGTATGTTTGGTGGTCGCCTTCAGTTTTTTGACAGTTTGCCCCCTACCCTCCAAAACAAATGCACTATACTTTAGGTTTCACTTGTAACTGCACATGCGCTGTCGCTTGACAAATATTTTACTTTGACCGGATCTGGTGGCTTAGTGGAATAATGCATCCACTGTTGAGGCCTGTGCCTGACCTCATGGTTCACAGATTCAAGTCCCTTCGGGTGCTTTCAGCCTTTCATCCTTCTGAAGTCGATAAATGAATCAATAAACCTCTCATTCAGCACCCAAGATACCCTTCTTGGTGAATGTGTTGCGCTTTAAAAATACACGTTATGCTAATTTATGTTTACTTACAGGGGACTTCGAGCCCGCCCATTGCTTGGCTGCATCAACACCCATTTCTTTACTTCTCTTTGGTCCGAACAGTTGCTTTTTGCCTTGAGGTACATTTTGTCCTTTTCAAATGCACTCCCCCAGCCCCTCCCCTCCCCACCCCTGCTTGCAGTGGTGCTTGTTCTGTCTGCTCTTCCCAGTTGTTGCATGCATTTTCTGCACCCAACCTCCTCCTCCCTCTTAGTTGCTTCCCCACTTCCGTCCTTCCAGGAAAAAAGTGCCTAAAAGTCATGCCACCCCGGTTTCAAGATGACATAAAAATGCAGGCGGCGATGCGCTTCCTGCTTTGCATGGCTTTTTGGGTGCCGTCTTCATGCGTTGGGACCAATGGTGAACTTCAGCCCGGAGGTATGTTGATTAAACAATTGAGTTGTTTTTTTCATTGAATGCCTCTTATATATTTTTGTGTTTAAGACATCGCAGCTGTGCCAGGGTCCTTCTCGATTTTGACAACTTAATACCACTTTAAGTAGATTGCACCCCTGGCTCCCATTGACAGTTATTTTCTGCTGTTGTTTAATTAGTTTTTTCCTTACTTTCTCCTACTTTATCTCACATTTCCTGACCCAATTAAAGAAACCTTAATGCATAAATATTTTAATTTCTTCCTGGTTAATATTTGCTGGCAATGTGTTTTTGTAATTTGTTATTTTATTTATGACGGTGGAGAATAACCCCATAGTAAAACTGATGCCTGCCCGTCGTGGTCATTGCTGGCTGCATCATATAGATTTTTTTTTTCCTTCAAACTTTCAGCCACGCTGCTGTACGACATGGCTAAAAGACATTTGCAAACAAATAGCTGTTGTATAGTTAAACATGTTGGCTTTACAAATGCTTGTTGCTTGGGATGCTTTGTTGCTGTTTATGCTGAAAGGTTTGCCGGCCTGATTGCTGTCTTTATTATGGATGTCATGCTGTCATCCACTGCGGGCATGCACCACTTATACCAATATAAAAAAAAAATAGACAAATGCTAAATAACAGACTCTTGTTTAAAGAAATCGCCTAAGTATCCCAAACATTAAGACTTTTTTTTGCATCTTTCTCATTTGTAGTTGACTGATTGAGAGACTCTGAGCCAACTGGTTTGAACTTTGAGTGGTTTCCTTGGGTTTTAGTATGCTTGAATGAACTTACTTTGCACTGTTTTATTAAACACCACATGCTAGTTTCCAAGGCTTTGTTCAACAAGTTGTTTGTTTTGGGGCAATCAATTGGTCCTTTCTGTGCTACAAAATGTCAAAGCCGTCTGCTTTCTAGATCTTACAAATGCAGTTCCTTCTAGAGAGGACTTTCAATAAATTAACAGTTAATTCTGCTTAGAGATGTTTATCACATTTTTATTTTTTGATGGATGAGATTCCTTGATAAGCTTCTATTTACTAGAGGATAACCTGTGAAGTATTCACAGGTTGTCTAGGAAAGGCTTACCTTTACAAGTAGATTTGATAGCAGTCTTGGTAAACAGAAAGACCTCGTAGAGAAAGACGTGGAGCTATGAGTTTAAATTAATCGTTGGGCAAATCTATTCGCTAATTGGGTTATGGTTGTATGTTGTATGATGCAACTGGTCATGAATTGGTTAAACAGCGTCTCGAAGACAATACTGTTTTTAAGAATTGTTATATTGTTTACATTTTCATCTATAATAGCAGAACATAAGATTAAACAAAGGTGTTGCCTACTGAATGGTAAATATGTGCTTTTCCTCGGTTTACGTTCTGTCTCTGAAATGGAGAATGTAAAATTGGCTAGCATTCGTGCCAAGGGCGAGGTTTATGCTTCTCTTTCTTTACTACTCAAATTTCAGCAGCCAATCAAATTACAGAAAAACTTAACTACATTTCCCATCATGCCTTATACATGTCCACCAATCACATGCCTCCTGACCCTATTAGAGTCCATAACACTAACAAGAACGCCTCTTTCTTTGCTCTACGAAACTGCATCACGATAAACCATTAATCTAAGAACTTGGAAAACATCCACAAAGGAAAGTCAACTGCTTGAAGGCAATCATTCACCAAAGATAGCATGGCCCGTTTTTTTTTTTTTGCTGGAAAGGACTTTACTGTTACTCCGACTTCTGTTCAGATCCTAATAAAAAACATAGAAATAATAATAGCATGGTAATCCTATACACCAACTTCATAACTCGGGAGGGCACATTAAAACATATCCAAACATAGTCTGCGATTAACATACTGCCACATGAAACCGCAAATAACTTGGGAGGGATAATCCTCACCTCTGTGTCCTTAATAGAATTGAAAATTCTTGGCGCGAATGCCAGCAAATTTTACTTTCTCTGGTAGGTCCAGAGGCTCAGATTATGCTTGTTCAGAGCTGCATGAAAAACTCTAGATGCAAAATCACCCACTGGTTTGTAATAAAACTGTTTAAAGGTAGAGTCTGAACACCAGTCAGCTGATTTCATAATATCCTGCACATACACTCCCAAATGCACAGATTTTGACGCCATTACACCCCTAGCCGAGTGTGCTCGAAATAAGTGCGTATCAATGCCCGCTTCGACCATTACAACGCGCAATAGAAATGGTAGCTGCAGAAACAGCCTTAAAAGGCTTACGCAATGAAATCAGCAGTTGACCTGTCAGATTTGACCTGAGCGATCTAGTACACTGTTCATATTCTTTTAAGCAATCAACAACACACAACTTTTCAGAAAACGGGAATGCAAAATACTCTATACTCATAGACATTGTCTTAGTCCTCCTAAAGATGGAAAAAGAAACACCTTGCGGTGTAAAAACTCTACCTGCAAGATCCAGAGCCTTCACATCCGAAGATCTTCAACAGGCTGCCAAGCATAAAAGCATTGCTAACTTGGCTGACAGTTGCTTCCTTGACAAAACCGAATTGTCTGGCCACCTGTCAAACAAGTTAAGAACTAAGTTCACATCCCAAAGAAACATATACTTGGGAGAGGAGGATTGGAAACTCTCACACCCTTAAGAAGCTTAGTCATCACAGGGTGCATGCCTGCTGGAATGCTATCGACCTTGACATGGCCAGCTTAAATAACTGACTGAAAATGATTTACTGACCTGTACAACAATCCTTTCTCTGCTTTCTGAGACGAAAAAGTCACGATTTGGACAATCCCGGCTGCCACGGGATCCAAATGCCATTCCAGGCACCAACCCCACCAAACTCTCCAAGCGGAGGAGTACCTCTTCCTAGTAGACGGTGCCCATGTTCAATTGATAAATTCTGCAGCTGATCCTGAAATGCCTGGCAAATGCCACTGTTGTCTGAAGGCTTCCAAGCCATTAGCTGGAACTGCCTCTTCAGTACTAGAGGATGTCTCTCGCCCTGCGGACCTAGTAGCATGTCTGGAGACCAAGGAAGATATAGAGGGAGAGGTGCAAGCAAGTCTCAGAAGTAACTGGAACCAAGACGGAGCTCTCCAAATCGGAGTAATAAGGATTACCTCTGCTCTCTGCCGCTTGATCGGAGTCGCCGCCCTCGGAATCTTGGCGAAAGGGGGAAAAGCATAATTAAGGGACCCTGCCTGAAGGAAGGCATCTGTGGCCCTAGCCAATGGATCCGGCCTCCAACTGAAAAAATCCTCTGTCTGTTCAGTCGTGAGGCAAATAGATCTACCTTGCACTGGCCCCACAGTTGTTGAGTCACATGGAATAATTGAGGCAGAAGCTTCCAGTTGCTGTAATCCCTGAGGTACCTGGAGTTCCAATCCGCTGCCACATTGACCTGACCCGGAAGAAATTCCACCGTCACCAGAAGTCTGTGTTTCAAACAGTAATGCCAAAAATCTTTGGCTATCTCGGCCAGGACAGACTACCTGGTGCCCCCCAATGTGTTGATGTATCTGACTGCCAAGATATTGTCCATCCGCAGAAGAATGGAACACGAAACCTTTTTGGGACATAGTCTTTTTCGCAAAAGACCCTGCTAACCGCTCCAGGCAATTAATGTGAAACTGAAGTTCATGTTGTGACCATCTCCCCCCTGTCGAGATGTTCACGCATCTTGCTCCCCAGCCCCATCGGCTGGCATCCGATTCTATCACTGTCTCCGGCCGGGAGGTTAATATAGCCCTGCCATTCCATGCATCAACCTGTGTCAACCACCAATTGAGGTCCGACCAAACTTCGTCTGTCAGACGAACCAAATCTGAATAGGTCAGGCCTTTCTGGCGGATTTTGAGCCTCTGTAATGCCCTGTAGTGAAGGGGTGTAGGAGGCTGGCCTGGCTTACAGTGGGTATCTAGTGGTACTTACATGTTGTGCCAGGTCCAGTTATCCCTTATTAGTACGTTAGAGGTGTTCTAGCAGCTTAGGCTGATAGAGGTCACTATAGCAGAGCAGCTTAGGCTGAACTAGGAGACCTTCCTGCAAAGCTCCTGCTATACCACCTATAATCATATAGCACTGTATCACAAGAAAACACAATACTCTGAGTTACTAAAATTAAAGGTACTTTATTTTAATGACAATATGCCAAAAGTATCTCAGAGGATATACTCCCTTAGGAGGTAAGTAATATACACAAAATGAACACAAAACAAAATCAGGTAAGTAAACTGCTAGAAAAGTAGTGCCAACACTGTAGAACACAATAGAATGCAATAGGAGACAATAGGCCTAGGGGCAACACAAACCATATACTCCAAAAGTGGAATGCGAACCACAAATGGACCCCAGGCCTAGTGTAGTGTGTAGAGGGACGCTGGGAGTGTAAGAAAACACTAAGGGTGTCCAAGATACCCCACCCCAAGACCCTGAAAAGTAGGGGTAAATTTACCCTACTACCCCAGAAAGACAGTAAAGTCGAGATAGGAGATTCTGCAAAGACAACAACTGACTGCAAAGCACTGAAGACCTGCAAAGGAAGGGGACCAAGTCCAAGAGTCATGCAAGGGTCTGGA
The DNA here is from genome assembly GCF_031143425.1 of Pleurodeles waltl. Lineage (NCBI taxonomy): Eukaryota > Metazoa > Chordata > Amphibia > Caudata > Salamandridae > Pleurodeles > Pleurodeles waltl. The sequence goes on along the minus strand of NC_090445.1, from coordinate 1,313,749,891 downwards.
GGGCAGGAGCCCACTAAACCCTGGATGAAGGTGCAAAAGGGCTGCCTCCGGGTGGGAGAAGCTGAAGATTCTGCAACAACGGAAGGTGCCAGGAACTTCTCCTGTGGTCAGAAGATGTCCCACGGCGTGCTGGAGGATGCAGAGTTGTTTCCACACAGAAAGACCCCAAACAAGCCTTGTTTAGCTGCAAGAGTAGCAGTTGAGGATTTTGGGTGCTGCCAGGGCCCAGGAAGGACCAGGAGGTTGCCCCTTGGAGGAGGAGACAGAGGGGGCGCTCAGCAAATGAACGTTTTACTAGACCTGTTTCAGGCAAAATTTAGTCTGCTACTTAGTAATTGACCAGCCCACTTGGCCACCTAATTTTATTCTTTAAACTTTATATAGGACTGAGGGAGAGAGATGTATTACCAATCCTCAGGTGATCTAATTGAGGCCGTGCTGCCCAGCTTTGAATTTTTTTTATTTTTTTTAAACAAACACTTTCCTCACAGATTATTGTAGTATCAATTGTGTAATCTATCCAGGCTGTCATTAAGATTTGGAAATTATCTGTTTGCAATGTCATATTTGGGTATTTTCTGTTGAAACAATTGTGTTTTAAACAGTTTTAGTGTTACAATTGTTTTTATCATGCACATTCTTTTTATGGTTATCTTGTTATTTTGTCACCTAAGTTGGCAAAGGGAACAACGTGCAATATGTGTGGTTTTGATTTTGTGATGATTTTAAGATCAAAGCACCTTACTTGTACTTAAAGTTTTATATAGGGAGGACACATAGTTATCAGTTCCCTGTGCGGTCTAAAGGTTATAATTGTCACTGGCCCCAAAGATGACCTAATAAATGTTTCCCCTATTTTATATAGTCATTGAATGTGTAACATTTAATATTTGTACTTTAACTGCTATAGTTGAGCTATTCTCTTTCATTATTGGAATCTGCAGAATAAAGATTTATTTGATTTGAGTGGGATTTCATTCCATGCTTTAGGAGTGTTGTAAGATTACTCTGGTCAGTTAACAGCATTGAATCAGAACCAACTCATTAGAGAAATAGATTCTGGGGAGGTGAGAGCAGCAATTCAGAATCTAAAGAAGGGGAAGGCTCCGGGTCCAGATGGTGTGCCTAATGGGTTATATGGTAACCTTTGCGAGGAGTTGGTAACTATTTTGACAGAATTGTTTAACCTCCTTTTACAGGAAGGGGTTTATATGCCCAAGTCATGGGGTGACGCAGTTATTGACCTACTTTTGAAACCAGGGAAAGATCCGGCCCTCTGTAGTTCATACAGGCCAATATTTCTGTTGAATTCAGATTATAAGCTTTTCACCCATATTTTGTCTAACAGGCTCCAGAGCATGATTTGCAATTTGATCCATGAGGACCAGAAAGGGTTTGTTAGAGGCAGATATTTGCACGAGCTGACTCATGACTTGTTGGGTGCAGTGGATCCTGTTTAACATGATCCCCTTGGAATTCAAGAAGAGCTGGTTTCAGAAGATGCAAGCTGATTTAACCTCGTTCGTATGATCTTCAAAAGGTGTTAGGATTGTTTGGCAAAAATTATGTAGGCCGAAGGGGAAGGGGGGGGATCGCAGCTCCAGATTTCTACAAATACTACTTAGCCTTTCACTTGAAAAATGTTAGGATTTTGCTACGGGATAGGTCTGAATATATGTTCTTTTGGGGCGCAGTGACTCAAGAATTTTTAGCGGCTGGTATTTTTTTTTTTTTTTTTTTATATATACAAGTTCGGTCACCCGAAATTCTTCAAAAAGATTTGTTTGAAGCTTCTTAAGGATGCTGCCAGAGTATGGTGGTTGGCGCTTCAGATTCAGCTAGCTGCACCCTGCAGTGGGTTTTCATTCTATACAGCAATTAATTTGCTGAAATATAAAGAGTGAAAAATAGCTATCAAGAAAACTTTTGTATTTCCAAAATGGGCACAAGATAAGGTGTTGAGGAGCAGTAGTTATTTGCACATCTCTGAATTCTGGGGTGCCCATACTAGCATGTGAATTACAGGGCATTTCTCAAATAGACGTCTTTTTTTACACACTCTCTTATATTTGGAAGGAAAAAATGTAGAGAAAGACAAGGGGCAATAACATTTGTTTTGCTATTCTATGTTCCCCCAAGTCTCCTGATAAAAATGATACCTCACTTGTGTGGGTAGGCCTAGCGCCCGCAACAGGAAATGCCCCAAAACACAACGTGGACACATTCCATTTTTTGACAGAAAACAGAGGTATTTTTTGCAAAGTGCCTACCTGTAGATTTTGGCATCTAGCTTAGCCGGCACCTAGGGAAACCTACCAAACCTGTGCATTTTTGAAAACTAGAGACCTAGGGGAATCCAAGATGGGGTGGCTTGTGGGGCTCTGACCAGGTTCTGTTACCCATAATCCTTTGCAAACCTCAAAATTTGGCTAAAAAAACAAATTTTCCTCACATTTCGGTGACAGAAAGTTCTGGAATCTGAGAGGAGACACAAATTTCCTTCCACCCAGCGTTCCCCCAAGTCTCCCGATAAAAATGATACCTCACTTGTGTGGGTGGGCCAGGTGCCTGCAACAGAATAAGGCCAAAAACTTGTAGAGATAGAGGGGATAGCACAGCGAGTTGATAAGGACATATTCTTCTTTTATACATCTTTAGGCTGACTCTGCTTTGGGGACCCCCCCAATCAACCCTTGCCCAAGGGGTCGCTCCCTTATGCCAATTTCCTTTTTTAAATAAAATCCCTGTTGTCTAGTGGGTGTTTTGACAGCTGGATTGCTTTCAATCTGGCTGCCAAAACGCAGAGAGAGACTTCAAAGGGAAGGAAATAACTTTCCTTCCCTTTGAATCCTCTCTCTGCCTCCCCCACGTGATCAGAAGAGAAATACAGAGCTGTAAAATTGTAAGCTTCTGCCTCAAAATCATTTATCAGAGGACACGGACTGTATTTCCTCATATTAGGAGGCTAGTCTGTCAGAGTGGCAAGGTCAGTGCCACCCTCTGATACCAAGGCAGCCTCAGTGGTTTATCTGACTAGGCCAGAGTACACTGCACTCCTCAAGGTGAACCCAGCTACAACCTTGGTTGAAGTACTACCACCAGTGCTATTGCTAGGACCACTAGGTGGAGTGGTAATGGTACTCTTGGTGCTTTTCTTAGAGTAAGTGAAGTCACCTGCCCTATGGCCTTTTTCCGTACACAGGAAGCACCAAGGTTTCTATTTTGAGGAGGGGGAAGAAGAGTTGGGCCCGCCTGCGCAAGAATTTGTGGGTCTAATGAAGACTTTTTCTTCTTTTCAGTATTTTGCTCTGCATCTTTCTCCTAGGTTTTAGAAGAATCTTTCTTCTTTTTTTCACACCCAGTGTGTGTTTTCTTACTCACCCTGGTGCAAACCCATTTGTCTGCCTTCTTACCCAGTTCTTGGGGCGAGGTCAGACATGAGTCCACCAGGTACTGATGCAGCTTCTCAGACACAGATATTAAGGATGTGCTGTCTCAAGAAGGAGAAATTCAAAATGCTCACCCTGGCTCAGGTGCTGCCTGCCTTGGACCCAGGAGACTGGATGGTAGCCTTGGACTTGCAGGACGCTTATTTCCACATCCCCAATCCTGTCTGCCCACAGACGTTACCTATGATTCATGGTAGGTCACAAGCACTTTCAGTTTACGTGCTCCCTTTAGGCCTTACCAGCGCTCCTTGGGTGTTCACGAAAGTGATGGCGGTGGTTGCAGCTCATCTGCGCAGGTTAGGGGTCTCAGTCTTCCCCTGCCTAGATGACTGGCTGTTGAAGGCGCCTTCGCTCCAGACAGTTGTCTCCCACCTTCAGACTACGGCGACCCTCCTGCACCAGCTGGGGTTCACTATCAACGTGCCGAAGTCACACCTGACTCCCTCTCAGACACTCCCTTTGATAGGAGCTGTTCTGGACACAGTGCAGTTTCGGGCTTATCCTCCCGAAAAGCGAGTCCAAGATATTCAAGCTATGGTTCCGATCTTTCAGCCTCGGTCTTGGGTTTCGGTGAGAGTGGCTCTGAGGCTGCTGGGCCTCATGGCCTCCAGCATCCTGCTAGTGACACATGCGAGATGGCATATGCAGGCTCTGCAGTGGGACCTGAAGTTCCAGTGGGCGCAGCATCAGGGAAATCTCTCCGACATAGTCCAGATCTCGGTGGGGACTGCGAAAGACCTGCAGTGGCAGCAGATCCCTCTCCCTTCCCCAACCAGATCTCTCTATAGTGACAGGTGCATCACTTCTGGGTTGGGGCGGCCACATGGGGGAGGCGGAGATCAGAGTCTCTGGTCTCTGGCAGAGTCGGGACTCCACATAAATATGCTGGAGCTCCGGGTGATCAGGCTTGCGTTAAAAGCATTCCTTCCCTCTCTCAAAGGGAAAGTGGTGCAGGTGTTCACGGACAACACTACTGCCATGTGGTACTCCAACAAACAGGGCAGGGTAGGGTCCTGGACCCTTTGTCAGGAGGCACTACGCCTCTAGACATGGCTGGAACATCAGGACATTACCCTGATGGTTCAACATCTGGCGGGCTCTCTCAACGTCAGAGCAGACTAACTCAGCCGTCGATGCACAGTCGATCACAAATGGCGTCTCCATCCGGAGGTGGCTCAAGGTCTTTCTCAAGTGGGGAGAGCCTTGGTTAGATCAGTTCGCCTCCGCAGAGAATGTGCAATGTCAGCTATTTTTCGGGTTGGAGTTTCCTAGGTGGCACTCGCTCGGAGGCGCTTTTCATCTCAGGTGGAGCTCCGGCCTCCTTTACGCCTTCCCGCCTATCCCTCTTCTGTCCAGAGTTCTCAAGAAAGTCGAGTACGACCGGGCCCAAGTTATCTTGGTGGCTCCAGACTGGGCTCGAAGAGTGTGGTATCCAGAGCCATTAAGCATGTCCATCAATCCTCCACTCAGACTGCCTTTGCCGGCGGATCTTCTGTCGCAGCATCAGGGGACGGTTCTCCACCCGAACCTATCCAACCTTCACCTTCATGCGTGGAGATCAAGCGGCAACAGTTGATGGCATTTGCCCTTCCACACGAAGTCTGTAATGTTATCTTGGCAGCCAGGCATCCATCGACTAAAACTGTATACGCCTGTCGTTGGAATAAATTAGTGGCATGGTGTACCAACGAATCTGTTGGCCCCCTTTCTGCCCCTCTTTTAGAGGCGGTTCTATTCATTCTTTCTTTAGCCCAGCAGGGCTCTGCCTTGGGCACCCTTAAAGGGTATTTGTCTGCCATTTCCGCCTATCTTAGGCTTCCTGATCAGCCCTCACTCTTTAAATCTCCTATTGTGAGTAGGTTCTTAAAAGGACTCAACCACTTATTTCCTCCCACTGTTCATCATGCCTCAGTGGGATCTTAATCTTTTACTTACATACTTGTTGTGTACCCCCTTTGAGCCAATGCATAATTGTCCCTTGCGGTTCCTCACATTCAAAACTGTCTCTCATTGCTATCACCTCTGCTCGCAGGGCAGTGAGCTTCAGGCCCTTTCTTCAAAGCCTCCATACTTCTCTGTACACCCTGACAAAGTGGTGTTACGCACTAGAGCTTCCTTCCTTCCTAAGGTGGTTACACCATTTCATGTAGGCCAGTCCATCACTTTACCTACCTTCTACGCACCCCCACATCCTTCCCATGAGGAGAGATTCCACCGCCTGGATCCAAAAAGAGCGTTGGCGTTCTACCTCAATCGTACTAAAGATGTCCGGGTGGATGATCAACTCTTTTTTGGCTATGTGGGTGCGAAGAAAGGGAAGGTGATGCGAAAGCTTACCATCTCTCGATGGGTGCTTCTTTGCATCAAAATGTGCTACGCTTTGGCTAAGAAGCAACCTCCTGAAGGCTTGCGGGCTCATTCTACCAGAGCAACTGCTGCATTCACTGCGTTAGAATTCGGAGTTCCTGTCCTGGATATGTCAGGCAGCTATGTGGGCATCCCTACACACGTTTCCTAAGCATTACTGCCTGGATAGTCAGGTCCGTCGAGAAGGCTACTTTGGTCGTTCGGTCCTGCGGGACTTTCTAGTATGATCTTGGTTCGCAGCCCACCACCGAGGATGGCATTGCTTGGGTATCTATTTTAAGGTAAGGAATCTGCAACTAGAAGTCTCTATCAGATGTAAAAGTTTCGGCAACAAACTATCTGGTAGAGACATATTCTAGTTGCAGATTTCTTACCGCCCACCCATCCTCCCCGCTTGTGAACTGATTTCTAGGGATAGGGATTCCCTCTTTCAGCTTCTTAGCTATGGTGCACCAATCTGTGTTCTTAGCGGCTCTGCGCTCTGGCGTGGAAAGCTGTAAAAAAAAAAAAAACTGACGTCACTGCGCGAGGCGGCGTCTATGTACTACCCCTGATGTCATCACGGCGACTAAGACGCCTGCGGAGTCGACCGACGCCACCTCCCCACACGTAAGTATTGCTCGAAGAAAAATCTCCGGATCCAGTCTGACGCCTGGGGGAAAATTCTAAGGTAAGGAATCTGCAACTAGAATATGTCTCTACCAGATATTTCGTTTCCGAAGGTAAGCAACTTGTACTTCTTTACCAAGACTGCTTTTCTGCTAAAGTTGGTGTAATTTAGTTCACCAGTTTGGGCTGTAGCTGTCTAAAAATTGAAAAATCCTCAGATATTGCATGAGGAAAAGTGTTTTGCGCCCTCCACCCCCTTTATCGGCCCACGCTTAATGAGTCACCACAAAACTTTTCACACAGCAGCTAAAGTGGCGAGCTACTTATGAAAGTTTCAAGAAGATTCATCAAAAGTGCACCAATGTTAGTAGCAAAACAAAAAATGATTTTTTCTATGGGAAAAGTTTGTCTTGGCTATTGATAAATGTAATCAAGCTGCAGTGGCGAGTGCACAATAAATGCTGCTGCTAGGTACTAGGGAAATACCATACCAAAATGGGCTCTGCGTCCTGTATCGGACGGTTATGATGACTACGGTAAGCCCCAGAAGCAAAATAGAGAGGCTCGTAGTAGTAGGGGTGTGTGGAGAAGTAGCTGGGGTTAAGTTGCCCTACTTGTGGAGAACTCGGCAGCGTGAAAGAAGCGCTGTCTGGCGTGTTGGAGCCCTGCTGGTGGCTTAAATGGGAATTTAAATGTAAGTACATCTTGCTTGGGAATAAGAGAATTGAAGAAGGAAAAGACGAGACGATAGACAAGAAAAGGCATATTGGGAAGGAGTAGCTGTATATAAGAAAGAAAAAAAAGAATGGTCGTGAGGAGAAAAGGTGGAAAAACTGAACCATAAAGAAAATCATAAAGGATGTTTTAGGCACAAACGTGAATCAAATGTAGGGGCTTTTGAAACATCCCTAGTTAGCAACTAAAAATATACAATGTAAGGTCAAAGTAAAGGTAAAATGGTAAAGAACGCTTACTAAAGACTTAGCTGTTGCCTGGAGCAGCAGTAAGAGTGGGCATTTACTGATGTTTCTGCTCTTTGTATCACTGAAGGCATACTACTGTTGCTCTCCTTTTGTGGCTGTAGGGGCAGAATAAAAATATTTGCATATTGTACTACCGCATTATCTTGTAACATTGCAGCACATACGCAAAGATCATTCTGCAGCCATTGATTGTCATTTACAGTGTTTATAAGTTAAATGTGATCAGCCACTTACTTTGTGAAATCATTTGTTGCATCGAGGGTGTGGTCATGACCACCATTTCATTTGATGTCTGTTACGGTTTCGGGGCACGTGTGAGTTATGCTTTGGAAAGTTTAACATACCTGGAGTATTCCAGGTTTTTTCAATTTTATTTTGTAAGCTTAACTGTACTTAAATTGTGATTGCCTTTTATTATTCCACTTAGGCAGAAGAAAAAAAATATATTGGCCAGTGCTGAACTGTATCCTAATGTGAACTCCTATCTGACTGAGCCAGAACCAGTCTCTGTCCTTCCATGAAATAAACTTGTGTGTACTTAGTCTTTAAACGCTTTTGCATGCTTTTGTTCATGCCTGAATGTGTTTCTCTCTGGTGCTAGTCTTGGAGCTTTCGAATAATTTTACAATTAAAAATGACAAAATGATGGGCTTTGTCAATGTTTACAAATCAATGTTAAATTGATGCGCATAGACGATGGGGATTGAGTTTGACCTATTTGTTTTTATACTTTGCTTTAATGCAGTAAATTGACAGTTGGGCAGCTGTAATGATAGGTTAATAATGGGAGACCTTTTTCCCATTACCACCTGTAACTAGGTTCTGATCACAATAGCAATACAGTTAAGTCACCTGCACCTCTTTTTCAGGACCCCAGCAGTGGATTTGTTTTGCTTTTTTTCATGATGCCATTTGTCTGCAGTATTGTTCTGTACCGTTTTGTTGTATACTGCAAGCCTGTAATGATGACAAATCTTGCAAAGATGTGTACGCTATGTACATGAAGTGCACATGGCTCTGGAGCACTGGTAGTTTAGTAGGCGAACTGCAGAAAGTTTGTTTGATATATTTTGACACTCAAGATGACATTGTACAATGATTCTAAAGGGTCTAATCAAGTACACAAACGGTGTTTTTTCAAGAGCTACTAAACCTTTTAACTCCTTATACTAAGGTCTTGCTTTCTTGGCTAAGCTGAAACTGTGTATGACCTAAGCAGTAGAGACACAATAATAGGAAATTGACTTACGTTACTAATTGTTATCAGAAGTGATTGCTAGAACATCTGCCCTCACATTTCTTTTTGAATCAGGCTATGACAAGATTTAGCATGCAATCCACATTAGGTCCATCTTCATTGGGTCGAACTTTAGACCACTGAGGAACTGGAGCCGTGAAGGAAAGTCTTAAAATATACACACTGGTGTTAAGTGAGCAAATGTGGCATTAGGCCCCCCCCCCCCCCCCCCCTTACTGTCTCTATCCGTTGTATTTTATATTTTTTCTGTTCTAAGCTCTCTCCCTTTTTTCTGCCCCCCCCCCCCATCCCACCCCTCCACAAAACTCATTATCTACTAGTAGGCCTTTGACTCTTACTAAGAACTTCTAATGCACCATTATCCATGTCCATCTGTCACCATTTTAAGTATATGTTCTAGGCTTTGTGGAATACACAACATTGTTTACAGATTAACCATTAATGATGATCATAATCTTATTCCTCACTGGCTGTTGGTCTATGATGATCAAATGTATATTTTTATAAGGAAGACATTCACTCCTGTATACACAATGTACTAAAATTGTAGTCCTTAGACTTCTGGGAATATTATTTCTAACCTGAAAGAAGGTAAGTGGATTAAAAAGGTGACACGCCCCCTTGACTGAAACGTCTGATTGTCTTATTAGCATAACCTAACTTGATAGTATTCCTTGAAAAGTGGGCAAACAAAATATGCAAAGACAAAGTTAGAAAAATGTTATATATTCTATATACTCTCGTGTCTGTACTTCCTTCCACTGCAGCTTTCCTGCTGCGCTTCTGGTGCTCTCAGATGGGACCCGCTAAACAATGGTATACATCCCTTTTCGAACGCTTTGCTAGTTCTTTTCCTGCCCATGGTAAAGAGTGGAAAAGTGTGTGTATACACACAAACATGCGCGCACACACATGCAGTCGCTATAGTTATATGTAATTCAATACCCATAGAAAAAGCATTTGTTTCACGAATAACTTTGGCGCGATTTTATGACTCTTAACAAAACATTCCTAAAAAAGATCTGTAGTTGCTCCTTCCTGGAAACATTCAGTGTGATCTTTCAGGCAGGGGCCAAGAAAAAATGGTGTCCCAAAACACTTTTTCCCCTGTTGCCTTTTGAAAAAATTTGACCGATACGAAGAAAATGGCTAAACAGAATTACATCAGATGTAGCAGAAAGCTAGATATATACGTGGCATGCTTAGATACGAAGAAAATGGCTAAACAGAATTACATCAGATGTAGCAGAAAGCTAGATATATACGTGGCATGCTTTTGTGATCAAGTGTAAATCCGTTCAGCCATTTTAAAAAAAAAAAAAAAAAAAAAAATGAACATTCAAAAAGTAGAGAGATCTGAATGGTTGGTCCAGTGGCGATCCTGCAGGATCGCTAATTAAAAATATTAAATAAAGAGTTCTGGTAGGTTGGAAGGGCTTTTTCTTGAACCCCTCCCCACCCTCAAGAGTCCTGTGGGATTCAGTGCGGTGTTCATATGGTCTTGCAAGACTCCATTAAGAGCCAGAATTGACGTGTGTCCCCCCCCCCCACCTCCCCCCCACACCTTTCTCTCTCTTTCTCAGCGATGGAGGGGCAGGATTTGACTGGAGTCATATCGCTATAAGATGTTAACTTAAAATAAATAAAAAAACTAGAAATTCACTGAAAAAATAAAGGGCAGTTATACGTAAAACAAAAACAGATATTCACCAATCCTAAATACTGAAACTCGCCAGTTATACGTAACTGACATAAATATAACTTACACTGCTATAATACACTACTTATGATCACACATTACATCACTGACATCTGCAGCAGTGTTAAACTTGTGCCTGATTTGGTGTAAATCTCTTCACTAGTTCTTGAGAAATGACATTTCATGCTGCAGAGAGGCTGCGGAACCAACAGATATAAAGATAAGTCCTAAATTGGCTATGGCAGCCAATCCGATCCTATTACCCTGTCATAGAAAACATTTTGAAAAACATAAGGGGTAGGGTAGAGATCACCTTGCCTGCCAGGCACTCACCACTGGGCCAAATTATTTATTTTTCGGCTCTCGCGTTTTGTAACTGTCCGAAAGGGGGACAGAATTGGGTGAGACGTTCTGGGTCAGCTTTTTTTGTTTGGAGGTGGATGGTGTGGCTCCCCTCTTAATGCATTTTGTAAGGCCTGAGAGCCCCCCCTCCCCCCCCCCCCCCCCAACCCCACCCCCACATTGATTTCAAGCTTTTTCTTGGTATATTGGCACCTTTTAATTTTTGTTTACTTTGCCACCAGAGAAGAACGTTTTATTTTGCTGTATCCAAGTTTTTCCTAACTTAAAAACATCCTCAGTAAATAGTGGCATTCAGCAGTTTCAAGAACATTGGATGTTTCAGATCATACTTAGTGTTACTGAGGGAAATTTCCTCTGTATTGTGAAATGTGTGTATTCTCTCACTTTTTAGTTTATCAACTCTGATGGAGTTAGTACTGATTAAATTCTATTACATTAATTATATATGAAAATGGATTTAAAGAAATTGTATAGTACATTGACAAAGTATTTTTATCTGTTTGAACTTTATAATGGATTTGTTTGAATTATTAATACAAAATAATGTATTGTGCTAAAGCATGGCAATATGGATTTGTTTTTTATTTTTACCTGGAGGAACCTGATGGCTATTTAGCATTGCTGTTTATCCATGCAAGGTAATTGTGACTTGAATGTAAAACTAATTGTTGATACTTTGCAGAACATATGGAATTGTCCGATGACCCGTATGGTCTCCCCGAGGAGCTTAAAAAGGCAAAACCTGGTGAGAAGTCTAAAGAAGGTGCCAGGAAGATTTTCAATGCACCCAAGCGAGTAAGTATTTGCATTTGGAATGGTCTTCACTTGAATGATTGTTGTTGTCCAACATGAGATTTTGAAGCCTTTTTTGATATAAGGTTCTGTAACGTCCATAAATAATGGCATTGTGCTAGGTCACATTATTTTAGAAGCCAGGAATGAAGTTTAGTAGCAAAAGAGCCCTGACTGTCCCATGGAGAAACATTTTGCATTGCGCAGTGTTCTGCATTAGTAAAGCTATACTTCCATGATTAACTCATAATAGTCATGTTTTTGAAGATTTGCTCCTTGTGTGACTGTATGTGGTACAGGTCTTAAAGGCCCCCCTATTTTGTGTTTTATAGGCTCAAAATTTGTATTAAAGTGAAATTTAGAAATTATATAACGTTGGAGAAGTGATAATGAACGTGAGTTGATAGTAAATTAGATTTGAAATCACAATTCGAAAAGCTGTCAAAAATGGGGATTACCAAAATCTGGTTATATCGACTGCATTTTAGGATTAAATAAAATTTATAGCTCTGACAAGCAAGTAAATGTAAATTTTTCTTTAAAAGGAAAAGCGATGCTTGGCTATGTGTTTTTGCTTGTTGCATTGAACTTGTAGAACTGTTTTTGCTTCAGCACAACCAAAAATACACACATATAGGAAAATGGCTCCCTGTTGCAGTTACCCCCCCCCACTTTTTGCCTGATATTGATGCTGACCTGACTGAAAAGTGTGCTGGGACCCTGCTAACCAGGCCCCAACACCAGTGTTCTTTCACTAAAAATGTGCCATTGTTTCCACAATTTGCACACAGATAAGTCCCTTGTAAAAGGTTCCAGTGGTACCAAGGGCCCCATGACCAGGGAAGGTCCCTAAGGGCTGCAGCATGTGTTGTACAACCCTAAGGGACCCCACACCTGAAACATGCTGAGTGCCATTGCAGACTGTGTGTTGGTGGGGAGGAAAAGGCAAAATTGACATGGCACCCCCCTCAGGATGCCATGCCACAAAATACTGCCTGTGGCATAGGTAAGTCACCCCTCTAGCAGGCCTTACAGCCGTAAGGCAGGGTGCACTATACCACAGGCGAGGGCATAGCTGCATGAGCAATATGCCCCTACGATGTCTAAGTCTTTTCTTAGACATTGTAAGTACAGTGTGGCCATACTAATTATATGGTCTGGGAGTTTGGCAAAACGAACTCCACAGTTCCATAATGGCTACACTTGATACTGGGAAGTTTGGTATCAAACTTCTCAGAATAATAATCCGACACGGATTGGGAATTGGATGGGGAGTTTGGGGAGTTTGGGGAGTTTGGGGAGTTTGGGGTGGATGGGGTGGATGGGGAGTTTGGGGTGGATGGGGAGTTTGGGGTGGATGGGGAGTTTGGGGTGGATGGGGAGTTTGGGGTGGATGGGGAGTTTGGGGTGGATGGGGAGTTTGGGGTGGATGGGGAGTTTGGGGTGGATGGGGGAGTTTGGGGTGGATGGGGGAGTTTGGGGTGGATGGGGAGTTTGGGGTGGATGGGGGAGTTGGATGGGGGGTTTGGGGGGAATGGGGAATTGGATGGGGAATTGGATGGGGAATTGGATGGGGAGTTTGGGGGGAATGGGGAATTGGATGGGGAGTTTGGGGGGAATGGGGAATTGGATGGGGAGTTTGGGGGGAATGGGGAATTGGATGGGGAGTTTGGGGTGGATGGGGAATTGGATGGGGAGTTTGGGGTGGATGGGGAATTGGATGGGGAGTTTGGGGTGGATGGGGAATTGGATGGGGAGTTTGGGGTGGATGGGGAATTGGATGGGGAGTTTGGGGAGTTTGGGGTGGATGGGGAGTTTGGGGAGTTTGGGGTGGATGGGGAATTGGATGGGGAGTTTGGGGTGGATGGGGAATTGGATGGGGAATTGGATGGGGAATTGGATGGGGAATTGGATGGGGAGTTTGGGGTGGATGGGGAATTGGATGGGGAGTTTGGGGTGGATGGGGAATTGGATGGGGAGTTTGGGGCGGATGGGGAATTGGATGGGGAGTTTGGGGCGGATGGGGAATTGGATGGGGAGTTTGGGGAGTTTGGGGAGTTTGGGGAATTGGATGGGGAGTTTGGGGTGGATGCGGAATTGGATGGGGAGTTTGGGGTGGATGGGGAGTTTGGGGTGGATTTGGATCGGAGTTTGGGGTGGATTTGGATCGGAGTTTGGGGTGGATTTGGATCGGAGTTTGGGGTGGATTTGGATCGGAGTTTGGGGTGGATTTGGATCGGAGTTTGGGGTGGATTTGGATCGGAGTTTGGGGTGGATTTGGATCGGAGTTTGGGGTGGATTTGGATCGGGCTGGGCTGGGCGGATTGGATTGGATTGGATTGGGCTGGACGGATTGGATTGATTGGATTGGGCTGGACGGATTGGACGGATTGGATTGGGCTGGACGGATTGGACGGATTGGACGGATTGGACGGATTGGATTGATTGGATTGGGCTGGACGGATTGGATTGATTGGATTGGGCTGGACGGATTGGACGGATTGGATTGATTGGGCTGGACTGGACGGATTGGACGGATTGGATTGGGCTGGACTGGACGGATTGGGCTGGACGGATTGGACGGATTGGACGGATTGGATTGGATTGGGCTGGACGGATTGGGCTGGACGGATTGGACGGATTGGATTGGATTGGGCTGGACGGATTGGACGGATTGGATTGGATTGGATTGGATTGGGCTGGACGGATTGGGCTGGACGGATTGGACGGATTGGATTGGATTGGATTGGGCTGGATGGGTTAGATTGGGCTGTACGGATTGGATTGGATTGGGCTGGACGGATTGGACGGATTGGATTGGGCTGGACGGATTGGACGGATTGGATTGGATTGGATTGGGCTGGACGGATTGGACGGATTGGATTGGATTGGGCTGGACGGATTGGACGGATTGGATTGGATTGGGCTGGACGGATTGGACGGATTGGATTGGATTGGGCTGGACGGATTGGACGGATTGGGCTGGACGGATTGGACGGATTGGGCTGGACGGATTGGACGGATTGGATTGGGCTGGACGGATTGGACGGATTGGATTGGGCTGGACGGATTGGACGGATTGGATTGGATTGGATTGGATTGGATTGGGCGGATTGGATTGGGCGGATTGGATTGGATTGGATTGGATTGGATTGGATTGGGCTGGGTGGATTGGATTGGATTGGATTGGATTGGATTGGATTGGGCTGGACGGATTGGACGGATTGGATTGGATTGGATGGATTGGGCTGGACGGATTGGACGGATTGGATTGGATTGGATTGGATTGGATGGATTGGGCTGGACGGATTGGACGGATTGGATTGGATTGGGCTGGACGGATTGGGCTGGACGGATTGGACGGATTGGATTGGATTGGGCTGGACGGATTGGATTGGATTGGGCTGGACGGATTGGATTGGATTGGATTGGGCTGGACGGATTGGATTGGATTGGGCTGGACGGATTGGATTGGATTGGGCTGGACGGATTGGATTGGATTGGATTGGGCTGGACGGATTGGATTGGATTGGGCTGGACGGATTGGATTGGATTGGATTGGATTGGGCTGGGCGGATTGGATTGGATTGGATTGGGCTGGGCGGATTGGATTGGATTGGGCTGGGCGGATTGGATTGGATTGGATTGGATTGGGCTGGGCGGATTGGATTGGATTGGATTGGGCTGGGCGGATTGGATTGGATTGGATTGGGCTGGGCGGATTGGATTGGATTGGGCTGGGCGGATTGGATTGGGCTGGGAGGATTGGATTGGATTGGATTGGATTGGATTGGATTGGGCTGGGCGGATTGGATTGGGCTGGGAGGATTGGATTGGATTGGATTGGATTGGGCTGGGCTGGGAGGATTGGATTGGATTGGATTGGATTGGGCTGGGAGGATTGGATTGGGCTGGGAGGATTGGATTGGGCTGGGAGGATTGGATTGGATTGGGCTGGGTGGATTGGATTGGGCTGGGTGGATTGGATTGGATTGGGCTGGGCTGGGTGGATTGGATTGGATTGGATTGGGCTGGGCGGATTGGATTGGGCGGATTGGATTGGGCTGGGTGGATTGGATTGGATTGGATTGGGCTGGGCGGATTGGATTGGATTGGATTGGATTGGGCTGGGCGGATTGGATTGGATTGGGCTGGGCGGATTGGATTGGGCTGGGCCGATTGGATTGGGCTGGGCCGATTGGATTGGGCTGGGCGGATTGGATTGGATTGGATTGGATTGGATTGGATTGGATTGGATTGGATTGGATTGGATTGGATTGGATTGGGCTGGGCGGATTGGATTGGATTGGGCTGGGCTGGGCTGGGCGGATTGGATTGGATTGGGCTGGGCGGATTGGATTGGATTGGATTGGGCTGGGCGGATTGGATTGGATTGGGCTGGGCGGATTGGATTGGATTGGATTGGGCTGGACGGATTGGATTGGGCTGGACGGATTGGATTCGGTTGGGTTGGGCTGGACGGATTGGATTGGGCTGGATGGATTGGATTCGATTGGGTTGGGCTGGACGGATTGGATTGGGCTGGACGGATTGGATTCGATTGGGTTGGGCTGGACGGATTGGATTGGATTGGGTTGGGCGGATTGGGCTGGATTGGGCTGGATTGGGCTGGATTGGGCTGGATTGGGCTGGGCTGGGCTGGGCTGGGCTGGGCTGGGCTGGGCTGGGCTGGGCTGGGCTGGGCTGGACGGATTGGACGGATTGGATTGGACGGATTGGATTGGACGGATTGGATTGGATTGGATTGGGCTGGGCTGGGCTGGGCTGGGCTGGGCTGGGCTGGGCTGGGCGGGTTGGGGCGGGTTGGGTTGGGTTGGGTTGGGTT